>NC_137153.1:75365044-77765044 GCF_951394435.1 Stenella coeruleoalba
AGCAGAGTATTATTTGAGTTGTGTGCTGGTGAAATGCTTTAGATAGAGAGAAAACTGGATTCAATATCTTTAAAAAGCCTAAATTTTAAATAGATTATACTTATGGAATATTACTCAGCCATAAAAAAGAATGAAATTCTGCCATTTGCAACGTGGATGGTCCTAAAGGGTATTCTACTTAGTGAAATAAGTCAGACAGAGAAAGACAAATACTCTATATTATCACTTATAAGTGTAACCTAAAAAATAAAACAAACAAATGAATATAACAAAACAGAAACAGACTCACAGACACAGAGAACAAACTACTAGTTACCAGTGAGGAGAGAGTAGATGGGGGGGCAACATAAGCATATGGGATTAAGACATACAAACTACTATGTATGAAATAAATAAGCAACAAGGATATATTGTACAGCACAGGGAAATCTAGCTATTCTTTTATATAACTTTAAATGGAGTATAATCTATAAAAATATTGAATCACTATGTTGTACACCTGAAACTAATATTGTAAATCTACTATAATAAAAAATACAAAGAAAAAATGTATCAGCACTTAAAAAAAGATTGTATTTCATTGACTTATTAATTATAAAGACTGAATGTTACTTTTTCTTTCTTATCCTTGTAAAATATTTACAAGGACCTTATTGAAAAGGCAAAAAAAATTGGTATCAAAAACTGTTAACCAGGGGCTTCCCTGGTGGCGCAGTTGTTGAGAGTCCCCCTGCTGATGCAGGGGACACAGGTTTGTGCCCCGGTCCGGGAAGATCCCACATGCCGCGGAGCAGATGGGCCCGTGAGCCATGGCCGCTGAGCCTGCGAGTCCGGAGCCTGCGCGCCACAACAGGAGAGGCCACAACAGTGGGAGGCCTGCGTACCACAAAAACAAAACAAAACAAAACAAAACAAAAAAAACTGTTAACCAGGGAGATTGGTTCAAGATGGCAGAATAGAAGGACGTGCGCTCACTCCCTCCTGCGAGAGCAACGGAATCACAACTAACTGCTAAACAATCAATGACAGGAAGACAATGGCACTCACCAAAAAAGATACCCCACATCCAAAAACAAACAAGAGGCCACAATGATACGGCAGGAAGGGCTCAATCTCAAGAAAATCAAATCCTATAACTGCTGGGTGGTTGACTCAAAAACTGGAGTACACTTATACCACAGAAGTCCACCCACTGGAGTGAAGGTTCTGAGTCCCACGTCAGGCTTCCCAAGCTGAAGGGCTGGCAACGGGAGGAGGAATTCCTAGAGAATCAGACTTTGAAGCCTAGCGGGATTTGACTGCAGGACTTTGACAGGACTGGGAGAAACAGAGACTCCACTCTTGGCGGGCACACACAAAGTAGTGTGCGCATCAGGACCCAGGGGAAGGAGCAGTGACCCCATAGGAGATTGAACCAGACCTACCTGCTAGGGTTGGAGGGTCTCCTGCAGAGGCAGGGGGTGGCTGTGGCTCACCGTGGGGACAAGGACACTGGCAGCAAAAGTTCTGGGAAGTACTCCTTGGCGTGAGTCCTCCCAGAGTCTGCCATTAGCCCCAGCAAAGTCCGGGTAGGGTTTAGTGTTGGGCTGCCTCCGGCCAAACAATGAACAGGGAGGGAACCCAGCTCCACCCATCAGCAGACAAGCAGATTAAAGTTTTACTGAGCTGTGCCCACCAGAGCAACACCCAGCTCTACCCACCACCAGTCCCTCACATCAGGAAACTTGCACAAGCCTCTTAGATAGCGTCATCCACCAGAGGGCAGACAGCAGAAGCAAGAAGAACTACAATTCTGCAGCCTGTGGAACGAAAACCACATTCACAGTAACAGGGACAAAATGAAAAGGCAGAGGACTGTGTAACAGATGAAGGAACAAGATAAAACCCCAGAAAACAACTAAATGAAGTGGAGATATGCAACCTTCTAGAAAAAGAATTCAGAATAATGATAGTGAAGATGATCCAGGACCTCAGAAAAAGAATGGAGGCAAAGATATAGAAGATGTAAGAAATGTTTAACAAACACCTAGAAGGATTAAAGAACAAACAACTAGAAGAATTAAAGAACAAACAAACAGAGATGAACAATACAATAACTGAAATGGAAAATACACTGGAAGGAATCAGTAGCAGAATAACTGAGGCAGAAGAACGCATAAGTGACCTGGAAGACAGAATGGTGGAATTCACTGCCATGGAACAGAATAAAGAAAAAAGAATGAAAAGAAATGAAGACAGCCTAAGAGACCTCTGGGACAACATTCAACGCAACAACATTCACATAATACGGGTCCCAACACAGGAAGACAGAGAGAAAGGACGTGGGAAAATATTTGAAGAGATTATACTTGAAAACTTCCATAACACGAGAAAGGAAATAGCCACCCAAGTCCAGGAAGCGCAGAGAACCCCACGCAGGATAAACCCAAGGAGAAACACAATGAGACACACAGTAATCAAATTCACAAAAATTAAAGAAAAAGAAAAATTATTGAAAGCAACAAGGGAGAAACAACAAATAACATACAAGGGAACTCCCATAAGGTTAACAGCTGATTTCTCAGCAGAAACTCTACAAGCCAGAAGGGAGTGGCATGATATATTTAAAGTGATGAAAGGGAAGAAACTACAACCAAGATTACTCAACCTGGCGAGGATCTCATTCAGATTTGACGGAGAAATCAAAAGCTTTACAGACAAGCAAAAGCTAAGAGAATTCAGCAACACCAAACCAGCTCTACAACAAATGCTAAAGGAACTTCTCTAAGTGGGAAACACAAGAGAAGAAAAGAACCTACAAAAACAAACCCAAAACAATTAAGAAAATGCTAATAGGAACATACATATCGATAATTACCTTAAACGTGAATGGATTACACGTTCCAACCAAAAGACACAGGCTCGCTGAATGGATACAAAAACAAGACCCATATATATGCTGTCTACAAGAGACCCACTTCAGACCTAGGGACACATACGACTGAAAGTGAGGAGACGGAAAAAGAAATCCATGCAAATGGAAATCAAAAGAAAGCTGGAGTAGCAATACTCATATCAGATAAAATAGACTTTAAAATAAAGAATGTTACAAGAGACAAGGAAGGACACTACATAATGATCAAGGAATCAATCCAAGAAGAAGATATAACAATTATAAATATATATGCACCCAACATAGGAGCACCTCAATACATAAGGCAACTGCTAACAGCTATAAAAGAGGAAATGGACAGTAACACAATAATAGTGGGGACATTAACACCTCACTTACACCAATGGATGGATCATCCAAACAGAAAATTAATAAGGAGATAGAAACTTTAAGTGACACAACAGATCAGATAGATTTAATTGATATTTATAGGATATTCCATCCAAAAACAGCAGCTTACACTTTCTTCTCAAGTGCACATGGAACATTCTCCAGGACAGATCACACCTTGGGTCACAAATCAAGCCTCAGTAAATTTAAGAAAATTGAAATCATATCAAGCACCTTTTCTGACCACAACACTATGAAATTAGAAATCAATTACAGGGGAAAAAAATGTAAAAAACACAAACACATGGAGGATAAACAGTATGTTACTATATAACCAAGAGATCACTGAAGAAATCAAAGAGGAAATCAAAAAATACCTAGAGACAAACTACAATGAAAACACGATGATCCAAAACTTCTGGGATGCAGCAGTTCTAAGAGGGAAATTTATAGCAATACAAGCCTACCTCAAGAAACAAGAAAAATCTCAAATAAACAACCTAACCTTACGCCTAAAGGAACTAGAGAGAGATGAACAAACAAAACCCAAAGTTTGTAGAAGGAAAGAAATCATAAAGATCAGAGCAGAAATAAACGAAGTAGAAAAAAAGAAAACAATAGCAAGGATCAATAAAACTAGAACGTGGTTCTTTGAGAAGATAAACAAACTTGATAAACCATTAGCCAGACTCATCAAGAAAAAGAGGGAGAGGGCTCAAGTCAAAAAAATTAGAAATGAAAAAGGAGAAGTTACAACAGACATCACAGAAATACAAAGCATCCTAAGAGACTACTATAAGCAACTCTATGCCAATAAAATGGACAACCTCAAAGAAATGGACAAATTCTTAGAAAAGCATAACCTTCCAAGACTGAACCAGGAAGAAATAGAAAATATGAACAGACCAATCACAAGTAATGAAATTGAAACTGTGATTAAAAATCTTCCAAAAAAAAAAAAATTCCAACAAACAAAAGTCCAGGACCAGATGGCTTCACAGGTGAATTCTATCAAACATTTAGAGAATAGATAACACCAATTCTTCTCAAACTCTTTCAAGAAATTGCAGAGGAAGGAACACTCCCAAACTCATTCTATGAGGCCACCATCACCCTGATACCAAAAACAGACAAATATACTACAAGAAAACAAAATGACAGACCAATATCACCGATGAATATAGATGCAAAAATCCTCAACAAAATACTAGCAAAGAGAATCCAATAACACATTAAAAGGATCATGCACCATGATCAACTGAGATTTATCCCAGGGATGCAAGGATTCTTCAATATATGCAAATCAATCAATGTGATACACCATGTTAACAAACTGAAGAATAAAAACCATATGATCATCTCAATAGATGCTGAAAAAGCATTTGACAAAATTCAATACCCATTTATGATAAAAACTCTCCAGAAAGTGGGCATAGAGGGAATCTATCTCAACATAATAAAGGCCATATACGACACAGCCACGACAAACATCATTCTCAATGGTGAAAAACTGAAAGCATCTCCTCTGAGATCAGGAACAAGACAAGGATGTCCACTCTCACAACTATTATTCAACATAGCACAGTAATTAGAGAAGAAAAATAAATAAAAGGAATATAAATTGGAAAAGAAGAAGTAAAACTGTCACTGTTTGCAGATGACATGATACTATACATAGAGAATCCTAAAGATGCTACCAGAAAACTACTAGAGCTAATCAATGAATTTGGTAAAGTAGCAGGATACAAATTTAATGCAGAAATCTCTTGCATTCCTACACACTAATGATGAAAAATCTGAAAGAGAAATTAAGGAAACACTCCCATTTACCACTGTATCAAAAAGAATAAAATACTGAGGAGTAAACCTACCTAGGGAGACAAAAGACCTATATGCAGAAAACTATAAGACACTGATGAAAAAAATTAAAGACGATACAAACTGATGAAGAGCTATACCATGTTCTTGGATTGGAAGAATCAATATTGTGAAAATGACTATACTACCCAAAGCAATCGACAGATTCAATGCAATCCCCATCAAATTATCAATGGCATTTTTTACTGAACTAGAACAAAAAATCTTAAAATTTGTATGGAGACACAAAAGACCCTGAATAGCCAAAGCAGTTTTGAGGGAAAAAAATGGAGCTGGAGGAATCAGACTCCCTTATTTCATACTATACTACAAAGCTACAGTAATCAAGACAATATGGTACTGGCACAAAAACAGAAATACAGATCAATGGAACAGAATAGAAAGCCCAGAGATAAACCCATGCACCTATGGTCAACTAATCTATGACAAAGGAGTCAAGGATATACAATGGAAAAAAGACAGTCTCTTCAATAAGTGGTGCTGGGAAAATTGGATAGCTACATGTAAAAGAATGAAATTAGAATACTCCCTAACACCATACACAAAAATAAACTCAAAATGGATTAGAGACCTAAATGTAAGACTAGACACTGTAAAACTCGTAGAGAAAAACACAGGAAGAACACTCTTTGACATAAATCACAGCAATATCTTTTTTGATCCACCTCCTAGAGTAATGGAAATAAAAACAAAAATAAACAAATGGGACCTAATCAAACTTAAAAGCTTTTGCAAAGCAAAGGAAACTACAAACAAGATGAAAAGACAACCCTTAAAATGGGAGAAAATGTTTGCAAACGAATCACCAAAGGATTAATCTCCAAAATATATAAACAGCTCATGCAGCTCAATATTAAAAAAACAAACAACCCAATCAAAAAATGGGCAGAAGACGTAAATAGACATTTCTCCAAAGAAGACACACAGATGGCCAAGAAGCACATGAAAAACTGTTCAACATCACTATTAGAGAAATGCAAATCAAAACTACAATGAGGTATCACCTCACACCATTTAGAATGGGTATCATCAGAAAATCTACAAACAACAAATGCTGGAGACGGTGTGGAGAAAAGGGAACACTCTTGCACTGCTGGTGGGAATGTAAATTGATACAGCCACTATGGAGAACAGTATGGAGATTTCTTAAAAAACTAAAAATAGAATTACCATATGACCCAGCAATCCCGCTACTGGACATACACCCAGAGAAAACCATAATTCAAAAAGACACATGCACCCCAATGTTCATCACAGCACTATTTACAACAGCCAGGTCATGGAAGCAACCTAAAAGCCATCAACAGACAAATAGATAAAGAAGTTGTGGTACATATATACAATGGAATATTACTCAGCCATAAAAAGGAACGAAAGTGGGTCATTTGTAGAGAGGTGGATGCATCTAGAGACTGTCATACAGAGTGAAGTAAGTCAGAAAGAGAAAAACAAATATTGTATATTAAAGCATACATGTGGAACCTAGAAAAATGGTGCAGATGAACCGGTTTGCAGGGTAGAAACTGATACACAGACGTAGAGAACAAACGTATGGACATCAAGGGGGGAAAGCGGTGGGGGTGTGTGTGTGTGATGAATTGGGAGATTGGGATTGACATGTATACACTGATGTGTATAAAATGGATAACTAATAAGAACCTGCTGTATAAAAAAATAAAATAAAATTCAAAATTTTTTTCTTAAAAAAAAAAACAGAAAACCCTGTTTACCGGGAATTCCCTGGTGGTTCAGTGGTTAGCACTCCGCACTTCCACTGCAGGGGGCACGGGTTCAATCCCTGGTCGGGGAAGTAAGATCCCACATGCTATGCAGCATGGCACCCCCCCACCAAAAAAAACAACAAAAAAACCTCTGTCAACTGTAACAACTCAAATAATTCCATAAGGCCACCTAATTTTTAAAAAGATCATTTCCATCATAATCTTACAGAGCTGGGCAGGTTGGGAGAGAAAAAACTACACAGCTTTACAAAAACCATTTCAGCCAGTTGAGATTTTCAATCATACGTGAAAGAAACATCATGTGCACAAACATCACTATGAAAGTTGCTGGCACATGGTAGGTGCTCATCAAATATGTATGATTTGAGAAGCAGCTATGCCCAGAAGACAGCAAGTGCAAAGGTTCTTAGGCATGAGTGAGCTTGGCATATTCAAGGGACAACAAGCAGATTGGCTGGTAAGTAAGAACCAAGAGGGAGAGGATAGACAGGAAGGCATGTGCCAGGCAAGGGTGTGGTTCTTTATTCTAAATGCAAAGGTAAAAGTAGAATGGTGGTTGCCAGGGGCTGGAGGGAGGAGGAAATGGCGAAGTGATAGTCAAAGGGGCACAAAAGGTTTAGTTATGTAAGATAAATAAAGTCTAGAGATCTACTCTACAGCATAGTGCCTATAGCTAAAAATACTGTATTGTATACTTAAAATTTGCTGAGAGTAGATCTTCAGGTAAGTGATCTTTCCACAAAAAATTTATTTTTTAATTAAAAAAATAATGACCATAAAGGAGGTAGAAGGAAACTTTGGCAGGTGATGGATAAGTCTATGCCCTTGAGAGTTCATGGCTGTGTACTTATCTCCAAACTTACCGAGTTCTATACATTATATATGCACAGCTTTTTACATGTCAATCATACCTCAATAAAGCAGGTGGATAAATAAATAAGTGTGATGGAAAGTCATCAGAAACATGGAGTCAGGGCAGTGATATAACCATATTTCACTTTTTAACTGGTCACTAGCTGCTACTTGGTGAAAGGATAATGGAGAACGGATGGTAAGGAGACCAATCTAGAAAGCGCTACATCCACCCTTAGATTGTGTACATAAGGCCTTACACTAAATGGCTCTGACCTAAGGGGTAAAAAGTCTGACTCTGAGCCATCACCCACTCTTCTGGCATTGTAGTTGCTGCCAAACAGCTTTGCAGTCATCACATAATATCAAGCAGATGGAAGAGTTCTGGTAAAGAAACTACACAATGTTCTAAAAGAAAGCCAAAAAGGAAAAAAAAAAAAAAGTACAGTAAAGCAACATCTGATTTTCTGCTGTAGCCGTCTCATTTTTTCTGAAATTTCTATCCATATAAATCACTGACCACTTGCTCAGACAACCTTTATTTTTCATCCTCTTTCCCACTTGGTATGTAGAAAATGCTGTTAATTTTCTATCACCTTCATGTATAAGCCTTCAGCACACTTCCCAACTCTCCCTTAATTGTCCTCTGCTTTAAATGCACTTGTTGGTTCTCATGCTCTTTTACCCTTTTAGATGAAATTTCCCAATCTTAAACTGGGAGCTTTCTGGATTTAAAATATCCCGTCTTTGGATTCCTGTAATTTCATATCTTGAAGACACAAGGAAAGGCTCATCTGATTAACTATTAGGTCAACTTCCCCTTTGTTGAACAGACTAAATATCTTCTGGATCCCATGAGTCTGATGTTTAATTCATGGGCTGGCTTATTACTTATTTGTGTTTAAGTTTTATCATTTTTACTCATGTCTGAACTGCATGAATGCATGAGGGCATATCTTATACATCAGTTTATACAAAATTAAATGTATATACTAGCTGTCAAATGTCTTGTTACTCCTCTCCTATAATCAGTTCTTTTCAATAACAACTTCCAAATGGAGTCTAATTCCTTACCAATATGTATGTATTTATAAACTAGTAACAAAAGTAACAGAAAGCAGAGGAAAGAATACCATTATCATAATATCATACACTCACACACAGTAAAGAACTTCTTAGGCCACGATGAACAAGTTATTTTATTGTCAAGTATAATGAAAATATCAATAGATTCTGAAATATATTTTCTCATCCATCCATTTATACACACACATGTAATTTTTTAAGGCAGATAAGAGAGTCAATTGTGCTGTGTATAAAGATTTTTCTGTTAATACTAACTTAGCAAAGTACACATTATTAGTTCTACCAGTTATAACAAACTCTTTTAAAAAGCAGCAGCAATCTTCTAGCAAAGATTTGTTTTGTCAGTTAATATTCTCTTTTTGGTTCATAATTTGTTGTCATCTGTATGCTCCTTTTTCATCTCAAGTTTATCTCCTCTTTTTCCATGTCATACCTTGCCCAGCTATTAGGTGTCCAGTACCTTCCTTGTGTTTTATTTAAACAATGCCCACAATTTCTCCACTTGTCAAATGTTTTCTGATCATTGCTTTAATATATTTCAGGCTCATCTTGACCTTTAACAATGACTAATTCTACTAACTTATTTGCCCAGTTTTCTCCTGACCTTTATTACTGTGTCACAAGGATTCTGCTTTACCAACCTCCATTGTGACTCCTACTTTATTCCCTTGTGAACAATAGCGCCTGTCATCCTTTTCGTAAATAACTGTCAACAGAGCCTATTAAATCTAGAACCCTTTCAGATCCTTTAGTTGGTCAATCAACTTGAAGTATAGAAAAATAACATGTACACAACTTCTACTGAATATGACCTTAAGTTGCCATCTTTTCCAGAAAATTTTGTTTCCATTGGAGATATTTTATTTATTTTGGCTCATACACAGCATGTAAAAAAAAAAACTTTGTTGAAATGCTGATCCATATCCTAACCACATTTTGTGGTTATAAAGGAGAGTAACACATAGCCCAGCTATGATATGCATCTGAGACTACGAAGAACTGAACCAGAACTAGCTTAATCATCAAGTTTGAGACTTTTCCCTTTGAAACAGATTTAACGCGACATTCCACTTTGACCACTAACAATAAATTATATATGCCTTGGTTTTCAGGGATTATATTAAAACATCTTAGCTTAACTTGTTTTTCAATGAATCATGTTCTACTTTTGGCCAAATTTTGAACCCTTTTTCAACATATCTCTCTTCTTTTTCTTTCTCTTTCTACAACTCTCTCTAACATCAATTTACAACTGTCAAAAAGAGAAAAAGCATCAATTTCTTTGGCATCTCAATAAGATGAAAAGCCCAGCCACAGGACCTAGAACAGCAAAATAAATGTTTTTCCAAAACCCTCCTACAAACCCTGAAAACTTCATTTTAAACATGTTACTGGAGAAAGAGCGCAACAGCTTAACTCAGAAAGTTTTACTTTGGCAAGATATGGCTTGAATGTGATTTAAAAGGACCAGTTCTACCTTGCACTGTTATCCAAACAGAGGTACTCCCTTGGGTCAGCAGCACTAGCATTGGTTGTTTTGACACCTTTGTCAATAAATAAGCCAGCCTGGAAAATATAATAATGGACTGAAATGAATATGAATCCCAAGTTATAACTATATATATAATGATTCATGAAATAAGTTTTAGCTTATCACATCTACCAAAAAAGGAGGGAGAAGGGAATAAACAGCAAAGCAAAGGTATTACAAAAAGAGCTACTTTACTGTATTTTTTTTAATACTTTTACTCATTCGGTCATTCAGCAAACACTTATTTAGTGCCCACCTTAGGGTAGGCACCAAGCATTATACGTCAACCAGAAAACTATGGTCTTTGCTGTTACTGACACATAAACTAGCAGGATGACATGCAATGAAATAAACAATTACCATCCAATATTATAAGCATATAACAAAGGAAGCAGATGATGCTTTGGCAGCACATAAGAAAAGCACCAAGATAAGAACTTTTGTGAAGGTAAGAGAGAGAGAATTCAGGGAATGTCTCCAAAAAGAAGTGACATCCTAAAGCTGAAACTTAAAGGAACTAACCACACAGAACAGGTCAGAGATGAAGGGCAGGGAGTGGGTGGGAAACGGTTGAAGAACCCAGCGGAATGTACTCAAGGGAATCATTTGTACAAAACATCTGGGGATGAGAGAAAGCATGGCACATCTGAGGGAAAAAAATCTTAGCTGGACTAACAGGAAATGTATATAGGGAGGAAAGGTAAGGAAGAAGACTAAAGAGAAGCAAATGCCAGATGGTGCAGAGTTGATACGCTAAAGAGTCAAGACAATGGGACATTTAATAAAGGCAATGGAATCAAGTGCATTTTAAGAAAGAATACTGTGGCTACAAGATGGATAATGAATTAGAAAGGGGCAAAAAAGAGAGATAAGAGAAAAAATAGGAGCTGACTACAGTAATCCAGAAGAGAAATAAAGGTGATCTAGACTCGTGACAGTAGTAACAGGTAAAATAGAGTGAGAATTCTTTACTAGGTAGAATTGATACCATTTGTAATTAATAAAATGTCTAAGGATAAGGGAAAGGAAACAAACAATAAAGGTTCATATATTTCTAGTCTGGGCAATTAAGTGGCTAATGGTTTCATTCACTGAAACGAAGACACAGAAATGGGTCTGGGGACAAAAATAAGGATTTTCGTGTTGAACACATTTTATTTATGTGTCCCTGAGACACCCAGCAGGCTGGATGTCTGATATCACTCTGGATAGTCAGTCCCAAATTTAATAAGTTAAAACCTAATAATCCACTCATTATTTAGATCTAATACCTTTTATTTTAAATTGATACAGTAGATTACTACATGTCCTCATGGTATATGACATTTAAAAAATTAATTAGAATAAGGTGTTTTTTGTAATACCACTTATAATTAGAAAATTTTGAGGATTTCTGCTTTGAAGTGCTGCTTTCAACAGTTACTAGCCTTAATCAACTATTCAGTTCATAAAAACCACAATTCTTTCTAAGTTTTTTCCTCTCTCAAGTCTTCATCAAGTGATTCTAAGCTCTTCAAAGTACATCACACTTAGGTTTTTAAAGGATCCTCTGAGTATCATAAATGGAAAGTATTAATTCAACTTTGATGGGCACATCAGAGTAAAGAATCTGGGCATTGTATCACATGATGAAAATATCAAGATGCCTTGGGAGCATAAAATGAACCAGATGCATTTATCACCAGGGAGGTGGGGACAAGTGCCAAATATCATGAAAGTTAGAGTTCTTAAATGGCCTTTCGTCTCCTTGACCTATATATCATTTTAAATTGGGTCAAATATTCTTAAACAATATTTCACTATTTACATAACTAGTATTAAGTGTCCAATAGGACACCCTATTAGCACTGAGAGAAGAGAGAAAATATGCTTTTTAAGCTCCAGAAGCATATAATACACTAATGTGTACATCCTTAGAAACATGTAATGATATTAAAGATTGGAAAGAAGGCAAGGGGAGGGAAGGAAGAGGATGAGGATTCATAGGTCAAGTCCATTATTATAATTATTCAGATTGCATGTACATGTGTGCCGTAGCATATATTCCTATGTGTGTATAAACAGAAAGCTGTCTATACATCCTGAATGTGGCAAGGTTAGGAGTCTGCTTATTTAATCACAAATTACTTTCTCTGATGACAAGTTCTACCTAATATTAACATTTCTCAGTTGTAATCACAGTAGTCCATCCTTTACCCTGCAAATCGTTATGTACTGATTGTTAAAATTTAGGAACCTACCTTAAAACTTGAATGGACCCTGTTGTTATAAAATATTCCCAATGGAGTGAGTTCTGGTTTTGCTAAGAGCTGCAATCCACTGGATTCCCCCGTAGGTTCCTTGTGGAATAAATACCATATTCCAGCATCCTATAATTAAAAGGGCAAGATTATTAAAAAGCCTCCTTTTATAAAGCCACTCTATGAAACACTCTCACATAACCTAAGCATTTCACAAACAAGTTTCATCTTTTTAACACTAATTATTCATTGGTTCAGGTTCAGAATTGACTCTAAGAGTTGTGCACTCATCTAGTACACTCAAAGCAGTATATCAGGCTTAAAAAAAAAAGGCATATTTAACTTTGCTTGTAAGATGGGACAAAAGATAGAATTGGCTGATACCAAAATTTATTTTCGAAGTAACTTTCCCATCATTATCTACTTTAAAAACTCATGCAGCCAGGACATGGAAGCAACCTAAATGTCCATCAATAGAGGAATGGATAAAGAAGATGTGGTATGTACATACACACACACACACACACACACACACACACACACACTGGAATATTACTCAGCAATGAAAAAGAACAAAATAATGCCATTTGTAGCAACATGGCTGGACCTAGAGATTGTTATACTGAGTGAAGTAAGTCAGACACAGAAAGACAAATATCATATGATATCACTTATACGTGGAACCTAAAAAAAAGGGTACAAATGAAGTTATTCACAAAACTGAAGTAGAGTCACGGATGTATTTGGTTGGCCAAAAAGTTCATTTGGCCAATCCAATAGAAAAGAAACTTTTGGTTACCAGGGGATAACGGGTGTGGGGGGTGGGGCAGGGATAAACTGGGAGATTGGGACTGATATATACACACTACTATATATAAAATAGATAACTAATAAGAACCTGCTGTATAGCACAGGGAACTCTACTCAGTTCTCTGTAATGGCCTATATGGGAAAAGAATCTAAAAAAAAAAGAGCGGTTATATGTACATGTATAACTGATTCACCTGAAATTAATACAACATTGTAAATCAACTATACTCCAATAAAAAAATTTTTTAAATCAAAGTATTAAATAACAGCTGGGGGAAAAAAAAAGTCATACAGAACTAGAACCAAATCCTCCCTTCCGTTCCATGTGACCAGGACAGCACAGCCTTTTAGCAATATGGGTTTTTTTCTGTTTACCTCCAAACCTGATCAATAGATGAGTCATACCTATTAAACAACTATCCATCACTGACTTCTTTCAAACAACTCCAGTGCCCTTCTTGTCCCGAGGCAAATTTTTGCCAAACAGAAAAAACCACCACACACATGAATCAGGATGCTGTCTCAGGCTAGGTCCTGTCTGTTCAACTTCAGTGTTACTTACCTTAACCAAAGCAGCAGAACAGTTTGAAAATTTCTGACACTCAAAATGAGATATAAAAATCGAAATGAAATGTTCTTAATCTCTGTGATAATTTTTTATTTTACAATTTAATTAAAAATCAGCCCAATGTGAAGGACAACTTCACATGAAGGAACTCTGATTAAACAGATTGTTAAAACTCAAATATATAGTCGAAAAGTATGGTATCAATTCAAATTTAGCAAACATTTATTTAGTGCCAGGTCTCAAAGAATTCATACTCTAATGGGAAATACAGAGAGAACTAAAATATAATATATGTAATAAATACTATATTAGTTGTAACGAAGTCCTTTAGGAGCATAGAGATATGAATTGTGGAAAACATATCACCAAAACGAATGCAATATGTGGCATTTTTCCATGATAAAACTTTACAGATGGGTCTTAGTAAAACAAACTACTCTGAAAAATGTGTTTGCCACCTCTATTCTTTTGGGCACAAAACAGACTTGGAGGGCTGTGAAGAAGGCTCCATACCATAGCCCTATAAACTGAGGGCAGAGTAAACCCTCCCAAGATGCAATGGAGTTTCAGGTTGGGGGATAGAAAAAGCGGGATAAGGAGGTAGCAGCTGTTTCCTGTTAAAACTCTGTGGTGTCAAAACAGGCAAAGGGAGCTTTGTAAAACGCAGTGGAAAGGTACCAAGAAGAAAGGGTTTGATTTACTTTGGGAGGAAAACCCTTGCCAAAACATGAGCTTTACTGGAACAGTTTTTCTAGAGAGAAAAAAAGAACTCACAGAATGCAAAGGACGAAGAACACACAGGAGATGGAAAAGATAGAGACCTGCTTTCTGCTTTTCTCACATGAGGCCTAATAAGGATGTCTGGCAACCTCACCTTACATTTTTTCATGGACTATTTGCAATTTGCTTTGATCTTCTACCCATGACTTCTGAAAACAGCTGAAAGGAAGCTCTGCTCTGACTGTTGATTTGTAATGTAACAGATCACAAGATGATCCTGGGGTAAGACTGCACATCAAACCCTTGGTCACCTTTACCCAAAATCTCATCTTCCAATCAGAAACTCTCAACACAAATCCCATATGGGCTCAACAAATATTTGATGAAAAATGAATGAATAGAAGCCTGAAATGATTGAATGTCCAGGTCTCTGCTCTGTCAAATAAGAATTATATGTTTTATGTTTTTAAGAAAAATCACAGATGTGAATTCTACCATCACCCAGTGATACCTGTTTTCTGGTTATCTTGAAGAACTACTCCCTTCAACTATTTTTTATTTCATCCTGGAAAACAATGCTAGGTATCTCTTTCCTTTTTAAATGTTAATAGCCATGATGTATATATATGAATATTCAGGTTTTGCTTCAAAGCTCATATTTCTGTGCTATAGTTTTCAGCACAGATATACTCATAATAGTATCATGTCTTAAAGATTCATTTTTATGTTATAAATTAGCAGCCCTAAAAACACACAATTACAAATGTAAATTTCTCCAAGCTTATCCAGGAGACATTTCTGTCATCCAAAAACAGTTCATTTATTCTCTTAAATTATCCCTGTGTATGTGTATGTGAAACAATTTAAGGCACACAATTGAGTCCTTGCTTTACCAAAGAGACGAAATCCCTAAGTGTATACAATCCCTGTATTTAACAAAAGGATGTGCCCCTTTGACCAGAATGACCATTGTCATAATATTCTACAGAATAATCCACTCTCATAAGGCTTTCTTTGCTCATTAATATATGACTGAAATAGGGAAGCCAGAAAGATCGTACATAATACACTAAAAATACACTCTGGAGATGGCATGATAACCCTAGATATGAGCCCATCTCTTTTCTGGCATTTAGCGCCTGTCTTACTACACTCATAAACACTAACTGGCACAAATGATTTAGAAAAAATAGAAGAACCATCTCAGCTATAGCCTGCTCTCAATGAAATAAGCTGTACCAGAAAGCAAGGTGCTTGAGTTAGATTACCACAAACTACAATGCATATATATAAACCAGAATACTTACAAACTTAAATACAAAAAAACTGAAGCACTTTATTATTTACCTGTGAGCCTGCAGCTGCATTATTAATCAGATTATTGTTGGGATGAGCAATCCAGAAAGTTGAAACGGCCCTGAAAGGCATTTTTTAAGGTTATTTAAACATTCATCAGGAAAAATCCCACCTATTAAAAACCTCCCCCAAAACATCTTCCCCAAAAGCCAACAGCCCTTGACCATCACAAGTGAGTTTTTCACTCCGCCAATTACTCACATACAGTCAGTGGCAGGCACAGGGATGTAATTTCCAAACACTTTTTCCCGCATGGTGGTACACATGGAGTTATTCCTATCAGTGGGAAGTAGGGTGCCTGGTTTGGTGAGGAGTCCCAGATTGTGGAACAAAGTGTTTCTCTGTTCAATACCATCTTCCAAAAAGAAACAATGACCTAGTGTGTCAAATCCGATGGTGTCTTTTATCTGCAGAAATACAAGTGTATGATGTCACTGGTAACAAGATTGACTGCGGTTTAAGCGACAAGTGCTATTCATGAGGCATGCTCAGTACAAAAGCAAAAACAAGTTTTGATCTTAGCTGATGGGGCAAAGTCAAATGTCAGGGTTCATTGATCTCTTAAAAGAACAGAGAAAAACAGCAGAACTCTCAGTAAAGCAGGATAGAGTAAGACATGTGGTATAACAGCTTACTTATATAAAATTGAGAAGTCATGAGAATGAAGGAGAGTTAACTGTTTCCATAATATGCATCAACATAATGTGAGGCTACTTACCAGCAAGCCATTTGTCCCATGCACAGTGATGCACCTTGAGAAGCTGTGATGAATAGATAGGCCGTCCACAAACGTTGCATGTCTGTACCCTCCTTTATAATCCACGTCTCCACACAGGTGAAAATGAACAGGATACCGCCCCAGGTGCTGCTGACCCATGTGTTTCAATTCCACATGAGAAAGATGGACTGAAGTAAAATTTTTCTTTATCTGTAAGATAACCAAAATCAAACTAATACGTAAGCAAAGTAGCTTCAGCAAAGTAGCTCAGAATAGCAAAGTAGCAAAAAATATTGTTTTAACAGAAAATATCTGAAGGAGACTAGACTAGACTGTTTTCCCAGATCATAATTTAGCAAATGCTTCTTTACATAAGTGAATGCTTTGAAGAGCAATAAAAATAGCCTCTCATTAGGAATAAAGGAAATGTAACATGGAAAACTACAGAAATGGTTTCTGTATATATGTTTGGGTTTGTTCAAATATTTTGGCCATTTCCAGTCTTGTCTTATTCTTTCATTTCTATAATCTCCACCAGAGTTTGATAAATAATTATTTCTAAATCCTTCCTCAATGTTTTAGTTAGCAGATACTGTTGTTTACTTGAGTCCTTTTTAAAAACGCCTCTGTTGATCCACCACTGGAGCGATCTCAATATTTACAAACACTGGATTTTTTATCACACTACTAAAAACAAAGAAATGACACTGACCAACATTTTAGAAACCAGTGCAATAGAAACGTAGCCAACAATAATAGCCTACTCAATGCACAAAAACTGATTTTAAGACACATGTAGCCAAAATGCAGCCCAGGAGTCCAATACACTAGTACATAGAGCAATGCTTAGCACACAGTAAGTGTTTAGTACTTTTACAGAGTAAAAATCTGCATACAAAAAATATCTTTACAGAAACGTATTTTGAATGTGTACTGCTTACCGTTTCATAATATGTTTTTTAAAAAAAAAACTGATTCTTTCAGAGATTGCATGCATGATACTGAGATTGTTTCTTTGTCTGTGTAATTGGTTCTTCCCAATGTAAATTGATTTAATCCTTCACAGGACAATTCTTAAATGGTTTAACTATAGGTCCAGATCAACTAAATAAAGATATAACCTTATCTTCTAATCATCTAAAATCTCATTGTTATTGGATAAAGAAATAAAATATGATTTCAATAGCCATAAAGATCTCATTCCAAAACTTGAAGTTTTTTCAACATGCACTTAGCAGCCAGGGTTTCAAAGAGTTCATTAAATCCTTTTGCCTACCATGACATGTCCCCCAAAGGTATCATAATCAAAGAATTGGCACTGGTTTTCAGCGTAGCATGAGTCTTCCATTTCTCCTCGGATTACGATATTCTGGGTAAGAATTCCAACCTCAGCTCTCATGTCTACACCATCTATAATCTCACCCATGTGCAGGAACTGAGGCGTTTCTGGTTGATGAGAGCAAAGCAAAAATAACATTAGAACAATGAAAACATAAAACTTATGTCAAAAAGATAGTCCTCTTTATTCTGTAACTCCAAGACATTATTAAAATTTATTGTTTTCTTCCATTCTTCAATACCTCAGAACCACAGAATCCCAGGAAGTAAAGATTTTAAGGATTATATAGTCTAATCCCCCACTCAATGCCTTAACCCTCACTACCAACTATCAAATCCACACACAGAGACCTTACTCCTCCCTGAAGTAGTTCGTCCTCTCTTGAACAGCACCAATAATCCAGAATCTAACTAAGAATCCATGCTGTCTCTCTCTCTCTGCTTCCTGTCCATGTGCTCTTGTTCTACTCCCTTGAGGACAACACATGAAGACCCAGATGCATGTTGGATCTAGGAAAACGAATGGTTCTGTACATGTTGACAGAGTGTCAACATGTGTTGACACAGAGTGTCAAGTTGTTTTTGCTTCTACTTCAAAGCTAAAGTAATCTGCATTTGGACATTAACAGTACAGAAATAACCATCTTTCTCTTCCCACTTCTTATTGTAATATTATGCACTTTTAAATTCCCACATTTATTGGAAGCTTAGAAACACTTTAATAATGAGTTTTTATCTGATCTTTACTATAAAAACTCAGGAAGGAAAAATACAAATAAATCCAGGAGTTGAGATTATGGAGACTCATTATCACATGGACTTGTTAACAAGAGTGGGAATTTCCAAATGAAATTAATGCCAGATCGTATCATGGTTTTTTAGCTTTTTGTTTTCTGCTTAAAGTATAACACTGAATGAAACAAGAAAAAATTGCTAAGTGGGCCAATCCCATTTTTTTCTAAAGCAAAAAATTTTCCTTTAACCTTCAAAGCTCTAAATTACCCACTGAGTACTTATTAAATAGTTACTATAAATTATTTTGTTTTGTTTTTATTTTGTTTTGTATCATAAATGTATAATTTTTATTACAGAAGCAAGGAAATATAATGAGTGAAATGCACAATGAATCCCATAATTGAGGCAATGAAGGAAGAAGCTTTGCCTATTACCAGGCTCAAAATAAGTACCTGGTAAATGTCAGTCATCCTTTATAAACACTGCTTACAGTAAGAATCTTATTGTACATTGCTCTTTCTCAAAAAATATATTATTCAAGATTATGACAGGAAATGTAGTTTTATGAAAATACCTTTTTTTTTTTTTTTTTTTTTTTGCGGTACGCGGGCCTCTCACTGTTGTGGCCTCTCCCATTGCGGGATGCGCAGGTTTAGCGGCCATGGCTCACGAGCCTAGTCGCTCCGCAGCATGTGGGATCTTCCCGGACCGGGGCACAAACCCATGTCCCCTGCATCGGCAGGCGGACTCTCAACCACTGCGCCACCAGGGAAGCCCTGAAAATACCTTTTTGGTTCCATTTTAAATATATTAGTGAGATCTACTTTTTGCCAAGAAAGTAGACACTCAAAAACCATGAGTTTCATTTTTTTTAATTAAAAAAAGAAAGACTTCTATTAAAAAATGAATCTGGTTTACTATTATTTAATAGTGGAAAATTAATAAGAAAGAAGTTGGAAAGGATCTTGAAAAAAAATCAATCCATCTAGTCTGCATCTTTTTTTTTTTTAACATAGAAACTGGCACAAAAACACTGATTTGCCTATAACGCATCATTAACAGCAACATTATTGCTCAATGACTACTTTTATCTAACATCCTCTGGGACTCTTGTGTTCAAAGCACCCCACTACTAAGAACTTCAATATTGATGAAGATGATGATGATGATGACGACTGAAGGAAAAACAAAGAATTCCAGGAGTCATATCTCAAAAAGAGTGTTTCCCAAGAAGCCTTCTGAGCAGTCTGATACCTTTGACTTTGACCTGGAAGCGGTTGCACTTGGGACAGGGGAGAAGAGTGAACTCCTCTGCTTGGTACATGGAATAGTCCGTGCTCGCGACCACAATCTGATCTCCGGGTTTCCAGCTACTAACGTCATCCAGCAGATGAAGTTTCACTCCGTCCACGACCTCTACCCGGAAACCTGAAAGAGAAACACCTAAACCAAAAAGCAAGAAAGAAAGTGATTTTTTTTTTCTAAAATCAACCCCCTCACTGATTCACAAATCAAAAGTTAAAATAAACACAAGTCAGCAATGCTTCAATTTGATCCATGCACAGGATGAAACAGGACATTAGCACATATGTAATCTTAATATTAAGAATAAAAGCTCGCCTTAGGCAATCTCTCATTTCTGTGCCTTTGCTCATCCTTTAAGTCTTTATCTACAGTGTCCTTCCACTCTTAATTCATCAACCAAGATACTATTCATCTGATAAAGTTCAGGCGAACCTTTAAGTACTTCCCAAACATCCTTGCTGGAAGTAACCTTTATGTCCGGTATTCTCATTCTGATATTCTCTCTGGTATGATTCGTATCATTCCAATGGGAAGACAGCTCACCTCCTTGGAAGCTACATCAGTAAAGGCAGCAAAGTACATGCATCTGTGTATTCACTGCTCTGTCTCATAGTGCAGACTCATAAATGTCTACTGAAGGGATGAGTATTCCCACCATTATCTGCAATGTGACCTAAAGGCCACATGACAGTGCCCCAGTCCAACTCAGCTCCTTTCCTGGGATAATGTCAGGCTTGCAATCCAGGGACTACTAATTACTGATCTCTCCTAATACCTCCTTTTGAAATTCAGAGTTGGTTCCCAACTAGGCAGATGAAAACTGAAAAGTTGATCCAGCATCTCCATAACTTATACTCTTCAACATGCAACCAAGTGTAGAAGTGTTTCCTACTTCTAAACTGTCCGTGATATAATCTGTCATGGTTTAAAAACTGATTTAATGCAAATGAATATGGAATAGATGGAAGCTATGAAAAATATGGAAATGTGGGAAAACACCACATTTCAAAGATATCTGTTTACTAACTGTACCTCACTATCATCCTTCTAATTAACTAGCAAACTACTCTGGGGCTACTTTAAGACACTGACTCTAAGAGTCGATGATAGGAGTAAAAAAAACTCATTTACTCAAGTTAGGGGAATAAAAAAGAGGGAAATTTAGGCAAGGCACAAAGAGTAACACAAATATCCTTACAGCCTTGAGGATATCCTGATAAAACCTAACCTGAGCAAGTCTTGAATTCTGCTCCTTTAGACTCTGATCCACCATGTTTTCCTGTTTCTACAAAGCACCAAAAAAAAAAAAAGAACCTAATAAATGTAAAGTGTTTTTTTATATGTTTCTTGCATATAAATACTAAAGCCTATAATGGAATTTTGTCTAAATAATAATAATAACTCTAACAATAACGATAGCTAACAACTGTGGGATTTCACATACATAATAACTTTTCATCAAAACAACTTTGAGATGTAGGAACTATTATATGCATTAAAGATAAAGAAAGCAAAGGTCAAGGAGTCTGACTGACAGCTGAAAAATGATAGAGCCCACAAATGAATGCTAATTTAATTCCAGAGTCCAATTTCCTAAAGTCTATATCATTCTGCCTTCCCAAGGATCAAAACAGGCAAGTTAAAAGCAAAGGTAAACAAAAAACTCATAGTAGCAATGACAATCACTACCCAAAATTTCAGATTTTACCAAAAAGAATTATCTAAAAAAAGAGCAACTAAGAAACATTAATTTTTTCATATAAAATTTCAATAATGCTTTAAAAAAAAGATTTCTAGGGCTTCCCTGGTGGCACAGTGCTTGCGAGTCCGCCTGCTGATGCAGGGGACACAGGTTCGTGCCCCGGTCCGGGAAGATCCCACATGCCGTGGAGCGGCTGGGCCCGTGAGCCATGGCCGCTGAGCCTGTGCGTCCAGAGCCTGTGCTCCACAACGGGAGAGGCCACAACATGAGAGGCCCGCGTACCGCAAAAAAAAAAAAAAAAAAAGATTTCTAGATCAATAAGTTTTGGCTTGAAAGACCATCAGAATTTGTTTCTGTTTAAAAAAAAAAAAAGCTAGGTTACGTGGAAAAAATCTGTATTGTTCGATTATTCCTCACTTTTTTCTGGCTGTAGAAGAAAATCCTACCTGAGATATCTCCTATTAGCACTACTGAATAGGAAGTATGAAAGGATGTAAGTTTTATCCTCCTTGCTTCCTGGAGAGAATTTCTACCTCTTCCAGAAAATAGGAGCCACTGAGAACATAGAACACAAACAATATCCTATAGTAGATAGCTAGAATGTACCCTCTTCCAGAAGAGAGGAGTCATTGGCAATGTGGAAATGAAAGCAAAATTTCCCACAAAGGAAATGTTGACTCAAGGTTTGTCAGTGTTATCCTCTGCCTGGAGTCTTCCTGGAAGCAGTTCCACTAAACTCTTCATGCAGGTCCAAATTCCTGCTTAGAAATACTCCTCATCTACCTATGCTTTTTGCCAGAGGCAACCAGGACGTGGTCAAAAGAGCAGTAGTCTTGCAGGCAGAAAGCTGAGGCATGATTCCAGCTTCCTTATCCATGATAGAAACCATCTCCTCACCTCAGACTCAGAAGGCTGCTTAGATGGAACATGTGAAAGTCCCTGTTACATACCAGGAACTCTGTTTTAAAGCAACAGACTTTCTCTCTTTAATTACAAGGACACAAAATACACCCAGGTCATGTTTGCATTATTGTTAAAATAGCTAACCTTTATTTAGTGCTTACTGTATACACTGTGCTAAAAAACTTCATATTCTTCACATTTGATACTCACAGCAGCTCTATGTGGTAGTTCCCATTATTATCCCCATTTTTCAGATGAGGAAACTGAGGGTTAGGAAGTTAAAGTCACATGCCCATCATCATATAGTAAGTAAAAGAGCTGGGGGCTTCTCTGGTGGCGCAGTGGTTGAGAATCTGCCTGCCAATGCAGGGGACACGGGTTCGAGCCCTGGTCTGGGAAGATCCCACATACTGCGGAGCAACTAGCCCCGTGAGCCATAATTACTGAGCCTGCGCATCTGGAGCCTGTGCTCCGCAACAAGAGAGGCCGCGATAGTGAGAGGCCCGCGCACCGCTATGAGGAGTGGCCCCCACTTGCCGCAACTGGAGAAAGCCCTCGCACAGAAACGAAGAGCCAACACAGCCATAAATAAATAAATTAAATTTAAAAAAAAAAAAAAAAAAGAGCTGGGATATGAACCCAGGCATTCTGTCTCAAAAAATCCATTTCAGTGAATACTTTGCTACAATGGTGCTCAAAACAGAGTTATAAGCTCAATCTAAACTAAACCTTTCTGGCTAATTACAGATGTAATAAAGCACTTTTTAATGACTCATTTCACATTAATTTTGGTATAATATTGGGTTGGAAAAGAAAGCTGGTGGGCAAGCACAGACAGAAGGCTGCCTATCTACCTGGAGCCAAAAAAATCTAGCAGCAAAGTCGGTAAGTACAGAAATTCTGCAGCGAACATCCTTAAGAGAAAAAATCAGAGCATCAGTGCTAGACATGATAGTTCTTCTGAAAGGTGGATTATAATTTTTTAAATGTGCTGAAGAAAAGGTAAAGACCTAAGGTAACTTTACAATACATTATTTAAGGAGAGGAAAGCAGGTTAAAATAAAATGAACACTACGGGAGGCAACATAGATTGAAGAGTGCTAATTAACTCTGAATGATAGGGTTAAACATTAATTTTAACTGTACTTTTCTGTGTTTTCCAATTTGTCCATAAGATAAATGTAGTAGCTGGATTATCAAGGAAAAATTGCTAAGAAAATGAGTAATTTGTTTATACAGCATGTGTTCAAATGTAATATTTGTCGACACGTCTATATAACAAGAAAATCTAAAGTACAAGATCATTTCACTGTCACAGAACATAACTTAAGACAGCTCACCCGATCACATCCAGATTGGTTCAATTGGTACCAAATTCAGGAAGCAAATCCATTAACTACACCATATGACTCAAGAATGAAGAACAAAAGTCCAATTGGGGGTGCCTAAACTAGATCATTTTCTAGTCCAGAAAAAACCCTTGAGTCTAAAAGATTACGTACAGTAGAGAAACTATAGGTTTCATCTTTAACCAGTTGAGAAATCTAAACAGTCATTTGAATACACTTAAAAAAAAATCTGTCACAATACTTACCAATGTCTTACAAGAGTATAAACTGTACTCGCCTACCTTCAATCCATTCACTATAAGCTGTCACAGAGAACTTCTGACCATCCACAGTATAAAATTCTTTTTGGGCAAGAGCCTTTCCTCCACTACTATGATTCTCATAGTTTCTCACAGATTCATTGCAAGAAGTACTTCCACCATCAATGACACCAACCAAAGCCCAAGCTTGCCTAGAAGGAAAATAAGCAGGTGCATTTGATTATTTGTCATGGTACTGACCAAATTCCCCAACACAGATGTTATGACAGGTGCTTATTTATGACAGGTGTTAATTCATTTTTTCATTTTTGTCAATCCCTCCACCTCTTTTTCCATATGTGGTTGCAAGTCCAAACTTGACTGAAATAACTGAAATCACAGAAGAAAATGCACCTGAATTTTAAATCCTTGTTTGTCCAGCTCTGTAACAGGTGAAACACTGATGACTATGACTTCAATTAAGCACTGACTTCCTTCCTCAATGCATACCCATTTCATTCCTATATCATTCTGGGCACAAACCCATTTCTTTTTAAATTATTACCTGCTCTCTTTTCCACTATCCTCTCTGCTATGTTCTCAAATCTAGCTGCATAATAGAATCACATGGAGCTTTAGGAATATATCCATGCTTAGACCCAGCCCACACTGATGCAAACATCTCTACAGGTGGGGCCTGGCATTAGTCTGTTTTTAAAGTTCCCCAGATGCCACGACTGTGCAGCCACACTGGAGAACCACTGAGTTAGAACAGTGGTTCTCAAACTTTGTAGGCATCAGAATCATCTGGAGGGCTTGTTAAATCAGATTGCTGGGCCCCACCTTCTGACTGTTTGAGGCTGGGCCATAGAATTTGCATTTATGACAAATTCCCAAGTGATGCTGCTGCTGCTGGTCTAGGAACCACACTGAGAACCTCTGAGTCACAGGTCAGAGGTTAGAGCCGTAGGTATCAACCTTAACTGCACAAATTGCGGAGGGGCGGGGGGGGGGGGGGGGGGGGGGCGTGTCCTAGCCTTCAGAGATCCTGAGGTAAATCATGTAGGGTGGGCCCTGGGCGTGGGATTTTTTTTAAGATCTCATGTATGCAAACAAGGCTGAGCACCACTGGATTATTGGTTTCTTAATATTCTTAAATTAAATCTGTAGAATCACTATCCAATAGATTTAAAATTTTACATGCTTTATATCTATTTGTTGAAAGCAGTATGTTTGAAAAACACCATTTTATTTCTGGGATACTGTGATAAACATCCCAGGGACTTTGCTCAAGCTTGTGGCAAAATCAATCAAAAAAAAAAAAAAAAAAAAAGAACAAAGATAAAAAGTCAGAAAATTTGCCTTAAGACTCCTGGTTTCAAACATGAAAAGAAAAATGTCAACTTCCTACTGTAGAAAAAAAAAAAAGCCAAATGTAATCTATGCTACACAGATGGCTGGATACTCACAGATGAAAGTTAATCAGAGCATGCCTACAACCTTACAAATTCTACACCCACCCCTGCGTGGATTAGCTGCTCTTTGGCCGACTGTGCTTTATAGCTCTATTTATATTCCTTGATACAGCAGAAAGAATCAAACGAAGAATGTCTCCATTTATTATCTCCTGTGTGAGAGGGAAGAGGAAGAATATCAGAGGCTTCCTTTATTTACCAGAACTGCCTCAGCAACTATAAAACAATGTTCTATTCTATTGATATTATCTCCAAAACACTCCTACTTCCCTCCTCCACTTGAGGAAAATTTCAGCGTGCCAGAACATTATCTTCAAAGGGGCATGTTTATGTACCCTGGAGATAATGTCAATGCAATGGAATGTTGGCAAAGGATCACAACTCTAATTCCTCCATCAAATCAGCAGCAATATTTCTAAATTCTAAAAGGAATTTAGAAACAGTAGGGAGAGGAACCCAAAAAGAGTCAAACAAAGTATTCATAGCTAATGAACACACAAAACCTAGAACAATAATGACATAAAGTTGTAATCTCCGGTATTACTGGATAGTGAAACAAAGTAGGTGTCTGACTTTGAACAGACCACACTTCCATTCATAGGTCTATAAATTATAGAAATATGTGCACATGAGCATGAAGGGACGGATAAAAGAACACTCAGAGAAGCACATTTTATGAGAGGTCCGAACTGGACAACCACCCAGATGTCCAGCAGTAAATATACTGTGCTATAGTCATACGATAGAAAATAAACAACGATGAAAATAAGCCACCCTGCATGCACCAACATAAACGACACTCAATAACGAGGTTGAGCAAAGAAGCCAGACACAAAATATAACATATTGTCCGCTTCCATTTATATGAAGTTCAAAGACAGGCAAACCTGAACTTTAGTGTTCTCCACAAATCCAGGGGAGTGGTTTACCTCTGGTGAACAGAGGGAGTGGTCAGTGAACAGGATGGGATAGGATGGGGGCTTCCAGGACACTGGCAACGTTCTCTTTCTTGAACTGGGTGGTCACTATCCCGATATCACATGGTGATAAGTCATTAAACTCTATATTCTTGTTTTTAGCACTTTTCTGTATATGTATAATATTTAATTAAACCACCACCACCATCACCACCCCAAAAGAAACTACCTCTAAGCCCTCCTTCTCTACAGCCTACACAGTATACTCCTAAACTTCCCTCGGGCTTCTCACCTTTGGGGAGCCTCCAAGGCTCCTTCTATTTGCACTCCCATCATACCCTGTAGCTGCACTAAGTTTCTCACTGTATGATCCCCTTCTACTTAGGTCTCTGTTTATCCACCAGATTAAAAGAGGACTCTGAGACAGTGTCCTTTCATCTAAGCATCTATGGGTACCCGGCGCTAAGAATCCCCTAAGTATTCCCTGGGTGAGTAAAAAGCATTTTAAGAACATTACAGATGCTTTTTCTTCACTAATTTTTGTCTTCTTAACTTTCTCTACAATTTCTATAGATAATATTCCATTCCAACACTGACCAAAGAAAAAATAATAACTAGACCAACCAACCATCAAAGGAAAAAAATAATAACTAGATCATTTCAACATGGGAGTTTTGAAGTCCTCTTACTTTTCACTGCAGATATTCCCTGACTTTATTGTGAACAGTAAGCAGAATTAAAACTTGTTTTTTTTTTTAATTAAATGTTGAGCCAGCTGCTTCCCCAGAACCCAGAACTGCATTAGGAAATCATGATTAACTAGACTATGGCACAAGAACACAAGAATAAACTGTAGGGATGAATCCTACTATCTGGATGAACCTCGTAGCCCTCCAACTTGTGCTTCCTCACATGTGCCAGGGCCCCAAAGGCCTGTGCCCATCAAACAAGCAGACTCAAATTAAAGGATTAAAAAAAAAAAAAGAAAGAAAGAAAAAGAAAATTGTGCATGTTCCACCCCTCCTCAATCTTTTCAGACAACTTTTCCACCTTAGCACGGAATTGGGCCCTAACCTTTCAACTCATAAGGTACCTCCAATTAGCCTGAGTTTCATATGATCTTCAGAAGATAATAAAAGAAGGAAATCAATCTCCTTAAACTGCCTGATTGCTTTCAGTACGTTTCTGTTCTTAATTTTTCACAAGCCCAACGCTAAGGTTCACAAAGTGCTTCATAAACCAAAGCCAAGGAAAGAACTTTGTACACAGTCTTCTGTCCTCCAGTTCAAAGCAAGAGGCAACGAGACTTCCAAATGGTAGTGGCCATTCTGGCCCCTGAAGTCAGACTATGAAGTATTTTGTTTCCTTCTCCATCCCGCTCTCCTCTCACACAGACAGACGCTAATACATAGCAGGAAGGAAAGTAGAGAGATATGTGTGCCCACCTGTAGCCCAGTCCTTGGATCAGCTTACTTCCCAGCCGGTCCTGGATCATTTGTATGGTTCCTTGTAAGAGGCTTTTGACTGCTGAATCTCCAACAGCTATGGCAACAATCCGTCCTGGATCCTGGTCTCTCAGGAATTTCTGAAGTCGCCTACTTTCATTGTGGTATTCGTGGGTATCAAACCTCTCGATTTCCAAAATTTTGGCTGTGTCTTGGTCAATGACCCTCACATTGAGGCCCCTGGAAAAGTCCTTTTCAAAGGCATGGGAGCCAAAGGTCAAGCCTGAGGAATTCAGAGTTCTCACCAACAGCGTCCACGATGCCTTCTGTGCCCCATGTAATTCCAGTGTCCCGCCGGCTTCCACACCAATAAATTTTTTGCCAAATGTTGGCATACTTTCACCTTCATCTGACTTGCCATACAAGGCAATTGTCGCTTTGGATTTATAGCGGCAATTTTCTGCTCCAATATGAAGCGCCCCACCATCCTTGATCAGGATGTAACGAGTCCGCAAAGTAATATTTCTGGATCCATCTTTATCGTCCCCAAATACAAGCAGTCCTGCAGGGAATAACACACTAAGTAAGCCAACTTCTAAAACATCTTTCTGAGGTACAGAGAAATAAATTTCATCTTAAGAGGGGAAAAAAGCACTTCCGCAGTTAAGTTGGGAAAAAGAATTTACTAGAAGTCTGCTTAGAAAATTGAACCTGTTTTCAAAACATATTAAAGGAAGAAATGGAGAGTTCATATCTCAACACCCTAAAGATGCCCATGTGTATGAATTTCAATCCATTCACTTTAAAGGTACATCATTTCTAGAAAAATATGTAAGACTCTACAAATCTGAATCTCATTTTCACATATGTTAACCCACATTAACTCTCTCATCACTGTTCATAGTTGTAACAAAGATTTAGCTATGAGAGATGACCTTCTGGAACTATTTCCTTTTCTATAAATCAAGGGTCTTGACTTGAGTGATTTCTACGGCCCTTCCAGCTCTTGAATTCTACTGTTCTACCTTAGGAACTTTTCCTGTCTCCATGGTTAGAGTGACACCACATCCTAAAAGCTAAGAATAGTTTTCTACATAAAGAACATCAAACGTTGCCCTGCAGTAAAGAGCAACCTTGCTGTTCCCATAGACAGGGACTGCTACTTACCTCCATCCTTAATGACTATAGAGTTCACCGTGGCATCTGAGGTCAGGCGGAACATATCTCCCTCCTTGATAACAACTTGTTTTGCAGAATCTTGTCCTGGATCCCAGTTCCTGAGACGAGGGTTTTGATCTGGGCAATTCTCTATAAAACAATGCAACGTCGATATCCCATTAACCAACAATATGCAAAAATACCTTTAGCCAAATCCAAGTACTACCATCATTTATTGCAACCTGCAAGTAACGGGCTGACATATTTTAATTTCCTTCCATAAGGATGGAAGTTCCATCCATCCCACCAAGCAGAGATGTGTCAAATCCTTTACTTCCTCAACGCATAAAAAAGGTTTCACCACAGGGCTTCCCTGGTGGCGCAGTGGTCGAGAGTCCGCCTGCCGATGCAGGGGACACGGGCTCGTGTCCCGGTCCGGGAAGATCCCACATGCCGCGGAGCGGCTGGGCCCGTGAGCCATGGCCGCTGGGCCTGTGCGTCCGGAGGCTGTGCTCCGCGGCGGGAGAGGCTGCAACAGTGAGAGGCCCGCGTACCGCAAAAAAAAAAAAAAGGTTTCACCACAAAACCAAGTCGCTATCCACTAGTTTGGGTCAGAGTCCACAAGGTGAAAACAGAGTTCGCCTGAACTATCTACTCTGGAAATAAATCAACAGTAAGAGGCAAAACTCTGAATTGTTCTTGGACCCACTGTAGAAAGCCGTTTTAGAAAAGAAACTATGTTCACAACACACTGATAAATAAAAAATAGAAATTGCTAACCAATATGTATATTAGGTCTTCCCAGGTTCCTTCCTATGCACAGTGAATCATAAAGTAGGTGAAAATAGCAATTCTTTCATTCCAAAGGCAGCCGCTGATAAACATCACTATCTTCAGAAATATACACTTTCCCAGCAAAGCTTCAAGAGGCAAATGGCCAAAGACATGACTTCTTATTTTCAGAGATGAGGAAACGGCAGATTAGAGAAGCCAAACCCTAGATTACTCAGCAAGTTGAGTGATATGGAAGTTCCCCTTTAAGAAATGAGGTTTACTTTCCTTGTAGCGTTTCTTTACTAGAATTATAAATTTCCTCTTGAGGGACTTCCCTGGTGGTATAGTGGGTAACACTTCGTGCTCCCAATGCAGGAGGACCGGGTTCAATCCCTAGTAGGGAAACTAGATCCCACATGCATGCCACAACTTAAGAAGTCCGAACGCAACTAAGACCTGGCACAGCCGAAATAAATAAATATTTTTTTAAAAAAACAGATGTGTATAGTGTACATAATATGTTAGTAACGTGTAAGATATGTTAAAAAAAAAAAAAGGACTTCCCTGGTGGCACAGTGGTTAAGAATCCACCTGCCAATGTAGGGGACACGGGTTTGAGCCCTGGTCCAGGAAGATCCCACATGCCGCGGAGCAACTAAACCTGTGTGCCACAACTACTGAGCCTGCACTCTAGAGCCTGTGAGCCACAACTACTGAGCTCATGCACCACGACTACTGAAGCTCGTGTGCTGCAACTACTGAAGCCCGCGCGCCTAGAGACCGTGCTCTGCAACGAGAAGCCTGCTCACCCCAACGAAGAGTAGCCCCCACTCGCCGCAGCTAGAGAAAGCCCACATGCAGCAACAAAGACCCAACGCAGCCAAAAATGAATAAATTAATCTTAAAAAATAAAATAAAAAATAAATGGAGTGTTTACAAAAAAAGAATTTGCCTCTTGAATAGATGATGATGAAAACATAAAAGTATTTTGCATTGCCACAGCTATTTAATGCAGGAGACATTTAGTTTCTGATATAATTTGGAAGAAAAGAGAGGAAAAAAAAATCACACCAATTTTGACCAACTAATGACCAGGTAGTTATTGAGGATCAATTTGTCCATTCTGGACTAGATAGTGTAAAATTTATAAAGTATATAATTTATAAAATTTAGAATGAGCTCACAGCCCTCAGAGCATATAACCTAGCTTGGGAGAAAAAGCCACCATGTATGAAATAATACTGAACAATGTGGTAGTTACTTTAGATGAAAAAGCTCAGAGAAAGGAGGGGTGGGGCTAGAGTAACCGAGGCAGCTTCAATGGAGCAGATGACACTAGACATAGATCCTCAAAGGGTGGATAGTATTTAAATAAGAGGAGCATGAAGGGGACATAAGAATACTAGTGATGCAAATATCCCTTACTATCCAAGTCCATTTGGTTGCTCATTTAGAATAGCAAGATACAGCCTACATTTAAACTAAGCCAAGATAAGAATGGACAGGATATGCTTGCAAATCATATGAAGGTGGAAGGTATATGTTGGGGGATAATATGAGAAAAAGTAGAGACACTGGGTACATCACAAAGATATAATTTTTTATAGGAAGAAAATTGTGATCCCTCATTTTGAACTTGCACACCACTAATGCAAGCATCTATTTCTAAGCATTCATGTTGGCTCATGCTTTCTCTTTGAGGTGATAATAACCACTACAGTTAAAATTAGTCCCACTAGTTAAGACCTTGGCAATTATTTCATGGAATTAGTTTTTCTCCTAGCAGTTTCATAATCATTGATATTTAATTCTGATAAATCAATGATCATCACTATTATACTAAGAATAATCCTTAAACTTTTATTCCCATCAAAGAAACAAAAAACATCTTGAATTCGTTCTGACTTAATACTGAGGATTTCTTGAGCTTTTCTTCTACCTCCCTCTCTACCCATAAAACATTTAGCTGGAATGCTCCATGATATCATAAGCAAATGTAGGCCCCAGGTAACAAGCACTGTACCCAGCTACAGAAGGAAATCCAGAAGGAATCTAAGTCTCAAAAGATCTAGAGCCTACTATAATAGTTATATAATTCCTCTTAATTGTTTATAATTATTCCCCAGGAAAGCATGCTTCATTAGAAATTTTTTATCACCAAAAATTCCAGTCTGTTTTTTTCCAGTAAACTACACTTAATGAGAAAATATATAGTCTGCAGAAAGCATCAAAAAACTAGCTTAGCTAGTTCCACCTTCTCAGCTACCCATTTGTTGAGCAGTGGATGCATTATCAAAGTTACATAACAGCAATAACCACAGTGAGGCTGATCCTGAAATATTTCAGCATACCACATCTTTCCACTGATATTCTGCCCTTACACTGCCAAAATGTGAAACTAAACGATGTTGATTCAAGGAACCACATCAGCAATTCAATGTCTTAGCTAGAATATGAAAACATCAATTAAAGCCACAGATTTCAGCTCTGATTTTCCAAAATCTAGCATCCCTTTACTGAAGATTACTTGGAAAGAATGAATCAACAGCAGTGAATTTGGTTATTTCTCTGGAGAAAAGGGGAAAGAAAGTCAATGCTGCGTGCAATGGAAAGCAATGTTGCAAGTTCTTTATGTGGTCTACTGGCTTGGCCAACAAAGATGTTGAATGAACATCTCTCTTACTTTAGGTCTATTTTCTTAGAAGTATTGACATTACCTCCTCCCAAAACCTTAAAGTCTATAAGACCCCTAAATCACCCATGAAAACTAAATATACTAATATTTCTAAGTCTAATAACTGGTAAAATGCTTCTCAAACATTATACCCATTTAAGGAGGCACTAATTCAACAAAAATCTGTTGCAGACTATAAAAAGAAAATGCAGACCAGTATGGTACCAATCCAGTGGCCTGGTCTGCTTTTTCCACAGTGCTGAGCCCTTTGATTTTCGGAGAGACGGATAGGGTATATTATGAGGCCATTCTTCATTGGTACTATATTGAGGCTGACTGACAATAAACTTTTCAAAATCATTCAAAGTACTGCTATATTACCAACTTGAAAAGCAAAGGCCATTTAAGAAATTAAAATCTCCCTAAATGATGTTTAACTATGAAGACAAGTGTATCAGAACTTATACCTACTAATGGATCTTCTTCTTTAAGGATATGTCTTGTTCCTCAAAAATATTGGAAGCTTCTCTTTTGGAGCTGTCTCCTCAACTGGTTTCAAATGGCAGAACACAAAACTTATCACTTTCACTTATTTTTCAATTAAATATACTTTATCACTGCATTTAGTAATTTTTATTACTAAAAACTTGTGTCAGTCTGAAAATCATACCTACCACAAAAGATGAAATTGTGCTACGACAGGATTTCAAAAAAGACTCTTAAAATTACTATTTTGAAAAGAAATGCTCTAAGAAAGTCTTGAGCCCTGGGACAAAGTGGGAAAATGGAAAGGAAGAGCAATCCTTTAATTTTGTCATTTCCAGTGGATTCCTTTAACAATTGCTCTCATTCATAAGAAGATACACCTCATATTATCTAATTATATATTAGTAAGCTAGAGCCAAGTTAAAATAACAAAAGACTTTTCAGAATTTATTCTACTCTTTCCTTCCCTTCTTTCTTCTCCTAGAATGGGTTCTGTATGCACACATGCACACATACGCACTTACCATCTGGAGCATATTTTGAGGATATTCCTAAAATGACTGCAAGTGCAACAAAAAATGAAAAACTAGTAATAGCAAAGCAAATGAAAGTATTTTTGTGCCTCTTCTGCTTTCGGCTTTCTCTCTGGGCCTGTTGTTCCTCAGATGAGAAAGCAAAGGTGGCCCGGGCTTCCGGTCTGGTAGAGGTAAATTTGGCTGCAGCTTGGCTCTTTGGAGGAGGAGGGGGACGCAGTGGGACAACCTTCCCTGGAACATAGCCAGATGAGCGATGGCTGTTTCCATTCTGAGGTTGCAGGAAAGCAGGGGAGTGGCCCCTGGAGTTAGTGGCATGCATGATATACTGTCACTGTGAAAAGAAAAGAAAATTAAGGCTCAGAAATGTGAGAATTGTAATGGCTTTTTTTTAGTATTGTGGTAAAATATACATAACATGAAGCTTACCATTTTAACCATTTTTAAACGTAAAATCAGTGGCATTAAGCACATTCACAATGTTGTACAACCATTACAACCATCCATTTCCACAACATTTGCATCATCCCAAACAGAAACTCTATAGCCATTAAGCAATAACATTCCCCACTTCGCCCCAGTCCCTGGTAACCACTGTAATGACTTTTTGAAAATATCAAGTCAGCTTACATCCTGGTATAATGAACTATGTCAACAATCACCTCCACTAATCGTCTTCTAATGCCATGGCTCTTCCACCCTGCACATTATAATAAGCCACTAACGTTAATGCCCAGTGCCACACTCCCAAAATTAAGTCAGGAGCCCAGCATCTGTATCTTTTAAATGCCCCCCAAGTGACAGTAATGAGCATCTAGTTTGAGAGCCACAGTTCTGTGGCAACTGTTCTCAATTGTGCATAAGAATCACCAGGGAATCTTGTTAAAAATGTAGATTCCCAGGCTTTCTACACCAGTGATTCTGGCTCAATTGGTGGAAAGAGTGCCCTGGAGTTCACATTTTTAAAATGTACCTTGGTGACACTGAAGCAGGTGGTCACACCTTGAGCATCATTACTGTAAATCACTTCAAAGAATCCATGTGTCATATGAGAACCATAAGGTGGCCCTAACAAGTTCCAGGAGGCAAGCATGCATGTTTAGGTGTCTAATTTTTCCACAAAATTTATCTCCTTGTAAAGCAATCAAACTATTTTTAACCATGTTATCACTTAACAGACTGTGAATTCATTTAATGAGAAACTCTATATTATTCCTTTAAATCCTCAAATTTTGTTTAAAAAATAGTAGCATTCAAAGATATGGTTAAGATGATTTTAAAAAATAGCTAACATTCATAGAGCACTTTACTGCCAGGCCCTGTTCTAAACACCTTATGTGTGTTAACTCATCTAATACGTTTAATTTGTCGTATTCATCTAACACAACACATCTATGAGTAGGTGCCATTATCCCCATTTTACATATGAGAAAACTGAGGACTAGAAAAGTTGATTCGCTAGTTTACAGAGAACCAGGACTTGAACCCAAGAATTTTGAATCTAGAGTTCAGGCTCTTAACAGTTACACTCATGTGTCTTCCAAAACAATTGAGAGGCAATAATTTCAAAGAATCAATTCTGCAAGGGTATAACAAGAACTGTGTTGAGTCTGAAAGGGCACCTTAATATTCTCAGAACTTCTTCATGCAGAAGTTTACCAGACTCTACATGATTCTTTCTTATCTAAGAGAAGCTGACATACACACAAAACGGCAGTCCTTTTTACTTTCTATATTCTTTATAGTAAGCATTTACCAGTTTTCGAATAAAAGAATAAGTTTTGAATGAAACCTTACTCTGTAACTTTGCCAAGTTAAAGAAACAGAGGGAGGCTAGGAGGTAGGGAGGGAGAAAAAGAGAAAGAATGGAAGGAGGGAGGGAGGGAGGGAGGGAAAGAAGTGTTGTCATTTAATGTTCTTATTGCAGCAACTGTGAATAAATAAGAAACATGATGTTCATTACTTCCCTTCCTTAACAACTGCAGCATCTCAGAGTCACCTGACTTCATTCAATACTCTTATAATTAATCCCACTCACCTTCTGCCAAAACAACAAAAAAGGGTACTTCCAAACTACTCTAAATTACAGCAAATCCATTAAACACAAAATGTGGCCATTAAAGAAGCCACAAATAAGTGTTCCCAGGACCCAAACGACCTGGAAATTAATGGGGACAGAAAGGGAATCTAATCAGGAATTGATGCTGATTTTACATGGGGCAAAGAACTTTCTCAGAGTGTGTCTGTCAAAAACACTTGCTTTGTGGGGTTTGATTTCTGAACAAAAGTAATTATTTAGATGAAGCTTAAGCTCTATGACAAAGGGAGAACAACATGATCGAAGGTGCTGTTGAAGAAACTGCTGTATGTGTCAAGCAGCCGACCAAAATAATAGATACATCCTGCTGGAACAAATGAGAGAGTATGACAAAGACCCCTTTATGATCATCTATTAACAAAGAAAGGACTAAACTAGATACTCTTGAGTGCCAGGCTCACCAGGGTGAGAGGGGAATCAGACTATAATCTCCTCTGAAAGGGAGCAGAAATCTTTTGTTTGAAGCTGAAATCACTTGATACTTTATTGTTTCAGGGTGAGAAAGGTTGTTATTACTTAACAGCCGGGGGGCCCCTTTTGTGGGAGATAATGTCTCCAGATGTACCCAAAGCAACAGAAAAAAAGGCAGTGAGAGCCTAAATGAAGTCACCATCCCACTGGGAAAAATATTTGTCTTCACATTCACAAAATGGTATCCTAACATGAAAATTCAGATGGTGTCTGCCACAAACTAACATGACCAATAAATCAATGGTAATCATGGTATGTTTTCCCCAGGACCCTTCTGCAAAATTGTATATATTTTTTTCTACATATTATGAGTCCATTAGCTCTATTTTACTGAAAAACATGTAAATACATAAGCAACAAATACAATCACTATTTTCCTAAGTAACACATTACTGAAACTATATTAGAATAAATTTACAAGAAAATAATAATATGCAGATTTTCCTCACAATTTATTACAATTTTTTAATAAGACACAAATACATTGCTTTAGGATTTCACTTTACATTTAAGAGCTTGCTTTAGTAGTATTATAAATCAATTACTTTAAAATATATTGATTGCTAGCTAGATTTCAATTATTCATGGGGAAAAATTGTCATTTCACTCATTCAATAAGCACTTGCGAGCTCTTACTGTCATTAGAGAATTGTGGTAGGGACTATGGGGGATAAAGATAAAAGATATACAGCATCCCCAAGAAATGCAATTCCTAAATTCAATTTTATTATTTATTTATTTTTAATTATTCCAAGTATTTATTTTAACAGTATTTGTGTCAATGAAATAGTATAAAAAGTTAAACAATATTATACATAGAGTCCTAAATTCAATTTTAAATCACTTGCTTGAAGGAAGAGTGAAATTGACCAAGGAAATATCATGAAATACTGTGATAGGTTCCCAGGCTGTTCAGTCCATAAGGTTGTTACTACTCGTAGCATTAGTTTGAACATTAGTTTATGTTCCCAAGAACAACAGAGAAACCTAATAGAGGAAAGAGGATGAAGAGTTTCCCCTGGCTTTCAAGCTTTATTCAAGGCTAGCATTAGGTGTCATTTTAAAATTTTTACTACAGATGGAAGTTTTTACTTAATATACTGTTAATTTGTTTATATCACCTGTCATTTTTAAAAGGGCTGTATTTCTAGTGGAAATCACATAGTATACAGAAGGAACACACCAGTATTTTAAGATATATTTTAAGAGTTATTTTGGACTGTGCTAAACCCCTAAACACAAACAATCCAAAATGAGGAATAACCCAAGTCATTCATATCAAATTTGGAAATACACTCTACAAAGCTTTTGGAGCATAATTTTTGGTATTTACATGTTCCTTAGAAGAATTATCTTGTGAGTATTTATTTCCTGGATGATTAAAAACCTAGTAGCCCAAAAGGCTTGGTAATAATTAATTTGAAAATAAAACCACACAATTAAAAATTTTCACCAGGAATTTAGGCAAAATTTAAAGTAGATATGAAAGAAATGACTAAAAGTATGAAAAAATCGTATCAACTTAAAGATATGCAAATACTGAAAAAAGGGGTAGCGTTCAAAACCTAGTACTTTTGTCAAATTCTCAGTTGCCCTCACACAAAAAAATACCTTAAAATTTTCTGGTTATTTTAAATAAAATTCTTCTCTTGGATAAAAAGAGTGTATAAACTCAAACAGTAACTGTGGGAGGGGCTTACAGTTGGTAAGAGTATTCAATTAATTAATTTGATTATAAATTACAATAATCACAGAAAGTAATTTATTTTGAAATTTCAACAACATTAAAGGAGATCATAGTTGGGTTTTTTTGACCTATTAAAAAGGGGCATGATTTTAAGAAAACTGAGATAGTCTCCTATAAAGTTTTCAAATACTGTGCTATTTCATCCATGAAGGCTTCTCAGGATTCCACAATAAGTTCCCTGCCTGTTCTTCCCTGTACTCCGTTTAAAACTCTTATTGAATCACCTTGCTGTCTGCCTTATGTTTCAGTTAATGTAAGTATGTGTCCATCTCCTGCAGTTGACCAAAAGCCTCTTGAGAGCAGGGACAACACCCAGTAGGAACTCAGTAAGTGCTTACTGAACTTAGAACTTACTGTTTTCCTCTCTCTCTCACTCTCTCGCTCTGTCACTCACTCACACACACACACAACACACACACACACACACACACACACACACACACACACACACACACACACACACACAGGAATTTCCCATTTACTCCTTTTTCAACATCCTTGAGGCTCTGGGAAATTTGTCTAATTTCTATATTAGTTACCCTAATTTGGGAAAAATGGAGAACATTTACTACTTCAAGCAAAAAAGTCAACGCATTAATTTTTACAAAATGCTGATATGCAATCTAGTGGGTGACTAAAAGTTATTATTAACAACTGCAAATAGAAATTCTAAAGATACAGAGCAGCAAACCATCTAGACAAGCTCAGCTTTTCACAATATTTGTAAGTTTTAACCACACACTATGAAATGCAGTAGGTACTTTGGAAAAAGGAGATGTTCCATTCCACTTTATATTGTTATGCTGACAGCAAATAAATGCTATGATCAAAGGTAAAGGCTTCTCAATACAGAGATAGTGGCAATTAATTCAAAACTCCTAAGAACCCTTTAAAAGGGTTGAGTTTTCATTTTCTTTCTACTGCTGAGCTACAAATACAGAAGGCCAATTGCCTACCACAAGTGCTTATCACTTACACAGTGGTTGAGGACACTTGCCCTATAGTGCAAAATCATCCAGCCCCTCCAACCCAATGTAGGGGTGTCCCACAGCCCATTGCTATGCCATGCATATTGGCCCCATCATACTGAACACCTAATGAAAATGCAATACTTTTGACTCATTTAAGCCCTTTTAAATCCTGCCTACACTTGGTATAAAAACTTATTTCTGAATGGAAAATTCAGGCTTGTAGGAACACTCAAGAAACTGGCATGATCTCCTCAAGTTTATCTTTCTTTGATCAAGGACATAATTCTTGAAACAGTATCCAACCTAAAGGTCAGTTCTACAAATTAGTCTACTTTCTGAGAGTTTCAGTACAACTGGCCAAAACCTGGCTAAGGAAACTTTTCCTTTTATTAAATCTTTAGTAGGTCTTTGTAACACACTGACTGGTATGCTCAGTCACAGCAAAAATAAAAGTAAATTATGCCAGGAAAGAGAGGTGTTCGCGAATTATGATGAAAACAAATGATAATTTTGTTTATAATTACTAGTAATCACGACCTAACAAAATTCTTAACCAGCTCCTAATGGCCTTGAACTTTCAATTAATGGTTCTAACTTCCAATCTCCTATTTTTAAGAGAAGGACAAGAGAGAATAACATCAAGGTGATTTTCAGGTTTGGGTTTTTTTTGTGTGTGGGGGGGAGTAGGAGGTAGGATGTTTCATCTAGTTTTGTTTTAGATTCAGATATGTCTGTAGTTGATAAACAATGAGCTCAACAACTCAATCATACAAAACTATGCAGTAAGAAACAAACTTAGCAAAGTTGACTTTTAGGATCTTCAATTTCACAAACTGTCAAATATTTAAGTGTGATCAATATTCTCATATAAAGATTTTCAAATGCAAAGGATAAAACAAAGAGAGTTTCGGAGAGGGGGAATTCTCTTATACATAGTTTAGCAGAATATACTTTATTACATATTCTATTCCCAGACCAAACAAGATAAAACACATTTTTCTACAACAATGACTGCAAAGGAATTCAGCATAAATGCTAGGTCTATTCCTATAGCTATTTGAGAGAAAATAGACAGATGGTGGGGAAAAAAATAAGTTCACTTTCATTCAGAGATCTGCTTGGTTTTGTGTAAGCAGACTCGCAAAGAAATGAATACTCTGAGACTTCTAAACAGGACAGTGCCTTCACACTGTCACATTCACACATTCTCCATTATTACCCAGCGCTTGTCATAGCCCTTCTGTCTTTGTCCTTCAACTCTCCAAATCAGAATGAGTCACTAGCCCCTGCAACTGTCTGGCACATTCCCAAGAAATAAGACACTTTGCAGAGTTAGTTTACCTGCATTGATTCCTGCTCATTTCACTAAGCTGATCTCACTGAGGCCAATGTTCAGAAATAGAAGGGGAATGCACCAACCTTGAACCATAAACAGCTCCCTATGAAGTAAAAGGATAAGGTACTGAGACACTTTAATGCTAATCTTCCACCTTCTTTTCGCCACTTGGTCAATTTAGACACATATGATGAATGATATACTCAAAAGTTAACCTAGTATTATATATAAACACCAATATGCACCTGACTTCCAGTTTGGTACCGTATATTGTTCACATTATCTCCCCCCTCAAAAGGAAATAACTCTCTCAATACACACTAACTCTATTAAACCACAATACCGAGAAATCACAAGGAATATTTCAAACATATAGTCCTAAAAAGACTAAATTTACTAGAAAGAAAATTTTTTCCCACTAAGCATTTGAGTTGGAATAATTATTATTTAAAGTTAGAAGACATTTTTTTCCCTGCTTAGAAATTCACTTTTCATTTAATCTATACTCTCTTTGCTAGAAAACTATAGCCAGGAAACAGTAAATCCCTGGAAAACAAAAATTAACTATAAATACTAAGAGTTTGCTTTCCTGGAAAACAACGAAACAATATATGCTCATGGGTCTGTATTTAAGGATTTCAGATTAGCAAATTAGCTACAACTTCACTAAAGTGTATATATCCTTGGCAAATTCTATTGGAATCTCCTGTTAAAATATGGTCCATCAAAACAGAGTCTTTATTTATAATATCTAATGCCCAAAGTAAACCCAGTGAACACTTTCCCACTTTAAAGTAAGTGACCTTTAAGAAATAGTTTAATTCATTATTTTACTCCTCTCACTTATGCAAGGTACAGGAGGCAGATGTCTGATTTTTCTGCCACCAAATATACTCATTAATCCTGTCTTTTTTCAGATCCGTCCATGAAAAGCAATGCTTGACCCTAAAGCCAAGATGGCTGATAGAGCGAAAAGGCTGCAGAACATTATCCCGGGAAACAAAAGAGAAACAAAAGGGGCAAAAATACAGATCTACAGACCAAGGCGGGTAGAAAGGGTAACAACTGAACAATATCTCACATTCCTCGCCCAGTCAAAAATAAAATTTTTAAAAAACAGCAAAGTACATAGGCCTCTGGGTAGAAGTAAAGAACTAAAGGATAAGCAAAACTAGAGCATGATTGTTCTTCAACTTGGAAAATTGGAGAGAGGAGAGGGTCATTTTACCTACCAGTTCTCTGCTCTTCACTTCTGTTTCCTTTCTTCCGACTATTATTCCTCAGATTCCTTTTTCTCCTTAATTCTTTCTACTGAAAGCTGTTCTTTTTTCTCCCCTCCCTCTCAAGGGTCTTTAGACCATCCCCCTTCGCCCTTTTTCCCCACTGGCTGGGAGGACACAGCAGAGAGACTCCCAACCTGCTGACAGTGACGGATGGCTGTGCAGAGGCACACAATGGCAGACGGAGGCATGTCATCAGCCTTGCAGCTGGCCTTCGAAAGAAAGAACCAAAGCCTAAGTCTGACCTGAGGGAGGCTGATTTAATTAAGGTCATAGCAAAGGGCAGAGCTGCCTGTGGGCTACATTCTCTGCCGAGCGCCAGGGACAAAGCTTTAAGATGCTTTTCCAGAAGAAAAATTCAAGAAAGTCATGTTGGTAGAATGTTGAAAGGTGGGGAAAAAAGAAAAGACAACAGAGATGTGTTTGATAAATCAGTACAGGTGTACCAAAAGTTTATGATCCAGTGACATACAGACATCAAAATGCAATGACAGTAGGAAATATATACCAAGTATGTTTTGACATGCCTTTCAAACTAAGAAATATTCCAGATGAATAATGAGATGCCCAGACTGAAGTGATCCAGGCTACTCAATCCAACATCAAAGCAAAGTTTCCATTAATGGCAGGTGCAGGATCAGAATCCAAATGTATATATATTTTTTAACCTACAACACATAGTCTATTTTTCATACAGTATATTTAAGAGAAAAGCCTTACCAAACAGGGAATGCGTTCAGGTTTGGGGATTGCTTATGAGACAAGGATTTTGCTAGATGATTGGGACCCAGCGATGCAAAAAATATACATGATCTCCACCTTCAAGAAGCGCATAGCCTAGCGTTGAGGGGGTGGGTGTCAGACGATGACACAGGTAAACAAGTAATTACAATATATGTTGAGGCAAAGACACTAGGCTGGTGTGTCTAAAGGGGTGATAGCCTGATTTTATTAAATCCCAAACTTACTTACCCAAATGTATACCATCAGACTACTACTAATATCTTCCTTTGCATGTGTGAACTAAAATCTACCACTGAACTCTGCCCCTAAAATGACAACACACTGGGCTTCCCCGGTGGCACAGTAGTTGAGAGTCCGCCTGCCGAGGCAGGGGACATGAGTTCGTGCCCTGGTCCAGGAAGATCCCACATGCCGTGGAGCGGCTGGGCCCGTGAGCCATGGCCACTGAGTCTGAGCGTCTGAAGCCTGTGCTCCGCAACGGGAGAGGCCACAACAGTGAGAGGCCTGCGTACCACAAAAAAAAAATGACAACACACTGTCCAACAATAACCAATATAGGGAGAAAACAACAAACTCAGGATGTCTTTCGTATGCTCCAGAAGGCTGGCTGGCAGGTGTCACCTGCAGATGAGTTCCTGAGTTCCTGGCCAAAATACAAAAAAATCACAGCCCCTGTCCTCCTAGGGCTTGTGAAACCTAGGCCTACCATAGGGACCATATACACCCCATCCACGGTCTCCTTGACATTTGTCAAATTCAGGGGTACCAGAGAGTCAAAAGGCAGGACCCCCAGTGAACGAGCAATTACTCAGCACCAGAGCAGAGGCTGGACTTTGCATGGCTGAACAGGGATAGAATACTGCCAGCAGTAGCAGGACAGGTAAACAGGGGCTGAGTAATGAGCTCAAGTGATGAGGACTAAAGCACAAACAGGGAGCAAGAAGAAATACTTTAAGGCTAAAGCCAAGTTCAGACGACATGGTAACCAGGCAGCCGGGGAAGGTTATCCATGAACTGACCATATATTGTGAAGGGAGGCCATATGGTAAGGACAGGCACTTGGACAAACAGCAACTAATATCCATCAAAAGATGTCATTAATCATGCAGATAAGATGATTTCTCTCTCATTTGGCCTTTTCACCTATACCTTCATACACAGCCCACTTGCTACCAAATTGCTAGCTTCTCAACATTACTAGCACTTCAATCTGTCTGAGTATATGGCATTGGATGGCTGGGGAATGGCTATCACCAAGCACCTATTGAACAATTAAAGCCATATCTTTTGCATTAAAGAAGTATAATATTTTTTAAATCCTCATACAACGTTGACTTTATAGTGGTGGCACTGGTGGTATTAAAAACAATGGTATGTATGTGGGAGTTTTTTAGCCACAATTTTTAAAAAAGTAACTCATTTTTCTAATTTATTCTGTAACCGGAATCAGGCATTTGTCCTTGTGCTAAACTTAATCTTTCCAATCTCTTAAGTGTTAATAATGAATTTTCCAACCTCGTTGTATATTGAAAAACAAAAAAACAAACAAAAAACCTCACTCATTCTTAAGGGAAGTGAGTCACCATTAGCAGAGACCATTATGATAAGAGAAGGCTTGCAGTCTCCAAGCACAAGCCAGTAATTAGGCAAGAGCCCCCAAGTCAATAATAATTTCACTCTTCGGAGAGACTTAGTAATCAGACATGACATCTAGTTTGTGGTGAATATGCATATGTTTTAAGATACTAACATCAAACTCAAAGTCAATGAGGACAATTCTTTTCTCAGTTCCTCAATATGGATTATCTTAAACTGCAACCTTTTCAGGCAAAAACAATGTTCCAGTCGCACTTCTGTGCAATGTTAAAGTCATTTTTAGGGCTTCCCTGGTGGCGTAGTGGTTGAGAGTCTGCCTGCCAATGCAGGGGACACGGGTTCGTGCCCCGGTCCAGGAAGATTCCACATGCCGCGGATTCCACATGCCATGGGCCTGTGAGCCACGGCCGCTGAGCCTGCGTGTCCGGAGCCTGTGCACCGCAACGGGAGACGCCCCAACAGTGAGAGGCCCACGTACCGCAAAAAAAAAAAAAAAGTCATCTTTAAAATACATTAAAGCTAAGACCGCCACAAACTCTCCCAGGCAAACTTTTCATAATATAAAATCTTATCGAACGTTGCCAAAGTTTTACTTATTGTCCAAACTAAGATGAGGCCCTGATAAAGTAAATAAAGTGAAAGGTTTATCACTTGTCACCATGTAATGAAAATAAATATCTTGTTACAAGTCTGGTTAGTCTAATAATAACAATTTCAGAGCAGATTTGCCTACTAGATCAAAGGACTGATTTGCTGGGAGATAGCAATTCTAAGTTTTAAGTCATACACAGCTTTGAGTCTGTTTCACTTTTTGTAAAGAGACATTTTAATAAAGACCCTATGCCTCACACATCTTTGTATCATTCACAGCAACTTGCACAGTGCCTTGTACATCTTGGGAATGTAACAAAATATTTGCTGGGCATAGTTTCTAACAACCAGCATTAAAGGCTTCCCAAAACAAGTACAGGAAAAACAAAAGAACATGCAAACCTATTTCTAATATGCTTTTATCATATGTTTCACAACACAAATCTGAGTAATGTTTCTTACTTAGAAGAACTTGCTTCTTTTAAAAAATGTGCACTTCGACAATATTTTAAATTAGTAGACTATTTATAAAAAATGCAAGTAAAGTTAACGTTACTTTTACACTTAGTTCCTTATCTGACAAACTTATTACAAGTAGCTTCACCCCACTCTGTGCACCATATCACATCCAGATTCTCCCAAACAAAACAGAAGGTACAGTGTCTGCCTTAAACTTGGGCGCAGTGGATTTCTAAGCCAGAATGCAAATTATTTCACTATTAAAACATTAAAATAACTAAATTGCTAACAAAACCAAAGAGTAACAAATTAGAGTATATTGGAGAAAAAAATATGCTGGCTGGAAATTAGGGACAAAGGGGTTCTTGTCCCTGCTCAGCCATTAATTTACTACATGACCTTACCTAATTAGTTAGCCTCTCTGGGTCTCAACTTCCTCATTTTAATATTATTTTTGAGGCCCATTCAAACTGCATACTAAGATTCAGCATGTGTAACTGTCCTGCGAACTGATTTACAGTCATATCACCCTTCCCCCAAAAAGTCACATTTAACATGGCAGTTTTAAATACTGAGTATGGATTTCTATCAAAGGCAATTTATTAAAATGTCAGATGAGCTGAAGTCCATTTCAAGCAGAGAATTAAGGCAAGTATATTAAAGCAAGTACTGCTTACAGATTCAAGTTTCACCTAGACAGCAGCTGTTGCTATTGAGAGCACAGCCTTTCTTTAATAGTGTAGTTGAAAAATTACACCTCTATACAAATGGAGAAAACTATTAAGGGTGATTTTCATGGTCTCAAAAACGCAGATGTATAGTTTTTCTTGTCCTTTCTTTTTCCTTTTCTATATTCATTTTGTTAGGATCAAGACAAACAGAAGGACTAGCCTGACTTGGGAGGGAGGGAGGAGAGTACGGACATTACAGTACAGACCCAGACAAGCCCCTCTCAATTGATGTACTGTACTAGACAGCCCATCCTTCTAATTAGCGTTCACAACCCAAACGCGATGAAAAGATTTCCTATGGCTGAGATGAAGATGCCTGAACAAGTGAGACTCACCATATGACAACAGCTGAAGACTTGCACTCAAGATGGGATTCAGCACACTCAGGAAAGGGCCAATAAAACAGAAATCTGTGACTGAGACCAATTAGACTAAGTTATAAACTGTATCTATTTACAGCTTTTAAAAAGAACATATTTTGAAAGTACCAAACAGCATTAGCTTGTATGGTACTTTATCATATACACAGCAAATTAAATCAAAGTTAATCCTCAAAGAATTCCATAAAGTTATTTTACAGATGAAGAAACAATGTGTGAAGAATGTGGGGATCTGCCCAATAAGCGAATGGTTAACAATTGTCAGAGCTTTGTTTTAAACTCAATTCTGACTTCAAGTCCTCCAATCTTTACATTTCAAAATGGTACGTCTAACACCAGTTTTCAGTCCCTACTATTACGTCTGATTTAGTAAATTTTACTTTTCACTAAATTGCTTCCCCCTCCCATTCCCAATCTGATCCTCCTCTGGGTTCTTAAAGCATTCTATGCATAATTCTCCAAACACTTATTGGGCTTTCTAATTGTTCATTTCCTTTTGTACCTGAATAGACTCATTTCTTCAACAGCAGAGATTGTTTTATCCTTCTTTATAGATGGAAGCCACCAGGTTATCTTTGCTCCTTGTGGGTTTTTTTTTTTGGCCTCGAGGCATGTGGGACCTTAGTTCCCTGACCAGGGATCGAACAGGCGCCCCCAGCACTGGCAGCGAGGAGTCTTAACCACTGGACCCCCAGGGAAGTCCCTATCTTTGCTCCTTGTGACCTCTGGAATTTCAACCAATTCATCCAACTCCCTCTCCCTACCAAAAAGAACACTCCACAAAGAGAGTGGGCAATCAGATTGTTTCCAGAAAGCCTGACACACAATAGGTGATTAATAATTGTTAGCTGAAGGGATGGTGGGTGGGTGGATGATGCAATACTCATAAATATTTTACAGCACTTTACAAGGTACACATTTACATACAGCAACCCATGTGAGTAAAACTGTTAACTTGACAATGGTAATTTAAATTTTCTCTTTCTGACATGTGGTTCATCATTCTCAATTTCAGAAACTTGCCCAGAGGCACATAGCTAGTAAGTAGTAACTTTTCAAATTCAGAAATGGCCCACAAGACTACCTTACTCTCTGCTTTGTTTCCTCTTCATTTCCAAGATAGCTGGTTGAGAACAGGCTTGATTATTTCTATTAGAACATGAATGAGGTGTTGCCCCATTCTGGTTTCCTGTTGTGAAAGTTTCCTGACTTTTGAAAATTTGAGGGGTTATAGGCCAAACCAAGGAAAGAGACTCATGGGACTTCCCTAGTGGCGCAGTGGTTAAGAATCTGCCTGCCAATGCTGAGGGTTCGAGCCCTGGTCCAGGAAGATCCCACATGCCGCCCAGCAACTAAGCCCGTGCGCCACAACTACTGAGCCTGCGCTCTAGAGCCCACGAGCCACAACTACTAAGCTTGCGGTCTGCAACTACTGAAGCCTCAGCGCCTAGAGCCCATGCTCCGCAGCAAGAGAAGCCACCGCAATGAGAAGCCCGCGCACCATAACGAAGAATAGCCCCCATTCGCCTAGACCCCGCTCGCCGCAACTAGAGAAAGTCCGCGTGCAGCAACCAAGACCCAATGCAGCCAAAATTAACAAATAAACATAAAAAACCCAATAATCCTTAAAAAAAAAAAACAGAGACTTTTACTCAATTAGCTGTGACAAAGGAAATCTAAACAAGTACCATGTAAGAATTCACTGATTCAATTTTCCTGTACACACACACACACACACACACACACACACACACACACAGTGCCCAGTCCTCCCCTTGCTTGCTCATTCACAGACTGTTAAAGGGAAACAGGTGATGACTCAGAGTTCACTTCTAATCTTACTTTTCTGGGCCTGTAAACACATTCAGATAAGACAGCGTCAGGTGGACTGAACTGAAAACCACAAGACTTCCAGTTACACACACACACACACACACACACACACACACACACACACACACACACACACATATCCTGTAGTGCAGGTACACAGAAAATTGAGAGGAGTGGTTTTAATGTAAAGGATAAAGCATCAAAAGGTGCTAGCCAATGTTTACTAAGCAGAGGAAGTGCACTACCTTCTGCTTTGCCCAGAAATGCACACTCAAAAGAACCCTTTGCATAGCTAATCAAAGACACAACCAAAGTATGATGCCCAGACCAATTCTGAAAACAGCAAGTTTCCTTCAAGGGTCAAACAAACATTAATAGTTCCTTTCTAGACAACCAAAGAACCATAAGGCTAAATATTTTAAATGTATTTGTTTTTATTTTATTTTTTTAACATCTTTATTGGAGTATAATTGCTTTACAATGCTGTGTTAGTTTCTGCTTTATAACAAAGTGAATCAGCTATGCATATACAAAAACCCGATATCCCCTCCCTCTTGCGTCTCCCTCCCAACTTCCCTATCCCACCCCTACCCTCTAGGTGGTCACAAAGCACCGAGCTGATCTCCCAGTGCGAAGCAACGGCTTCCCACTAGCTAGCTATTTTACATTCGGTAGTGTATATATGTCAATTCTACTCTTACTTCGTCCCAGCTTACCCCTCCCCCTCCCGGTGTCCTCAAGTGCATTCTCTATGTCTGCGTCTTTATTCCTGTCCTGCCCATAGGTTCATGAGAACCTAAATGTATTTGTTTTTAAAACAGAGACATTTCCAACAGGTAAGCCTGGCTGCTTTGAGGACTCAGTCTTCACTCAGCTCAGGTGAAACCTCCCTCCATCCCCCTTCCTCTAAATTCTTCTCACTTTGTACTGGGAAGAGCTCACGAAGATAGTATCTGCACACTCTCAACACGCGTAATTATGCAACATCGCATCACAGTCACACTGAAACAAGGGGAGTGAACACAAGCCAGTGAGTGGCTCCTGTGCGGAATGAAAGTTCTTAAAATTATTAAGCACTCTATCCTTAACTCTTACTGCTGATGAAAGGAGACATATATCAAAGTCTGTTTTCCTAACCTAATGCGGAGAATTTAAGTGAGCGGCTTCCGCTCCACGGGAAATCTGGGGACACAAATCAACCCTCAGCAGACAGCATCCAGGGACGTCAGAACCTTGGTTTTATTACAAGGGGTGTAGCAACCAGCATTAACCGCAGCACTTAGGGGTCCTCACAGAGCCGGACCCCCTTCCTTTGCCAAGACCTCCCAACTTTGCAGAGGAAAGCTGGAAGTGGGGGCCAGTGCTAAGCCTTTCCCCAGCTTTAAAGAAAGCTGCACGAGACCTTAAAGAGTCGCCTTACCTTAACTAAAAGAAACTGGGGTGGGAGACGGGGGGGGCACCAACCCAGGGTAATAAAGAGACAAAGATCACCCCCAAACGCGTACGCGCGCGCTCACTGAAGCCGAAACTCTGCAATGCACATTCCACCAACCTTTCACTGTAGTCGGCTTCCTGTGGGGTTTATTCCCCCAAGCCAGCCCTCTCCAGAAAGTTTAAGACTGTTCACACCGACTTTCAAAGGTCCATTGTTTGGTTCCCCGTAAAAGCAATGAAAAGAGCGAGGGAGAGAAAGAAATCAAGATGTGGTTCCCAAAGACCCTTTCTTATGGACAGGACTTACTCGGAGGAGTCTTGTTACTCCTAATCCAAAGAGGAGAAAGGCGGCGCGCGGTGGGAGAGGGGGGAGGGTGCTGTGGGAGGCGGGAGGATTTTGCCGTTTCAATAGAAATGCCCCAATGCCTGACTGCCGGGAGCCGGGAAGGAGCGGAGGACCATGGTCCGCGTCCTGGCAGTGGCCCCCAGCGGGCAGCAAGGGAGGCAGAGCGGAGGGGGCGGGGGCTGGTGACCCCGTTGCTTCTTACCTTCCCCTCCCCCGCTTAGCGTCGGCTAATTCAGGTGCCTACACAGCAGTCCAAAGACACAGAGCCGAGCTCCTGGCGTCCCAGGGTCTGGATCTTCCCTCCATGGTCAGGGAGCCCCTCCAGCCCCGGCCTGCCGCCGCTGCCGCTTTTACGCAACTGGCAGCCGCAGCCTCTGCCAGGAGGTGAAACACTCTCCTCCCGGGAATGACGCGCACTTCCCTCCGCCTCCGCCTCCTCCTCCTCCAGTCCCGAGCCTCAGGGGCAAGGGCCTCAGCTTGCTCTCTCCGGAGCAGCTACTCCGCCGTCTCCGTTCCTTCCCCTCCGGGAGGAAGAGGAGGAGAATCGTGGCCCAGGCGGCTCGGGCCGAAGCGTCCGCGCGACAGTGAAGTGGGGGGCGGCCGCGCGGGGCAAAGCGGGGTTCCGGGAGTCCCGCCTGTCCCTGGTCGGCGGGCGCCGCGGCTCGCTTGGGTCGCGCTCAGCCTCCGCCGCCCAGACAAGCAACCCGGCTCTGCGGGGCCGAGGGCTGCTGATTGGGCGCTCGGGCAGGCGAGACGAAGAAGGCGGGGGGAGAGGAGGAGCCTGTGGCCGGAGGAGGCGGTGACCGCGCAGGGCTCCTCCCGCTGCCCCAGCTCAGGGCGAGCTGCGAACGTCGGCGCTCAGCGCCTCTCGCTGCGGCGCCCAGGAACAGCACCTGACCGCCCGGTTGCCGGAGCAGGCCCCCCCAAGCAGCGCCTCCACGCTGCGGCACCCATCAACCCCAGGTTGAGCCTAACTCAGAGCCCCCATAACCTCCCAGCTGAGCTTGACTCTGCACCTTCATCACTTCCCGGCTGAGCCTGACACTGCGCCCCCCATCACTCCAAGGCTGGCCTGGACATTATACCCCTGTCACCTCCCGAGGGAGCCTGACTTTGCGCCCCAACATCTCACGGCTGAGCTGGACATGCCCCTTCATCGCTCCTGGCTGAGCCAAACTGCGCCCCATCATCCCCGAAGGGACTTCCACAACTCCCGAAATTTTTCTGTGCGTTCGGCCACCGCACTACGGCTGCCCCCACCTGGCCAATCACCGGCGCTGGTTTCTTAGCCTTTTCGGGAGAACTGTCTGCTCTCGACTCAGGACAGCTCCTCCGGCAGCGTAGAGCGGTCCCAGCATCCCGCTCTCACGCCAGAATAAATATACCTACGTCTCCCCACGCCCCCTGCCCGCGCCACTCTGGAGTGGCTGCCACTTGCAGGAGTGGCGCTGCAGGCCACTCCCCCGCCCACCCCAACTGCGATGTACCTCTCTATGGACACCCACACTAGGGCTGGAATAGCCTGGCCGCCACCACAGCTGGAGCTGCTCTCACCGAGGGGAAGCTTGGCTCCCGCTGAGGGCGCGGCCGGGGCTTTATCACTCAGACCTACGAGGTCCCGGGCTAGTGACAGCAGCAGGACTGCCAAATCCAGGCTGTCGCCATCCGCCACTTAATCCAGAATTGGAAGTTTTCCCGCTAGGGAGCTCTTTCAGGGAATACTGTACAGATAGACTGTTCAGTTTTCAGGGTTGCTCTTTTCTTTTTTCTCCACCCTTTTAAAAAAACCTCAGTCATGCAACCATGACACACCCAGCAGGCGGGAAGGGGAATTCCCTATTTCGAGGGTTTTGGTTCAGGACTTTGCTGGAATCAATGTTTCTAAATCTTGGCTGATAAAATTCCTGTGGGACACTTTGAAAATTTTAGATTGCCAAACCTCACACCATCTACGGAATTAGAGATGCTGGGAATATGCAAGTTTGAGAAACAGTGCTAGAGTGCATCCCAGAATTAAATAAAACCTTGGAAAGATGCCTCTAAAACAGCAACACTGTCTAGTGCTGAGACCTTAAAGAAACCACCCAACCCTGGGAGCCACTGTCCCCTCTGGGAGAGGGAGGAATGTTCTTAAAATAAGGCAGATGGTTTTGAACCACAAACTGGGGGGAACAAAGGACTATTTTAGTAATCTAAAGGTGAGATGTCCAGGACCATGCCTTGTAAGGACAGGACAGGAACTGTGTGACCCTGTGTGGTAGGCTAAAAAATAGTCCCCCTAAGATATCAGATCTTCATCACTAGAACCTGGAAATGTCCCCTTACAGAGAAACAGGGCCCATGCAGATTAAATTAAGGATCTTGAGTTGAGGAGATTTTCCTGGGTTTTCAGGGTGGCCCTAGCTGCAATCACATGTACCCTTATAAAAGGAAGGCAGAGAGGAAAAGGCAATGTGTCCAGGAAGGCAGGGATTGGAGTGATGCAGTCAAGGAATGCCAGCAGCCACCAGAAGCTGGAAGAGGCAAGAAAGGATTCTCCCCTAGAGCCTCCAGAGGGACAGCAGTCCTGCTCACACCTTGATTTCAGACTTCTGGCCTCCAGGAGCCTGAGAGAATAAATTTCTCTTGTCTTAAGCCACCAAGTCTGTGGTAATGTGTTAGAGCAGCCACAGGAAACAAATATACCCTGTGACCTGTGCAGTGCCAACTTTATGTTAAAAGGCCCATTTTCTTAAGCTTTATTATGTGCCAGGCACTTTGCTTAGAGTTGGGACATCTCATTTAATCCTCCCAATAATTACTATTCCAATTTTAGAGATGAGGATACTGGGACTCAAAGTTTTAAGGAGCCTGCCAAGTTCACACAGCAAGAGCCTATTGGAATAAAGTCAGCCAACAACTCAAACATCAAAAATAACAATGAAAAGTTCACATAAACTATTTTAATGAAAGTTTTGGTTTTAAAGAGATCTTACTTCCATAACCTATATCTATTGCCAAAACCAAAGCAAATGGATGTTGCTAGTAGGGGAGACTGCATGTGGGAGAAGGGCAGGGGATATAGGGGAACTCTCTGCACCTTCTGCTTTTTGTTGTGCACCTAATACAGCTCTAAATAAGTTCTATTAACAACAATAACAACCAAAAGAGGGGGACTGAATCTTTGTGTAAGCTACCTTTGAGAATTTTAAAACTTTTGTTCTTAGATATTTATCCGGAACATGGAAAATCAAAGGTCCTTTAAAAACGAAAGGCGCATGGTTTTGAAACTAACATGAAAGGAAGTTACAAAGGAGACAAAGTGAGAGGTCACAGAATGGAATTAATGTTGTCACCAATTGGGTCCCCAGGGAAGCAGGCTCTGAGACAGAGTGGTGGGACGGTCATTAAGGAATGCCCATGGGGTTGACACCTGTGGAGGGAGGGACAGGAAGCAGGATGGGACAGAAGGAGAAGTGGAGCTTCAGTGTAAACCCAACAACAGGCTCAGCAGACCTCCCCTAGAGGCCCTGCAGCTAGCCTGACTCATCAGAGTTTTGGGCCTACATGGCTGGACCTTTATATCGCTTCCTGAATTAGTCATTGGATGTGGTACATTCTGGGAAGTAGTACGACTTTGGGAAGGTGACTCAGCAACTGAGGCAGTCCCTGAGAGGGCCAGCTGTCAACAGCACTCAGAGCTGAGTAGCATGTCCTCCCTTGAAGGCAGATCTGGCTGGTGAACTCCATGTTACCCACTCACACCGTAGGTGACACCCTCACCCTCACCATTGTGCTGTCTTTTCCATATGAGGAGGGAAGGCCCCAGGCTGGGTGGGATGCTCATAGGATATTTTTTGATTCCTGGTGGTGGCAGTGCTCACACTTTTGAGGCAGGATAGCACACTGACTAAGACCCGAGTCCCTTCGGTCAGATTGCCTGGGTTAGAAGCAGACTGCATAGCTCACTTGCCATATAACTTTGAACAAGATGCCTCTAAGCCTCAGTTGTTTTATTTAAAAATGGGAATAATAATAGTACCTAGCCCACAGAGTCATTATGAGAATTAAATACGGTAATCCTGTAAGGCAGGCGTCCCCAACCCCGGGTCCACGGCCTGGTGGGAACTGGGCCGCACAGCAGGAGGTGAGTGGCGGGCTAGCGAGTGAAGCTTCACCTGCCGCTCCGCGCCGCTCCCGACCCCTCGCCTTACCGCGTGAACCATCCCGCCGCCCGCCACCCCCCACTCCACTCCACCGCCCTCCCCTAGAAAACTCGCCTTCCATGAAACCAGTCCCTGGTGCCAAAAACGTTGGGGACCGCTGCTCTAAGGGCCTTAGCTGCACACCTCATAAGTGTTCAGCAAATTGCATTACGGGTGCCTCAGGTCATCTCTTCTTTAGCCCTCCGTAATTCACTAAATTGGAAAATATATCAGGTTACACTCACAACCTGGGGACAGGAAACTGAATGCTCTTTGGATCCAGGTTGGAGGTGAAGGCCATGAGATACATAGAATGAGCATTACCTAAAGGAAACTAGAATTTTCTTTTTAATGGTGAGAAACTACAGCCAGACTCCAAACATGTCTTATTCTTGCAAACCTCTCTGGTTCTGTATGTGCTTCCCTTTCCCAATCTCTCTGAAATGCCAGTTCTCCCATTCTGTACCTTGGCTGGCCCAACACTTTACCACACTTGCCACTGTCCTTTTTGTCCCCTAAGCTGTATCAAATGTCACCCTCTCTGTGAACGTTCTAGGGTCACCATTTGGGGCTTCCCCTCAGCTTCAATGGCTCTGCACACACATCTGCTACAACCATTACCACACGGCACTGTGATTATTAAACAGGTCTTACCACCAGCTATTCCCATCCTACCCACTCCCTCATAGCTGGTGAATTGGGGACCTGAAGATTCAGAGATTCACTCATTAAAAGTGAACTTCATTCATTTTTAAATCCTCAGGGCCTAGCACTGTTGTTGAGTGACACTGCTTACTGACTGGATGACAAAGGAGTTCACAGAGCCCTTCGAGAGAGGGCAGAGGACAAAATACCATGATTTGGAAAGCGTTTGTGCACCTCCATGCTCAGCATTTTAGTGCCTCTGCTTGCTTTGCATTTTCCAGCTCCCCCTTTTAAGACAGAACCTTGCTTGACTATCACCCACTCTTTCCCTTCTGTTTTCCCCCAAGCTGTAGAAAGTAATTCCTACGGTGTTTCATTCTGAGGGTCTGAACAGATCGTTTTTAAATCATGTTTTTCTATTCATACTTGCTCCCAGTTACATTTGGTAGAGGGTGTGGAAATGATTCTCCAGGTGATTAATGCTTCACTAGGAAGGTGTTGATATGCTGTTTGCCATCCTCACATTAATTAAAAGTCTTAGAGGAACTTTCCCCCTCAGTGACCCAGTGCAACAACATTACAGAATGTTAGTGTGAACTTTCTCTGCTGTGGTACAGCTGAGTGTCTACAAAACCATCTTTCCTTTCTTTATGTCCTTCCATCCAGCTAACCTCATTCTCACACTTCATCAGCTTGTTATGAGGACTGTACATATTTCCAGTTCAACTCTCTGGATACTTGCTTTAAAGTATGATGTAAGCAATTCTGATATAGCTAAAATTCTGACACAGTCATTTCAGAGAAAGGAAAAAAATATTTATTTTATTTTAAGCCTCTAAATTCTGTTAATTAATTAGGAATTCATTGTCTTTTCTTTTTCCTGTTAAATAACTTGACATTTTACTCTGAAAAAAGTGATATCCCATCCTGATTTCTACCTTCAAATTTTGTACAAAACCCTCCTAAGTTATATACCCTTAGTATTTTTCTGTTTTAAGGACCTTTATAGGCATCTTTTTTTTTTTTTTTTTTTGCAGTACGCGGGCCTCTCACTGTTGTGGCCTCTCCTGTTGTGGAGCACAAGCTCCGGACGCGCAGGCTCAGCGGCCATGGCTCACGGGTCCAGCCGCTCCGCAGCACGTGGGATCTTCCCGGACCGGGGCACAAACCTGTGTCCCCTGCATCAGCAGGTGGACTCTCAACTGCTGCGCCACCAGGGAAGCCCAACAGGCATCTTTATATAAATTATATTGCTTTGCTGCTGGCACCCAAACCCAAGAACTAGAAGGGACATTTCCCCAGTCGTCTTATTTCACAATTGAGGACACTGTTCCTAATGTTCCTAAGAAGAGAAATGAGTAGCCTGAGGTCACTCAGCTAGAATGAAGTTGCTACTACAAGAGTTGCTACCGTCGGTTTTGATTAAGATTTTCTTATATGATGCCTAAGATATATACAATATTGCCACCACTATCTTACGTTTGCTGTATGGGGATTGCAAGATATATGTAAACTGAAAAAACACATATGAGAAATGTAGCATCTTTTAATTATATTCACACATAGATGTGTACTGATAGATTTTAAAGAGTGAATTTGTATAAGAATTGAGAAAGCTGGTTATGTACATAGATTTTAATTTGAAATAATGCCAGTATCCTGATATCATGCATTATCTCCTGGGTTTTATCCCTTCTTTCCTGTTCCTTCCTTCCAGGCAACCAGCAAAGAAGCATAAACTCACTCTATTTTAAAAGATTAAGAATCCTGTGAACTCTTCAAAGGAGCATAATTAGAAAGAAAAAGCAAAATCAGGAGTACCTTATCTGCATAAATTTATAGCTACCAAATTCCCCAAAGTATATTGCATAAAAGCTCTCTGCATTTTCCATAGATATTATTAAAGACTAAGTAAACTACAAGAAAAACAAAAAAATCCCTGTAGTCTCAGGGCCACCAGGATGACAAAAGACCTCTTCAGGAAACTTGAAATCACCAGTGATTTGAAAATCCATAGTTAACAACTTGGATTTTCAGAAGTTACCATCAGTCCCGCTCAATTCCACAAATCCCTTTTGTAACATTTCTACATTCCTCGCTAAAGAAATGAGAGACTATTTTGAAAGATAATCAAGATTACTTGAGGGCTTCCCTGGTGGCGCAGTGGTTACGAATCCGCTTGCCAATGCAGGGGACACGGGCTTGAGCCCTGGTCCAGGAAGATCCCACACGCTGAGGAGCAACTAAGCCCATGCGCCACAACTACTGAGCCTGCACTCTAGAGCCCGCGAGCCACAACTACTGAAGCCTGCGCCTAGAGCTCATGCTCCACAACAAGAGAAGCCCCCGCAATGAGAAGCCCGCGCACCACAATGAAGAGTAGTCCCCGCTTGACGCAACTAAAGAAAAGCCCACGTGCAGAAACGAAGACCTAATGCAGCCAAAAATTAATTAATTAATTAATTTTAAAAGATTACTTGAGATAGTATAAACTAACAAAAGTCATCAAATATACCCCAAGTTTCTAAGAGTACAATGGAAAAATGACGAAAATGACAGAAGTAGAAAAATCTGATTTTATGTTCCATTCAGATGTAAGAATTTACCACACTTAAAGGTGTGTCAGTTTAAAGACTGAGACATTGTCTTCAGAAAACCACTGTTAAAATGTACAAGGTGCTTAAAAATGGAGGAAGGAATTTCAACCCACTCCCTGGTCACATCACCACAGGGTCTTTTGTAAAATGAGCTGAACATAGCTTAGAAAACTCAGAGCTCAGTTATTTATTCAACAAATACTTATTATTGGCCTGTGTGCCAAACACTGAGAGATTCTGGAAGAGAACAAGGTATCAGACACCAGTGCACTTCAGTACATATTCCTCTCACTAATAGAAGGAAACAGACAAGTAAATCAATAAGCAAATGATAATATAGGTTGTGATAAACTCTCTAAAGGAGATAAACAAAATTATGAATAATGAGTGGTATAGAAGTTACATCGAAAGTCCTCAATGAACCACACCTCCCAGTATTCATGTCCTTGGAAGTCCCCTCGCATGATGACTCTCAACTTGGCCACGTGACTTGCTTTGGCCAACGCAACAATGGAAAAGTGATGTCAGAAGGGGCTTCAAAAGCGCTTCACAAGTTGTTGGAGGTGGGGTAGGGTAGGAGGTATTTAAGATAATACGGTCACGGAATACAGTGAACCTTGGAACGACACAGGTTTAAACTGCATGGATCCGGTTATAGGTGGATTTTTTTTCAATAAATACATACTGCAGTACTACATGATCCAAGATTGGTTGAATCTACGGATGTGGAACCTTGGCATACTGAGGGTCGACTGCAAAGTTATACCAGAATTTTCAACTGCATATAGGGTGAGCACCCCTAACCTCCAAATTATTCAAGGGTCAACTGAACACAGGAAGTGATAGTTAAACTGAGATCTAAAGGATGTTAACCCTAAGAACAGAAATTTCAGAAGGGGGACTTCCCTGGTGGCGCAGTGGTTGGGAGTCTGCCGGCCAAGGCAGGGGACATGGGTTTGGGCCCTGGTCCGGGAAGATCCCACATGCCACAGAGCAGCTGAGACCGTGTGCCACAGCTACTGAGTCTGCGCTTTGGGGCCTGTGGGCCACAACTACTGTAGCCCGTGAGCCTACATCCCATGCTCCACAACAGGAGAGGCCACCGCCATGAGGGGCCCGTGCACCACGGCAGAGAGTGGCCCCTGCTCGCTGCAGCTAGAGAAAGCCCGCGCACAGCAATGAAGACCCAAGGCTGCAAAAAATGAATGAATAAATAAATTAATTTTTAAAAAAAAAATAAATTTCAGGGGCTTCCCTGGTGGCGCAGTGGTTGAGAGTCCACCTGCTGATGCAGGGGACACGGGTTCGTGCCCCGGTCTGGGAAGATCCCACATGCTGCGGAGCGGCTGGGCCCGTGGGCCCGTGGGCCATGGCCGCTGAGCCTGCGTGTCCGGAGCCTGTGCTCCACAACACGAGAGGCCACAATAGCGGGAGGCCACAACAGGGAGAGGCCCGCGTACCGCAAAAAAAAAAAAAAAAAAAGAAATTTCAGAAGGAAGATTACTTATAATGGTGAAAAAGGAAGGACCAGGACAAGCTTAGCCTTAAGGAGCAGGGAATCTAGGCTTTGGAATATTATGGACTCAGGAGAGGCCAATGGCAAATGCTTTGCATAACCTCTCCTTGGACTGGCCTTATCCAGATACGAAATAAATCAAAAGTAGTCGTTAAGGTCCAAGAATTTTCTGGACAGGTTCTTCACTTTATATAGAAATGTAGAAAACTGCTTAGCTGAACATAAGCAACAGTTTTAAGAAGGCCTGGCAGCTTTCACTTTTTTTTTTTTTCTGTACGCGGGCCTCTCACTGTTGTGGCCTCTCCCATTGGGAGCATAGGCTCGGGACACACAGGCTCAGTGGCCATGGCTCACGGGCCCAGCCGCTCCGTGGCATGTGGGATCTTCCCAGACCGGGGCACGAACCCGTGTCCCCTGCATCGGCAGCCGGACTCTCAACCACTGAGCCACCAGGGAAGCCCCAGCTTTCACTTTTGTGTCCTTGGTATCCCTGAGCTGCCAGGTAAAAATCTGCCTACCCCGCTGGAGAAACCACACACAGAGAGTGTTGTACCTTCACCTTCTCTTTATACCGAGAGACCATGTGTAGGGAAAGAGGACCAGAGATGATCTTAGAGAGAAAAGAGCCAGCCACCTCACTATCCCAGCTGAGGTCAGCCCCACCTGCCACACCAAACACATACAGCCATATGAGCGACCACTGGCAAGAACAGCAGAGGAACTGCCCAGCTGAGTGCAATCCAGATCTCAGAATCACAAGCAAATCAAATAGTTGTTGTTTTAAGCCATTAAGTTTGTTGTTATGCAGTAATAAGAAAACCCTCAACCAGTGGTTCTTGACTAAGGGGAATTTTGTCCCCCATAGATATTTGGCAACGTCTGGAAGCAATTTTGGTTGCCACACTGGAGGGAGAGGTACTACAGGCATCCAGTGGGTAGAGGCCAGGCCTGCTGCTAAACATCCTGCAATGCACAGAGTAAGAATTATCTGGCCCAACATGTCAATAATGCCCAAGTTGAGAAACTATGACCTAAACAAGGGTACATGCACTTACGATTTTGATAGGTAATTGTCAAACAGTATTTCATAGAAGCTATGCCAATGTATTTTTCCAAGAGCAATGTATGAGAATACCTATTTTCCTATTACCCCACCAGCAAAATATATTACCAGATATACGTAGATATAAATACAGACATAGATAGAAATATGTACCCATCTTTACCATAGGAAAAATGTCATAACTTTAACATATATTTACCTAATAATAACCAAGGATTAGTACACACATACAAGAGCCATTTGTAGTTCCTTTTCTGCAACTTGTCTGTTCATAACCTTTGCTCATTTTTCTCCTGGGCTGTTTTCCTTATTCTCATTAATTTGTAAAAGCTCTATAAGTATTAAGGAAATTATCCTTTTGTTTGTTATTTTTAGTTGAAACTATGGTTTCCCAGTTTAGCAGACTGATTTAGAAATGGTAAATAGCTAAAAACCAAGCTATACCAAAAAACACACTTAAGTGAAAAAGTACGTTTGTAAGCTTCAATTTGAACCAGTGCAAAGAAACTAACAAATGATGTGTTGAGGAAAGAAAAGTACTATTTGCTGCCAAGAACCACACAATGGGGTACAGAGGGAACCAGCACACGTGAGTAGGGGGCTGAATGGATGGATTGCTGCAATCAGGGAAGAAGGGAGCCTCCTTTGAGGCTAGACTGTGAACCCGAGAGACTGCATTTCAAACTGTAGGCAATTATTTAAAATACTAGATGATACCACAGGTCAAAAATCAGGCTCCAAGTTCAGTCTCAGCTCCACTTCACCTTCTGGACCATTTGACTCTTGTCCCTCTCTCAGTCCTTCCTGATATAAAAACGGCTACCAACCAGGGAGCCTTAAACAAGGGTCTGGAGTCACACTGTTTCAGATCCTTAGCAATATCACTTACTTGCTGTTTGACTTTGGACAAGTTACTTAAGCTCTCTGTGCCCGTTTCCTTATCTGTAAAATAGGAATAATCTCCTACCCCCACCCCCTTCACAGAGCTGTTATGACAGTAAATGAGATAATAAATGTGAGGCATTTAGAAGAGTACCTGGTACATGTAGGCATACAGTTAAGGTTATTTAATGCTATTAATACGCACTAATACACACACATACTTACTCTATTTCAGATAAGTAACACAATATCTCAAAATTTCAGTCACCTGCATTTCTCCAAAGAAGACATACAGATTGTCAACAAACACATGAAAGGATGCTCAACATCACTAGAGAAATGCAAATCAAAACTACAATGAGGTATCACCTCACATGGTCAGAATGGCCATCATCAAAAAATCTACAAACAATAAACACTGGAGAGGGTGTGGAGAAAAGGGAACCCTCTTGCACTGTTGGTGGAAATGTAAATTGATACAGCCACTATGGAGAACAGTATGGAGGTTCCTTACAAAACTAAAAATAGAACTACCATATGACCCAGCAATCCCACTACTGGGCATATACCCCGAGAAAACCATAATTTACGAAGAGTCATGTGGGCTTCTCTGGTGGCGCAGTGGTTAAGAATCTGCCTGCCCATGCAGGTGACACGGGTTTGAGCCCTGGTCCGGGAAGATCCCACATGCTAAGGAGCAACTAAGCCCGTGCGCCACAACTACTGAGCCTGTTCTCTAGAGCCCGCGAGGCACAACTACTGAGCCCATGTGCCACAACTACTTAAGCCCGTGCACCTACGGCCTGTGCTCTGCAACAAGAGAAGCCACCACAATGAGAAGCCCATGCACTTCAACAAAGAGTAGCCTCCGCTCGCCACAACTAGAGAGAAAGCCCGCGTGCAGCAACAAAGACCCAATGCAGCCAAAAATAAATATAAATAAATAAAATTTTGAAAAAAACCAAGAGTCATGTACCACAATGTTCATTGCAGCCCTTTTCACAATACCCAGGACATGGAACAACCTAAGTGTCCATCGAAAGATGAATGGATAAAGATGTGGCACATATATACAATGGATTATTACTCAGCCATAAAAAGAAACGAAATTGAGTTATTTGTAATGAGGTGGATGGACCTGGAGGCTGTCATACAGAGAGAAGTAAGTCAGAAAGAGAAAAACAAATACCGTGTGCTAACACATATATATGGAATCTAAAAAAAAAAACAAAAATATGGTTCTGAAGAACCTAGGGGCAAGACAGGAATAAAGATGCAGACATAGAGAATGAACTTGAGGACACAGGGAGGGGGAAGGGTAAGCTGGGACAAACTGAGAGAGTGGCATGGACATATATACACTACCAAATGTAAAATAGATAGCTAGTGGGAAGCAGCCACATAGCACAGGGAGATCAGCTCGGTGCTTTGTGCCCACCTAGAGGGCTGGGATAGGGAGGGTGGGAGAGAGACACAAGAGGGAGGAGATATGGGGATATATATATATATGTATGGCTGATTCACTTTGTTATACAGCAGAAACTAACACACCATTGTAAAGCAATTATACTCCAATAAAGATGTTAAAAATAAATAAATACTTTAAAAAAATTTTCAGTTACCTGTTGTGGATATATTATCTTCATTTCACAAATAAGGAAACTGAGGCTAGGAGAAAGTAAATAAGACCCATTTTTTTCATCACCTTTAGGTCACCTGCCAATATTAAAGAAAGTAGTATCTTTACAAAGAAAGCTTGGAGAAAAAAATCTTAGTTACACAGGCAACTGGAAAACCATCTTCAAGTATATGAAGGATTATTGTGAGGACCAGAAATTAACCTTGTTCTGTTACTCCAGAGGGCAGAAGTTATACATCAATAGGTAGAAAGTCAAGGGATGCAGAATATGGTCCAGTCTTATGAAGAAATTGCTGTTTTTACTTTCCATTGTATCCTTAGTCCCTAGCTCAGGGGGTTGGCAACAGCTCTCAGCTCTCAATAAATATTTGTTGAATAAATAAATGAATTAAATAATAAGAGTTATCCAAAATGAAACAGGCTGCCTCAGGAGCACTCCATCCTGGCCATGTGTAAGAAGAGGCTACAGCTAAGCAGCTGATGGACAGTTAGACTAAATGCCTGTTGGTACCTAATTATTCTAGCTGAGTCTTCAGGAAGAAAAACGATGCTAGTGAAAATGCAGAAAGAGAAGTTCTTCTCAGAGCTACTAGGGGACTGACTTCTGACCTTAAAACTTTCTGTACTACAGGAGAAACTAACTTGAAAAGGGATTCTTGTCAATTATTTCTCTACCTGGTGAGTCATTGTCTTTGTGAACACAGGTGACCAGGGGCAAGACTATGCTACTGATATTTTATACAGGTAAAACCTAGTAGAGAAGAATGTTGTAAGCAGCCTACCTCAGCAAGGGAAAAAAAAAAAAAAAAAGAGGGAAAGAATGGTTCAAACATATAAAGTATTAATAGAAATTAACAATAATAATCCCTATCATTTGAGAACTTACTATGTGCCAACCACTGTGAAAAACCAAAGTCTCAGTGGGAAAAGGGCAGTTACCTTCCAATAATTAAAGATATTGGAGCCTAAGAGGCCCAAGTTCAAATTCTGACAGGATCATTTAATCATTGTTTGACTCTGGGCAAATTTCTCAAATCCCCTGTGCTTCAGTTTTGTCACGTGTAAATCAATAAAATGAGAATAAATAATTCCACAGGGTAACAACACAATATATCCAAAAAATCTACCATAGGACCCAGTATATTTTTGGCGCTCCCTTTCTCTTCCTACTCCCACAATATAAGGAGCTTGTACATGATAGTTGGAACAGACCAATGATTAAATGGCTCACTTCATGAGCTAGGGAGTTCTCCATCCCTGGAGCTGTTTATGCAGAGGCTGGACAGGTACGTGAAAATTGCAACACATATAATGCTTCCTATGAGCCAGGAACTGCTGTGTGTGTTTTACGGATATAGATAGACAGATATAGATACAGATATAGATATAGATATAGATATAGATAGATACGAAGACAGAGATATATAGATACATTCTGCTGATCTTCATACAAGAACGCTGGGTAAATACTATTATTATCCATACTTTATAGATGAGGGAACTAAGACAGAGCAGTTAAGTAATTTGTATGAGATGATACAACTAGTAGGTGCCAGGAGTTTGAACCCAGGGAGTCTTGCTCTTAACCACTTCACTGAGTGTACATAAGCAATAGTATGAAGGACATTTGACTATTAACTGAGTGGGTGCTGGCATCAATGACCTTGACGTTCCTTCCAGCACAGAGATCCCAAGAGCTCCTAATCTTAGCACGGTGTGAACAGCTAAAGGGATTCAACCTAGATAGACAGAAGAGACAAATTTAAAACGGGAAGCAATATATGCCCACACGTGGTGCGGCCAAAGGCAGCCTCTATCTCCCAAGCTCAGAAGAGCACTTCATTCACTCTGGCTCAAGCCTAAAAAACACTTGGCTTTACAAGGCAGGACAGTGAATCAAGGATGTTTCCTAAAGCCAGACCCTAGGTGCTACCCGTGTGACAGGACGACCAGTCATCCTTGCATCCTTTTGCACTTTCATTCACACAGGAAATAACACTGTCAGCATTGCTGTGGTTCCGGCCTGCGCTGAGGGGCGCTGACGCACACAGGGCGGAAAGGGAGTAGGTGAGAAGGTGAGAGAGCAGGTGGTTTGTGCCCACACGTTTCAGCTGGTCATGGAGCTCTGCCTGCTCCGGGCCTCGGGCCTTTCTTCCGGCCCCGGGCCTTGTCTGCCGGCTGCTTATACAAGGCTCAGGCTGTTTGGAGGGGGGCATATTTGAAACCATGGTTTGAAAAGTTATTTCCATGGACTTAGGTTTGGGGTTTGGATTCTGAAGGAAACAGGAGGATTAATTGGTCGTAACAGAACTTTTCTCCCTTTGCTCCCCTCTGCCTGTGGCAGTGTTTAGACTTATGTCTCATACTAACTCTAAAGTTAAAAAGCCATTCTTCTGGAGAAAATGATAATAATAATGCTGACTTACATGTGCATGCTAGTAAAAAGAATGCTTTCACAGACTCGGTCTTGTTTGATCCTCATGACACACCTATGGAATAGACATGACGAGGATTATCATCCCCATTATATAGATGAGAAAAGTGAGGTTCAAGGAGCCTGTAAATACTATTCAAAACAGTATTCAGTTTGTCTCTAAGAAATCAGGGGCTTCCCTGGTGGCACAGTGGTTGAGAGTCCGCCTGCCGATGCAGGGGACACGGGTTCGTGCCCCGGTCTGGGAGGATCCCACATGCCGTGGAGCGGCTGGGCCCGTGAGCCATGGCCGCTGAGCCTGCACGTCCGGAGCCTGTGCTCCACAATGGGAGAGGCCACAACAGTGAGAGGCCCATGTACCAAAAAATAATAATAATACTAAATAAATAAATAAAAACATCACCTATTTTTTTTAATTAAATATTTCTGGGGACTTCCCTGGTGGTCCAGTGGGTAAGACTCCATGCTCCCAGCGCAGGGGGCCCGGGTTTGACCCCTGGTGGGGGAACTAGGTCCCACATGCATGCAGCAGCTGAGAATCCGCATGCCGCAACTACAACCCGGCCCAGCCTAAATTGATTAATTAATTAAATAATAAAATAAATAAATGTTTTTAAAAATTCAATACTTTGGTATGATTAGCCCATATTGTATACAAAGACTCAGCCTTATTCAAACTCCTTATTTAACAACCCCCCCCCCAAAGATTATATTTGCTGGACACAAGAGGAAAAAAGTTACAACCCAGAGCAAAGAGGGAGACAGTTATAGATTAAAAGAGACTTAAAATACACAATAAGCAAGTGTAATGTGTGGTCCTTGACTGGATTCTGATTTGAACGAATCAGTGAAAGACACATCTGGGAGTAAATGGGAAAATTTGAATATGGACTAGAAATTAGGTGACATTTATTGCTAATTTTCTTAGGTGTGTTAATGGTGTTGTAGTTATAAAGAACATTTTTCTTATTTTTAGAGCTTCCCACTGAAGGATCAGGCATGAAATGTCATGACATCTTTCAAAAAGTTAACAAAAAATAATAATGAAGCATATGTGACAGTATATTGACAATTGTTCACTCTAGGTTACAGATTTATAGGTGTTTATCTCACTAATTCTATTTTTCTATGGACTTAAATTTTCACAATAAGTTAAAGAAAAACTGTTGAGGAAAACAGTGACTCATTCTTCCTTTTACATGTAAACATCTTTGTCTTTTTTAAATTTTTTTTGTATTTTTAACTTTTCCTTGGCTTCCTTTCAGTGTATAAAAAATTTTGTGACACGTAAATGGAGGAAAAGGCCTGACCTCACATTTGACTGAAATTTTACAGCTATAACTGTCTTTGGTCACATTCCACCCTGCATCACTCCAGATTACAAATGGGAGCCCAATACATAGACTGTGAAAAAGATTTCTCAGAAAAGAAAAAAAAAAGATGCTCTAAAGTTTTTTGGGTTTTTTTTGCTTTTTGCTTTTCATTTTGAAATCATTTCAAACTTACAGGAGTTGCAAGAATATTAGGAACTCCTGTGTATTCTTCACTTACATTCATCAATTGTTAACACTTTCCCACATTTGCTCATCTCTCTATCTACACAGTTAAATGTATTTTCTCTGAATCATTTGAAAATAAAGGAGACCTTCAAGATGGTGGAAGAGTAAGAAGTGGAGATCACCTTTCTCGCCACAAATACATCAAAAATACATCTACATGTGGAACAACTCTTACAGAACACTTACTGAACACTGGCAGAAGACCTCAGACCTCCTAAAAGGCAAGAATATCCCCACGTACCTGCGTAGGGCAAAAGAAAAAAGAATAAACAGAGACAAAAGAATAAGGACGGGACCTGCACCAGCGGGAGGGAGCCGTGAAGGAGGAAAGGTTTCCACACACTAGGAAGCCCCTTCACTGGTGGAGACGGTGGGGTTGGCCAGAGGGAAGCTTCAGAGCCACGGGGAGAGCACAGCAACAGGGGTGCAGAGGGCAAAGCAGAGAGATTTCCGCACAGAGGATTGGTGCCGACCAGCTCTCACCAGCGCAAGAGGCTTGTGTGCTCACCCGCCAGGGCGGGCAGGGGCTGGGAGCTGAGGCTCGGGCTTCGGTCAGAGCGCAGGGAGAGGACTGGGGTTGGCGGCATGAACACAGCCTGCAGAGGGTTAGTGCACCACGGCTAGCCGGGAGGGAGTCAGAGGAAAAGTCTGGACCTGCTGAAAAGGCAAGAGACCACTGTTTTGGGGTGCGCGAGGAGAGGGGATTCCTTCCCCGTGTGCCCACAGAAGGCAGAGCATCACCTAAGCAAGCTCCAGAGACAGGCTCAGGCCGTCCCTATCAGCTTGGACCCCAGGAACGGGCATGAAACGTTAACGCTGCTGCTGCAGCCACCAACAATCCTGTGTGCAAGCACAGGTCACTATCCACACACACACACACACACACACATACACACACACACACACACACACACACACACACACACACACACACACCCTCCAGGAGCCTGTGCAGCCTGTCACTGCCAGGGTCTGGATATCCAGGGACGACTTCCCCAGGAGAACACATGGTGCCTCAGGCTATTGCAATGTCACATCAGCCTCTGCCACCGCAGGCTCACCCCACATTCTAATTATGACTACCGTACCCTTCCCTCCCCCCGGCCTGAATGAGCAAGAGAGCCCAAATCAGCCGCTGCTTTAACCCCCTCCTGTCTGGGCAGGGAACAAACACCTGAGGGCGACCTACACGCAGAGGTGGAGCCAAAACCAAAGCTGAATCCCAGGAGCTGTGCAAACAAAGAAGAGAAAGGGAAATTTCTCCATGCAGCCTCAGGAGCAGCAGATTATATCCCCACAATCAACTTGATGTACCCTGCATCTGTGGAATACCTGAATCGCCAACAAATGCTCCGAAAATTGAGGCAGTGGCCATTGGAAGCAACTGTAGACTTGGGGTTTGCTTTCTGCATCTGATTTGTTTCTGAGTTTTATGTTTATCTTAGTTTAGTTTTTAGTGCTTGTTATCATTGGTGGATTTGTTTATTGGTTTGGTTGCTATCTTCCTTTTTATTTTTTTATTTTATTATTTATTTATTTTTAATTTTAAATTTTTTTTCCTTTTTTCTCTTTTCGTGAGTGTGTATGTGTATCTTTCTTTGTGTGATTTTTGTCTGTTTAGGTTTGCTTTTACCATTTGTCCAAGGGTTCTGTTTGTTTTTTTGTTTGTTTTCTTTTTATGAGTGTGTGTGTGTGTGTATGTTTCTTTGTGTGATTTTGCCTGTTTAGTTTTGCTTTTACCATTTGGTTTGGGGTTCCATCCATTCTTTTTTTTTTTTCTTCCTTTTCTTCCAAGCCATGTGGCCGGCAGGGACTCTGTGCTCCAGCTGGGTGTCAGGCCTGAGCCATTTATGTGGGAGAACCAATTCCAGGACATTGGTACACCAGACAACTCCCGGCCCCACATAATATCAATAGGTAAGAGCTCTCCCAGAGATCTCCTTCTCAACACTAAGACCCAGCTCAACTAACGGCCAGTAAGCTCCAATGCTGGATGCCCCATGCCAAACAACTAGCAAGACAGGAACACAACCCCACCCATTAGCAGAGAGGCTGTTTAAAGTCATACTAAGTTCACAGACACCTCAAAACATACCACCGGATGCAGCCCTGCCCACCAGAAGTACAAGATCCAGCTCCACCCACTAGAACACAGGCACCAGTCCCCTCTACCAGGAAGCCTACACAAGCCACTGAACCAACCTCACCTACTGGGGGCAGACACCAAAAATAACAGGAACTACGAACATGCAGGCTGTGAAAAGCAGACCCCAAACACAGTAAATTAAACAAAATGAGAACACAGAGAAATATGCAGCAGATGAATGGCCAAGGTAAAAACTCACCAGACCAAACAAATGAAGAGGAAATAGGCAGTCTACCTGAAAAAGAATTCACAGTAATGATAGTAAAGATGATCCAAAATCTTGGAAATAGAATGGAGAAAATACAAGAAATGTTTAACAAGGACCTAGAAGAACTAAAGAGCAAACAAACAATGATGAGCAACACAATAAATGAAATTTAAAATTCTCTAGAAGGAATCAATAGCAGAATAACTGAGGCAGAAGAACGGATAAGTGACCTGAAAGATAAAATAGTGGAAATATCTGTGGCGGAGCAGAATTAAAAAAAAAAGAATGAAAAGAATTGAGGACAGTCTCAGAGACCTCTGTGAAAATGCTAAACGCACCAACATTAAAATTATAGGGGTCCCAGAAGAAGAAGAGAAAAAGAAAGGGTTTGAGAAAATATTTGAAGAGATTATAGTTGAAAACTTCCCTAACATGGGAAAGAAAATAGTCAATCAAGTCCAGGAAGCCCAGAGAGTCCCATACAGGATAAATCCAAGGAGAAACACACCAAGACATATATTAATCAAACCATCAAAAATTAAATACAAAGAAAAAATATTAAAAGCAGCAAGGGAAAAGCAACAAATAACACACAAGGGACTCCTCATAAGGTTAACAGCTGATCTTTCAGCAGAAGCTCTGCAGGCCAGAAGGCAGTGGCAGGGCATATTTAAAGTGACGAAAGGGAAAAACCTACAACCAAGATTACTCTACGCAGCAAGGATTTCATTCAGTTTCGATGAAGAAATTAAAAACTTTACAGACAAGCAAAAGTTAAGAGAATCCAGCACCACAAAACCAGCTTTACAACAAATGCTAAAGGAACTTTTCTAGGCAGGAAATGCAAGAGAAGGAAAAGATCTACAAAAACAAACACAAAACAATTAAGAAAAGGGTAATAGGAACATACATATCGATAATTACCTTAAATGTAAATGGATTAAAGGCTCCAGGCAAAAGACACAGAATGGCTGAACAGATACAAAAACAAGACCTGTATATATGCGGCCTACAAGAGACCCACATCAGACCTAGGGACATATACAGACTGAAAGTGAGTGGATGGAAAAAGGTATTCCATGCAAACGGAAATCAAAAGAAAGCTGGAGTAGCAATATTCATATCAGACAAAAGAGACTTTAAAACAAAGACTGTTACAAGAGACAAGGACACTACATAATGATCAATGGATCAGTTCAAGAGGAAGATATAACAGGGCTTCCCTGATGGCGCAGTGGTTAAGAATCTGCCTGCCAATGAAGGGGAAACAGGTTCGAGCCCTGGTTCAGGAAGATCCCACATGCCACGGAGCAACTGGGCCTGTGCACCACAACTACTGAGCCTGCACTCTCGAGCCCACGAGCTACAACTACTGAGCTCTTGCACTGCAACTATTGAAGCCCGTGAGCCCTAGAGCCCATGCTCTGCAACAAGAGAAGCCACTGCATGGAGAGGCCCGTGCACTGAAACAAGGAGTGGCCCCCACTCGATCAACTAGAGAAAGCCCATGCAGAGCAATGAAGACCCAGTGCAGCTAAAAATTAATTAATTAATTAATTTTTTTAAAAAAGAAGATATAACAATTGTAAATATTTATGCACCCAACATAGGAGCACCTCAATACATAAGGCAAATGCTAACAGCCATAAAAGAGGGAATTGACGGTAACACAATCATAGTACAGGACTTTAACACCCCACTTTCACCAACGGACAGGTCATCCAAAATGAAAATAAATAAGGAAACACAAGCTTTAAATGATACATTACACAAGATGGGCTTAATTGATATTTAAAGTATATTCCATCCAAAAACAACAGAATACACTTTCTTCTCAAGTGCTCATGGAACATTCTCCAGAATAGATCATAATGTGGGTCACAAATCAAGCCTTTGGTAAATTTAAGAAAATTGAAATCGTATCAAGTATCTTTTCTGACCACAATGCTATGAGACTAGATATCAATTACAGGAAAAAACCTGTAAAATATACAAACACATGGAAGCTAAACAATATGCTACTAAATAACCAAGAGGTCACTGAAGAAATCAAAGAGGAAATCAAAAAATACCTAGAAACAAATGACAATGAAAACATGACAGCCCAAAACCTATGGGATGCAGCAAAAGCAGTTCTAAGAGGGAAGTTTACAGCAATACAATCCTACCTCATGAAACAAGAAAAATCTCAAATAAACAACCTAACCTTACACCTAAAGCAATTAGAGAAAGAAGAACAAAAAACTCCCAAAGTTAGCAGAAGGAAAGAAATCATAAAGATCAGATCAGAAATAAGTGAAAAAGAAATGAAGGAAATGATAGCAAAGATCAATAAAATTAAAAGCTGGTTTCTGAGAAGATAAACAAAATTGATAAACCATTTGCCAGACTCATCAAAAAAAAAAAAAAAAGGAGAAGACTCAAATCAACAGAATTAGAAATGAAAAAGGAAAAGTAACAACGGACACTGCAGAAATACAAAGGATCATGAGAGATTACTATAAGCAACTATATGCCAATAAAATGAACAACCTGGAAGAAATGGACAAATTCTTAGAAATGTACAACCTTCCAAGACTGGACCAGGAAGAAACAGAAAATATGAACAGACCAATCACAAGTAATGAAATTGAAACTGTGATTAAAAATCTTCCAACAGGGCTTCCCTGGTGGCGCAGTGGTTGAGAGTCCGCCTGCCGATGCAGGGGACACAGGTTCGTGCCCCGGTCCGGAAAGATCCCACATGCCGCGGAGCGGCTGGGCCCGTGAGCCATGGCCGCTGAGCCTGTGCGCCTGGTGCCTGTGCTCCGCAACGGGAGAGGCCACAACAGTGAGAGGCCCGCGTACCACAAAAAAAAAAGAAGAAGAAGAAGAAAAAATCTTCCAACAAACAAAAGCCCAGGATCAGATGGCTTCACAGGCGAATTTGATCAAACATTTAGAAAAGAGCTAACACCTATCCTTCTCAAACTCTTCCAAAATATAGCAGAGGGAGGAACACTCCCAAACTCATTCTACGAGGCCACCATCACCCTGATACCAAAGCCAGACAAAGATGTCACAAAGAAAGAAAACTACAGGCCAATATCACTGATGAACACAGATACAAAAATCCTCAACAAATTACTAGCAAACAGGATCCAACACACATTAAAAGGATCATACACCATGATCAAGTGGGATTTACCCCAGGAATGCAAGGATTCTTCAATATACGCAAATCAATCAATGTGATACACCATATTAACAAGTTGAAGGATAAAAACCATATGATAATTTCAATAGATGCAGAAAAAGCTTTTGATAAAATTCAACACCCATTTATGATAAAAACTCTCCAGAAAGTAGGCATAGAGGGAATCTAGCTCAACATAATAAAGGCCATATATGACACACCTACAGCCAACATCGTTCTCAATGGTGAAAAACTGAAAGCATTTCCTCTAAGATCAGGAACAAGACAAGGCTGCCCACTCTCACCACTATTAGTCAACATAGTTTTGGAAGTTTTAGCCTCAGCAATCAGAGAAGAAAAAGAAATAAAAGGACTCCAAATCGGAAAAGAAGAAGTAAAACTGTCACTGTTTGCAGATGACATGATACTATACATAGAGAATCCTAAAGATGCTACCAGAAAACTACTAGACCTAATCAATGATTTGGTAAAGTCACAGGACACAAAATTAACGCACAGAAATCTCTTGCATTCGTATACACTACTGATGAAACAACCGAAAGAGAAATTAAGGAAACACTCCCGTTTACCATTGCAAGAAAAAGAATAAAATACGTAGGAATAAACCTACCTAAGGAGACAAAAGACCTGTATGCAGAAAACTATAAGACACTGATGAAAGAAATAAAAGATGATACAAACTGATGAAGAGATATACCATGTTCTTGGATTGGAAGAATCAACATTGTGAAAATGACTATACTACCCAAAGCAATCTACAGATTCAATGCAATCCCTATCAAACTACCACTGGCATTTTTCACAGAACTAGAACAAAAAATCGCACAATTTGTATGGAAACACAAAAGACCCTGAATAGCCAAAGCAATATTGAGAAAAGAAAACAGAGCTGGAGGAATCAGGCTCCCTGACTTCAGACTATACTACAAAGCTACAGTAATCAAGACAGTATGGTACTGGCACAAAAACAGAAATATAGATCAATGTGAACAGGATAGAAAGCTCAGAGGTAAACCCACGCACATATGGTCACCTTATCTTTGATAAAGGATGCAAGAATATACAGTGGAGAAAAGACAGCCTCTTCAATAAGTGGTGCTGGGAAAACTGGACAGCTACATGGAAAAGAATGAAATTAGAACACTTCCTAACACCATACATAAAAATAAACTCAAAATGGATTAAAGACCTAAATGTAAGGCCAGACACTATAATACTCTTAGAGGAAAACACAGGCAAAACACTCCATGACATAAATCACAGCAAGATCCTTTTTGACCCACCTCCTAGAGAAATGGAAATAAAAACAAAAATAAACAAATGGGACCTAATGAAACTTAAAAGCTTTTGCACAGCAAAGGAAAGCATAAACAGGATGAAAAGACAACCCTCAGAATGGGAGAAAGTATTTGCAAATGAAGCAACTGACAAAGGATTAATCTCCAAAATACACAAGAAACTCATGCTGCTCAATATCAAAAAAACAAACAACCCAATCCAAAAATGGGCAGAAGGCCTAAATAAACATTTCTCCAAAGAAGATATACAGATAGCCAACAAACACATAAAAGGATGCTCAACATCACTAATCATTAGAGAAATGCAAAGCAAAACCACAATGCGGTATCACCTCACACTTATCAGAATGGCCATCATCAAAAATCTACAGACAATAAATGCCGGAGAGGGTGTGGAGAGAAGGGGACCCGCTTTCAGTGTTGCTGGGAATGTAAACTGAAACAGCCACTCTGGAGAACAGTATGGAAGTTCCTTAAAAAACTAAAAATAGAGCTACCATATGACCCAGCAATCCCACTCCTGGGCATATACCCTGAGAAAACCATAATTCAAAAAGAGACATGTGGGCTTCCCTGGTGGCGCAGTGGCTGAGAGTCCTCTTGCCGATGCAGGGGACGCGGGTTCATGCCCCGGTCTGGGAGGATTCCACGAACCGTGGAGTGGCTGGGCCCGTGAGCCATGGTGGCTGGGCCTGCGCGTCCGGAGCCTGTGCTCCACAACGGGGGAGGCCGCGGTGGTGAGAGGCCCACGTACCGCAAAAAAAAAAAAAAAAAAAGAGACATGTGGGCTTCCTTGGTGGTGCAGTGGTTGAGAGTCCGCCTGCCGATGCAGGGGACACAGGTTCGTGCCCCGGTCTGGGAAGATCCCACATGCCACAGAGCGGCTAGGCCCGTGAGCCATGGCCACTGAGCCTGCGCATCCAGAGCCTGTGCTCCGCAACGGGAGAGGCCACAACAGTGAGAGTGCCGCATACTGCAAAAAAAAATAGAAAGAGAGAGAGAGACATGTACCACAATTTTCACTGCAGCACTATTTACAATAGCCAGGACATGGAAGCAACCTAATTGTCCATCAACAGATAAATGGATAAAGAAGGTGTGGCATGTATATACAATGGAATATTACTCAGCCATAAAAATGGAAAGGAATTGAGTTATTTGTAGTGAGGTGGATGGACCTAGAGTCTGTCATACAGAGTGAAGTACGTCAGAAAGAGAAAAACAAATATCGTATGCCAACACATATATACGGAATCTAAAAAAAAATGGTTCTGATGAACCTAGGGGCAGGACAGGAATAAAGACACAGACGTAGAGAATGGACTTGAGGACACGGGGAGGGAGAAGGGTAAGCTGGGACTAAGTGAGAGAGTAGCATTGACATATGTACACTACCAATTGTAAAATAGCTAGTGGGAAGCAGCTGCATAGTACAGGGAGATCAGCTCAGCACTTTGTGACCACCTAGAGGGCTGGGATAGGGAGGGTGGGTGGGAGGCACAAGACGGAGGGGATATGGGGATACATGTATACACATAGCTGATTCACTTTGTTACACTGCAGAAACTAACACAACATTGTAAAGCAATTATAGTCCAATAGAGATGTCTAAAAAAAAAGAAAAGAAATGGCAAACATCATTCCCTTTTACTCCTATATACTTCATTGTGTATCTCATGGAAACAGAGACTTTTTTTCATAACAACAACATAATGATCAAATTCAGAAATTTTAGCATACACAGTCTGTATTCTAACTTTGCCAGTTAGCCAAACAATGTCACATACAGAATTTCCCCCCATCGGAATCCAAGATCCAATCCAGGATCATCCATAGCCTTTGCTTGCCATGTTGCTTTAGTTTCTCCTATTCTGGAGCAGTCCCTTGCCTTTTTCTCTCTTTCAGGATGTGAACAATGAAGAGTATAGGCGAGTTGTTTTGTATAATCTCCCTTTATTTAGGCAAAAAAAGTAATAATTCTCTTTAACTATAATAATGAGTATTTTATCAATTCAACCTCTCTCTTCCCCCAAGAAAAGCTAGAATTATATTTATAGAGGAGAAAGTTTTAACTGTTAAACCTTGAAAGTATATATAATGAGCATTATTCACCAGCAGAAGGTTCAGAAGACTCCACTGGTGAATAAGATTAGTTAAATAAATTTACATGGCAATATCAGGTTTAAACTAGGCCAAAAGATACCTGGTGACTGTAACAATTCAGCACTAAAACACACTACTAAGTGAATCTCTAGTGATCTCTAAAGGGGTTTCTTTTCTTTTAATTGAATTAATTTTAATTGTTTTACTTTTAAAAATAGCATAAATATTTCCTTATCTGGGATGTGTAAGAAATGTTTATAGAAAAGCAAGAAATCAAATTATAACTTAAGATAATCTTTCAGAATTTGAATTCTTAGAACCTTAGAGATCTTCAAGTTCTTGTTTTACAGAAAAAGAGACCAAAACCCAAACTATATCCTACAGAAATAATCAGATAAGTGCACGTGGGTGTTTTACAAGGATGTTCACCCAGCACTGTTTTGAATAAGGAGAATGGGGAAAAGGAAATGATCTAAATGTCCATCAATAGGAGGTCGGTTTTTAAAATTGTTTAGGCAATACATTAGATTCTGTGTAGCCATTAAATAATAATGGAAATATATATTTAATGAAAGATGGCCATCATATATGAAATGGAAAAGCAAACTGTAAAATAACATATGTAGTATAATCTATTTTTGTAAAAGTAAACGTGTATATGTGTGTGTGAGAGTTGAAAAAGTCTGGAAATAAATACACCAGAATATCACTAGAAATAGTCTCTAGGTAAGACTAGAATTGATTTCAATTGACATTTTCATACTTAGTAAAGCGTGAATTTTTGTATCAATTATTACTTCACTAAACAGGAAAAATAAAGTTATTTTCATTGCAGGAAAGAGCAGGTAACTTTTTTTGATTTTCGCTTTTACTGGTGAACATTAACCACCCCCAAAAGTGTGTTGAACAATGTTATGAAATTGTTATTGGAGGCATTATTCTTAATGTCCAAGATCAGAATTGCAGTAAAGATAGCAGGGAAGAAAGCCATACCAACAGTGTATTTGAAAATGGAATTATGTCACTGGGATTAGAATCTGAAGAGAAAACAGAATGTATCTCTCTCATTTGAGTATGACATGCTGTGGGGAATTTTTTGGAGGGATGGATAGAAGGAAGGAAGGATGGATGGATGAACGGAAGGATGATGGTTGGATGGACTTCAATATGTATAAACGTGCATGACCTATCATTCCATAAAAAACTGGAGGTGGCTGGGAGGAGAGATGGACTGCTAGATTTGATCTTAGGCTTTCATCCTTTAGTATTTACAGCCAACTTTTACAGTAACTATATATTTTTTGTGTTATTATACTCTCTTATGGAAGAAAAGGGAGAAATTCAGGCCTCTGCTACTCCTCAAGCCCCTGCCCAATCAATAGTCCCATACTGGCAACAAAGATGGATGAAGACACAGTGAACGGTGCTAACTGTCATGATTTGAGGAGTTCTTAATCTCTGTAGGAGGTGTTGGGTCTCCTTTAAAATCCAGAAAAATGCACACACAATTCTGACTTCAGGAGATTCTTGAGTCCCCAGAATCTCATCCATTAATTTCACTGAGGTTCAGCAACTCCATATTAAGAACCTCTGAACTAAGTTGTAGCAGGAGATGACTAGACCTGATGATGACAGGCAGAACTGACTGTAAAAGCTTTGGGGGTCAAGCCCATGTGTTTCTATTTGGAATCTTGGCTGCTTTAAATGTAGCCGAAGCAACTGGAACTTAAAATTAAAAAGGAAGAAAATGGAAGTTTATATATTTTTCTAATTAATATTTTGAGTTCAAACAATGCCTTTCAGAATAAATAATTCACCATAGTCCCAAGTGGTGAATTAAGGACAAGAGTTCATGATTCCTTACAAAGAAAAAGAAAGAAAACTGAGGATGCATTCATTTATTCAACAAATCTATATTGAGTTCCCACGATATGCCAGGCCTTGTTCCAGGAGCTGGAGACATAGCAAAATAGACAAAGTGCCTGCCACGTGGACTAGCTTTCTTGTTGAGGTGGGGGAGGGAGACAATAAACAAGCAAATAAATAATTACATGCTATAGTGTCATACTGTAATAAGTGCCAGAAAGAAAAATGCAGCAAAAGAAAGCTAGCAATGGGGAGGCTGTTTGGCAGAGGGCAGTTAGGGAAGGCTGAGAAAGACACACTTGAACAGGTGCCAGAATGGAGTGAAGGAGCGAGCCATGCAAGCGTCTGGGGAGTTTTCCAGGAAAACAGAACAGGAAATGCAAAGGCCCTGAAGAAGGAATGTGCTCCATGTGTCTGAGAAACAGCTATGAGGCCACTGTAGTTGGAGGGAGGTGAATAAGGGAGAGAGTGGTGGGAGGTTCGGGAGGCATCCTGGAGTCTGAGGCCACAGGAGGGACTCTTGAGTTGTCTTCTAAGAATTGTGGGAAGCTACCAGAAGGTTTTCAGGAGGGCAGTATCATACCTGACTTATAGTTATAGTTTATAGTTTATGAAGCCACCAGAAGGTTTTCAGGAGGGCAGTATCATACCTGACTTATAGTTTATGATGGGTCATTCCAGCTGCTATGTGGAAAAGAGACAGTAGGAGGATGAGTGTGAAAGCAGAGGAGAGGAAAGAGAATGCTTTCATTCCATTCCCACATGGTACCCAGAGGTTTTTGTTGGCCCTGGAAAGAAAACATAGATACAAAGATTATCAGTATCAAACTGCACCCTTTATACCAGTTCATTCTACCCAGTATGTCACCAGCATCCAGTTGGTGGGTCCTGGAAATGAGACAGCAATCACCTACCTAACATAGCTGTGATATTGTGACTTATAATAAGAAATAAATATTTGGTCTTTGGCCAGTTCCTGGCATAGGATTCCTAAAAACCCTTAGAATTTCATAAATGATGAGAATGAGTGTCTTTTTTTATGTTAATGGCTTTGGGGCGGAAAAACCTAAGGGTGGGGGCTGCTAGCCTGGAGAACCAACCATGTGATTAGAGGATTGAAACTTTAAATCCCACCCTCCCTGACTTGGGGAAGGGAAGAGGGGCTGCAGTTTGAATCAATCATCAATGGCCAATGCTTTAATCAACCATGTCTATGTAATGAAGCCTCCATAAAAACAGACAGGGTTCAGAGAGCTTCCAGGTTGGTGAACATATGGAGATATGGAGAGAGTGGTGAGCTCAGGGGAGAGCATGGAAGCTCTGAACACTTTCCCCACACCTCCCCTATGCATTCCTTCCATCTGGCTGTTCCTGACATATCCTTGTTTATAATAAACTAGTAACCTAGTAAGTAAAATGTTTCTCTGAGTTCTGTGAAGCCCTCTCGCAAATTAATCCAAACTAAGATGGGGGTTGTGGGAACCTTCGATCTATAGCTGGCCGGTCAGAAGCCCAGGTGGCAAACTGGAGTTGCCAGCAGTTTGAAGTGGGGTGTGGAGGGAAGTCTTGTAGGACTGAGCCCTTAACCTGTGGGATATGACAGTATCTATAGGTAGATAGTGTCAGCATGAGTTGAATTGCAGGGCGCCCATGTCAGCACGTCTGAAAAGTGCTTGGTGATATGTGGGAAACCACCTCCTGACACTGGTTTCCAGAATTGGTACCAGAATACTATTAGCGCTTATCTTCTTTATGCAAATAATTGCTTGTCTTTTCCTCAGTCTTCCCACTGGGAGGTAGATATGGTAGCTAAGACATAGTAGCCAAAGCCCCGGACTTGGGATCAAAAGACCTGGGTCCAACACTCCATAGGACCTGTATAGATTGGGTAAGTCCTCAGATTCTTCATCTGTAAGATGAGGATAATGCTAGCTTCTTCACAGAGCGGTTGTGAGAAGTAAAATTCAAAAATGTTTTTGAAAGGGCTTTGTGAATCCTATGCAAATATAAGGAATTATTTTAAAAAACTTACTCCCCTCCAATTCAATCTTAACCCAGCTCAGACCTAGCAGCCACTAAAAGAAGGAAGTGACAAAACAAAGAAATGGTTCTCCCACTACTCTCTTGGACTCATCTCTTGGAGATGGGGGATGGGGTGCGGGGAGGAGGTGTTGGAGGGCAGGCTAGGATTTTGCAGAGTAAGGACAAAGAGAAGAGAAAAGAGAAGTGAATGGAAGAGAGAGAGGTTTGGAGGCAGTGCATGAAGAAAAGTGAGTCTGTGTAGCAGACAAGCACTGCTCAAATCCTCCTTCAAGTCTTGTAATCAGCAGACAGCATCCAATTATCAGTCCCTCAGGGTCTGCCTTAGCTGCAGAGAGCCACCTCATCCAGGGGTTCCTGGGGCAGCATGCATCTGGTGACTGATAGACAAGTGTTATAAAGGCCTACCATTTTGGCCCACTGACGGAAAAATATGACAGGCAAATTCACACCAACATTGCCAGCTGAGCTGCTGGAAACATTGTCAGGCCTACATCACAGATAAATTTCTCCCGCTGCTTCTCCTTCCTTACAAAAGTGTTGACTCCAACAAATATCTTGCAACCCAAACTCTATCTCAGCATCTGCTTCTGGAGAACCTGGACTGCATCAGGACAGAGTCTGAAAGAGCACATGATAAGATTGGGTTTACAGCCAGATCACTCTGCCCAGACTGGAGATAAGGACTCCATCAGTGAAGCACAGATAATCTCTGTCATAAACTTTCACTGGTGGTGAATTGAGAAGGTGGATCTGTGAAAGGGAATGCACTAGCAGGTGTGATGAATCAGGCATTTGAGACATATGGAGGAAATAGAAGCTATAAGGAAAACAATATTGGATAGCTATTGCTAAGGACCACTGTTGTGCTACAGAAAAACAAGGAATAACTGAAGGTAAGAAACAAGGAATTGGGGAGACGCAAGAGGGAAGATATGGGAACATATGTATATGTATAACTGATTCACTTTGCCATAAAGCAGAAACTAACACACCATTGTAAAGTAATTATACCCCAATAAAGATGTTAAAAAATAAAATAAAATAAAATAAAATAAAAATTTAAAAAAAAAAGAAACAAGGAATTGAAAGCCAGATGTGAAAGGAGGAGGGTCTCTTTGGTTGCAGAGAAGTTCTCATCTTCTGCAGCTGGAAAATAGAGAAAGTCAAGGTCCAAGCCTAGGTCTTAATGGAATGGCTGAACTTCAGAGATGATTAAAAGCCTAATCAAGGAAACTCTGTTATGCTAAGGTCAGAGCCCTGTTTGGGGAACTAGGGACTCTGACACATGGGCTGGGACATCTGGGCAAACACCCCCAAAGATTTTGATTCCTTAGATTTCTTTGAACTTTCTGAAGCTGCAGATGTTGGCCATATCTCCTTATTAAGAAACAAACAATATTGCATCTTAGGACCTAAAGGATTTAGGGATTGTGGTCCTTATCACATCTCCATTAATTCACTGGTCTGTCACCTGCAGAATGGATCTAGTAGGATGATTGTAGACTACTGATAGTAGTCTAATCACAGATGCCAGGCCAGATGTGATATTTTTGATAGAGGAGATTAATATGGCCTCAGGAATACAGACTGAAGAGAACCTATCAGTAGATTTTGGTAGACACTTCTGTTGGACACATGTACCCAGCAACATCAGTTGTAAGCATAAATGATGATCTAGCTTGACTTCTGAGACAAGTCTCGACCTTTGAGGTCTAAACCAATAAAACCCCACTTTGGGATAGTAACTGAGCCAGCAGCTGAAGTCTCTTTCTTCCTCCAGTCTGGAAGAATATCAAAATATCTTTGCATGGATCAAGCTTGTATGCTTGATCATTTTTATATTACTTTCATAAATACTCCTGTCTGCATTCTACTTCACATTTGGCTGTGGTTACCAAGTATCTGTAACCCTTAAATTTCTAGACAGTATCATACTTTCCCTAGAAAGCCATATGCCAGCAAACTTGTGCTATAGTGTGTACCACCTGTACATACATTGTATAGGATATGTGTAAATATCCCCCCAAAACCCACTATTTTTAAGCACTTAGGAAACATTTCTATGTAAATTATTGTAAACTTTTTCAATAGTTGGGACAATGGCAAGTTAAAAATTGACTTTGATTTTGCAAATATGTTCTTTTCTCTCAAGCAGAAAAGATGAACCAGAAACAGTTTGAGTTCACATGTAGTAGACAAAAATATATATTTTCAGTTTTCCCCCATGGATATATTAATTCTCCTTCTGTCACAATATAGTCCAAAGAGATCTGGACCACCTGGGTATCCCACAGAACATCACATTGATCCATTACACTGGTAGCAATGTGTTGATTGGACTGGATGAGTAAGAAATGGCTAGCACTTCAGAGAACTTGCTAAGATATATGTGTTCCAGGGAATGAAAGAGAAACCCTGTGAAGATTCAGGGCTTGCCTTATCTATAAAATTTAAAGGAGCCCAATAGAAAGTGGTATGCTAGGATACCCCTCCAAAGTAAAAGATTAATTATTGTGGGACTTCTCTGGTGGTCCACTGGTAAAGAATCTGCCTCCCAATGCAGGGGACGTGGGTTTGATCCCTGGTCCCTGGGGAAATAAGACCCCACATACTGTGGGGCAACTAAGCCCACACACCACAACTACTGAGCTCGTGTGCCTCAACTAGAGAGAGAAAACCCACACACCACAACTAGAGAGAAACATGGTGCTGCAACAAAGATCCCGCATGCCACAACCAAGACCCAACTCAGCCAAAATAAAAATAAAAATAAATAAATAAAATAAAAATAAATATTAAAAAAAAGATTAATTATTGCATACTGGGGCTTCCCTGGTGGCACAGTGGTTGAGAGTCCGCCTGCCGATGCAGGGGACACGGGTTCGTGCCCCGGTCCGGGAAGATCTCACATGTCACGGAGCGGCTGGGCCCGTGAGCCATGGCCGCTGAGCCTGCGCGTCCAGAACCTGTGCTCCACAATGGGAGAGGCCACAACAGTGAGAGGCCCGCATACCGAAAAAATATATATATATATATTGCATATTATCTCCTACCATGAAGAAGGCAGCACAACGCCTGCTGGGCCTCTTTGGGTTCTGAAGGCAACACATTCCACACCTAGAGGTATGGCTTTGGCCCATGTATAGGGTGACCCAATAGGCTGCCAGCCTTGAGTGAGGCCCAGAGCAGGAAAAAGCTCTGCATCAAATCTGAGCAGTGGTGCTAGCAGCCCTACTGCTGGGCCACGTGATTCATCAGACCCTAGGGTGTCAAAAATACAGGGATGAGTTTAGAGCAAGTCCCAGTGGAGAATCCCAGCTCAGGCTATCCTCACAGAGTACAGAGTACAGTGCTGTGAAGCTGGTCGTCAAGCTGTGCCTTCAGCAGGCTATTCCAACACTGCCTCAGTGTAGCAGCTTCTGAGTGGCATGGTAGGTGATAGGACGATGGTCAGAGACCCACTCCCACATCTCCTTTGCTGTAAAGTGAGTCCCTGGTCTGATAAAAAGTTACGTGCGATCCCACACCAGTGAGTTAAACACTTTGAAAGCCCTCAGAGAGTGGTTCTATCTGAGGCCCAGAATGCAGGAAAAGGCAAACCCATACCCAGAATATGTCTACTCCTGAGGATGAACTGCTGGCCCTTCCAGGATAAAAGGGGCCCAATATAGTCAATTTCTTCTTCAGTCTCTGTTGCTAGCAGGTGGACATTCAGCAGTGGCAGTCTTGGTAAATGGGAATCAACAATGCTTGTTCCCTGCATGGTTTCCATCCCCACTACTACAGCCACTTGATTCATGTATCCATCATGGCAGCACTGAGGCAGCTGATGACAGGGGCGGGCTGTCAGTCAACTGGCCAGGTCATTTTGTCTATTTGGTTGTTTAGTGTCTCTTCTGTAGATTTTTCTCTGGTAGATGTTAACATTTGATGCATTTCATGCCCACTCCTGTGTCTATCCACATGCCTCTACTCCAGACCTCCTTGTCTACAAACTCCCAATCTTATTTAACCTTCCATCCAGACCACTGGCCAACTGGCCATGCTATTTGCCACTGCCCATGAATTCATATATATTTTAAATTCAGGTTACTTCTCTTTCCATACAAAATGGATGACCAAGTGCACTACTCAACACTCTACCCACTGGAGGATCTTCCGTTTCCATTGTCTTTCAAGGCCACCTCTGAGGGGACTGTAGAGAAGCCACTGTCCATTTCCAGCTTGCATTTGCACTCAGAATGGACCCATCTGCAAAGCAAACCCAGACTATTTTCTCCTCCTTCAGTTGGTCATGCACAATCCCCCATACAGCTATGTGTGTGAGCTGAGGAGGGGCACTGGAGCGACAGTGGGAGGTACCATGTGTCTGGGGTACTGTTCATGCAGCTTAGTTGTGCCCTCTGGTCCTGCTTATGCTCAGTCCTGGATGTAGCACCTTTTAAAATCATGGATTGCTTATCTTATGACTTGGTTGATCGGCCGCAGCTCATGATGTGATGTTTCACTGCCTGGTCACTTGGTGACCACTGACAGGCTTTCTGTCTCTACTAGAGCCTTAAAGCATGGCAGGAGTACTTTTTCAAAGGGATGTGATTCTCTACCGCAGATAGCATGGCCTTGCTACCAATTCCCAAGGCCCTGAATTATGATTCTCGCACTGGGGCTTGCCACAAAAACCATACAGCATCTTTTCTCACCACTGATACCTCCAACACCGTGGGGTCTGCAGGATCATATGGCCCAAGTGACAGGGTTGCTCACACCTCAGCCTGGACCTGCTGTAAAGTGCTTTCTTGCACAAGGCCCCACACACACCTGGCAGTCTTTCATGTCACTGAGCATATGAGCTGCAGCAGTAACCAAAACATACATATGGCTTCAAGCTTTCATCTATTTTTGATAAACATGAGAGTGAAGGTGGTTGAAAGCCGGGGGACCCAGCAGAAGAACTTCAATTTGCATGTAGGGACCTAGCCAGAGTAAGTAAAAACTATAGAATACAACCCCAAAGCCACCTAGGACCTTTTCTTCCTGAGGCATGCAAAAATCAAACTTTCTAGTTGATTAGCCAGGTGTGAGAGTTCTACCTTGACAAGAAAAAAGTACATCCTGTTGTCTTCATTTCTTGATCTCAAATGGGCTCTTGTCACACACTAATACATTACAATCCTTTAAACGGGGAAGTGGCTAGGACAAATTATTTTCTCAAAGGCTCAGAATGGTATAATGCTTGTTCCTCCCCACTCCCCTTCCCCCAACACTCAAAAGATATCTGAGAATATACCTGGCTGTTATGTGTAAGTTTTCATTGACTCAAGTCTAGTAGAAGGGCCTAAGCAGTATATAGCATTGTTCTATTATAAATAAAAGCTCAGTACTTATTTTTAATTATTTTAAGGGAATTCACTTTGAAAAGTGTTCAGAAAGTTCAAGGGTAGTTAGTGCCATTTTTCTGTCCCATGTCCTTTAGCATAAGACTCAAATCTACCAGGTTATCACAAGATAAATAATACTCCTCGCTATCATTTATTAGTATTTATTATTATTTATTACCATAATATTATGTTAAGTAAAATTACATTTAATAATTGGAAAAATCTAGTAAAGGAGGATGTGTGAGGGGTCCACAAGGCCACTCCCAATTTCAGCAATTTGCTAGCAGGATTCACAAACTCAGTTTATAGTCATATTCATGGCTATGATTTATTATAGTAAAGAGATACAAGGAGAAATCAGCAAAGGGAAAAGGTGCTTGGGGTGAAGTTTGGAGGAAACCACAACCTTTCAAGAGTCCTCTCCTAGTAGAGTCACACAGGACTCCACAATGAGTTGTGACAACACATGTAATATGGTATCTACCAGGGCAGCTCATTAGAGACTTGGTGCCCAGAATTTTTATTGGGGCTATTCATACAGGCACTCTGCCCAGCATGTACGAAAATTCCAGACTCTGGAAGGAAAACAGGCGTCCAGCATAAACCATATCATTTGCACAAACAGTTAAAGCAAAGTGAGCCACTGTTGGAAGAGAATGGTGGAAGCACCCTCCCCAAATCCAATTTCCCAGGTACCAACCAACGGCCAGCCTTGCAAGCAGGCCTTTCAAAGGATGGATTTCTTGGGACTTCTATGTCTTTCTACACTACATCTTTTAACTCTTTTCTGTATATTGGCACTATTATCTTTTTCTTTTTTTTTTTTTTCTTTTTGGCCACACCACACGGTACGTGGGATCTTAGTTCCAACCAAGGATTGAACCCCCACCCCCTGCAGTGGAAGTGTGGAATCCTAACCACTGGGCCGCCAGGGAAGTCCCTATTATCCTTTTTAAAATATATTTTGTATTTTCAAACTTTATATTTTTATATGCTATTTTACTTATATATTTATTTTAAATATTTATATTTTATTTTTATACTTATATATATTATCCATTTTTAAAAAGAATGCAGAACAAACTCAAATAGGTTAAATATCTTGCTCAAGACCATACAGGTCATATATGGCAAAGCCAATATTCAAACCATAGTATGTCTGCCTCCAAAAGCCATACAGTTCACTAGGTTGTAATATCTCAAATCATAGCATCCAACACGTAAACTGTGTTTCTTTTTACATAGTAAGATTAACTTACATACATTCTTCTTCATAGGTTCTTCTATGAATAAATTCTTTTTTTAATTAATTAACTTATTTATTTTTGGCTGCATTGGGTCCTCACTGCTGCGTATGGGCTCTCTCCAATCGCGGCGAAAGGGGGCCACCCTTCCCCGCGGTGGACGGGCTTCTCATTGCAGTGGCCTCTCCCGCCGCGGAGCATGGACTCCAGGCGCGCGTGCCCCAGCAGCCGTGGCTCGTGGGCTCCAGAGCTCAGGCTCAGCACCTGTGGCGCATGGGCCCAGCTGCTCCGCGGCACGCGGGATCCTCCCGGACCAGGGCTCAAACCCGCGTCCCCTGCACTGGCAGGCGGACTCCCAACCACTGCGCCACCAGGGAAGCCCCTAATAAATTCTTTCACTGATAATTATGCCTGCTACAAATTTATAGATGGAAAGAAGAAAGGAAACAGGTTTTAATATCAGTATTTCTCATTTCTAAAAGATGTATGGGGACTTCTGGTTTCAGATCCTGCACGTAAGAAGCCTGGAAGTTGCTACTTTATCTTAACAAGTAAAAAAAGCTAAACAAACTGTAAATCAACAACTCTTCTCAGATTCATTAGAGAAGTGAAGCCACAGGGCAAACCACTGCTTTCCAAATTGTAGACACCAATAGGTGGATACAAAGAATTATAACTTACCAGAGCAGAAACCTCCGTGGGAACCAGTGCCAGGGTAGGGAAACCTGAACAGTAATTGACAAATTGCTGGAAGCGCAATGTGGACAAGTCTGAGAGATAAAAACTCCAGAGAACCTAGTCATCAGGAGGACACCACACTTTTATAAGTTTTACCTACTGGAACTCTACCAGGGTCTCCACTGGCAGGGGAGGGGAAAGGAACCCATTTTGAAATATACCAGATCACTGTGTTCTTCTTAACAGGTCTGCCTTCAGGAGTGACTCTTTGACCAGACCCTAATCTCCTGAGATTTTATCAGAATAGAGGGCCCAGAAATAAACCCATATTAATCTATTGGGAGGGCCAAAAAGTTCATTCATTTAGTGAATACGTTGCTCAATAAAGTTCCTCATGAAAATGAAAAATGTCTTTTATTTTTACTTAAAATCAAACAAATGTTTTGGCCAACCCAATAGTCATGGAACTATAAGGGATTAGCAGATACAAACTACTATATATAAAATAGATAAACAACAAGGTCCGATTGTATAGCACAGGGAACTATATTCAGTATCCTGCAATAAAGCATAATGGAAAAGAATATGAAAAAGAATATATATATACATATGTATAATTGAATCATTTTGCTGTACGCCAGAAACTAACACAACATTGTAAATCAACTATACTTCAATTAAAAAAAGAAAAAATATATATATATATATACACATATAGTTCACTGATTTTTGACAAAGGGGCAAAAGCAGTACAATGGAACAAAGACAGGCTTTTCAACAAATAGTGCTGAAACAACTAGACATCCACATGCAAAAAAGTGAATCCAGATACAGACTTTATACCCATCACAAAAATAAACTCAAAATGGATCACAGACCTAATGTAAAACACAAAACTATAAAACTCCTAGAAGATAACACAGGAGAAAATCTAGATGACCATGGATTTGGCAATGACTTTTTAATGCACATCAAAGACATGAATCATGAAAGAAATAATTGGTAAACTGGATTTCATTAAATTAAAAACTTCTGCTCTGTGAAAGATTCTATCAAGAGAATGAAGAGACAAGCCACAGACTGGGAGAAAATATTTGCAAAATATATATCTGATAAAGGACTATTATCCAAAATATACAAAGAATTCTTAAAACTTAACAATAAATAATAAACCAATTAAAAAATGAGCCAAAGACCTTAACAGATACCTCACCAAAGAAAATATACAGATGGCAAATTAGAAAAAAAAACATCATATATCATCAGGGAAATGCAAATTAAAACAACGAGATACCACTACATACCTATTAGAATGGCCAAAATCCAGAACACTGACAACACCAAATGCTGGGAAGGGTGTAGAGCAACAGGAACTCTCATTCATTGCTGGTGGGAATGAAAAATGGTACAGACACTTTGGAAGACAGTTTGATGGTTTCTTACAAAACTAAACATACTCTTACCATATGGTCCAGCAATTGTGTTACTTGGTATTTACCCAAAGGAGATGAAAATTTATGTCCACACAAAACCTGCACTTGAATGTTCAGAGCAGCTTTACTTAGAATTGCCAAAGCTTGGAAGCAACCAAGATATCATTCAGTAGGTGGTTGGATAATTAAAACTGTGGTACATCCATATAATGGAACATTATTCAGTGATAAAAAGAAATGAGCTATCAAACCATAAAAAAAATGGGGAAATCTTAAATGTATATTACTAAGTGGAAGAAGCCAATCTGAAAGAGCTACATAGGTATGACTCCAATTATATGACATTCTGGAAAAGGCAAAACTATGGAAATAGTAAAAAAGATTAGTGGTTGCCAGAGGTTGAGGGGTAGGGAGGGATGAATAGGCAGAGCACGTAGAATTTTTATGGCAGCGAAACTAATATGTACGATAATAAAAGGTGGATGGGTGTCATTATACATTTGTCTAAACTCATAGACTGTAAAGCAACAAGAGTGAACTCTAGTGTAAACCATGGACTTTGAGTGATAATGATGTATCAGTGTAGGTTCATCAATTGTAACAAACTCTGGTTGGGGATGCTGATAATGCTGGAGGCTATGAATGTGTGGGGCAGAGGGTGTATCAGAAATCCCTGTACCTTCCACTCAGTTTGGTTGTGAACCTAAAACTGCTCTAAAAAATAAGGTCTATTAGGGGTTCCCTGGTGGTGCAGTGGTTGAGAGTCCGCCTGCTGATGCAGGGGACATGGGTTCGTGCCCCGGTCTGGGAAGATCCCACATGCCGCGAAGCGGCTGGGCCCGTGAGCCACGGCCGCTAAGCCTGCGCGTCCGGAGCCTGTGCTCCGCAACGGGAGAGGCCACAGCAGTGAGAGGCCTGCGTAACGCAAAAAAAATAAAAATAAAAAATAAGGTCTATTATACACTCTAAAGAAAAGTCTGTGAGTGAACATATACTTAATGAAAATGTTATACCAATAAACAAATTTTAAAAATAATATATGAAGGAAAAGTAAGGAAATTCAGCTATGTAGTTTTGTTTATTAGTTTCTTTGTTTACTTGTTTTTATTTTCTTCTATGAAAAAAAGCACCAAATAGAGGTACCCAAAAGCAAGTTCCCAGATTGGGTATCCTTTACTACTTTTCAGAAAACTGTCTTTGCTACTTTTCAGCAGAGGAACAAGAGCGAGATATAATGCATCAAAGCTGGCGTGTGAGAGGCAACTCTTCCTTTTTCAATTTCTTCCCAGGACTGGAGGATTCTCCCTCTGAGTCATAGCCCACTAAATGTCTACAGGACCAACAGCTATTTCAACTTCAGTAGCTTCACATGGGTAAAATCCCTGACACAGCTCTCAAGTTGAAATGAATGCAGAAATAATGTGTATTTGTGAGCCTTTTAGACCCAAAAATAAGGCCACCTATGAAAACTGTTTCATGGGTATTAAAGGACAAATACAAAAGGAAAAACATATTATCTAAAAAAAAAAAAACCTCAATGTACTCTTACCTGCTTTTACAGCGCAAAGAAACTACTTTGTAGCACAGTCTAAGCTGCATGTTTGTCCTGAAAGCTTCTTGAATTTGATTTGCATGGCAAATAAAGATGTTCTCATAGGGCATTATTTATATAACAACACAACAAATATTTGATCTATTACCCAATCCTAATAAAATTCGGGCCCATTCATGATTCATCTCAGTCTCACTTGTTTCCTATCAAATCATAGAAGCTTTATATAAATGAAATCAGGTTTAGGTTTAAGGAAGTCAGTGGTTATTTCAACCACCCCTTGGCCCGTATGTCCTTCCTTTTGTCTCCCCAAACGATGCTTTTATAACCAATATCCTGCTCTAAGTCTTGGTGAAAATTTCAGTTCCTTAATTTACAAGTGAAGTGAGTTTTGGCAAGCTACTTTAACTTTCTGGGACTTAAGTTTCTTCATCTGTAAAATGGGGATAAGAGTAATACTCATCTCATGACATGGCTCTAAGGATTAAATAATATAATGCATGTTAAGCTCTTAGCACACTCCCTGGCATATAAAAAATGCTCAATAAATTTTGTTTTTCATTATTACCATAAGGGCCATTCAGTGATAAATAGCAATCCTTTCCGAGCTGTGTGTAATCTATTAGGACAGAAATCTTTTCCTTTACTTTTATTTTATTTTATTTTTTTTACCAGTAGCATTTATGCAATATTAGCATCATTCTTATCTATGGGGGCTGGATATTGAGAAAGTCATGAAAAAATCCATGTGAGACCTTTGGTGCCAAATGTTGGGAGTATGGGGATCCACCTGGGACTTTTCCAGTGCTCATGGGTGAAAGCTGAATGTCACACGATGCCAGGAAGCAAGGAGATTGAGCACCAGCTGAGATCCTGGAAATAATTTTGGAACTAGGAATGGAGGTTCCATTTGCTGGCACTTTCTTGTAAGCTTTCCTGATAAACTTTTGCTTATTTGTCATGTGGGTTTCTATGGTGATGGGATGATGGGAAGGAATTGTACAACAGATGGTCCTAATCTATTTAAACTTTACTACAGTTTACTCCTTTGAGGTAAAACTGTGACAGCACATACCTAGCTGCCAAGATTCCAGACTTGCCTCTGTCTTTCCTTCTTTTCCTTGTGACCCAGGAAGGCCACCACTCAGGCCCAGTAGTAGGGTTTGGTAAGAGGTGAAGGGTACTGGCAGCAATAAGAGTTTGCTTATGAAAGACTCTAGCTTTTTATTGTGGGGATCATTTCATAATGTATACAAATATCAAATCATTATGTTATACAACTGAAGCTAATGTATGTTAATTATACCTCAATTTAAAAAAGGAATCTAGGGAGTTCCCTGGTAGTCCAGTGGTTAGGACTCCACAATTTCACTGCTGTGGCCCAGGTTCAATCCCTGGTCTGGGAACTAAGATCCCACAGGCTGCACAGCATGGCCCAAAAAATAAGGAAAAAAAAGGAATCTAGAACATTTTACTCTCAGGTTATAAAAAGAGCTTGAGATTCACAAAATTAGGAGTTCAAAGTTTGCCTCTACCTCTTAATAGCTCTGTATCCTTACATATGTTAGTTTACCTCTGGAACCTTATAAAACAGGACAATTATGTCTATTTTCACTACTTTAGGGTTCTTAAGAGAATCAAATGAATTAACAAATGTGGAAACGTATTATTAACTGTCACACATTATAACAATATTACAGCACTATCTAAACGATAGCCTTGGAGTAAAATTTCCTGCAGTCTTTTTGGAGAAGGGAGCTTCCTGCCTCCCAGAATGAGCTAAGTGAACTGAGTTAGAAGGTGACACTCCCCAACAATCCACAATTTAATGGGTACCCCAAATGAGAACTTTGGAAAAGTACTACATTCAGTATAATTTCTTTTAAACCTGTTATATACCTTCTATCAAAAGTTTCTAGTAGGAAACACTACATTCGGAATTAAAACTCTAGAAATTAAAAGTTTACCTGAGGGCTTCCATGGTGGCGCAGTGGTTGAGAGTCCGCCTGCCAACGCAGGGGACGCGGGTTCGTGCCCTGGACCGGGAGGATCCCACATGCCGCGGGGCGGCTGGGCCCGTGAGCCATGGCCGCTGAGCCTGTGCGCGTCCGGAGCCTGTGCTCCGCAACGGGAGAGGCCACAACAGTGAGAGGCCTGTGTACCACACACACAAAAAAGAAAAAAGTTTACCTGATGTTTAAAATTATTCACAGCATGGTCATTTATTTATTAAAAAAAAAAATAGAGATGGAAATGAGTACAGTCCCTTCATACCTTACCTAAACAGAAAGAACCAAGCTGTGAAATCTACTGACAGTTCGAAATAGGATTCGTAGGAATAATGGTATGATATGTAAGCCACTTAGGCCTCCCTCTATGAAAGGGAAGTATGGATAAGGTTACTAAATATTTTTCAAGCTGATTTTTTTAAAAAGTTTGACAGGCTATGCCTCAGTTTCCTTGCAGTAGGTATTCCAACTTGTTACCAGGCAAAGCTCAAGATTTTTGTACTTGGGCTTTCAATTTTTAATAACATGCCTCCAGTTTTGAGATTTTTTTCAAATGAGGATATTAAGACAGAGAGACTTTTATTTTTATTAATATTATTAATGGTTTTTCTTTGAATATTTATTCGACCATGTGAGATATATAAATGTTGTGAGGGCTTAAATTTGCCTGAGCCCTTTAACAAGAGCAGAGCAAGCCAAATTTCAGCATATGTGATGTTTGTAGTTGCCTCAGATCATTTTTTTAAACATATGCTTCCATTTTCTATCTGTTCTATCTTTGAAGATGTCACATTCTTTGTAAAGAGCATGAATAAAATATAAAGTGTGGCATACTTCCATCATTGTAGAATATTTTTTACTTCATTGAAACCTAATACATAGACTTCTAAAATTATTAGTGTCTATATTAAGTTTTAATCTTTTTAAAATTGTTTTTCTCATTGAAAAGAAAACAATTTTTTATAATATGTGGTATTTTACAAGGTTTGAAACATTTTATTTATTAAAAATGTTTTTTGGGGGATCAAACCATTTTATTGAGGTGCTTTGGGGGAGGGTTGAAGGACTGGGAGAGCAATGATATCTGAAAATGAGGACAATGGGATCCAAAAAACACAACAACATTTTTGTTTTTGTTTTTGTTTTGCGGTACACGGCCCTCTCACTGTTGTGGCCTCTCCTGTTGCGGACGGAGCACAGGCTCTGGACGTGCAGGCTCAGCGGCCATGGCTCACGGGCCCAGCCGCTCCGCGGCATGTGGGATCTTCCCAGACCGGGGCACGAACCCGCGTCCCCTGCATCGGCAGGTGGACTCTCAACCACTGCGCCACCTGGGAAGCCCAGTGGCAGGTAGGCCCTTGAATTAGAATATCTTACATAGATAAAGAGAGCTCTTTTTCAAGGAAGTGTTTCATGATATGTATGGGAAATAAAAATAAGATGGAAGCAATTCGTACCACACAGTGATGTCAGGCTGCTTGTGGCAAACCCTTCATGTCTCAGAATGCCATGGTCCTCAGAGGCGGGCTGTGGGATGATGTTAGGCCTCTACTGGCAATGACACCATAAAGGAAAATACAAAGTGAGTATCATTATTTTGCTGCGCTTTAGTAATAAATGGCATGCAGATTGCCTCTCCAAATCTGGTTCATTGTCAAATGAGTCCTCATCTTTGGCTATTATGCTAATACATATCTATACCAGCACAAAAGAGCTAGGTACTCATGATTAAGAAGAACAGAATAGTTTAATTAAAAAAAAATGGAAAGTGGCATCTATTTCTTTGTATAGAATGGAGTTCGGGATGTTGCATCTAAATTTGTAGCATCCCTCAAGCTACTCTGTGAATAATTGCAAGTTCAGAAGCTAGTGTTGTGTATGTGGTCAACTAATAACTCAAGATAAAACAGGGGACTTTTCTCTCTGAAAGAGCTATCCGGTGTGCCTATTGCTCCAGCATCAGAAGAGTCTGTCAGTCCGCTGGGTGTACTAATATATATCATTAGTATTGTTGGCGAGGAAACTTTCCTCTCCCCTTCTAGTTTCTTCTGGCTGGTTTAAGAATTAATTAAATTGACATGAGACATATTAACAGGAGAAAATAAAATTTAGTTTTGTACATATGAGAATCCCACATACATGAGAGGGTCAGAGACCTCACATACATGAGAGGTTTCAAGACAGAAAAGTAAAATGAGGTCTATATGCCATCCTGAGCTAAGGAATGGAATAGGGGCCTGGGGCTTCCAAGGACAGGAGGGTTATTCACAGGATGATAAGAAGAGCAGATGTTTGGTAATTAGCTGTTCACCCTGCCATATAGATGCGGCCACTTAGATAAAATGTATCTCTGGTAATGACTCTTTTTCTGGGAAAAATCCCCATTTAAATTAATCTAGGTAGTTAAGGGAGGGGCAGTAGTTTCTCTGAGTTCACAGAGTCTTCATTGCTTTTCACTCAAAATAATCCATATGCCAAGGTGGCACATCTTGGGGAGGCCTGTTGCAAATGCCTACAAGTATCTTATAAAAAATCTAATAGAACATCAGAAGAATGGAGACCTTTTTTTCAAATATGTAAAGATATCTAACATGCACGAAAGTATAGAATTTCCCAGCAATCATCCCGAAAGCTACCATTCTTTCTTTTTCTCTTTTTTTTTTTTTTGGCCGCGTGGCATGCAGGACCTTAGGTCCCTGACCAGGGATCAAATCCAGGCCCCCTGCAGTGGAAGCATGGAGTCCTAACCACTGGAGCGCCAGGGAATTCCCCTGAAAGCTATCATTCTTATATGTGGAGTAACTTTTTTAAACACATTGACATAGATCTTAAGAATACTCATATCTTTGATGGGAATGCTGCAGATTTACAAACAGAATGTAATGCTTTTGAAAAGAAAATATAAATAAGCTGGAGGAATAGATCTATATTTTGGAGGTAATGATCCTCCTAACAGACACACACGAGGCACTTGTCCTGCACAAGGCAATGGAGGAAGGAGTCTGGCACATGTGGATGGTTTCCCCTTTCCATCAGCATCGCTGAACTATTTTTGTGTATGATGAAGATGCTATTTTAGAACTAAGAGTTAAAACTGTGGAAAAAAAAAAAAAGAGTTAAAACTGTGAACTGCTTAAAGGTTTAATGTATGTACCCAATAAACTTGTGGATTCACTATACACTATGATAGAATTTGAAGTGGATTGGAGCAAAATTTTGCTTGAATAAACAGAATACTTTTTATAAGATGTAGATGAATTTCAGCTATGCAGTATGATGAAACATGGGGGATTTCTAAGATTGTCATTTTTAAAAGTCCAATTATCTATATGTTAAGCATTCCATATTTAGAATGTATCTATTTTACACTAGGACTTAGTTAGCTTTCATGACTGATCAGCTGTTTATTATGAATAAATACCTTAATTACAAATAAACATTATTATACATAGTCAGCCTATAAAACAACACAGAAGTGAAATATCTGCCAGTGTAATAAATTTTAAAAGTCACTTTAAAGGTGGAAATTCTGTACATCAAGTACTATTCAGGATGTAACTCCAGTGGCATAATATATATAGGTGTATATTTTTAAATTATACGAAGGCACTACAAGCCTTTCAGGTATCAACTATCATTGCAAACCTTAATTTTGGAATGATATCTTTATATTTCCTCTGCATTATACACAAACTTTTTGCTACATAATTGCCTTACTCATCTGCCTACAGCGGCATCTGGACACAGAATATATTGTTGGTAAAGGAAAGCTGAAGAAAAGACAGTACCTAAAAGTACAGTTTATGTCCTTTTTTTTGGGGGGGGGGGGGTGCGCGGGCCTCTCACTGCTGTGGCCTCTCCCGTTGCGGAGCACAGGCTCCGCACACGCAGGCTCAGCGGCCATGGCTGATGGGCCCAGCCGCTCCGCGGCATGTGGGATCTTCCCAGACAGGGGCATGAACCCGTGTCCCCTGCATCGGCAGGCGGAGGCTCAACCACTGCGCCACCAGGGAAGCCCTCTTTAGCATCTTTTTAAGAAATGTGCTTTTATTTTTATTTAATGACTTGGGATCATGCCCTTAATATAAATAGCTTGGCTATTATGAGCTCTATACTAATACCACACTAAGGAAATTCTTTTGATGAAAAATTTCTGATTGTTGTTAAACTTCATAAATGATTAATTTTATTCCTTATATACTGAAAAATGTCTAAAAGAATAATATCATGAAGTATACATAAAAGGAATTACTGTAAACTACTTTCGACTGCCATAGCAATTTGCATTTTAAATTGCAAATATATTGTTTTCTACCTTTAATTCAAAGCTCATAATAAATAAAGAGCTAGCTGGAAGATCTTAGGGTGTGCTATAAAATGATCTATTCCAGTACCCAAAGCCATCAGCAGTCAGATTCTATGTCCCCTTTCTGGAAATGCTCTGCTCTGCCAGGAGAGGGCACCATTGCCTACCAGGCAAAGAGAGCCAAAGGCTTATTATTAAGTACATCTGCTTCTAGCTCTTGGTTTCTTTCTCTTTGAAGAAATAACCCAGCCAGTGTAGGTATGATTGGGGGTAGGTTGCTACAGCACTTGCGTGGGAATTCAAGCTTTTCTATAATGCCCCTGATCATTTCAATACCCAGAAGAGCCTGAGTTCAGCCTTATCCCTGCTGGGAACACAGAGTATAATTATAATTGAATGTTTGTTTTTAGAGGCTGCTGGCAAAACGGAGAGTGAGAGTTGAGGACATGATTTTATGTTTGAGGCAGGTCATGCAACAAAAATAAGACAAGGCCTGGGGGTCAGGAGACCTGGTTCTATTTTCAGCTAGACCAATTCCTGAGTAACTTCATACAAGCAAAGAGAGGGAAACAAGTTCTGTATATATTTAGAAGCTTTGCCCTGGATTTTATTATGCATGCTCAATATAAGGGCTCATATTTCTTTTACTTTGCTGTCATAATTATGAAAATTGGTGTTTCTATCACTTAAATGTTAATTAAATATTTGATATGGAAGAATACATTCATATTTTTTATGCATAGTATGTTTAAAGATTTAACTGCAGTTACCATTCACAATGTAATATTAATATAATTCAGAATTCCCTAACTAATTTTTAATCTAGCAAAGAACAGATAGCAATGGCTGAGGTACCGAAGAAATTTGAAAACTTGTGCATATTTGATTCAATATTTCTTTGAGACTCTCCTAAAAATAGGCATGCAATGCCTCAAGATAAAAATGCCCAAGTTGGGACTTCTCCAGTTTGTCCAGTGGTAAAGAATCCACCTTCCAATACAGAGGATATGGGTTTGATCCCTGGTCGGGGAACTAAGATCCCACATGCCATGGGGCAACTAAGCCCACATGCCACAACTACCAAGGCCGCGCACCTCACTGAGAGACACCGGGTGCCGCAAACTACAGAGCCCACACACTCTGGAGCCCACATGCCACAACTAGAGAGAAGGCCACGCGCCGCAACGAAGATCCCGGGTGCTGCAACTAAGACCTGAAGCAGCCACAAATAAATAAATAACAATTAAAAAAAAAAGCCCAAGTTTCCAGAGGCAGAATTTTATATGGAGGGAAAACAACCCACATTGTTGAATTGTTCAAAATATTAGACAAAATATATGTGAAGGGGCTGGCATGTAATAAATGGTCTGTTTTTCTGTTTATTCATAACATTTTATGAGTGATGGCTGCAGTTGAAGTAGCTCTCTCTAGCTCATAAGTCTAACCTGAAAACAATAGGACTATCTCAGGTGCAGGTTCATCACATTGTCATGTCTGAAAGAAAGACATATCCTGCTCCAAAGAGCAATAAAGAGTTATACAGATCTTAACTCTGGGTCTCATTGCACAACACACAACAAAACTTTATAAACCTCTTCCTTAGCAAACACCCACTTCTCCTTTCCTTTCCCCCATATCAGTTTCTCTAACTTCTTCAATCATTCTCCTTAAACACTCACCATTCCAGCCTTCCTTCTGTAGTATAATTCACATTTCTTCAGCATTGCATCTTTTCCATTTCATCTCTCAGCAAAAGATATCCCTTGGAAAGTGAAGGAAAGGGAAAGACTGCATTTCTATCTATACAACATAAGAAGTGATGGGGGAAATTCCCTGGCAGTCCAGTGGTTAGGACTCCACGCTTCCACTGGAGGGGCACGGGTTCAATCCCTGGTTGCAGTACTAAGACCCCATGAGCTGTACGGTGCAGCCAAAAAAAAAAGTGATGGGAATATCATACGGCCAAAAAGAGAAGGGAAAGAACAGGAGAGAAATAAACTACTTCTGTAAAGAGATACTTGGCAAAATGATGTTTACTTTTGTTAGATTTGACATCAGCCAAATTTGACACTACCTGGCTAAACTACATTATCAAAATCACAAATAGAGTCAGAAACTCCTTGACCTGGAAGAGATCATTAAGTTCAAATCCAACATTTTACAGATCAGAAGCTGAGACTCAGAAGGGTATTGGATTGTCCATAATTCCCTCATTGGTCACAAAGGTAGGATCAGAATTCAGATCCATTTACCCCGACCTCCTTTGCCCATTACGGCACACTTTCTTGAGCTAAGTGTTTAGCTATAGCATTTGCATTTTAGTGAGATCTTATGTAAGAAAAGCCAAAATCTTAAAACAGAAATAAAATCATCTTTCTTAGGATTTTCTCCCCCTGCTGCAATTATAGAAAAACTTTTCTGCTTACACAGAGAATAAACATTCAATATTAAAGTATTTATTAATTGCAAATATTTTTCATCCAAGTGAAACACTATAAATAATTCAGAAAAATAGTGTATATATTTTAATCAAAGGTGATTTTGCAAATATTTGGGAAACCAAAGGTAGGTAACATTACATTAGCTTACTTAAAATAAAATACAACTACAGAAATTTTTAAAATTAATCATCTCCATTTCTTTGATAAGAAACATAATGAACTTCTTTGTTTCTCCTTTACCATCGATGGTTTTGTTCTCAGATCAAGTACAGACCTTCATGAGAAGCAGTAAATTCTGAGTAGAACATATTTTCCAGCACAGCTATAGGCACTAGAAATACAAAGATGAGTGTGTCATTCTCTTGAGCACAACAACCTAGCCATACTTACTCTTGATTATTGAAACCATCTGACCAACCAGAATGACTTGCTCCTCTCTAACAACCTGTAAATAATTTCACAAAAATGTTTCAAGTTTTTCTTCCCAGAAAGTGAAAAACAAGTCTGCTCCAACAATACCTCTACTGTATGAAACACAAAATATGATACATTTCATTCTTATCAAAATATTGCTGCACAAAAGCATTTACCTTGACTTTCCTGGCAGCATACTTACGATACCCATGAAACCCATGATACCCATGAAACAGTTATTGGAAATATTCCTTATCATAACTGCAAAAGGCAGGATAACTACTTTTCTTCCCTGAGGAAAAAAAAAAAAAAGATATAAAGGTTTTCTGCTCCAGAATGAGCATTATCATCTACAAGCTGAAAAACTGAGTCTGGGATGGCATCATAGCTTTTGTGCAAGTAACAAGAAAAAAATTATACATGCACAAATGGCTTAATTATGATTATCTTCATCTGGGAACAAATCTGACTGTATACGAATCTTTGCAACTTTAGCTTGGTTTAAATTAAGGCAATGTGTGGTGGTCAACTGCCTGTATTTAAGTGTAAAGGTGAAATGCTAACATTTTTCACTTACCACATTGGCAAAGACTGTACATGCTAACTCCCTGTGTTAGTCGGGACACTGAGAAACTGGCTCTCTAATACACCATTGGTGGGAATGTAACCTGGCATAACCTTGCTAGAAGGCAATTTGGCAGTAGATATCAAAGCTTTAAAAGTAGGACCTAGGGCTTCCCTGGTGGCGCAGTGGTTGAGAGTCCACCTGCCGATGCAGGGGACACGGGTTCGTGCCCCGGTCCGGGAAGATCCCACGTGCCGTGGAGCGGCTGGGCCCATGAGCCATGGCCGCTGAGCCTGCGCGTCCGGAGCCTGTGCTCTGCAACGGGAGAGGCCACAACAGTGAGAGGCCGCGTACCACAAAAAAAAAAAAAAAAAAAAGTAGGACCTAATGCTATGTTTCAAAAATTGTGCTTTTTAAGACTTTGCTTTTGAATACAATCACGGTTAAGCAAAAAAGAGGTTTATCACCACATTACATAAAAAAGCAAAAAGCTGAAGAGCGCTTAAACATCCAGCAATAGGGTTATAAGCATAGGATGGCATACTATGCAGCTGCTAAAAATAGTGTTAAATAAGATTTAATGGTATACAAAAATGTCTATGAAGTATTTTAAGAAAAAAAAAATAATACACACAAGTAGAATCCATATACATACGTTTTAAAATCTGTAAAGAATATATATAACAGGGAATTCCCTGGTGGTCCAGTGGTTAGGGCTCCGCACTCTCACTGCCAAGGGCCCAATCCTTGGTCAGGGAACTAATATCCCACAAGCCTCGCGGGGTGGCCAAAAATAAAACAATAAATAACGTTAAAAAAAAAAAAAAAAAAAGAGGGACTTCCCTGGTGGTCCAGTGGGTAAGACCCTGTGCTCCCAGTGCAGGGGGCCTGGGTTCAATCCCTGGTCAGGAAACTAGATCCCACATGCATACCGCCACTAAGAAGTCTACATGCTGCAACTAAGAAGCCCGCATGCCGCAACCAACACCCTGCGTACCACAACTAAGATATGGGGCAGCCTAAATAAATAAATTGTATATATATATATATATATATATATATATATATATATATATATATATATATATATATATATATATATATATATATATAAAATTCCTGATGAGTCCCCCAGGATGGTAATCTAATAGTTGGCATTTAGTTTCTTCTTTGTATTTGTCTGTACTTTCTAAATTTTCTACAATAAATATGTAGTACTTTTGCAATTAAGAAAAATAATATTTCTTTTCTTTAAAGCCTGATCTTTCTCAGTTGATTGTTCCAATGTGATGACATGTATTTAGGAGAAAGTTTGCAACAGTGTGCAATTGTCTTCAGATTACACTTGCTGTTGCACATTTATGCAAGCCATTTGTCACCCTTGGCTCTGGAGCTCAGCACAGAGCTTCCTTTCCTTTAGCAACATACAATCAATCCAAGGAGGAGTGCCTCAGTGGACTGGCCCCAAGCCATCTACCCTTCCAAAACCCTGTTAGAGGAGCAGAAAGGCCAGTTCCCCCACTAATAGGCAGATGGTGAAACATCCTCTTGGCTCTTGTAAATCCAGCCATATTGGTTCAGACACAGCTGAAAAAAAGGCAAGCAAGTTCCCTAAGGCCAGGCAAAACTAGTGCTCTCTTAAGGGAGTGTTGTTCCATGCCAGCTGGCATTTCCTGCAATGCCCTCAGCTTTTTTCAAGAATGAACAATGGGCAAAAAAGTAGAGGCTGTAAACTTGAGACCTGAGCATCTCAACTGGAGAGGAGATAGGCATTGAGCCCTGTGAATACACTGTCAGGAAGCAAAGGATTCCATATGACAGCAAAGTAGAAAGAGCTCTGGATTACGAATTAGGAGCCCTGGGTGCTAGTGATGTCTTCCTTACTCCCCTCTTCGAATTTCAGTTCCTTCTATAAAGTAGTGGGGTGGGAAGTAGATAGATTAAAAGAGCTATAAAGTTGCTTCTAGCCTTCAAAACCTTTATAATGATTTACAATGAGGTGAAACAATATACATTTCATTCAATAAAAATTTACTCAATGCCTACTGTACCAGGCAAGCAGGAGCTAAGGTGAAAAAAAACATTTTGCCTCCCCTTAGGACTTACAGTCCAAAGCACTGACAAATTTCCCAGCTCCGATATGTATAATTATTCACTATACCATTTATTTAAGAAAATATTTTTCAGCAAGATTGAATTTTCTCTTTTGCTAATATAGCTTCTTATCCCATTGTCAACAAGCAATGTGTCTACTATATACTGGGAGGCAATATAGATGTGGGTTAAAAGCATGAGATAGAATCAGAGTTCCAGTTAAATCTGAGCTTTACCTTATGCTAACTAAAGAAGCTTGGAAAAATTACTTAAATTCTCTCAGCTTCAGTTTCTTCATCAAAATAGGATTAATAATATTACCTACTTCCTAGGGTAATTATAGAGAGAAAATGACTTGAAGCATGCCAAGTAAGTTCTCAGGAAGTCATTCTTATTTGTTGTTAATATATAAAGTATAAAAATAATTGTAGGCCATTATCAAAAAATCTACAAACAATAAATGCTGGAGAGGGTATGGAGAAAAGGGAACCTGCCTACACTGTTGGTGGGAATGTAAACTGGTACAGCCACTATGGAGAACAGTATGGAGGTTCCTTAAAAAACTAAAAATAGAGCTACCATATGATCCAGCAATCCTACTCTTGGGCATATATCTGGAGAAAACCAAAAAGATACATGTACCCCAATGTTCACTGCAGCACTATTTACAATAGACAGGACATGGAAGCAACCTAAATGTCCATTGGTGGAGGAATGGACAAAGAGGATGTGATACATATATACAATGGAATATTACTCAGCCATAAAAAAGAATGAAATAATGCCATTTGCAGCAACATGGATGGACCTAGAGATTGTCATACTGAGTGAAGTAAGTCAGACAGAGAAAGACAAATATGATATCGCTTATATGTGGAATCTAAAAATATGGTACAAATGGGGGGCTTCCCCAGTGGCACAGTGGTTAAGAATCCACCTGCCAATTCAGGGTACGTGGGTTCAAGCCCTGGTCTGGGAAGATCCCACATGCCGCGGAGCAACTAAGCCTCTGTGCCACAACTACTAAGCCTGCGCTCTAGAGCCTGCGAGCCACAACTACTGAGCCCGTGCACCACAACTACTGAAGCCCACACGCCCTAGAGCCCATGCTCTGCAACAAAAGAAGCCACCGCAATGAGAAGCCCGCGCACCACAGCAAAGAGTAGCCTCCACTCGCAGCAACCAGAGAAAGCCCATGCACAGCAACGAAGACCAACGCAGCCAAAAATAAAATAATAAACATAAATAAATAAATAAGATTTTTTAAAAAAATGGTACAAATGAACCTATTTACAAAATAGACATAGAGTCACAGATGTAGAAAACAAACTTATGGTTACCAAAGGGGGAAAGTGGGGGTGGGGGGGAAGGGATAAACTGGGAGATTGGGATTGACATATACATACTACTATATATAAAATAGATAACTAATAAGAACCTACTGTATAGCACAGGGAACTCTACTCAATACTCTGTATATCGGGAATAGAATCTAAAAAATAGTGGATATATGTATAACTGATTCACCTTTCTGTACAGCAGAAATAAACAAAACACTGTAAATCAACTATACTCCAATAAAAATTAATTTAAGAATTTTTTTAAATTAAAATAATTTTTATGTCAGTTTGAAGGCACAGATTTTTAGAATTTTAGATTAAAAGGGACCTTAGAAATAATCAATTTCATTTCGATTCTCTCGTTTTATAGTAATACAAAGACGTTGACTAGAGCTCTGGGACCCCTTATTCTCTTTACACATCCCAGGAATTAATTAGGTAATGTAAAGTGCTTTTCTGAGGGAAAAAAATGTCCTAAATCATGTGGATATTATTGCTATGATTTCTATTATTTTGAATCTTCTATTTGCCATTTACTGAAATTTGACTGCTGTTTCAGAGAGTCTTTCCAAAAAGAATATGGCATTTTGGCTAAATAGCTCAACTGATCCTTGCCCGAGCTTCTCCAAGTAGACTTAGAATCTCCCTCTCTGTGTGTATATACCATGAAGCCTGTTTTCTCTATTGGTTTTTCTAGCCATTTATAGCTAGTTAGAAAAAAATACTTTCAAGTTTAGATAAGCCAAGCTTGTTTCATTGACTCCAGTCAGACAAAAACACCTCCTCTGGAAATCAAGTCTCTAGATATTCAACAGTATCTGCAGGACAATAAGATTAAAAGAAAGGGAGCTCATACAGAATAGAGAGAAAGCAAACTAACATTTTCCCATGCTTTCCCTGCAGCCAGGGATTCACTTAATCCTGACAATGACCCTGTGAATTAGATATTACTATCCCCACGGCAGGTAAAAAAGCTGAGGGCCAGAAAGCAATTTGTGTGAAGTCACCCAGACAGGAAATGATGGAGCCTGAATTTGAACCCAGGCCAGTCTGTTTCCAAACTCTTTCCAGTAAATTAGCCACATTCTCTCCCACCCGTGATCTTCACAGCATTCAACTGATAAGAGTACTTCTTAATGCAAAAAATAAAAAAATAAAAATAAAGGATTCCTACAAGATGGTGTAGTCACACTTTTGGAGAAAAGAGATCCATTATGCAATTCACTAAAAGTATGTGGAATGTCTACAACGTGTTACTAAGGCATTGCACTTCAATCACTAAGAATCATCTCAAGTGATGTTTTAGTCCTTCCTAATAAGATTTTCTTGTATAATGTATTATTCTTGTATCATGAGAGAGAAACTTAATGGATAAAGACATAGAAAGAATAGTATACATTTTATTTCTATAAAAATTTTTCTCTAAATCCAATCCCCTTGCAATTGATCGAGTCATTTTTCGTGGACTTTTGAGGGTAAATGTTTTGTGTTTTCCTTCACCTCCCTCTTCTGGCTTTTTTTCAAAGCATTTTTCCAGTCCACTTACAGTTCAGAACAGATGTAGATGCTGGCCTGCTCCCAGAATCTTGTTGCTATATCACGACTCCACCATTCCCCATGGACTTAGTAGTGCCAAAGTAGAAAATGACTTCAACCCACAGCAGAATCTGTGTTGCAGCCAATCCAATATAAGTCCAAAGGAATCAATCCTATTTGCAGCTTTTTATTCTTCATTTCAGTATACTGAGAATGTGTAGTATGTTGATTTTGATGATTTATAGAGTACTCTCTCCTCCACTGCCCCAATATTGTCATTTGTCAATTCTCCAGACTGGAAGAGCAGCAGATAAAAAGGAACTCAACAAGAAAATAAGAAAATAACTGCAAATCATTTAAAATGTGATAAAGTTAGAGTATATGAACCGGAAGATTAATACAACATAACTTTGGGTTACTCAACACCTACTAATGTCAGCAGTATCATTTCCCCACCACTTACAGGTACAGAAAACAGTACAATGTTGATAAAGAGCAGACGAGAAGGGAACGACTGTCAGTAACTCAGCCTTTTATTACAACAAAGCTACTCCAGAAAACCGACTCAAAAATCTACAGTGTGTAACGAACAGCAGGAACACAAAGAGACAAAAGAAAATATTGTTACCACCTTCACTTCCAGGGACATTTGGACAATATCCAATTGAAAAGCCCTGGACTAGGTGTCATTATAGAGCAGGCAGAAGCATCAAGTGGTTTCCAAACGGCAGATTTTGAACCTCAAAGAACCTGTCTCTTCAGGGTTGTCTTTTTCACTTGTTTCAATATATTTAGGCTAAGTTCTGACATCCCCCAAATGAGGTTACTGACCTCATTCATTATTCTGTCGACTAAAAAAATTATTCACAACCTAAAAGTTGAGAGTTATGTTTTATTTGGCAGGAATTTTTAGGACTTCAAGCCCGGGAAGCAGCATCTCGAGTAACCCTGAGAGAACAGCTCCGAGGAGGCAATGGGGGAAGCCAGGTTACATAGAAGTTTTGTAACAAAGAGCAGGTAGTCAGGAACATCAAAAGATTATCGTTAATTAAAGAAAACCAGATATTCCAAGTTAAGGAATTTAGCGCTTTTCTGTGTATGGGAAGATGCAAGAGTCTGGGCTCATCGAAATCATTCCTTTGATATGCACCTCAGCTGTCTTCGGGCCATTATCCCGTGTTTTCACATCCTGAGTTTCCTCAGGGCTCACCGTAGGGAGTGGCTGCAGTCTGATGGCTGCTAGATGGCAGGTATTCTTTTCCTTCCTGAGTCCCTTCAGGGCTCACCAGCTCACCGTTGGCAGTGGCTGCAATCGCTGATGACTGTGACATCCTTTGTTAATTGATATGGCAGGAAATATTGCATTTCTCAATTCATTCCCCAAATATTTGTGGAGCTCCTGCTAGGGTCAGACACTGTCTGAGGCACCAGAATAGAGTGCTGAATAAAAAAGACAAGGCATTCATTCCAGAATCAAACTGCTTATGTTCTCAAAAGACAAATTTTAAGCATGTGATCTATTTCATCAGTGTAGAAACTACTTAGTCCTCACAAGCGTATTTCAAAATGAATATGTTTTACTGCCAATGTCCATATTTTCCTTCTTCAAGGGATCCGTTCATTTGTTAGCCACAAAACATATTGTCTTAAATCGTAGTAAAAACAAGCAATGAAAACATGGAACTTTTAGAAGAGTCATTTATTTCTATAAACTCTGCTAAGCTTGCCCTATCCTAAAATCTCCATAGAATGAAAACATAAAAATCCAAAGGGACACACATTCACCAAAGGGGCACACTGGTCTTTGCCTCATATAACGCTCAAGAAATAACTTAGTTTTTTATTAACATTTGATGAACTTTGACAAATTAGCATGAAGGACTAAATGAAATGATCTATTTTAACAGGAAGGCTAAGCAAATGGAACAGAAAATAACATGTAACTGAAAAGGAGTAGGATTTGCCACCCCAAAGTATACCTCTTTGGCATAAGGATTATCGTAGGTTGGTTATTTCTGAGAAGCTGCAGACACAGGAGAATCTCTGAAAACAGAGCAGAAGTTGCCCTTTTGTGAAGGAAATTTATGTGTAGAGGTATATCTCCATTTGTAAGGATTTTTCCCTTTGCAACCAGAAGAGAAGGATAAGACTTCTAATCTCTAGAAACTCCTTACCAATAGGGAGGATTCCATTTAAATGTGCATAACAACCTTACCCTTGTTTACAGTGCTTTTCCTGGTAACCTTTCATTACAGGCTCCCCCACTCCCACCCCACACATCTTTCTTTTGTCACTAGCTGAAGATGGTATTTAAGGTGGTAGCTTAGGCCATTTTGAGGAGTTAATCAGTTTTCCTGGGTTTCTCCCATGTGTACAGGAGGTATACATGTTATTCATGTTATTTGTTTTTCTCTTCTTAATCTTTTATTACAGAAAGCTATGGGGAAGGAACAATAATTTTCCCCTCTACCCTTCTAGGTTCTTGACTGAGAGCTCCCCTTAAAAGCCATCTTCAGCTAAAGACAAAAGAAAGGTGTTGGTGGGTGGGGGAAGCTGGTTATGGGAGGTTACCAGGAAAAGCACAGTAAACAATATGCTTATTATGTAGATTTAAACAGAACCTTCTGCATGCATAGTTTCTAGATTAAAGTCATCCTTCTCTTCCTGGGTACAGAGAGGGAGACATTCTAACAAATGAAGATTTCCCTTATAAATGTAAATATCTCTTATAAAAAGGTAACTTCTATTTAGTTTTCAGAGCTTCTCCAGTGTCTGCTGTTTCTTAAAAATGACATGCTCAAGATAATCCTTATGCCACAGAGGCATATATTGGGCTGGCATATTCTGCTCCCCTTCAGGGGTCTCAGCCAAGAACCCAGAAGGGTAGAGGGAAAATGATTCTTCCTCCTCTGCTTAACTCTCTTATAAGGGATGTTGGACTAAAGTGTACCCTTTTTATAGATGGGGAAACTGAGACTTCCAAGAGGTAAAGTGACTGGCTCCAAAACACAGAACTAGAGTTAAGGGAAGGAGGTCACTGGTGTGGGGAGAGCTCTGTGGTAACAACGGTGACCACTAGATTTCAGTTCCTTGTCAGTAAAGGTTCACATCCTTCTCATGGAGAAAAAAAAAAGGAGAGCAGCCAGAAGCTAAGTTTCAGCTAGGAACAATGGGAAGCAGCAGCAAATCGAGAGCCATTATGGCCACTTCAAAAGGCAAAAGGTGAGAGACAGGCATGGCCAAGCAAATAAAAATGTATCTTTGAGCACAAGAGAACAGAAATCAGGATTTCAGACTCTGGGGTGCACTAATGTATAAGACATGGGGGGATCTGTTCTCCAAGAACTCTGAGTTTAGTAGAGGAAACAGACTAATTACACTATGTGAGAGAAGGGCACAGGAGTCAAAATGAGAAAACAGTCAGCCCAAGGGAGTCAGGTGATAAGTCAAATAACATAGGCATCATACAGGAAGGATTATATACTGGGTATCAAAGTATGAATAGAAATTTTCCAGGTAAAAAGTAGGTGAAGACCATAGCATTCTAACTTAGAGAACAGCAAGTGCAATGGTAATGAACTGAAATCACGTATTGATATTATGGCTAAAGCTTAAACACCATAGGGAGAAAGAGTAGGAGATGAGTCTGAAGAAGTAGGTAAGGGCTTTGGACATTATTCTGAGGAAGCCAGTGATGTTTTTGTTTTGATTGTGTAACCTTGTTTTGAAAATTATTTCAAACTTATAGAAAAGTTGCAACAATAAGAAAAGTACATAGAACACCTGCATATCTTTTACCCAGATTCACCCATTAACATTCTGTCCCATCTGCTTTATCATTTTCTCTTTCTCTCTGAAGGGCAGGGAAGAGCAGAACCAAGTTTTGGGACTGGATAACTGAATGGTGGAGGCTCTGCCAAGACAGACAGTAATGATAACAGCACAACAATATGAATAACTTACATATTATGTATGCTAGTTATATGCAAGGCACTGTTCTAAATGCTTTAGATATATTAACTTATTTAATCCTCAAAACAACCTTATGAGGTTAGTTTACTTATTAACTTCCTTTTAAAGATAAGAAAAATAGTATTTCGAGGGGAAAGATGATGGAGTCAGTTTTTGAGAGAGTAAGCAACTCCTACTCATTCTAGAAACTTCCAAGAAAAGGGTGAGAGACATTTATGACAAACCCCCAGCCAATATAATACTCAGTGTGAAAAGATGAAAGACTTCCCACTAAATTCTGGAAAAAGACAAGGATGCCCATTCTTATCACTTCTGTTCAACGCAGTATTGGAAGTTCTAGTCACAGCAATCAGACAAGAAAAAGAAATAAAAGGGAAGATGATAATTGCAGATGACATGATACTCTATATAGAAAACCCTAATGACTCCACACAAAACTATAAGGACTAATAAATGAATTCAGCAAAGTAGCAGGATACAAGATTAATATACAGAAACCTGTTGCATTTCCTTACAGTAACAATGAAATATCAGAAAGTTAAAAAAAAAAAATCCTGTTGAAAATTATGTCAAAAAAACACCAAAAACAAAAGCAAAAAAACCCTAGGAATAGCCTAACCAAGGAGGTGAAAGACCTATATGCTGAAAACTATAAAACATTGATAAAGGAAACTGAACATGATGCAAAGAAATGAAAAGATATCCTGTGCTCTTGGACTAGAAGAATTAATATTGTTAAAATGGCCATACTACCCAAAGCAACCTACAGATTTAATGCAATCCCTATCAGACTATCTGTGACATTTTTAACAGAACTAGAAAAAATAATCCTAAAATTTATATGGAACCACAAAAGCAATCCTGAGAAAAAGAATCAAGCTGGAGGCATAACCCTCCCAGACTTCAGACAATACTATTACAAAGCTGCAGTAAATGAAACAGTGTAGTACTGGCACAAAAACACACATATAGGTCAATGGAACAGAATAGAGAGCCAAGAAATAAGCCCACACCCCTATGGTCAATTAATCTATGACAAAGGAGGCAAGAATACACAATGAGGAAAAGACAGTCTCCTCAGCAAGTGGTGTTGAGAAAGCTGGACAGCCTTATGTAAATCAATGAAGTTAGAACACATCCTCACACCATACACAAAAATAAACTCAAAATGGCTTAAAGATTTAACTATAAGACATGACACCAAAAAACTCCCAGAAGAGAACATAGGCAAAACATTTTCAGACATAAATCATATCAATATTTTGTTAGATTGGTATCCCAAAGCAAAAGAAATAAAAGTAAAAATAAACAAATGGGACCTAATCAAACACACAGCAAAGGAAACCATCAATAAAATAAAAAGACAACCTATGGAATGGAAGAAAATATTTGCAAATGATGCAACAACAAGGGGCTAATTTCTAAAACACACAAAGAACTCATACAACTCAATGTCAAAAAAAAACAAACAACCCAATCAAAACTGGTCAGAAGACCTAAACAGACATTTCTCCAAAGAAGACGTACAGATGGCCAAGAGGCACATGAAAAGATGCTCAACATCTCTAATTATTAGAGAAATGCAAATCAAAACCACAATGAGAAATCACCTCACACTGGTCAGAATGGCCGTCATCAAAAAGTCGACAAATAAATGCTAGAGAGGGTGTGTAGAAAAGGGTACACTGTTGATGGGAATATAAATTGGTGTAGCCACTATGGAAAACAAAATGGAGGTTCCTTAAAAAACTAAAAATAGAGCTACCATATGATCTAGCAATCCCACTCTTGGGCATATATCTGGAGAAAACCATGATTCAAAAAGATACATGGGGACTTCCCGGGTGGCGCAGTGGTTAAGAATCCACCTGCCAATGCAGGGGACACGGGTTCGAGCCCTGGTCCGGGAAGATCCCACATGCCGTGGAGCAACTAAGCCTGTGCGCCGCAACTACCGAGCCTGCACTCTAGAGCCCACGTGCCACATCTACTGAGCCCACATGCTGCAACTGCTGAAGCCCGCACACCTAGAGCCCGTGCTCCGCAATAAGAGAAGCCACTGCAATGAGAAGCCCGTGCACTGCAACTAGAGAAAGCCCATGTGCAGCAACAAAGACCCAACGCAGCCAAAAATAAAATTAAATAAATAAATTTATATTAAAAAAAAAGATACGTGTACCCCAGTGTTCATTGCAGCACTATTTACAATAACCAAGGTGCAGAAACAACCGAAATGCCCATCAACAGATGACTGGTTTATGAAGATGTGAGATATATGTTAATATACAGATATAGATGTCTATATTAATATCTCAATGGAATATTACTCAGCCATAAAAAATGAAATATTCCCATTTGCAGCCACATGGATGAACCTAGATAATATTATACTAAGTGAGGTAAGTCAGATAGAGAAAGACAAATATATGATATCACTTATATGTGGAATCTAAAAAATAATACAAATGAATCTATATATTGTACAAAACAGAAACAGACTCAGAGACATAGAAAACAAACTTATGGTTTCCAAAGGGGAAGGGGAGGGGGGAAGGGATAAATTAGAATACGGGATTAATAAATACAAACTACTATACATAAAATAGATAAGCAACAGGGATTTACTGTATAACACAGGGAACAATATTCAATATCTTGCAATAATCTTATTGCATCTATATTCAGTATCTTTCCTATAATGGAAAATAATCTGAAAATGTATATATATATATATAACTGAATCAATCTGCTGTACACCTGAGACTAACACAATATTGTAAATCAACTATACTGCAATTAAAAAAAGAAAAGAGCAAGAGAAATGTGGGAACTATGGGTCAAGAGATTATCTTAGAAAATTGGAACATTTATCCTTCATTCACATCAGGAGATAGCTGTCACTCTCTAAACCTCCAACCTTAGCTTGAATGCTAAAGATTATATTAATTTTATGTATGTAATGCTGGAAATTATATATATATTATATTAATATAGCTTCAGCTCACATGGAAGAAAATTAAACCCAAAATACCAAAACGTAAGAGATGCTTTCAACCACAAATTTATTTCAAATTATGAAGTAAAATTAGATATGGAAATGGCAAACCAATTTTATTTGTATTTTAATACTCAAAATGGTTTTAAATTATTCAGATGGAAATCAGCATCTCTCAGTCGCCGCCTTGTGGCTTGGTTTAGTGATTTCCAAATTGATCAGATGGACAGACTTTATCCGAAGAACTTTATGAAATAGTTTCCAAGGCTGCATCTATGATCAGAACAGGGTAGGAGAAGACCTGTATTTTTAAAAAGCTCTCCGAGGTGATTTGGATGACCAGCCATTGTAAAAACTGGCAGCGTAAAAATTATCTTTTTTTTTTTCAAGTTCACTTGAAAACAGCTTCAGACACAGTTTTTAGAACAAGAAGGAAACCTAGAGATCATTTTCTCCCGTTGTTTCATTTCACTTGTGAAGAGACTGAAACTAAAGCTGTGAAATGGCTTGTCCAAGGTCACAGTAAATGGCCAAACCCAGAGCAGAACCTAACATCTCTTGGCTCTAAATTCAGCATGATTAATTGGAACAATTCAGTCTAATCCAATTCATCTCCACCTGTTTATCCCTTAACTTACTGAGAGTTCAACAATGTCCCTACCCTCCACATCACTTCTGCCTAAGAAAAGGATAGGCAGAGTTGCCAACAGATATTCTTTGGAGAGAAATTCTTTCATTTTTAATACTTGGCATATCTTAAAGATTGATTTCTAGGAGGCAGGGAAAATTAAGCAGGATAAAATATTCCCTATAAGACAAGCCATCTGAACTGGTGGCCTCTTCCCTTCTCCAGGATCGGTCTTCGTCAGCTTTGAAGGAGGGCTGAGCAGGGACCCCTTCCCCCAAATATCAAAGTATCACCTCTCATTCTACATAATAAAGTTAATTATCCTTTGGGTCTAGAAATTTGAAAGTGCAGTGGAAAATACAGCTTCCTGGGACGGGAAACAGGAAAAAACACCTTCCAGTCTGCCCCTAGGCAAGGATTAGTGAGTTAATCTGTAGAAAGATGGACTAAGGCCTGGGCAGGTGCTGAATGAGGAAAGGAATTTGAAAAGTGGGGAAATAGGCCCGGCAAAGTTTGTCTGCTTCACCTTTTGCAAGGGTTAGATCTGTTTATCCCCAACATAATTACATTTCTGGGATTCCTTTCAGTCCTTTCCCTCTGATCTCTTTCAGTGTCCACATCAGCTTTGAGAAGTTCTGGGCTCATCTAAAATAAAATCTTGCCTTTTCAAAAGTCAGACCAGCGGTGTGGGCATCTCCTGGGAGGTTGTGAAAAATGCAGAATCTTGAGCCCCACCCGAAACCTACTAAAGCAGAATTGGCATTGTAACAAGATCCCGAAGTGATTCGTATGCACTTAAGGTTTAAGAGATAATGCTCTAAAAGATAAATTGCAGAATGGTGTGGCTGGAAGAGAACCAAATGTTACCAAGGCCAGTTCAGAGCTTTCTCAACTATATTAAAATCCAGAGTTTCATGAAATGGTTCCATGATTCTAAGAAGCATAATTATGTTTTGCTGAAATTGTTGAATGTATAAATGTTTTTAAGCTTGAGGACTGTATGAGAATTCAGTTTCTTTCTCTCTTCCTTTAAATTACACTCTTAACTTCACCTATGGTGGGGCGTTTGTTTCTAAATGCAATCAAAAAGAACAAGTTTGGGACTTCCCTAGTGGCGCAGTGGTTGGGAGTCCGCCTGCCGATGCAGGGGACACGGGTTCGTGCCCCGGTCCGGGAGGATCCCACGTGCCGCAGAGCAGCTGGGCCCGTGGGCCATGGCCGCTGGGCCTGTGCGTCCGGAGCCTGTGCTCCGCAACGGGAGAGGCCACAGCAGTGAGAGGCCCGCGTACGGCATTAAAAAAAAAAAAAAAAAAAAAGAACAAGTTTGGACTTCCCTGGTGGCGCAGTGGTTAAGAATCCACCTGCCAATGCAGGGGACATGGGTTCAAGCCCTGGTCCTGGAAGACCCCACATGCCGCGGAGCAACTAAGCCCGTGTGCCACAACTACTGCAGCCCGCGTGTGCCTAGAGCCTGTGCTCCGCAACCAAAGAAGCCACCACACTGAGTAGCCTGCGCACCCCAACGAAGAGTAGCCCCAGCTCGCTGCAACTAGAGAAAGCCCGTGGGCAGCAACGAAGACCCAACACAGCCAAAAATAAAATATTAATAAATAAATAAATTTATATTAAAAAAGAAAAAGAACTAGTTCAAGTATTGTCATCTGAAGTAGAAGCTGCAAGAAGCCAGCAACAGCTCTCAGCATGTAATGAGTTATGTGGACTTCAGCAAATTACATGGTTTTCTTGAATATTAGTCACCACATCAGTGAGATGGAGACACTATTGTCTGCCCCTGTATACCTCCCAAAAGAGTAAAGGATCAAAAGAATTCCTAGTTTCTGGAAATAGCGCTGCTGATAACTTAGTGGCTCAGATCAGAAACGCAGAAGCCATTATCAGGTCCATCACCAATTAATCTCAACCTCTCCCACAACCTTCCATTTCTTTTATTCTCACTGCCACTAATCTAGACCAAACCACCACATATTTTTTCCTAAACCATGGCCTCCTCTGGGTGACCCCTGCCCCTGCTGCCCTTTAAGACATCATTTACTCTGAAACTAGAAGGATTTTTCAAAAAGCACTGTTTTGATCACAGATTTTCCCTACCTAGAACTCTTCAATGGCTTTCTAGGGCTTTTATGGGAAAGTCCCAAATCCTCCTGTGATTCATTCTGCTTCAGATCTGGTCCTTGCCACCTTCTTTACAATCTCTTCTCTTGCTGCTCTCTAGTTATATCATTTTTGAAAATCAGAACATCATGAAGAAACAATATGTCTCCCACTGTCCCTTTAACCTTTCATGTGACTGTTTCTTCTCTCACACTTAGATGAAAAAACCAGCAGTTGCAATAACTTTTTGGTTCCCTACTGGGTGATAGAAAATATTATGGTCACTTCCAATGTCAATACATTCTCAGTTCAATATTTCAAAACATCAAGTCCCATATGACACTGAAAACACTCAAAGTTGATTTAAAATTGAATTGTGCCCCTCCCCCATGCTGGAGCCCAGTGTGAGCCGGTTGCTAGTGGAAGAAGAGGGTGGGTCCTAGTCTCTTCTCATTTTCCCCACATGGTGCTCCCACCTCTCCCACCCAACTCCAGTGTGCTAAACCTGGTTTCTCATTCCACCAGCGGGTTGAAGCAAGGGAAGAGAGGAGCAGTAAGGAAACGGTTAAGCTTCTTCCCTGGCTCATACTGTCTAAAGATGCCTCACCAAATGTAGAAGTCTAGCTGCTGCCTGCTGACCTCTCTTCTGGCTCTGTAACTGCAGATGACTCCAGTTTTTAAAGCAAGAGTTGACATCAGTCCACCACGCCCCCTGAACTCCTCAGGGTACATATTAAATCCTCCTACTGATCCAAAGGAAGTCCTCTCTAATCTCGAGATGAAAGGCAGCACCGCATTCCCCTCCCCCTTGGAGAGGTTGGAGGAAATAACTCTCTCTCCAAAAAATCATCTCCACAAATCATTCCCTCATTTGGAATTCAGGAGTCAAATAACTAGTTTCTGGATGTTTAATTTGAAATTACTATACAGTGGTATGTTGTAGAACCTGCTTCAATTTCAGATCTCTCTTACCTTAAAGTCAAAGTTCGCATTTTAGCAACATATTGCATGGAATTTCTGTTGGTTTCTCAAACACACCATATTCTCGTTGATTTCTGGCCTTTCAAACATGTTGTCTTCTCTTCTTCCACTCATTCATTTATCTTGGCACTACTCATGTATCTCCAATTCCTCATCCACATTTCAGTATAAAAGGGTTGAGAGGGCTTCCCTGGTAGCACAGTGGTTGAGAGTCTGCCAGCAGATGCAGGGGACACGGGTTCGTGCCCCAGTCTGGGAAGATCCCACATGCCGCGGAGCGGCTGGGCCCATGAGCCATGGCCGCTGAGCCTGTGCGTCCGGAGCCTGTGCTCCGCAACAGGAGAGGCCACAGCAGTGAGAGGCCCGTGTACCGCAAAAAAAAAAAAAGAGAGAGAGATGAACTGTATGTACTTCATAGATAAGGAAATCATAAAAGCCAATAAACACATGAAAAGATGCTCAACCAAATAAATTATGTAGGAACTACAAATAAAAACTAATAGACACCACTTTCCACCTACCAGACCAGCAAACATGAAAAAGTATAACAATATCAAATGTTGAGAGGATATATAAATACTTAGCTATTGCTGATACCAGTGTAAACTGGTCTAAACTCTTTAGAAAACAATTTGTCATTGCCTTATCAAGGAGAACATGTGCATACTCTGTGACTCAGAAATTTACTTCTAGGTAGTAACATAATGCTCAGGAGATATGTACAAGGATGTTCATGATAGCACTATTTGTGATGGTCAAAAACGGGGAACAATCCAAATGCCCATTGACAGAAAGAATAGATTAAGGTATGTTCATACAATAGAATACTATACATCAGTAAAAATGAATGAACCACAGCTCTATGTGACAAAATGGATAAATCCGGAACATAACGTTAAATTTTAAAAAAGCAAGTTGCAGAAGAATACTTGAAGTATAATACCTTATATATAAAGTTAAAAACAAAGTTAATAAAATATTTTGTACATGCATATACATAGACATGTAATAAAACCATACAGAAAAGCAAGGGGAAAATAAAAAATTTAAGACAGTGGTAATTTCTGGATAAAGAGATTCTTTATATATATATTACATATATATGAAGAAATGTTATATACATGGGTGATGGGCACATATGTCTTTATTTTATTATATTCTTTATAACTTACCTATTTTTATTCATATTTTGTATATGACATCTCCATAAATTATTTTATATGTATAAAATATTTGATTTTAAAAGTATGGTTTTACTCATTTCTCCATTTATCTGCCATAATCAGTTGTCTCTGTCTGTTATTTCAAGGTAGGACCTACCTATGATTCCTTTTTTCTTTTTTTTTTTTAAATATGGAACACTTCACGAATTTGTGTGTCATCCTTGTGCAGGGGCCATGCTAATCTTCTCTGTATCGTTCCAATTTTAGTATATGTGCTGCCGAAGCGAGCACAGACCTATGATTCTTGACTATCAACCTGTTTCAGGGCCAAAGTCTGAACCCTAGTTCTGAGGAGCCATTTTGCCTCCATACTAAGTCCAGTATTAGACAGCAGGGAAAGTAGGATAAGAATCACGTTCCAGGGCTTCCCTGGTGGCACAGTGGTTGAGAGTCCGCCTGCCGATGCAGGGAACATGGGTTCGTGCCCCGGTCCGGGAAGATCCCACATGCCGCGGAGCGGCTGGGCCCGTAAGCCATGGCCACTGAGCCTGCGCGTCCGGAGCCTGTGCTCCGCAACGGGAGAGGCCACAACAGTGAGAGGCCCGCGTACCGCAAAAAAAAAAAAAAAAAGTTCCAGTCCTGGCTCTGCCATTTATCAGCTGTACAATTTCAGGAATCTCAGCCTCAGTTTTCTTGCCTACAAAATGGGACAATACAACTCCAACCTTGGACTTGCTGTGAGGATCAAATGAGACATTCACAAAGTACTCAGGACGTTAATAAGTGCTCAGAACACGTTAATGTCCTCCATTATGAAAGCAGTAAGTAAGAGGCTGTGTTCCAAATGGTGCACAACCATTACTGATATTTATAAATTAAACTGAAGCCTGGGCACTACTTTCTTTAACTCACTATTTCACTTGACAGACATTCATTGAATGGTTACTAGGCACCAGATATTTTGATGATGGGTCAGTAGCTTCAGCCTCGTAAGTGAAAAATGGCATTTGTTCTAACCTCAGGGCTAGGCCTAATGAAGAGGTTTCTGACCCAAGGCATGCACAATGTGAGAATTGAGTTACAGGGACTTAGGCTGTGAGCAAGTAAAATGTTTAATAAATAATGAAAATATGACCCTTGGCGCCAGCATGGTACTTAAGGCCATCTGCTGAGTCATTCCTAAGCTGGGGAAACGTAAGTTCCTGAAGCTACCTGGAAAGCTGGTTATGTCATCTCTGCTTGAAATGAATTCCGAGATATATGTCACCTCCTGGGGTGGTGTGGGTGTGGGGAGAGGTTTTAACTCCTGGGAAGTGAGATATTACTTTGTTCCATTTTGCAAAAATGATCTATTAGACTCCATTCCCAGAAACTGTCTCCTGAAGGCTTAAAGCAGGGCTAAAGAAACAGAATGCATATTTTAAATAGATTCTGTCTTTCTTTGAGCTGAACTCCAAGTTGCCTAATAAATTTTTAAATTCCCAAAGAGCTAGATGCATTCAGAGTGACTCCAAAAAAGATGTTCTATTTTGGGATGTCACAGGCATCACTGCCATAAATCATCACAAATAAAACTGTTGCTTTGACTAATTGGGGGCTATACAAAAGGTTGACCTCTTCGTCCTCATCTGCCTTCCCCTTCTTCCCTTTATTGGATATCAGTTTTCAGAATTAAGGATATGAATCTGATCTATCTTCCTCTTAATAATTCAGACTTTAGGTCATAGAAGGACCATAGGATTTCAGAGCTGGCAACTGGAACTCAAGAGTTCTTGCATGCATTTCTCAAGGTCATACATCTTAGTGCAGTGGTTCTCAAGCTGTGGTGTGTAACAGAATCACCTGGAGGGCTTGTAAAAACACAGATTGCTGGGTCCCATTCCCCGAGTTTCTAATTCAGTATGCATGGGGTGGGGCCTGAGAACCTGCATTTCTGGCAATTTTTAAGGTGTTATTGATCCTTCTGGTCCAGGTCATAGTTTGAGAGCTACTGTCTCAGTTATTCAAAGGACAAAATATAGAGGCCAACCCTCAAACTGTCCAGTACTTTCTCCAAGGCGGCTCTTCTATAGCATATAGATTTTATGTCCTATCCTTTATAAAGTTATGGAAACCAGAGTTTCTTCTCCTCCTGAAAGTGGAGAATTCCATTGGAGGTAGAGCTAAAAGCATGAGCTTTGGAATCAGACAGGCCTGGGTAAGGGATTAGCTATTCCACAGTTTAGTTTTGTGATTTTGGGCAAGTTACTTAGCTTATTTGAGTTCCAGTTTCTTCATCTGTAAATTAGTAATTATTAGCTGTTCTAATGCTTTGAGACTCCTGAATGAACTGTTCAAAAACTATCTGACAGTTATAGGACTGTAAGCCATTAATAAAGCATCTAATTTAGCTTCTTCACTTTCTAGATGTGGAAACAAAGAACCAGGGAAAGTAAGTGTCTTAACTGAGATCTCATAGCATATGGCAAAGGAGGACCAGGATCCTGGCCTTTTAATGAGTTTTGTTTTGTTTTATTTTTGTTTTTTGTTTTTTTTTTGTGGTATGTGGGCTTCTCACTGCTGTGGCCCCTCCCGCCGCGGAGCACAGGCTCCGGACTCACAGGCCCAGCGGCCATGGTTCACGGGCCCAGCCGCTCTGCGGCATGTGGGATCTTCCCGGACCGGGGCACCAACCCGTGTCCCCGGCATCAGCAGGCAGACTCTCAACCACTGCGCCACCAGGGAAGCCCTTGTTTTGTTTTAATCCTTCACATTGAATGAATATTTCCAAACCAAACACTTAAAAACTAAACACTTTAATAATGGAAGTCCAGTCATATGATAATATATACTTATGACAAACATTTTAGAGAGCCATATAAGCCAAGTTCTGTGATTTAATCTGCTTTTCAAAATACCATTTTTTTTGGTACAAGGTTATATATTACACTTACACAATGGGATATATTATATGGGAAGATAATAAAGAATCTATTCTACTCACATTTAACAACTAAAAGAAAACTTACAGCAAGTCTCCAAATTTTATTTTATTTTTATTTACAATGCAGTTTCAAAAAAGAACCTTCCTTGTGACATGGTGGTTTGCAAAAGGGGTGTGGCTGTTTATAGAATTCTTGTCTTTGCTGTTAGAATTGAGTACATTTGAAAAATGAGAGTTAGCAGATGGGAAATCATTTCCTATATCAAGGAGAAAAAAGTTTTCAATGTATTAGGAAAATTATAGCAAATGTTTAAAAGAGAAAAAGCAACTCAGAGGACATTGCATACTCAAGCTGTACTTGTTTGGGATGTATAAAAATTAGAGTGTTTGAGGGCTAGCTTAAACTCTTCATCTAGTGAACACGGACCCTGGCGTGCAGTGGTGTTGGGAGATTTGCGGAACTGATCAAATGGCTTTGGCAAAGAGGAGCATGGAGCCCAGTTCAGTGCTTTTGGCATGGTGACCAGCTCATCATTGCTTTCATTTTTTAAAATAGTAATATTTTCCAAAATATTAATATTTTGATGAAGCCAAGAAACAAAGGGTCAGTGTTGTGGATTAAGAAACCAAGGTGTGGGCTTCCCTGGTGGCGCAGTGGTTGAGAGTCCACCTGCCAATGCAGGGGACACGGGTTCGTGCCCCGGTCTGGGAAGATTCCACATGCCGCGGAGCGGCTGGGCCTGTGAGCCATGGCCGCTGGGCCTGCGCGTCCGGAGCCTGTGCTCCGCAACGGGAGAGGCCACAGCAGTGAGAGGCCCGCGTACCGCAAAAAAAAAAAAAAAAAGAAACCAAGGTGTGCTTTGGTGCTCTCTTGTTATTTGTCTTGATGTGAGCTGACTGTTTACATCTAAATCACTATTTGGTTTATAGTAAGACTAAGACCAATATATTTTAGAAAGCTTATTTGATCCAAGTAATAAGAGATATATCCACTAAGTGACCACTAGCTGGTTGGTTAAGTAGACAAATAATGGGCCTCTTCTTACAACTCTTTAGTTTCCTGTTTCAACCTGCAGTATCCAGATTTAATCAATGCTGCAGCCACTCCAAGATGGCAGGAATATTCAATTGCCTTGGAAGCATATACTGATGTTGCATGATCAGAGGGGATAAGGCAGAGGGCTTTGTTCACAGCTAAGAGACAGGGGATTGTGCCAATCAGAAAGCCTAGCTTATAAGAAAAGAAAAGCCTAGATAAGAAAAGCCTTATCTGCCCGGCACCTGATAATTAACAACCCTCACTAATGGGAAGCTGCAATCCCAGGAAGATAATGGAAATACATTTAAAAAGCCAATTTGACCCTTTGCCAAAATTTGCAATGGGCCCCTACCTCAGATGATTTGGAGCTCATTTTAATAGGCTTGAAAATCTGAAAATAAATGATTTTGAAGTGATGACATAAATTATGTATGAGTATCCATTGAATATTCATGTATAATGAGTTTATGGAATACAAGAGAGTATTTCTTTTGAGATGCTGCAATACTGTTATTGTTAGATTCAGAGCCCAGCTGATTGCTTATAGGGAGCCTTTGTGCAAATTTGAAAAAGGCACCCCCTCTGAGTGATGTAGCCATGTGGGTACATGATTTGGCAAGAGGAGCCTGGGCTGGATCTTAACTCCCTTTTGTCCCATTGGCTGGGTGCTTTTGTACAATGCACAAATTGCAATCCTTAAGTGGCAGCCCCAATTGCTACATGAAATGTGTGCCAGTAGCAAGGATGTCAAGGCTTGAAGTGCTTGTGTTGGTTGTTACAGAGTACATTTGAAATTTATAAAAGTGATGGTTCCTTCTCTTGCCCCAGCACAGAATTTATCTGCAGAGATGAAGTGTCAGTTAAGCTCTAAAATGCCATGAAAGCAGGGGGAGCCTTCATGATAGAGAACAGAGATCTTGTCTTGGCAGCTACGTTCCCTGAAGAAGCATAGCTAGTGAGTCACACTTCCCAAGCCAGAGGCAAACAACTCAACACCTGGGAAATTTAGATTTCTGACACCACAACTGTCTCATTTCCCACCCGCTGCACTGACACTAGAAGGGGAAAACTGTTGGGTTGGGTGTTGAGGTAAAACCTTTTACATCCACCCAGTTGTACTGGAACTTAGGAGCAGTGGGTATTAGCAATAAAAGTATAGGGGCTCGGGGCTTCCCTGGTGGCTCAGTGGTTGAGAGTCTGCCTGCTGATGCAGGGGACACAGGTTCGTGCCCTGGTCCGGGAGGATCCCACATGCTGCGAAGCGGCTGGGCCCGTGAGCCGTGGCTGCTGAGCCTGTGTGTCCGGAGCCTGTGCTCCGCAACGGGAGAGGCCCACGTACCGCAAAAAAAAAAAAAAAGTATATGGGCTCAAATGTTCATTTTCCTTCTTGGAACCATTGACTTATGATACCATGGTAATGAGAGTAGGAATCCGATATTGAGTTTCCAGTTCCAGGACAAAATGGAATAAACACACATCTCTTTGTTCCTCTGGCTAAGAACAGCTAAAGGCCCTTGACGCCGTATATAAAACAAATATAAGAAGGTTCTAACATGTAAAGGGAAGAAGGTAGACCTTCAGGGATCTCAGGACCAATGGAAGGACATGGGGATGTGGGTTTCCTTCTTGCCTGGGATAGCCCAGACTGCGTTCTGGAGAAGCAGGCATCCTGGAAAAGCCAACAAGTGTAGACAAAAAAATCCCCAAGAAAAATCGGTTCTCTCTAGCTACTGGAAAAGGAAAGGGGCAGCCTAGCAAAACAAAACTTTTGGACAGCACCTCCCTGATGGCACAGTGGTTAAGAATCCACCTGCCAATGCAGGGGGCACAGGTTTGAGCCCTGGTCCGGGAAGATCCCACATGCCGCAGAGCAACTAAGCCTGTGCGCCACAACTATTCAGCCTGCGCTCTAGAGCCTGTGAGCCACAACTACTGAGCCCATGTGCCACAACTACTGAAGCCCACACGCCTAGAGCCCATGCTCCACAATGAGAAGCCACCGCAAGGAGAAGCCTGCGCACCGCAACGAAGAGTAGCCCCCGATCCCCGCAACTAGAGAAAGCCCGCGCACAGCAACGAAGATCCAACGCAGCCAAAAATAAAATAAATAAAATTAAATTAATTAATTAAACAAAACAAAAAACTTTTGGAGAATAATTGCTCTACTGCAACCAAACACCACAGAAAAGTATGAGTGGAGAGCCTAGACTTATGTCCTTGGCCAGCTATAACAAGGCATTTCTCTTCCCCCCACCAGTGGGGAGGTGGAACATTTATCCCCACCATATGGGAATGAGACTACCCCCAACCTCTGCCCCAGGTTGTCAGTAAAGACTATGTGGAGAGCCAGGACTTCCATGCCGACCCAGCGTTTGAGTCACCCCTCCCTACCAAGGTGGTATCAGAGAGGGCTGAGTGGGAACCTGGGACTTTACCACATTCCATCCCAAGCTAGGCTTCCCAGCCCCCTGTAGTGTCAGCAGAGGCCTAGTGGAGAGTCTGAACTCCCACTCCCACCCAGCAATAATGAGATGCCCCTCCGCTTCCCAGGGTTCAGTGGAGGCCAAGAGGGGAATTTGAGTTTCCATGCCACCTGACAGTAATACTATAGTATTACTTATTATATAAGTATACTTATTAATAAGTATTAATAAGTATAAGGTAATAAGTATTACTTATTACCTTATAAGGCATCACCATCCTTCCTCCACTGATGTGGTGTCATAGAAGACCTGATAAAAGAGAAGATTTAAATATGATCCAGAATCTCATAATATAATAGCAAAACTGTCCAAGATACAATTGAGAATCACTCATGAGGAACCAGGAAAATCTTAACTTCAATGAGACGAGATAATCAACACACACCAATACCAAGTTTATGTTGATGCTGGAATTATCTGACAAGGATTTTAAAGCAGCCATCATATGAAATGCTTTAACAAGCAATTAGAAACATACTTAATACCAATGAAAAAAACCTCAGCAAAGAAATAGACAATATAAAGAAGAACCAAATGGAAACTTTAGAACTGAAAAAATGCAAGAATCAAAATAAAAACTCAATCAATGGGATCAATAGTAGAATGTAGAGACCAGAGGAAAGGATCAATGAACTTGAAGAGAGAATAACAGAAATTACCCAATATGAACAACAGAAAGAAAATAGACAGGAAAAAAAATGAATAGAACCTTAGGAACCCATGGAACTATAACAAAGGATACAATATTCATGTCATGTCATCAGAATCCCAGAAGGAGTGGAGAAAAAGGGCAGGGCTGAAAAGGTACTTAAAGAAATAATTGCAAAAATTCCCCAAGTCTGGCAAAAGACATAAACTTACAGATTTAAGAAACCTAGTGCAGAGACTTCCCTGGTGGTCCAGTGGTTAAGACTCCTCTCTCCCTGTGCAGGGGGGCATGGGTTCAATCCCTGGTAAAGGAACAAGATCCTGCATGCAGCAAGGAGGAGAGGATCTTGTACTGAGTCTTGTCATTAGAAAGAGCCCTAAAACAGAAAAACAGAAACCAATTACAGTCAGGTGAGTCACATTAAGAAAAGAAAAAAAGGTTAAGACCATTGCTTTATAGCATCACTGTCATAGCGTTAGGTTTAGTAGGTATAAAAATACTTGAGGATTAATAGCTTAGTTTCAGAGAAGTTTACATCTGCTAAGCAAATACACAGTAACATAACACATTCAAGCGGTGAGCCACTGAAGTGGTTTTAGGGGATGATTTTTGAGGAGAGACTTTGTTTCATAAGCCACCAGTATGACTCGTTTTTCACAACTATCACAACTAAAAATGTTTTCCAATTTCTAAACAGGTTGAGAGCAAACTTAGGATGTGAACTTTAAAAATACATTATTGTTATTTATTTATTAAAAACATTTTTTAAAATTTATTTATTTTATTCATTTATTTTTGGCTGCATTGGGTCTTCGTTGCTGCATGCAGGCTTTCTCTAGTTGGGGCGAGCAGGGGCTTTTCTTCATTGCGGTTCATGGGCTTCTCATTGCAGTGGCTTGTCTTCTTGCAGAGCACAGGCTCTAGGTGCATGGGCTTCAGTAGTTGTGGCACACGGGCTCAGAAGTTGTGGCACACGGGCTTAGTTGCTCCACGGCATGTGGGATCTTCCCGGACCAGGGCTCGAACCCGTGTCCCCTGCATTGGCAGGCAGATTCTTAAGAACTGTGCTACCAGGGAAGCCCCTATTGTTATTTATTTAACTTACTATTTAGTACAGACATACTTTGTTTTATCGTGCTTCAGCATGTTACATTTTTCACAAATTGAAGGTTTGTGGCAACCTTCAGGATATTTGCAAAAGACTTTCAGCAAGGGTTCAGTTGGTTTCTCATCTTGTTCTCAAAACAGGTTAATCTGGGAGATTTAATCCCTTCCAAGACAGTGTGATCTGAATCTGCTAAGGTCAGTGGCAAACAGTTTGATTTGAATTTGATTTTGGTTTTTGGCATCTTCTTCAGAATCTCTTCATTCTCTGAAGTTTTGTTTAAAAATGATAAGGCTTGGCCATGACTAATTGTGTTTGAATTAAAAATATGACGTAATCCAATGTCATATTGGACATGATAGTGACAAGGGAATGTCCTTGCATGCCCTCTTACTTTATTCACCAACTGAGCTGAAGCATGGCAATAGGAGAAAATGTAGTCTCTCGGTACTGTTCCTACCACATGCTTTTTAAAACATACTCTTTGAGGAGCCCAAATTTTAATCAGTTAATTAACTAATTTATTTTTAACATTGATTTATTTATTTGGTTGTACCGGGTCTTAGTTGCAGGAGGCGGGCTCCTTAGTTGCGGCAGGCATCCTCCTCAGTTGCGGCAGGCAGCCTCCTTAGTTGTGGCATGCATGTGGGATCTAGTTCCCTGACCAGGGATCAAACCCCGGCCTGCTGCATTGGGAGCACAGGGTCTTATCCACTGCACCACCAGGGAAGTCCTTAATCAGTGAATTTAAATAAACAAAGCTGGCTAGCCCTGCCCTACCAACACAGCTGTGTCAGAACAGGTTGGACTCTGTTTAACCTCACGATGAATCAACAAATCAGTCAGTTATTTCCTGATACAAGAGATTTCACTTTTCACCATGAGATAATAAACATGGATTATTTGGTGGTTAGTGTTTATTTTTATTTTCCAAGTTAGAATGATATAACAACTTGGTAAAATTTTCTGTTGTTGACTTAGAAGATTTTAAATGAGATTCAAATGAAAGAGAAAGAGAGGAAAGTGAAGGAATAAAGGGAGAGATAAGAGGTAAAATTAAAAATAAGACATATTTTTTCATGTGTTTCAAGGGGAATGTTGGAAAGAAAACAGCTATAGAGAATAATATAGTACCTAAGTCAAAACTTTTTTGATACAAATTTAGAGTTTCTAGCAGCAAAAATATGTTTCTCTTTTTTTCTGATTAAAAAGCATCAATGAATCTTTTTTAACATGCATTTGAAATAGCTGAATAATCCAAATACAAAACAAATCAACACACTTGCTTGTAACATAGAGGTGAAAACATTAAAAAGGCTATCTGCAAAATAATTTGTAAAAGCCCCATTCCTTCCTGCTTCCTCTCCAATCACGATGTAAACTAGGTTCTGTAAACACCTATCTCTGTCTCTAAAACAGAGGAAGTGATTTGGGGCAAAAGCTTATTTTTCAGATTTGCATCTGCGTTTTCCTGCATGATTTATGGTAGAAATTTGACTATTTTCTTGTAAACTTTGAGAATGAACTCTTTAGGAGAAATTCAGTCTTCTCCGAATTACCCACTTTGGGGTAATTACTCAAGATTACCCTTGTCTGGATTATTCCCACTTTTTCTATGGATGTCCTGTAGCGGATGATAAATCAGATCATTGTTTTCCTGCCTTCATGTGCTATTAGATGCTATGTCCTCATGGTGCACTATCAGCCTCAAGTGAAGTGGCATTAGGAAGGTAAATCATTTGCCCAATTTATATCTTTATAGTTTTAATTTTCTTCTCGTTTTATTTGTTTTCCTTTAAATTCTTGAACATATTTACAGTAACTTTTATATCCCTTGTTAGCTATTTCCATCATTTCTGTTATTTTTGGCTTATGATTTTTCTCCTGGTAACGGGCCAGATTTTTTTTTACATGTCTAGTAATGTTTGATTGGATGCTGGACATTATAAATGTTATATTGTTGCTGTTGAGATTGTGTTGTTCTTTTTAACAAACGTATAAATTTGTTCTGGCTGGTAGTTAATTTACTAGCAGCTCACCTTGATTCTATTGAGACTTGGTTTAAAGCTTTGTTACAGTGGGTCTAGCACTGCCTTTATTCTGGGGCCACTGTAGCCTTACTACTAAAGTGTGACCCTTCTCAGCTTTACTTTGATGGCCCCAGATGTTCAAAAAGGTCTCTCTGGACAACCCTCAGAATGGGAGAAAATATTTTCAAATGAAGCAACTGACAAGGATTAATCTCCAAAATATACAAAGAGCTCATGCAACTCACTATCAAAAAAACAAACAACTCAATCAAAAAATGGGCAGAAGACCTAAATAGACATTTCTCCAAAGAAGACATACAGATGTCCAACAAACACATGAAAAAATGCTCAACGTCACTAATTATTAGAGAAATGCAAATAAAAACTACAATGAGGTATCACTTCACACCGGTGAGAATGGCCATCATCACAAAACCTACAAACAATAAATGCTGGAGAGGGTGTGGAGAAAAGGGAACCCTCTTGCACTGTTGGTGGGAATGTAAATAATACAGCCACTATGGAGAACAGTATGTAGGTTCCTTAAAAAACTAAAAATAGAATTACCATATGACCCAGCAATCCCACTACTGGGCATATACCCAGAGAAAACCATAATTCAAAAAGACATGCACCCTAATGTTCATTGCAGCATTATTTACAATAGCCAGGACATGGAAGCAACCTAAATGCCCACTGACAGACGAATGGATAAAGAAGGTGTGGTACATATATACAATGGAATATTACTCAGCCATAAAAAGGAACGAAATTGGGTCATTTGTAGAGATGTGGATGGATCTAGAGACTGTCATACAGAGTGAAGTAAGTCAGAAAGAGAAAAACAAATATCGTATATTAACACATATATGTGGAACCTGGAAAAATGGTACAGATGAACTGGTTTGCAGGGTAGAAATAGAGACACAGATGTAGAGAACAAATGCATGGACACCAACGGGGGAAAGTGGCGGGGGCGGTGGTGGTGTGATGAATTGGGATATTGGGATTGACATGTATACACTGCTGTGTATAAAACGGATAACTAATAAGAACCTACCATATAAAAAAATAAAGAAAACAAAATTCAAAAATTAAAAAAAAAATAAAAGATACATGCGCCGCAATGTTCACCGCAGCACTATTTACAATAGCCAGGACATGGAAGCAACCTAAATGTCAATCAACAGAGGAATGGATAAAGAAGATGTGGCACATATATACAGTGGAATATTACTCAGCCATAATAAGGAACAAAACTGGGTCATTTGTAGAGACGTGGATGGACCTAGAGACTGTCATACAGAGTGAAGTAAGTCAGAAAGAGAAAAATGAATATCATATATTTTTATGTATTTATTTTTAATTTTTAAAATTTTATTTATTTTTGGCTGCGTTGGCTCTTCATTGCTGTGCATGGGCTTTCTCTAGTTGTGGTGAGTGGGGGCTACTCTTCATTGTGGTGCGCAGGCTTCTCATTGCGGTGGCTTCTCTTGTTGTGGAGCATGGGCTCTAGGTGTGCAGGCTTCAGTAGTTGTGGCCCATGGGCTTAGTTGCTCTGCAGCATGTGGGATCTTCCCGGACCAGGGCTTGAACCTGTATCCCCTGCATTGGCAGGTGGATTTTTAACTACTGCGCCACCAGGGAAGCCCCGAATATCATATATTAATACATGCATGTAGAATCTGGAAAAACTTGTATAGATGATCTTATTTACAAAGCAGAAATAGAGACACAGACGTAGAGAACAAAGGTATGGATATCAAGGGGGAAGAGGGGGTGGGCTGAACTGGGAGATTGGGATTAACATATACACTATTGATACTATGTATAAAATAGATAACTAAGGAGAACCTATCGTGCTACTGTATAGCACAGGGAACTCTACTCAATGCTCTGTGGTAACCTAAATGGGAAGGAAATCCAAAAAAAGGGGATATATGTATACCTATACCTGATTCACTTTGCTGTACAGTAGAAACTAACACAACATTGTAAAGCAACTATACTCCAACAAAAATTAAAAAAATAAAAAAGTCTCTCTGACCTGGATGGTTGGAATTCCAATGTTCCCAAGTCCTGTGTTAACTCCTCAGTCTGTTCTTCGCCTGGCCTTGTAGAATTTTGCTCTATGCGTACAAAGAGTAGTATTCAGCCAAGGAACCCAGGGAACCCTTGTGAAAATGTCTGGGGCGCTTTCCTTGTGCAGTTTGCTCCCCTACACTATTCTGCACTGCAAATTCCAGCCACCTCAGCCTCACCAAACTAGATTTCTGTCTCCTCATTCTAGTGAAATTAGCATGCTCCACTTGAGTTTTCTCCCTCTTTATTGTGGTTTAAAAATTGCCTCCAGGGGACTTCCCTGGTGGTCCAGTGGTTAAGACTCCTTGCTTCCACCACACGGGGCACGGGTCAGATCCATGGTCCAGGAACTAAGACCCCATGTGTGGCGCGCCAAAATGTAAAAAAAAAAAAAAAAATTGCCTCCAGGTAGGGTTGCTGGATTTAACAAATAAAATCCAACATTACATTTTTATACATATTTATACTAAGAAATTATTCTTTATGTATCTGAAATTCAAATTTAACTAGACATTCCATATTTTATCTGGCAACCTTACATCCAGGCAGAAAGCCAGGAGAATTGAGGGCTCACTTCAATTGTTTCTCTTCTCTTGGAACCACAATCTTGAGTACACTGTGGTCCCAATGTCTGAAAACAGTTGTTTCATATATGTTGTCCAGTTTTCTAGCTGTTTACAGTGGGAGGGCCATTCTGTACCAGTTACTCCTTCTTGGCGAGAAATGGACACTCATAGTGCATCTTTAAGCAAGCAGGCAAACAAACAAATAGGACGGCTGCCGTATCTGGAATTGTTCAAGGGAATCATTAAGAAACAGTAATAGAATCTAAACAACAACAACAACAACAACAAAATAACAAAAAAAAATGGTCATGAAGAACCTAGGGGCAAGACGGGAATAAAGACACAGACCTACTAGAGAATGGACTTGAGGATATGGGGAGGGGGAAGGATAAGCTGGGACAAAGTGAGAGAGTGGCATGGACATATATACTCTACCAAACGTAAAATAGATAGTTAGTGGGAAGCAGCCGCGTAGCACAGGGAGATCAGCTCGGTGCTTTGCGACCACCTAGAGGGGTGGGATAGGGAGGGTGGGAGGGAGGGAGACACAAGAGGAAAGAGGTATGGGGACATGTATCTGTATAACTGATTCACTTTGTTATAAAGCAGAAACTAACACACCATTGTAAAGCAGTTATACTCCAATAAAGATGTTAAAAAAAAAAAAAGAAAGAAACAGTAAATAAACGTGTCACTTTTACCCATCCTGGAGTATGTTACAGAGAGTTGCTTACGTGAGAAAGAACTCAATTATAATTCAGAGCATCTGCCTTTCATTCAAGATTCTTATTTGAAATTCCCATTTCTCTTCTGCTTTATGGTCTCCACAGGCTTTTTTTTCTTTTTTTTTAATATTTTTTTTTTGGTTGCACCAGGTAGCACATGGGCTCCTTACTTGTGACATGTGAACGCTTAGTTGCGGCATGCGAACTCTTAGTTGCGGCATGCATGTGGGATCTAGTTCCCTGACCAGGGATCGAACTCAGGCCCCCTGCATTGGGACCAGGGAGTCTCATCCACTGCGCCACCAGGGAAGTCCCTCCACAGGCTTTAAATTTACCTCAGTCTTAGCTGCTCCAGACCATGTCAACCTATCCCTCTGGGACATCACAAGGGTCCTGTAAGGTGAATTCTGGGCACGTCACACATTCTGTATTCTTAGAAAGACCATTTCAAATATAGCCTCAAAAGCAGTGAGATGCTATGCAGCCATCGTCATATGAGAGAGTTCATTTTATTTACACAGATTACAACGACTGTCATTTCTTGGGAAGTTCAAAGAGATAGTGTTCCTGAAACCGTAGTTACACAGATAGTAGAAGGAACTTGTGCCTTGTGAGGATGAGAGGGCAACTAATACTTATTGAGTGTCTATTATATGCCAAGTGTTCCGTATTCAGTGGTTTGCTGGAGCCAGCCTGTGACAGCTCATATGCGCTTGTGAGAGGCAATTGTTAAATATTCAGGAATCTTGCCAGCCAGTTTTTAAACTGTTGAAATCTTGAGATTGGCAACAGGAGGAATATTTATACCATGGAAATCATCAAATGCTACAAATTCTGGCTCCTCCATCAACTCCAAGAGTTAACCGTTACGCATTTACCAGCACATCACTGTAATCTCATTTTTCATTTCATCTTATCTTCGGAACAACTCTGTAAGGTATTTATTAGAATGTGAAGTTTAAAGATGGAAAGAAGACTGAGGTTACATAAATAATAATGTCCCAATTTTCCCAGAAAACAAGTACAAAACCAATTCTGCATAACTTTACGTCCTCTGTTTGCAGCTCCACAGCTCTGAGCCAGGAGACTTAAACAGAGTTGTTGCCTTAACACTAATTGACTTTATGATCTTGGACCAGTACCTGACCTCTCCGGATTACCACTTGTTCATCTGTGAGGTTGGGAGCATTGACCTAATTAATACCCAAGGTCTCTTTTGGATGTAATTGTGTCTGTTGTCTACTAATTCTACCCCTGCCCAATTGTGTCAGAAACACTAAAAACTCCTACCAAATAGCTGCCAGAAAAAGAAAAAAAAACGCTTGTATCACTAGGGGCTTCCTGAGACTTAAAGCTATGATACTACCACATTTTCTTTGCTCAAATGTCTACCATCAAGGAGATGTAATAAAGAAAATGTGTTTAGCAAGTTCATTTATTAAAAATTTGGTAGGGCAAAGTAACCTACTGTAAAAGTACCTGTCTTGTTTTTCTTAGCCTTTGATTATTACCCACCAGTGTCACTGGCAAAGCCCATTAACAATTCCTGGGAAATACTGAATCTGGGTGATAAAGTCCTACCTTTTTTTTTCCTTTGTGCTTAGTCTAGTTTCACTTGCTCATGGGATATTGTGTGCAGAAGCCTTGCACCTGGCACTTCAGACCAGAGTTCCTAGTGCAAAATGGCTGCACTCATCCCCCTTCCCTGCTGACAAGAACCCTAAAAAGCAGCCCCACCAATGGCCTGTAGGACAGAGTGTGTACTCTAGAGCGCAAGCTTGCACCTCTCCATTCATTGCTCAAAGAATAAAGATTTCCTTTGCTTGTGAACTGAACTTGGTCTTGTTCTATTGGCTCAAAAGACACCACTTGTTGAGGACCGACTCAGGAGGGTCGGTAGCAAAATTTGGTGACTACAAAAGGGTGGACCTTCTGCCTGCACCCACCCACAGGGCTCCAGGTTCACTCTGGCTCCAGGGGGAGGACACCAGAAGGTTAGGGAGGTTTGAAGGTTAGGTGAGAATGATTGACTCTCACCTTTGAGTACACTCTGATGGGGTAGAACGGCAGCAGCTTTGATCCAAATCCAAAGCAATTCTGCCCAGCAACCTGAAGACCCTGTGTGGTGCACACACAGCATAGCCCCCAGAGTAATCTGGACTGCACCCCATTGAAGGAATTACTGTGACATCATTGGGGATCGAGGGCTGTAACTAACACATCTCTACCCACTGCCTCCTGCTGGCCTTCTTGCAGTACTGGATACTCGAGGATGGTGGCGTACTGTGGACAAGACAGAGCCAGTACCATCCTCTTGACCCCTGTACAAGGCAGTAACAGCTGCACCAGGGCTTTCTGCCTTCCTCCCCGACCAACAGTAGCATTCTCCATAGTCACTTTCGGTTTAGTAAAGGAAAGTGGCCAGCCCCGTGGGCCAAGAGGCGAGACCAGGAAAAAACCCAGGTAATAAGGACCTCCTTGACAAAACGGAATGAGGATACTCAATCCAAGTTCAGGAAAAGGCACTGGGGAAGCCCAAGTGCAGAAGGATCCCAAGGTAGGTATGCAACTGGTGACCTGACCTCTTCCAGTCAGCGCTAGTTGCTCTGAAGTGTTACGGGGGGCCGTGTGAGCCACTCACAAGACCAGGAACCTGAGTGGCAGGAAGATGTGTGAGCTGTTGGCAAGAACACGCAACACCCACTGCCTGATCCTTCCTCCTTCCTCTGCTTGTGCGGTGAAGCCTGGGTGAGTCTTCATCGACTGAGATTCCACGGGCTCTCCACAGCAAACTGGTGAGTATCCCATGGGAATCCCTCATGCTTTTAGCTCTCACCCACCAAGAAATCCAAAAACTTCTCCTTTTTGGCCAAAAGGAGGAAAGAGAAGATTCCCACCTCACACAGCTGTGCCTCTCCCTAATGGACCAAGTTGGTCAGGAACTAACGTGGCTAAGCTGCTCTGGCCCGGAGGTGGTCCTGTCCAACCTCCTGTGGGATGGCCTGACTGAGGAGAGACTGTCTCAAGCATGGCTGTTACAAATTCAAGGGGACCCCCTCCCCAGTTATATCAGAGCCCACGCCATTTGGACACCTCCTATTTTGGTCTTTTGAGGAATCCATTAACACTTTAGTGCTGGTTCCAAATTTCCTGAACGGGAAACCTTATTTGGGTAAAATCTTGTGCATTTGTGTGCCAATGAATCACTCCAATCACCCCCCTCAGTAGTTTGAAACAAGTCCAAAACAGAACATCTAAGGTATGGGAAATCAAACATTCACCATACCGAAGGAGCCCATTAGGGTACATTCTGCAGAACCGCAAGTTTTTCAGGTATCACCTCCAACCCTAAAACATTTAATCTTCCTATGTAATACAGCCTAGCTCCAATACCAGCTGGGACATTGGGAAAGTTGGCCAGTTAATGGGTCTCTAAATTAAAACACCATTTTACAATTGGGCCTGCTATGCCGGAGACAAAAGAAATGGGATGAAATTCCCTCTGTTCAGTTTTTTGTGGCAATACATTAGAACAAAGGCCTTCAAAATGGTTGTGGTAATCCAAGGACCCTCCAGGAAAAGTACTCCCTTTGAGGCAGGTCCCTGGGTAAAGGAGGGCTCATCCAGGTACATGTCCCATTTGCACTTCTGATCTATATAACTGGAAAAATCATGGTAAGGGGTTGAGGGAAGATCCAAAGGGGTTCCTGAATTAGGGGAACATTTCAGACCCATGACCCCATCTGGGCTGACATCCAGAGCCTCCTCGATGTACACTTAACAGGGGAGGAAAAGTCAAAAGCCTGGGAGGAAGCAGACAAAGAGAACAGAAACAATGCAGGTCATGCTATTTTCGGAACAAGGAATCAAGTGGTCCCAGATTACAAACCCAACTGGGATCACCAGGACCATGGGTAAGGGGTGGGAAGACAGAGGCTGACCAATTATAAAAATATCATCCTAAAGGGAATCCAGGCAGCAGGAAAGAAACCTGCCAATTGGCATAAGATAAAGGAGATCTATCAGAAGCCAACAGAAAACTGTTCAGCATTCCTACAGCCTCAGGGAATGCCTCCAAATCTATATTAGCCCTGACCCTGAGTCACTTGGAAGGGAATGCAGTCCTGAGTTCATTTTCAATTCCTAAAGTGCTCCCGACATTAGGCATAAACTCAGAAACTGTTAATAAAACCAGATACCCCTACCTATCTCTTGCCTGGTCAAGGTTGTCTACTGGTGTTTAATAACCGAGATATAGAGAAAAAGTCAGAGGATAAAACGGCCCAGAGGCAAACCTACCTACTAGCTGTTGCCCTCCAATGTCAACCAGTTGGCAAAGGGATCTGTACTAACTGCCCACAGAGACTCACTTCATTCTCACAGAAAGTCAGAGAAACCTACCCCCGGAAAGGGAAGAAGCCATTTGCAGCCTCACCCCTCCTAAAACTGCAAGACAGTTTAGGGGGTTTCCCGGGGATAGCTGGGTTTTGCCACTTCTGGATGCCTACCTATGGTCTAATAGGTAGGCCCCTATATGAAAAGTTGAAAGGAAAGGATGATGATCCTTTTGAATGGAATTCAGAATGCAAAGGGGCCTTTCAAGAATTGAAAAAGCAATTACTTCAGGTCCCTGCCCTGGCCCCCCCAGATCTAGCTAAACCCTTTGATCTTTACATTCAGGAGAGAAGGGGAATTGCCCTTGGGATATTAGCTCAAAAGCTGAGACCACTTACTCAGGTGATTGCTTATTTCTCTAAACAATTAGATCAAACTGCTAAGGAGTTGGCTTCTTGCCTGCAGGCAGTAGCAGCTACTGCAGCCCTGCTAAAAGAGGCCGAACAGACAACATTTGGTCAGCCAATCACTATATGGACTCCACACCGGGTTCAGGCTTTAGTAAGTTCTAACAGATATCAGAATAACTATCCCCTGGAAGGTCGATTCAAGGTTAGGCTATGCTTTTAGACAACCCAGTGGCTGCCATAAAAACCTGCCATATGCTAAATCCTACCACCCTGCTCCCCACAGAAATGGGGTCCCTGGAGCATGACTGTATAGAAACCATAGACATGATCTATTCCAGTCGCCCTGACCTAGGAAGTGAGCCTCTCCCAAATGCTGAAGAGGAATGGTTCACAGATGGGAGAGGGGAAAAGGCTAGTGGGATACATAGTGAGGTCTCAGACTCAAGTCACTGAAGCAAGAAGCCTACCCCCAGGGACTTCTTCCCCAAAGATGAAACTGACAGCCCTCACCCCAGCCTTGAAGGTCAGGGAAGATCTTAAATGTTTGCACAGATTCCTGGTTTGCATATGCCCTCCTACACGCAGAGAGAGGTATGCTGACTGCAGAGAATAAACAGGTGAAACATGGCTTAAACATGTTGAAGCTCTTAGGAACAGTACAGCTTCCAAAAAGAGTGGCAGTGATTCATTGTAAGGGTCACCAAAAGGGGGATGCAGAGGAAATAAAGGGAAACAACAAGGTGGACACAACTGCCAAAAGGACACGGCCTTAGAACAAGTAACTTGGATACTACTCCTCATAGCCTGAAGGCAGATCCATCTAATAATTCTCCAATATACACAAAGGAAGAATTAGACAAAGCCCCAAAATGGGGCTTCAGTAGAGATCTAGGAGGCCATGGGTGGCTAGTTGATGAACAATATTTTCCCCAAACTGCAGCTTGTTAAGCCCATCAGGGAGGCTCATTAAGGAACTCACTACAGGAGAGAAGCCCTATATAATTGATTAGTTGAGGTCATGGTAACTCCTGGCATGAAAAGTGGAATCAGTCAGGTAGTTGAGACATGCCCCAACTGCACAATGAACAACCCCCAAACCAGACCCTTCAGAGGCCCCCAGAGAAGGCCCATGTAGACCAGAGAGATATATCCTGGAGAAGACTGTTAGACTGATTTCACTGTCCTACCGAAAGTACTGGGCAATTTCAGATATCTCTTGGTACTAGTAGACACATTTTCTGGGTAGATAGAAGCATTCCCAGCTAGAACTGAAATAGCAGCTGAAGTAGCTAAGGCATTACTAAAAGAAATAAGCCCCAGGTTTGAGCTCCCAGGATCCTATAAAGCGTTAATGGTCCAGCATTTGTGTCTCAAGTGATAAAGGGGATAACAAGTACCCTGGGCATAAAACGGACCTTGCTCTCAGCCTGGAGACCTCAACCGTCCATCGGGGAAAGTGGAGAGATCCAATCAGACCTTGAAATGGGCCTTAGCCAAGCTATGTCAGGAAACTCAAGAACATTGGATTAAGTTGCTTCTGATTGCCCTTTTCTGCAAGCGGTTAGCCCTAAGGGATAAGTTAAAGTTAAGTGCATTTGAACTCGTGTATGGTAGACCCATTCCCCAAGCCTGAGAAAAGGGACACCTTAACCCACTTGAAATGGAACAACTCAAGTATGCCCTCCAGGCAGGAGAAACGTTGAAAGCGCTCACGGAACACGGTGACCAGGTGCTGCCTGCACCCACGACCTGGCCCTATACCCCTTCTGGCCAGGAGACTGAGTGAACCTAAAAACATGGAAAACTGGCAGCCCGAAAGACCAGCGCATCCCTAAGTGGAATGGAACAGAAGTAGTAACAGAAGACGGACCTGAGCCCCTCAGTGCCCTTCAAGAATGAGGAGCAACACACAGGAGGGATCTGTCTCTGGCAAAGCCCATTAACAATTCCAGGGGAATAAAAATAGAATATGGGTAATAAAGTCTAACCTTTTTTTCTTTTCCTTTGTGCTTAGTCTAGTTTCAGTTGCTTACAGGGTGCTGCATACAGGGGCCTCACACTTGGCACTTCAGACCAGAGCTCCTGGTGCAAAAGAGCGGCGCCCAACCCCTCAGCTCAGCCGACTGTGCGCAGAAGTGCTGCGCACGACACTGCAATTCAAGATGGCGGCGGCAGGCCAGGAGTCACGCCGATGCAGCCTCTGGCATCGCGAGAGCCTGAGCCGCACAAATGTGCCTGCCCAGGGAGAACTCGGCCCCCTCCCCTCCCCACTGAGGAGATCCCTATAAAGGAGCCCCGCCCACAGCCTGTCCGGGGAGTGTGTGCTCTAGAGTGAGAACTCCTACCTCTCCGTTCTTTGATCAGAGAATAACGCTTTCCTTTGCTTCTGAACTGAATTCGGTCTCGAAGGACACCAGGCAGGAGGACGCTCGTTGGGGACTGACTCAGGAGGGTCCGTAACACCAGCACCCTCTGATTCCAGAAGGACAGCCAAGCCTTTGTGCCATTGATGGGCTTATCCCTGAGGACAGCTACATGGATCTTTGTTTTTAAAGAATTCATTAAGGAGACTAAAAGTGGGAGAAAATGAAGGAAGTGTACTTCAAAGGTAGAAGAGGAAAATAATCTTATTTTAGAAGATGGATATATTCCTAAAAACTGGAAGAAGAATTGCAGGTTTGTAAGGTTCAGAAGACTAAGTTTATGGGTTGTTTATGGGAAGGACTGCTGGGTTGTCCATAGGAGCTAGGCACGAAGAACCTAGGCCTAAGGGCTCCAGCAAAGTTTCTAATAATTGGGCACCAGCAGAGTGAGCCTCTAGAACCACCACTAGCTCTTTTTTTTTTTTTTTAATTATTTATCTGTTTACTTTTGGCCGTGCCCCATGGCATGTGGGATCTTAGTTCCCTGATCAGGGATCGAACCTTTGCCCCCTGCAGTGGAAGTGTGGAGTCTTAACCACTGGACCACCAGGGAAGTCCCAAGAACCACCACTAGCTTTGCATGGCCCGAAAAACGACTTCTGAAGCAAGTATAGACAGAAGCTGCTAATTTAGCTTCGGAGAGAGGAGTAAGGTCTGAAGATTGGCTGTTACTTGACTTTGGTGATTGGGCATTAAACTGGGTTTAATCTGGTTGTCATGGACAAATGAAATCTGTTATATACAAATACATATAATTCATAATATCCAAATATCATCAGCTGCTGGAGGATGTCATCAATAAAGTGTGACTGCCAGTTTGACCTGATTGGTCAACTTTACCCCCTTCCATGTCCTTGGAACGTGTACTCTGATTGCCTTCCCCGTCCTAGAAGCTGCCCAAGGACACAGCCTTACAAAAATGATGTGGTATTGAAACCATCAGGACTGGGTCCATGACTGAATACAGTTAAAGTTTCTACAGAAACTTTCAAGATTTGGAGGGCGGGTGCAGAGATCTCATCTTTCAGTGGCCCAAGACAGGCCTGGTAAATAAGTTTCCTTGCTTATTGAACCTGCCGCCTTCCAATCAAGAGTGGTCGGCCTCTTTCTTCAGTCTCTTCCTGCCCTCTGCATATGGGGGGTGGTTTCAGATTTTACCCAGGAAGCTCTGGAGGGGGTTCATGAACCAACATCAGCAAAGAGATTCCAGGATTATACCTATGTAGCAGAATGGAGAAAAATGATGATCTTAAATGCTGGTACCATAATTCTTTTTAAGGAGTATCTTAGTTCAGGTCTTCCAAGAAGCAGATGAAATTACATGTGCAATAGATTTACTGGGGAGAAAGACATGAAGTATAAGGGGGAGATGGGCAGAGTAGGCAAGGAGAGCCTTCAGATTGTGATGATCTGATAACTGTGAGAGGAGACCAGAAGGAATAATTTGTAGGATGAGCCTCCTACTGCAGCACAGTTCTGAGAAAGTCTTGGCCAGGTCAACGGGGGCATCCCTTAGCAAATTTCATGGGAATTGAGAAGTCCCATGTCAGGCAAGAATGGCTCGCTCTAATAGCCTCACTGTGCACTCACTGGCTGGGGGCATCTTAGGGGAAGCATAGCCTCAGTGTGTGTAGGGTGTCTGTGTGTGTGTGTGTGTGTGTGTGTGTGTGTGTGTAAATCAAGGAAAAAAGCTGACTTCCATCTCTGGATCAACAAGATATGAAACAGAGGTGCTGTGCATGGCAAAGAAAGACAATCTATAACTGAGTCAATTCTGAAGAAAGAGGAGTTCAGAGCCAGGGTGGTCACTAGAGAGCATAATCTCCCAGAATTCACAGAAACCTTGAGGCAAGCATTGGAAATTCCACAGATTGTGCAGTGAGAGCACTGGATGAATATTGTCTAGCTCTGCCAGGGTCAAGGAACATTGACTGCAAAGGTAAGGTCCTCATGCTTAGCCACTGCCAGAACAAGTATGAGATGTGAAAGACTGGTAAGATTAAAGAAGAGAAGCCAGGACTTCCCTGGTGGCCCAGTGGTTAAGAATCCACGTGCCAATGCAGGGGACATGGGTTCGAGCCCTGGTCCGGGAAGATCCCACATGCAGTGGAGCAGCTAAGCCTGTGCGCCACAACTACTGAGCCTGTGCTCTAGAGCCCGTGAGCCACAACTACTGAGCCCACGTGCCACAACTACTGAAGCCTGTACACCTACAGCCCGTGCTCCGCACGCACCTAGAGCCTGTGCTCTGCACGCAACAAGAGAAGCCACCGCAATGAGAAGCCTGTGCACTGCAACAAAGAGTAGCCCCCACTCGCCGCAACTAGAGCAAGCCCGTGCGCAGCAATGAAGATCCAGTGCAGCCAAAAATGAATAAATAAAATAAATTTATTAAAAAAAATAAAGTACTGTACATTATTTTTCCCAGTCTGCCAACAAGTTCTTTGTTTTAAATCTAGCTGGTCTGTTAGCACTATCCCACAACGAACCACCTGCCACAGACCTGGATTGCCTTCTTTTCTCACTTATTCCAATTTCAACTGGTGTTTTGAAGTTTTCCTGAATTAAAAATTACAACAATAATAATCTTTGTATGAATATCTATCTATCTATCTATCTATCCATCTCTCCATCTATCTATCCTTTCATGTGTATTACCTTATTAGATTCTTGAGAAGAAAGACCCAGTAAAGAAAGCTGGTCAGCAGTTATGTTGCAACCACTTACAGATGAGGACATTGAGGTTTAGAGAGGATTGCACAAAGTCACACAGCTAGTAAAATCATTTTAATGTAGATATTTCTTGGTCCAAAGTCCTCCTCCTTTCCATCGTACAACTTTTCTATAGTTTCTTCCATGTAGGTGATTTCCAAGATTCAGTGACTCTAGGAGCTACAAGTATATTTTGAGCAATGGCAGTATCTTTTTAGGAATACCTAAAAGTAGAAGTAGACTCTGAGACAAAAAATTGAGTGCAAGTAGTTTATTTTGGGGGATGAAGGAGACCCTGGAGGGGAATAAGGAAGTGAGACAGGGGGGAAAATATAGCCAATAAAGTCTGTGAAATCATGCCAGCTAGGACTGTGGTGACTGGAGTTTAATCCCTTAATTCCTCTGTGGAAATTCTGGGAGCCTGTGTAGGACACACAGCTCAGAGTTATCCTACCTGGAGGGCAAGGCAACTGGAGTGTGCCCAAGCTCTGGTTAGTCTTTGGTTGAGGGCTGCTTCTAGCCAATTGGATAGCAACCTTGGCTCAGGTAGCAAGAGAAAGCCCTCAAGGAAATAAATACAAGTGCTAGTAGTTGGCAATTGAGCCTGTGTGCACTGAAGTGGTAGGGTGAGATCATATGGGTGAGGCATCAACAGCATCTTATTGGAAGCATCAATGGAGTATTTTATACACAGTCATCATACTCACTTTTCTCTAATCATCATCATTAGAATGGATATAGCACAATAAACTTAAAAGCTCTTTCACATATTATCAAATACTTCTTTGATGTAAGCAGCATTGTGCAGATGGAAAATCTAGGTATAAAAAGTAACTTTGTCAATTGTATTGAACACCTTAGGATGAATACATTTTATCTCCTTCTTGAGAATTTCTCATAATTTAAAAAATGCTTCTTTTCTTATACCGAGTTGATTATTCCAAGTTCCAGTTTTCCTTATTTTGTGAATTTGCACAGCTTTTTTTGATGGGACAGGCATGGAAGCAGGGAAATTCAGGAGGTGTGGGGGATGGAGAACATTTTTGGACCCCCCAGTCTAAAAACCTCTGAGAAATAAGCTAGAACAGCATATTAGAACCTCATTTAAAACAAACAAATAAACAAAAAAAAGATATCAATTGTAATTGGAAAAGATAAGCCATGTATAGAGTTTAAATCAAATAAAATTTGTTCATTTATGCTATGTCACATTATGTAATAGAAGAAATATTTGCTTCATTAAATAGTTTAAATCAAAGTGTTCCTCCTTCCCCCTTCTACAAGTTCTGGTGAGATGAGCTTATTTCAAAGAAGTCACCACTGAGAAGCATTGGGAGAACTCTAGGACAGCCGAAAGAAGATTTTGTATTTATTAGCTTGTGTTTCAGGGTAGCTAAGTGAACAGTAACTCTGCCTGGACAACCCTTTTAATGGGATTGTCACTTCTGGGTTGAACTGCTCTTTCAAAAAATTATTGCATTCAAATCCACTTGTTCTTGGATAATGCAAAGGAGTGACCCTGCTGCCAACACATTATAATGAGAAAGCAAAGGACACAGATTATAAGATCTGTGTCTAAGAACTTGCAGGGGCTTCCCTGGTGGCGCAGTGGTTAAGAACCCGCCTGCCAATGCAGGGAACACGGGTTCGAGCCCTGGGTCCGGGGAGATCCCACATGCCACGGAGTAACTAAGCCTGTGCACCACAACTACTGAGCCTGCGCTCTAGAGCCCACGAGCCACAACTACTGAGCCTCTGTTCTGCAACTACTGAAGCCTGTGCACCTAGAGCCCGTGCTCCACAGCAAGAGAAGCCACCGCAATGAGAAGTCCGTGCACTGCAATGAAGAGTAGCCCCCGCTTGCAGCAACTAGAGAAAGCCCGCGTGCAGGAACAAAGACCCAATGCAGACAAAAATAAATAAGTAAATAAATTAAAAAAAAAAAAGAACTTGCAGAGTTTCTTGTAAGTCATATTTTTGTTTCCTTATAAAGGGAAATATAATATTATGTTTAGAAATTAGAGGGTTTATATTTCAATCCTCCATAAAAGAGATTAAATCTTATTGTTTATTAACATGCTAGTAATTTATTAAATCTTTAAAGTTAAACATCAAACCACTAGCAAATTAAATTTGAATAATTTTTGTATCAGTGGAGAAGCACTGTGATTAAAAAGATGTATCAGGATTTTTTTTTTTTAAAGTGAGCACTAAGAATTTACCATTATGGAGTAAATCTTTTCCAAAATCATGAGATTTCTATTTCAGCTGACCCAGTGTTATTTGTCTTGCCTCCAGCCTTTCTAGTTTAACTCTCAAAACTAAGAACACAAAGGCAGCATGTTTGGGGACAATAGGACACTTTGGAGCCAAAGTGTCACAAGAGCAGGGAAGGATTGGAGGAGACAAAAGGTGCATTTGCTCCCGTTTGCTATGGTTCATCCAGCTGTTGCTGCCTTCCTGGTAGGACCATTATTTTAAGGCGCAACAGACAGTAATTTTGGTTGCTTTAGATTCTGTCATATAAATATGACCAAAGTAAGACATGAGCCAGCTTTTATCACAGAGTTGCACAGACTCAGATTGCTCGCTGCAAATTCATTTGTAAATTGGCATATTATCAAGAATAAAAACTCCCTAAAAATTATCTAAAAGTAGTTCATGGCCTGACCCTCTTCATTTCTAGATAGAGATCCACTTTTAGAACATAACCTTTTATACTTTTATATTCCTCTAGAGCACTAAAAATATTCCCACTTAGGATTATCATTTAATCTTCACAGTAAACCTCCAAGGTCAACAGAGTGAATACTATTAATATCCCCTTTAACTGATGATGAAACTGTGGCTCCAAGAGATTCATTAGTATGTCTGAGTTTTCAAAACCTACCTACCCTCTCTTCTCCCCTTGTACTGTTAATTTTGCTATTTTCTTCTCTAATATAATAATTTAAAGAAACGGAAAATATGAAGTCACAGCTCTGAATTATGAGGCTATTCTATAAAACTTTCAAATGAAGAAAAGGAAAAGTCTTACCTCCTTGGAACATTTTCTTCCCTTATATTAATTTAGGTGTCAGGGAGCTTTTAGTTACCAAGAAAGGTAAAGATATATAAAGAGGGGAAGATACATTCTCTGCCTTTCAGAGATTTTCAATCTAACAGATAAGAAGGTAGCAGATAGCTTCTTGGAAGGCAGATCTGTCTCTCTGGGAATCTTTTTTTTTTTTTTTAATGCGGTACATGGGCCTCTCACTGTTGTGGCCTCTCCCGTTGCGGAGCACAGGCTCCGGACGCGTAGGCCCAGCGGCCATGGCTCACGGGCCCAGCCGCTCTGTGGCATGTGGAATCTTCCCTGAGGGGGCACGAACCCATGTCCCCTGCATCAGCAGGCACACCCTCAACCACTGCGCCACCAGGGAAGCCCAATCTTCTTTTTTTTTAAACAATGCTCTGCATAACACCCCGTTTAGAGAACTACCTAGAACTGGTAGGATCAAAAGGGATAGTACAGTGTCCAATAGCTCTTCTGTCTTACTCTAAGCGTTCTTGGAGAGGGGCTTCGAGTAGATGACTTCTGGGAAACATTGGAAAGGATCTGAAACAATGGTGCAGCCACAACAGCTACTGTTAGCTTTCCTTAGGAGTTCTTTTACATTCTTTTAATCATTATTTTTGCTTATTTCTCTTAGGCTCTGAAGCACAAACATTCAGAGACAAAATGTGACCAAAATAAGGGCTTAATGAGTGCTAAAGAGGCAAAACAAATTCCTAATCACACTCCCCCCCCCATTTTAGCCTGTTTCCAGCATCTTGAAACCAGTTCTACACTATTTACTCATATTCAAATTAACTTTTTTTTTTTTTAAATTCAAGACCCATTTATTCTCTAGTTCTGCCCACATGGAGACACCCTCCTTGAAAAGGCGTTGAATCCTTCCGTTCACTTTAACACCTTGTGCTGAAAACATGTGTTCCGAGGTTTCAACTATGAGATCCACATTCTTAAAGCACTAATTCTTAAACCTCATCTAGATTTCTCCCCTTGGATGGGGGGAGATGACCCAAACACAGACAAGAACAGCTCAGGACCGTGGGCTCTGCTCACCCAGAAGACTTTGCAGCTCCCCTGACCACCCGGCTGGAGCCAGGATTAGGGCCCTGAGACAAGGGGCACCTGGTGGGCTGCCACCTGCTGGGCTGCTGCCACAGCCACCAGCCCCCTAACTCCTGTCCTCTTCACTAGGCTGGCTGTCACCTCTAGTTTCCCTGGAGTTTGGGGATTCCAGACGGTCTCTGCTCACACTTCTGTATCACGCCTGCTGCCTCAGAACTGCCGATCCACACCAAGGGGGAAAAGCACACAGAACTGCTTTTCAGCACACCAACGTTCCACACAAAAGTTATTCTATAAGCCTGCAGGTTCTTTTTCATCAGAGGACATTCCCAAGGCCATGACTTCCCCCGGCTCCCCACTGCCCTTACCAGCAGACTGGACTTGCGTGGCCGCCGTGCTGAGTCGGGCACACACACCCCGCACCCCCCCACCCCCCACCGCCACCCCGGCTCCACTCCAGCACACTCTCCTGGAGAACTGAGGACGGTGCCCTGGCCTCATCAGCAGGATCTGTCCCGAAGCCAGTCCTAGAGTGACAAGAGCCACACCTGCAGGTCTATTCCACTGACCAGCCGCACAGGACCGAGCTGGGCCTACGGACCTTGGTCTGGGTTGTGTCGGCTGGTCGTTCTTGCCTAGGTTCACAGGCCAACAGCCGCCGTCCTTCCTTCCCTGCTCATCACCGCACCAGCGGCTCACTCCTACCTGCTGCCGTCACACGCCTGGCAACCTCGTGTTCGGGGCCAGCCAAGAACTGAGACCCCAGCAGGCCCCTAGTTCCCAGCAGGCAAACTCCCCATTGAACTACTGCTGCCTAGCCGTGTTCTGGAGGCTTCAGAGCCGGGAAAGTGCGAAGAGCATAGCAGGCCGCGGCGCCCCTACCCCGGACCCCGTGATGCTCCGCGGAGGCGCCGGATCCTCGCCGCACCACCACCCGCAACACAAGCGACCTCTGCGCTCGCCTGTCCCGCGGCCCCGGGCGCACCTCTGGCCACCGCGACCCTGGACGGGGACGCGGGCGCAGGGCTCGGACGGCGGCGGGCGCTGGGTTGGGCGGGGACCCAGGCAACGGCCCTGAGGCCGCGCGGACCCGCCAGGCCCTCCTCCGTCCCCGCCGCCCGGAAAAGCTCAAATTAACTACTAACCGAGTCTTTTTCTTTCTTTTTTTCAACGTTGTTCTTTAAGTATCTCATGAATTGCAAAATATTCCTTAATTGGCAAGGTGTTTGGACTCATACTTACCCTGCCTTGCTCTGATTATGTAGCTTTGTTTGGAAGGATACCGGACTCTTAATCGCCCTACCCACCATGTTGCGCTGGTTACAAAATTCCTGAGCCCACTTGGGCGACGCCCACCTGGGCCATGGGACCTGTCCTAAACTAGGAAAGGCATCTGGCCAGTCCCACTCCCACCCTATAGAAGGAAGGTATATGTGCCTCGACTAATCAGTAAACGAAATTTTCACCTCGGACCATTCCTTTGTTTTCTGGCTATAAAAACTGATCAATAGCACATGTTTGGGCTCACTCTCCCAGACTACTAGGAAATCTGCCCGCAGTTCTGGCAGCGACCTTTCCCTCTAATAAATTCTATCTTCTTTACATTCTGCCTTGTGTCTGGAAATTCTTTTCCAACTCGCGTTAGGACCACGACAGTTCTATTCCGTGTTCGTTGATGTTTGCAATAGCTCAACCTTTCGTCTTCATGATTCTAAAGAGAGCACTTTCAAATCCATCATTCCAGTCAATGATGGCTATTAATTAGTGCTAAGCTCAAGGCTGGTTGATGCATGCTACCACTTCATATGTTCTCTTCGGTTTCTCAGATTGGTAGTAAGTCATTTAGAAGCTACTGTTTCAACATTGGCAAAAGTTGGAAATGGTATGTTGCTCTGTTTCTTGAAAATTCATGACTTTAAAAAAAAAAGAAACAGAAGATAACAGCAGTAACATTCACCAGAGAGCAAGCTCCTAGCAGCCAGTCCTAGAAATCCAGATCTTCTGGATAGAATCCGATCGGCTGGGCAGCCAGAAACTAATTCTTATCTCAGGGTGGGGGTAGCTTTGGTCTTGGCTGTCTGGCTGTAGCTCATAGCAGAGTCAGGGCCTTAAGCTGAGCCACGTTGCTCTTAATTTAGACATAATTTAATAAGTTCAGTTTTCTGATATCCTAGATCATCTGAATAGAAACACAGAAACAGCAAGTTAGAGCAGAAAAAACAAGCTCACAGTAGCATGTAGTGACAGTTAAGACAGTGAAAGGACAACAGAGGAAATTGGAAAGCAAACATAAAAATCTAAAAAGTAAAGCAGCCTGGGGCTCGTTAACATAAGAGCAGATGACTAATTCTGTAATCTTTGCAGCCCTGGAACTGAGAGTACCAGGAGAGGACAGAAAGAAAAAAAACTTTTGAAAAATGGCAAAAACTTCTCAAATTTATTGAAGAACGATAACCTACACATCCAGGAAACTCAACAAGCTCCAAGTATAAATGCAAAGAGATCACAAGTAGACACATCATAATACAAAACACTAAAAGGCAAAGACAAGGAGAAAATCTTGAAAAAACCTAGAGAAAAACATTGCATCACTTAAAAGGAAACAGCTCACTTCTGGCTTATTAAGAAAATCATAAGGAAGAGAAAATACATGTACAGTACTGTACTGTCTTTATTGATACCACAGGTTTATATTGTCAGTTTACAAGATGAATCATCTCTCTGCCAATACCTATATCAGTATTGTCTTATATGACACAAAATACTGTAGATGTTATATGTATTACTAACACTAAATATCAAAACTGAAAAGATAATGTGAGAAAGAAATTCGTATTTATTTACAGGTATAACGATTCATGCATTGATAACAAAGAAGCAGCAATATGTTTGCTTTATGGTAGCCTAGTGTAATCGCTACAGTTGCTTCAAGGTAGACTAGCCTATACACAAATGAATGAACTGTTATCAAAATTGTTATGGTATACAGTATTATGGTCCTATTCATAATACAGTATTGGAAACAGTTATATTAAAAAAACCCCACTTACCTGTGATGATAAGCTGATATGTATTTTCTCCAAATATGAGAGAGAAGCATACTGTACAGTAGTGTAATTCTTTGAAAGCAAAGTCATAAAACAGTAAGAAAACTAACACATTATTAATTTTATATTAAATATTACTCACCTTATGCCTATGTAAGGATAGGCTATCTACTTCAATACAAGTCTTGCACACGATGTTCTATATGATGGATACTCAGGCAATGATAATGATGACACAAAAACGTCTCATACAGTTCTTGTCGTACAGTTATTAGACTTTCACATGAAGACACTCATACACAACAGATAAGTTTATTAACTATATGGCGTAATGATTATTTACGATTCACTAAGAGGAAGTGAATCATCATAAAGTTCTTCATCTGCATCTTCTTCATTTTGGGTAGGCTGAGGAGGAAGAGAGGTTGGTCTTGTTTTTTCAGGGGTGACAGAGGCAAAAGAGGTGGAGGAGGTGTGAGGGGAGGCAGGAAAGGGAGGCGCACTTGGTGTAACTTTCTGCAAATACACTGTAATTTCTTTCTGATTTTTGCTTTTTCATTTCTTTAAAAATGTTTCCATATGGTACCAATCCTTCCTCCACCATTTGCTTTAGTTTCAGTGCCCATATCATAGAAGGTCCATGTCATAAAAGAAGTCAAAAGCAGTCATGAATAATCAGAACCCTTCTGCCAGTTGTCTAGTGTCAGTTTGTTTTCTGGCACTGCTTCCTCGACATCTTCTTCCTCATTGTCTGGTACTGGTTCGGAAGCACTCTGCCTGCCCCATCAAATTGTCTTCTGTTAATTCCCCGGGTGTGGTGTCTATTAGCTCTTGAATTTTTCTAATATCCATATCTTGAAATTCTTCACCCCCACTTTTTTGCCATATTCACAGTGTCTTTCATGATTTCCTTGACTGGTTCTGTCGTAAATTCTGTGAAGTCATGCACACATCTGAACAGTTTTCTCCAGCAGGAACTTATTGTTTTGGGCTTGATGACTTTCACAGCTTTTTCCATAATGATGGCATCTTTAATGGTGTAATCTTTCCAGACTTTCATGATGCGCTATAAGGGTTCTCTTCTATAGTGTTGACAATCCTTTTCCATAGAGTACCATGTGTAATGAGCATTAAAAGTCCTTACGACTCTCTGATCTAAGGGCTGAATAAGACGTTGTGTTTGGGGGCAAGTAGACCACTTTGACACCTTCACACGTTGAAATCATTGGGTTCTGGATGGCCAGGGGCATTGTCCAATATCAAAAGAATTTTAAAAGGCAGTTCCTTACTGGCAAGGTACTTCCTGAATTCAGGGACAAAGCATCAATAAAACCAGTCCAGAAAAACAGTTCTCATTGTTCAGGCTTTCTTGTAGTGCAATCAAAGGACTGGCAGCTGGTATCTATATTTTCCCTTCAAGGCTTGGGGGTTAGCAGCTTTATAGACAAGGGCAGTCTGGAACATAAACCCAACTGCATTTGCACAAAACAGTAACCTATCCCTTCTTGTCTTAAATCCTGGTGCTCATTTTTCTTCCTTACTAATAAATGTCCTTTGTGGCATTTTTTCTTTCTCCTCAATGATATTGGTATTCTTTCTCCTCAATGATTTTCTTAATGGCATCTGGGAACTTGTTTGCTGCCTCTTGGTTGGGAGGAGCTACTTCTCCTGTTATCTTGGCATTTTTAAAGCCAAACTTCTTTCTAAAAATTATCAAACTATCCCTGGTGGCGCAGTGGTTCAGAGTCCACCTGCCGATGCAGGGGACACGGGTTCGTGCCCCGGTCCAGGAAGATCCCACATGCCGCGGAACGGCTGGGCCCGTGAGCCCCGCGTACCGCAAACAAACAAACAAACAAAAACATAGCAACATAAAAAGTTACCTTTCTAAGGAAAGGAAAAAACTCACCCACAATCCTATTACCTCAACACAATAATTTTTCTTTGTATTTATTCTCTTCTGGTTTTATTCCAGAGGAATTTACATTTTATTTTATGGAGGTATAACCATTTATATTTTTATTTTTTCAGTTGATATTACACTGGATACTTCAGCAAGTTTAATTATCATTTTTGATAGCATCACATATATTCAGAGATATATAAGCTATTTTCTCATGTCTCGCTCCCATCTGCCCATTCTATTTTCTATTGGTGGACTTAGAAGGCTCAAGATTTTCAGATTCAAACCAGCTAGGAAAATATAGCAAAATGTAAAACTTCGGTGAAGTAATATAGCCTCTTACTTTACCAAAGCTTTAAAACTGAACTTACACAATTTGAAATTAAGTGTTTAAATATAAATACAAGTTTCATCTGAATAAGATGTTTTTTCCATCTAATATTTATAATGTAAAATGCTATTAGAAGTTGAAAGTTTTGATTTATAGTCTATGAATCCACCATACTCTGCAGGTAACCTGAAAAAGAGCATTACATTTAAAATGTTTGATTCAGATAGCCCTATATTCATAAAGCTACCTGCTACCTTTATTACCTCAACTAATATACTGCATTAAGCAGTAATTTTGGAAAAAGAAAGTTCAACTCTGAATTAATCAAGTAGTACAATAGTTGAAATTTGCATTTTTATCAGCACGTACAAAATATCACAAATTGTTTTAAAACAGCTTTTCTCCCAATTTTTCTAATATGTCATTTCTTAAAGCATACTATTAAATTGTTTTTCTAGGAGTGTTATAGTTGTATTATGCAAGTTCAGTACGTGGCCTACAGGAGGAAATAGAGGGAGAAAAATAATTTAAGGTCCATCTGGCTTCTAATATGATAACCAGTTTAACAGACTTTAGCTCACTGATATTTATAAAGACTCTATGCTTTACTTCCTGTTCTCCCCCCATCCCACCCCGGCCAAACTCTGTCAAGTGGGTCACTTCCAGGATAGAGGTATTTGCTTCCTTCCTTAGCATTACTCAACCAGTTCAGCCAGAGGCATAACCATTTATAGATGCAGTAGAGACCTCTCCGTTCTGCAAATTATAACTCAGTTCCAGCTATCATATGCATAATTCCTTTTTTGGTTACTGGACATTTGGGATATACATTATTGTTAGAACGCAACATGCTGTCATGTATTTAAACATACTGCCTGTTTTAAACCAAAACAACACACTTAAAGCCCATCCATCACCAACTAGTAACAACCGCTTTGATGCTTTTTTTCAACATAACTGCTTATTCTTGGCATGCTATAATTTGTAGTAAATGTGCTGCTGAAGTAAACATTTGATTGTTTATTCATGTGACTATAGTTACCATCTTCACTAGGCTTTAACACACCAAATAGCTGTTACTGAGCCTTGTAAAATGGATTATTGTTAAATACTTTAAATATAGAAATAATTTGAGAAATGTTAAAGATACAACGTATCAATTTGCTATTCAATGAATAACTAGCTGATATGGAGAACTCTAGGAGCCATTTAAAAAATACTTATGATTAATGTTGGAGAGCAAATAAGTTTAAGCTCAAAATGATCATTGATATATTAGTCCAGATAAATTTGGTTAAGAGAAGATAATGAGAGATAGTACAACTCTTGACAATTAGATTGTAGACCTTGGCAAAGTAACTTCTCGTTTGGGCTTCCTCACTTGTAAAATGAAGGGATTAGGCTTTATTGTCTAAAGTTTTTAAGATTTAAGAGTTTATCTGACTTCCCATAATAGCTGTTTTTGAAGTTAAGTTTTTGCCATATAGAATGTCTGCTTGCACCAAGAACATCCTATTTACGTGACAATTGATCTCAGTTTACAATTAAAAATTCATTTTCATTTATTAAGCTTTCTTAAAGTGAGCAAAACGTATATATTTATAGAAATCACCAAGAAAAAAACTACTGTGGAATATATTCTTAGCTGGAATATAGAACTGGTGATATTTAAGTTAGAAGTCTGGGGAAAGTGTGAAGATGATAAATCAATTTATTTAAGTTCTTATTCTGCTCATTGTAAGATATTGTAGGAGTTATGTACACTGCTGACCCTTATCCCAGGATTAACATTGCTATTCAAATTGCACAATGATGGTATGCACAAAAGCCACATATTGAAATATATTATTGGGGCTACTCTAGTCAAGGAAGGTTAAAAACTAATATGAGTCATTATATGAGTGGGGCTGAGATTTTCACATTACATTAAAAATGTAAGGGATTAATCAGTTCCATCTTTTCATTTCTAGTAGGAAGTTGTGGTCCAAAGAAGTGAATTGCCAAGGTCACAGATCTAATTACTGTCAGTTGAGAAGAGTGCCCAGATCCGATTGCCAATTCTACATCATACTGTCCTTCTCCTAGATGCCAGAGCAGGCAATCCTTTGATTAGGTATAACTCCAAATGGAATATAAAATCTTAAAGGCACTTTAGAGACAGTCCATGTAGCTCAACTTCTCATTTAAATCTGAAATTTCTTCTGTAGCACCGTGTCAGATGTCATTCAGCTTCTACTCCAGCGGTTAACATACTCATTTATCCTTCAGAGGTGATCCCTTTCCTTGATGGACAAAAAGCCATAAATTCTTTGAGCTCTAATCTGCCATTTTGCAACTTTCACCTAGTTCCACCGAGCCAAAAAGGGTAAATTGTACATACCTGTCAAATATGTGAAAACAGCTATCATTCCTTAGTGATAATAATCCTTCAGTTATTCTTTGGGTTTCAGTTTATGGGATTCTTCCCAACTTGGTAAAACACCCCAGGATTTGCTCTAATTTGTGAATTTGTCACTGCATCCTGAAATTATTGCAGATGTGGTTTGACCAGCACTTTGTATATAAGATTTATTTCCCCATGATCAATTTTTCATCACCATCATCTTACTTCAGGTTGTAAACAATTGGCTCAAATATTATTTCCAGCAAGTTAAAATCTCTAGATATTTTTCTTAAATTATGTTTTTCCTCCATAGTTTTTTTTAAAAAATTGATTAATTTATTTTTGGCTGTGTTGGGTCTTCATTGCTGCGTGCAGGTTTTCTCTAGTTGTAGCAAGCGGGGTCTACTCTTCCTTGTGCTGGGCAGGATTCTCATTGGGGTGGCTTCTGTTGTTGCAGAGAACGGGCTCTAGGCACACACACTTCAGTAGTTGTGGCTCATGGGCTTAGTTGCTCCATGGCATGTGGGACCTTCCTGGACCAGGTATCGAACCCGTGTCCCCTGCATTGCAGGTGGATTCTTAACCCCTGCACCACCAGGGAAGCCCCCAGATATTTTTCATCTATAAGCTCTTGACAAGTGTAGTTTCATATTTTTTTCAACGGTTTTCTACTATTTCTACAATGATGATACCATGTGATCGTGCCGCTAACTAGCTTGTCAGCCACCACCCCTCATCCCTCTGCCATCATTTCCCCTTGACCTCTGACCAGTGTTCTTAATTTCAAACGCACCATCCTTCCTCTAGGCTTCCACATACTGTTCCCCTCAGACAACCCAGGCCCAGTGTTTTCCTAGTCATCCTTCAAAGCTCAGTTCAAATACCACTTCTTTGTGGGACTCCTCCTTGCCCTTCTTCCCATGTTCGCTCAAGAGCACCTTTTACCTATTATAATACCCTACAAAGCTCCTTCAGCCTTATACAAACAGTAATAATACTTGTGCAATAAGGTGTCTGTCTCAGTTACACTGTGAAGGCTGTGAGGACAAGGTTGATGTCTATCTTTATCTGGCATAGGGTTTTGAATGATTTAAACATTCAATAAGTATCTGTTGAATGAATGAGTGAATACTGAATTAGTGTGATCAATATTTTGATTTTCCCAGGTGATCAAAGAAAACAGTTAAACTCTAGGGTGTATGTTGTACAAAGAAGGAAACGTATAGGCTTTAAGACAATCTTGAGAAGGAAAAACGTCTCTAAAAGAAAGAAGGAATAATAAAATTTAGGAAACTATGGATCTATGTACTATAAAGATGAATGGTATATATTTTTTTTAGTCCTTGTACTAAGTAGGGAGTGAGGAGCATGGAAGAAGAAAAACAAGCACAGCTGAGTGGCATATTTTTGTTTTACTGTTAATTTGACACATCTGAACCAAAGCATTCACAATACTTGATATACTTTGAAGAGAGTCATACACTATAGTCTTAGACATAACCACAGAACAAGCAGAACAATTAAAACTACATAAGGCCTTAAAATATATCCACAGTGTGTATTATTTCAATATTCATTCATTTACAAATTAGACTACATACCATTAATTTTATTTTTATTTTTCTTTCATTGTTTTATTCAAGCAGGATTCATTCAAGGAAAGGCAACTTAGTTTTTGTGTGAGCTTTATTTTTTTCACTACATTCGTTAATATAAAAGTTATGATGTTTTCTTATCTCCTGCATCCAGGAGTAAATCCATGAAATTCTCAGATAGTAATCCAAAACAACAGGTCCTATTCTTAAAAATAGTCAAAGTGAAAAGGGATCAAATAGCCAGTCTGTTTGTGGTCTTAAAGAACATCTAATGGACTTTCAGGTTTTCTAACAGTGACAGTATTGCATTTCTACGAGATTAGTCAAAATTTAAAACAACATTGTGTACAAAATTATTCTTGAAGCTCTAAATGCCTTTTAAATTACTAAAATGAAAATTTTAAGTAGTTGCCTCACAGTACCAAACTTATAAATCAAAACTCGTTAAAATTCAGTGCTATTGTGACTTTATCATTTACAAGGTAACTAGTGGGTAAATTAACAAATGGCATAAAAATTAAGACTTACATCTTTTTTTTTAAAGGAGAAAATGTATGATAACCAGGGAATACAGAAAATTCAATGTATTTTACAATAAAATAACCTTTAAATCTCTATCCCTGTACAACAGGGTTTAGGTCATCTTTAGTGAACTTGCATGTTTTCATACGGTTTATTCTGAGTACTTTAATTGTTTAAGATATACAGCTTTTTATTGAAAGAATATTACATTTGTATACCAGGATAAGGTTTAGTACATTGAGATGTTTTAAAAATATTTATAAATTTGTTTCTGATATGCAAAAGCATTTGGCAATACTTTCATAGCGTTTGATCTTACAGAATTAAAATTTCATACAGTACTCATCTTGATGTTTAAAAAAAAAAATTCACAGAAAAAATATAAATTACATAGCCTGACTGCATGATATTGTTATTTCCAGTTTCTAGTTTGGTAATTAAAACCTTCATTAAGTCTGTTAACAAATCATTACCTGTACATTTATGAAGGCAACTGACATGATTTGCAAACAAAACCTTCAGGTTTTATGTTATTTACCAAAGAGTGCAGTTCAGCAAGAAAGAAAACCCAGTATGCAAATTTTCAGAATATTTTACAAATTTACCAGTTCCTGTGACACAAACTGTTTCAATCTTTCAAGATACTGTCCATAAAGTTCCACATCATTGTGACCTGCCCCTTCAACCCAAAGAGGCTCCACAGGTCTTTGGCAACGCTCAAACAATGCGAGGCCGTGTGAGAAGTCAATGACTTCATCTTCAGTCCCATGAATTATTAATACTGGAGAGGTAATCTTAGAGATTTTGTCAATGCTGTAGGGAAAGAGGAGGAAAGAAGTCAACAAATTAAGTATGAAAAGGAAACAAAAAAAATTTTCTTGTGCTATATTAGATAATTTAAATATCAGAACCATCTTTGAATCAATTCAGAAGGGATAGATACCTCTTGGATTTCAAATATGATTCAAAAGTCATCTTTACATTACTCCCTACCTTAAGATTATCTGAGAACGTTAACTTCATGCACTTCTGTTTTGAGGGAATCACTCAATCATTATAGTCATCCTACTTCGCCTTTCTACAATGTTGATATTTTAGCACAGAAACTTAGGTTGCAAGGAGAGGAAGAAACCAAGGACCATTTCAGCTATGTGCTAACTTCATACCTCTCTGCATTCATATTTTTTTCTCCCTCCCAATATCCTACTAAAATGATAAGCAAAATATTTTTTTTGTTTTGGGTATTTACTACAAAAATAGGAAGAATAAAATAAAACATAACATTTTGGAGCTGGAAAGCAGATGAATATGTGAGATAACAGATTAAAAGTATAGGAGAAAACATAATTTTTAAGAGGACAGAAGGGTAAAGTGAAGAACCAATCCAATTTATATCATGGAATACCCCCAGAAGGCTAGGAACTGACATGCAGATAAAGGCGGGTGATTCAAATCTACAGAAGTTGTTCAAAGTCTGTTTAAGAAATAGTGTCCTGCACCCCCGCCCCACCCCCCCAGTTCTTTTCTTTCCTCCCTTTTGCAGCTGGGTAAATGCCCTCTACCTAAAACTGGAGGGTTTGTGGACTAGGGGATTGCCTGACACAGTTTAAGGCAGAGGTATCAAATAGCAAGTAAACATATACATGTTGTCTGCTATGAACCCATTTTCCCTACTGGGCTCCCAGAATGCTGGCAGCCAAGCCTCCACCTTTTAAGAGATAGTTGTAGTCAGAGTCTTCTTTGGAGACTATATATCTGCCTTAAGAGGAAAGATAAATACTGACATCGGGGTGGGATCCCCAACTAACTGGCTTGGCCAGATCACTGGATAGTGAAACTCACAGTCAACAAGTCTTAATTCCCCACACTTCAGCTCAGCTCTTTAGTTCCTTACTCTTCCATATGAGCACACAAATAAGAATTATCAGACATCAGAGGAGATGTCACTTTACATATAAGACAAGGATCAAAATAAACAGTAAAAAAGGGCAACTTGGAAGAGACAAACAATACAAAGAAAAAACCTTACGAAGAACAAGTTTTAAAAATTTTCTGATAGAGGCGCAAGGCATAACTACAAAATGAGGACAGAATCTTGAAAAAGAAGAAAATCATCAATGAAATAATTCAAGGCAGCATTTGGTAAGGAAAAAATGCTTGGGTATATTATTTGCTGTCAACTCTTCAATAGTAGAGGAATTAAATAAAAAAGGAAACATATGATCTTTTTCAAACAGTTTACTGTTAGTGCTGCATACTCTGTTGGTGCAGCTGAAATGAAAGAGGGAGCTAAACAGAGATGTAACTTGGCAATAGTTTACCCCAATTGTCTCCCTATCATTCCTACCATTCAGCTACAAAGTATAATGCACATACCTTCCAATCTACCATTTTCTAAAACAAAAACAAACCCCCAATAAATTTAAAAACCAAAAACCTCCCACAGCCTGCTCTGGTGATAATAGCATATGCTCCCATACGCTTCCCTAAGAAAGTAACCCCTTACTGGCTAAAGAAGAAAAAATTTGTTTTTGAAATGACCCTTCCTGTTCTTATAAAGAATCACGTGGTGACTTGGCCTTTGGCCTATCTATCATTCACAAAGAATCTTTGTATTGCTACCAATTTGGGAAAGGAAATAACAACTGAAATTTGCTACCCTGTCACTTCTTCCCTTCCTTTCTTTGAGAAAAATAGGCCTTCAATTTTTTTGTAACAATGAAGAAGAGCTAGTGGGAACTACCATCCTGTGTTGAGAAGCATGAGGAAAAGCAGCCCTTCTTTTAAATTTGTCTAACACTTATGTTTGCAGACTTTGTGGGGGCAGTAATTATTCTGGCTCATTTAAGACTCAACATTTTCACAATTCACTTCTTTTGTAAATCAGATATCACTAATTAGACATCATTCATTCATTTCTGGCTCATTTAAGACTCAACATTTTCACAATTCACTTCTTTTGTAAATCAGATATCACTAATTAGACATCATTCATTCATTTTTACAGAAGATTTTAAAAATTTTTATTTATTTTATTTTTGGCTGTGTTGGGTCTTTGTTGTTGAGTGTGGGCTTTTCTCTGGTTACCGCGAGTGGGGACTACTCTTTGTTGCTGTGTACAGGCTTCTCACTGCGGTGGCTTTTCTTGTGGAGCACTGGCTCTAGGCGCACGGGCTTCAGTAGCTGTGGCACGCAGGCTCAGCACTTGTGGCTTGCAGGCTCTAGAGCACAGGGTCAGTAGTTGTGGCACACAGGCTTAGTTGCTGCACGGCATGTGGGATCTTCCCAGACTAGGGCTCGAACCCGTGTCCCCTGCATTGGCAGGCGGATTCTTAACCACTGCGCCACCAGGGAAGCCCCGTTCATTCATATTTTATGCACATGTGTCTCATTTTCCCTCTACTTGTTCCTCTCCTCCAGTATTATGCACCTCACTGGATGGTACTATCGTCCATTAGCAGCTCAAGTCAGAAACCTGGGAATTATATTCAAATTCTTTTGTTTAGCATCCTATATACAGTCTGACATTCAGTTCTATCAATTTTTTCTCAAATTCACTCTCTTATCTCCAATACTAGTGCCACCATCTGGGGTATAAGGCTCTCAGCACTTTTCACTTGGCTTACTATTGCTCAAACACTTCAGCCTTCTGACAGATGTCCTGCCACCACCTTCCTCACAAAGTAATTTTTCCACAATTTCTAAAATATATGTAAAATAGGAGCTCATGGCTGAGTGAACTGTATCATGAATACCTTAAGTGATGGAAAAAAATTCCCTCAAAAGTTTCTTCGAATTAAACTATTTGAATATTAATACTTACTTTGGGAATGCATCAAAACAGTAGGTCTTCTTGGTATCAGGAAAAGCGACTCGCATTCCTGAGGTCAAAGGAGAATGAAGAATAACAGCAGCACTCTCATACCGAGCAGCAAGATCCACAGATGGTACTGTCCCTATACTTTGGCCATATATAATCACATTTTCAGGGCGAATGCCATATCTACAGAGTCCAGAAGTTTAAAAAAAAAAAAAAGAGTTGGAGAGTCAGACTGGTATGAAGTGTTCAATCACTACTAAGGACTTACTCTCAAAAAAGAATGAAAGAATGAGACAATGTCAGTAAATTTATATTTAAAACTTAAGTTTCTTAGTCATCACTAACATATTTAATGCCACAATAAAATCTATACTATTTCATCTGTTTCAAGTCTATCTTTTGGAAAAATAATGGCTGAGGTCTCTTAAAATTTTAATCTTAAGGAATGAATTTATTAAATCATTTATGCAATTCAATGTAGCATATTATTGACTATATTTGGAACATACTATGTCACTAATATTTTAATGGACTGATGTTTAATGGAGATTTAGTGTTTATTTTCCATTCAATGTAAAAAAGGTTCTTTATTTCTCTAGGCATTAAAAGTGGTTCATTTTATTTTCTGAAGTTGGTCATAGTGATGAAAATGCAACATATAGTTACAGTATGGAATGATGAATAAAATATATGTATTGTTTTAGCCAAGAGCAAATTACTTATTTTTCTTGAGATTTGCATTTATTTACCCATAGAAATGGACTAATGATTGGAAAGATCAATAGATGAATGAGAATTCCAAAAGCCACATGGGCCAGTGATTTATGAATACTTCCTTTAAAAATGATTCAGATTTAAATATATGAACTCACTAACTCAATTATATTGGGTATATACTATGTTCCAGGCATTGTTACTTGTGTACAGTATAACTGTCTTAACTATAAACTACTGCAAGTGTAAGTGAGGTACTATAGGAGCTAATTACCTCTCCATAGTTTCTTCAAATCAGTCTTACAGAAGAATTTGGACCATGTCCCAAAGATTGGGTTCCATCTACTACAGACTGACTCTAAATGTAACTAAACTCAGAAAAGCTTTTTTTGCACTTCCCTTGTGATGCACTGTTTAAGAATACGCCTGCCAACACAGGGGACATAGGTTTGATCCCTGGTCTGGGAAGATCCCACATGCCACAGAGCAACTAAGCCCATGTGCCACAACTACTGAGCCTGCACTCTAGAGCCTGTGAGCCACAACTACTGAAGCCCGTGCGCCTAGAACCCATGCTCCGCAACGAGAAGCCACCACAATGAGAAGCCCACGCACCACAACTAAGAGTAGCCCCTGCTCGCCGCAACTAGAGAAGGCCCGCGCGCAGCAATGAAGACCCAACGCAGCCAAAATATATAAATAAATAAATAAATTCTCTACACAGAATCTTAATTAAAAAAAGAAAAGGTTTTTTCTTTGCAACAGACCTAGCTTCATAGGAATGAAGAAATTAGGAAAATGAACATTTGCAGCATCGCATCAGCATAACGCTTGGGGCTGCATGGATGCTGTTTAGCTGAACAGCAGAACTGTGGGTGGCAACGATGGGTTTTAGGCTAAAGCTAGCAATGGCAAGGCTCCAGAGTAGCTGAAGCATCTGCCAATTTACTATCAGAGGACTCAAAGCAGTAACAGAATTTCAGAATAGTACACATTAGAAAGGACTTCAGAGACCATCTAATCTAGGTTGGCTGCTTACTGAGTAGATGTTCAAAGTCAGAGTAAGTTAATGACTTACTCAGTTAATGACAGAGTAAGTTAACTGACTTACTCAGTTAATGACAGAGTAAGTTAATTAGAACCCAGGTATCCTGACTCCAGGTCCAGTGCCTTTTCTATTATAGCACACAGATAATGAGCTCAAATACTGTGGGGGAAAGGCTGCATAGTGAATATTCATACTTTATTTTCTGTTGATCCATCAGAAGTTCAGAAACATGGTTACTATAGATATTCAATTATCCTTAAAGGGAAGTTATTCAAATAATAATTATTTAAGTTCATTATTTTTTCCCTTCCTGGTTACTTAAGCTCTTTTTTACTTTAATCAAGTAAACTAAATGAAAGGCATGAATTCTAATTACACACATTTTATTAGATGACAGAATTCAAGAACTGGAAAGAATCTTGGAGATCATTTAACTCAAGCGCTTCATTAAATAGACTAAGAAACAGAGGCTCAGAAAAATTAAATAAAATTTCCCAAGACTTCCTAACCTTACTAACTCTTCCAACCATATTTAGAGTTCAACATAAGAGAAATTTTAAGTCTGAAATTCTATGCTAAACTAGTATGTGGGACTAGGTAGCAATCTATCTGTTCTACTCCTAGTCTTCATTCATACTGGTCGAGTGTATAAAAAGCTTAATTAACCCAGACTAGAAATCACTGAAGAAAGTTTCCTGTAAATTGATATCTGATAAGATTTAAAAAAAATAATAAAGCTGACCACTTACAAGAGGGGATTCTTTTACATAAACATAGAAAGAACACTTAACTGGATACTAACATGTTTTGCTTGAATAATTTATACTTTTGTGCTACTTGGAAGCACTAATAATGAAGGCTATCTGCTTTTGGCACCTTTAGATGCTATACTAATTCACTGAAGTTGATTTATAGTATGTGAATTATATTGCAATAAATCTGTTATTAAAAAATTATCATATTTTCCTGACAGGTATTATATATACTATATTCAACTGGTTGAATCTGAAAGGGGGAACTCAGTTTTGTTTGCGGGCCTGAGGGGACTGACAGGAGTATAACCGAAGCATATTTTGACTGTGGTCATTTAAGGTAGCTTTTAAGTTTATAAATTTTTACCGCTCTGTGCGTGCCTCCCTCCCACTCCTAAACTCCATAATTACTACTTACCATCTATTTTTTTTCTTACTTGTCAGAAATTTGTTTTCATATCATTTCAATTGACTTAAGAATCCCTTTTATACAGAATTCTGCTATGGAACTATAGTTTTACTACACATCTTGGAGGGGTAAATGTTTCTAAAGATTTTTCTAAAAAAGATTATATCTACTAATGAAATTGAGAAAGTTCTTCCCAACTAACTGAAACCATTAATATTTAAATTAAATTAGGAATGGTAGATTTTCTTTATGTACTCTAGCTTCAGTCTAAAATCCTCTGGAGGGATTTCCCTGGTGGTGCAGTGGTTAAGAATCCGCCTGCCAATGCAGGGGACACGGGTTCGAGCCTTGGTCCGGGAAGATCCCACATGCTGCGGAGCAACTAAGCCCGTGCGCCACAACTACCGAGCCTGCTCTCTAGAGCTGGAGAGCCACAACTACTGAGCCCGCGTGCCACAACTACTGAAGCTTGCGTGCCTAGAGCCCGTGCTCCGCAACAAGAGAAGCCACCGCAGTGAGAAGCCCGCGCACTGCAACGAAGAGTAGCCCCTGCTCACCGCAACTAGAGAAAGCCCGCGCACAGCAACGAAGACCCAACGCAGGCAAAAAACAAACAAACAAACAAACAAAAAAACACCTCTGGAAGTCAGGCAGCTTATTAATGTACAATGAAGAATAATTTGTATTGAGGTATCTTTCTGTTTAGTGTACATTAACTGATGAGAAAATACACTGAAGTATACAAAATTGCAATCTTTTTCAAGAAAAATTTATAAGTATTTTTGTGACTAGCAAAGATTAATGTTATTTCTATTTATTAATTTTTAATGATTAATTATATAAAATGATGCAAACCCTGCCTTAGGATTTTAACAATCTAGCCTCTTACTCTGTTAATGACAGATCAAGAGAATGATTAGCTAAATCACTGTTTTCTCTCATTCCCTTGAAATGTTGCAACTTTGAATAAACATTTTTATACCACAATCCAGTAAGTTTCTAAAACCAAACATTTTTTCACTGGCTTACATTTTTAGGAAAATCACACACACACACACAAGCTGTCAAACTCTTTTATGCTATTATACAAAATTTAAAATTACAATCTAAAAGTGTAACTCTTCATAGGTTTATACTGGTAAATATAATCTTTATTTAGTACTTCAAGATGTGTTACAAAAACAGATTTTATTCTATTCTTATACAAGACAATTTTATCAGCCATCACAAATGTGGAAAACAATTCCCAATCACCATTTACCTTGTCCTAAGAGCAAGCCAAGCAGCTTCTATGTCTGCATAGAGGTTCTTCTCTGTCGGTTTCCCAGAACTTGCACCATATCCAGAATAATCATATGAAAATATATTACAATTAATCCGTGATCCCAGTCCTATGTAAAAACTGCTCATCTGACCAAGATCAACAGCATTTCCATGTGAAAAGAGTAAAGTGTATTTGGCATTGGGTGAGCAACGCACAAACATGCAGGCAATTCTGTTGCCTTTACTGGTTCTAGTCATGAAACACTCAATAGCATCTTTTTCTCTAGAAGAATATTGCCAGTCTGCTCGTTCTGATAGGTGTAACGTCCAGCGGCTTCCACTTTCATCACACATCAGCGTGTAAGTTGGATCAGGTGGCAAAAATGCTAATTTTGAAGCAATTTTCCCTGGACAAGGTGGACAGCAGAAGAGGCAACATAGCTCACTAAATGAAAGATTATTCATCTTCTGAAAAAGAAAAGAATAGTCATGTTTTAATCACTGAATGTCCATTCTGCATTTGCATACAATAAAAGTTAAAACAAAGACACCAGTAAATTCTACTACTGGACAGTGTCTACTACTATTATATGAAGTATGCTTTCCCAAATAGATTTTTGGCATCTTTCTAGAAACACTTGAAATCATGAGGTGAGACAAATATTCCTGACCAGGAAACGGACTCAAATACTATGTGACATGTTGCAAATAGTAGTTGAATTTTTTTTTTTTTTGCAGTACGTGGGCCTCTCACTGTTGTGGCCTCTCCCGTTGCGGAGCACAGGCTCCGGACGCACAGGCTCAGCAGCCATGGCTCACGGGCCCAGCCGCTCCGCGGCATGCGGGATCCTCCCGGACCGGGGCACAAACCCGTTTCCCCTGCATCGGCAGGTGGACTCTCAACCACTGCACCACCAGGGAAGCCCAGTAGTTGATATTTTATAATACTTAACCAAAATATGAAAAATGATACTCTTACCAGAGAGTAGAGGTATAAATTTGTTATTTCTCTACAAATACCAACATAGTAGGTATGAAATATCTTTAGTTAGCTTTTAATTTCTGTGTAACTCAGTGAAAATTCTCAGAATCTCGTGAGAAGCTAGGGATTTAACATAATATAGTAAATATATAATAATAGCACTTACTATTTGTCAGGCATTGTGCTAAGGGTTCTATGCATATCAGCATGTTTAATCCTCTAAGCAACTCTGTATGGTAGTCTGAGAAAAGAAACCTGCACAAGTTGAGGAAGTGAGGGAGCCAGGATTTGACACCAGGCTCAGTCATTGTCCTACATCACTGGGCTACATACACTGCTTCAAGGGCTCAAAACACTATTTGTCTCAGAAGCTTATTATTTTAGCCATATTTGTCTCAGAAGCCTATTATGTTAGCCATAGTGCCAATGGCCTAAATAACCTGTAAAACATTAAAATGTATATATGAATATATGTATGTATGAAATTATTGCCCAAATTAAGAAGGCATTATTATTATGGAAAAAAGATCTGCTCAAGGAAAATTTCGTAAATGGTTAGATGGAAATGAGCATAAGGTTTGAAGTCAGAGAGAGTTGTGGTAGCACTTACTAGCCGTGTGCCCTTGGGCAAATTATTTACCTTTTTGACCCTCACTGTTTTCATAAGTAAATGAGGCCAGTGCCTACAATGAACACAGTGGTTGTGAAGAACAAATATAATGATATCGTTAAGGCACTTAACATAGTAATGGCCGTAGAGCTGACACACTCAGAAATGGTCCACTTTCTCCTATGCCCTTTTCATCAATATTTTAAAAGTATCCACAGCTCATATTAACTCAGAAACAAAATAAAGTACTACTTGTTTGCCCTACCAGCATTTCCTTCTAATTATCCTTTCTCAAATTCCTATCTCTTTTTAGCAGTAGACCATTGCTTAGGTTCCAGGAAGAAGGCATTCAAAACAAACACCTTCCAGAGGTTTGGTGGCACCTAATTTTCTCCAAAAAAATCTAAATAAAAGGATAGGGAAAAAAAGAACTTCATCCTACCAAAAAATGAGAAACTATCACCTCAGAAGAGTGACTAAAGTGTTGAGTACATATGGAAAGAAATGAATGCCTTTTTCATTAATTACTGATTCAAAATCTAGTTTATTTTGCTTAATACAAATGTGTTAATTTCCCAGTGTAAACTAATTAGGTAGAAAGAAGAAGCAGAAACAGCAGAGAGAGAAGAGTAGGAGTGACATGAAAGGCTTTAAAAGATGAGTAAGGGAAGGGCAGAAAAATGTCTCTGGGCTAATGGGAAGCACCTTTACTTGTTATTCTATTTTTATTCCCTTTCGGCCTTCAAAATGAATATAGCCTGAATAAGTTAATGTCTTACTCTGGTTGGAACAAGAGTCAGATAGAACAAAAATGACAACTAGCTGTCATCCTTAGTGCTAACTCTAATTGGCTCCATGACATGTTGTACTGAGGAGGATTCTGAGAGCATGCCCCGGGCTTAGCAGGCAAAGAATGTGTGATAAATTAGCAAAGTCTACTACAGAATTTGGCTACAAATCTATTATCCTGGTCAGGAGGACAAAGGATCTGGTGAAGATGGCAGAGAAGGGAGTTCAAAGGGTCAGTTCCAAAGAAGGAGATGATCCCCAAAACAAAAACAAACAAACAAAAAAAACCTAAAAACAAAGAAGGAGATAACCTGGAAAAAGAAGATGAGGTAGAAGGTACAATATATCAGTGCTATCCATTTAATAATCTACCTATGGTCATTTCTTACCCCCAATTACCTTACACGCCATCAACTGCTGACCCTGAAGAGCATATTAAAAGCTTGATTAAGTAAACTGTATATAGCTATACTATGTTCCTGTAAATTACCACTTGAACGTGAAGACTTTTATGTACTATATAATAAAGTAATTTTGAAATAAACTGGCTGACCGAACATATATAATGCTGCAGAGACGATTCTGAAGATGAACACCAAAGGAAAAAATTAGACGAGAAAAAGCTGCAATGCCAGGGTCAAGTCAAATGAAAGACAATCTGACCTTCTTAATGGTGGCAGAAGAAATTATTCCCACCTCCACTGCCTCAAACCCAGACAACTGGTATCCACTTAATAAGATAAACTTGGAAATTATCACTTTCCTAATGATAGGTCTGATATAGGGCAGCAACATAGACTTGCTTAAAAAAGTTACTCTCTCCTTTTCTATAAATGTGAAATTTTTCACAATAGAAAATATAAATAAAACAAATAAACCTATGTTTTAGTATGATCAGAGCAGAGCTGGGCAAATTACTGAGGGAGAATATCTTATTCTTGATAAATCACTGAAATCTTGTTAAATTTAGATAATTTAAATCCAATTTGTTTCATATAACTCACCTGAATATAAACATTTTATTTACTAGTTATTTCTTGACAACAAAATCTTGAGGCGACAAGGCAGTGAGTAATCACAGATGGAAAAGAGAGTTATGAGAGTACACAAAGGTCATACAACAAATTGAATAATTTGTAGCTTAATTTTTGGACAAGACAAAACAAGGATTTAAACTAAGTTATAATAAACCTATTTAAAAAGAGAGAGAGAGGGGCTTCCCAGGTGGCACAGTGGCTGAGAGTCCGCCTGCCGATGCGGGGACACGGGTTTGTGCCCCGTTCCGGGGAGATCCCACATGCCGCGGAGCGGCTGGGCCCGTTGAGCCATGGCCGCTGAGCCTGCGCGTCCGAGCCTGTGCTCCGCAACGGGAGAGGCCATGATAGTGAGAGGCCCGCGCACCAAAGAAAAAAAAAAAAAAAGAGAGAGAGAGAGAAAGAGAGAAGGAGGGAGTGAGAGAGAGAGAAAACTTAACGATGAAGCAGAAAAAAGTGTCAGAAAGAAAAGTTCAACTGGAATCCCTGGTATAAAAAAATCAGTATCTGAAATAAAGAATTAAACTGATGGGTTGGGTACAAATATTGATAACAGTTGAAGAACACATTAGTGAGCTGGAAAATCAGACTGAAGAATTCCCAGGTATGGAACTTTTCAGGGGGATGAAGAGATGGAAAATATAGAAGAAAATTTAAGGAGGATTTCAGTAGAAATACCAATATCACTATAGGAGTCCCCTCCAAAAAAAGAGAGGAGAAAATAAAGACAATCTAATAATTTTTCAGAATTAAAGAGAGAAAATTCAGATTGAAATAGCTCAGAATGCCAAATAGGTATTTAAGAAAACTTTCACAGCTAGACAAATTACAGTAAATATTAAAACTGCCAGAAACAAAAATCTGAACGTTTCCAAAAGGGAAGAACAGATTACTTACAAAGGAACAAGAATCAGATGAACAGCTAACTTTTGAATAGCAACACTAGAAACCAGAAGACACTGAAGGGGTAAGTTTAAAGTAAGGAAAAAGCTTTGAAGCTAGAATTTCACACAGATAAAATACCAATTTAGGACTTCCCTGGTGGCGCAGTGGTTGAGCCTCCGCCTGCCGATGCAGGGGACACGGGTTCGTGCCCCGGTCCAGGAAGATCCCACATACCGCGGAGCGGCTGGGCCCGTGAGCCATGGCCGCTGAGCCTGCGCGTCCGGAGCCTGTGCTCCACAGCGGGAGAGGCCACAGCAGTGAGAGGCCAGCGTACCGCAAAAAACAAAAAATAAAAAAAATACCCATTTAATATAAGGATAAAATAAGGATATTTGCAGGCACACAAAAACTGAGAAGGTTTACTAAGTCAAGACCCTCTTTGAAAAACTCCAGCAAGGAGGAAAAGAAATGCAAGAAAAGTCTGAGGTATCTGAGATATGACAAATAAATAATAGTTAATATAATGTCTTTTTTGGTAAGTAAGCAATGGAGGAAAAGAAAAAGCAGCAAAGTACATCCCTAATAATCCAGAATCAAAACTTTGGAGAATACCAATGTGGAGGGGACTGGAATAAGAGTTAGGAAATATTTAAGAAGTAAAAATGTGCCAGGGCACCGGTCACTTGAATTGTTGGGAATATTAATACTGATAAGATTAAGACACAGAATAAAGGCATGAATATGACTCTTATTTATTTTGGCTGCACCAAGCAGCACAGGAGATCTTAGTTCCCTGACCAGGGAATGCACCCATGCCCCCTGCAGTGGAAGCATGGAGTCCTAATCACTGGGTCACCAGGGAATTCCCATTATGACTCTTAATAAGTCAGATATAACCAGCATAAAAATGATACTATGATACACCTGAAGAGTAGTTATAGTTTTCATTACAAATGTCTAGCCTTGAGTATTTATCAGCATGTTAAAACTCAAGAAGGAGTGTAAACACAAAGAAATAAGAAATTAATGGTAGATATCAACAAAATAGAGAACAAAATGCAACAGAAAAAGAGGTCATTCTGGACCTCTAGTGCCATGCAGAGTATCTAACACATAATGAGGTTTCTAATTATTTTTTAGATGAATGAGTTAGTAAATTATTAAGATTAATTCAACCCTCTGCACTTCAGAAGCCCCCAGAAAAGAAGGAAAAAAGTTTACAAATCACATGTTAAGAAAGAAATCCAACATATTTTGTGACAATTACTTAGGTTTCTTTTATGGGTCAGAATAGAAGCAATCAAATAAAAATGTATGAACCTGAATGAGGGAGGGTTCAGGCAGGAAAAGCATTGCTAGTTACTGAAATCATTCAGTGTGTTATAAAGCACAGAACAGAACAGTCTTCCAGGGAGAAGGAAATCTTGCCCCTTTGGAAATCAATTCACAAAATGAAAGGTCAGCTCAATGTTAAACAGATGGCCCATTGTGAAAATTAAGGTTTTCCTTTTGGCAGGGGACTCAGAGTTACTTCACTTATATAGCAGGAGGAAGTTCCTAAAATTGCATGAAATAATAATTTAAGAACTTGCTTCTCCTGGTAATTTTTTCCTGCTCAATGACAAAGGAAAAGAGATGAACACCTGAGTCCTTTCTCAGCAAAACAGGAAGACTACTGTTAAATAATGTCCTTAAATAAAATGACATACTATAATCTCCTTCCCTTTTTTTTTTTTTGCGGTACGCTGGCCTCTCACTGTTGTGGCCTCTCCCGTTGCAGAGCACAGGCTCCAGACGCGCAGGCTCAGCGGCCATGGCTCACGGGCCCAGCCGCTCCGCGGCATGTGGGAACCTCCCGGACCGGGGCACGAGCCTGTGTCCCCTGCATTGGCAGGCGGACTCTCAACCACTGGGCCACCAGGGAAGCCCCTCCTCTCTCTCTTTTTTTTTTAAAAATTTATTTATTTTTGGCTGAGTTGGGTCTTCGTTGCTGCGCGTGGGCTTTCTCTAGTTGCGGTGAGCGGTGGTGGTGGGGGGCTACTCTTTGTTTTGGTGCACAGGCTTCTCATTGCGATGGCTTCTCTTGTTGCGGAGCACAGGCCCTAGGCGCATGGGCTTCAGTAGTTGCGGCATGCAGGCTCAGTAGTTGCGGCACACGGGTTTAGTTGCTCTGCAGCATGCGGGATCTTCCCGGACCAGGGATCGTACCCGTGTCCCCTGTATTGGCAGGTGGATTCTCAACCACTGCACCACCAGGGAAGCCCCGCCTTCCTCTCTTCTGACAGAAGAAATAACTGAAACGACTTCTGTTAATTCCTGATGTAATAACATTTACTGAAAAAAAATCTCCCTTTCAACTCTTTTGTAATAATTTCTTGGTAATGCAGATTGACTCATATTACTACCATCTACGAAGGACAATTGATTGATTCTTTTAGGGTTCAAGATTTTGTCATGATGAACAGTAGTAGTACTCAATAGTCTTTTAAAAAAGGTTTTAGAGAAAACATTTTAAAAGTATCAATACTTATAACTTTTCTTCATTTTGTGTGGTATTTTGACAATTTCACTCTAAATAGTATCTGAGCTGATTTAAAGTCTTACCCAATTTGGAGTGTAGTCAGTAAACTGCTTAAATTTTGATATACTAGATTTCATGTTAAGAACTACATTCTAAAATCCAAGATGAATTTCTTTGAATTTGGCTTCATGCACGGAAATCTGGGGAAGTAATATTACATATTCTGTTTTGTAGAATGTCAGAATTTGTTACCTAGAGAATCTGCGATTACTACTTTCAGTTAGTTATACGTCTATCTATTTAGCAATCAGGTTTCAAGAAGTCCCAGTGATTCAGAATAACAGCAACGCTTCCCAGAGATTAATTTTTTAAGATAAATAAATATCTGAGCATTCAAAGACAAAAAATAAGTAAAAAAGGGAAGACTGCACAAAATGTAAAGACTGGTCTGTTTGCTACTGTAAAAACAACCCATTTTTGATGCTTATCTTTGGTTATAAAAATTAAAGCTTGATGTTTTTTAAACTGACAGAAGAAACCAGAAAAAATAAAAATAAAAATAGATTTATAGCAAAGCCTGCCTAACACCAGAAATGGATAAACGAGGTAGATGTTTGATTATTAAGAGCAAGAGGTAGCAAAGATCAGAATGAAGTTCGAAGCGATGGCACAGAAGATACTCAACTATGAAAAAGCAGGAAAAAAAAAATCAGATTTTAGGTTAGTTCTGTACAAGGGGGCCATGAGCCCAACACATCCCAGCTGACTAATCCAAAGGAAATCACCATAATACTACTATACAAAGGGGGTCAATCACATACAGCTCAGTAGCCTAGGGGTGTATCTAAATCAAATTAAGCTCAGTTCAGTATCCTTGGAGGGCACCAAGGGAGTTAGGTACTGCCACCCTAATATCCAGCATGTAATCTGTAGTAGCATTTACCAAAGTACAGCAACAAGTGAAACCACATGCGTTACTGTTTTCAGAGAGCTATATGTATTACAGAGTTCAACGTATACAGAGAAGCTGAATAATCACCATTAAAGAAGTTTGGCACCAGCCTTATTTTTCACTCAAGACAGAGTATTCCAAATTCTCATAATGATCAAAATTTCTGCTAAATGTTACTTAGAAACTAGGTGTTTAGTACATGTCACTTTAACACATTTTCTTATTTGTATATATCTTATGTAGAAATACAGCTTATGTAGCCCTTATCTCTTTGGGGTAGGTTGTATTTATTTCTTTTAGATCATTATAAGAATCAGCAGCAGAAGTACTCCACTGTCTGTGAGATCAAAGGACTTGATTGGCTGATTTTGCTAGGAAAACTTGGAAGACAGAACGCATGGGTTGTGTTACATAGGAATGGAAACTTAATAACTCAGGAAAAGTTTTTTTAAAGGCACTATATTTTTTGTATTTCAAATTGGAAGGAAAATTTGGTAAAACTATTTTCTTTTAAAGAGTCATGTCAGTTACTTTTAAAGATAGTTATAATTTTTAAATACTAATAAGATTCTAGAGATACTTAGTAACTGGGCCAATGTATCACTTGAAAACACCTATGAAACGTGGCTTTTGTTGGTAAATTGAACAGATGCCTTAATAATTGCGAGTTTTATAAAATTTAGAGGAGTTTCTCAAACAGGCAAAACATAATGGGTATGTCAAAATAAGTTTCCTTTCCCGCTGGTGAGAAAAGTTGGGGTTAGACACATGAAGAAAGTTGAGGTCTACCAGAGGTACCAAAATAGTCCCAATCCTAGTGTTAGTATGAAGTTATTTATTTATTTTTTCTTCAGTAAAAGAAAGTTAAACAGTAAGAATCAGAAGTGAGGAAACTGGATTTATGACAAGATTATAGAAGATGGAAATTAAGGCTGAAGAGCCTATACGCTAGGCCAAGCAAACTAATTTGGCTCAGCACTCCTACATAGGTCAATGTAGCCATTTCTACAGTACTAATGTTTTCCCCTAGTTTCTTAATTCTTACTGCACTAATACAGGAGGCACTAACCACATACGGCTACTTAAAGTAATTAAAATTAAATATTCAGTTCCTCAGCCACACTAGCCATATGTTGACTAGTGGCTACCAAATTGCACAGTGTAGAAGAAGCATTTCCATCACTGCAGAAAGTCCTTATTGGGCAGTGCTGAACTAAAAGCTTTTAAACCCAGGCAATGCAGAACCAAAACTTACATGCTTCATACTAGATTTAAATGTTGGAGCTCCTTCCTCTCCAGTCTTTCCATCATAGTACATATAAGCTATTTTTATAGGTCCTGTTGAACAATGTAACCACCCAGAACTAAATGAGTTTACCTATACAATACTGTTTTAGAAGACTACTATCTTGACAAAAATATTACATCAAGCCCAACCTTAACGTAAAAGCCATTTTATTTAAAAGGAGGAATGCAAATCAATCAGACTATCCATACATTTTAATGCATGGTTTTAAGGTGTCAAAGGAATCCAATATTCTTTTTTGCGGTACGCGGGCCTCTCACTGTTGTGGCCTCTCCCGTTGCGGAGCACAGGCTCGGACGCGCAGGCTCAGCGGCCATGGCTCATGGGCCCAGCCGCTCCGCGGCATGTGGGATCCTCCCGGACCGGAGCACGAACCCGCATCCTCTGCGTTGGCAGGCGGACTCTCAACCACTGCGCCACCAGGCAAGCCCTCCATTTCTTGTTCCATCAACTTTAGGAAGTTTCCACTGGCTTCCTATGTAATCAAATACCATTATAATTGGCTATACAATTACCTTCACATTAAGTTTTATATCATTTGCAGTTTGTTTTATAATTATAAAATTTTTGTTTTATCTATAGGTTGATTTTTTTAAACTGGGTAACAAAAAGTATTTACAATGTTATCCACTGCCATCCAAGTAGTGGGATATTTTATGTCACTAAATTCCAAGTGTGAAGGTGTTTATAACTCTGATAACTGCTCAAAAATAAGGCACATTTCAGTTTGTTTCATATTTGACTTTCTGAAGAGCCTTTAATTTTCCTAGAGCTGCTGCCTTTTTTTAATTTTCAGAAAGTTCATAAGCTTTTATCACATATAATATATTCCAACTTCTTATTCTTCGAATTTGTGCAACAGAATCTGTGTTTCTGAAGATGTTCTTAGTCCCCAGTGAGTTATTTTAAACTGAAACAATTAAGTTCTGGGACAGTTCAAAGCCCAGGAGTCTGTCTAGCTAGGATTTCTTTTCATCATCCTTCTGTTGTTTCATAATCTCATGTTTTAATTCTTCTGTGGGATTATTTTTTGTTTGGTTTTGCTAGAATACATCTCTAAGCATTTGCCCTCCCTCCCTCACAAGGGCCTAGGGGAAATAAAGCATATTTTAATGTACAATTTTAAAAAGTTCTTACTTTGGGACTTCCCTAGTGGCGCAGTGGTTAAGATCCCACATGCCTCAGTGCAGCTACTGAGCCTACGCTCTGGAGCCCGTGAGCCACAACTACTGAGGCCCGTGCGCCTAGAGCCCGTGCTCCACAACAAGAGAAGCCACCACAATGAGAAGCCCGCGCACCTCCACGAAGAGTAGCCCCTGCTCACCTCAACTAGAGAAAGCCCGCGCACAGCAACCAAGACCCAACGCAGCCAAAAATATTTATTTAAAAACAAAGTTCTTACTTAGATTTCACAAATGGCAAACTAGGCATGCTTTAGAATTACAAGTTTTTAAAGAAATTTCCACCCCAGTTTAAATCATTGGCCCACATCTTCTAGCATCCAATGTTGACTCCTAATACCAATCTGATTTTTGTTTTTTAAAGTAATTCCCATCTCTCTTCCACAAAAAAAAAAAACCTGAGATTTTTCTTTATCCTGAGCTCTGAAATTTTATGAGACTATATCTAAATGTGTTTTCATTCTTTCTGTTGTGTATTTAACAAGTCATTTTGATCTAAAGCCTCAAGACTTTTCTTTAGCTCAAAGAATTTTTCTTCTGTTTTTTAATTCCCTCTCCACCTCTTTCTCTTTCTATCAGGAATTCCTATTTAGGAATCCTAGGACTATTATACTTACAAATTTTCTTTCCTTTTCCCTTCTCTTTCTGCTCTATTTCCTAGGTAATTTCTTCTAGTTTATCTCACAGATCGCTACTTTGGTATTCTAGAGTATAAAATCAATTTTAACATTAAAACTTTTTGGTTGGGCTTCCCTGGTCGCGCAGTGGTTAGAATCTGCCTGTCAATGCAGGGGACACAGGTTCAAGCTCTGGTCCAGGAAGATCCCACATGCCGCGGAGCAATTAAGCCCGTGCGCCACAACTACTGAGCCTGTGCTCTAGAGCCCAAGAGCCACAACTACTGAGCCCACGAGACACATCTACTGAAGCCCACCCGCCTAGAGCCTGTGCTCTGCAACAAGAGAAGCCACTGCAATGAGAAGCCCGCGCACCACAGCGAAGAGTAGTTGCTGCTCGCTGCAACTAGAGAAAGCCTGCGCACAGCAACGAAGACCCAACACAGCCAAAAAACCCCCCAAAAAAACCCCAAAACAAAAAAACCCCCAACTTTTTGGTTTATGGGTGCAATATCCTCTGAAATCTCTCTTAGAGTAGCAAGTGAGCCAAATTTTTGTTGTTCTGTCCATCTGTGTTTTTCAGATGTTTGTTCCTTCTGTTTGTTCATCTTTGATTTTCATGCTGTTAGACTGCTTCTTCACTGACTGTTCATATTTATGAGCAAAGAATTAAATTGAGTATCCTTTATATTTGTGTAAGCATGCTGTTCAGCAGATTTCTAGTCTGAATAGGACTAACTGGCTGCAGTCTTAGAACTCCTATAACTATGAAAATAAAGAGGATTTCTGGGGATAGGGTACTTTACTTGAGTCAGTCTCAAGTCTATCAGTCTCTCCCATATCCATCCATCCACCTCTGCCTATGGAAAAAAAAAGTGTGTTCTATTTACCGTTTTCAATGGGAACAGAAGATACCTTACAAATATTCAAGAACATGGTACAGCTTTAACTATTTGGTCCAGTAATGCAATTAGGGATTCTACCCAGTAAATTATTCAAACGAGTACAGTATAGTCCAGAAACTATAAGGTTGGTGACTTTAGGGAAGTCAATCCCTTTAAATCTAATTCTCCTTTTAAATAAAATGAGAAGTTTGAACTAGATATTAAGATTTCTTCTAGTTCTAAAACTTTACAATTAAGCTTCATTTATGGTCAAAAGCTTCAATTCACTCAATCTTCCTTAGCATGTAAAAGAGTGAAGAAATACATAATTTGAAAAACTTCAGAGATTTTCAAAGTTTCCCCCACCACTAAAAAAGTACCTAAACAAGCATGTTAATTTATATTTTGCAAATTATAGTTAATGAGTTGTAATTTGGGGGAGGGGGATAGGCTAGTGACAATGTGGGGAGGGGGAGTGCAAGTATTCCTGAGGGGGGTGAAAGATTCCTATTTTACACAGTTGCTTTTCAAAATGAGTGATCTCTGTGTCTCCTGGCCACTCCGGGGGAAACAATGTGCTTTTTAAAATTGTGGTAAAATATACATAACATAAAATTGATCATTTAAAGCATTTTTAAGTGTACAATTCTGTAGCATTAGGTACATTTATACTGTTAGGCAATCACCACTACCAGTCTTCTTCAGAACATTTTCATCTTCCCCAACTGTAAGTTTGTACTACTAAGCAATGATTCCCTTATTCCCTCCTTCCCCCAGCCCCTCCCAATCATCATCCTACTTTTTGTCTCTATGAATTTGACTACTCTAGTGGAATCATATAGTATTTGTCCTTTTGTGACTGGCTTATTTCACTTAGCACATCTTCAAGGTTCATCATGTTGCAGTATGCGTCAGACTTTCCTTCCTTTTAAAGGCTGAATAATAGTCCATTTTATGTACATATCACATTTAGTTTATCCATTAATCAATCTGCTGGACACTTTTGGCTACTGTGAATAATGCTTCTATGAACATGGGTGAACAAACATCTGTTCAAGTCCTTGCTTTCATTTCTTTTGGGGGAGAAACAATGTTTCAAAAAGTATAAAAATATTTTTAGCTTCATTCTAATGTAGATTTATTTTGTTTGAATTATTTCTCACTTCCCATCTATCAGAAACAAAATAAAGAAATGCTGTATCTAGCAAGCTGTATATTTAAATAAAATAAAACAAAACTAGGTTAACAATTCAAAGTTAATTTTTAAAATATGGGTTAAATATACTTTAAATTTTAATATGTTGAATATGAAAATTATATAGTCAAATATTTAAAATATTTTATATTCCTAAAATAAAACTTTCTTATTTCAATTTTTCAAGAAATTTAAATTTTAGTATATACTCTACAAACTCCTAAACTTCAAAATTTTTAGACATTTTATATCTGCACTACTCAGTGAATTATCACTAAAAAATTAAATTCCAGTCTGTATAGATTATTAAAAGGTATCTTCTAAAAGCATGGAAATGTATATGAGGGGCCCATGAAGTCCCGTTCCAAAAGGAGCCAGACATTTTGGGCTTAAAAATGTTTTTTCTTTATTGTACAATTAATCAGCTGAACCACTTTGTAAATTACCAACTATTTACTAACCACAAGGACATTTCTGTCCTTATTGTTTTGAATCATATCTCACACATACCCTTCATTGCATATACTCAACATTCAAGTATACCTACTTCTAGCAATGGCTGCCACACAGAAGTCGCTCAAAAGCCAATGATAGCTGAGCTAGTTTGTAAAACAAAATAAATCAAACATTAGTATCACTTTTTTTTTTTTTTTTTTTTTTGCGGTACGCGGGCCTCTCACTATTGTGGCCTCTCCCGCTGCGGAGCACAGGCTCTGGACACGCAAGCTCAGCGGCCATGGCTCACGGGCCCAGCCGCTCCGCGGCATGTGGGATCTTCCCGGACCGGGGCATGAACCCGCATCTCCTGCATCGGCAGGCGGACTCTCAACCACTGCGCCACCAGGGAAGCCCTAATATCACTTTTGACATTCAGAAATCTAAACCTGCAGGTATGATATTTTGCTAGGTTACAAAAGCCAAGTTAGTGTTTATTTATCAAAATACTTATATAGCTAGATCTTGTAAAAAAAAAAAAAACTTCATAAATAATCCCTATAACAACCCTATGAAAGAGATGCCATTATCCTCCCCACCAGCCCAATTTACAGATGAGAAAACCGAGAAGTTTAGTTTCCCCCGGATCACTGTAGTGAAGCCAGGACTGATACTTAGCAGTTTGACCCAGAGTCCATGCTTTTAATCATTGAGTTAAGATTAGTATTGGGAATGAAATGTTTCGCTATGGTGTGGATATGGAGAGTATATAACGAGTCCAGTGGAGAAAGAAGAACAAGGATGAAAGACCTTCCCATTTCATACACAAGAACAAACTAAAGCCAAACCAAATAAAATTTAAAAATCTAAGACTACATGAAAAAAAAAAAGTTTGTTTGGGTGTTCAGAATATGAGACTATGTACCTGGGGCAAGAGGAAGGAAGTGGTCTTGGCCACCAGGTGGCAAAAAAGTAAGTAAAACCTAGACTGGCATTTATAAATTCACAGCTTTGATGTTCTTTTCTGAGGATTATGAAGTCACTGTTTAAAACAGGCAAATTGTACTTGTTACATGGAAGAAAGTGATATATTTCAGTGGCCTTCAAGTATGCAAGGATTCTGGAAGTCTTTGGATATATGCTTTAATATTGTCAAATTTCTATTTCTTAAAATGTATCCAAAATGGACTGCCAAACTGCTCTCAAAGGTGGCATCAGTTTCCAGTAACAACTATACAACCACCTGATGGGGATTTGTCATTTGTTTTAACTTTGATACTTGATATTCTCTGGGATGTTGATGAGTGGCACTGAATCTAGAAATCAATTTGGGAAGAACTGAAATCTCTGAGTGTTTGTATTCCTGTATTCTCTATTTAACCTTTTTAAAAATACCATGTTCTAATTCTTTGTTAATGTATAGAAATGTAATATGTTTTTGTGTACTGACAGTATACAACAACAAGCTAGGAATATTCCTTAATGCCCAGGTTGAAGGCATATTCCAAGGTCAGGAAGTCGCCACCAAAATTGTAATCTGGATTGTGTGCACTGCCAAAAGGGAAAAAGGAAATTGAAGTCAGGAGAATATAGAGCTGGGAATATTAACCATACAGAAGTGAAGTTTGGGACAAAATGAGCATTTACAGAATCAAAGTATAGGTAGGTTAGTTAATAAGACTTAAGAAGCATAAAATGACTATTTAACAGAAATTCTAACTCAAGAACCACCAGATATTTTAGAAGAGAGTTTTCAGGTCACTCTGTTATTAAATGTTTTGGATCCTTTTTTCTAAAAATTTTGCATATAGTTTCAGGGTTCATAGAACCACACATATCCTTAATAGTGCTGTTGGTATCTAATGTAATTTTCAGATTTGACACCCAAGCTGATAGCACAGTAACTGCTTTTGCATGGAATTGATTAAATAGTACCTAGCTCTGAACCATCCTGCTAAGTGTTTGTCCAATGTCAATTCTTGAGAGAAATACATTATTACGTTATCCTGATACACTGCCATTTTGGGGTAGAAGATGTTAATAAGAAACAATTCTAAGCATTAGAACACTGACAAGATGGCATTACAGAAGCCAAGATCTTGGCACATTCTTCCCATTGAAAATGGAAGTAGCCCAAACTTGCATATATATATTAAACATCAATTCTCAAAATAATAGGCTCTTCCACTAGACCAGCTCTGAGATTTAACCTCTTAAAAAAATGTTTATTTGGTGAAGGAGTGAAATTTAGGTTATTTAAATTAAGTCAGTTTTATCCTACCATTATTTAATAAAGCAGTACATAGAAGTGAAACATATAAATCTGTTTAAGCAGGCAACAAAAAAACACAAAACCACACGGCTTCAGGGTGGATCAGGGTACAATTTCAAGTGTTCTATAGATATGATTTTGAAAGAGGTATTTTCATTAAGCATTGGGACAAAAGAACCACAGAACTGCATAAGCAGCATACAAGTATATTCCTCATAACAATCCCTTCTCCATATTTTTAGTAGGGTTATGGGGGGAATGCTGGCACTTATGAGGCCTTAATATAAGTACAACATTCCTTAACAAGTATCATTGTCTCTCTTATATAGATTGTGTAACAAGCCAATCAATTCTTACTAATATGGCCTTCAGTTTGTCTATCAACACAACATAAACTGCCATCTCCACCACTTCCTTTTTCTCCTGGTTGCCAGCTGCTTTTCCTTAGCTATACTCACCTGTTAAGTAAAGGTCTGAAGAAATACTACCACTCCTAGAAAGTGTGTTATAAATCCTCATGACTGTAACTTGTGCTTAATACCTTTCCTGGCCTCAACAAATCAACATTTTGCCATCATTTCTTCAAACATGGAAGTTTTGTGCAAATTTTCTCCAGGAGTGCCTGATAAGAACTAGAATAACTATTTCAAAGAAGAAAGGTTTAAATGCCCAATTAAAGAAAATAAGAACAACATATTTAACAGACTAAAAGTCAGTTTTAATTCTTTAAGACCTCGGGCAAGTAATTTAACTCTTATATTTCTTCATTTGAAAAAATAAGGTAATTGGCGTAACATTCATTCAAGTCTCTCTTAATTCTTAAATTCATGTGTTCTTTTGTAAATTGGCTGTCAGTATTTTAAATGTATTATAATGAATGAATATGTATTATTAATAAATTAATGCTCTACAGGCTCTTTTCATCTTATAAAAAATTAAATGCTATGTAATACAGGGTAGACTTTAAGTTTCAGAAATCAGACAAAAGTAGATAACACTTAGGAAAGACCTTATGAAGGAGTTAGAACTAAAAAGTCAGTAAATACGACTTCCAAAAGCAGAGGGAAAACCCTCCAGGCTAGGAGAATAATACATGTAAAAGTATGACAGTTGAGAAAGAACTAAGGCAAAGGTATATGGTAGAAAGGAAGAAAAAAAAAACAGGGAAAGGGGAGGATTAGATAAATGAGAAATTTAAAAATAAATCTGTTTAACAATGTATAGAAAACCATTGTAGTTCTTTTACACATGGAATAAAGAATGATGCAGTCATTTAGGTAACTGCATATAAGCCTGCACTGACTTGGAATTACATTAGAATCTGATAGTACTGATGATTTTAGAGCACAGTAACTTGGTAACTTGTGTACTACTGAAGAACTTTATTTATTTAAATCTTAAGCTTTCAAAAACAAACCTCAAACAGGCATACTCTTCAACCTGCTACATGGAGGTACATCAAACACACATTATTTAGAAAGCAGAAGATTTAACAAATGGCTATATGGTGCACAATGTATAAACCACATCCTTTAATTAAATATCAACACATGACTACATTTAAAGGTAATTGTTTCTCCAAATTAGTAACACATAAAACTTTCTCCCACACAAAATAAACTAAAGGTAATCTTGATTTACTGGATATTTTAGTTAATAAAAATTGTCTTAAATTTTCCTTTTAGAGGCAAGTAGCAAACAAAGTAAATACTGCAGCCATTTTTTTGTTTGTTTGTTTTCTTTTAGAGACAATTTCTAGAATAGGTCTGAAAAGTATTTTAGTAAAAGCTGATACAGAACAATGATGTTTCTGATGCTGTATGCCCAGTGATGCAACTGGAGAAAAGTGGGATGGTGGGAAGGGGAACAGAAGATTGCAAAAACAGTTGAGGCAAATCCTTGATACTTGATTTGAGAAGAATCTGAGAGCTAGTTTTAGATACATGTCTTGTGTATCTCTGGTGTAAATACTTGTTTGGGAGGAGGAAGAAAACAAGCATTAAAGATGGGTAGTCCACTCATCCTTTCAAATGTCATCAACTGGGTTACTAAATATCATCTTAGGCATGAAATATTAAATTCATCTAATGATTTTTGGTATTGCATACAATTTTTACCTTTCGAAGAAGTCTTGTTTCACATTATATGTACCTTATTTTTATAAAGTAAAGGAATGGTAGAAACAGCACCAGCTGAGGAGTTAGGGAACTCAGGTTCTAGTTACAACTCTATTTAAATGAGCTCTTATGCCCCCAACTACCTCAATTTTAATGTGAGAAGATTCAATTATAACATCTAGAGCTTTTCCAGCAAGAATATTTTATTATGCTAAATCCTAATTCTCCTCTGTAATCTGCCTGGATTTGGGGGGCATTGTATCCTATGTTCACAATGTTGCTCTTTATACAACTGGATATAATTCCTTTCCTCTCCTTGACCCTATAGAAATTTGATTGTTTATTCTATTAAAAATACCAAGGATATAAAAATAGCCTCTGAAGTATAACATTTTAAAGAGAACAAAAATTGTGAAACCTGTGGGAATATTATTGAAATTAAGTTAAAACAGTATCAAACAGGTAGTTTTCAATGACCTCGACCTCAATATTGTAAAGTCTAAATAAATACTAAACGGAGAGTTCAATTTGGAAAAACAATTTCTTTCATCCTTTATTACAGGTGAGAACACATGCAATTCCTTTGATTTACTGAGGTTACCTTTTCCACTCTTTTATAGTAATTCCTGGCTTTTACAAATAAAGGAGTGACCAGGGTTATGTAGAATAACACAGCAGAAGGAACAACGTAGAATGTGTGAGTAAACGAACAAATGGAAAATATTTGAGAGTAAATGTGAATTTCTTCCTTTCATATGTTCTCCTAACTTACAATTTCTTTTCTACATAGCCTACAAAGTAATCTGCTCAAGAACTCCTTGATAGCTTCCCGCTGTACCTGTAATAAAATCTAACTTCTCCACAGGTCCTTAAAGGCCTTGTGTGACCCGGCCTTTGCTTACGCCTCCAAACTTATCTTGATACTTTCACCTCTATGATTGCAGACTCCCTCACTCACCCTCTTTCAGTTTCTTGAAAGCTGTTTCCAAGTCAGGATTTGCACACTTGCCTCATTTGCTCCCTCTGACCTCTCAATATTCCAGTCTCAAATGCCACTTTTCCCAGACGTCTTAAAAGCCTCAAATCTAAATTGTTATTCTTCCTCATAGCACCCAGTTCTTTTCGTTTACAGTTGAATATTGTGATCCCTGCCATGTGTGCTTAATTGATTAATGCCTACTGTCTTTACTATGATGTTAGTGACCATGTGTTTTCTTCAGCAGTATACAGGCAGCACCTGATCAATAATAATTTACTAATGAAATGAAAGAGAGTAAAGAAAATAAGAACTTTCAGTTATACCTAAAGACCTGACAGAACATAAACTGAGATAGATAATGCTAAATATAATTAAAATAGGTTTTGTTTTGTTATTCTGAACCAGGATTCACAACACTAATGTGTGTAATTTATGGCTTGACTCTTTCTGGAAACCATAATAATTAACAAATTATGCTTCTATTTACATTGCACTCTATGCATTAAAAAAAACACCTTCTGATATACTTAAAATCCTTAAGAAAGGTAGTTAAATAAGCAGACCAGTAAGTTAAGGATAATTACCACATGTACATTTTACTAATGTGCTAATTGGGGATGTTTTATCTGGCTAATACCCATTAACTGCAATAGCAAATCCATTTTCCTGATTATAAAGCTATAATACTATATTTTTCTTTATTAAGTTATATCACGAGTATCTTCTGACAAGGCTAGAAAATCCTTTTTTAAAAGTTATTTGAATGGTGGCAAAAAGAAAAAAAGTTGAAATTCTTCCAAGTTGATTAATTTGGGAGCCATTTTAGCGAGCCTTGTACTCATGAGTTACTTTGAAGAGTTAATTTAAATTTTGTATTGGCAAAAACTGAACATTCTCTGCTACTGACAGTTTCTTTTGGGATGAAATGTGTGCTAGTGGGAAGAATTTATATTCTTAAAGCATTCACTTTTAAATGATTTGGGCACTTAAAATAACTGAGTGATTCACTCCTGCAGCCCTCAGGTGGAGCATATTGTCCCTAAGTGATAAGTTATCAGTCAGTGCCCCACTGTAAGCCCCTGAACAGTGATTTTTTCCCCCCTGTATTACTAGTACTACTTTCCAGTGCCATCACAGGCAGAAGCAGAACTTCAAACTTAAAGAAGATGGAACTAAGTCAGTTCTTCACTTTGATAGGAACTCTAAAAAAATAAGATACACATGTGTTGATTAAAGATGTACTGTTATAGTTGGTTAGGCAATATTTACACTTCTATAAGCAAATAAGTTTATGTATCCAGGATAATATTCCCAAAGTGGGACAAGGTAGGGTAGTAAGCAATGGTACAAAATATCTGTTAGAGCAATTTGATTTTCTATTTCTGAAAGTATTTAGATTTACAGCGGCTTTCAGCAATTTAAAAAATAAGCCATAATACACAAAACCCAGAAGTATCTAAGAAATTTACAAAAGGAAACAGTTTGTGAATCAATGCTTTGAATTTCTAGGAGTTGCTTTTGTTTATCATTTTATTAATTTCTTACAAGTTTGGTAATGAGAACCCTCAGAAATCAATTTGCAGCAAAACAAAATATGAAAGAAGTTTCTAACATGGGGGAAATACAATATTTAGTTTTTTTGAACACAATAAAATATTCAGCTATAACAACTGAAGTTTGTTATACAATGGTAACAATGTACTATATTTTTGTATATATATAAGTTTCATTTCATGAATCTTTGTTGGCATGGGTGGTTTGAGGGCTGGTACTGGCCTATAATCAAGTTTTTACCATTCTTCAGCAAAATGAGAAAAGTTATGGACAAAAGTAGTGAGTTAATAAATTTAAAGGTTTGCCCTCTATTTGGAGATTATATCCTTTCAACAGTTTTCTAACATTAAAATATATCTTTTTTTGTGAAAAATGAAACTCTTGTAAGAAACTAAGAAATGGTAATAGGTACTAAGTTTTTATTTTTGAAGTGATTGTACTGAGCAAAACTTCAATTGGTAGCCTCTCATTATCCTTCCCCCTTTTTGGAAATTTCACTGTTCCCCTCAAAAATAAAAAATTTTAGAACTACTGGGCTTTGAAACTAGATATAAATGCAATCAAATCACAGCTCAGTTACCTTCTAAGTTGTGTCGGCTTTAGACAAATCACAGTACTTCTCTGAGCCTCAATCTTATTTGTAAACTGTGCAGAGTTACTGGGAACATGAAATGAGACATCTAAATTCCTGCCATACTAGATGCAGAAAAGATGTTCTTTTTACTTGGAAAATGCAGGCATGTATTTTATAATCCCTTTCTGGACCCTCGAAATCAATCAAATCCTGACTGTGCGAAGTGTCACTCCCTCAGGACCGACTCCTCCACACATATTCTGGAGGGTTCCAATGCCTCTAGCATCTTCAGAGACCCTGCCTAACCAGTTATCCTCTCTGATGTTTCCTGTATCTTCAGCCTCTCCTGCTCTTCTGATCCATCTCTGCTGTTTATAAACATATTCAAGAGTCTCCTCTTTAAAAAAAAAAAAAAAAAGTGTATATATCTAGATTCTACTACCTTCTCTGACTATCTTTCAAAATCAAACTTCTTTACTTCTCATTTTCCACTGTTCCCCATGAGGGCCAAAATGAATTGTGATCTAACATCTATCATGAAGTTGTTGATCCATTTAGGATTACCGGTAACCTCATAATTTCAAGTGCATTGGGTATTTCTTAGTCTTCCTTTTACACAATCACTTGTGGAATTAAACACCATCATCCTCTCCTTTCCTTCTTGAAACTAACTTCCAATCTAGGTTTTTCTGGTGATCTTTTCAAAGGTTATACTATTATTATTATTATTTACAAATTGCCCTTTATTGTCCTCTTATCTTTTGTTTAACTCGCCCAAACCTATGCTTTAGCTACAACTTTGGTCTTTTGCCTTCCTGTCTTTTGTTCTCAGCCATACCCCTGGCTTTAACTACCATTTATACACTGATGGTGTCTAAATCTAAAAAACTAAACCTGAATCTCTAGCACAGACCTCTCCCTTAAGCTATAGACCCTGAATATCTAAATCTGTATTTCCTTCCCTCCTCCTCCCTCCCTCTCTCTTCAGTTCTCTCATTCAATCAAGGCCTAACTCCTAGGTACCTCTCCATCCCCTCAGCCACATCTTAGCTCAACCACTTTTCAACTTATTAAAAAGTCACTCAGTAGTATCTATCTCATACCCCTCTAATGCACATTCTACACTGTTGCCAAGTGATTTCATTTTTTTGTTTAAAATCTTTCAATAGGTCTTATATCCCTCTTGGATTAATCTAAACTCTTTAACATGTCATACATGATTCCCCCACCCTCTTCCCTTCTTGGCATCTATCCTTATTTCTGAGTACTTCCTTTTCCATTCATTCTACTGAGCATTTAGATAATCTTAGGTGCAACATTATTTTGTGTGTGCATATGCATGTATTAGGTCATGAAAGCAAAACTTCTTATGGATTTTAACAAATGAAAAATTGAAAGCAACTACCCTAGGGAATTCTATCAGAATGTCTTCCAAGCATAATTTTTAAAGGTCTTCCTCACTCCCATTAACTTAACCGCCCTAAATCTTCATTAATAAAAGTGACAGTGAGGTCTGTTAAAAAGCTGTGAATGAAATGTAAGCTTGCCAAACCAAGTTACCGAATGGCATTATTTTCTCGTTAATAGCTGATGTGTGGAGAATAATTTTTACTTTTTAGGGGTGGAGATGGCAAAGCTAAAGAGTGAAAAATTATAAGTACACCAAGCAGGATACTAATCAGAAACAAAAAATCTAGGCTACAGTTTGCTGATGGAATTTGGGGGGGGTAGTTTATTACAGGAATTATTTCAACTGCTTTTAATTTTCAAAACACATTTAAGAATAATGTAAATTCAGAAGCCAAACAAATTTGTTGCACTAGATAAACTGATAATGTCTTCTACTTTTGTTCCTGGAGGCGTTTTCTTTTATTTCAGGTTTGTTGGGATTGGAATGGAGACTTGCCTACACCAAGTTAATGAGGTTATTTCAACGTCTCTTTCTTCTTCATCCTGACCTACATCAAGCATATACTTATTCTCTTAATCCTATTCTTTCACTGTGGCTACATTCTAAAAATAAATCTTAGTTAAATATGCTAAGACAGACATAATGAAAAGAATTTCTTTAGCAGTATGTATTTTTAAGGGTAAAGACCCCTATCTCTATTGCCATAAAAATAAAGTACAGAGTGCTACATGAAACTACATGGCAGGGGGCTGGGGCAGGGAGGGAAGGAGGTAGGGGCTTTTACTTGTTATCTCCTTTAATCTTAATAATACTTTTCTCAGGTTATCATCCCTTTACATATGAAGAAATCAAGGCTTCAGGTTAAGTCAATCAACTTGTCCAAGTTCACACAACTTATTAAATGGGAGAGCCAGGAACATAGGTTTAACTTGACTATATTCTGTCCACTCTTCCAAGATTATCCACATGGTTAATGCCCTCACTGCACATTGTGCTCATTCTCCCCTTCTCAAAAGGGAGACCTATTTAATAGGTCAAAACTTCCTCATTTGATTTCCTCCTTACCATTCTCTACCTTTTCTTTAGAAGTTATTTATCGCTTTCTAACATATTAGATATTTATTGTGCATATTGTGTATGGTCCTCTGCTAGGTGGTAAGCTCTAGAAGGTTAGGGATCTTTGTTTATTTTGTTTACAGATGCACCCCTCAAACCTAGAAGAGTAACTGATAGTAGACACCGGCCCATTCTTCCTTTCCCACTTTTCATCTTTAACTGTACAAGGACTTGTTTAACCATTTTCACCTTTAATTCCTGGGAAAACAAAACAGGACCTACATCTGAGCCAAATTAACATTAAAATACTTGAATTTAGTCTGAAATTCTGTTAAAAAATTAGGATAATAAGTATCATTTTTAAAATTCTAGGCAGAATAAAAAGTGATGACAAGACACATAAAACAAACTGTAAAATGTGGAGATGCAAATGATGAAAGATTAGTACCTTAGAGTACCTGCTCACTTTCTGTGATGTTTTAGAGGCCAAATGTGAGACACAGATGAAAAAAGGAATCAGAGTACTCTAAAAGCAGTGGTTCCCAAACCTTTTGTTAAAAAAGTCAAATTGGGGACTTCCCTGGCGGGCCAGTGATTAGGACTTTGCCTTTCAATGCAGAGCGTGTGTGTTCGATCCAAATTAAAAAAAAAAAATTGGAATGACAAAAGAGTTAACAAGTTTTAATTTTGCCACAAAGGGGTGTTACAAACTAAATATAATATACTATCACTATAATTTCATAAGCACACATTAACATAAAAATAATTTCAGTATAAAGGGTAGTCATTTTTACTGAGTAAATTTAGATTCACAAACACCTCATTTATAAAAATAGCTCCATGTGTATTTAAGATTTACATGTGAAAAAGTAAAACTTTTAAAACAAACTGTAACAGAATCTTTATAATCTCAAGATAGAGAAGATTTCCTTTAAAGAGAAAAAGCATAATCATAGAAGAATTTGACATTAAAATTAAGAACATCTAGTTACCAAAAGATACCATACTTAAAGTGAAAAGGCATGCAAATGACTAGAAAATATCTGTAAAGCCTACCAAGCATTGCTATCCAGAATACATAAAAAGCATTTACAAATCAATAAAATAAACCCGTAGAAAAACAGAATAGGCAATTCATAGAAGGAACATGAATAGCCAAAAAATAAATGAAAGTGTTCTCAACAGTGTGATGAAACCTACAATGAAGTAACATTTCATACTCCTCATAATGTCAAAACTTAACAAGTCTAAAGTATCTGGAAGGTGAGAAAACAGACCCTTTAATCCATTACTGATACAAACACTCTGGAGAGAAAACTGGTAGTTATCAAATCAAGTTGAAGAAGCAGCTCCTACCCTGTGTTCTAGCAATCTACTACTAGATTTGTATCCCAGTGCAATCTTTCTCAATAATGGCTTTTTAGTTGTTGTAACGAATGGGGTACTACTGTATAGATACCAGGGACACGAGGCACACTTGGTGTGTAAAGATAATGCTGTGACACGTCCCATGACTTTTGAACATTCTGCTGGACAATCATTTAAGGGAACAGAAGGAAAAAATAAGGTCAAATATTAATAAATAGGATTTAACACAAAGTATATTTGTATTGTTTTAATATAGGTGAAGATTTTAAAGAATGCAACCCTTGTGTAAAGAGAGAAGACTGCACTTTTATTTTTGTTCCAACTTTACTGAAATTAGTTATTTCAGAAACTCCCTTATCAGTATCAGTGCCTCTGTTGGTATTTGAATGGCCAATTCAACACACCTGTTTAATCTGCTTTAGCAGCTGTCCTATTCATGGTGATCCTACCCGTGCAAAGTATCTACTACTACTATTTCTTCTAGCAGTGCTTCTTAGACTTTAAGGTGCACTCAACTCACCTGGGAATCTTGTTAATATTCAGCACCTGAATCACTAGGGTAGGGCCTGAGGTTCTGATTTCTAACAAGCTCCCAGAATTCTAATGTTACTGGTCTACTATCACACTTGGTAGCAAGATTACAGTGTGGTTGAGCCTGAGCATTGACACAGTGCAATATATTACTTTGTTATAAATTACTTCTTTATTTTAGTCAGGGCATTACTTTATTTAAAATATGAATGTAAGTTTATTATTATGAATTTCATTTTAACAGTAATGAGGAAGTTGTAAAATATTACTTTAAAAATGGTATATAGGTTCAAGAACCACTACCCTAGAGGAAGCCTTGCACATGCACCTAAGTAAACATACACCGGAATATTCCCTACGCACTGTTTAATAAGCAAACAATTGGAAACAACTAAAATGACCAACAGAAACCTGATACAGTCACATAATGAAACACACACCATATGACAGTAAAAATAAACTAGAGCTACCTGAATAAACATAGATAAATCTTGGCATGATCAGTGAAGAAAGCAAGCTACAGATACAAAATTCATATTTAAATAGTCTTAAAACCAATCAAAGAAAAACCATATAGGGTTCATGGATATAAAGGAATGTAGTAAAGTATAAACGGAAGGATGCATGTTAGCAGTTGGGAGTGGGGAAAAGAGGGAATAGGATTTAAGAGGGGTACCAAGTACAGAGGAAGTTTTGTTTTGTAGTTTTAACTTTCCAACTGGGTAATGAGTGCATGAATATTCATTTTATTGTATATTATCAATACTTACATTGCTATATTATTTCTCATTTCACCTCAGTTGGCGAAAACTGTTGGGCCTAGACAGATGTTTGGAAAACACTGCTCCAAAGCAAAGATTCAGGACTAGAAGTCAGAAGACCCAGATTCAAGTCTCAGTTCTGGTTCTTACAAATTGTGTAGCTTTAGGCAATTCAAATAACGAACTTCTCTAGGCTTTATTTCATCTGTAATAAAGTCATAAAGCATCATTTTTCCTCTCCAACTCACAAGGCTGGGTTTGAGAGCCATATTGCTATGTGAGAAATCTTTTAACAGGATAGGAAAGGTAGGAGTAGGTAGGAGTAATTTTTGAGAATTAAGAGCAAAACCTTGGATATATTAGAAATAAAATCTATCAGTAAACAAACCAAGCAAGTCAATCTGTCACTCTATTTTCTTGTCATCACTGATTCTAAAGATATGACACCAAATTATATTTTCTTAACAATGGAGAAATTTTGAGTTTATCACTTCCTAAGTGATGGCATATGGATAGACAGTCTCCCTATTATAACTATGTTTCTTTATCGTAATTCTTCACCAAGGAACTGAAATTCATGATACCAAAACAAAATTGCATTAAAAAGTACTCTTATTAACTAAAACAATCAATGTCACATAACCAGAGGAACTGTTGGTTCTCACTGCCCTTTCTACATAGTGAGCAAATGCACATTTTATTAGTCCTATATTACAGATGGAGAAACTGACTCAGATGTGGGATAGCTTGCCTGGAGCTGTAGACCAATTCAGCGACAAAACTTGGAACAGACACTAACTGCCTAGTTCTTCTGTGTCCATTAAACTACCAAAAACATTACTTTGCCATAATGCTTTATGGCAATTCTGTATGTCACAGGAAATAGAAAATTCTTTGTCAGATGTCATGCACGTTTCAAAATGGGCAAAGATACTCAAGGAAACAAGCCACTTATCAACTACAGTACTGCACAGCAAGTGACAAGATTAAAACTGCCTAGGTGTGCTAAAACTCTAATCCTATCCTTGACAATTAACCTTATTAATTCTACAGCAGGAGAAAAGAGAGGTCAAAATATAGGTGAGGGTTTCCTCCTGGATCTCAAGTAATATAGCAATTATCGCACAACAGGGACCTTATTTCTTTTATAAGGTGAAACATGTCTATCTCCACTGCTCTTCTTTAAGTAAGCCTCCACCCCTACTCCCAACCAAAGAGTTGGGCACCCAAATTAGAACACTGGCAATTATGATAATTATCAAAATATTGGCTCTGATTAGATATTAGATAAATCACCCAAATGAGTTTATGCTATAAACGTATGAGACAAACTCTTCATAGAGAAAAGTTCATTTTATTTTAAGTCTTTTTGTTAATGTAAACAGATGAATGCTCTTACAACATGTACCTTTTTACTCAGACTCATTACCTAATGACTAGTAGTTTTAAATGACGCGAGATTTCCAAACTTTTTATTTATTGAAGCCTTAAAGAATTCAATGAATTATCTTACGGATCAAGTACTGCATATTACAGAAAAGTTTTAAACATGAATACCTTTTTGTAAGCTAACAGCCAAAATTTAAAGGTCACCCTCCCTGTATTCCGTTACTCATCCTTCTGCTTAACAAATCCACTTCACGCTGACTTAAATCTATGAGTCATTTAAAAAAGTTATATCCTGGCGTTGGCAGAAATCTCCACGGATCAAAGCTCTGAACATTTCTTTCTTTTTTTTTTTTTTTGAATAAGAAGCCAGGGTTAAACTCTCTTCTTTACAAAAGCCCTTCACAACAGTACAATCTAACTTTTCGTTTCAGGGTTAAAAAAAATTCCAAAGAAAACTTCTAATTTTTCAATTCAAAAACAATTCCTGATGAGCCTACCCTAGAGTTCGAAAACAAGTAGAGTTCAACCATCGAGAGAAAACCACCCTACGGCGGCGGACCAGAATACACAAATCACCAAGCGCGGTGCACAAACGAGCTAAAGTCTAGGCTGGCACACACGAGGACATCCAGGAGACAGCCTTCAGGCGTCGCGACTCTCACAATGAGCCAGGGAGCGAAAAGTGAACCTGGACCCATCTTTCCGTCCACAGGGAGAATAGCAAAGGAATGAAATGAGGCCCTTCTTTGCAAGAAGGACCCAAGACCTTTGCCAGTCCGTCTGTCCGTCCCTCTCCCGCCCCCAGACTCCCGCAGCCTCACCGACTACGAAGACTTTCCTACCTCTCCCCTTCACCGAACCAACAGAGAATCTTCTCAAAAACCCAGACGCGATCGGGAGTGGCTTCTCCGCCTTTGCCGGCGCCGAGAGGCATCCCAGTCGCCAACAACAAAGACGCCTCCCGCTCCCCTCCCCCCGCCCGGCCCGGACTCGTCCCTCCCGCGCTGCTGCTCCGGGCCTAGCGCCCCCTCCCCGAGCCCAGCCGCAGCGCCCCGGCCCCCCGTGGCCCCACGCACCTGCACCTGAGGGCCGCAGGCAAGGCGTCAGGCAGAAAGGGCCAGGAGAGAACCTCTGCCGCCGCGCTGTCCTCTACGAGGCGCGATCCGCGCTGCTGCCGCCGCCCGACTCTCCCGGCCTGCGGGCGGGCCCGGCCAAAGAGGGGGGACGAGGGCGGCAGCCCCCGGCGCCGGGACGAGCAAGAACGGCGGCGCCCGAGGGGGCCGGCTCGCGCTCCCGAGTCTCGCCTCGCGACGGCCCTGCTCCTCCACACGGGTTCGCGTTCTGCTGACTAACGGCCTCGGCGCGAGGCGCTGGAGCGGCCGCCTCCGCCGCCGCCGTCGGCTGCTGTTGGGCCTCACGTCCCGCGCGGCCGTGGTCGCTGCTGCCGCAGCCGCCGCCACCTCCCTTTCTGGCACTGCAGACACCACCCAGACCCAGTCAGGTCTTTCTTCTTTTTAATCCTCCTTTCTTTGCTCCCCTTCGGCCTGCCGGCAGCGGGGTTCGCTCTCGTGGCGGGAAGGAGGCTGGAAGGGAACCCAGGCGCTAGCAGAGAGCTCACTAAGCTAGGACTTGGTCACTGACTGAACGAAAGCGCCAAGGCTGACCCGGACTCCAGCCTGCGAGCGGGCCGGGGGTTGGACGGAGTCCAGTTTAGCCCGACTTCCACCAATCACAAGCCGCCCAGAGGAGTAGGGCGCCCGGAGAGGCCGAGCTGAGTCGGCAGGAGGCGGGGATTGCGGAAAAGAAGAGCCAATAGGAGCAAAGTTTTCCCTCCCCTTCACTTGGGCGGACTGCCACATTCGGACCAATGGGGGAATTCTCGCTTCGAAGAAAGTGGGATTTTTCGCCGGGTTTGAGAAAGAGGCTTCGCGGATGGGGAGGGGTAGAGATTGGGCTGAGTAAAAGACCCTTGCTGGAGCTGAAGGGCCGAAAGGTGTCCTTTGACCTCCGCGAGGAGTCACGTGGGATGCCGGAGGCGGAGGCAGAAATGCTGGTTAAGTTCCTTCCGGGTCGGAGACAGAAGCGTGAACTCCGTGGAGATAGTTCCTGGTACCCTAGGCTTGGGTGCATCTTCCTTGTCCCAGCTCGAGGTGGTTGTGGTTTCGGCGATGAGCTCCCAGAAGGGGAACGTGGCTCGTTCCAGGCCTCAGAGGCACCAGAATACGTTTAGCTTCAAAAATGACAAGTTTGATAAGAGTGTTCAGACCAAGGTAGGAGCCTGCCTATTACACTAAATCTGACTCCAGGGAGGAATGGTTCAGTGGAAGTGAGAGGAGTTGGCTCTCAGGAAGTGAGAGGAGTTGGCCAGGGCAAATGTGGACCGCAGCCCAGAGTTAGTTTTGGCTGCAGTGTAGCCTTTTCTTTGACCTGGATGTGGTGTCTCCTTGTAAATATATTTGGCGGTGAACATTTGACTAATTGTACTGAATGAACGGGACCCTCATCAAACCTAAAATGCAAAGGGAAAATTGAGTCGTTGAACGCTCCCATTTGGATTACATATTTGCAGTAGGAAAACGAGGATTATGACGCTAGTGTCTTTTTCAAATGTTGCACCAGGTTTATGCAGTCACTGTTTCTTTTTTGGAAAATCCCAGGCCCATAGGTTTGTAGGGAGAATGTGAAAGCTCTTAAGCCCTCTTAGCCCCAGTGTCCACACCAACATAATGGGAATTTCTCTCTCGTTTGTAAGATTGTTTTGAGAATCAAATTATTTGATGAATGCAAAACTGCTTGTGTTGCTGTTTATATTTATTTAGCAGATTTATTTAAGCTGGAAGGAAATTCAGACTGTATAGATAGCCAGAGGTCTTGGGTTGTATACAGCTACTAATTTGCTGTTAAGTATTTCTCTCTCCTCACTTAGCTGTATGGAGGGGAGATAATTGAAGACAAGAGCAGCTTGGGGGCAACCGCCATCATATCAGATAAACCTGACGTTAACGTAAACTGGAGCTCAAATTTTCTAGGTGTGTGGCTTAAGCAAGTTATTAAATATTTAATTTCTCTGAGTCTTACTTTGGTCTCAAATGAGAAACCCGCCTGTGTTGTTGAGAGGTTAAATGATATATATAAATGATCTGGATCATTAGTGTCCAACAAGTGATAAATTTCCCAACATTGGCTACGCAAGAAAAGTAACTTTTTTTTTTTTTTTTGGCTGCGTTGGGTCTTTGTTGCTGAGTGCGGGCTTTCTCTAGTTGCAGCGAGCCGGGCTACGCTTCGTTGCGGTGCGTGGGCTTCTCATTGCGGAGCACGGGCTGTAGGCGCGTGGGCTCAGTAGTTGTGGCTTGCGGGCTCTAGAGCGCAGGCTCAGTAGTTGTGGCGCATGGGCTTAGTTGCTCCGCGGCATGTGGGATCTTCCAGGTCTGACGATCGAACCTGTGTCCTCTGCATTGGCAGGCGGATTCTTAACCACTGCATCACCAGGGAAGTCCCAAAGTGACAGTTCATGGTAACCAGTGACTTCCTTTTTGTTTCCTTTCTGTCTTCACTATACAGATATATAATGAACATCTTTCATGTACAGGGTCCCATGTGCATGTGTATACAGTGTTCAAAAGAGTTGACTCTGCCTTCAAGGAACTTATGGTTTTCTGGGTCATGGGACAATAGCACAGAGATATATAATTATAAATTATGATGAAGGGAATCACAGTTGAGTAAAGAAGAATAAGGAGGGATATTTTCAATTGGGCGCTCAGAGGACCTCTCCTTTCCCTTAATTAGGTTCAGATTCAGAAGGAAAACCTGGAGCAACGTTTGGGAAGACTTTCCCAAGTTTGTGCCTGTCATCAATAGGTAAACCAGAGTAAAAAAGCTGTGCTATTCCAAATAGATGTCTATCTTGCCCTGTATTCTTACTCTAAGTCTTTTCACAAGCATTTACTGCTGATTGTTTTTCATCAGGTGATAAAAAGCAGTTTTAATAAGTATTTAGCTACAGTGTCGCTTACTGTGCTTGTTGTCCTTTTACGTACAGGACTTCTTGAACTTGTACTTCTTGTTCTAGTACTTCGTCCTAGACTTCCTGTACTTTTCATCGTGTATTTTCTGGTGTTATCTAACAACCATGTCATTATGGTCTGAAATGTTTTCATGAGTCTCAAGTTCAGTTCCTGAGTTTCATTTTGTTTATCACTGTTATCATTAATTCCTTTGTCTCTTTTAAATAGTGAGGAAGTCTCATTCGTCCATTGGTAGAACCACCAGGTGCTTTGTTATTGGAGGTTCTAACAAAAACAGCAAGAAATATTTTACTGAGGAAGATCATTAGGTTGATTGTTCATCTGTCTGATGGAGGACTAATAATTGGCTGCATTCATGGCAAATTCTTGAACCATCTATGTGTAGCTGTTTAAAGCCAAGATTTTGTCAGAAGCATCTGACCCTGTCTTCATTCCTGTGCTTTATACCAGAAAGATGTTTTATTCAGCAACATCTAATAAAGGAGTGGTAAGATGTGCATGATTCTCTGTAACTCTCCTTGAAGGATTGTAGTAACAATTGACTACTTGTACCTCATTATTTTGACATAGTCTTACATGATGGTTCTCCGTCTCCTCGTCTGCCAAGCAGTTTGTCAGGACTGAAATTAGAAGTTGGATAATGACAGCTGTTTTATTGGAAAGTTTATCTAAGTAAAGCACCCACTCCCAAAAAGACACAGGTGATAACTGTCTTCATATACTTGAATATATTCCAGAAGAGGAGAGAAGCTTCGCATTCCAAATGGCCAAACTTGAACCAACGGGTCAAAGTAAAAGAGATAGGTTTCAGCTCAATATAAGGGAATTGTCTTAATAGTGAGGAGCATGCACTAGAATTTTGTAACCTCCCTGTCACTGGGGTTATTAAAAGAAGCCTCTATGGCCATTGGCCTGCAGTGCCCTCTCATGACTTGCAGAGGTGAGGTGGAGAGGGGAGTAGGTTTAAATCTCTTCTAGTCATTTGGTACTAAAATATTGATTGTATCGATATCAAGCTTGTGTCCCTTATTGGAAAGGCAATAATGTGTAGTGGAAGGAACACTGGACCAAGAAAAAGCCACATTTTAGCCCCAGTTCTGTTGTTTTTTTTTGCTTTGTGGAAGCATAAAGCATATGATAATTTATGTGGACTTGCAGTTGCTCAAAGCTTAAAAAATTAATTAGAAAAGAAATACATGTTTGTTGAAGAATATTGAAACAACAGAGAAATGTATAAAGTGTAAAAGTGAAAGTACCTTTTTCCAGGCCTGTTCCTCTTCAGATGTAGTCACTGTTAAGAGTTAGATGTGTATGTTTTTAGACATCTATGCACAATATAGTACATATGAAATAAAATGCATTTTCCCTTTCTCATTTAGAAAATTGAGTATGTCAGAACATAGAGATTAAGCTCATTCTTTTTAATGGGTGTATAATATTCTATAATATATATGTAGAGTAGCTTATTTAATTACTTTCCTATTAATAAACATTTGAGTTGTTTTCAATTTTTCACTATGACAAATAAAGTTGCAGTGAATTCTTGTATTCACATATTTGTTTCATATCAGTTATTTGGTACCAGACATTGTGGTAGACACTAGGGGTATAAGGTTGAGCATAATATACAGCCATGCCTTTAATTGAAGCTTATAGTTTGGTGGGCAAGGTGACAGGCATTAATCAAATAATCTTTTTGAGTATGTTAATACAAATGGCAGTAAGAGCTAGGAAGGAAAAGTCTAAGGGAACCTTGAGAGTATCTAGCAGGAAGTCTTGAGTAAGTTTGGAGGGTTTAAGAAGGCTTCCCTGAGGTCTGAAGGATGGATAGCATTTAACTAAATGAAATGGGAAGAGCATATATTATCTTCTTAAGGATGCTGTTTGTTTCATATGTGTAGTCAGCATTGTTTTTACTAGCATGTCTGAAAGTGTTAGAGCCACAGGATCACATGATTTTGTTAGGGCAGAAGTCAATTTCGTGGTCAATACTAGATCTCACTTTTAGGGGGTCATAGTGTACATTAGCATAAAACACTTAGATGTTTTGCAGTTTAAAAAAAAATTATTTAGCCAAAACTTCCCTGGCTGTAGACTTTGGTTTACATAATACCAGTTAAATGTGAATTAATTTTGGGGGGAACACACTCATTTTGGGCAACTCTTGTTACTACCTTGAAATGGAAAAGGAAAAGGAAAATCTGAGGTTATACTCTCTAAATAGTTTTGGAAATAAAGTTTTGTTAATAATAGCTAATGCTATGTACTTAAGTATGTTAGCATCTGTGAATACTTGATATGTATTATCTAATTTGATCTTCAAAAATAACCCTAAGACAGGTGCTACAGTTATCCCATTTTGCATCTTGGGAAATTAGGACTCAGAGGTGAATGATGTGCCCAAAGTTATATTAATAGCATGTGGCTGGCTATGCATTGATTAGGTGTAGCCTGTGCTGGGAGACCTTAAAGAACGGGTAAATTAAAAGTTCCTTTTTGTGTCTGTGTGTTGGTTGTTGTTTTTGAATACTGTGTTTTTGTCTATAATAGAAGCAATGTGATACCAGATTAGGGTTGGAACAGAGATGAGCTTTATTGACACTACCCCTAAACACTACCTGTTTGAAATGTTCGGGGGAAAGAGTCTATTCTCATAAAGTGTGGCCCCCTGGAGTGTCACATATCACAGATCCGGGCTGGTTGGAGCAGGTCCCATCTAATCAGCCAGGGCTCTGGAGCAGGGGTGGGGCTCCTCACTCATTTTGTGTGAAAGCCGATGCTAATTCCTTCAAGACCCTCAGCTCCTAGTTTAGGCAGAAAGCTGTCTTAAGTTTAAGGTGATATGATTACATTTATACAGCAGAACAGGATTCTGTGTTTACAAGTACCTTTATTCACAATAGCCAAAAAAACAAAACAAAACAAAAAACAAACAAAACCCCCCACAAATATCCTTCAACAGAGAATAGATAAACAGATTGTGTCAATCAAATAATGAAATACTTTGCTATTTAAAAAAAAGCTACTGATACATGCAAGCATGTAGGTAAATCTCAAAAATATCGTGTGGAAGGAAAGAAGTCAGGTGTTTCTCACATCTATAGAAATCTGAACAGTAGTTGCCTTGGGTGGTGGGGGAATTGACTGGAAGGGGTTCAGGACAACTTTCTGGAGTGACGGAAACATGAAGGTCACAAGCATTTATTGAAACTCATTGAATTGAGCATTTAAGGTCTGTGCATGACACTGATATAAATTTTACCTCAATTATAAACAGATATGACCGCAGAATGACTGATTAACTACTCAGATGTCATGAAGTTCTGTTTTTGTTGTTTGCTTTTTGTTTGGGGAAGTTGTAGGAATACTACCTATTATCAGTATGTTTTAAAAAGAAAACTATTTTTTTAACTTCTCCAGAAAGAAAACAAATGACAGGTTGACATTCTGTCATATTGAATATGTTAGCTAACCATAAGTCAAATTAATTCTAATAGTTGTCTTCTAATATTTTCCCATTTTTTAAGCTTTTATCTACAAACTCCAGTCATGACCCTTAAGTTAAATATTGTCTCTCTGTAAGAGAAATACAGATGGTCGTTACAAAGTGGATCTTGGGAACTCCTTGGTGGTCCAGCGGTTAGGACTCTGTGCTTTCACCGCTGAGGGCGTGGGTTCGATCCCTGGTTAGGGAACTAAGATACCACAAGCCATGTGGTGTGGCAAAAAATAAAAAACAAACAAAAAACAAAGTGGATCTTGTTCATAACATTATTGAGCCTGGGGCTTCCCTGGTGGCGCAGTGGTTGAGAGTCTACCTGCCGATGCAGGGGACACGGGTTCGTGCCCCGGTCCGGGAAGGTCCCACGTGCCGCGGAGCGGCTGGGCCCGTGAGCCATGGCCGCTGAGCCCGCGCGTCCGGAGCCTGTGCTCCGTAACGAGAGAGGCCACAACAGTGAGATGCGGCGAGCCGTTTCCGACCGGCAGAATAACGAGCCGCCACACGCAAGATTCTTCTCGTATCACACTTTATTGGAGCACAGCTTGGTTGAAGAAAGATGGAAGGAAGACCCCGCAATCCTCTAGCAGTCTGCTTATATAGGGATTAAGAACATGTGTCGCTCTGTGATTGGCTTTCGCCGATGGTGCGATTTGTGAGCCAGCATCGGATAGGTCGCTACTTTAAAACCTCATTAGTATACTTAGCGCAAGCGCAGTGGCCACAGGAAGGATGACTCAGCTTATTTCAGCTTCCTGCTGCGTAGCAGTTAGCTGACCGCGCCCTACATCTCCCCCTTTTTTATTTATTAGAACACCAAACAGAATGTAGCCCGTACAAGTGTTCACCTCATGATGTGCTCACTGTTCGAGGGCAGTTTTCTGTTGGCATGTTTGAGACTCAGAATAATGGCTGATTCCCTATAGAGGTGCGATGGCGACAAGGCCTCTCTGTGCAAGGGCAATCAGGACAATGGCTGACTCCCTATAGAGGTGCAATGGCAACAAGGCCTCTCTGTGCAAGGGCAATCAGGACAATGAATGACTCCCTATAGAGGTGCAATGGCAACAAGGCCTCTCTGTGCAAGGGCAATCAGGACAATGAATGAATGACTCCCTATAGAGGTGCAATGGCAACAAGGCCTCTCTGTGCAAGGGCAATCATTTCGAATTATTCAGGGCGGAGAGCCAGGCTGCGGGAGAATCTCCTTCATTAATAGCCAGAAGTGCCTGAGTGAGCAGGACCCTATCTCGATGTGCCCTGATGCGCACACGACAGACCAACCAGAGACACAGCATAATCCCAAATACACAGCAGACTCCAAAGATTCCTACCCCCACCCACTCCCCAAAGGAGGAAAAGGCAGAAGAGAGCCAAGAGGCAAAATCTCCAAAGGCAACGGGCTCCAGCCCGGCAGCACTCAGTTGCACAATCTGAATAATCCTTTGTGGAATTCCAACTAATACAAAGACTTCGATTAAGAATCATCAGGAACATCCAACTCAGCATCTTCTCCGAAGTTTTCTTCAACAATTCTCGTCAGTCTTGATGGCACCCAGATCGGATCTTGATCCTGTGGGGAGACACTAGAGATCCCCTGGATCGAGTAATAACACGATCCGGGCCCTTCCATTGATTGGATTCCCCCTTTTTGTTTTATTAAAGAGTTCTTTAAGCTGATCTGCCTCATTGACAAACCCTGTCGTTCACTTTATCTCGACTATTCAAAGGAATAGAAAAGAAACAATCTTTACGCCATTTCCCTAATTTTTTCTTAATTATTCCAGGGTGACTGGGAGGGTTCTAAATGCCCTAATTGTAACTGCTCATCCACTAGTTTGGATGCCGCCTCCAGCTTTTCCTTTGACAAAGGCCACTGAGGTACCCACACAGGTGTTGTGGTCCTCCATGTAATCATAAACTCAGTGACCCTTGAGAAAAACCCAAGCCTCGGCGGTTTAAATTTCCGCGGGCTTCTATAGGGGCGGTCATGCCTTATAACTTACGTCTTATCCCTCTATTAGATATCAGGTTGAAACAAATATAATTCCTTAAACTCATCTAGGATTGGATATAATCCTGGCACCGTTTCTTGCTTTTCCTTTTGTTTTCTTTTTTCTCTTTTCATAATTTCAGGCCTATCTACCGTAGTCCCTGTTTGTTCATTCTCTGATGCGCTATCTTGAAAACATACCTGACTGGACTACTCACCGACGGTTCACTCCGTGTGTCGAGTTCTGAATCGGTCCTCCATGCAGGGCGCGAAGTTCCCGGGTTTCGGCACCACTTGCGGCGAGCCGTTTCCGACCAGCAGAATAACGAGCCGCCACACGCAAGATTCTTCTCGTATCACACTTTATTGGAGCACAGCTTGGTTGAAGAAAGATGGAAGGAAGACCCCGCAATCCTATAGCAGTCTGCTTATATAGGGATTAAGAACATGTGTCGCTCTGTGATTGGCTTTCGCCGATGGTGCGATTTGTGAGCCAGCATCGGATAGGTCGCTACTTTAAAACCTCATTAGTATACTTAGCGCAAGCGCAGTGGCCACAGGAAGGATGACTCAGCTTATTTCAGCTTCCTGCTACGTAGCAGTTAGCTGACCGCGCCCTACAGTGAGAGGCCCACGTACAACAACAACAACAACAAAAAAAAGATTACTGAGCTTGGATCTTACTTCTCCTAGATTGACTCCAGGATAGAGTCATAATAATTTAGTTGGCCATGATGCCTGACACCGTAAGATGAATGAATAAAACCTTGCTATGGAAAAGATACTATTGGTAAGGCTCATTTTGTTTAGGTAGCTTGGAATCAAGTCATATGGGATCTTTGTCCTATCTCCTCGAGCCCAAAGATGTTGTAATTTAGGAAATGGTCTCAGATTGGTTTGTGTTATCTCTGATGTGAGTAATTTTGGTATGAGTTATGAAGTGCCAGTCATGGGAATAAGTGTTATTTCTTAATCAATGGATTTCAACAATTAAGGTTTAAATGAGTGAGTAGCCATTAAACAAATCTGCAGCTGGGCAGAAATAGATTCCACTGTAGTTTCAAGGTAACCATCTTTGGCATTCTGGAGATCACCTGGGACCCCCTTTGATCTTTTTTCCAGATTGGGAAGTGCTCTTTGATATATTTCACCAAGGCTGTCTATTACATGGATTGAAATTAAATGTATCCTCCCCCCAATTGACTTCTTATTAAATTCAACATACTTTTTCAATTGACAAGGTGATTTAATCTATGGTGTGCGGGGCATTATGATACATAAGAGTATTGTACTAAATAAAAGTCATAGTGCTAGTGAATATTCACTACTTTGAATGTTTTGAAGTATAGTATTCCCTGTCTTTTACACAAAATAATCTCATCCATGTTTTGGGATATTTCATTATACCTACATTCCCAAGGTGCTTCCACTTGAAGCCAATAAATTGATTTTGCATGTTTCTTATTTTTGATGCCTGCTACAGTTGTTTTTTTCTACGTCAACCGTATGTTGTAGACATTTCATTTTATGTACAATGAATGACAACTGAAATTAATTTGTCTTGATTTGGTCTATGTGTTAAGGAATACTACCATACTCACTGTTGGATTATAAAATTTTATAATTACATTGTCAACACTTGTTTCTACATAAAGTTAAATACTACCCTGTTAGAAATAAAGTATTCTCAGAATTCTTCATCTAGGTAAATTAGTTCACCTGAGAGAGAGAAAGTCGTAATGTATATTAACTCTTCCCCAAATGGGTTATTTTCCGTTTGGAGAAACACTGTGTAGTACGGAGTGGCGCAGTTGGACAAGGAACCTCAGGGATGACAGTTACAGACTGCTGCGGCATTTGTTATTTTAAGCTATAGGACTCTCCACACCTGCACAAGCGTTTTTGTGAGGTCACAGGCAGGTGTACAGAGAATTGTGTTTGTCCTCAGAGCAACCCTGCTGCCCGCTCACTCCAGCCTAATTGTTATTGAACTTTTTCTCACCATTGACTTTTGTGAAAGGAAGAAATGAAATGAGAAAGGGGATAAACGGATAGCTAACATGCCTAAGATTCCTTTCTGAGATTTTCCTTATCACTCCAGGCCAAATAGCACTTAAATATACTGAATGAATTGAATAAACATTCCTCTTCTGAACTTGTCTATGTATGCAAGGCCCTCTACATGCAGGTGATTATCATTAGGATTCTTTAGTTGCTAACTTAAGCAAAAAGGGAATTTATTGGAAAGATACTGAACTGCTCTCATGAAGCTTAGAAAAGGTGTTTGTTAATTTGTTTCGGTTGCATTTTTAGTGTCGAGGATTCCCAAGTTGGCCATTTTTGCTGGGAAATTTTATACTCATTTGCTTTATGTAGATCCTAACTTGATACAATCCTTGAACTTTTCAATGTCCCCTTCCCCTAACCCTTCCAATTTGCCTCCTGGAACTGATAGTTTACTATCATCAAACAGACATAGTGTTGAAAATAAAATTTCGTTCACTTTCTTGCCCTGACTATTCCTGGGAACTCTTGTTTCCCTATAGTCTTTAAGTAATGATGTTTTTTTCACCCCACATCTTCAACCCCTCATTTAGAACCCTTTCTCCCATTTGTTGCTTTAGTCCATTTTTTCCTTGCTCAGAACCCCAGCTCTTCTGAAATGCATGCCATCAGACTATTTTCCCCTCCAGATCCATCCTTACCTCCTCGTTAGTACCCGGCTCACTGCTTTTCCACAGTTTTCCTGTCATTAGACTTAGTGATTGCTACAGCCACATGGATAATCAAACATCTGATCTCACAGCTTTTAGATCCCCCCACCTCAGAAATCTATTCCCATGGTCAAATGTTAAACCTCATTGCTGGTAACTGCTCCTCTTATAAACTTAAAACAAGCAAACAAACAAAAAGAACAACAAAAAAACCCACTGTCTACTTACCTGGTTTCCTTATTCCTCATATAATTTGTTTTAACTCCACTGGGTGCTCATGTACGTTAAGTTTTCCACTTTCCACTGCACCTCATTCATGTCCTTTTTTCCGTCATCTAGCTTGGAAACCATGTTCTATCAGTACAACTGCTCTTTTGCATGTACTTCAAATCCCTTATCCTTCTTTCCTTCTGTGGTACTTACCTGACAGAATCCTAACCTTGCTTAGATCCAGCTTTCTATCCACCATCATATCTACCAAACTACCTGCATCTGTACCCATTGTAAGGTCGGATCTTAACAAACGGCACCGCGAAACAGGAAAGCTTCAAGTGAGCTTTATTAGGGAGCGCTCCCGAGCGAGGTTCACTGGTCCGAGAGAAAGGGGCCAGAGAAGTCGCACCCGGGCGAGGGTTGGGCAAGATTTTATAGGGGAAGAAGGGAAAGGGGTGTGGTGAATCTGGGAGGGCGCAGCGTATTCCTTATTTGGTGGTCTTTTCGGGTATCCTAGGGGACCGTTAGTCCCGCCCCTCGAAAGGCGGGAAGGCTGGGCCGGGTGCAAAGTCCCCAGGTCAGTTCCTGGAACTGGGTCGTCCGGAATGTCTCCAGGGCAGTTTCTGGAACTGGGTGGTCCGGAGAATTTCGGTCTGATGAAACCTGTGAATCTGATTGTGTTCCCCTGCCTCGGGCCAGTTGGCCTTACACCCATACACTCTCCTTCCTGTTACAGTGGATGAAGTGCCTGTCTCTGCCTAAGACTGGTCCCTTTCCTTGCACCCTAGAGCTCATTTCTTCTTGCCTACCTTAGGACTTAAAGGCTTAAGAATTCTCATTTGTCCATGTTCTGTTGCATCATCAATCTTTCCATCTGTAATGGGTTATTTCAATTAAAAAAAAAATCCTCCTTAGATAAAACCCATGTTCTTTTCTGGCCCCACCCTACTTCTTTCTTCTTTATAAGAAAAGCTCCTGGATCTCCCATTTCTTTACCTCCCATTTTGTTCTATCCCTATTTAAATAATTTTTGTACATACCATTCCACTAAAAGCACCCTTGTCAAGGTCATCGATCTCTGTGTTGCCAAATCTTTGTTAATGCTCAGTACTCATCTCACTCAGTTGATCAGCAGCATTTGCCTCTCCAGCACTGTCTTGAAATAATTTTTTTCATTCAGCTCAGTCCATGACTTTACCATCTTTATGCTGATACCTTCCAAATCTGGAACTCCAGGCCAACCTCTCTCCTAAGCTGCAAAGTTGTATATTTAACTACCTACTTGACCTCTATTCTTAAATATCAAAAAGGTTTCTTAAGCTTAACATGGCAAAGAAAGAACTCTTAATTTTTCTCTTTCAAACCTTTTCCTCCTCCTGTGCTTCCCAACTCTGTAAACAACTCCACTATTTACCCAGTTCCTCAAACCAAAATGTAAGAATTACCCTTGATTCTTGGCCTTTTCTCACATTCTATGTTTCAGTTTGTCAGCAAGACTGTCAACTGTTAAATTATCTTAATTTTCATAACCTCATTATTTTGGTAGTCGGCTTTTTGTTAGAAGACTATGGTTGACTGAGACCTTTTTACCAAAAAGGATAGTCGAATAGGTTGATCTCAAGCTGTGAATTAGAATTCCAAAACTGTCAATTTAGGCCATCATTCCTATACATAGATGTGGTCTGTTTTGTTTTGGTTTTGATCCAGTTACTTTGAAGAATAAAAATATTTTGAAGTGCATCCATTGGGTAGGAAAAATTTTTTTTATCAGTTTTTGTCAGATTTCAGATTTGGATTTTTGGCCACAGATATCAAGCTCTTATTCAAGACAGTGGCAGCATGGTGTGGTAGAAAGACATTGATCTTGGAGTGAAAAGATTTAGGTCAAATTCTCTAGTATGTACTGGCTCTGTGATCTTACATAAATTTCTTAACTAGTCAAGATCTTAGTGGGTTTAGCTATATTGTGAAAGTTAAGTAAGGTTTATGAAAATGCTCACATGGTACCTGACGTGCAGTGTTAAGTATTCTGTAAATGCTGGTCCATTCCTTCATCTTACTAAGACGTTCATCATGCTTGTACTACGCCCTCAGTAATGCCCTTCCTGGTTAATCCCACTGGAATGTCTCACTCCTTCCCTGTGGCATTTATTGCTCTCACCACACATATAGTGCATGTCTTATTAGTTATTAGTATATATGTCTTGGCTTCTTTCTCTCTCTTACGTGTACATACACAAATGCCATCTACCTCTGGCGGGAGGGGCTCAAGCATTTTTTTTTTTAACTACTCATGGTGTACTACGTAATATGTAGCAGCAGTTCAGTGCTCTGGAATGAAGGAATGCAAATCAAGTAGTTCTTATTGACATTGTATAATTGATTGTTGGTCTTTGTTAATTCATCTGTCTTTATTGACATGACATCTGTCTTATTGTTATGTAGCAAGCATTTGCAAAAGATGAGTATGGTATGAATCATTCAGGAATCTCAGACTAGTAACTACTCTAAAAAGTGAAAAAAGGTAAATATGGAACATTTTCATTTATTGAACTTCTGTTGAAGTATAACATACAACATATAGAAAGTGCAAAAATCATAATAGAGTTCAATGAAGTTTCACAAACTGAACCCAGTCAACTCAGATCAAGAGAATGTCACTGACCTCTCCTATTCACCACAACTCTCTCCTCTAATAACCATTATCTTGATGAATATGAAGTATTTTTAAATAACCTTAAAGTCACGGCTTTTGGAGTCAAAGGAGAGAGAGTTATAGGTGCCTGGATGACCAGCCTTTCTTTACAGAAATAGTATTAGTGGATGTAGGCAAGCATCCTGATGGATCATCTTAACTGCTTAAATGTACAACACGACTTGATATGATCCTTCTTTGGGATGAAAGAAATTGGTGTCATTTGATTTTCCAAGTGATTGATTTGGCCCCTTTAGGATTTTTGACTTCTAAAACTATCAAGAGTAAATTTGAACTTTCCTTTAGCTTTGGAGTTGATTATTTCAACCTCAGTCCTAAATGTCTTCCAATTTATCTACTTATGAGGTTGAATTGCATTTTTAGAACTTTATGGTGCATATTTTCTTAGATATTTTATCAAGTTCATTTCTAATTGGAATAGTTAGATTTATATTCTAAAGTTAATGTAATTATTCAAATTGTCCTTACGGAATGGAGTTGTATGACACATTTTCTTTTTTGTTTTTGCTTTGGCAGAGTTATATGTTATTAACAAAGAAGTATTTTTTCTTGTAGGTGATAGAAGTATACTGTATAATAATTTTCAGTGATGGCCCATCAGCATTAGAATTCTGTTGTAGCTTTATATTAATTGCACCTGGTTTTGAAGGCCGTTTACAACACGCATATGAAATACCAAGCTAAACTAGGGATTATTTTAAATGCTTTGTTGTTCTGTAAAGATTTATATATTATTAAATGCTCAGCCCTGTCTTACCAGGTGGCTGACTTGTTTGTTTTGAAATTACTCATGTTCCTGAAGTCATCAAATTGAATAATATACTTGACATCATAGTATATACTTGTATTTGTGAATGTTCTATATACCATCATTAGCGCTTATCACAAGACATTATAGTAATATGATACCATGTTTCCTGTAAACGTGAATGCTTGTAGGACATAATGCTAGATCTAATTTTTAATAAAGTTAGAATAGTCATATGGGATAAGTTGTCATTTATCGTCCATATGAAAGAATATTATGGTTACTTTTACATATGTGATGCTGTTGCTCTAATTTAAACTCCTTATTATTGAACCATGGATGGTTCTTTGACCCTCACATGATGATTTCGTTGGCTGTTCCCTGGTATATTTAAATAAAAATCCTGGTTTATCTTGGTAGTTAACACTCATCTTAGGGATTCTCTAGAGACACCTTTATTAATGCCTACTTTTTGCTACCCAGTAAGAAAAAATCAGTCAAATTTTACTAAGGCTTCGTCTTCTTTTTTAAAAAAAATCATTTCCTACAATTATTATTATTATTTAATATAAATTTATTTATTTATGGCTGTGTTGGGTCTTCATTGCTGCGCGCAAGCTTTCTCTGGTTGCAGCAAGCAGGGGCTAATCTTTGTTGCAGTGCGTGGGCATCTCATTGCGTTGGCTTCTATTGTTGCGGAGCACAGGCTCTAGGCGAGCGGGCTTAAGTAGTTGCGGCACGCCGGCTGAGTAGCTGTGGCTGGCGGGCCCTAGAGCGCAGGCTCAGTAGTTGTGGCGCACGGGCTTAGTTGCTCCGCGGCATGCGGGATCTTCGCAGAGAAGAACTCGAACTCGTGTCTCCTGCATTGGCAGGTGGATTCTTAACCACTGTGCCACCAGGAAGTCCCCATCATTAAAGTTTTAAAGTCTTAGTGCCCATTATTTAGTGTCTGTGCTAAGCAATAAGGAGATGAACATAAGACCTTGTTCTGGCCTTCATGGTGTTGTAGTATAGCTGGGGAGTTAAGACCAGTGTACAAGAAGTAAGAGCAAACTAGAAATTTTATTGACACCTTCAGGAAAGGCCAAAAAATATGGGCTGTGTGACCATCTGTACATAGTCTCTCCTGCTTCTACTTGTGGATAAATCCCACTTCTGGTTTTAACACTTGACTGGTAGAAGTACAAAGAAGGTATGAAAGAAGATGAATTGCTGCTGTTTTAAATTAAACCCGTGTGTCACGTTAGGCTTTGATCTGCAACCTTTTGAGGACTTATTTTACAAGATTAACAATGGTCTTTGAAAACATAAGATGTCTTCCCCATTCTGTGATACCTTTGCAAATTTGTCATTGAGTAGTAGAGATAGATAACTCCCTCTCTTTGTCCCATTGGGTTGGGACTGAATGAAACAATAGAGTTTTTAAATCTGCAAGGCTACCAGTCAGCCTTGAATCTCCAGTGACTCCCCTACCCCTCAATCCAAATCCTTCCAAAAGCCCAGTTTGAAGAAGCTAACAGTTAATCTATTGTTTTAAACACTATTTTAACTCTTAACAATACTATTGCTTACTATTCAGATTTCCTTCATGCCCATTACTTTTGTCTCAACTAGATGTGAAGCACTGTGAGGAAAGAACTGTGTATTGTAAATCTTCTGAATCCTTGCGATGCCTAGCATAGTACTGAGTACACACTAGCTTGTACTTTTTTCAAATTGTTCCTGTAGACAGCAGAGAGATGGTCACAGTACATGGTGTACTTACTTCTAACCTGTGATACATTTTATAATTTGACTGTTGGAAGGAGTCCTAAACTTGGAGTCAGGGCAAAGCAGGAGTAGACTCTTCGGATTCCTTCCTGTATGGCTACTGAGTCACTCTCTGTAACCATAGGTAAGTTATATCAATTCTCTACAAATTAGAATAACAATAAATAACAATACTACTTTCTTCCTTCCACACAGGGCTGATGTGAGAATAAAATAAGAACTATAGGACAACTTCAGATTTTAAAAAAACTATGGAAATAAAATGTAGTAGCGTTTTGTTACAGGTGATTTGCATCCTTCACTTCAGAACACACCTTAATTTTATCCCTTAGTTTTTTTATATTCTTGTCATCAAAAATATCTTTCTTTTTTAAGAATGAGAAAATGCTCGCAACTGAAGTTAGGTAAGTCACATGTGAATACTGCGCTCTAGACTAAACGAATCATGGCACAAACCTAATTTTTTGTGACTTGACTCCTCAATCAATTGTCAGCATATACAGGCTATTCTTATGATATATTAGTGTGACCAGAACAAGGCAACTATCTTTGAAGAAATTAACTAGCTTCAGTATGGCAGTTGTCTTTGTATACCTGTACCCAAGTAAATGACATGCAATGCTGATTTATTTTAAAAGATAAAATCATTTGGTTTGTGGACATTGCCAATTATTATGCTTGGAAGAGTTAAATCCATAAATTCCTAAAATATGCTATTAGAAGGAAATGAATATTATTGTTCTTTTTTGTTTAATACATGCTAAACAATGGTTGGTCAATAGTTTGTCTCTTAAGATCACTAACTTGGGGCATACCATACTGGTTGGACAGGATCTCAAATTGTGACTAACTTTTAATGAGTGCTTTTAAAAACACGTGTTGCCTCATGACACTACACAATTGCTGCTTGAGTAGGGCTTTTTGCATTCCAATTGGATTATACATAGTTGGCCTATGTAGCTCACTACTTTAGTTTACACTTTATTTTTTAGGTGTCAGTGTGTTGAAAATCTGTGAAGAACATTGTAGAAAAGTAAATCCTCCTCTTTTAGAACATTGCTTAGCAAAGGTAATATTTTCTTTCTTAAATGAATTTTTCTAACTTTCGAATTTTGTTTTGTGCCTTTTAAGCAAATAACATATAATACTGCTAGGTTACCTTAGGAACAAGCCAGCAGGTTTGGCCCTATTTGCAAAACAATGAACATACCAGTGTTAGAATTTGAGTCAAAACATAGGACAAAAACATAGACAGAATTTTACTCTGCAAAATGTTGTGCTTTTCTTTTTTTCTTTTTTCCTTTACTATTTAGAAAACCTTGAAAGCTATAGGGGAACACTTTCTACTTGTAACTTTAACAGAATGCCCTAAACTAAAAGGCATCTTTTTATGGGTTCTGCCTCTGCTGTCCTGATTAATTGTGTGACCTCAGGCAAATCTCTTAATTCTCTGAGCCTCAGGTTTCTCATCTGCAAAATGAAGATAATTATGCCTGCCCCTAGCCACAGGAATGTGGCTAAGAATAGCAGCAGGGAGAATTTTTATAAAGGATTAGGCATGTGGTTTATAGATTTATGATAGCAGTCTTTTACATAAAAATTATTTAGTTTGCTATTATTTTTATAGTGAAAACCAAAAAGACCTGTTTTATAATAAACCATGTAAATAAATAACCTTTCCCTAAGCATGCTTTGTCTAGACACCTGATCAAAGTACAGACATGTCCCATAGATATGAAATCACTCAAGGACTTGCATAAGCAAAAGAACATTGACCAGAACTGTAAACAACCGAGCAGGGAGTTAAATGATAAGTACAGTAGAAGATTTCTCGAGAAGCTAGAAATACATGTATTTAGCTCTATCTCCTCTAGTTTTGAGAGACATCCTCTGTTGGAAAAGAATGTATCAGGACCTCTCTTCCCTGTGCTTCCCCCAAATACTCATTAACTCTCCTGTTAATTAAGTTGTACTATTTTCTGTATTTGATGATGAGAGTAACATGGGGTTGTGAACAGTAGAGGGAGAAACAAAGGTTGAGTATCACTGATCTGGAAATTACCCAGATTTCCTAGCATGTTCCTAATCTTAGATTCCATAGCTAATTGAGATTTGGTCTGACGTTTGACCTTTTAACTAAGGCAGGGTTAAAACATAGGGAAGAGTGAAGAAGTAATTCCCCAGCTTTCAGAGTGTTTAGATTTGGCCTAAATTCCAGGAATAGGAATAAAGGCCATAAACTATTTCTATAAATTCTATTTTTCCTGACCATGAGAAAGTCAGAGTAGAAAACAGATGGTTTCTATACAGTGCAATACCACTGTGAACCATGTCTGAATTAAGGGACTTTAGACATACAGACTGAGAATCTAGGATTCATTACATTTAGGGGTGATATCTTTTGATATTAAACTTTGGAAAAGCTTCTTAAGTAATAGCTCTTCTGGACTCTTGACCTATGTCTCTAACATAGGTTTTCCTGTCAGTTCTGAGGTTATTCTGGACAACACTGTACGTTTCAACAAACACTGTATGTTTCAAAGATTTCTCTAAGTTACTCGATTGGAAATCAAAGTGAATCTTCCCAAGTAATGATGCTTTCAACGGGGAAACTAGAAATCAGACTGAGATTTAGTTTCTTTTTCTTTTAAATTTATTTATTTATTATTTTTGGCTGTGTTGGGTCTTCATTGCTGCACGCGGGCTTTCTCTAGTTGTGGCGAGCAGGGGCTACTCTTTGTTGCGGTGCGCGGGCCTCTCATTATGGTGGCTTCTCTTGTTGTGGAGCACGGGCTCTAGAGTGCGGGGGCTTCAGTAGATGCGGCACGTGGGCGCAGTAGTTGTGGCTCGTGGGCTCTAGAGCACAGGCTCAGTAGTTGTGGCACACGGGCTTAGTTGCTCTGCGGCGTGTGGGATCTTCCCAGACCAGGGTTTGAACCCGTGTCCCCTGCATTGGTAGGCGGATTCTTAACCACTGTGCCACCAGGGAAGCCCTGAGATTTAGTTTCTAAAAGAGAGACAGTATGGAATGGTGGGGCAAAATGTGGAATTTGGAGTCAGCATGCTCTTGAGCCCTGGTTGTATGACTTTGTAGTTGTGTGATTGTAGGCAGATTGTTAAACCTGTCTGGATTTGTTCCTTCATCTGTAAAATAGGAATAATACTATTTATCCCTAAGATAGTCATGAGGAAATGATATGATTAACTGTGAATATTGATTTTTAAGATTATACTGTATAAATGTCATTATTATTATTACCATTATTGTTATTATTTCTTCTCACACTAACCAGTGGTGTTTCAACTATAGTAATCAACTTTCTTTCTAAGGAAAAGTGTATCACCTCCTTGGTAGACATCTAAGTTGAAGGAGAGAAAAAGACAGAGAGAGAGTGGGCAGGTGAGTGAGTGAGTTGATGACTAAATATTGAGGAATGTATAATTTTAAGGGGTAATCAGAGGAAGAAGTATTAGCAAAGGATCTTAAGAAGGAGCAAATGGAGTTTGGGGTACAATCCTACATTGTAAGGCGGGTCTTTTTTCAGGAACGACACAGATTATCCCTAGATAAAATCATTGACATTTTGACCATTTACAGCAAAATTTTGAGGGAGAAAAAACTTACTTCCTGTAAAACTGCTCTGACAATAATGCTATTTCCTCTTAGAGAAGTTATTCTTGGGTTATTTGTTTACTAAAAACGTCCCATAGTTAATGATGAAGATGGCTTAAATATAATTGAAAGCACATTATCTTAAAATACTAAATTCCCAATGTTTTAATTGTTGTAAGGCAAAATTTCTCTTGTCCTCAGGAGATTATTCTATGTTCTGCTTATACTTTGTTCTTAGCATTGCATTTTGGGTCCTTCTATGGAAATATTTTTTAACATTCATAACATGTCCTCCTGAACTGTTCCTTTTAGAACAAGATGGAGAGAATTAAAAATCTTCATACCAGAGTGCTCTTTGTTCCAACTGACCACACCTTTTAAAGATGTGATTGGTTTATCAGTGCAGTGATTTGGTTGTTAGAATCCTTCAGAAATATTTGCTTGTTAAAATTTACAGCGCCAATTTATTTTAATTTTTCCTTAAAAGTAAATGAGTGAAATATACTTTGGAAAAAAAATTGCTTTCTTAATAGGTTTTGCTACTGCCAGAAAATATTGCAACAGCATGTTTCTGCCTGTAGGCAGGTGTGGCTTCTTTTAAGTGTCTGTCTGCATTCAGCTTGTCAGTGAAAATCTGAGTAGTTTGCATGGCTGCTGAAATAAATCAGTAGGTAGTTTGTACATAGACCCTCTCTGTATAATTGCAACTGACAATAGCTCTACCCACTTTTTGAGAGAATAGTCCTCTGTTTAGGATGATCAGAACTCATTTTATATTCAGTCTTTGGATGAAAATGCAATTGTTTATTTTTGCAGATGTCATTTGTTAAACATTTCAGTAGTAAAAAAAAAAGTGGGAGAGGGAATCCAATATTATTTCGTGACTAGAAAAGCTAGTATTGTAAATGTGTTGAACAAGAGGAGAATTTTGAGTATTTCTAGTATATATTTTCACTTTCCTCTGCTTGGTATTGGTGTTTTAAGGACTTAAGATGAATACAGAGTGAATGAGAGGAAGATGGACTAGACTTCAGGGAGTAAAATTAATTATTTTAACTTACAGTAGAAAGATACCTCATTTTATGCCTTAGGTATCTTTTAATTAGAATTTTATATAGTGAAAAATCAAATATTGGTAACTGAAATGTTTATGTATTTGATGTATATATATATATGTATGTCAAGTATTTTAGAACACTAAGGTAATATTTTGCTTATGAATGTTGAGAGCTAATCTCTAATTAGCTACATTAAACCAATGTAGTTTCCTAAAAAGAAGTAAGCGTATAGTAACTTTGGTCTTCTATTTATCCTTAAATGACAATAAAACCAATTTTATTAGGAGAACTCACTTCAAAAGTATTTCTGGTCTATTTATATAACTAGCTCATTTTGTGAAATAATAAAATACATAAAAATAGTAAGACTCAGTAACTTATCCAAATAAGGTATTTCTGAGAGTAATAGACATTCAGACTATTACTTCTTATTACATTAAAAAAGAGTTTGTACGTTTGAAAGTTTTAAGAGACTAGAATCAGTATTAATATTCTGGATCATGTAATAGTGGTGTCCTATCTATAGTAATTGTGGTATTGTTGATTATAGCAAGAATGCTTTTTTTTTGGGGGGGGGCTGTCCTGAGAGGCTTGCGGGATCTTAGTTCCTTGACCAGGGATTGAACCTGGGCCCTTGGCAGTGAAAGAGCCGAGTCCTAACCACTGGACCGCCAGGGAATTCCCAGCAAGAATGATTTTTAATTCCCTTTTTGAAAAGGAAAGTGGCAATGTCTTCTATTCTTTTTAACTTTTTAACTGCCAGGATAAAAAAACAAAGCAAATTTTTATAGACAATATTAGGAAACATTTGCTTTAATGTCCAAATAATTATGTACTTGATTTAAGAAAGGGACAGTTATTCTTTACTACGAGTTTTTACCTCTGATAAAATTCCTGTTATTTTTACTCTTTTGTTGAAATGAGATAAGAACTTGTTTTGTGTAAATGAGAATTTGCATGTTCATTAAAAGTTTTCTGATATTTATAACATAGTACATTTAAAAATATACGTATTCAGTCAGAAGTTGGAAACAAGCAAACTCTCAAGAGAATAGGTTAAGTAAATGAAAGTATTACTCTGAGAGAATAAAATACAGCCAATGAAAACATGTTTTAAAAGTATATATACTCTTATGAAAAAAATTGATAAGTTATAAAGCAATGCATACATTAAAAAGTGCAAATTTCTATAAATATATATGCTTGAAATGTTGGAAAGTATAGAATCTCTGAGTGATAAGACTTGTCTTTTTCTCTTTATCTGTATTTTTATAAAAATTTCTACAATGTGAATATTTATATATAAGTGCTCATATTGTTTTAAATCTATAAAATTGATCAGTAAAGTTATTTTTCATTTACAAAAGTAATAAATTCTTGGCATAAGAAAATTATACAATATAGTATACCATTGTTAATACATAGTGGGGAAAAAAATCATTAAAAGGAAAGAACTAGTTGTAAAACCAAATGAGGTGGTAGGAGATGAACAAAATTTACAGACTACTGGACAGAATACAAAAGAGATTTCTACGTGAAGCTTGAACTCTGTTTTTTCCCCTTCCCTGTACATATTTATTGAGTGATAAATTTGATTTCCTAAAGTGTTATATAATATGATAAACCAAAGGCTAGCTATAAGAAATTGAACTCCATCTAGTTAGGATAAACTTTTTCTTGGTTTGTAACCAAAAAAACACTTTTAACATATAAATGTACTTTTAAACGTTTAAAAATAAGGACTTGAGCTTATTCTACAAGACTTTTAATATTCTAGTGTTCTTCTAAGATATATAAAATCTTTACTTCTATTTTAAGTCCTTTTAACCCTTTTATATGAATCCTCTAGCAGCTGAACTAAACACCAAAACCAGAGATGTTATTAAAACAAATGAACAGGGCTTCCCTGGTGGCGCAGTGGTTGAGAGTTCGCCTGCCGATGCAGAGGACGCGGGTTCGTGCCCCGGTCCGGGAAGATCCCACGTGCAGCGGAGCGGCTGGGCCCTTGAGCCGTGGCCGCTGAGCCTGCGCGTCTGGAGCCTGTGCTCAGCAATGGGGGAGGCCACAGCAGTGAGAGGCCCGCGTAACGCAAAAAACAACAACAACAACAAAAAAAAATGAACAAACAACTATGGACCAATATCCCTCATTGAACATAAACACAAAAATCTTCAGTGAAATATTAGCATATTGTATTCACCAATAAGAAGGATAATATACCTCAGACAAATGAGGTTTATCCCAGGAATGCAATGGTGATGGATTGGAATAGTCAGAATTGTTAAGATGTCAATTCTCCCTCAAATTTATTTATGGTTTCAATATAATCCTAATTGCAATCATAGCAGGCTTTTTTAAAAAATTTTTTTTAACATCTTTATTATAGCATAATTGCTTTACAATGGTATGTCAGTTTCTGCTTTATAACAAAGTGAATCAGTTATACATATACATATGTCCCCATATCTCTTCCCTCTTGCATCTCCTTCCCTCCCACCCTCCCTATCCCACCCCTCCAGACGGTCACAAAGCACTGAGCTGATCTCCCTGTGCTATGAGGCTGCTTCCCACTAGCTATCTATTTTATGTTTCGTAATGTATATATGTCCATGCCACTCTCTCACTTTGTCCCAGCTTACCCTTCCCCCTCCCTGTGTCCTCAAGTCCATTCTCTAGTAGGTCCATAGCAGGCTTTTTTTGTTACAATTAAGAAATTGATCCTAAAATGTATACAGAAAAGTAGAGGAACTAGAATAGCCAAAACAATTTTGAAAAAGAACAAATTTGGAGGAGACACAGTACTGACTTCAAGACCTTAAAGCTCCAGTAATCAAGACAGGGTGGTACTGAAGAAAGAGTAGACACAGATTAATGTGATGGAATATTGAGTCCAAAATAGACTCACACATACTTAACTTTTGACAAAGATACAAACACAATTCAGTGATGCTAGAACTTGGATGCCCATAGATAATTTATAAATTTATTTATTTATTTACTTATTTTTGGCTGCATTGGGTCTTCGTTGCTGCGCACGGGCTTTCTCTAGTTGCGGTGAGCGGGGGCTCCTCTTTGCGGTGCGCGGGCTTCTCATTGCGGTGGCTTCTCTTGTTGCAGAGCACGGGCTCTAGGTGCACGGGCTTCAGTAGTTGCGGCTAGCGGGCTCTAGAGCACAGGCTTAGTAGTTGTGGCACACGGGCTTAGTTGCTCTGCGGCATGTGGGATTTTCCTGGACCAGGGATCGAGCCTATGGTCCCTGCATTGGCAGGCGTATTCTTAACCACTGCACCACCAGGAAGTCCCGCCCATAGATAATTTAAAAAGAACCTCCTACCAGTATTTTGCACCATGTACAAAAATGAGCTCAAAATAGATGATAGACTAAATGTAAGGCCTAAAATTACTGAACTTCCAGAAGAAAACGTAGGTAAAAATCATTATTCTTCAAAGACTTCTTAGATTTGACACTAAAAGCATAGTCCGTAAAAGAAAAAATCGAAACATTGTTCTTTGAAATTTAAAAGATTTTATCTTAGAAAAACGCTGTTAAGATAATGAAAATAAAAGCACAGATTGGGGGCTTCCCTGGTGGCGCAGTGATTGAGAGTCCACCTGTCGATGCAGGGGACACGGGTTAGTGCCCTGGTCCGGGAAGATCCCACATGCCATGGAGCGGCTGGGCCCGTGAGCCATGGCTGCTGAGCCTGCGCGTATATATTTGCAAAGTATGTATCAGTAAAGGCCAGGTATCTAGAATATATACAGAACCTCACATCAAAATAATGAGAAAACAAACAAAACAATACAATTAAAAGAAAAAAAAACGGCAAAAGGTTTGAACAGACACTTCAGTAAAGAAAATACATGATAGCATGTAAGTGCATGAAAAGATATTCAGCATTATCAGTTATTAAGGAGATGCAAATTAAAAGCATAAATAGATAACTCTATCCACCTATTCAAATGGCTAAAATAAAAAAAATATTTACAATTTCAAGCACTGGAAAGGATGTGGAAAAACTGGATCTTCATGCATGGCTAGTGGAAATGCAAAATGGTATAGCCACTTTGAAAAATTGTTAGTTTCTTAGAAAGTTAAGCATAAAATTATCATACAACCCAACGATACCATTCTTAGATAGTAAATCAAGAGAAATAAAAACATTTCCACACAGAAATTTGTATGTAAATATTCATTAGCACCCCAAACTAGAAGCAACTCAAAATGTCCTTCAAGGGCTTCCCTGGTGGCGCAGTGGTTGAGAGTCCGCCTGCCGATACAGGGGACACGGGTTCGTGCCCTGGACCGGGAAGATCCCACATATCACGGAGCGGCTGGGCCCGTGAGCCATGGCCGCTGAGCCTGCGCGTCCGGAGCCTGTGCTCCACAGCGGGAGACGCCACAACAGTGAGAGGCCCGCGTACCGCAAAAAAAAAAAAAAGTCCTTCAAATGGTGAATGAATAAACATTATAGCACATCTATGCAATGGAATACCATTCACCAATAAAAAGGAATGAGCTCCTCAAATAGTTATATACTTGATCATTTCATTTATATGACATTCTGGAAAAGGCAACACTATAAGAGCAGACTGAAAATTAGTGTTGTCTGGGGGTTGACAACAAAGGGGCATGAGGGAACTTTTTAGAAGGATGGAAATGTTCTATATTTTGATTGTCAGATTCACGGAACTATACACCTAAATTGGGTGAATTTTACTCTATATGTATTATACCTCAAAACTGACTTAAGCTGTCAACCTTTTTTTAAAAAAAATTAATGTAGAAAGAATGATAGAGTTAGCATTTAAAATGATTGATTCAGACAAAGAACCTTGAATGGATGCTAAAACCATGAAGCGAAATGTTATTGTGGAACAGCATATTGACATGACCCCTATAGATTATTGCTAATCTTTGTAATTTGAAGAGATCTGGACTGTCACTACCTTAACCAAGTGATCAGTCAAATTTCTCATCACTGACTAGGTGAGAACTGGACATCTTGTGCCTCCTGACTTGGAGTAATATGGAGTACATAGCAGCAGCACAAATGAACTGTTCTTGTCAAAAAAATCTTAAACCTGGGTCTAATCAAGTCTTTAAACCTAACTTCCACCTTGCAAAACTATAGGACATAAAGCAATGAGTTAAATTACACCAAGAGAAAACAATCTTACACATACAGAATGTGGAATATTCTCAAAGACAACTTGCCTGGTATTTTCAAAAACATCAGTGTACATGTATAACTGATTCACTTTGCTGTATACCTGAAATTAACACAACATTGTAAATCAACAGTACTCCAATAAAAATTTTTTTAAAAATAATTGAAAAAAAATCAGTGTAATAGAGGGTAAAAGAGGAAAACCCTTCTAGATCAAAAGAGAGATAACAAACAACTTGAATACTGATTTGGGGGGGCAGGGCAGCAGTTGAGGACATTTCAGTGTAGACGGGCTACATTCAATGATATTAGAGAATTATTTTTCATTTTTCTGAGGTGTGGTAATGGTATTGTGGTTAAGTAGGAGAAAGTCTATTTCCAGGATATGTATGATTGACAGGTGAATTGTCTCGATGTTTGCAACTTATTTTAAGTGTACACACACATAAAATGTTAACAGTTGTCTCTAGATAGTGTATATGGCTATGCGTTAGTATTATTGTTTTAACTTTTTTCTGCATGTTTGAATTTTTCGTAATAGAGGTGAATGTTTTTAGAACTCATTTGGGAGAAAGTATTTATTGAAGATGGCCTTATGATTTGCAGTGCATTTCTATAGATCTTATGAATATCAGGCCTCTGTATCTACTTTGCACACCCGAAAATAACTTTTTTACTACATTGTGTTTGGCGTGCTATAACACCGGCCTACTTTGAGAACTAGGGTAGAAAACAGCTCTGTGAAATACTTTGAATTATAAGGATTTTTTTTTTTTTTTTTTTTTTTTTTGCGGTACACGGGCCTCTCACTGCTGTGGCCTCTCCCGTTGCGGAGCACAGGCTCCAGACGCGCAGGCTCAGCGGCCATGGCTCACGGGCCCAGCAGCTCCGCGGCATGTGGGATCTTCCCGGACCGGGGCACGAACCCGCGTCCCCTGCATTGGCAGGCAGACTCTCAACCACTGCGCCACCAGGAAAGCCCTGTAAGGATGTTTTTGAGAGCATTGTTTACTGTATTATATGGTGTCCTTTTTGGGAAAATGAAACTTTGGATTTCAATGACAAGAATAGTTGTGCTGCTTCTGAGAAACTGGATTTTTGGCATGTTACAAACATTGAATCAGGTAGGTGAGCAGAGCTCATGTTTTTTTGACTGCTAGAAAACTCACATCTCACTTGTGGCTGATTTCTAGCAAGTGCACTTCCCAGCTGTACTCCTGACTGCTTTGTAATTTTCGCTACCAACTCTCATTATTCCCTCAATCTGACTCCCTCATCTATTTTTGGTTGTATTTATTTTATAAGATACTTTATGCCCAACAATGTTCTAGCCATATTAAAAGGATTTAAAATAATACGGTTTATGATTTGAAAGTCACAACCTAAAATACAGATTTTCACATTATTATTATTAGTCATATAATATCTTACTCCTAAATTCAGAGATCCTTTATCCTCTAACCAAATTTAGAATAAAGGAGTGTTACTAGAAAATTTTAAAATATATACTTTTAAATATAGTTAAAATATAAAATTCCTATTTTCTGAAATAACACTGTTGTAGCTATATTGGCAGCAAATACCTTATTTTGGTAAGGCAGGGGAGAGAACAAGGCCATTCCATTCCATTCCATGGAAATTAAGCTGCCATTAGAATTGGCATTTTTCTTGAGAATTTGATTTTTTTTTTCCATTAATGAAGGGAAGTAAAATATGCCATTGTTTTACCTTTAGCATTTCTGAAAGAATTTTGATGTGCAGAAAATCCTAACGAAAGATTATATTAGTTGCTCTTGAATGTTATTCAGATTCTTGCCCCCCAACATAGTAGTGCCTTCCTTCTGTTAAATGATACTTTATATTTTATAAAATATTTTTCAGCATCAGCATATTGATACAGATGTTATATTTACAATTTGCTCTTGCTGCCTTCTTGGGGTTGTAGTCCTCACCCAGTTTTCTTTTGGGGATTGCTGTGTTATTTTACCACTGATGCATTGTGGGATAACAACGTTTAACAGGGATAACAGCACTTACTATAAAATGTGTTGTATGAATTAATAATGGCTTAGACAGTTTTTAAGACTATGTGTGTGAAGTAGGAGTGTCTTCTGATACATCTTAAGTCTATTCTAATTTTTAAAAGAAGTATTCATTGATAAAGAAGGTTTTCTTTTTTTTTTTGTGGTACGCGGGCCTCTCACTGTTGTGGCCCCTCCCGTTGTGGAGCACAGGCTCCGGACGTGCAGGCCCAGCGGCCATGGCTCACGGGCCCAGCCGCTCCGCGGCACGCGGGATCCTCCCGGACCGGGGCACGAACCCGTGTCCCCTGCATCGGCAGGCGGACTCTCAACCACTGCGCCACCAGGGAAGCCCCGGTTTTCTTTTTTTAGCTAAGATTCTTAAGTCCAGTGGAATCTTCCACTGATGATTTTTTTCCTTTAGATATCTGGATAGTAGCTTGTTAAACTAAATGATCTTTAAAGGCTTTTGTACTTATAAAACTAAGTTTTGATTTTATATTTGAACATGCTTAAATCTTAACCTTAAATAACCTATTATCTTCTACCATGAGGGACATGCCAAAATTAACTGCCAAAACAGGGTTAGTTGTAAACATAGGTGTAAGGTAAGATTGCCATCTCCTTTGCTCCAGGCAGAGTGATTCCTAGAACTAGGATTTGGCTTTCTTTGCTCAGTTGTCTGGAATTCACTTTTTCTAGTTTGCCAAAAGACAGTAAAGCAAGGTACACTGTTTTCTTTCTGCAATTATTTTTAAGTGAAAGTACTGTTCATTCTCATTCATTCATTTCTTTTCTCATTCATTTCTTAACGCATGAAAATCAAAGTTTAATTTTGTAGTAGTGCCTGCTGGTCATGTGGATGCTGTACAACGTCTCCATTTATACTGCTTCACACATCACATACAGGACAAGTTCCCACAAAGACCTGTTTTGTTCTACTCTCGATCCACCCTAAAGAAACCAGTTTCCAAACTATGCACAGCTTTGTAAATCAAGATGAAATGGTCGGAAATTGGAACAGAAACAAGCAAGAAACCAAATAATCCTTCCTAGTTAACAAGTAGCGTGTGTTGTATATAATAAAATTGCAGGTAACAAAATGGTGTGCATTCTAAGAACATTCTAATTTGAAAGTTTATATCACATTCACATTATAATCATAGATCAAGTCATTAGTTTGTTTCTATTGTTGTTAGAGTTAGGAAGATATAAGCAATGCTTTCGGTAAGATATTCTAGGCAACAGAGGGCAGTGAGAATCAAAGATGAAATGTGAACCTTAGTTCTGGATATTTCTTAGCAAGCCCTGTATGCAATAACTAAGTGCCAAGGTTGATAAGAAGAGGAGTCTGGTGTTAGGCACAGACTTCCTTCTTTCTGGCAACAGTCAGTGGACCACAGAAAAGAGGGAATATAGTGGCATGCAGAATTTATCTTCCCAGGGACTCTCCTTCTAGGTCAGGAAGAAAAGAATCCCCACACACAATTCATAAGTAATAGAATATGTTTTTCACCACAGCGTTAAATTCACTCATAATGTATTCACAGCTTAATTTATGGTTTTTGAAAATACCCTTGAAATATCTCTTTGAATAAACGTTTTGTCATTATCTTACCTTCTTGTTTAGAACTTTAAAGAATATCAAATGCTGTTTAGAAGTTTTGTTTTCTTTCAGATGATTTCTAAATATTGTGATTTTAACTCAGTATCAAATAACCTTCCAAAGAATCTGCATCTTTTGGGATGCTTTTTTTTTCTCCTTTTGAGAAATTAAAAAAGGAAACAAAGGAAGCGAACTTAAAATGTCCTTTCTTCATTATTCCAACAATAGGCAAAGACCAGGCTTCCACAACCAAAGTAAGTTAGAGAATTCCCAGAGTACTTAGTGAAAATATATAGTCTAGGTCCTGAGTCAAATAGATGTGTTATAAAATATAAAGCTGTTGTGAGAACACATGACACATTTAAAAATTTTCCTTCCTCATTTCGCAACACATTTTGAGACTAATATTATAATAAAAATGTTTATTTTCTTCATAAAGCCCCTTTTCTACCACAGTCACATGCACATATTTATTTTCTGTTTTGAAGAAACCAGGTTAGCAAGGTAACTTTTCTAAGACATCTTTACATGAGAATACAAAAGGTTTAAATTGAATAATTAAATACCTTCTTGCTTCCAGCTGCTTCTCCCTGGCTCTCCTTTCTCAAGTTTCTTAGTCTCTGCTGTCCCCTGCAGACTGACAATTCAGGACTGTCTAATTTCTCAGTTTAATTTCTCATTTCTCAGTGGTAAGATTTGAATTGTCAAAACAGTAGTCTTAAAATATGAATTAGACTTTCTTTTTTATTACTACCTGTTTTTGAGATATAATGTACATACAGTAAAATGCATATATCTTAACTATACAGTTTGAGTTGTAAAATAAATATGCATCAGAATCAATGGGAATGTGCTTAAAATACTCCTTCCAGGAAATTAAAAAGCTCCCTAGATGATTCTGAGCTACAGCCAGTTAAGGATCTTTGCCTTTGTAAAGAGCCAAATTGATAATGTACATCGAAATACATAGTATACCATAAAATGTTAACCCAGGTTGAAGTTAGGTTGCTATTTAAAAAAACACTTAGGCCTTCCCTAGTGGCACAGTGGTTAAGAATCCGCCTGCCAATGCAGGGTACATGGGTTTGAGCCTTGGTCTGGGAAGATCCCACATGCCATGAAGCAGCTAAGCCCGCACTCCACAACTACTGAGGCTGTGCTCTAGAGCCCGCAAGCTGCAACTACTGAGCCCACGTGCCACAGCTGCTGAAGCCCACACGCCTAAAGTCCGTGCTCTGCAACGAGAGTAGCCACCGCAATGAGAAGCCCGTGCACCACAACAAGGAGTAGCCCCCACTTACTGCAACTAGAGAAAGGTCGCGTAGCAACAAAGATCCAACGCGGCCAAAAAGTAAATAAATTTATAAAAATAAATAAATAAAATTAAAATTAAAAAAACCTTAAATTTCTCATGTACCTTTTGGGGTTTGTAATGCTGGCTCACAAGTGAAATTCTCAATTTGTTTTTCTGTTTCTTTTTAAGAAAATTAATGCAAAACTTCATGATGGAGTATGTCAGCGTTGTAAAGAAGTTCTTGAGTGGCGTGTAAAATACAGCAAGTACAAACCCTTATCAAAGCCTAAAAAATGGTAAGTTAAGTTTCTTAATTACCTCACCAGTACTATCAGTATCATAGTATATGACTTCATTCCCTGATTTTAAAAATCGTGTCCAGAAAATATTAAGGTGAATAGAGAAAAAATTTCCATTCCCTGCAGAATAGAATTTCATCTTACATGCTGAATCCTAGCTTGTGAAGGCAAATAGATTGAAAGGGTGGATTCACCATTCCCTTCTCCCCATTCTCCCCTAAATAAATAATGCACCATTTTTATAGCATCTTGTTCATAAAATGAGACTAGGCTTAAGACAGAGAAGGGAAAGTTTGTTTTGCAAAATTCTATCTCCCACTGATGAGATAATAATGTTTACTATTTAATTTACTAAATTAAATAATATTTTTTACCAAAGGGGGTCTTAAAAAGGGTCTGACCTTTTAATTTGGCCCATGAAGATTACTGAAATGCCTTAGATTGAGTATCATAAATAAATCACTAGATTGATAATTTATAATTTCATTCCTTTGAAGTTTTGGGTCTACATGAAGAGACACTGGACTTTGTTTCTCACCTCTCTGTCCTTTACCCTTCCTCTGTAATTTTGGCATTCTGTTTTATCAGCTTTATGTACATCCTGGTGCAGCTCCCTTACATTCTTTGGCTCAGCTGAGTAAGGGCCATATTGGAGGGTAATTGCTGCCTAAAAGAGAAAACTGATTATTTTACATATAAAAATTAGCATTAATATGTACAATATTATTTTTACAATTATGAGTTTTAATTTGGTAGTCTATATAGTAACTATTTAGAATACATTTGTTCATTGTTGCTTTATTTTACTTTTAGCTATTCAGTAGTAGCAACTTCCTTAAATGTATTCCCTCTCCCTTTTTGGGAGGAAATTTTAATTAAAGTTTGGAAGTCAGTCTAAATAATAAATATGGGGCTTCCCTGGTGGCGCAGTGGTTGAGAGTCCGCCTGCCGATGCAGGGGACGCGGGTTCGTGCCCCGGTCCGGGAAGATCCCACATGCCGTGGAGCTGCTGGGCCCGTGAGCCATGGCCGCTGAGCCTGCGCGTCTGGAGCCTGTGTTCCACAACGGGAGAGGCCAGGGCAGTGAGAGGCCCGTGTACCACACACACACAAAATAATAATAATAATAATAAATAAATATGATACAACCTTTGCTGTTTATTTCTATTGAAAAATTATGTCAGCTTTTTTGTGGATCTTTAACTCAAGCTATGGGGTAATTTGTTTATTTGAGAATTTTAATAGCTTTGAATGTTTGGGCATTTTAGTTTGCTTAAGATGCTTCTTTTTTTTTTTTTTTTTTTGCGGTATGCGGGCCTCTCACTGTTGTGGCCTCTCCCGTTGCGGAGCACAGGCTCCGGGTGCGCAGGCCTAGCAGCCATGGCTCATGGGCCCAGCCACTCCGCGGCACGTGGGATCTTCCCGGACTGGGGCACGAACCTGTGTCCCCTGCATCGGCAGGCGGACTCTCAACCACTGCGCCACCAGGGAAGCCCAAGATGCTTCTTTTTAATGCTGAAAGGTTAAAAACCTCAAGTAAAGATAGACTAACTTCAGCTTTTTATTTCTGTATTGCTTTTTCAGAGCAAATTTTTAGTATTTATTACAGGTACAGCTGACCCCCTTTTAAATAGCTATACAAGTTTCTGTCTCCTGTCTTCCAGTCTTTTCTTTGTATTCTCTAGCATTTCCTCCCCAAAGAAAACACTTATAAAGAAAATTTTAAAGTTTTATGCTCATTGGCCCAAATTAGCAGTAGGGAAATTTGGCAACTGTTTGTACTGTTCAGTGCTGGATTTCCATGAATGGATTGACTCTGTTTCCTACCACAGAAATTAGATGCTGATTCACTATAAACTGTGTAGTTTTAGTTAATAGGCCTAATACAAGATTTGTAGTTTTTTGAATATTTTCAACAGGTCTTTCTTTTTATAAAGGTATTTTGAGATTTCGTCACCAGTCTCCACTTTTCTCTTGGTAGTGCTAGTTCCTAAAAGAATTTTTATAGGTAGTAAGTATTTATGTAACTGTAGAGTTTTAGTAGATTCATGATATAACAAAGGAAATAATTTAAAAACATTTGTGCCTTATCCATTATCTGCAATTTAATCTCTTATCTTTAATTTGTGCTGCCTCCTTTATGTTTATCTTCATTGAATGTGCCAGTATATAAAAGATCATATCAATTATTATACATTTTCCAGATGCTGTGATTTGCTAGAGAATTTCTTTTTTTAAAAAAGTTTTTATTGAATTTGTTACAATATTGCTTCTGCTTTATGTTTTGGTTTTTTGGCCCCAAAGCATGTGGGATCTTAGCTCCCCAACCAGGGATCAAACCCACACCCCCCACATTGGAAGGCAAAGTCTTAACCACTGGACCGCCAGGGAAGTCCCATGCCATAGAATTTCTGAACTTAGTTATTTTAGACAGCTCTTGAATTTTTATTCTTTTTGTGTATTACTTATGGCCTTAATATTTTTATGGTTCCAGAAGAACTTGTATACTATAATTCCTAGAAGAACAGATATTTTATTCAGATAGAAAGACTCTGTTAAAAACAAAAGGAAACAGTAACAAATCTTATGTTTAGTTCCAGAAAACTTATAACACAACAACCTAAGAATGGTTGAATGTGGACACATGGACCCAAAGGTCAGCAACTCTGTCCTATCTTGGAGTCATTGAAGTCCTTGGAGTCAGGGAAGCTCATGGTGATGTTGCCAATAGCCGGTAGTATGTGACTCAGAGGTCTTCGAAATGAGAGCTAGAAGAGGACCTCAGGAGCTGCTGTTCTATATCACCCTGAAGCAGATGAGGTTAGCCATAGAATAGCTCCCACTGAATGCAAAATGAAGGAAATATATTATACAAATACCAAAGTACAGGTAACAAGACATTAAAGCCTAAAGGAAGATCTCTAGTAATAAAGAAGCCCAAACTAATACAAAAATGATAGCTTATGAGAGACTAAGAAACTGCTAGTTAAAACAAGTCTGAACACGTGATTTAGGAGGTCAACTTGCCTGGCCTAGAATATCATGAATTTCAGGCTACGTTAGAATTTTAGATTACATTAGGCATTTTAGAAAGCCTAGCTTTCAAACTCCAAACCAAGATTGAGTGTTATAGAAAGCATAAATCACCTATGTACACTTTGCTGTCTCTGCATATCAAAACTTGACCAATGCTATAAGGTTTTTAAATCCATTGATGAACAGTGCTTAAAGTAGCGTAGCTTGTTTTGAAATTTTAAATGTTTTGTTCAAGCTAATCACTTATAAATTAAATTTGTCCTTTGTTAGGATTTGTATAAGAAGTTTACTTTGACACTAGATGTGTCTTTTGTGTAAAGATTCATTTTCCAGCACCCTGAATGTTACTTTTGGTAAAAACGCTGAGCATTGTTTCATTTGTCTGTCTCATGCTACAAATTATGTAACCAAATGATGTACATAAAGAAAAGTTCAGCAGAACATAAAATGGAGGAGGAAGTACTGGTTATAAGTGACATTTCTTTTGGAATGAGATAATATTCTGAATATTGGGAAAATTAATGCCTTTTCTCCCATTTGTTTGGCGTGTGAATCACCAAAAACCACCCACATCTAGCAAATTTCCATTGTCCATGGGATCTGATACCAAACAGTTAGATCCAAGAAACAGAGGTTGACATCTAAACTCTTCAAACTTCTTCATTCAACCATGGGAAGCAAAAATTGTACGGTGTTTGTAAGTGGCAGAAAATATTTTCATGTTTCTCTTTTTCCTTCAGTAAGGTGATGTGCTACAGGATTTTTATAAGCATGTTCTTTATGACAATTTCTTCCAATAACTGAAAACAACCATGGACCATTCCCAGAGACTTTTAAGAAAAGAATAGACGTCCTAACTTTAGCTGAAAGAGAGAAGAGTTGAAAACTGTTTTTGCTAGAGAGGGATGGGATGATGGCTGTGAGGGGAAGGGGATAAAATGCATGTCACGTATTAGTGATGTGTGAACAATGAGATATGGTATGATACTACCCTTTTATATGATCAGATAATTTAAATGTCATTGAGTATGCAAAGCTGTAGGTCTTTATAGAAATAAAATGAAAGGCTCATAAACATAATGCTTAGTTTTTTACAGCTTCTCATCTCTGTAAAAGTGCTAAGATGAGCTGCCATCCTTATTTTCCACTGTCACTTAATCAGAGGTCAGCGTAGTTGTACCAGGATTTCCCCATCATTTTGGCTCGTGTTTTTTTATTTGAAGGCGAGAAATCGCTACTCCCTGGTGGAGGGCTGTTGTGGTGCTATGACAGACATCTCCCTTGACCCCTGAATGGTATAATCATTATTAAGATTACTGCTAGATGTTGAATTGTGGTTCAGGACGAGTCTAAATCTTTTTGTATAAAACCTCATTTTTCAAGGGGAATTACCTGGTGGTCCAGTGGTTAGGACTCTGCACTTTCAGCGCTTTCACTGTGAAGGGTGGGGTTCGGTCCCTGGTTGGGGAACTAAGATCCCTGCAAGTCACGCAGCGAGGCCAAAAAAAAACCCCAAAAACCCCTCATTTTTCAAGTGCCTTGTTTTTTTTTTTTTTTTTTAACATCTTTATTGGAGTATAATTGCTCTACAATGGTGTGTTAGTTTCTGTCAAGTGTCTTGTTTTTGACTTTTGAGGGGAAAAAAAAAACCCAAAGATAAATTAAAACCATTCATTACCATTCCTGGTCAATCACAAACCATTCATGAACACTGTAAATAATTTTAGGTGTGGAGCTGAAAATTATTGGAAAAGCAAGAAATCTTAAAAATATAAAGTGATTTGTATAACTCTTAAAAGAAGAAAGGAATCTTGATATTTTTCACTTAAAACTCATTTATAGACATTTATATTATTTTCTGGGTACTAGAAATACAGATGGTTAAAAGACTGTCCCCTTCCTCAAGCAATGTAAGGAAATGAAATGGGCTGTTTTCTTTCTTTCTTTTTTTTTATTCTGGGCTCAGAGGGATTAAATGTCTTACCAAGATAAGAAAGTAAAGCAAATGGAGTTAAGATTCAGATGCAAATTGTCTTATTGCAAAGCTCTGTTTTTCCACTTTCCCACAGTGATTTCTGTGTTTTATTATTCATTCAAAAAGTCCTTTTTCCCTCTTCACCTGAGCCTAATACTATATTAATTTTTATAAGTCACCTGTCTTGTTTATGGAAGTTTCCTACTGCTGAGTAGTATATATAGTCCTGCTTTTTTTTTTTTTTTTTTTGAAATGCCTGTATCTAGACAAATTTTACTTGTAGGTCCTGAAATGCCTAAGGCATAGAAACTTCATATGCCTTGTGTTTCAGGTAACCAAGCAACCTTTTTCTCCTGTCAATTTTGAAATGTAGTAGGCAAATACCCACATATCTGTTAGAGTCTCTAGCCTGTTTGTTTTCTCTTCCTACCCATTAAAAAGAAATCACCAATAATATAGTGTTAGCTCATGTTTAACATAACCATTAGAAGAGAAAGGAGAAGCTAGTATAAAATAGCAACAGACCACAAACAGATTAGAGTCTGGGAGGGGAGGATTTTGCCTCCCAGGGGATATTTGGCAGTGTCTGGAGACTTTTTGATTGTCATGACTAGAGAATTTGGGAGGGATGCTACTGGCATCTAGGAGGTAGAGGCCCAGGTGTAGGCTAAACATCCCACAGCGCCCAGGACAGCCCTTACAACGAAGCTATAGCCGCCTGACCTGGCCGTAGTGTCGTGGTTGAGGAACCGTGTTGCATACAAAATAGGTGGATACCCACAGGGTCAAGCCACTGAAATGTCATACGTATTTGGTTCAGTGGTTTTCAAACTTTGCAGCTGTAGAGTTTTTGAATAAAACAAAAGGTTACCCAGGAGTCCACTGAATGCTACAGACCAAAATGGAGCTGCCCTGAATGGAGAGAAGACCTTAAATGCCAAAGGAAGAATGTTGATTGAAAGTAGATTTCATCCGAAACATATTTCAAGTGAAGAGAAGAACTGGTGTACCATACCTTGGAACCACATTGCTCTAGGGATGTCTGGCCAGTTTCATGACTTGTGGGTGCTATATGCCTAAAACAATGTTTGCTTTTCATTAAACAAAGTCACTCCCCCTGGTCCTCACATCCAGGTATTCACTTCTTTTTTAATTTATTTATTTATTTTTGGCTGCGTTGGGTCTTCATTGCTGCGCACGGGCTTTATCTAGTTGCGGCAAGCGGGGGCTACTCTCAGTTGCGGTGTGCGGGCTTCTCATTGCAGTGACTTTTCTTGTCGCAGAGCATGGACTCTAGGCACGCGGGCTTCAGTAGTTGTGATCCGTGTGCTCAGTAGTTGTGGCCTACGGGCTCTAGAGCGCAGGCTCAGTAGTTGTGGAGCATGGGCTTAGTTGCTCTGCAGCACATGGGATCTTCCTGGACCAGGGATTGAACCCATGTCTCCTGCATTGGCAGGCAGAGTCTTAACCACTGCGCCACCAGGGAAGTCCCCAGGTATTGCACTTCTTACTTGACAATTTTAAAACGTGTTGCCTCTTAATTTTTATCTCCACTGACTGCCCTGGTACAACCCTTATCTCTTCACACGTCATTGCATTAAATAAATAAATTCTCCCCTATCTCATCTCTACTCCCTTGGCTCAGATGAATAAAATAGTGTTTTTAAAAAGGCTTATTTCACATGAATGTTTCAAGTGCACTTGTGGGGAAGAGTTGGGTCTCCAGCAGCAGCAGGCAGGTAAGTGGAACTTTGTCCCCCCAGAAGTTTTGCTTTTGTATGTTTACTGTAGTGTGCTGGGGGAATGGATGGGGGTGGTCTTCTAAACTGTGGGAGAAAACAAAACGTAGTACTATTGGGGAGAAAGTGAGGTGTTGCTCAACAGGTCATGCTACCCTATTGCTTACCTCTCTAACCAGATGTTTGCTCCATCTTTACTAAAAGCTTTTCTTTTTTTAATTAGCCAAACTAAATCCTTAAAGATAATCTTTTATAGACCAACTGTGTTCTTTTTTTAAGTTGTCTATCTATCTATCTATCTATTTATTTTTGTTGTGGTGGTGAAAAACACATAACATAAAATTTGCCATCTCAGCCATTTAAAAGTGTACAGTTTGGTAGTGTTATGTATAATCACATGTGCAGTAGATCTCCAGAGCTTTTTCATCTTGCAAGTTTGAAGCTGTATAACCCATTTAACAACAACTCCCCTCTTCTTCTTTCCTTAGTTCTTGGTAAACACCATTCTACTTTCTGTTGTTTTGAATTTGACTACTTTAAATACCTTATATAAATGCAATCATACAGTGTATGTCTTTTTTTTTACTTTCATTTCACTTAGCATGATGTCTTCAAGGATCATTGTGCTGCAGCATGTGACAGAATTTCCTTCCATTTTAAACCTGAATAATAATTGTGTGTGTGTGTGTGTGTGTGTGTGTGTGTGTGTATGTATCACATTTTGTTTATCCACTCATCCACTGATGGACCTCTAGGTGGCTCCCACCTCTTGGCTATTTTGAATACTGCTATGAACAATGTTGGGCAGATATCTCTTCGAGACTCTGTTTTCAGTTCCTTGCATGTATACGCAGAAGAGGGATTGGTGGATCATATGGTAGTTCTGTTTTCATGAGGCTTCTCCATACTTTTTTCTATAGTGATCACACTATTTTATAATCCTATCAGTGGTGCACAAGGGTTCAAATTTCTCTACATACTTGCCAAAATATGTTAACTCCCTTTTTTTTAAAGGGAAGAAGTATTGTACTCTTAAAATTCTGCCTAATAAAGAGTACCACTGCCCTCACTTTTCAAAGAAAGCAAATTAATGCACAGAAAGCACCAGGTATATCCACCAGCTAATGGTTAAATCATGATAGTACCTTGCACTCATTCCTTGGTACTGAATTATTTTATTTGTCCATGAGTTGGCATTCATTACTTGTATTTGTTCATTGCTCAAACACTGTAACGTGAATCTCCTTGAACGAGTTATAATCACATTTTAGATAGATAGATTCTATTCATAAGTATCCAAGGTGTACTTGCTTTCAGTGCTTAGGAACTGAGCATACTACTTACTTCACTGTGAGATACCTGAAAAATAATGTTTACAATATGCCGTGACCAGTCCAAATTGAGCCCTTATTCCTCCATATAATCTGAGTTTATAGCGTCTGAGTGAAGACCCATTGTTTAGGTGGCTAATTCTACAATCCACATGTTTTGAACATTTTGACTTGCCTCCCTTTTGATGTATTGTAAAACTGAGCACATTTATCAGCTCTTTGCATTCTAGAAGCACAGCTTCTGTTATTAAAATACACCTTTGAGGGGTCCCTGAGCCATTATGGGCCTAAAGCTATATTGCATGCATGGGAAAGATAAACAGATTCAAGTGAAAAGGAAAAATAAATGGATTTTTAAATAAATTATTAGAGAAAGAATTTTTCCTTTTTTAAATTTGAAGAAAATATTTGTGTCAGGACATCTGAAAATTAAATGCGTTGTTTATTGTAGACTCTTCTAATAGAAAAATTGTCTCAGTGCTAATAAACATTGGTGCTTAACGAAATTAATTGGGATGGAAATGCAAAAGCTTTATATTTTATAAATATTATATTTCATAGCCAGAGAAGGCTGTTGACTTGGTGATATTTTATATAGTGAAATGGCTACAGATTAACGAACAAAGTTGAATTCCTTAAAAACTGGTAAAAATTGGGGACTTCCCTGGCCGTCCAGTGGTTAAGACTTGGCCTTCCAATGCAGGGGGTGCAGGTTGGATCCCTGGTCTGGGAGCTAGGATCCCACATGCCTCTCGGCCAAAAAACCAAAACATAAAATGGAAGCAATATTGTAACAAATTCAATGAAGACTTTAAAAATGGTCCACATCAACCCATGATGCTCGCTCCATCCGCTACTCTGATCCCCTCATCAAGGTGAATGACACCATTCAAATTGATTTGGAGACTGGCAAGATTACTGATTTCTTCAAATTTGACACTGGTAACCTGTGAATTGTGGCTGGAGGTGCTAACCTGGGAAGAATTGGTATGATCACTCACCAGGAGAGACATCCTGGTTCTTTTGATGTAGTTTATGTGAAAGATGCCAATGGCAATAGCTTTGCCACCCGGCTCTCCAACATTTTCGTTATTGGCAAAGGCAACAAACCATGGATCTCTGTTCCTTGTGGAAAGGGTATCTGCCTTACCATTGCTGAGGAGAGAGACAAGAGACTGGCAGCCAAACAGAGCAGTGGATAAAATGATCTCTAAGTGACGTGATTGGGAAAGTCTTTGTACTTATAGATAATACTACATACTTAATAGCCTCTTTAGTGTTAAAAAAAAAAAATGGTCCACATCAAAAAAAATCTTAAAAAAAAAAACTGGTAAAAATTGGATGCTTAATTTATCGGTTTATTGCCTGACAACTGGCTTTTATTCCCTTCCTTCCTTCCTGTTTTTCTATTTTTCTTTCTTTCTATTTTTCTTTTTTTCTTTCTTTTGCTGGCACCATGTATTTTATATATTGTATATACCTGTATATAGCATATATATATTATTGTGGTAAATAAAGACTGGCTTTCTATACATTCTTTTATTTTTACCATTTAAAATAAACATAGCAGTTGGATTGTTTATCTGGTTTATAGATTTTTAGGCTCTTTCTAATCTTACCTCCCAAACCCCATCATTTTTATTATTAACTTAGGGTATTAGACTGGGTGGAAATAGAAGGTGAAGTTTATACCAGTTGTGTTCATTACATTTTACAAATTTTATTGGCTTGGCAAAAAGGGTTGGAATTTATTTTTTATTTTTTATTTTGCGGTACGCGGGCCTCTCACTGTTGTGGCCTCTCCTGTTGCAGAGCGCAGGCTCAGCGGCCATGGCGCACGAGCCCAGCCGCTCCGCGGCATGTGGGATCTTCCCGGACCGGGGCACGAACCCGTGTCCCCTGCATCGGCAGGCGGACTCTCAACCACTGCACCACCAGGGAAGCACAAAGGGTTGGAATTTTTAAGTGTTGAATTAAATTTTACACCAGGTCTAGGCAACATCCCAATCAATTTCATTGAAATAAATACATTATTAAATATCACGTTTCCAGACCAGTGAAAAATTGATTACTTACTGTTGCAAAGAATGTAATAAATTAGGAAGAAAAATTGTTCTAAAATAAAATAGGAGAAAAGGATATTTAATGATTAAACCTTCATTGTCAGTCAGGTCCTCTCTCTAGATGTGTGTGTACCTATATGCAGTTTATTTGGAAATTCAAGTAAGTTTGTGATGGCAGAGGTGATTGGGATGAAGATAGTTTAACAGTGTATGCTATCTGCCAGAATCCAAGCAGAATTAAAAGATAGTAAAGACTCAACTGTAGTTTGACTCTTTCTTTTCCTTTCCCTTCCTGCCTTCATCCCCCATCAACCTGGGAAAGGTGTACTGTAAATAGCTGGGGAAACCCCTGCAGTTGAGTGCCTTTTTCCTTTCAGACAGCATGACTTTCATGAATAGGAACTGGGAGTGGCATTGCAGAGACTACGTCTTAGATAAGTAAAGTACTTTTAGTACTCTGGGATGCAGAAATAGCTTTGTTATTATAGAACCTTCTCCTTTACTGGTATTTTAGAAATCCAATTTTACTTTTTTGTTTGTTTGTTTTTTTGCGGTACGCGGGCCTCTCACTGTTGTGGCCTCTCCCGTTGCGGAGCACAGGCTCCAGACGCACAGGCTCAGCGGCCATGGCTCACGGGCCCAGCCGCTCCGCGGCATGTGGGATCTTCCCAGACCGGGGCACGAACCCGTGTCCCCTGCATCGGCAGGCAGACTCTCAACCACTGCGCCACCAGGGAAGCCCCCAATTTTACTTTTACTGTTTGGGCACTGAAATGATGTATTCTTTCTGATTTGGATGTTAATTGTAAAAGGTAGAAGCCAGAAAGCTAAGAAATCCCTTAAAAGTAGAAATTATATTCTGTTGGTGAGACTTGGGAGAATTTATTGCTGGAATTCTTCAGAGAATTATCAGGAACTTGATACTGTTTGAGGAATCATGGTAAAAGGAAAGGAAAAGATCTCAAATACTTAGAGCTGGCCTAAGATCACGTAAAGCTAGATTTCACTTTAACCCTAGTACTATACGTTTTTCCATTTTTCTGATAGTGTCTTAAGCAAGTAGATAATTAAGATATTTGTACTGAACTTTGCATGTCTTCAAAGCTTTGTTATATATATTGACTTCTAGTAAGAACCCTATGGAGGTAGGAGCAGCAGATGAAAAAGTGGCCTTAGAAAAATTAGGCGACTTACCGTAGGCACAGCTAGTAAACAGCAGATTCAAAATTAGAATGCAGAGGTTTTTTTGTTTGTTTTTTCATAATCTCTCATTCCTGGCTTTCATTTTAATGTCAGATCCCTAAGGTTTGACTCAAAGTCATCCACTGTGACTTGAACCATTTCTATACCTTAAATTAACGAACACAAAATTTTCACTTGTAGAATGAAAACGTATCTGTTAAAAAACTTTATTTTGTATAACCAGATTTTCCTTACTTAACCTACAAGAACCAAGAAACCTGCCCTGTATTTGAAAGATAATTTAGTGTAATCTACATGTTTTGTTAGGAACAAAATTGTCTCTAGGAAGAGTCCAGGGTAGTGATGGAGGATATTATCCCAAACATAGCTATTTTCTGACAAAGAAATGGGATTGCTAGGGATAACAGATAAAAAATTTGGTTCAGTTTGCAATTATTTTTTTAAATAAATTTATTTATTTATTTGTTTTTATTATTGGCTGTGTTGGGGTCTTTGTTGCTGCATGTGGGCTTTCTCTAGTTGCGGGAGCAGGGACTACTCTTCATTGGGGTGTGCGGGCTTCTCATTGCGGTGGCTTCTCTTGTGGAGCACGGGCTCCAGGCATGCGGGCTTCAGTAGTTGCGGCATGCGGGCTCATTAATTGTGGTTCGTGGGCTCTCTAGAGTGCAGGTTCAGTAGTTGTGGCACATGGGCTTAGTTGCTCCACGACATGTGGGATCTTTCCGGACCAGGGCTTGAACCCATGTCCCCTGCCTTGGCAGGTGGATTCTTAACCACTGTGCCACCAGGGAAGCCCTGCAATTATTTTAAATAGCATCTTCAATGTACAAGACACTGTGCTATGTATTACAGAAGATACCAAAATGACTGTGACACCAAGGAATTTACAGTCTGTTACGAGAGGTGGGCCCACAGGTAACTCTGTTGGCAGGTCGCAAGAAGTGCTAGTTGTAAGTAAAAGGAGACAGAGACCCAAAGGGCACAAGTTAAGCCTGCAGAGGAATAATAAGATGAAGATAGGAAAGACAGATCTAGAAAAGGTAGTAGAGTGCTGTAAACAATGTTTACAGGAAACCCTATGAGGAAGGCACCAGGGAATGGAGGGAAAATGAGCAAGAATCCCCTGTTCTCTTTGATGGACAATGCAGGTACTCTCAAACTGTCTCTATATGTATTGTCTTTGGGTTCTACATAAGTTGTCATTTGTTCATTCATTTGCTCTTATTTTTTCTTTCCTCTTGTTACATAATCTTGGTGATTCATAAACATTAATCAATGTTCCTTGTCAAAAAGATCTGTTTTGAGTATACATTTAACAAAGAGAAAACAAGACAGAATTTTGGTTTAGCGGTTAGATTTCTAGCCTTAAAAAAAGTGTATTGATCACTAATTTTTTTTCATCTTTTATCAAACAAAAGTAAACATTGTTATATACTACAATATGATCAGTCCTTCCATGTATACCAGTGTGTGACAATAAACTATATATGAGAGAAAGACAGTGAGTGCCAGTTTGGCCTCTTTGGTTTAGCTCTTCAACTCCAGAATTTCTTAGAATAGTTTGAGGCTCTGATGGTTAATCAGTGATATGAGAGTCACGTCACCACATTCCAGGAGTATTAAAATGTCCTAGAGTGGAGTTTTAGTCACAGGCCACTCCGCATCATATTATAGTATACAGTGACTGTAAACCCTGACCTTATTCTTGCCCAGAACTTTGGTCTTTAATACGTAAAGGTAAAAGTGAAGAGTTTTCATTACTATCATCACTAGTGCATCTGTACATAAAGCCTACTTTTTGACATTAATATTGATTGATACAGCAAGCTTTGATTTTAAATTACCTGCTCCAAGTAATAGTTTTGAGCAGTAGTTTCCATTTTCTCTTTTTTTTTTCTAAACTACTCTTGGTCAAAGGTGAATATTTTGTAATCTTTTAAGAATTATTCTAATCAAATCTACGGCAATAAGAAGAGGTAAAATCTCTCCACGTATTTTCAAATACATCATTTAGGGACACAGGGAAGTGAACTGAACTTCTACTCAAAGTTCTTGGAATTTGGGGACATTGTTTCCTTAAAAACATTTCCTAAGTAGCATATGATATAATTCCTTAGTATGGATTCTGGATCTTTCTGTGTTAGCACAGGTTACTTGGAGCCACTGTAGGAAATGTCACTTTATAGAACTCTGTTAATGTGAGTTTCTATTATTTGTATACCAAGAATGGAGTATCACAGCTCACTGTTTACAAAAGCACCTAGCTGTCACCTGTCAGAATATTACAAGTGGAGCTGAACTGTGATAAAGGTTAAAGTGTAATAATATAACCAGGAAATGAAGGCAGTACCAGAAAAGTTGTGGCAGAGTAAAATGAGTCTTTTACTTATAGAAGTTACTGAAAATATCAGATCAGTTCTTTTCCCATTGGTATTTATTGTCCAGATCAGTACTTCTCAGAGCTTTTGTTCTCAGGACCTCTTTATACTGTTAAAAATTACTGAGGGGCTTCACTGGTGGTACAGTGGTTGAGAGTCCGCCTGCCGATGCAGGGGACCATGGGTTCGTGCCCCGGTCCGGGAAGATCCCACATGCCGCGGAGCGGCTAGGCCCGTGAGCCATGGCCGCTGAGCCTGCGATCCGCAGCAGGAGAGGCCACAACAGTGAGAGGCCCGCATACCATAAAAAAAAAAAAAAAAAAAAAAAATTTACTGAGGAGCTCAGATAGCTTGTTTTTTAAAAATTAATTATTTGTTTATTTTTGGCTGCGTTGGGTCTTCGTTGCTGCGCGCGGGCTTTCTCTAGTTGTGGTGAGCAGGCTTCTCATTGCGGTGGCTTCTCTTGTTGCAGAGCACGGGCTCTAGGCGGGCGGGCTTCAGTAGTTGTGGCTCGCGGGCTTAGTTGCTCCGCAACATGTGGGATCTTCCCAGACCAGGGATCGAACCCGTGTCCCCTGTATTGGCAGGTGGGATTCTTAACCACTGTGCCACAAGGGAAGCCCTGATAGCTTGGTTTATATTGGCTTTTATGGGTTATATCTAATGATATTTATTAGATATAATGATATTTATTGTATTAGATATGAAAACTGAGACATTTTTAAATAATTATTTAATAAATAATATGAATGTAAGCAACATGCCCATTAAGTGTTAATACTAATAACTTTTTATGAAAAAATAACTTTTGAAACAAAAATATTAGTGAGACAAGTGGCATTGTTTTATATTTCTATGAATTTCATTAGTGTCTGACTAGTAGAAGGAAAAGGAAACAGTACATTTCAAAAAGAGTATGAATAAATTTTAATAACCTTTTCCAGATAATTGCAGAAATTCATCTTTGATACCATACCAGATCTCAGAAGGGTAATTTCCTAAAGGTTTGTTATGGTATAGAATCTGAAACCACATCAGAGAACACTTTGTTATACTAAAATCCATTGGTCTGTCTTGCAATTGAATGGATCTTTCACTCATGCATGCTTTTGTAACATCATGCATTTGCTCATTTGGAAAATATTAGTTCATTGAATTATACAGATCTTCCAAATGTTGCTATGTTTTATTATACAATAGAAAATGTGTTAATACTACAAGAATGTCATTAGAAAGTCTGTGGGTTTTTCATTTTTGTTATTTAGCTATGAATTTGTGGAAGTGACAAATACAGTGATTACTAGTACAATTTGGTGCTGCTGTCTTTGTTCATGCTAAGTTGCCCGGACTTTTAGTACCCATTGTAAAGAATGAGACTCAAAGAAGTTAAAGTGACTTTCAATGATTATGTGGCAAGGATATCAGGATATCCCAAATCAGTGCTATTTTCAAAATACATAATATTTTCTAGTATTTACAGTGGTTCTCAAAATCAAATTTTGTCTCTGATTTTTATCCTTAAATAGGTAGTGAACATTGTTTAGCTTTTAATTACTTTTTCTTTACTTTTGTGTTTTTCATTATAAAAAAAGTAAATATAATAACATTTTAAAAAAGTGTATTACTGTCTCCTTTGTTAGTAAACGTGGTTCACAGGAGTAACCTGTGCTTTTTTTTTGAGCACAGTTTCCACTAAAATGATTAGTTGTGGTATATGCATGGTCAAGATTGATTATTTCTGGGAATTGTATTTCATGGAGCAATGAAAAGAAGGCAAAATCACCATTATTTTAACATCTCTGGAGTTCTCTTGGTAATGAACTCACAAAATATTCAAAATGTAGCTATTTTCAGGGGAAATTAGGTAAAATTTGTATTTAGGTGAATTTCAAGTTTTTCCTTACTACACATTTTGCAAGAAAAAAATACTCAGGAGTGATTAAATAATTTACAGCTATTTTTAAAAATGTTTCAAGATACTGCACAAGTTTTATTACAACTTGGAATGTATATCTCTTATCATTAAAATAATGTCTAAACCATTTCATGCTTAAGATCAAGATTCTTTGGCTAGACGAATGTAATGTATTTAGGTGAGAAAAAGAGGCTGAAACTCAATTACTTTCAGGTCTTCTCTCACTGTATTCCCCATGAAGACATAAAGCCTAGGTTAAGAGATTTGAAATTGAAGGCGCACAAAGATCTCACTTCTGTGACAGAGAAACTGGAGGGTTGTAAACGTCTAAAAATGTATATAATTTACCTTTTAACAAACATTTCACGTTTATAAAAAGGAAACGTGTCATTTGAAAAATGTGTATGTGTGTGTATCTCCTTATAAGATAGGTATATTTATACTCAGAGCTACTAGCCTAATACAACCTGTTTTTCTGAGTGGATTTAAATTTGAAAAGAGCATAATTGCTTTCAGCAAAAAAATTCCTTCTCTTCTCAACCATATTGAAGGATATTGAAAGACCCCCCTATCTAGGCAGTAGTACTTTGATCTGGTCAAGAGTTCTCCAGTGGTAATGTGCTTAAGAATTTCTTTAAGAGTTTATTAACAGACAGATTCTTGGAATCCATCCCCAAGATTCTGATTATATAAATAATGGGTGGAGGCCAGAGATCTGCATTTTAATAAGCTACACAGGTGTTTGAGCCAGTGATAAAAGTCACTGTTTTGAGGATTAGATGTGCTAGAAAATGTAGAATCTGGTATCTTTTAACTCTGCATTCCAAAACAGGATATCCCATTTTTGAGCCTATTTTACATGTAAATTTTAACATTAACAGTTCTACAAATACAGTTTTATCCCCGAATTAGCAATTTGAATACTTAAGGATTAGTTTACCCCAGGAGTTCCTGTTATAAAACAACGTATTAATAGAAATGAATTTCTTTGAAGCCTCAGAAATCTAACCAAAACAGGCTTCCTTTAAAATTATTTAAAAAAAAGAAATTGAAGCCAAAAAACACTGAAATTTTTCCTAGTCCATTTGTATTATTAGAATTTTGTGTGTATTCTAATGGCATAATATTTTAATCTAATTTTTATTGCAAAGTAATTAAGTAAAGCTTTTTGGAAAGTCAAAACACAAAACATACCAAATTAACAAAAAATTTTCATAATTATTTTCACTTCGATTGTGAAGTTTTTTTTTAAAATTCTGATTCATTTTTCCTAATCAAGTCTCTTACATGCAGTAAAATGTACCCTTTATAGTGTACAGTGTTAGAAAAACAAAATTCAACTGAGTGAATTTTCGAGATCTTATTGACTTTATCCGATTTAGCAGATGGAAAGGAGCTCTGAGGAACTGTAGAAAATGAAAGAGTTTTGTAGGCAGAAGGGTGTGGGAACAAGAAAGTCACACTAGACAAAAAAGCAGATTGGTTACTGCAAGGTCACTTTCCTTTAGGGGGTGGCAAGGGCCTATCAGGCAGAGTACTTAGCTTGTGCTGATTAGATGAGTCCTGATTGGTTTAAAATTCCATTTCTGGGAAAACCAAAACGGAAATTGTCTCAATTTGGTGATTTGGGCCTTAGCTTAAGTGACTCTATTTTGGGGGCAGTTGTTTTGTTTTTAACAACAGTTTTATAAGTTTTGACAAATGAATACAGTTGTGAGACAAACACCACAATTAAGATATAGGACGGTTCTATTACCCACAAACATTCCTTTATGCCACTTTGTAGTTCCTCCTACCTCACTCCCAGTCCCTGGCAAACACTGATCTGTTTTCTTTCCCCATACTTTTACCTTATTGCAGAATGTCATATTTATGGAGTCACACAGTATATGGTCTTTTGAGGCTGACTTCTTTAACTTAACATAGTGGATTTGAGATTCATCTGCACTGTTGTGTGGATCAGTGGTTAGGTCGGTTTTATTGCTGAGTAGTATTCAATCAGGATGTATCACCGACTGTTCATCCATTCACTGGTTGATAGACATTTAGGTTTGCTAGTTTTTGGTGATTGTGAACTATGCTGCCATAAATATTTCATGTACAGAGTTTTGTGTGAATGTATGGTGAAGATCTGTTTAATTTATCAGGATTTATTGATGATGGTTTTGTTGTAGTTAAGAAATCTTTGCCTAGGGTTACAAATATTTTTTCCTTTGTTTTCCTCTACAAGTTATGTAATTCTTGGTTTTATATTGGGTTTATGATCCATTTCCTGTTAATTTTATGGATATCCAACTGTTCCATGGTTATTTGTTGAAAAGTCTGTACTTTCTCCATTGAATTCCCTTTGTGTACTGTGTTGAAAATCAGTTGAGTTATGTGTAAGAGTCTATTCTGTCCCATTGATGTATGTATCTATCTTTCACCAATACCATACTGCCTTCCTTGATTACTACAGCTTTAAGATAAGTCTTGAAATCCAGGCTTAAGAAAGTCTTCCAACCTTGTTTTTCTTTCAAAATAGTTTTGGCTAATATATTTACTTTGCTTTTTCTTATAACTTTTAGAATCAGCTTGTCAATTTTATTTTTTTAAATTTATTTATTTTTTTATACAGCAGGTTCTTATTAGTTATCCGTTTTATACATATTAATGTATATACCTCAATCCCAATCTCCCAATTCATCCCACCCCCCCCCCCCACCACCACTTTTCCCCCTTGGTGTCCATACGTTTGTTGTCTCCATCTGTGTCTCAATTTCTGCCCTGCAAACCAGTTCATCTGTAGCATGTTTCTAGGTTCCACATATATGCGTTAATATACGATATTTGTTTTTCTCTGTCTGACTTACTTCACTCTGTATGACAGTTTCTAGATCCATCCATGTCTCTACAAATGACCCAATTTCATTCCTTCTTATGGCTGAGTAATATTCCATTGTATATATGTACCACACCTTCTTTATCCATTCGTCTGTCAGTGGGCATTTAGGTTGCTTCCATGTCCTGGCTATTGTAAATAGTGCTGCGATGAACATTGGGGTGCATGTGTCTTTTTAAATTATGGTTTTCTCTGGGTATATGCCCAGTAGTGGGATTGCTGGGTCATATGGTAATTCTATTTTTAGTTTTTTAAGGAACCTCCTTACTGTTCTCCATAGTGGCTGTATTAAATTACATTCCCACCAACAGTGCAAGAGGGTTCCCTTTTCTCCACGCCCTCTCCAGCATTTGTTGTTTCTAGATTTTGTGATGATGCCCATTCTGACTGGTGTGAGGTGATACCTCATTGTAGTGTTGATTTGCATTTCTCTAATAATTAGTGATGTTGAGCAGCTTTTCATGTGCTTCTTGGCCATTTGTATGTCTTCTTTGGAGAAATGTCTATTTAGGTCTTCTGCCCATTTTTGGATTGGGTTGTTTGTTTTTTTAATATTGAGCTGTATGAGCTGTTTATATATTTTGGAGATTAATCCTTTGTCCGTTGATTCGTTTGCAAATATTGTCTCCCATTCTGAGGGTTGTCTTTTCGTCTTGTTTGTAGTTTCCTTTGCTGTGCAAAAAGTTTCATTAGACCCCATTTGTTTATTTTTTATTTCCATTACTCTAGGAGGTGGATGAAAAAAGGTCTTACTGTGATTTATGTCAAAGAGTGTTCTTTCTATGTTTTCCTGTAAGAGTTTTATAGTGTTCGGTCTTACATTTAGGTCTCTAATTCATTTTGAGTCTATTTTTGTGTATGGTGTTAGGGAGTGTACTAATTTCAATCTTTTACATATAGTTGTCCAGTTTTCCCAGCACCACTTATTGAAGAGACTGTCTTTTCTCCATTGTATATCCTTGCCTCCTTTGTCATAGATTACTTCACCATAGGTGCATGGGTTTATCTCTGGGCTTTCTATCTTGTTCCATTGATCTATTTCTTTTTTTGTGCCAGTACCATATTGTCTTGATTACTGTAGCTTTCTAGTATAGTCTGAAGTCAGGGACTCTGATTCCCCCAGTTCCGTTTTTTTCCCTCAAGACCGCTTTGGCTATTTGGGGTCTTTTGTGTCTCCATTACAAATTTTAAGGTTTTTTGTTGTAGTTCCATAAAAAACGCCATTGGTAATTTGATAGGGATTGCACTGAATCTGTAGATTGCTTTGGGTAGTATAGTCATTTTCGCAATATTAATTCTTGCAATCCAACAACATGGTATATCTCTCCATCTATTTGTATCATCTTTAATTTCTTTCACCAGTGTCTTATAGTTTTCTGCATACTGGTCTTTTGTCTCCTTAGGAAGACTTATTCCTAGGTATTTTATTCTTTTTGTTGCAGTGGTAAATGGGAGTGTTTCCTTAATTTCGCTTTCAGATTTTTCATCATTAGTGTGTAGGAATGCAAGAGATTTCTGTGCATTAATTTTGTAACCTGCTACTTTACCAAATTCATTGATTAGCTCTAGCAGTTTTCTGGTAGCATCTTTAGAATTCTCTATGTATGATATCATGTCACCTGCAAACAGTGACAGATTTACTTCTTCTTTTCCAGTTTGGATTCCTTTTATTTCTTTTTCTTCTCTGATTGCTGTGGCTAAAAGTTCCAAAACTATGTTGAATAACAGTGGTGAGAGTGGACAACCTTGTCTTGTTCCTGATCTTAGAGGAAATGGTTTCAGTTTTTCACTGTTGAGAACGATGTTGGCTGTGGGTTTGTCATATATGGCCTGTATTATGTTGAGGTAAGTTCCCTCTATGCCTACCTCCTGGAGGGTTGTTATCATAAATTGGTGTTGAATTTTGTCGAAAGCTTTTTCTGCATCTATTCAGATGATCCTATGGTTTCTCTTCTGCAATTTGCTAATATGGTGTATCACATTGATTGATTTGCGTATATTGAAGAATCCTTGCATCCCTGGGATAAATCCCAGTTGATCATGGTGCATGATCCTTTTAATGTGTTATTGGATTCTCTTTGCTAGTATTTTGTTGAGGATTTTTGCATCTATATTCATCAGTGATATTGGTCTGTCATTTTCTTTTCTTGTAGTATCTTTGTCTGTTTTTGGTATCAGGGTGATGGTGGCCTCGTAGAATGAATTTGGGTGTGTTCCTTCCTCTGCAATTTCTTGAGTTTGAGAAGAATGTGTGTTATCTATTCTCTAAATGTTTGATAGAATTCACCTGTGAAGCCATCTGGTCCTGGGCTTTGTTTGTTGGAAGATTTTTAATCACAGTTTCAATTTCATTACTTCTGATTGGTATGTTCATATTTTCTGTTTCTTCCTGGTTCAGTCTTGGAAGGTTATACCTTTCTAAGAATTTGTCCATTTCTTCCAGGTTGTCCATTTTATTGGCATAGAGTTGCTTTTAGTAGTCTCTTAGGGTGCTTTGTATTTCTGCCGTGTCTGTTGTAACTTCTCCTTTTTCATTTCTAATTTTATTGATTTGAGTCCTCTCCCTCTTTTTCTTGATGAGTCTGGCAAATGGTTTATCAATTTTGTTTATCTTCTCAAAGAACCATCTTTTAGTTTTATTGATCTTTGCTATTTTCTTTGTTTCTGTTTCATGTATTTCTGCTCTGATCTTTATGATTTTTTTCCTCTACTAACTTTGGGTTTTGTTTGTTCTTCTTTCTCTAGTTCCTTTAGGTATAAGGTTAGATTGTTTATTTGAGATGTTTGTTGTTTCTTGAGGAAGGATTGTATTGTGATTAACTTCCCTCTTAGAACTGCTTTTGCTGCATCCCATAGGTTTTGGATTGTTGTGTTTTCATTGTCATTTGTCTCTAAGTATTTTTTGATGCCTTCTTTGATTTCTTCAGTGATCTCTTGGTTATTGAGTAAGGTATTGTTTAGCCTCCATGTGTTTGTGCTTTTTACGTTTTTTCCCCTGTAATTGATTTCTAATCTCATAGCATTGTGGTCAGAAAAGATGCTTGATATGATTTCAATTTTCTTAAATTTACAGAGGCTTGATTTGTGACCCAAGATGTGATCTATCCTGGAGAATGTTCCGTGCGCACTTGAGAAGAAAGAGTAATCTGCTGTTTTTGTATGGAATGTCCTATAAATATCAATTAACTCTATCTTGTCTACTTTGTCATTTAAAGCTTGTGTTTCCTTATTAATTTTCTGTTTGGATGATCTGTCCATTGGTGTGAGGTGTTAAAGTCCCCCACTATTATTGTGTCACTGTCAGTTTCCTCTTTTATAGCAGTTAGCAGTTGCCTTATGTATTGAGGAGCTCCTATGTTGGGTGCATGTATATTTATACTTGTTATGTTTCTTCTTGGATTGATCCCTTGATCATTATGTAGTGTCCTTCCTTTCTCTTATAACATTCTTTATTTTAAAGTCTATTTTATCTGATATGAGTATTGCTACTCCAGCTTTCTTTTGATTTCCATTTGCATGAATATCTTTTTCCATCCCCTCACTTTCAGTCTGTATGTGTCCCTAGGTCTGAAGTGGGTCTTTTGTAGACAGCATATATATGGGTCTAGTTTTTGTATCCATTCAGCGAGCCTGTGTCTTTTGGTTGGAGCATTTAATCCATTCACATTTAAGGTAATTATTGATATGTATGTTCTTATTACCATTTTCTTAATTGATTTAGGTTTGTTTTTGTAGGTCCTTTTCTTCTCCTGTGTTTCCCACTTAGAGAAGCTCCTTTAGCATTTGTTGTAGAGCTGGTTTGGTGGTGCTGAATTCTTTTAGCTTTTGCTTGTCTTTAAAGCTTTTGATTTCTCTGTTGAGTCTGAATGAGATCCTTGCTGGGTAGAGTAATCTTGGTTTTAGTTTCTTCCCTTTCATCACTTTAAATATGTCATGCCACTCCCTTCTGGCTTGTAGAATTTCTGCTGAGAAATCAGCTATTAACCTTATGGTAGTTCCCTTGTATGTTATTTGTCGTTTTTCCGTTGCTGCTTTCAATAATTTTTCTTTGTCTTTAATTTTTGCCAATTTGATTACTATGTGTCTTGGCGTGCTTCTCCTTGGGTTTATCCTGCCTGGGACTCTCTGTGCTTCCTGGACTTGGGTGGCTATTTCCTCTCCCATGTTAGGGAAGTTTTCGTGTATAATCTCTTCAAATATTTTCTCGGGTCCTTTCTCTCTCTTCTTCTGGGACCGCTATAATGCGAATGTTGTTGCATTTAATGTTGTCCCAAAGGCTGTCTTCATTTATTTTCATTCTTTTTTCTTTATTCTGTTCCACAGCAGTGAATTCCACCATTCTGTCTTCCAGGTCACTTATCCGTTCTTCTGCCTCAGTTATTCTGCTATTGATTCCTTCGTGTGTATTTTTCATTTCAGTTATTGTATTGTTCATCTCCGTTTGTTCTTTAATCCTTCTAGGTGTTTGTTAAACATTTCTTACATCTTCTCGATCTTTGCCTCCATTCTTTTTCCTAGGTCCTGGATCATCTTCACTATCATTATTCTGAATTCCTTTTCTGGAAGGTTGCCTGTCTCCACTTCATTTAGTTGTTTTTCTGGGGTTTTATCTTGTTCCTTCATCTGGTACATAGCCCTCTGCCTTTTCATCTTGTCTATCTTTCTGTGGATGTGGTTTTTGTTCCACCGGCTGCAGGATTGTAGTTCTTCTCACTTCCGATGCACAGTGCCTGCCACACGGCATCGATGTCATGTAGAGGTTCTTCTCAGAGGGCTTGCCCAAGCTGATGCCATGGCCCGAGTAGTCATAGGAGAAGATGTTGCAGTTGATGCGTGAGCCGAGGCCGATGTAGAAGCTGCACATCTGGCCCAGGTCCATGGTGCTGCCATGGAGAAGAGCAGCATGTAGTGGCTGGAGGGTGCACAGCGCATGAACATGCAGCCGAGCCCCAATTTTATTTCTAACACTTTTTTTTGTATATTCTGTGATATTTTCTACATAGACAATTTTTTTTTTTTTGGCAGTACGCGGGCCTCTCACTGTTGTGGCTTCTCTGTGAATTTTTTAAAAAATGAAGACATAGGAATTCCCTGGTGGTCCAGTGGTTAGGACTTGGCACTTTCACTGCCATGGTCACAGAACTAAGATCCCGCAAGCCATGAGGTGGGGGAAAAAAAAAAAAGATACAAAATGAAGACAGTTTTATTTCTTGCTTTCCAGTCTGTATGACTTTTATTTCTATTTTGGCTTTATTTTACTGCCTAGGGCCTCCAGTATGTTTTTGAAAAGGAGTGATGAGGACAGATATTCTTACCCTGTTCCTGATCTTATGGGGAACATACCCAGTCTTTTATCCTTAAGTATATTAGCTGTAGATTCTTTTTAGATGCATTTTACTGGGTTGAGGAAGTTTCAGTTCATAGTTTGCTGAGAACTTATTTCATGAATAGATGTTAAATTTTGTCAAATAACTATTTCTGCACCTAGATGATCATATGGTTTTTCTTCGTTAGAACATTGATTTGATGAGTTATGTTTATTGATTTTAATATTGAATCAGACTTTCATGTCCCTAGATAAACCCCACTTGATCATGATGTGTAACCTTTTTACATATTGCTTGATTTGATTTGCTAACATTTTGTTACATTTTCTTGCATGTGTTCATTACCAATACTCGTTTGTAATTTTGTCTTTTTCTTATCTTGATGTTAGGGCCTCATCAAATGAGTTGGGAACTGTTTCTTTCTATTTTATTTTCTGGAAAGATTTGTGTAAATTTAGTATTATCTCTTAAATGTTTGATAGAATTCGCCAATTCTAAAGCCATTTTGGCCTGGAGTTTTATTTGTTGGGAGAGTTTTTAACCATAACTAAATTTTTCTTTAATGGGTAGAGGAGTTTTTAGATTATCTATTTCATCTTAAGCAAGTTTTTATACTGGTCTTTCCAGAAATTTGTCCATTTCAATGAAGTGGTTGGATTTATAGGCATAGAGTTTTTAGTATATTTTTCTTATTATTCTTTAATATCTGTTGCATCTCTAGTATTGTTCCCTCTTTCTTTCCTGAAATTGATTATTTGTGGTCTCTCTTTTTTTATCTTGATCAGCCTGGCTATATGTTTATGAATTATATTAATCTTTGCAAAGAGCCTGCTTTGGATTTTATTGGTTTTCTCTTTTTCTGTTTTTCAATTTCATCAATTTCTGTTCACATTGATATTGCTTCCTCCCTTTTGTTTACTTTGAGTTTAATTTACTCTTCTTTTTCTTCTTTCTTAAGATGGATGTTTAGATAGTTCTTTTTGCTTAATATAAGCATTTATTTATATAAATTTCCCAAGAGCATCTTTAGCTCCATTCCATAAATTTTGGTGCTGTGTTTTCATTATCATTCAATCGAAGTATTCTAATGGCCTTTGTGACTTCCTCTTTAACCTGTAGGTTATTTAGAATTGTTTTGCTTAATTTTTGAATATTTGGGCATTTTCCAGATGTTTTTCTGTTACTGATTTCTGGTTAATTTCATTGTGGTAAGAGAACATACTTTATATAAATTTTAGGCTTTTGTTTTTAATTTGTTAAGGTTGGTTTTATAGCTCAGAATATGGTTTATATTAGATTCTGTTCCATGTGTGCTTGAAGGGAATATATTGCTCTTGTTGGGTGGAGTGTTCTGTAAATGTCAGTTTGATTGATAGGCTTCTGTCAGTCAGGTGTTCTATATCTTTACTGATTTTTGTCTGCTTGTTTCTTCACTTACAGAGAGAGAAGTGTTGAAGTCCCCAGTTGTAATTGTGGATTTGTCTATTTCTCTTTTTAGTTCAATGCTTTTGCATCATTTATTTCAACACACTTTTTTGGTGCATAAATATTTAGGATTATTTCATGCTTTTGGAAAATTGATTCCTTCATTGTCATGTAATATCCTTTCTTTAAACCTGACAGTTTTCTTTGCTTTGAAGTCTATTTCAATAATAATGTAGCTTTCTTCTGATTAGTGTTTGCATTTTTTTTGTGTGTGTTTTTTTGCAGTACGCGGGCCTCTCACTGTTGTGGTCTCTTCCATTGCGGAGCACAGGCTCCGGACACGCAGGCTCAGCAGCCATGGCTCACGGGCCTAGTCGCTCCATGGCATGTGGGATCTTCCCAGACCGGGGCATGATCCCGTGTCCTCTGCATCGGCAGGCGGACTCTCAACCACTGCGCCAACAGGGAAGCCCTGCATTTGTTTTTTTTTCCTGCCCTTCTCCTTTTAACTCTCTACAGGCATATCTCAGAGATATTGTGGGTTTGATTCCAGGGCACCTCAGTAAAGCAAGCACTGCAGTAAAGTGAGTCACATGAATTTTTTGGTTTCCAGTGCATGTAGAACTTAGGCTTACACTATATTGTAGTCTATTAAGTATGCAATAGCATTATGTTTTAAAAAATCAATGTACATACCTTATTTAAAAAATATTGCTAGAAAATGCTAGCCATCATCTGAGTCTTCAGCAAGTTGTAATCTTTTTGCAATAGTAACATCAAAGATTACTCATCACAGATAACTGTAACAAATATAATAATTTAAAAATTTGAAATATTGCAAGAATATTCAAAATGTGACACAGAGGCACAAAGTGAGCAAATGTTGGAAAAAATGACAACGATAGACTTGCTCAACACAGGGTTGCCACAAGCCTTCAATTTGTTTAAAAAAGAAAGAAAAAGCAATATCTGTAAAGTACAATAAAATGAGGTATGCCTGTTTATGTTTAAAGTAGATTTCTTGTGTCTTTCACTCCATGTCTTTCTTATTTCTAATATATTTCTATTTGGCTTTTTAAAAATATCTTTATTAAGATTCACGTACTATACTGTTCATCCATTTGAAGTGTACAGTTTAGCAGCTTTTAGTATTATATATCACAGAGTTTTGCAAACACATCAAATTTTGAACATTTTCATCATCTCAGAAAGAAACCTCATACCCATTAGGAGTCAATCTCCATTTCTCCCCCAAACATTCCCCCAACCCTTGCTTTCTCTTTCTATAGATTTACCTATTTTGGACATTTCATATAAACAGAATCATATAATATGTAGTCTTCTATGACTGCCTTCTTTCACTTAGCATATTTTTTTCAAGCATGTTGTAACATTTATCAGTGCTTAATTCTTTTTTATTAATAAGTAATACTCCATCGTATGGATATATATTGTTATTTACCCATTCATCAATTGAGGGACATTTGGATTATTCCTACTTTTTTGGCTCTTACAAATAATGCTGCTGTGAACATTGATGTACAAGTTTTTGCATGCATATGTGTTTTCAATTCTCTTGGGTATGTATCTAGAAGTAGAGTTTCTGGGTTAGGTGATACTTCTGTATTTATAACCTTTTGAGGAACTGCCAAATTGTTTTCAAAAGTGACCGTACCTTTTTACTTCCCACCAGCAATATGAGGATTCCAATTTCTCCACATCCTTACCAACACTTGTTATTGCCCTTCTTTTTGATACTAGTCATTCTAGTCATTATATGGTGGTTCCTTATCGTGGTTTTGATTTGCATTTCCCTGATGACTAAAGATGTTGATGATCTTTTCATGTGCTTATTGGCCATTTGTATATCTTTTTTGGGAAAATGTCTATTCAGATTCTTTGTTTATTTGTAATTGTGTTGTCTTTTTATTATTGAGTTATAGGAGTTTTTAGTATATTCTAGATGCCAGTTCCTTATCAGATATGATTTCCAAGTATTTTCTCCCATTCAGCAGGGTTTTGTTTTCACTTTCTTGATAATGTCCTTTGATGCAGAAAAAATTTTAATTTTTTGAAAATTGAGATATAATTGACATATAACATTATGTTAGTTTCAAGTATACAACATAATGATTTGATATTTTTATACATTGCAAAATGATCACCACAATAAGTCTAGTTAACATGCATCACCATGCATAGTCACAAAATTTTTTTTCTTGTGATGAGAACTTTTAAGATTTACTTTCTTAGCAACTTTCAAATATGCAATACAGAATTATTAACCATAGTTACCATGATGTACATTACATCCCGATGACTTATTTATTTTATAGCTCAAAGTTTGTACCTTTTGACCCCCTTCACCCATTTTGCCCACCCCCTACCCCTTGCCTTTGACAACCACCAATCTGTTCTCTGTATCCATGAGCTAGGTATTTTATTTATTTATTCATTCATTCATTCATTCAGATTTTACATAGAAGTGAGATTATATGGAATTTGCCTTTTTCTGTCTGACTTATTTCCCTTAGCATAATGCCCTCAGGGTCCATCCATGTTGTCACAAATGGCAAGATTTCCTTCTTTTTTAAAGACTGAATAATATTCCATTGTGTGTGTGTGTGTGTGTGTGTGTGTGTGTGTGTGTGTACGTATATATTACATTTTCTTTATCCATCCATCAATGGACACTTGGGTTGTTTCCATTTCTTTTCCATTGCAAATAATGCTGCAGTGAACATGGGGATGAATATATCTTTTCAAGTTAGTGTTTTTGTTTTCTTTGGAATAATACCCAGAAGTAGAATTGCTGGATCAAATGGTAGTTCCGTTTTTAATTTTTTGATTAACCTCTATAATGTTTCCCATAGTGGCTGCACTGATTTACATTCCCACTAACAGTGCATAAACTTTCCTTTTTTCCCCACATTCTCGCCAACACTTGTTATTTCTTGTCTTTTTGATAATAGCCATTCTGACAGGTGTGGAGTGATATCTCATTTTGGTTTAGATTTGAATTTCCCTGATTATTAGTGATGTTGAGCATCTTTTTATGTACCTGTTGGCCATCTGTATGTATTCTTTGGAAAAATGTCTATTCAGATCCTTTGCTCATTTATTTATTTATTTTGCAGTACGCGGGCCTCTCACTGTTGTGGCCTCTCCCGTTGCGGAGCACAGGCTCCGGACGCACAGGCCCAGCGGCCATGGCTCATGGGCCCAGCCGCCCCGCGGCACGTGGGATCTTCTTGGACCAGGGCATGAACCCATGTCCCCTGCATCGGCAGGCGGACTCTCAACCACTGCGCCACCAGGGAAGCCCTGCCCATTTTTTAATCAGATTTTTTTTTTTTTTTTTGCCTTTGGGGTATATGAGTTCTTTGTATATTTGAGTTATTAACCCCTTAACATATACATGATTTGCAAATATTTTCTCTCATTCTGTAGGTTGCCTTTTCATTTTGTTGGCGTTTTCCTTTGCTGTGAAGAAGCTTTTTAGTATGTTATAGTCCTACTTGTTTATTTTTTTTTTGACTTTATTTCCAAAATGATTTCCAAAAAATTGCCAAGACTGATGTCAAGAGCTTACTGCCAGTTTTCTTCTAGGAGTTTTATGGTTTTAGGTCTTACATTCAAGTCTGTAACCCACTTTGAGTTAATTTTTTTGTATAGTGTAAGATAGTGGTGTAGTTCCATTCTTTTGCATGTGGCTGTCCAGTTTTTCCAATACCATTTATAGAAGAGACTGTTCTTTCCTTATTGTATATTCTTGGCTCCTTTTTATAAATTAATTGACCATATATGAATGGGTTTATTTCTGGGCTCTCTATTCTGTTCCATCAATCTATGTGTCTATTTTTATGCCAGTACCACTGTTTTGATTACTGTGGCTTTGTAATATAGTTTGAAATCAGGAAGTGTGCTGCTGTTACCTTTTTTCTTCTTTCTCAAGACTGCTTTGCTATTTGGGGTCTTTTGTGGTTCCATACAAATTTAGGATTGTTTGTTTTATTTCTGTGAAAAATGCCACTGAAATTTTGATAAGGACTGAATTGAATCTGTAGATTGCTTTTGTTAGTATGGCCTTTTAAACAATATTATATGGGTACATATGGAATATTCCAACCAAAAGCAACAAAATACGTACACTTCTCAAGTGTCCACGGAGCATTCTCCAGGATATATTTTATGTTAACCCACAAAGCAGTTCTGAGAAGGAAGTTCCTAGCAGTAAATGCTTACGTCAAGAAACAAAAAAAATCTTAAACAACCTAACTTTATTTATTTATTTATTTTTACATCTTTATTGGAGTATAATTGCTTTACAATGGTGTGTTAGTTTCTGCTTTGTAACAAAGTGAATCAGTTATACATATGTTCCCATATCTCTTCGCTCTTGCGTCGTCTCCTTCCCTCCCACCCTCCCTATCCCACCCCTCCAGGCGGTCACAAAGCACCGAGCTGATCTCCCTGTGCTATGTGGCTGCTTCCCACTAGCTATCTACCTTACATTTGGTAGTGCATATATGTCCATGCCTCTCTCTCGCTTTGTCCCAGCTTACCCTTCCCCCTCCCCATATCCTCAAGTCCATTCTCTAGTAGGTCTGTGTCTTTATTCCTGTCTTACCCCTGGGTTCTTCATGACATGTTTTTTTTTTCTTAAATTCCATATATACGTTAAACAACCTAACTTTGTTCCTAAAGGAACTAGAAAAATAGATGAAGTCCAAAGTTAGAAGAAGGAAGGAAATAACAAAGTTCAGATTGGAAATAATCGAAATAGGAACTGAAAAGACAACAGGAAAGATCAATGAATCTCAGAACTGGTTATTTGTAAAGATAAACAAAATTGTCAGACCTTTAGCTAGAATCACCAAGAAAAAAGAGAACTCAAATAAATCAAATCAGAAATGAAAAAGGAGACATTGCAACAGATACCACAGAAATACAAAGGATTTTAAGAGACTTCGATGGACAATTGTATGCCAACACGTTTGACAACCTATAAGAAATGGGTAAATTCCTAGAAACATACACCCTACAAAGACTGAATCATGAAGAAGTAAAAATCTAAAAGTTCACTTACTAGTAAGGAGATTGAATTAGCAATCAAAAATCTCCCAACAAACAAAAGTCCAGGACCAGACAGCTTCACTGGTAAATTCTACCAAACATTCAAAGAAGAACTAATACCAATCCTTCTCAAACTCTTCCAAAAAAACAAAAAAACAAAAAACGAATACCAATCCTTCTCAGACTCTTCAAGAGGAGGGAATGCTTCCAAACTCATTTTATGAGGCCAGCATTACTCTGCTACCAAACCAGACAGGGATACCACAAGAAAAGAAAATTACAGGCCATTATCCCTGATGAACATAGATGCAAAAGTTCTCAACAAAATATTAGTAAACTGAATTCAACAATACATCAAAAGGACCATTCACCATGATCAAGTGGGGTTTATTCCAGGCATGCAAGAATGGTTCGATTTCCTCAAATCAATCAATATGATACAGCACATTAATAAAATGAAGGATAAAAATCATATGACCATCTCAATAGATGCAAAAAAAGCATTTCACACAATGATATGATAAAAACTCTCAACAAAGTGGGTATAGAGGGAAAGTTTCTCAACATAATAAAGGCCATATATGATAAATCCACAGCTAACGTTATACTCAGTGGTGAAAACTGAAAGCTTTCCCTCTAAGATCAGGATCAATACAAGGATGCCCACTGTTGCCACTTTTATTCAACATAGTGTTGGAAGTCCTAGCCAGAGCAATCAGATAAGGAAAAGAAATAAAAGGAATCCAAATTGAAAAGGAAGGAGTAAAATTGTTAATATTTGCAGATGACATTTTTTAAAAGCTTTAAGAATCTACTATTATTCTGAGCTGTACACTGTTCTCTAGAAATGCTATGTAATTAATCTAAATAACATATGAGAGTAATATCTGAGATTGAGGCTTATCAGCTATACACTTAGCCACACACCCCCTTATTTCATTAAATAAACCTTAGATAATGAGTAAAAAATTAAGATTTTATTTTCTTTTCTACTTTTAGTGTTAAATGTTTACAAAAGACAGTGAAGGATTCTTATCACATAATGTGTAGACCATGTGCCTGTGATCTTGAAGTTTGTGCCAAATGTGGAAAGAGAGAAGATGTTATTCCGTGAGTATTTCTTTTTATGTTTGCGATTTACTCTTTTAATTAATATGTGAATTTTCTTTTAAGGAAACATTCAGTTGCTCTGAGAGTCTTAAGATGCAGAATGTCACACTAATGTAGACGTTGTTCTACCCAACAGGAAGAACATCTTAATTAATTGTTAAATATTTCTATCGTTATAATAAAAGTGAAACATCATTTTTAGAAAGTTAAAATATTTATGAGGTTCACATTTATTACACATTACAAAAGAATTACTCATTATATAACTTCTTTTCTTTAATGGACATCATGTGTTAATTTCTTTGATCATACTTTATTGACAACTGTATTATAATTGGTTGGCTCTTGAGTTAAGTTAATCTTCAAGGATCTTTTCCTCTTTATTTCATTAGGCTCCTATTAATCAAGAAATGTAGTGTAAAAGTCTTTTCAGTCTACAATGAAATCCTGAGAAATAAAGTTTTTTTCTTCCATCTTTAGGTTTAATATAGAACCAGAAAAGACAGAAAATGTTGAAAATAATCAACGTTCCAGCCACAGAAGAAGCTGCAGAAGAAATGAAGAAAGTGATGATTTAGATTTAGATTTTGATATTGATTTAGATGACACAGAAGAAGACAATCAGATGGATTGATATAACTATATTAAAAGATAGTTTGGAAGCATGAAATTCTGAACAACTTTAATTTTGAGGGTTTAAAAAAAATACTGTGGAATACTAGTAAGGACATTGGAAAAACATATAGAAAATACATGGACAATATGAATTGTGTATGATATTTGAATAGTGATAAAGCTTTCATCCAGAGTTTTCTTATAATACATTTTTAAGTAGCATATGCTAGTATATCTGCCAAAATGAGTATTGGAGTATCGTATTGCAGTTCATGGGAATTATTTAGAAGAATATACTATCTAGTATCAAATTAAGCAAGATTCAGAATTGATGCTTGTATAGAAACTATCTCATGGAAAAATCAGATGACATTATTTTGTTGCTAGCCTCAAAAATTGGTCCTCAGGAGGTACCTTTTGACAGATTGATCTCAGGTTAATGTCCCAGATAACAAAATCCCTCTTGCTTACGCTTGCTTGTTGTAAAGCAAAAAGTTTGTTTTTTAATAATAATGTTTAACAAGTATATAGCAGTTTTTCTTTGAAAATATTTTTATGTATCTTATCACATTATTTTTAACTTTTTTCGCTTATGAAATTTACATATAGAAAAAAATGCATAAAATCTATATGTATAGTTTAACACATAAAGAATAATCATACATTTATCACCCACGTGAATAAAATACTCCTAAACAATATAAGTTAGCTTTGTCTGATTTTTGAACATTTTTTCTATCTTTTTGTTTTGAAAAATCTCAAACCTAAAGAAAAGTAGCAGTGTAGTACAATGAACCTTTGTATGCTCTTCACTTAGATTCACAATTGTTAACATTTTGCCACATTTTCTTTATATTTGAATAGATATATGGATATATTTTTATTTGCTGAACCATTTGAAAATAAGTGGCAGGCATTGGTTTCAAACTTTATATGAACAGACTTATACTGTGCATGTTAATTTGTATCTCTTCTTATTTCATTATTATGAAACTTGTGAAATTGATCCATGTTGTTGCAAGAGCTCTAATTTGTTAAGATTACATTTTTATTCTACATTTTTTATTCTGTTTTGTTCTATTGTATTTACATACCAAAATTTATTTTTCCTCTCTAATACTGAGGGACATTTGAGTTATTTCAGAATTTTCCTATAACAAACAATACTAAGTGTTTCTTGGTATAAGTGTCTTATTTCTTGGTACATTTTCTGTTAGGTATGTAATAGAAGAAGATTGAAATGTTTCCTGGTGTACTTGTCTTGTTTCTTGCTACAGTTTCTGTTAGGTGTGTCTAGCAGTGGTAGAGGGCATCAGGTATATATGCATCTTCACTATTACTATGCACTATGTAATGCTGTCTTTCCGGAAGGATTGTTATCTCCCTTCCCCATAGCAATGTATTAGAGCTCCTGTGCTCTGCATCCTTTCCAACACTTGGTATCATACTTTTAAATTTCTGTCAGATATGTGTGCAACATATGTCTTTGTCTTATTAATTTGTATTTCTCTAATTACTAATGAGGCTGAGCCCCCTTTAATGTTTATTGACCATTGGTTTTTGGGTAATAGATGATATTAAGGAATCATTTTGCTTAGGTGTAATAATGTTATTTGAGAGATACATATTGAAATATTAAAGGGTGTATAGTCAATTTACTTTAAAATATTTTAAGCATAAAAAAGTAGAGATACAGGGCTTCCCTGGTGGCGCAGTGGTTGAGAGTCCACCTGCCGATGCAGGGGACGTGGGTTCGTGCCCCGGTCCGGGAAGATCCCACATGCCGCGGAGCGGCTAGGCCTGTGAGCCATGGCCCCTGAGCCTGTGCGTCCGGAGCCTGTGCTCCGCAACGGGAGAGGCCACAACAGTGAGAGGCCCGCATACCGCAATAAATAAATAAATAAATATAAATAAATAAATAGAGAGAAATATCATGTTTATGATATAGAAACCTCTAAGTTTACAGTCTACAGAAAGCTTTTCTACCATAAATTCGTGTGGCTTACCTTTTTGTTTGTAAATTTGTTTTCTGAGCTATGTAACTTTTGTGGTTAATGAGCCAGCTTAATTATTATTAGACCTAGCATAAATTCTTCCCCATCTGAGTGAGTTATAATTCCTCAGATTACCTTACTAGGAGAGAAGTTTAATGAAGAGCATCACCTAGTGACATGTACTAATATCTGCATTTCATTCTTTAGTGCTAAGAGAGATTTTGTTTTGTTTTTTCAACAGACTGAAATTTAATTGTTACATTTAGCTCATTTACATATCTTTAGGTCTTATCCTTTCTAATCTAAAAATTATTTTTATTGGAATTCAGCATGGATCTAAGTCCTGGCTCTGCCAGTTACTAGCTGTGTGACTTGGTACAAATTAATATTTCTGTGCCAACTATGAGTGCACTAAATAACTGATATTATTATTGCTACTGTGATTTTGTGTGTATATATATATTAGTAATGAGTTAGTAATTATTAACTGGAAATGAAATAATTAGTAATTATTAGTAATGAAGATGTCAATTTGGTTGTTTGCCTATGTTCTTCAGAAGAACATATATATGTGTTTATATATGGAATGCAGAATGTTAGAAGGTGAAAAGTTCTGTGGGAAAAAAAATAAGGCATGGTAGGGTGATTGGGAGTCTAAGGGTATGGATGGGGTGGGAATGAGTGCGCACAAGGGGATGGGAAGTGGTCTTTTTAAATAAGGTGCCTAGAGAGACATGTTGGGGAAGAATGTTCCAGGCAGAGGAAACAGCCACTACAAGGCCTCTAAAGCAAGATTGTGCCAGGTGTGTTCAAGGGACAGCAAGGAAGGGAGTGATTAAGTTGGAGAGTTGAAAGAGATAAGATCAGGAAGGTAATGGAAGGTCAGATGATGTGAAACCTGCTTTTAAGATGTTTTTTGTTTCCCTTTGGTTTTCAGCCATTTGACTGATTTCTAAGGTATGAATTTCTTATTTATGCTCCTTAAGGTTTTCTGAGTTTCTCATATCTGTTGGTCAATGTCCTTGAACAGACTTGGAAAGTCGTTAGCCATTATTTCTTCAAATATGCTTTTTCCTATTCTTTCCTCTCCTAGCACTCCCATTCTATATGCATAGGAGTGTGTCCCACGTCTTTCTCATGCTCTGCTTTCTTTTTTCTATTTGTTTTTGTGTTTGTTTGTTTGTATGTTTTCTTTTGGCCTTTCTTTGCATTCATAATTCTGTCTTCTATATAGAAGGAGTAATGTGTTCAGTATGCTTTTATTTTTTAAATTTTATTGAAGTGTAGTTGATTTACACTGTTAATTTATGCTGTACAGCAAAGTGACTCAGTTATACATATATATATTATTTTTCATATTCTTCTCCATTATAGTTTACTACAGGATATTGAGTATAATTCCCTGTGAAAAGGGCGTGTATTTATTTATGTATTTATATTTATTTGTTTATTTTGGCCATGAGGCTCACGGGATCCCAGTTCCCCAACCAGTGATCAAACCTGTGCCCCCTGCTGTGGAAGCACGGAGTCTGAACCACTGGACCACCAGCCAGGCAATTCCTACTAGTATGCTTTTAAACCCGTCTAATACATTCTTAATTTCAGATACTGAATTTTGCAGTTCTAAAATGTTCATTTGATTCTTTTTTTTAAATAGATTTATCTCTGTTGAAATATTCTGTGCTACCTATCTTGTACATTTTTTCTCTATGTTTTTAATGTATTAATTACAGTTATTTTGAAGTTCTTGTTCACTTTTGTTTGCTTTTACTAATTATTTTATCTCTTGATTGTTGGTCACTACCCCTGGCTTTGCATATCTAATAACTTTTATTGTATGCTAGAAATTGTGGATGATACATTATAGAGACTTCCTCTGAAAAATAAATTACTGCAGATCACCTTGATCCTGTCAAAACTTGGGTTTAGGCTTGGGGTGGTCTATTTCAGTTTCATACTTATTCCTGGCTCTTACTCCTTGAGTATTGTTTTTATTCCTAAGCATGTATTTTCTGAGGTCTTAATGCCACTGGTGTTCACCAAGGAATCTCCCCTCTGGGTAAGCCCAGACTGCAACACTGGGTGACCTCTGAAGTCTCTGCCTACCTCTCAGCCTCACAGCAGCTGTTCTCTGCTAGGACTCCTGGAGTTGTGCCCTGCATGTGTGCAGTTTAGGAGACTAAGGAGTGACCAGAGAAGTAGGAGAACCAAGAAAGGGTGTCCTGAAAGGCAACAGGCACACATATTGAGTGCTTACTGTATTCTGACAGTGCTCTAAACTAAGCCCTTTACATGATAAACTCCTTGAATGTATATCATGGCCCTGTATAGTGATAACTATTGTTATCCACATTTACAGATGAGAAACTGAGATTAAATAAATTGACATACATCCACAAAGTGTTTAGGTCCAGGTTTTGAACCTACATGATCATCTGATCCCAAACCCCATTCTGCCTATTAGGGTTAGTATGCTTAAGAAAAATATGTGAGTTGCTGACTGGATAACTCTACTATTTTTCATACTACTATTCCAGGGCTCTGTTGACAGTCATTTCCACTGCTACACTTTCATATTCCTTTATTTGAGAAAATTTAGAGCTTTTCTCTCTTTTTTTCTGAAGAACTGTCCCAGGCATCACTGTAGAGAGCTTAAGTTTTTAGCCACTGCTGATATACCTGAATTCAAGTCACTTTTTTTGTACTCTCCTCCATGATTATTGATTTCCATATATGAATCATAATACCTGTGATCTTCCTAATTAGTGATGTCCTGTTATTGTGAGACCTACTTGCATAATGGAAGGAATATAGGTGTTTGCAAACAATTCTGGATATATCTAGTAGTTGTATTGGGAAGGTAAGTTGTGATTATCTCCTAATATGGTAATAATTATTAGGAGAGTAAAAAGTTGTTATATGTACTTGGTGCTTTTATATATTTTTTCATTGTAAAAGATAAACAGCAATATTCTTAGTGTTCTCCATTCTTCAGGTGACTTACCTAAGGCTCGAGGTTAAGTAACTTGCCAAAGTCAAAAAGATAAGTAATAAACCTGAGGTTCAAACCAAGTCTATGTGGCTCCAAAGCCTATATTATTTCAACCACATTTGTGCAAAATTACAAATATTCCATGTTCCTAAACGCTTTTCTTCTTACGTGAAATGTGTAACAACATTAACCTGAACACACCTCTGTCCTTTCCTTCTAGGTCTTTTCCCTCTCTCGTAACATTAGTCCTGTACTGAATGATTGCCCTGTTTAAAAGCTACATTTTTTTAAAAATAAAAAGATTATAGATATCCTCCATATAACTTGTGGCATAGAATTTTTGTCACTCATTATTTTCAAATTTGTCAGTAATGTTAAATGTTGCAAGATCGTTTTGCACAATTTTTACTGGCAAACTTATGGAGTCAGGGGAGTACGTTGGGATTACTTAGCTCTATGCTAATGAGCTGCACAATTTCATCAACAACTGTGGAAAAAATTATGCATCCCCAAATCTCTTAAATAAGACTAATTTTTAAGGAATTAAAATACCAGGCTTTCAAAAGATATCATTACATAAAACTACACATAAGGTTACATCAGTTACTTCTATATAATCTTAAAAGTAAAAAAAAATTTATAATCTTAAAAATGTTTCCTTTCAAATCAAATAGTTTGCATTATAAAATGTATAGTTGGTACTTGATGCTAATATGGAGGGTTTTAAAAAATATATTGGATATAAAATTACAAACAGTACCTTAGTGTTCAAAAGTTGACTAAGTGATACAATATTCCATCAAAATTTGGTTTAGAAGTTTTTGTAACCTCCAGAAATATTAATTTGTAGTATATAAATTAAATACAAATATTCAATATTTAAATTATATTATTTAAATAATATTTTAAAATAACTTTTTTCTATTTTCTAAGGCAAATCAAATGTCTTTGAATTGAACATAAACATTAATTTGTAATTAACATTTTAAAATTATACATTATCCGTGGATGGACCTCACAGATAATGATGAACAAAAGAATCCAAACACGAGATTATATATTTTATGATTCCATTTGTATGAAGTTCAGAAATAATCAAAACTGGGAATTCCCTGGTGGTCCGGCAGTTAGGACTCAGAGCTTTCACTGCCAGGGTGCAGGTTCAATCCCTGGTTGGCGAATTAAGATGACACAGGCCATCCGGCGTGGCCAAAAATAAAAAAACCCCAAATAACAAACAAAACCAAACAGAACAAAAATAGTCAAAACTAATGATGATAGACATCAGAATAGTGGCTACCTTTGAGAGTGTGGTATTGACTAAGAAGGGACACAATGGAAACTTCTGGGGTGCTGGAATTGCCCTTATCCTGATCTAAGGATAGTTACAGAAGTATCTAAAAATATAAAGTTTTAACAGTTAGGATTTGTTCACTTTATTGTATCTAAATTTTATCTGAATTCAAAAGTAATTATAGTACTTAATTTAAAAAAATTAATAGATACCATTAGCAAATCCATTCCTTGAAATAAAGCAATGTGGATTTTGGTGTCAGGAAGAGTAGCAGGCAGAGAGACTTGGAGGCAGAAAGATCTGTTTGAACCCTAACCCTGCTCCTTCACTAGCTTTGTGACCCTTGGCCAATTTCCTTGTGAAGTTACCTTCTGTGCACTTTACCTAGTTGTAAAATGAAGACTGATTTCTACAGTATAAGATTGCTATTAGTTTAAATACAGTATCTAGAAAGCTCCTGGCCCATAGGTGCTCTATTCATAGAGCTTATAAATATTATTTTTTAAATTTTGGCTTAGACATTTTCTTTCAAATTATCCCAAGATGCTTTGTGTGGGTGAGACATAGGTAAACTGAAAATTCTTTGGTGGAGGAGAGAAAAGAAACCTTGATACAGAATTCCTGCATGCTGAAAGTAAGAGGCAAACCCTTCCATTTGTAATAAGACATGTCAGGCTTGCTATCGGCTATTTTTAGTATTTGTGAGGGATAGGCCCTTCAATAACAACATCCAGGGACTTCACTGGTGGCACAGTGGTTAAGAGGCCACCTGCCAATGCAGGGGACACGGGTTCAAGCCCTGGTCTGGGAAGATCCCACATGCCTCGGAGCAACTAAGCCCGCGAGCCACAACTACTGAGCCCGCGTGCCTGGAGCCCGAGCTCCGCAACAAGAGAAGCCACTGCAATGAGAAGCCCGTGCACTGCAACGAAACGTAACCCCTGCTCGCTGCAACTAGACAAAGCCCGCATGCAGCTACAAAGACCCAACGCAGCCGTAAATAAATAAATAAATTTATTTAAAAAAAAATAACATCCATAAATTTGTGAGTACAATAGTGAGCTTTAGAAAAAATATTTCTGACAATAACAACTTTATAAACTGCCCTTCGTTTCTTTGTTAAAACTAAGTAATACCATATTGCCAACCGTAATTAATATCACACAGACACAGGAACTGAGAAACTTTAGTAAATCAAATGATCAAAAAATTTATATTTTTAAAATTAGCTAATGAATTAAAAATACAAAATAAATTAGAAAAGCATATTCCATTACACTGAACTTTTATTTAAATTATAAGCTTGCATATTTAAATTACAAACAACATTATTTGTGTAGTTGTTTGTAATTGTTATTGTTTATTCTACTTTTTATTTTTACTTATTTAATCTAGTCACAATTTATTTGTGGGGTATATTTTCTTTAATCTGTAAAAGTTATTTTTTTCTCTTAGTGTTATGAAGAAAAATCACAGTAACGTGGAGAACAATGACCTAAATGGCTGATACAGGAAATGAATTGGCCCTGGGGAAATTGCCAGGACCAGCTGAGGTTAGGAAAGATGATCTTCTACGGGACAAAACTGACGTCCCTTAGAAGAGGATATTACAGCATGTCCACGAAATTTGGAAACATAAACTGACTTAAATTATGTTATTTACACTTTCAAATAGTATACTCAGTACGTTTCCTGATGAAGTGCTCTGAATTTAAAGCAATAGGTCCAATTGTTATTCTAGAAAAATATATAATCGATACACTACAGAGTGTCCAGAACATCTGGAAACACAGGGAGAATAGTGTATTTATTATACTTCATCCAAGAGCATACTGAACATACTATTTGGCAGTACAACTGAATAGTTACACACTGTTTTAAAAAATAAGTTTCTCCGATGTTTCTCGCCTTTGCAACATTTGTGACTACCAGCTGAACAAGGCAGGTGCAGCAAGAGCGGCTGCTAGTGGACAGTGACAAAAACAAGACTTGCTGAAACAAACAAGTGTTTCTTATAAATAATTTGGAAACAATTTTGGAATCCATTTCTTGGCAATGAAAATAGTACATTTCAGATCCTATTAAATGATTGATTTATATGTGGGAAGCCCTCAACTGGTAGTTCTGGAAATATTTAATGACGTTATGCCACTGTCTGTAAAGTTGAGAGGATATCCTACAGAAAATGAAAATCCCAGAGGAAGGAAGACATGTGGGAGTATGCTGTCTCTGCATGGTCATGATCACCTAATACAAGGTTTGTGCTGGAGAACTGTAGTGACACGACTGGTTACAACTGAAATGGGCCCTGGGGATGGACTGGAGACAAAACAGGAATCCACAAAACAGTTCCATTGTAAGTTTGAACAAGCATCCAACCAGCCAAACTTTCTGTATTTTTCCAGTCATACGACTTCTCTTTTTCCATGATCCACTTAAGTACATTTTGCCCCCATGTGGGACTACAGAGATGACTAAAACACCATGGAACTGAACTTAAAGTAGTAAATTTGCTTTTTTTTGGTTCAGTGCTGCATTAGGAGATGAAAAAATTTCGAAGAAGTTTCAAGTCAGGGGCTACTGACCCCACCAGTATTCAAGAAGCCTATGAACCCACATGTGCACTCAACATTGACAGTAGACTGAATAAATAATACATCTTACATATGTATCTACTATGTATCTACTATTTTTATGTGTAGATGTGATTAGTTAAATGCAAATTCAATTAAAATTATTACTGAGTTCACAGTATTCTTGAAATTATGTTTCCTCAATTTATACCAGATGTTCAATTCATATATATATAAATATGCAGGGCTGTCACTATTTTTGCTGTTAAAAAAGGATTCTAGTCCTGGAAATGGTTGAGAATCACTGCTAAAAGTATCAGTCCTCACTGTGCTATAAATTCTGTAAAATTCTATAAAAGCTTTTCATACAACATAGTGATAATTCCATCTCTATACTTTTTAAATACTTTATTGAGGTATAATTTATATGCCATAAAATTTACTTAAGTGTTTAATTTTATGATTTGGTAAGTTTACAGTGTTGTACAATTATCACCACAATCTAGTTTTAGTCCATTCCCATCACCTCAGAAGGATCCATCATGCCCAGTGTTTAGTCACTCCCCATTCCTATTCCCAGCCCCAGGCAACTAATCTCCTTTCTGTGTCTATAAAATTGCCTTTTATGAACCTTTCAGATAAGTGAAATCACAAAATATGTAGTCGGTAAGTCTGGGTTTTTTCATCGAACATAACATTTTCGAGATAGATTCATGTTGTAACATGTATCAGTAGTTCATCATTCTCTTTTTCCTTTTTGCTAAATAATTTCCCATTGTATGGCCATACTAATTTTGTTTACCCATTCCAATCTTTATTGGTTCCACTTTATGGCTATTATGAGTAATGCTGTTGTGAACATCTGCATTGTGTTTGTGTGGACATATGTTTTCATTTTTCTTGAGTGTATGTATACCTAGGAGTGAGATTGATGGATCCTATGGTAAATTTACATTTAATTTTTAAGAAGCTACCAAGTTTTTTCTGTTTTTCAGGGTGGCTGCACCATTTATAACCCTGCCATCGGTGTTGAGGGGTTCTCATTGAGGAGGTTCCACATCCTCACCAATATTTGTAATTGTTGATCCATTTTGATGATCACCATTCTAGTGGGTGTGAAGTTTATTATGGTTTTAATTTGTATATTCCTAATGAATAATGATGTTGACTTAGCATCTCTTCATGTGCTTATCAGCCAATGGTATATCTTCTTAGGTAATGTGTCTATTCAGATATTTTGCCTACTTTTATTTATTTATTTATTTATCTTTGCAGTACGTGGGCCTCTCACTGCTGTGGCCTCTCCTGTTGCAGAGCACAGGCTCCGGACGCGCAGGCTCAGTGGCCATGGCTCATGGGCCCAGCCGCTCCACAGCATGTGGGATCTTTCCGGACCGGGGCATGAACCCTTGTCCCCTGCATGGGCAGGCGGACTCTCAACCACTGCTCCACCAGGGAAGCCCCTGCCTATTTTTAAAATGGGGTTGTTTTCTTACAAATCCTTTATCTGATATAACTTGGAAATATTTTTCTGCCAGTCTGTGGCAGATATATAAATGTAACTCAATTTAAAAATAGTATCCTTCACATTAAGAAATTACCAGTGTAGAGACATAATAACTAACCCCTCTGGTAGCCATGGATGTTTGCAGTCCTGAAGCCTGACTAACTGTCCACTGCCCCTCCCAGCTACATGCTACATCATTTATGAAAATTTTAGAGTAACCATTGCGCATGCAGTCTTGTTTGTTTGGGTAGATTTCTAGAATTGGAAGACAGAGAGCATGTAGTCCAGCACATTGCCCCAGTAAGTTAGTATGAAATTTCCTGTTAGGAATTTTTGTTCTCTTCTGTGGTGGGTATACTGTGGGCATGTCCAGTATGACTAGGGAGTGGGGGCGGAGGGGAGCGGCATCTCTTGAGAATGTGAAGAAATGGCTTTCATTATCTTTAAGTCAAAGTAGTATTTCTGTATTTCAGTATGTGTATAAAGGTATGTGTGTGTGTATGTCTCTGTGTGTAAATAAACAAACATGGCTGGAGGAGGTGGTTCAACCAGGTACTGCAGGAAGGGCACAAAAGAATAACTGGATCTACCTTCAATAATGAAAACTGTGTATACAACAAACCATAAAAGCCAAATGTAGATTCTCATATTAGCCTCTGGTTCTTCCTAAGAAAATGGTGTATAGCCATTGTAGTAGCAGGAATCATTTTGGTCCATCTAGAGCCTCTTTTTTATTTTGTAGTTTTATTTTCAAGGTTGCTCTTGTCCACCACTGGACCGGCAGCCTTTTGCTCCACATCAGAGAGTCATTAAGTCTTTGCTTATGTTCTCATTCAAAAATGAGTCTGGGGCTTCCCTGGTGCCGCAGTGGTTAAGAACCCACCTGCCAATGCAGGGGACACAGGTTTGAGCCCTGGTCTGGGAAGATGCCACATGCTGCGGAGCAACTAAGCCCATGGGCCACAGCTACTGAGCCTGCGCTCTAGAGCCCGTGTGCCACAACTACTGAAGCCCGTGTACCTAGAGCCCGTGCTCCACAACAAGAGAAGCCACCGCCATGAGAAGCCTGTGCACTGCAAGGAAGAGTAGCCCCCGCTCGCCGCAACTAGAGAAAGCCCGTGCGCAGCAACGAAGACCCAATGCGGCCAAAAAAATAAATTAAAAAATAAAATGAGTCTGCATCAGTTTTCTATAAGAAAACATTTTAAAATATCTTATATAAAAATGCCCTGTGGGACTTCCCTGGCAGTCCGGTGGTTAAGACTCCGAGCATCCACTGCATGTGGCTTGGGTTTGATCCCTGGTCAGGGAACTAGGATCCTGCATGCCGCGCAGCATGGCCAAATTAAAAAAAAAAAAAAGCCCCTCACTTGCAGTCTCTGCCTGAGGCAGTTTCTTTTCTCTTCTCTCTTCCCATTTGGTGGAACGAATTTGTTCCTGTTTGAAACTGAAAATATTTTCTCCACTGCCCAAAAGGGTGGACACTAAGATCACTGTACAGTGCCATTAACCCCCTCAAAAAACCCCCAGCAACTGAGATATCATATTGGGCAGTGGTCCCCAGACCTGGGTGTACATCAAAATCACCTGTGATGTGCATTTAAACTACTGATCCTCCGGCCCCTTAGGCAAAGCTCTTCTGCAAAGTTGATACCAGCTAGTATGGGGAGCCAGTAGGGAAGACTGAAATGGCTCAGCAGGCCAAGGTCCAAGCTGTCGGTGCATTGTGTCATTACAGTATATTTAGCACAGCTAGAAGGATGGACTCACCCTGCTGGACAGCCTGGTACTACAGACCCTCAGGCACAGGGCTGTTTAAACCTTAGGTGTGGGCCATAACTGATGGGGACAAGCTGGCCATATTTGGAAAAATTCTATTGTAAGGGGCAAATGTGGGTGAGATTTAGGAGCCATAGGGAAATATAGCAGGACAGATTAAATCTTGTGCTATGCGAGAGATGTGGGAGAAACTAACTATTGGCAGAGGAAATATAATCCCTGGTATAAGGCAGCATTGTGATTATTCAGATTATCACTGTGTGGGCATGAGATGAAGTACAGGAAGAGGTTAAGGCATTGGGAAATCAAGTAGCTGTGGCATTCAGTCATTATGCTGATAATAAATGATTCTATAGATCATGGAGCCACCTGGCTTCTTTTGACAGCCTTAGAGGGTGTATGAAAGATAAAGGAGAAATGAAACAGTGAGTTTCCGACTGTAAGTGGATAATCCGAAAGCCTTTTGAAGCTTCTGAAGGTTGTCAGATTTTGAAAGATGAGAGCATCTCCTGTAGTTATGGAGCAGATGTCATTGTGGTTACTATTATAGAAAGGGTAAAGTGAAAACGCTGGAGCTACACAGCTCTCCCCATCAAGATAGTAAGCCAAAAGCGATGCTCTGTTTCCAGAGAAATGGCAGAGGTTGGTGCCACCATCAAACACTTGAGAGATGCAGTGGTGTGGTTCTATCATATCCCCTTTCGAGTTGCTTGTTTGGCTAGTATAAAAGTCAGATGGTTTATGGAGATGTTACTGAGAACTTAAACAGATGGTGATGACAGTCATAACCATGGCCTGACTGGAGTACCATTACTAGAACAGATCAGCATAGTCCTACCTATCTGTTTACCTGACAATTTACCTACATAGCTGTTGACCTGACAAATGCTTTTTTCCATTCTCATCATTAATAAAAATCGGAAGCATCTTGAAGTAGTTTGCCTTTTCAAGGCAGGGCAATGTATACCTTTCCTGATTTGTCTCTAGGCCGTGTGAACCCTCTTGCTCTGTTATAAAACAGTCCAAAGGGAATTTGATCATCTTGATAGTCTACATAGCATCAGGGTAATCCACTACAATAATGACACAATGCTAATAGGAACAGGGGAACAGGAAGTAGCATATATCCTAGATGCCTTAGTAAGTCGCATTCATCCTAGAAGGTGGGACAAAAGTCTATGAAAGTTCAAGGGCCTTCCACATGTGTGATGTTTTGATGTGTGCAACAGGCTGAGGCATGTCTCTCTAAAGTGGGAGGCAAGTTGCTGCACCTTGCATTGACTACCACAAAGAAGCACAAAGTATGTTGGGTTTCTTTGGATTTTGGAGGCAGCATATGCCACATTTGAGCATAATGTTCCAACCCACTTACCTAGTAAGCTGTGAAGCTGACAGTTGTTTTTTTTTTTTTTTTTTTTGCGGTATGCAGGCCTCTCACTGTTGTGGCCTCTCCCGTTGCGGAGCACAGGCTCTGGACGCGCAGGCCCAGCGCCATGGCTCATGGGCCTAGCCACTCTGCGGCATGTGGGATCTTCCCGGACCAGGGCACGAACCCGTGTCCCCTGCAATGGCAGGCGGACTCTCAACCACTGTGCCACCAGGGAAGTCCAAGCTGACAGTTTTGAGTGAGCTCCAGCGCAAGAAAGCATTCTGAAACAGGTGCAGGCTGAGGTGCAAGCTGCCCTGCCACTTGAGCCTTATGACCCAGTAGACCCAATCATACCCCAAATATCTGTGACCGACAGAATGTCTTATGAAACCTCTGGCAATCCCCAGTAGGAGATTGTTCATGGCAACTTTAGAGCCCAAAGCTGGGAGAAAAAATCTAAATGTTCATCAACTGGTGAATGGATAAATAAATTGTGATATTTCAATAGAATACTACTTAGCCAAAAAAGGAACAAATTATTGATATGTGCAACGATAAAGATGAATCTCAAATAATTATGCTAAATGAAAGAAGTGATATAAAAAAGCATAGTTGCTGTATGATTTCATTTATATACAGTTTTAGAAGAGGCCAACTAATCTATAGTGACAGAAAGTAGATCAGTGATTGCCTGGGGCAGGAGGGGAATTGGGAGGGTTGACAGGAGGGACCACAAACTTTTGGTGATGACAAGTATGTCTATTATCTCAATTGAGGTGATGGCTTCATGGGTTTAGAGATGTATATTTAAACCCAAGAAATTGTACATTTTAAAAAATGCAAGCTATAGTATGTCTATTATACCTAGTAAAGCTGTTTCTTTATATTTCTTTATATTTATAACCCAATCCCGGAAGAAATTGCCTGGGTTTAATTAAATATGTAGTATAGGAGTTTCAACAGAGAAATAGATCATGGAAATCCCGCACAGTTAGGAAGATGAGAGGAAAAGGGAAAGGAAGAAAGGATGCTTGTGTGGTCAGTACCTTACTAGGGTTTTTGGGTTTTAGTTTGTACTTCATCTCATGTAATCTTCATGACAATCCTAAGAGAGGGTAATATATTGATTGTAGAAATAAGGAAACTCTAACTCAGAGAGGAAAAGAAACCTAAATCCATCTAAATCTACTTCATATTCTTCTGCCTATACCGTGCTGTCTTTCTTTCTCACACCAGAAATTGAAATGGGCCTCCTATAACAGATATAAGTGAAAGTAAAGATTTGGGGAAATAGATTCCAAAAGGTTAGAAGCAACTCTACCAATGGCAGCAGGAACAACTGTGTTTGAAAAACAGTGGGCAGGCTAGTTTGAGAGAGGAAAAGTATCCTTTGGGGAAAGCAAAGGCAGAAACACTTATAATGGTGAGCAATAGTCAGATTTTTGAAGGCTCTGAATTTCTGTATAGAAAGTTGGGACTTTGTCCCATAGCCTGTGGAACTTAGTGAACAACAGGATTCACTTACCCCTTAAGCAATAGGCACAGTGCCTAGGACTCATGATATTTTCAGGAACCCACAACAGTGTTTGAATTTTAATTTATCTCAAAATGAGAAAAAAAGAATATATAAAATGAATCCAGTCTGGATTGTATCCATCTTTATAACCATACAGATATAAAATTTTATTATATATATACATATATATGTAGGAGGATGATTCAGGAACATCTTTTTAAAAAAATTTATTGAAGTATAGTTGATTTACAATGTTGTGTTAATTTCTGCTGTACAGCAAAGTGATTCAGCTATACATTGTATATATATTCTTTTTCATATTCTTTTCCATTATGGTTTATCACAGGATATTGAATATATTTCCCTGTGCTATACAGTAGGACCTTGTTGTTTATCCATCCTATATATAATAGTTTGTATCTGCTAACCCCAAACTCCCAATACTCCCCTCCCCACTCCCTTGGCAACCACAAGTCTGTTCTCTATGTCTGTGAGTCTGTTTCTGGCTCATAGATATGTTCATTTGTGTAGTATTTTAGATTCCGCATATAAGTGATTTCATATCGTATTTGTCCTTTTGTTTCTGACTTACTTCACTTAGTATGATAATCTCTAGGTCCATCCATGTTGCTACAAATGGCATTGTTTCATTCTTTTTTTTTTTTTAACATCTTTATTGGGTATAATTTGTTTCATTCTTTTTAATGGCTCTAATATTCCACTGTATGTGTACGTATATATACCACATCTTCTTTATCCATTCATCTGTTGATGGACATTTAGGTTGTTTCCGTGTCTTGGCTATTGTATATAGTGCTGCAATGGACATAGGGATGCATGTATCTTTTTGAATTATATTTTTTTCTGGGTATATGCCCAGGAGTGAGATTGCTGGATCATATGACAACTCTATTTTTATTTTTTTGAGGAACCTCCGTACTGTTTTCCATAGTGGCTGCACCAATTTACAAGGAATGACTTTAAAGTTTAGAAACTGAAAAGGTTAAACAGAAAGGCTAAATGTGTCATGGCCTGAGATGGCAAAATCAGGAAAAGCTGGTTTTTGGGAAATACTGATGCTCTGCTGAGTTGGAGGCTGATGCTGAAATTCTGGTATGAAGTGATAAGGATTTTGATCCGGTGGTGGCTTTGAGAAGAGGACAGTGTCTTTGAATTGGTGTCTAATTGGATTGGGAAGAGAGGGTTCAGTATGGGAAACCACCCCTGGAATTTCCCACCTCTCTATCTGCTAGATGACCCCAGGCTTTCCTCTTACTGACATAACAGGAAGACAGAGGTTGAGAGGTTCCTCTCACCAAAGGCTGTACTGGGTCACAGCCTCCCATGCCATTAACTCTAACCTCTTTCATGTCTCCTGCACCCCACCTTGTTCTCTGTGGTCCTATATACTTATGTAGATTATTGTATCATTTACATTTGAAATTAACTATAATGTGAAGAGCACAACGTCATTGTAATATCAGCAATCACAATTTTTATTTGTAGAATACCTTACAGGTGCAAAAGTGTTTTCTAGGAAGTGCCTTATAGCATACGACACCCCCAAGAGAGAGAAAGGGCAGATTTCCTAGTCCTACAAATAAAAGCTTGTCTGGGGTCTCAGTCTTCGACAGAGCTGGGATTAAAAATCATATCCTTTGACTCTAATTCTCTTTCAACTTCACCATCAACAATCAGCCTAGATTTAGTTGAAAAAGTCAAAGTCTCACCACTTTGCAGGTTTCAATTCGATTTTAAAATACCAAAAACATCTTTATGGAAAACCTCAGTCTCCTTGTCCACTCGTCTTGGAGGTGCCTTCTAGTCCCCAATAAAAGCCCTTAGTCCTAGGGTGTACTTAGCCTTGATTTATTTCATCTTTCTCCTTGGAGCCATTATTCTGTTGCTATTCTCCCTTCTTTATTCTTTCTGTTCTAACCCTCCCTGTCTTTGCCCCTGTACTCTCTATTCCCTCTCTTCTCTCTCCCTCTCTTCCTCTATCCACTTTCCCTCACTCCCCCTCCTTTTTTCTCTTTATTTTTCCTTTTTATGTTCATATCTTGGTACTATCTCCCCAATATTCGTCTTAGTGACATCATCATTCTGTCTCCTGAAACTAATTTAATTATCCATATCATCATATAGCCTTGTTATATTTCCTTCATGCTTACAAAATAAACTTGCATTTATAAAGTAAATCCATAAACTTTTTACAAGTGTGTGTTCAAACAATATAATTAGAAAATGAGCAAAGGGCATGAAGAGACATTTCACTGAAGAGGATATATGCATGGCAAATAAAGACATGAAAAGACATTCAATGTCATTAGCCATTAGGGGGATGCAAATGAAAACCACACTGAGCTATCACTACACACCTATTATAACAGCTAAAATTAAAAATAGTGGCAATACCAAATGCTGGCAAGGATAAGGATCTCTCATACATTGCTGGTGGGAAGGTCAAATGATACAGCCACTCTGGAAAATACTTTGGCAGTTTCTTAAAGTACTAAACACACACTTAGCATATGACTTATAATCACACTCCTGGGCATTTATCCCATAGAAATGAAAATTCATGTTCACACAATCTGTACATGAATGAAAATTCAAATGAAAATGAAATGAAATGAAAATGAAAATTCAAATGAAAATTCAAATGAAAATTCATGTTCACAAAATCTGTACATGAATGTTCATAGAAATTTTACTTGTAATAGCCTCAAACTGAAAACAATCAAAATGCCCCTTTATAGAGGAATGATGAAACAAACTTTTCTCTTTTATATACACAAGGTTATTATATACACTGTTCTGCAACATGATTCTCTCCTCCCCCAATCATAATTTATCTAACCAGTCCCCTATCATTGATGGTCCAATCTTTTGCTGTCATAATAATATTGTACAATGAATAACTTTATATATATGTCACTTTAAAGGTATGAACTTATGGATACAGGATAAATTCCCAGAAATGGAATTGCTGGATTAAAAGAATCTGCAATAGTATCTTTAATAACTTTAACAAGTGACTGGGGTTGTCCATTTAAATTCCTACTAGCAATCAGAGTGAAGTGTCGGTCTTCCTTGCTAAAAGAATGTGCTTTTACTTTCTCGAATTTTAGCCAATCTAGTAGAGGAGGAAAATGATATCTCAGGATAGTCTTCATTTGCATTCTTTCATTATGAGTGAGGTTAAGCAACTCTTCATGTATCTACAGTCATTTGTACTTCTTTTTCTGTGAATGGTCTTTGCCCATTTTTCTACTGGTTTTTTGGTTTTTCTCTTTTTGATTTCTAGGAGCTCTTTAAGTATTAGGGAGAGTGGCTCTTTTTCTGTGATATTATTTGTAAAGATTTTCCACTATGAATCTAACTTCAAAGGCACCATTTTCTTACGTTATTGCCTTTGAACATAACGCAAATGCTTTTTATTTTTATTTTATGTTTTTAGTATTATGAAGTATATGTTTCTCAACAAGTAAGGCATTCTCTTGCAGCTTGACACAATGTCCTTTCTCTTTTGTTGCAGAATATTCCGTAAGTATTGCAGTGTTGTCGTCTGTGTACTGTTCCTTGAAAAATGAGGTCTTTCTGGACTTCCCTGGTGGAGCAGTGGTTAAGAATCCACCTGCCAATGCAGGGGATACGGGTTCGAGCACTAGGCCGGGAAGATCCCACATGCCACGGAGCAACAAAGCCCGTGAGCCACAACTACTGAGCCCACGTGCCACATCTACTGAAGCCCCGGCACTCTAGAGCCCATGCTCCATAACAAGAGAAGCCACCACAATGAGAAGCCTGCACACCGCCATGAAGAGTAGCCCCCCATTCACCGCAACTAGATAAAGTCCGCGCGCAGCAATGAAGACCCAACGCAATCAAAAAAAAAAAAAAAAAAATTAGGGCTTCCCTGGTGGCGCAGTGGTTGAGCGTCCGCCTGCCGATGCAGGGGACACGGGTTCGTGCCCCGGTCCGAGAAGATCCCGCATGCCGTGGAGTGGCTGGGCCTGTAAGCCATGGCCGCTGAGCCTGTGCGTCCGGAGCCCGTGCTCCGCAACGGGAGACGCCACAACAGTGAGAGGCCCGCGTACCGCAAAAAAAAAAATTAAAAAAAAAAAAAAGAGATCTTCCCAACCCTGAAATTTGCTTTCTTGCTTTGTTTTGATCAGAAGTGGTACCTGAAAAACCACAATGCCTAGAGAGCAACACTTGCTTTCAGAGCCCTCCTGAGCTCACGGCCAGCATCAGCATCACTGCTCATGCTGCATTTCTAGGGTTTGAAGACTCAGAATGCATAGAGAGAAAGTAATAATCACTTTAGGGGTGTGGCAGTGGCTCTAACTGCCTCAGAAGAGGTCCTACAGTTTTGGAGTGACCTCTTGGTTTGTCCGTGGTGGATAGGAGAGTGGGAATAGAGGAAGTGGGTCTGACGTTCACCTCCTTCCTGCTCAAACACTGTACACGTAGCTTCAGGGGTTCACAGCTGGCCTCTGTGCTGACTGATCCATGACCATGTGCTACCTGTTGTTAAGTATTTTCACTATCCATCCTCCACCCTCCACCCTCCATCCCCAGTGGAAGCTTTGTTCTCCTTTCTTTCTTTTGGCTACGAAGGTTACAAAGTTTAGTTTCAGGGGTCATGATTTGAACCAGTCGGTGATGGTTTCTCAATCACATTATATTTACTGAACATTAGGATCTGCGTTCCTGATGATGGATATTTTCATTTTGAAGTCCTGTTGGGACTTTCTATTCTTTTGTACAGTGTCTCTTTTTATTTTTTTCGTAAATCCCATTAAGCCAGGGGAATGATTCAGCCAAGTGTTCTATAGCTGCCCTCTTAACCAGGAAGGACTGAAAAACAGCTTTCCGAACCAAACCCTGAAAGTTGTATCCATTTTTTTGTTTGACTTTTCTAGATTTTGGTGTGCTAATAACACTCACTGCTTTTCCATATTGTAAGTAATGTAACAATTTATTGGATTGTTTATATTTTGAGTTAACACTGACCCCAGGTGAACCAAATACTGGAATGTCTCCCTGAGCGTGTGATCTAGAGTGATGGGTTGTAACTGGGGATGCATCAGGATCACCTATGATGCTTGTTAAAGGCCCTGATGCCTCGCTTTTATAGGTCCTAGCCTGGCCCTCCTGGTAGGTGTGTACTTGAAAAAATGGGGATTGATATCTGACAAGGGACACGGGAAGACCCGTCTGCTTAGCACACTTACTTGGGTTTTCATTATTCTTAGAGTAGGATCCAGATTCATTTCGAAGGCATTCAGACCTGTGTGATCTGTGGCCTGCCCACCCTGAACCTCATCTGATAGGGTTCTTCTCTTTTCTTGTGTTTCAGTCACACCGGCTTTTGCTGTCTCCCAAGAACACTAAGCTCATTCCCACTTTAGGAACTTTGTATTAACTGCTTCCGTGTCAGACTGCTGTTCCCCAGCTCTCTTCTCCCCAGCCCCCTCTTATTCTTCAGGTTTCAGGTCAAATATCCCTTCTTCAGAGAGGTTTTCCCTGACCTCCTTATCCAAAGTATCCTTCCCCAGAAACTCTACATTTCAACATCCTGGTTTTTTTCTTTTCCTAGCATTTTTCAAAATCTGTAATTTTTTCAGTTACTGACATTCTCATTGACCAACCTCTCCCACTAGACACTAGGCTTCATGTGGGAGCCTAAGTCTGTATATGGTGGGCCCCAAGTCTGTATATGGTGGGCCCTCAATAAATATAAACTGAAAAGAATGGATGAACTCAAAAACATACCACAATCCTTTTGGAAATTAAATGGCAAGAATTATGAGGAAGATACGGCATACAATTCATGTTTTAACATACAACATCTTTAGAGAGATTACTGTGGTAATCCCAGGGTCTGTGGCAGGAAACAATTTCCCTCAGGCCATTAGGGGAAATGGATACCTAAACCACTGAGTCTTATTAAACTGTGGACAAGAATAACTCATCATGAACTTTTACCTATCAGTGTCTTGTCTCACCAGGGCTCCGTTTTTATATGTGCTACTGTTGCTTTACTTTTCATTACCTGGAAATAGATTTAACTGAATTGCTAATACCTTCCTGCCTTAAAAAAGCAAAAAGAGATAATCCAATTTATTCACTTATTTATGGTTAGAAGTGGAAGGTTCTGGAGCTTGCAGGCACTAGGCAGAGGTACTAGTGAAACATTTTCAAGAATCTTAAAGAGTTTGAAAAGAACTAAAAATATTTTTTAAAATTAATAAAGAGTTTTTGAACTGGATGCATTCTTAGAGATCATTTGGTTTAAAGCTATTTTCCTGGAAGACTAAACGGTAAAGTGGAAAGAGATGCTTGGTGTGTAGACTGACATTTAAGAGCCTGTATGACCTTCGGCAGATCATTTAATCTCATGGAGCTCCACTTGCCTCAGCTTTAAAGAGGAGGGGGAGAAAGAGAAGGGTCAGTCTGGCCCAGTTATTCCGTGATGATTGCTGCAGGTGGACTTAATTAAGTCAGCCTGTCAACAATTGCTTTTGGAGAGTTTTCCAGGTGTTAGCAACTGAGATGTGCTTTCAAGTCATGACTGTGAGCTTCCAGTCTCTCCCAGAGGACTGCTCTTTTCTTTGTCCTGCTGTGGGTTTGGGGATATGATTTCCCTGCTCTTACTACTCTCTGTAAGAACCTGCAGTTTTAGTCTGATGGTTTGTGTCCCCTTTTTGCTGTTGCTTCTGAAGCTATTAGGAATTCATTCTTTTAAAAATATTTTTTTCTGCCATTACAATGGGATTTGAACAAATGGTGAGTAAGTACATGTTCTCATTACATCATCTTTGAAAAAATATTATGAAATATAGAAGACTAATGTAATAAACACCAGAGCCATTTAAAACATAAAATGTTTCCAGGACACTTGTTATTCCCGTGTTTCTCTCCCCTGAGAAGGATCCACTATTCTGAATTCATGTTCTGTCATTCCCATGTACTTCTTTATAATTTTCCCATGTCTATGTATCCCTAAACTATACACACGTGCACACACATGTATTTGCATATTATACACACACACACACGCACACGTGTGTGCATATATTTTCTGCCTGGTTTTATACTTTATAGAAATGGTATAATATTGCACACATCTTTCTATAACTTACTGTTTTTACTCTGGTTCATTCCTTTTCACTGCTCTTAAGAGTATTCCATTTTACAAGAATACTACAATTTAGTACCTGAAACTTTTACCAACCTAGGGAACTTCTTTAACCTAATAATATTTTTTGCCTTAAATTCTATTTTGTATTAGTACTATAGCTACAAAAGCTTTTATTTTGGTTAGTACTATCTATATTTCAGTTGTTTTATTATCAGTTTTTCTATGTTCTTATGTTTTAGGTCTTTCTCTTGTATATAGGATATGACTAGAGTTTTTATTTTCCAGTCTGACAATCTCAGTCATTTAACAGGTAAATTGAGTTCATTTTTTTTTTGTGATTCCTGATGTGCCCAAATTTATTTCTAAGTTATCTTTTGCTTTCTCATCCTGCTGTTTCCTATATTCCCTCTTTTTTTCTACCACTGCTTTTGTTACTGACCCTTTCGGGTTGGTACCCTGAAAGGGTCTTCCTGCCCAGTGTCGTTGTAGCCAAGAGAATGAGACCAAGTTTGGTTCAGAAGCAAAGGAAAGTTCTATTCTTCGATCCAAGAATGGAGAGGTGCGAGCTAGCACTCTGGAGTACTTGTTCTCCCCACCGGCTGTGGGCAGGTGTGTTTCATAGGGATCTTGTCAGTGGGGAGGGGAGGGAGCAGAGCTCTTGCATGTTGGACTCAGCTGCGCTACTTAGGCTCCAGATCCCCGCGCCAGGCCCAGCGTCTCTGCACACAGCCCGCCGCTGCCACCTTGAACGGAAGCGTCCTACGCAGCGCTTCTGCGCAGCGCTTCTGCGCACGCGTCCTCCGAGTGCAAGTGTCAGCACAGCCATTTCTCAGTAGGAGCTCCGTCTGAAGTGCTGCGTGCAGTGCTTCCGAGTGCGGCGTCCTACAAGCAAGTGAAAGACTAAGCACAAAGGGAAAGGAAAAAAAAGGTTAGACTTTATTTTATTACCCAGAATGGGCTTTGCTGGTGACACTTTCTTCTGAATTTATTTTCAGTTTGACTTTGGTTTCTTCTGTTTTGGATTTTATGCACTCATTTCTTTTTCTTTAGTGAATAGCCTTAATTAACAATCCGAAATGCATAGAAAATATTATAATATCTTGCTACTGAAAATGTGGTTCACGAAGCAATAACATCGGTACCACTTGAGCGCCTCTCAGAAATGCAGAATCCGAGGCCCCCCAGAACTGCTAAGTCTGAATCTGCATTTGAACAAGGTCCCAGTTGATTCATGTGCACTTTAAAGTGTGAGAAGCACTAGTTTAATGAAAAAAAATCTCCTACATTTAACAAATATTAGCATTTTGCCATAATTACTTCATATATTTATTTTTTCTTTACGTATTTAAAAGTAAATTGCAGAAAGGAAAAAACTTGTATTTTAAATAGTTTAATACAGGTCTCTTAAAAATAAGAATATTTCTACATATTTGCAATATCGTCATCAAACTTAACAACATCAACTATAATTCCCTAATATCACTGAGTACTCAGTATTCAGATTTCTCCAACTATTTCCAAAATAGCTTTTGCAGTTACTTAGTGTGTACTAGGATCCAATCTTGGTCTGTATGTATCTTTTGGTCAATGTTTTATGTCTCTTAAGCTTCCTTGAATCTAGAATACTCCTCTCCTCCCTCCCACACACGCCTTTTCATGACATTGTCGAGTTAACTGTAGAATGACCTCAGTTCTGGTTTTGTTTGACTGCTTCCTTGTAGTCCTGTTTAACTTGTTCTTCTAGTCCCTGTATTTCCTGTAAACTACAAATGAGAGCTAAAGGCTTGATTAGATTCAGGCTAAGCGAATACATCATAGGCAATGTTGTTTACTTCCCATTGCATCACATCAAGTTGCACATAATGTCTCATTCCATTTAACAGTGATGAGAATATCCATCACTGGGTTCAGATGGGGTAAGCCTAATGCCTTCAACATGATGTTTGGTTTTTCCTCTTGTGACTCACAAGTAACCTGTGAAATATTTGCTTTGCAAATATTTCATTCTCCATCAAATTTTTACCTGTTGGTTTTACTGTTCATTTGTAATCCTTGCTGGACCCATTTTTTTTTTTTTTGTTAGGGGCTACAAAATGGTGACTTCCTAATTTTTAATTTCTTTTACATGTATTAGATGAAATTCTATGGTAAGGAAGAGCTTTCTTTCTGGCTAGGGCTGTTGGGTTACCCTTAATTGCAGTTCTTACTTCAAAGATGGTATAAAGGTTTAATTATTTCCTGTAAACCCTTACAATCTTAATGTGTGTTCTTAACAAAATCTAAGTTAATCCGTTTCCCCCCGAATTCAAGAACCTTGGCATTTGTCTTACACATTATTTTTGTCAGGGTTTTAATTCTATCTTCTTTTGTTTCCCCCCCCTAATTAGACTTCATTATTACTGACTTATATAGTCAATCTCTATGTGTTTATATTTACCAGGATCTTAGCCTATTTCTTTATCCCCTCCTTCCTATTTCCTTCAGTCACCTGTGATCATTTTCCATCTTCAGGTATGTTTTTTTTTTTTAACATTTCTCTAGTGAGAGTCTTTTGGTGGTAAGCAATTTTAGTTTTTGTTTTTCTAAAAAGGAAAAGAGTTTTACTGAGAATGTGGTTCTAGGTTGACCATTGTTGTGCTTGGTCCCCTTGGTCCATTCTGAATTGCTGGTCACTGCTCTGCCTCTCAATTCTGTGACTTCCTTTTGTAGGGTCCCTGTTTTCTGTATTCCATGCTGTCTCCTTTGTTGTTGTTAAAACTCCTTTACCTTGCTGAAGCACATTCTACAGTGGCTTCGTAAGAAAGGACACATGAGCTAAATTTTTGGAGCCCTTGCATGTATGTAAGTGTCTTTATCTTCACACTTGATTTGTAATTTGATACAGAATTTGGCAGGCACTGTTGCTTAAACATTTTGAAGTAATTGTCTTTACACCTTTTGGTGTTGGTGTTGCTCTTCAGAATCAAATATCCTTTTTTTTTTTTTTTTTGCAAAATTTCCTTTAATAATGACTGAGTCTGATGCAAATGAATAACAAGAAAGGTTTCTAAGACAGCCAAGCCATATCTAGTTTTCAAAAACATATTTGTTGTGAATTAAGGGTGCACTTCACTTAATGAAGTTATTTTTTCTTTTTTCTCTTGGCAATATGTATATATATATTTTTAGTCCTTTAATATTTAATCAAATATCCTTTTGATTCCCCATCCTTTGTGACTTGTTTTTCCTGTCTGAAAGTGGTATGAATCTTTAGTTTGTTCCTCCAAAAATTTTTTTGTGATATGCTGAGGTGTGAGTCTTTTTTTGTTTGTTTAAATCAGGTAGTTGGTGAGCTCTTTCCAACTGGAGACTTATGTTCCTCTATTCCGGATGGTTTTGTTTTGGGTATTAGTTCTTTGATAATATTCCGTCCATTTTATCTATTTCCTTTTTTTGGTACTGCTATTTGTCACTTGGTAGATATCTTTGATTTCCTCTTTAAGTTTCTTGTCTTTTTTCTCTTATTTCCATTTCTTTGTCTTTTATGTAAGACATTTTGGGAGATTTACTTAATTTTTATCATCTAACTCCTCTATTGAATTTGTAAGTTGTTTGGTCATACTCTGAGTTTTCAAAGAACTTTTTTTATTCTTGATTCTTTTTCCATAGCACACTGTTTAGTTTCTATGGATGCAATATCTCCTCTTGTCTCAATGAAAATAATGATGGTTTTTAAAAAATATTTTATGCTACTTCCTACATTATACCTGTTTCCTCTGGGTTCCCTTTTTTGTGTTTGGTTTGGGCCTCTATTTTTCCTATTGAAGCTTTCAACAATGTCTGACTATCCTTGATTCATAGCAAACAATATATTCTTTGAGAGACTGAGAGGAAATTAAAGGATAAAGAGGATTTGCTTTGGCTGCCATTGTTTTTGAACTAGACATCTAGTTCTTGATTATTGTCCTTTCAACTTCATACATTATTGTCTTGGGAGAAAAAAATGCAAGCAATCTTGACTTTTTTTTTGGTACGCGGGCCTCTCACTGTTGTGGCCTCTCCCATTGCGGAGCACAGGCTCCAGACGTGCAGGCTCAGCGGCCATGGCTCACGGGCCCAGCCGCTCCGCGGCATGTGGGATCTTCCCGGACCGGGGCACGAACCCGTGTCCCCTGCATCGGCAGGCGGACTCTCAACCACTGCACCACCAGGGAAGCCCCAATCTTGACTTTTTAATAAGACGATTATGCTTTCTATGGGCGAATGTAAGTATAAGCATACTTTTGTGGGAGATTTTTAATAGTACTGACTGTAAGGAGATACATTTCTTTGTCTTAAGTTTGGGGAGGGCCAACATTTTGCCTGTACATACTTTCACAAGCATTAGACTATGAGTTAGGAGGCCTGGGTTTTAGTTCTTGGTCCCTGCTGTGTGATCATAGGTGTATCACTTACCTTCTCTGAACTTCAGTTGCCTTATGTATAAAATGAAATTCTTTTTTCTCACTGGGCCATTATGGGGATCAAATGTGATATACCAATTGTCTTCACCCATAAATCATCAGTCAGAAATTTCTTAACTCCCTCCATTCCCCAGAGATCTGCGAGCATGACACTTGCTCTTCAAGACATCCTTTCATAAAAGATTACCTTTTGGCTGAGGGTTGGCAAACAGCTGCCACATTTTAACTTCTTGTGATTTCTTTGTTTACGTTTCTCTAACCTGGTCTAGGAATGAAGGAATTGTTTCAATTGTTTGAATCTGGATGAGAATCCTGAGGCCACATTCTATTTTATTGAGGCTTTGAATGGTCTTAAAAGAAAAAAAAAAAAAACCTGGCTGCATGAAGTTGATGTCAGAAAAATGACTTCAGTCCATTAATCACCTTGGGTGGACAAAACAGGCGGCCACTGCAGGTATAAAGGAAATACTAATCTAAGAGTGACTAAGGCTGAGATTAATCCTGTTCAGAACTAAGTCAAGCAGTTTATTTAGGGCTTGGGTGGTGAATCAGTCTGTGGAAGCTTGGACTTCCAGGTTGAGGGACTTGCAGGGTGTTCGGGGGGAGTGTGTGTGTGTAGCTAGGTCGGAAGAGTGATTCATCCTTCTAGAAGAGTCTCTGCATCTCTATCTCCTCCTCTTTTGTGCTCTCTCCATCTTCTCACTCATTTTCTCTACTTTCACACTCTAAGATTCTCTTTTGCTCCTTGTCTTAGACCTGCTTTGACTCCAGTTTCTTCCTGGCATGTCCTTTTAAGGTCTAGAGCAAAGGTTTTGCCTGAGACTTAGGGCTGGGGAGTGAAGAGGACTGGTACACCCATGACTACCACAGGTGGAGCTTGATCTGCACCCCTTCTAGTACTCTTCTGTCCATTACTTTACCTTGTTCTTTATTTGGAACTCAGTGATATCCACAGAGAAACGTTACTGTGCATCTAGATGCTATGGTCATCTCTTGTCAGTCCTTATGTCCTCCTACTCCTGCTTTAGTCTATGTTTTGAAGACCAATAGGCTTTTGGAAATACTTGTGTGCAAGAAAACAGGGTCCTCTATATGTAAGGGGCACACAACCACACACAAAAAAAAAGGATAAGAAGGGAAACATAGTGGGAAGTTTAATTTTCATTCTCAAGAGGATCATAGATGGCATTAAAGGGTAATTAGTTATTGTTGAGCTTTAAGGGAGACATTTTTATGCATATTTTTGTTCAAAAACAGCCCACAGTCATGGCAAGCCATGACAACTGAAATAAATACAAGGCTAGTAATTAAGCACAGGTTTCCAAGATAATGATCCAGAAAGACAGTACAGAGAGAAGGAAGGATAAAGGTGTCGTTTATTGAGCCTGTGTGCTATCTAGAAAGCTACAGCAACTTTAAAAATAATAAATGATCCCAGGTACTATGGATAAATACAGTTGGATAAGAACAAATGGGTAACATCAGTAAAGTATATTGTGCTTCTGTGGGTGAAGGGATGTTGTAAGCCATAACTCAGTTCACTTCTGATATTTATTAGGCACACTCCAGGGACAAAGCCCTGCCCTAGGAACTGGAGGGAGCTGCAAAATACCTAAGACACTGTTAAGGAAATAAAGACTTCCTGCTATATTATATGTATCACATTTGCTCAGATTATGCAATTCTTGTGTTGTATTACGTTCTCATTGGTTTTGTTCCTGCTAAGGCTGTGGGGTGAAACACCTTACTATCTCTATGTGGCATGTGCATATGCTCTGAAGAAAGGGGCTGGGGAAGAGAGGCTGGATCTGTCAGGAAGCTGGGACTCAGAGGGCTCTCGGAACTTAAAGCCATAAAATATAAACCATATTATCTGGTTGGGTCTAGCTCTGGGTGTTTGTGGGTCTTTTGGTTTGGTGTTGGGTTGTTTTCCTCCGGAGCCTTTTAGTATGGTCTCTTTTCAAATGTCTGGCCTTGTTTCCCCTCTGCTTCTGAAGACACAAAGGAGGATCTTAGATCCTTGGAAGCAGTGGTTTTCAAAGTGTGGTCTGCGGACCAGTAGTATCAGCATCTATCTGGGAACTTATTAGTAATGCACATTCATGGGTCCCACGCAGACCAATTGGATCAGGAACGCTGGGGGTTCCTGATGCGATGTGTGTCTTAAGCCTTCCAGGGGATTCTGAGGCTGTCTCCCTGAGAACAGGTGCTGTCTTGGCTGTGGCTCTAGCAGTGAGTGGCCACAGCCAGTGCAATACATCCTCTAGGACACCAGCATTCGTACCCCTTTGTGGAGCATGTCCACATCCATTTATACACAAATATTTAAGGAGCATCTCCCATAGGCCAGGTGCTGTCTAGACACTGTGGGGAGAGCTGTCAACCAAACAGACATGGCCCTTGCCTTCAGAGAAAATTGTTAAATAAGTGAACAGGGGCTTCCCTGGTGGTCCAGTGGTTAAGACTTTGCCTTCCAATGCAGAGCGTGCGAGTTCGATCCCTGGTTGGGGAACTAAGATCCCAAATGCCTTGCAGCCAAAAAACCAAAACATAAAACAGAAGCAATATTAAATAAGTGAACAAAATAATTTCAGATGTTGATAAGTGCAATGAGGGAAATGAAAGAGGATGATGTGATAGGGAGCAGCTGGGACAGCACCACTTAGACTCGGCAGGTGGGGAAAGCCTCCCACGGGAGGACACTTGGCGAGAAATCTGAAGAAGGCCTCAAACAAACAGACCCCCCAAACCCTTGTGAACAGATCTGGAGAAGGACATTACAGACGGGGGAAAACACGAGGGCAAAGCTGCTGAGCTATGAGTAAACTTGGTGTGTTTGATGTATTTATAGTGGAGAGAGGGGAAGCGAAGTAATGGGGTGCATCTGACAGGCAAAGGCCATGGTGAGGAGTTTAAATGTTCTGAGGAAAAAGGAGAGCCATTGAGCAGGTGAGTGACCCAATATTATTTACATATATACAAATTATATTACTTATTTAATCCTTTCAACAGATAATGAGGAAATTAGGTCTTAAGACAAAGAAAGAAAGATACTGAAAAGTTATGTGATAGATCCAGAGGTCACCCAGCAAAGGCTGAGCAGAGTCTGAAACCTGGCTCTTCAAACTCCAAGTCCAGTGTTGTCCTCTGGGCACCAGCTGAGTGCCAAGTAAGATGAATGGCAAGGACAAGAGTGTGGATGTGGTATTTTATTTGCACACATACTAAGTACATGATAAAGGGATTGGGGAATGGAGGTGTCCTGGAGAGATATATTTCTTAGTGAACTTACATGCAGCAGTTCAGCTAGCTTTTGAAGATTTCTAGAAGACAGAGGAACTGGTTCTGGAAGAGCCTGACCTCAGGATTTTCAGTTCTATAGGGTTACAGGATAATAGTGATACTGTAATAGCTCAATCTTTTTTTTTTTTCCTCCTTATTATCAATAGTTCATTCATATGGAACACTAACTGTGTGCCAGGCACTGTTCTAAATGTTTTATAAACACACACACACACACACACACACACACACACACACACACACACACACACACAAACAAACCAGTCTTTGAATGAACATTACAGTCAGGGAAAAAGGCACAAAGTTTTTGAGATACTAATAAGCTTATGTTGGATGAATAGAAAGAGGTCAGTGTACAAAGAGCAGAAATACTTTTTCTCTTCACATCAAGCCAGTGAGGAAGGTATTGTCATTATTCCAATGTTGCAGACATGGGAACTGAGGCATGGAGAGGTTAATAATTTGCCCAAGATCAAACAGTGACTACGTGGCAAGAGCCCTAGAGCCCACACTTTTCAACCCCATATCACACTGCTATTTACTGAGTGGAAAATAGGACAGGAGCTCTATACAAATTATTCTTGACCCAGCCCTGAAATATGGCCATCATTAGTTTCCTCATGTAGTAGATAATAGAAATTCAGAGAGTATAAATAATTTCTCCAAGTCATCCAGTGAGCTCAGATTCAAATCCAGGTGTGCCCAATGCCTAAATTCATACCCTTCACTTTACATTCCTGCCTCTTAGGCTCCCCAAGGAGGACCACTCTCTTAAACTGGACCGAATAGCAGGCCTCCACCAATCAGAAGCACGATACTCAAACCTGGGGTCAACAGTATTTCAGGTGTTCTTGACATTAGTCCACTGAGATGCTTGGATTGAAAAAAAGTAGCTCTGGAGTCTTGCTGAGAGGAAGGTATAGGATTTAAAGAGGCAGGACCCTCCCAGAAGTCATGACCAAGAATGTGGCTTAAAGCCTAAAGCTACAACTTCTCCCACAAGGAAGAGCTGGATAAAGTGACAGCCACTAGGAAACTAGGACGGTGTGTGGAAGAACCCCAGCCTATATATACCCCATTGCAACAGACCCACTGACCAGTCATTTTTTTCATGTTTTCTCAATGACTGTCTGACCCATTCAATACTTATTACCTTTCATATCTCCCAAGAGGCAGACATATGGCGACTTTGTTTTTTGGCTAAGAGAATTCCATAGTCATGTATGTATATAAATTCTTCAGCTCTTATTTCTCTATTTTTTCATATTCCTCATTAGTCTTAAATATTTCTTATGATTGTTTTCTAACAGTCAAGTCTTTATAAATATGAAATGTAATTGTGTATGTATGTGTTTGATGTTGAAGGGACTATTTATAGTGACTGTTGTGTGCTCATGTTGGATTTTTTACCACATTTAATAACCATGAAATTTGTACAGGAACAACTTTATGAAATCTGAAGTTTAGTGCCAAGATAATTAACATTTTAGACAATAAGGTTAAGATATAATAGACCTATGGAAATCTTAGTTAAATTGGTATCTATATTTGATCTTGCTAAAAATTCACCTCAAGTTACCACTGCCTACTTTTCTATGGCTTTCTAGTCTTATGTAAAGAACGGACATGGAGCTTTAAAATGGTCGGTTTCATTGTATCTATATAGTCAACAGGTAATGTTGCCATGAGTAAAATTGTATCAAAACCCCCAAACTTGATGAATATTATCTATAAGCCTATGATTATGAGGGTCTTTTGGGTTAAAGAAAGAATTTATGTCCATAAGACTCAGAATTCATGAGGTTATACTTTTCCGTAAATTATTACTTTAATTAATATTCAAAGATGAGGCCCCGCCCCCCCCCCCCCCCAGAGCAACCTGGAAGTGAGGGGAGTTAATGGCCCCAGGAGCAGTCCTCAGCCAATGGCGGATGGGAGCCAGTGAATAAATGCTACAGCTTTCCATCCTTAAGATGGAAAATTCTACTTTTCAGAAGGTACCAGAAGAATCAAGATAGGACCAACCTTGACAATGCACACTAATACTGACTTTTCTTTCTTTCTTGATTCACTTTCCCCTCTTCTTCACTCTTGTTTCCTGGGCTCATCTTACGAATAAACAACCTGCACTCAAGTCCTAGTCTCAAGTTCTGCTTTAGGGTGAATCTGAACTAAGATATTTGGACCAGAACTAGCCCTAGAAAACAAGCTATTAAAATGGTCTCTGGAAATGTCTTACTGGTGGTTGGCTAGTGGTAAGCGGGTGATGTTATCCTTTGCCCGCGGTAGCATCACAGTTGCTAAGGCTCTCAGTGTGGTGGGTTGTGTGAGGTATAAGTGAAAGGGGAAGCCCTGAGTTGTTCAGAAGCTCAGCACATGAGTGGTATGGGCAGTGGCTATTATAAAGATGATGGAGTTGGCTGGATGTCTACCTCGGAATCTTTGAAGGAAAAGAGCACATCCTGGTCAGCCAACTATTAACTCAAGGGAAGCTGTAAGAGCCAGAAGGCTTGCTTGGCAGCATATAAAAAGAGTCTTATCTCTTGTAGCTATAGGACAGTCTGCGCTAAAAATCAGGCCCAAGATGTAAATAGGGTGGCTGGGCTGCAAAGAACACTATTCAAGTGCACAGCCTCCACCAGTCTCCTGTGCTAAAGTCAGGGCCTCAGGATGAAGACATTTTCAAGGATGTGTCTAAGAACCTTGAACCCCTCCCTGTATTCCTGTGAACCCACGGGGCTGGCAGAAGCAACAGTCTCCTCTTGCTTGGAGAACATTCAAAGACCACCCATGAGGTGGCCGTGTTACAAGATGATGTTTGTTCTCAAGATCTGACACTCCCATCCCCAGCCTCCAGCTCATTGCCTGGAGGCAATAACCAGGGTTAGGTCTCAGGAGGGGAGGTTTAAAACTTACTGTGGTAGGGCTTCCCTGGTGGCGCAGTGGTTGAGAGTCCGCCTGCCGATGCAGGAGACGTGGGTTCGTGCCCCGGTCCGGAAAGATCCCATGTGCCGCGGAGCCTGTGCATCCGGAGCTTGTGCTCCACAACGGGAGAGGCCACAACAGTGAGAGGCCCGCGTACCGCAAAAAAAAAAAAAAAAACTTACTGTGGGAGAAATAGGTATTCACCCAAATAATTGCAGGGCGTGACTAGTATGTATTGTGTAGAACCAGGGGAGCATGTGCAGGAATGGATTTTGAGACTATTGGGATGGGCAGGGTGGTGGAGGAGCAGAATATAAAGCCGGATGGGGGAGAATGAAATGACGCTGGAGCATCTCCCGTAACCTGGGATTAAACATGCAGCTGGTCCCCATATGCCACTGGGATGGGAAGCTTGAACATGATGATGACCTTCAGCAAATGACGTGGAGATGCCAGAACTGATGTGGAGGCATATGGAGGAAGGAGTCGGTATGATTAAAGAGGTGGGCGTGAAGAATGGATTTATTAATAAGACCAGCGAAGCCACCTGCTGGCTGGATTCTCAAAGAAGACCCAGCACATACTGCTTGTATAAAAGTGACAACGAATGTACTCGTGAGGGGCACCAAAATCACTGAAAGCTCAGTGGTGGCTGTCCTTATAGGCGGGGATTATCAATCATAGGTGCTTTTGCAAAATTAATCTTCCTAGTGTCAATGGGAAGAGTAACAGAGCCCAGTGACAGCACGTAAACATCAGATGCAGAGTATGCATAATTATCATAATTAACAGCGAGGGTGGAATATCAGGCAGAGCACCTTGACCTGCAGGGATCAATAGTGATGGCTAATAGACTATGGTGTTTTTGGGGATGAGAAAAATGGGTTGCCAACTGGGGAGATGCTTGACTTGTATCACCAGAAAAAAATTAAGAATTGGTGAGCAAAAGACTGATGTCACTTTTCCACTATAAATAATCTTTCTCCCAGTTTTCATATTTGAGTGGTTCTAAGACCCAAAGCCCATCACTTGAAGGGGAGGAAGGGTCCCTGGAGCTAGGCTTCTGCAACTCTCCAGCAAGTATATACAATATATATTCCTTCAGTTCTTCCCCAAATAGACGTATATACTGAGACAGTTTCTATCTGAGCACTGTCCACACAGATATAGGGACTGAGCTCAAAATCTTAAAGGCTCTCCATTGTATTCCTGTTCAATTCAGCTGCATGACCCCTGCAAAAACCAGGTGGATTGTTGTAGTAAAGATGGACTATATAGACTTAAACAAAGGTACCCCCAATTATAGCTGCTGTACTGTATGTGGCATCTTTATTGTTGCAGATTGGACATTTGATATATGGCTGTTGGTCTGGGGAATGCATTTTCTTTCAGTTCTTTCAGTGAAGATGATCAAAAGAGTTCACAATGTGGAAGAGACAGTGAGGCGCATTCACTGATTTTGACCAAAGTTATATCAACTGTCCTGATCTCTGGCACAAAATAATCTTCATAAACCTTGATCATCTTGATACTCTGCAGCATAACACACTGGTCCACTATATCACTGATACAATGTTAATTGGAGCTGGTGAACAGAAAGTAGCAAATATTATGGATGATTTAGTTAGACATATGTGGCCCAAAGGATGAAAGACAAATTGAAAAAATTCCGGGTCCTGCCGTGTTGGTGAAGTTATTAGGGGTTCAGTTGTCTGGAGTATGCTGGGACATCCCTTTAAGGAGAAAACCAACTTATAGCACCTTATACCTTCAATCACTAAGAAAGAGGCTCAGTGCTTGTTGGGCCTCTTTATATTTTGGACACAGTCAGTTTTGAGTGGAGACCAGAGCAAGAAAGGACTTTATCACAGGTTAGGGTTGCATTACAGTCTGCCCGGATGGTTGTGCTTAAACGATTCAACAGACCAAATGGTGCTAGATGTACCCATGGTGGAAAGGATACTGTTTAGTGTCTGACAAGCTCTGATAGGAGAACCACAGCACAGACCTGAAGGGTTCTGGACATCACCATGCCTTCTGTAGCAGAGAACAACTCACCATAGTGAAAAAAAAAAAAAAGCTCCATGAGGGCTACTGCGACATTGTAGAGATGGATATCAAGTGACTATGATATCACCATGGGCTAGGCGACATCATAACCACTGAATCATAACGAGCTGCCACAATCCACTGCATGATGAAAAATGGTTCATGCAGATCACGCCCAAGCAGGTTTAGAGGGTGTGTCACCTTGGTGGCATAGCACCTCTTCCTCAACTTATGCACTTGATCTCACAGCAGCTTCCAGATGATCCAGTGGTCGAAGAGGAAACTTCTTGTGTCTGGTTCATAGGTGGGTTGGATCAGTATATTGGGAGAAGGAAATGAACAGTTGTCACATAATAGTCATTCAATATTGATCGTCAAGGACAGAGTGAGGGGAATCCTCCCAGTGGACAGAGCTGTGGCTGGGATACTTGGTTGTTTGATTTGTATGGGAGGAGAGATGGCCAGCGATATGGATATATATATAGGCTTCTGGGTAGGGAGCAAATAGTTTGGTTAGTTGGTCGGGGGCATGAAACTAGCAAGATTGGAAGATTGGAGATATGTAGGTGGACCGATAAGAGTGGATACAAGGGCATCCACTCTAGTGGAGATGCTCAGTAACCAGGTGGACAGGATGACTCAGCCAATATCTCTCCCTGGCTGCCAAATGCTTGAGCAATGGGCCCGTAAATAGAGTGACTGTACTAATATGAATTGAGGCTCTGTATTTTTCTAACAGAATGGAGCTGCCTCTCACCAAGGCTGACCTACTGGTTACTGGCTACCGCCAAGGCTGAATTTCCAGCATGTTAGTACCAAGGAATGACACTGAACCCTCAGGGGGGTACAATACCTGGAGGAGATCAGCCAGCTGCCCAGTGGCAGGTTGATAACACTAGACCTCTTCCACCTTGGCGGTGGCAATTCAGACCATATTATGCCAATCCATATCTGGGACTTCATTCTGTTTAAGGGGAGATACAATTTTTTTTGAGATTAAAAGCATAAAGAGGATCCATAAATGTCTTTAAGTTATTTCTGGTTTAAGCATAATTGCAAACAAACCATTTGGCCTCATTTCCTCTGGTTCTTCCTTGAGTGCAGCAGTCCCCAACCTTTTGGGCACCAGGGACCGGTTTTGCGGAAGACAGTTTTTCCACGGACAGGGTGTGGGAATGTTCAGGCGGTAATGTGAGTGATGGCGAGCCATGGGGAGCAATGCAGAGTGGCAGGTGAAGCTTTGCTCGCTGGCCGCTTACCTCCTGCTGTGCGGCCCAGTTCCTAACAGGCTGCGGGTGGGGGTTGGGGACCCCCGCTTTAGTGGACATGAGGTGGGACAGTGAGCTGTTACCATTTTCCATGGGAAAGCCTTTTTAGAAAAAGATTTTAAATGGCTTCTTCGTAAATAAGAAATCCTGGTCCCAGATTCTCCCTCAGGTTCTCCTGCATATCTAAACCCCCTCTAAATTTTTAGCATCTAACCCCCTTCTAAATTTCTAGCACTTATTACATGGGTGTAATTAGAGTTTGTCTAGTCTTAACAGAAAGGATTCTAACATTTTGAACCATCTCTGTAGTAGCATTAGTTAAAGCAGCCAATGACTGGGCACTTCCTGCTTGCTAGCCACTTGACTAGGTGTTTTTCTTAAAGTATTCTATTGTCTTTCACCTACTGGAGAACGGACTTGAGGATGTGGGGAGGGGGAAGGGTGAGCTGTGACAGGGCGAGAGAGAGTCATGGACATATATACACTAACAAATGTAAGGCAGATAGCTAGTGGGAAGCAGCTGCATAGCACAGGGATATCAGCTCAGTGCTTTGTGACCGCCTGGAGGGGTGGGATAGGGAGGGTGGGAGGGAGGGAGACGCAAGAGGGAAGAGATATGGGAACATATGTATATGTATAACTGATTCACTTTGTTATAAAGCAGAAACTAACATACCATTGTAAAGCAATTATACCCCAATAAAGATGTTAAAAAAATAAAGTATTCTATTGTCTTTGAGAACAATTATACAGAGCAAATATTATAATCATGACGTTGTTGATGATGACACCACAGATCAGAGAAATCAAGTAACTTGCCCACAGCTGGTCAGTTATACAGCTAGGACAGAATCCAGTTGTCGTCCTCAATGATGCAATATAGGATTCCCACTTGATTTTAATTTTTTAAAACATTTATTTTGTTTTTGGCTGCATTGGGTCTTCATTGCTGTGCATGGGCTTTCTCTAGTTGTGGCAAGCAGGGGCTACTCTTCGATGCAGTGCATGGGCTTCTCATTGTGGTGCCTGGGCTTCTCATTGCAGTGGCTTCTCTTGTCGTGGAGCACGGGCTCTAGGCGTGCAGGCTTCAGTAGTTGCGGCGCGTGGGTACAGTAGTTGTGGCCCGTGGGCTTAGTTGCTCCGCGGCATGTGGGATCTTCCTGGACCAGGGATCAAACCCATGTCCCCTGCATTGGCAGGTGGATTATTAACCACTGTGCCATCAGGGAAGTCCCTCCCACTTGATTTTTGAACTTCAGAGCTATATAATCCAGTGGGTCAGTTGAACTCACTACACCCCAAGAATTACCTTCCCTCCTTTCTTTTTCCTATATTTTTTACCTTTTCCCCCTCTGTCAGACTTCAAACCACATCTACAGGCACTGTTACAGGTTGTGATTAGTTAACTTGCCACAAATACCACTTAGCATATGTTTTGATAACTCAAGGATTTTGCCTTGCATAACTTGGTGCAGTATACTGGGACCTAAAACAGATAATAAGTAGAGCATCCTGGCTTGATGGATAAAGGAAAGAGCAGTGCAGGGAGTCACTATGATGGACCGCAAGGTGCAGTTACCACTGTTGGCCACCAGATGGCAGAGACACTCAGGGAAACGTGGCACGGAGGCTACAGGTGCGCTGAGGACCTGGCTGAGGTGAGGCTCCCCACAGGCCTGAGAGCCAAAAGCAGAAGGGTTTGTTGACAGCGTTCTAAGCAGGGAGGGCCAGTTGTTTAGGCAAATATAATTCAGAAAGGTTGAAAATAGAGTTCACTGGTGAGTTTCAAACAGGCTCACTTTGGTTCTGACAGGATTTATGCCAGAAAAATGAAATGCAGAAGAGTGCATGCCTCTGTGTGTGTGTGTGTGTGTGTGTGTGTGTGTGTGTGTGTTTTGGAGATGTGGTTCATTGAAAGGCATAGTTTCAAAGAAACCACATCAAAACACAAGACGAACAGTTGAACTAGAGAACAGGCTGGATATGATCACCAGGCAGGATTCAGTCCAGGTGATTAGCATTTTAGGGTGAGTTATGTAATGTGGACTTCTGTTGCAGTGAGGTTCTAGAAGGGGAGGGTTCTTAATTTTTTTTTTTTAATGCCATGGGCTCATTTGACAGGCTGGTGAAATTTATAAATCCTGTGGTAGATAATATTTTTAAAAAATGGCCTCAACCATATTTCAGATCTCATCTTTTTCCAGCAGCTTAGTTCTTCTCCATCAAGAGGCGGAGTCTGTATGCTCCCCATAAACCTGGATGGGCCTTCATGACTGCCTCACTAATAGGGTACAGTAGAAGTGACGTGTGACTTTTAAAGTTAAGTAATAAAAGGTGGTACAGCTTCCCTCTGGCTGTCTCTGTCTTGGGTTACTGAGTTGCCATGTGAGGAATCAGGCTACCTTGAAGCTGCCGCGTTACAGAGACCACATGGAAAGACACAGTGTTTTGTCTTGGGAATGGCAAATTATGCTGAGACTGATATTCTCTTTGCCAGTAGTTTATTTAACACATGTTCACTGCAGGAATTTCACAAGCCATTGGTATACAGGGTCATGTTTCTTAATAAGACAATAAAGAAATAATATACTCTAAACCAATGATAGGTTAATCACACTCTTGTTCTGGGCAAGGGGAGATGACAGAAGTAAAGTCCAAATTAAGTCGAGGTGTACCTTTATGCAAGTTTGGTTTCTAGGGAAAGAAGGCTTAAGCAAACGGGAGCTGACTTTCAGCTGCCAGTACAAAAGGAAAGTCCCTTGCTGCTGGAGCTCGTTGCTAGGGAACCACAGCACCTGTGGGGCAGGGTAGGCTCCTCCCAGGGATATCCCTCCAGGGACCGTTGCCCACCTTACACCACTGCGAACGAGGAGTGCTCAAGACAGGGAAAAGATGTTCCTTGTCTTCTTTAGACTGCTGTACAGTTGAACACCACTGCCGACCAAGAGCAGCCTGGCCATGGCAGGAGCAAGTGGAGAGCTAGATCATCAACTCAAAGTCTGTAGCTTTTGCCCAGACCGAAACTCTCGGATATTCCTCACAGACTCTAGGTGCTCACAGTCTAAATGTCCCCTTGCCTTTAGTCCCCTTGCTTCTCCACGTGCTCTTATCGATAGGCCCCCAGCGGGGCCCTTCAGCAGCCGTGCATGTCAAGGACGATGACACAGCTTTACTTCTAAAAACAACATTTTTTTTGGTCTTTGTCATAAATAAGTGCGTTTGAAATCGTATCAAACCAATACACAACACAGGTAGAGAGATGCTGAGTGAGCCCACCCGTTCTTGTCCCCAGTGGTTCAGGTCTTCCCAGCCTAGGAGCTAGACTCGTAAATGGTTGGTTCCAGCCCCAGACACTGCCCGACTGTAATTCCATGAGAAACCCTAAGGGAGATTGGCCTCGTGGAGGTCGGTCAGCCCCAGAACCATGAGAGAGAAAAATAAAATGATTGTTGTTTTAAGCCACAAAGTTTTGTGATGAATTGTTATACAGCAATAGATAACACAAACAGACCCCATGTTAGAATAATGTTTCCAAGTGCTAAAAGAGCATATATAGGATTACAGAGGCACACTGAGAGATTAAAAACCCAGTATATGACAATACATGTGCTTTTCATCAATGTATTAAATAAGATCTAGTGTTGCGTATCATGACTACTATAATGTCAAAGTGTTGATTGTTTGGAGTTGTACACACAGCAGACATTTTTTGTCTGTGATATAAATAACATGATATAAAGATATTTGCTACTTTTTGATAAAGTCACAGGTAGTTCTAATACTACGGCCACATGCTGCTTTTATTCATTATGGAAGGAAAAGCTAAATTTCAGTTACCAGTGAGTGAAAAAGGAATAAATGTGTAATTTTTTTCCCAGCCAAGTTCATGGACTGCTTTCCTCCACACCCCACACCCAACTGAGAACCACAGGAAGTTGGTGCTCGCAAGAATCTCAGGAATTATAAACCAATCCTGTCTTTTCCATATGTGGGAAGCGAAGGGTGTGACATTAAGTCTGATGATAAATTGAGATTATGATGGAGTCATCATAGCTCAGGCATACAAAAATGGAGTCAGGTAGCCATTGAGTATCTGGTCTCAGACATGTCCCTGCACCACTGAGAACCAGAGCTTCCTGTGAACTATGCCTACGCCAAGGACTCCAGCCATTTTTAAAACAACATCTGGTAATTGCAACCTTGAGTCTCAGGGTTGTTGCCCCTTGTAACTAATTATGCAACCATTTCGGACCCCAACCAATCCTTACTTCATAAGCACCCTTACTTCTTGCTGGCTCCAATTATGATTCTTGATAAACCACTCATGTAACTAACCGGAACCTTGCAGTTTTTGCCTTTACAGACCTCCCCCATTTTGTAGTTTGGTGGAACACAGTTCAAGTGCTTCTTGAATCTGCGGTCCCCTGGGCTTCTTGAATCTGTGTCTCCTGGGCTGCAGTCCTAACAAACCCCAAATAAACACCTTTTTATTTCAATCAGGTCTCCATTTCTCAAATTTTGGTTAACAAGTCTTTGCTCAACTTGAGTGGCTCTTCGGTAGCAGTGTATTTTCCCAAGCCACTCCTCTGTTCCCCTTCTCTAGAGTTATCTGTCTTGTACTCTCCCTTTCATGGATCTGTCTGCATCTCTTTTTCCATGGCCTTTTCTTCTTCTGTGACTCCTCCTAGTCATGAAATTAAATGCAGAGCTTTAAAATCAAAGCTGTGTGTATACTCACTTCTTTCTCAATCTTGCCCACGATTCAAGAATTCATTTACCGGATACTCAGTTTTCTTCTTTACATGCTGCGATTTGTCACGTGAACCCTCTACTTAGAAGAAACAGATCATGAAACCAGGTACATCCCTGTGCCCCACCCCCAGAATGCTCTGTCCACTCCTCCACTTACCTAAATTAGTGTCTCCTCAGTATGTGGTCTGCGCTCTGCTTGTAGCAGAATCACTTGACTCCCCCTCTAACCTAAAGTCCGCCAGGGGGCAGGTCTTAAGAACCTGATTTTTAACAAGCTGCCCGGGGTGGTTTAATGGCCCTGATAGTTTGAGAACCCCCCACCCTGGTCGACAAATGTCCATACAATTTCCACCTCTTCTGCCCACCAGGGCCTCACCCGTCTCTGACATTCCCATTTTCAGAATTGCTATTTATCTTATCCTGCCCTGCCTTCTTGATGGAAACTTTAGAGCAGTGAGGAAGAAAGGAGAGGATCAGGTAGGTGGTGAGCACTTGTCATGTGCCAGACATTCTATGAGATCCAGTGAAGTAAATGTTATTGACCTTGTTTTACAAAGAAGAAAATTAAAGTTCAAAAAGTTGAATGACTGGTTCTGGGACACACAGTTACTAAATGGTGGAAATAAACTTACATCTTTAATCCTTTTTTTTTTTTTTTAGCTCCAAATCCTCTGTTCTTCTCCTGACACAGACGTTATTCAGCTGAGCGTCAGGGTTGAAGCCTAGCCACTTTCCATATGCTAAGTCCCAGTGTACGTTCCTTTTTCCCAATAACCTGAACTTAATAACCTGAGCTTTCCCTTGAGCCTTTACAGATTTTTCTCATTTTATGCCCTGCCCTCCCCATTCAACATATGTCTTTCTAAAAGTTCTTCTCTGGTCTCTTCTCTTTTCTCACTCTTCATATTGACCTCAGTTTTTGACCTATATGCTGGATGCTCAAATCTGTCTCCAGCCCAGACTTCTTTCTTGAGCTTCAAACCTAGATGCCGGATGCCATAGGTACTAAAGTTCAACAAGCTGGACTCTATTTCTTGACCCTATTCCCATCTACAAACCGTCTCAGTCATTGTGGCCAATTCTGAGGAAGTGCTCTTTTAATGTCTCTTCCAGCCTCTATCTAGTGGATATCCCCAGTGCAGAAGCCAGAACGTGCCTTCTCTTCAGCTCTACCTCTAAATTTTCCAGAGCCCAGAGCTCAGTCCTACACTTATACCTTAGGTGTTCTTTCAGTTCAAAGGCATTCAATAGCATATTTTTGGTGATGAATCCTGAATTTCTCTACTAGACCTCTCCCTTGAGGTTCAGACTTGTATATTTGACCTCATAAGGGCAGTCTCCATGTGGGCATCTAATCAGCATCTCAGTATGTCCAGAGGAGAACACAGATCTCTGCTGCCTGCAATGCTCACCTTCCTCACTGTAGATGACTTACTGTCCTTCAGATCTCTGCTTGGAGATGCCTTGCTCTACTCATCCTATCTGAAATAGAGCATGCACTGTCACTTTAGCCCACCTAATTTTATTCCCATTGTATTTGCTTAACAGGAATTAGGTTATTGTTGTCTCATTCCTCCACTATAATGTAAGATTTCTAAGAGCAAGAACTTGTTCACTGCTATATCTACGGTACCTAGAAGGGTTCCTGCACATAGAAGTGCAAGAAATATTTCTTATTCTTAGATGCCCACTGCCACTTTCCCAATATAGGACACCATTACCTCTCACCTGGCTTGCTGCAAAAGTCTAAATGTTCTGTTGGTCTCCAATTCCAATTATTTTCCAAACTGAAGCCACTGTGACCTTCCTAAAATGCAAAGCTGTTTATCCGCTGCCCTTCTTAGACTTTTTGGGAGGATCTGTGTTAGTCTGGACCCTGGATCTCGAGCATCAGAAACCCAGCTTGCTCAGGCAAAAAGAAATTCTAGGGTATAAGAATCTAAGAAACTGTTGAGTCATGAAAGTGTGGGATGAGCTGGGATGCAGTGGGATTTCAAGAACAAAGGGGATGGGGGATTCAAATGCTCCCTCTTCCCCATCTCTCAGTGATGTTTCTGTTATCAACTTTATCCTCTCTCCTTGCACACTGGCATTTTTCACAAACAGAAAACACAGTTGCTCACAAGTTACAGGTTTTCCATCCCATTGTACAGACAGTGACTCTCCCTTTCTTTAGTTCAAGTTTAGCTGAAAAATTCCAAGTCAGAACTCCACTTGGCCTGTTTTGGGTCATATGCCTAGTCAAGAAACAGTAACAGTGTTCAGGGGGTAGAGTAAGACACAGACATTTTCTGTGGAAGCCCTTTGGCTGGAGTGTGGGGATGAGGTCCAGTTCCCAGAAAAGGGTGGAGAGGTGCTAGATGGACAACACACAGTAGGCTGTCACAGTCCCTCATTGCTAGAGGAAAGGCAATCTCCTGGCATGCTCCAAGACCCTGCCACATCTAACTCCACCTACTTTTCCAGCTCAGCATGGGTCTTTCCCCTCCCCAGCTTTACCGAGATACTATTGACTTAGAATATATGTAAGTTTAAGGTGGACAGTGTGATGATTAGATACATGTATATAATGCAAATGTTTACCACAATAAGGTTTGTTAACATCTCCCTCCCTTCACGTAATTACAAGTTTTTGTGTGTGTACGTGGTGATAAGCGTTTAAGATCTACTCTCTTAAAAACATTCAAGTATGTAATACAGTATTTAAAACAATTAATTAATTAATTAATTTATGGCTGCTTTGGGTCTTAGTTGTGGCACGTGGGCTCTTCGTTGCCACCCACGGGCTTCTCGCTAGCTGTGGTGCGTGGGCTCAGAAGTTGCAGCGCGCGGGCTTAGTTGCCCTGTGGCATGTGGGATCTTAGTTCCCCGACCAGGGATCGAACCTGCGTCCCCTGCACTGGAAGACGGATTCTTAACCACTGGACCACCAGGGAAGTCCCTATGATACAGTATTGATAATTACAGTCATCATCCTGTGCATTTGATCCCCTGATCTTATTTATCTCGTAGCTGGGAATCAGCACGGGTCTTGATCCCTTAGTCTGGGTACCAGGCATCCTGAGCTCTACTTGTGCCTCAAAGCAGAATGTTGACCCCTCTATTTGGAATCTGTATCAGTGAGATTCTCCAGGAAAAGAGAACCAATAGGATGTATATGTGTATATAGAGAGATTTATTTTAAGGAGTTGGTTCATGCAATTATGGGGATGGGCAAGTACAAACTCTAGCAGTTTGGAGACCCAAGGGAGAGTTACAATTCAAGTTCAAGGCCGTCTTCTGGCAGAATTCCTTCTTCCTTGGGGGAGGTCCATCTTTTTTTCTATTAAGGCCTTCAGCTATTTAGATGAGGCCCTCCCACGTTATGGAATCTAATCTGTTTTATGCAAAGCCTACTGATTTAAATATTAGTTCCACCTGAAAAATACCTTCACAGAAACACCTAGAATAATATTTGACCAGATCTGGATACTGTGGACTAGACAAGATGACACATAAAATTAAGCATCAGAGAATGTTTTCCCTCCAACCTCCCAGGTCTTCTGGCTTATTCCTATCTTTTAGATTTTAGCTTAGTCATATCTCCTTTGAGAGCCTTTTGTGACCAACATTGGAGTAGGTACCTCTCTTTTGAAACCCATATATCAGCCTGTATTTATTAATATGACAGACTTATTACATTATATTACAAATGCCAATTTTTGTGGTTTCTTCCCTTGCACAAGAAGTAACTGCGTGAACATCAAAATTATTCACTATTGGATCTTTATGACTTTCATTGTAGCTGACATGTAGGAATTGCTCAATAAATATTTATTGAAGTAATGAATTCTACGTGCTTCAGATTTCTACACTTATGGACTACATCTTCTTTCTCTCTCTTCCTTCTCCATAACCAGAGCTGTAGCTTGACCTGCCACTACATTTTTGCCCCAGGGTTCTGAATTTTACCTAGGGTGCCATATTTTAAATAATTGTGAAATTAATTCAACAACCCATGCATGTAGTATCACTAAGTTTAACACCTAGTTAGAAAGAATAATTAGTTAAGACAGGAAACTACCAGATGGTAAGTATTATCAATAACACCCCTACGTGAGCCAAGACATGAATTGCAAAGTTAATTTGAGGGAATGTTTTATGCTTGCCCTGGCACCAAAATTGATAGTTACAGTGATGCTGGAAGTTTCGTTCTACACAATAATTTCGGATGGCAGGTCTATTAACTTTATTCAGTATGTGTGGGGATGAGAAGGCATAAAATATACTCACACCAGGAAGTGATGGGAAGGATAGATTACGGACCTGCCTTTCTGTATTCGTCCTGTTATTTGGAGCATTAGGATTTGAGGTTCGGCCAAAAAAGACTACAGGATTACTTACTGGTGGTAATCTGTGAAGATCAAGGAAATATGCAGATAGGAGATACGTATCCACCAGCAGGTAGAGCCACCTCTAGTGCCTTCACTTGTAGGATTTGCAGCCACATGGGTCGGCCACTGGGAGAGAGAGTGTGAACTACTCTGGACAGTCGGTGCTGTAACGACCCCAGGTCTACCCAAAGATGTGGGTGTTTTACCATGTCTCCGACATTGAACATCAGCCTGGAGTTTTAGCCATAAAGGTGTTAGCACATGAAGTTCTTCACTGCAGAAAATCAAAATTTAAAAGAGGGCTCCCTGTTTATGTAGCTTGTAATATTCAGTGCTTCAGACTTTTCTCCATCATTATATAACTGAGTATTTTTTGTCTGTCCAAAGTCCTAGTCAGACTCAGAGTTGCTTATGAAGCTCAGAGTTCAATCATCAACCATTCCATTGACTTCTATTTCTTTGCTCCTGTGCTTCCTTCAAAGACCCTAAGTTGCATTTCTCAGAGACTTTACGCATATGCTGAGGAGTCAGGGTCGTACCATCCCAGCGGCTCAATTTCTTGCTCACCCATGTGCTTCTCCCAGGGGCTGGCATTTGTGGAGGAGTGAAGGTCATATGGACATCACTGGAAGATCCCTCTCTGCCACCTGTCAGCTCTGGGAGTCTGAGACTCCTCACCAGTATGGCAATGGCCATATTGATGATAAAAGTTGTGCTTTCAATAATAAGTAAAGCTTTCAATAATAAGTAAGTAAATAAACTAGAATAAAATAAAATAATAAAATGTGTGCTCTCTGGAACTTCAGAAAACCTTGTAACTGAGTGCCAGCAGGTAAAATGTTAACATCCCTCCTTTGCTAGTATAATCATTTTCACTCTCTTCTCTGCCACATCTTCCAGATGCCCCCAATTTATCTACTGCAAAGAGTTTTCCTTTAAATGAATTCAGAGGCATTAACCACTGAGGTTTCTATTTCAGTTGCAGAAAGAAAATGTAATCAACAAGGAAGCCAACCTGGTATTCAGAGGATCAAGGGAGGTCCTTAGATTTATTAGCACTTCAGTCTGATGTCTTATAAATAGATTAAAATCAGGCTAATCTGGTATCATTTTGTCTTTATATGTGAGGGCTAGGAAAAAAGTAAATTTGTTAGCTGAAGAGATCTTGAATGGGGCTTGAGTGGAGGTGTAAAATGAAAAGATGCAATTGCATGTCTCTAGACCATCTGTGTGTTTTGAGGGAAATTATGACTGAGAAATCATTAGGATGAAAGGAAGACAATATGACAGATGCCACTCTTGAAATAAGATCCCATGTAAACCAAGTAATGGGTGTGTCAACCTTGGGGGAAGGGAAATGCCACACCACCCCTTGCATGATCAAGTGTGGTTGTTTCCCATAGCTGCTGTAAGAAGAATGCAAATTAATTATCTTACCATTTTGGAGGTCACAGTCTAAAATGTGTCCACAGGGCTGCATTTCTTCTGGAGGCTCTAGAGAAGATAATGTGTCCTTGACTTTTCCAGCTTCTAGAGGTTGCCCACATCCCTTGGCTTGTAACCCCTCTCCTCCATCTTCAAAGCCAGCAGCAGGGCATCTTCAAATCTCTCTCTGAACTCTGCTTCCACTGTCACATCTTCTCTGACTCTGACCTTCCTGCTTCCTTCTTAAATAAAGACCCTTGTGATTACTACATTGGGCCCACCTGGGTAATTCAAGATAATCTCCTAATCTCAAAATCTTTAATTTAAGCACATCTGCAAAATCACTTTTGTCCTGTAAAGTAACATATTCATAGTTTCCAGGGATTAGAACATGGACTTCTTTGGGAGGTCATTACTCAGTGTACCAATTAAAGGATGTGAAAGTTATTTTTGTTTCCATGGTGAGTTTGGGGTGAAATTGACATTCAGCTAAAGTGCTTCAGCAGTGGCCACTGCTGTCATGGTTTGCATTTCTCCTACAATTTCAGGGATAATACAGATCTAAGTGAGCATTGATCATATAACCAGAGCCTATCTCATGAGCTGTATTTAGCATGTGTTATTTTATTTTATTTTTTTAAAAATTTATCTTTTTTTTTTTTTGGCTGCATTGGGTCTTCGTTGCGCACAGGCTTTCTCTAGTTGTGGTGAGCAGGGGCTACTCTTCCTTGCGGTGCGTGGGCTTCTCATTGTGGTGGCTTCTCTTGTTGCGGAGCATGGGCTCTAGGCACACAGGCGTCAGTAGTTGTGGTGGGCTCAGTAGTTGTGGTTCGCAGGCTCTAGAGCGCAGGCTCAGTAGTTGTGGCACATGGGCTTAGTTGCTCCGTGGCATGTGGTATCTTCCCGGACCAGGGTTCGAACCCGTGTCTCCTGCATTGGCAGGCAGATTCTTAACCACTGTGCCACCAGGGAAGTCCAGCATGTGTTATTTTTAATGTAAGAAAGCAATAGCAAATAGGTGTTAATGTTGAGTCATATATAAGCATACCTTGTTTTATTGTGCTTTGCTTTATTTTGCTTCACAGCATCGTGTTTTGTACAAGTTGAAGGTTTGTGACAACCCTGTGTTGAGCGTCTATCAGTGCCATTTATCCAACAGCATTTGCTCATTTCGTGTCTCTGTGTCATATTTTGGTAATTCTTGCAATATTTCAAACTTTTGCATTATTATTATATTTGTTATGGTGATCTGTGATCAGTAATCTTTGATGTTACTATTATAATTGTTCTGGATGCCACAAACCGCATCCATTTAAGACGGGTGAACTTAACTGACAGATGTTGTGTGTATTCCGACTGCTCCACTGACCAGCTATTCCCCCATCTCTCTCCCAGTCCTTGGGCCTCCCTATTCCCTGAGACACAAAAATCTTGAAATTAGGCCAATTAGTAACCCTACACTGGCCTCTAAGTGTTCAAGTGAAAGGAGAAGTTGCATGTCTCTCACTTTAAATCAAAAACTAGAAATGATTAGCTTAGTGAGGAAGGCATGTCAAAAGCCGAGAGGCTGAAAGCTAGGTCTCTTGCATCAAACAGACAAGTTGTGAAGGCAAAGGAAAAGTTCTTGAAGCAAATTAAAAGTGCTCCTCCAGTGAACACACGAATGATAAGAAAGTGAAACAGCCTTACTGCTGATACGGAGAAAGTTTTAGTGTCCTGAATAGAAGAGGAAACCAGCCATAACATTCCCTTAAGCCAAAGTCTAATCCAGAGCAAGCCCCTAACTCTCTTCAGTTCTATGAAGGCTGAGAGAGGTGAGGAAGCTTCAGAACAGTTTGGAGCTGGCAGAGGCTTGTTCATGAGGTTTAAGGAAAGAAGCTACCTCCATAACATAAAAGTGCAAGATGAAGCAGCAAGAGCATGTAGAAGCTGCAGCAAGTTATCCAGAAGATCTAACTAAGATAATTAATGAAGGTGGCTACACAAAACAACAGATTGTCAATGTAGATGATACAGCCTTCTATTGGAAGAAGATGCCATCTAGGACTTTCATAGCTAGAGAGGAGAAGTCAATGCCTGGCTTCAAAGCTTCAAAGGACAGGCTGACTCTCTTGTTAGGGGATAATGCAGCTGGTGATTTGAGGTTGAAGCCAATGCTTATTTACCATTTTGAAAATCCTAGGGCCCTTAAGAATTATGCTCAATCTAGTATGCCTGTGCCCTGTGACTGGAACAACAAAGCCTGACAGCACATCTGTTTACAACATGGGTAACTTAATATTTTAAGCCCACTGTGGACCTACTGCTCAATAAAAGATTCCTTTCAAAATAGTATATTACTGTTCACTGTTCATTGACAATGTACCTTGTCACCCAAGAATTCTGATAGAGAGGTACAGTGAGATTAATGTTGTTTTCATGCCTGTTAACACAACATCAATTCTGTAGCCCATGGGTCAAGGAGTAATTTCAACTTTCAAGTATTATTATTTAAGAAATATATAATGTTTCATAAGGCTATAGCTGCCATAGATAGTGATTCCTTTAATCGATCTGGGAAAAGTCAATTGAAAATCTTCTGGAAAGGATTCACCATTCTAGATGCCATTAAGAACATTTATGATTCATGGAAAGAGGTCAAAATATTGACATCAGTAGAAGTTTGGAACAAGTTGATCCCAACCTCATGGATGACTTGGAGGGGCTCAAGACTTAAGTAGAGGAAGTAACGGCAGATGTAGTGAAAGTAGCAAGAGAATTAGATTTAGAAGTAGAGCCTAAAGATGACTGAATTGCTGCAATCTCATGATAAAACTTTAATGAATGAGGAGTTGCTTCTTGGATGAGCAAAGAAAGTGGTTTCTTGGGATGGAAACTACTCCTGGTGAGGATTGTTGAAATGACAACAAAGTATTTAGAATATTCCATAAACTTAATTGATAAAGCAGTGGCAGAGTTTGAGAGGATTGACTCCAATTTTGAAAGAAGTTCCACTGTGGGTAAAATGCTATCAAACAGCATTGCATGCTGCAGAGAAATCATTTGTGAAAGGAAGAGTCAATTCATGCAGAAACTTCATTGTTGTCTTATTTTAGAAATTGCCTCAGCCCACCCCAACCTTCAGCAGCCACCACCGCGATCAGTCAGCAGCCGTCAGCATGGAGGCAAGTTCCTCTACCAGCAAAAAGATTATGACTTGCTGAAGGCTCAGATGATGGTTAGCATTTTTTGGCAATAAAGTATTTTTTAATTAAGGTGTGTACATTTTTTTTAGACATAATGTTATTGTACACTTAATAGACCACAGTATAGTGTAAACATAACTTTTATACGCACTGGGAAACCAAAAAATTTATGACTCTCTAAATTGCAATATTTGCATTAGTGGCAGTCTGGAACCGAATCCACAATATCTCTGAGGTATGCCTTTAATGTTAGAACTTGAAGGGATCTGAGAGATCATGTGATCCAATCTTCTTCATCTTACCCATGAGGAGAATGAGGTGCAGGGAAACCAAATTGACTTGCCAAGGTTACCAGCTAATTAGTGACACAAAATACCAGCACCCCGCTTCCTAGTTCTTTTTTTAGGCAGAACACTCTTTGACATAAATTGCAGCAATATCTTTTTGGATCTACCTCCTAGAGTAATGAAAATAAAAACAAAAATAAACAAATGGGACCTAATTAAACTTAAAAGCTTTTGCACAGCAAAGGAAACCATAAACAAAATGAAAAGACAAACCACAGAATGGGAGAAAATATTTGTAAACGATGCGACTGACAGAGATTAATCTCCAAAATATACAAACAGCTCATGCAGCTCAATATCAAAAAAGCAAACAACGTAGTTCTCTTCTCACTACATCACTTGGATTGTGAGTTAAGCTTGCAAAGCTCCCTGGAGTTAGTCACTGATGATCTGATCTTGTCATTTGTTTCCTCCAATATATTGGGTAATAACATTAGTTACATTTAAAAAACAAGAAAAATAGAAGTAAAATCTCAATGAAGTTCACTGATTTAGGATAACCACTGTTTACCAATGTAGCTGATGCATAGAGTGATAGAATAGTAGCAAGTGTATTTAAATCTCAGGATGAAGAAACTTTTTTTTTTGTAGTTTCAGAAATGTGGTCTAAGGAACATGGGTAAAATGAGTGTGGAGGGAAATGTCGAGTCTCCTTGGGCTTTTTTAAAATGCTTGTTTTACTTCAAAGTTTATAGAAAAGCATTTGCTGAAAGTCCACTGTGTGTAGGATGTTGTCCTAGGTTCTGTGAAAAAAATAATAAAAAAGTTTTTATTGAGATTTATTACTTACCATTTGAATTTCTCAAACTCCTAGAAATACAGAGAAAAACAACTTTAAATTTTAAAACACAACAATCTTGAAGTTGCAAAAGTAAGGCATTGAATGAGAATAATTGAATATGTGGCACATTAAAAAATGTGAAATGTAGTTCAGAGTATATTCATAACTCTTTAAAATTCCTTGTGGATGGAAATCCATTTCCCTGCTTCCGTTGAAATGCTTGATCTGCCAAAACTAGATTAGCCAAAGCACGAAGGCGTGGTTAAAGTATGGAAATCCAGTATTTTGCCAAATCCTAACACAGATGGGAAAAATAAGTACCAACCCTCACACCTTCTCGAGCCCTTTGCCGTTTGGGTTCGTAGTTCTTACAGGCCTGGTTTGCTAATTCCTGGCTTATTTTTCCTGCAGTGTTTGTTAAATCAGTTTCTCCAGTACAATAAATTGCCCTGAAAGAGCAAGGCAGTTTGCTTTGGAAACCAAATGAACCCTTTCAGGTCACTTGGTATCTTGTGATACAATTAATTTGAAACTGTATTTTGCAATATGGAAATATTTAGGAAAATTAGTGAACTAGAGATGATATGTATAATTTGACTCAGAGAGTCACTCACGTTTTTACTTCTTTGTAGCTTTGAAATCATTGAAAGGGGAAATAAAAAAGAGAAGAGAAAGATTGTGCTGGAAAGGATGTTTCTGAGATGAGTTAGGACTGGTGGCTGAGAAACTGGGCATCTTGAAAGCCCAAACTGGTTTCAGACAATAACTCCTACAACCTGCAGGTCTGAGACTTTTGCAGAAAGCTGACTGATGGTAGCTGCTGTCTTGGGATGACGAGTTCAGGCTCTGAGATTGACTGATCAGTCAAGCAATTTGGATATGGGACCCTGGATCAGAAATTGCACAAAGGACGATGGCAGCAGTGAGTAGAGTGAATTTCATAAGTTGTCACGATTCTCTTGAAGCACTCATCTTGGCTCTCTGTGCAGCCTTGAACTGAATACCATTGAATTCCATCTGGGGGAAACAAGAGGTCATGGTAGATGAATCCCTTGGCAGGTACAACCTACCCGGCCTCAGTTGCTTCAGATAACTAACAGGTTAAAAAAACAAAGACAAAGGAAAACAAAGCAAAAACTCTAGGTCTACCAGGATACAATCATCTTGCCTTTTAAGAACTCCCACCTAAAGTTATTCTAGTTGTGTGCATTGCAATACAAAAGCTTTGAAATTGTAAAGCAAAATAGCTTTCAAACTCAGTTCATAAAGCTATGCAATTGCCAGTTTCTGTGTAGAAATTTTTGAAATGTTAGCTTTTTAGAAACTCCCTAATAATCATCCCCCAGTTTTACCAGGTCATGAGGTATTCAAAGGGCTGAATCCACAGAAGGGTCATTTAGATGTGTAAGTGCTTTTTAGGAATGGAGGTGTGTCGTAGATCTCATTTAATTTTCCCCCAATTACAAGTAGTAATGCATGTTCACTGTGGAAAATGTGAACAATACGCAAAAGTGCAAAATAAGTGACAACAATGTCCTGTAATCTTAGCATTCCCAGTTTCAATTGTATGGGGGAGAACACAAATGAGCAATTCTCTAAAGGCAGCAAAACATAGTTGGAAACTTGAGAAAACAGTAGCCTTTCAACTGTGGGCGATTTTGCTCCCCAACCCCAGGACATTAGATAATGCCCATAAACATTTTTGTTGCTGCAACTTGGAAGATATTACTGGGATGTAGTGGGTATAGGCCAGCAGTGTGCTAAATATCCTACAATACACAAAATATCCCTGTATAACAAAGAATTATCCTGCCAAAATGTCAATAGTGTTGACAAACTATTGGTAAAACCATCAAGCCTAAGTTCCAGTGGTATTTATTTTGCATCAGCATGCAGTGGCAGACTTGTCATGTTAGGAAACTGCTCTTCCCACAACATTGTAGTTATTCCAGGTCCTTGAGCCAACCAAGAGCTATTGTCAAGATTTTGCTGTATAAGCTTCCAAGCTCTTTCTTATGTGCAGAGTTTTTATGGTAAGTTGACTAGATGGCTATCTGTCCACCTTCAGGAAGAGAAATCACTGAGAGCTAACATTTCATGGCTCCAGGGGGGCTTGGCCCCTTGCCTCTTCAATAAAGAAAGGGTTCTTGACTGGTATGGGTGAGAGTCAGAGGGAACTTGGGGCTCAGAGAGCGGACATAGGTTGAACAAAGCTCAAGTAACCCTCTTAAAACCAAAACCCCAGCAGACATGACCCCAAATTTTCTTCCTCTCTCCCAACTGACTTTGATTTCCTCTAATTTTTTTTCTCTGCTTCCATTTCCATAGAGAAATTTAGAGTTTTGCTTTGTGGATTTTTATACATAAGTGGCATACTATACGTACTGTTTTGCAACTGACTTTTTTTCTGCTCAACAACGTTTTAAAGATTTTTTTCATGTTAACAAAAGGATCTGGTTCATTCTAAGTATTACATAGCAATCCATGGTCTGAATATATCATAGTTTAACACCTATAGACAAACATTTAGATCATTTCCATTACTTTACTATTAAACATAATGCTGCAGTGATAACCTTGATACATGCCTTTTTGTGTTACATGTAAGTATTTCTCTGAAGTAGATGCCAGGAAATAAATTGCTTTGTAGACAACTGTGATCATTTAAAATTTTAACTGAAATTCACAAATTGTCTTTAAAAAAGTCAAACCAATCTAAACTGTCATTAGAAAATGTATGAGAGTTCCCATTTTTCCATATTGTCACAACCCTTGATATTATAAAACTCATAATTTTTAGCAATCTGATGGGTTAAAAATATTATTTCTGTAGTTTGCATTTCTTTGATATTTACTGATGGGTTGAGCTGCTTTTTATGTTTTTAGGTTAAGTCATTTATATCTCCTCTTCTGAAAATTGCCTTTCTATGTCTTTAACAAGTGTGTTTGTTTGTTTTTGGTTGTTGGCCTTTTAAAAAATGAGTTTTTTAGAAGTTCTTTATTCTGGGTAGATATTAATATTTTCTTGTTATTTCCCAATTATTTTTGCCCAGTTTTTTCCTTATCTTTTATAGTTTTGGGGTTATCATTCATTTCATAAATTTTAAAATACTGATATATTCAAATTTATCATTTCCTTTATGATTTTTGTCTTTTGGATGTTAAGGAGGCCTCCTCTCTTTCAAGCTTAAAATATGTTCTTCAATATTTTCTTCTAACGTTTTCTTCATTTGGATTTTTATGTTTCTCTCTTTAATCCATGTGGACAAGGCCAGCTTCCTGGGCATTAAACCTGTGTGATTACACAGAGCCCTGCACTTCGAGGGAAATTATGTATTAATTTTTTGTGAGGATGTGAATGGTGTGAATGAGGCAGTATATAGATTTCTTTAGAAATGTGTGCTCTGAAGTACTCACATTTGAATTAGACTACAACACTCCTTAACTGTGTAACATCATGCAAATTTCTTAATCTTTCTATGCCTCAGATTTCTTATCTTTGGGAATAGCGACAAGATCCAGCTCATATCATTGATTTATTGGTGTGATGTAATCTAGGTAAAGCCCTTAGTATAGCATGTAGTAAATGCTCAGTGAATGTTTGCTCTTACATAAGGAGTTTTCCTGTGCTTATTTTAGTTAAATGTTTTTAAAGTGTTATGACTTACCTTTAATATGGACCTCTTTTATACAATACTGTCCAGGTTTTGTTCTGCAGGTTCCAAAGTCCAAAAGACATCCATGGAAGGGGATTGAGAGGTTGCATGATCTACAAATCACACCTCCAACACCTCCAAATACAGGACAGAAAAAATAAGGGAAAACTAGAGATGGACACCAGAGCCAGAAAAAAAGACAGAGAGAAAAGAGAAATCCAAAAATAAAGCAATGATTTTCAACTTTAAAAAGTATGCAATATTTTATAAATTGATTCTAAAAAGTCACATAAATTTAAAATATTTTTATTTGGAGAATTTAATAGGGGAAATTTCATAACATATGCTACATTAAAGAACTGGAAGCACTCTGAACTGATACTAATAAAAAAATGAAGCCAGGTGGGCTAAACAAGTTAGTTGGTTAAAATGTATTCAGTTTCTCAGAGCCTAATTAAATCAAACCAAAGTTATTTAGCCAGAATATTTAATTTCAGCCATATATCCACTGTTAGGTCTTCATTTCCATGTCTAAGGAAGAACATTATATATAGTAGGTTCTCTGTATTTATGTTTTTTTGATTAATATTTACGTATTGGTAATCTTCAATACGCAAACTCAGTGGCTTAAAAGTGTTATTTATTTTGGTTATGTAGAAATAGCCCAGAGATTTTTGACCTTGGTCAACGTAGATAAGATTGGAAGACATTAACTGGAAGATCACTTTCCAAATCTGACTATGCATCAGATTCACTTAAGCAGTTAAAATGAACACAGATTTCCACAGCCTCCACAGAACCTGAGTTAGAATCAATAAGAGGTGGGGCCCAGGAATCCGTACTTTAGATATCCAGAAACAGTGGAGGGCGTGTGATCTGAATGTAGATGTCTGGACCAGTTTTTGAGAACCACTGGTTCTGTTGAATTCAGGAATCTCCTTTATAATAACCCCTGTAGGCGGCCTTGGCTAGTGATGGAGAGCTCATCATGATTAAACCAGTGCAGACTGTTAAAGAATTCTTCTGAAATTGAGCTGAAATTTGTCTTAAAGTTCATAGTTCCAATCTTCTAATATATGAAAACCATTGCTGTTCCACTCCTATTCACTGGTTAACTCTAAAGAAGAGTTTACTAAACATTTTGTGCAATGTATTTTATATCTCCGACATATTGGGGATTAGAAGAGATCACTTTTAATAGAAAATAGTCTGGCTGATGAGGCTAATTAACCTCTGTTGACTATTCTCCCCAGCTTCAAACTCATCTAAAGATATTTTGGAAATATCACATTGGTTTTCTCATTGAGCATGACAGAATTTCAATCCATAATCAATGATCAACCAGCAAATATATTTTAAAGAACTAAGCTTATGCCAAGGATTCTGCTAAACAATCTACATTTCCCACAATAAATCTTTCAGGCAGGTATCATAGTTGCCCACATTTCACGTAAAAGAAAACTGAGGCCTTAAGATTTTAAGTAGCTCACTCCAGTGGTGGAGACAGGAGTTGAAAGAGGTCTGTTGAAATCCAAACCCCTTGCTTTTAGCAAGCACACCATGTCACTGAAGTTGCCTACCTCTGTGTATCCCAAACCCTCTGATGTCACCTTCTTGTTGCTGGAGATTTTGACTCTTCCAAGATTCAGGGTCAGTCTCCTGCCCAGAATACTAGGGCTGCTTGCTTCTTCAAGTCATGCCTAAGGGAGTTTTCCTCCTGGACTCGTGATTTCTCAATTCATAACTTGTCCTTAGTGATCTACTACATAGCTCAGACCTTGGTGCCAGTGCCCCCCCCCCCCCAGTGGAGAGCTTATATGATGCCAGATCTTTCTCTGCCATGCCTAAGGCCCCTGGACTGTGTTCCTGGATGAGATCTGCTCTAGTTTCTTTCTCTCCCTCTCAGATGGTCCTTCTTCCTTCTGATTCCACACCCAATATCCACAGCCTTCTCCCTAAAATCTTGGCCCTGACATTCTTTACTACAGCTGAAGGCGATGCCTTAACTTTTAGGTCTTTCTGCTGACCGTATTTGTCCCATTGCATGAATACTTATAAATACGTTCACAGATCCATTTCCTTTCTTCCAGTCTCTTTTTGTCTGAAAATTTATTGTTGGTTTTATTAATATAACTAACATATGGTACATTCCAATTTGACAACGAAATTTAAAGTTTCAGGTTTTATGTTAAATTAATAGTTTCCTCACATGATTAATTCTGAAGTATCCTATTCTACTTCATGATCTTATTGTGGGGAAAATCTAACAGACTGTATTTAATTACTCAAATGCATATTATAAATATATATGTAATTATTTAAACATTATAAATCATGATGATGGTGATCATGATTTTTAAAATGACCATCCCTTACTTCATGGACACTCCTTACTTCAAAATTTCTCTTTATGCTGAATTTTCTTCTTTTACCCTCACATCTTCCCTGTGTATTCAACAAAATTAATGCAATCTCCTGCCTGAGTCATTTTTTTCATGATATCCAAGACAGGGAAGATGTTCTCTTGAAATTTTTCATCTATTCCTATGTTCCCTTCCACATTCTTTACAGAAGAGAAGTGTAAAGACTTAAAATGCAGCAGAGACCCAAGCAGTTTGAGTTTGCTCCTGCCCTTTCTGCAAGGGGTAATGAAAACTCTATTGCGCATTGTATATAGTATTGAGGGTAGTGTGGGAAGCAGAGACTACAAACAAGTGGTCCAGGGGCTAGACCTGGTCGGTTTAACTTGCATACTGCTTTCACAATGTTAACATTTAAAAGTTGGGAGAGTTTTCCTGCAAACCTGAATATCTGGCTTCTCCTGAAGAATCAGATTTGGCATTGTTCGGCTCTCCTTTCTCCATGTCAGCTGGGTACTGGCTGCCCTCCTCTGGTTTTGTTACTGGGTGATCCGCGCCCCGCCCCCCCCGCCCCATTTATATTATCTGACCAAACACTTGAGGCATTTGAGATGGTGATCCCAGTATTAGGTACCAAAAGTCTCTAAGTCTCAGTATTAGAATTTTATTTACCTCTGGGATACCTTTTGGATTTTTCCTACTGACATGTGGTCTCCAGACCAACAGCATTGGCATCACTTGAAGCTTGTTGGAAATGCAGACTCTCAGGCCCTACACCTGACCTGCTGAATCAGATTGTGCATTTTAACAAGATCCCCAGGTGACTCATATGTACCTTAAATCTTCTGACTCTAAGAAACCCTGCCCTGTTAACCCCTGGGTTCAGCATAGAGCAGCCATCTTCATTAACCATATTACCATTTCATTGGGAAGGAGAATTCCCATGTGCTTAAACATGCCTGTTTGGAGATATTACCTTCATGAATATCTACCTAATTTGAAGGGCCTTAGGAATTCTGTAAAAGGGATTGAAAGCTCTCTGTTATGTGGTTCTTTTATAAATGAAGGAATATTATAGTTGGTGGTGATGAGCACATAGAAAAAGTGCTGGGAGAGCCTTGTCTATGCTTATTTGGTCTAATTTATTTTTTGGGTCATATTTATAAGGGCTTCCTGCCTAGATTGATTAGTTCCAGCTTAATGATAATAATAGCAACATGTGGGCCACCATCTACCAGCTCAGTTTACTCATGTATAAAATGGGAAATAATAGCATTTAACTCATAGGATTGTCATGTGGATTCAGTGCATTAATACAAATAAAATATTTAGACCAGTACCTGGCATATAGTAAATGCTGAATAAACGTTAGCTCATTGTTATTTAAGGGTTTACTCAGGCTTTGTTTTAAGGACCTTTGGTACTTTATTTAAGGCCACCCTCCACTTATATTGTAATTCTGCAATTTCTTGAGTAATTTTTCCTCTTTTTTGATTTATGTTTTCTTAATGACTTACCACCTAAGAGGCAGAATAAGATAAAAGCACCACCGAAGACAATCCTTCTCATTCTAAGATTTCTAGCCAAAAAAGATGGATGGAAAGACATGTACCACCATTAAATCATTCCTAGGGAAGTAATGAAGTTGTACATTTGTTAGCTGTTATAAAAAGGGAAATCACTAAATAAGTTTATTTCTTTCATTAAGAAACTATAAAGAAATTCATTTTGTGAAGGAGGAAAAACAATGTACCTGTCTATGTCAAAAATTCACGATAAAACTTTTCTTAGTTCCAGAACATTTTAAGTTTAGCTGTCTTCTTATTATCAAATACCATTCCCTCCCTTAATAATTTCCCTGAATTGAAAAATAGGAAATAATATAGATAACGTTTCTAGAATAATATCGTGTTAAAAATACTTTTAACTATTAGCTAAAAAATTTTTATTTATGCTTCCTCATAAACTACTGCTTTCATTGCAAATGATCATATTTGTAAGGAAAGTATTTATATCATAGTTAACAATAGTTAACACTTATTAAAATGAAGAGAAAGAAATTGTCAGATTGGCTAAACTATGACATTTCAGTTATTCATAACTTACCTGCCTTCTTCATAAATGTATTGTGGGAATTTTCTAGGTCTGAACTTCTTTAAAAGATAACAAGTAAAATTTCTGATGTAATAAAGTTCGTTATAACTGAAACCAAGTCTCTGATCCTCTAGATTCCAAACAGTTTAAACAGTAAAATTTGCCCAAGTAAACAGGAAAAATTTTCACCAGAATGCTCTGATCTATATGGAACTTAATTGCTTTATTTATGAAATTAACATAATAAGACTAAGTCAGGCAGTTGTTAAACTAATTAACTGTAAATATGGCTAAAGATTTCTGTGTTCACTATGCTACAGATTAATTAGTTCACATACACATAGCCATGTGGGCATTCTATCGGTTCATTATATAAAGTACTTGATCTTAATATTTTTAAAAATGCCATGTAATCTTTATAATAGAACTTGGTGCATTCAGAAAGCAATTTGATTTTTTTTTTTTACATCTTTACTGGAGTATTATTACTTTACAATGGTGTGTTAGTTTCTGCTTTATAACAAAGGGAATCAGCTATGCATATACATATATCCCCATATCTTGTCCCTCTTGTGTCTCCCTCCTCCCCTCCCGATCCCACCTCTCTAGGTGGTTGCAAAGCACAGAGCTGATCTCCCTGTGCTATGTGGCTGCTTCCCACTAGCTATCTATTTTACATTTGGTAGTGTATATATGTCCATGCCACTCTCTTAGTTCATCCCAGCTTACCCTTCCCCCTCCCCGTGTCCTCAAGTCCATTCTCTATATCTGTGTCTTTATTCCTGTCAACCCCTAGGTTCTTCAGAACGGTTTTCTTTTTTTTTTTTAGATTCCATATATATGTGTTAGCATACGGTATTTGTTTTCTTAATTTTTTTAACATCCTTACTGGAGTATAATTTCTTTACAATCATGTGTTAGTTTCTGCTTTATAACAAAGTGAATCAGCTATACATATATCCCCATATCTCCTCCCTCTTGCGTCTCCCTCCCACCCTCCCTATCCTACCCCTCCAGGCGGTCACAAAGCACGGAGCTGATCTCCCTGTGCTATGTGGCTACTTCGCACTAGCTATCTGTTTTACATTTGGTAGTGTATATATGTCCATGCCACTCTCTCACTTCGTCCCAGCTTACCCTTCCCACTCCCCGTGTCCTCAAGTCCATTCTCTACATCTGTGTCTTTATTCCTGTCCTGCCCCTAGGTTCTTCAGAACCATTTTTTTAAATTCCATATATATGTTTTAGCATATGGTATTTGTTTTTCTCTTTCTGACTTACTTCACTCTGTATGACAGACTCTAGGTCCATCCACCTCACTAAAAATAACTCAATTTCATTTCTTTCTATGGCTGAGTAATATTCCATTGTATATATGTGCCACATCTTCTTTATCCATCCATCTGTTGATGGACACTTAGGTCACTTCCAAGTCCTGGCTATTGTAAATATAGCTGCAGTGAACATTGTGGTACATGACTCTTTGAATTATGGTTTTCTCAGGGTATATGCCCAGTAGTGGGATTGCTGGGTCATATGGTAGTTCTATTTTTAGTTTTTTAAGGAACCTCCATACTGTTCTCCATAGTGGCTGTATCAATTTACATTCCCAGCAGTAGTGCAAGAGGGTTCCCTTTTCTCCACACCCTCTCCAGCATTTACTGTTTGTAGATTTTTTGATGATGGCCATTCTGACTGGTGTGAGGTGATACCTCATTGTAGTTTTAATTTGCATTTCTCTAATGATTAGTGATGTGGAGCATCCTTTCATGTGTTTGTTGGCAATCTGTATATCTTCTTTGGAGAAATGTCTGTTTAGGTCTTCTGCCCATTTTTGGATTGGGTTGTTTGTTTTTGATATTGAGCTGCATGAGCTGCTTGTATATTTTAGAGATTAATCCCCTGTCCGTTGCTTCGTTTGTAAATATTATCTCCCATTCTGAGGGTTGTCTTTTCGTCTTGTTTATGTTTTCCTTTGCTGTGCAAAAGCTTTTAAGTTTCATTAGGTCCCATTTGTTTATTTTTGTTTTTATTTACATTTCTCTAGGAGTTGGGTCAAAAAGGATCTTGCTGTGATTTATGTCATAGAGTGTTCTGCCTACAATTTCCTCTAAGAGTATTATAGTGTCTGGCCTTACATTTAGGTCTTATATCCATTTTGAGTTTATTTTTGTGTATGGTGTTAGGGAGTGTTCTAATTTCATTCTTTTACATGTAGCTGTCCAGTTTTCCCAGCACCATTTATTGAAGAGGCTGTCTTTTCTCCATTGTATATTCTTGCCTCCTTTATCAAAAATAAGGTGGCCATGTGTGTGTGGGTTTATCTCTGACCTTTTCATCCTGTTCCATTGATCTATATTTCTGTTTTTGTGCCAGTACCATATTGTCTTGATTACTGTAGCTTTGTAGTGTAGTCTGAAGTCTGGAAGCCTGATTCCTCCAGCTCTGTTTTTCTTTCTCAAGATTGCTTGGGCTATTTGGAGTCTTTTATGTTTCCATACAAATAGTGAAATTTTTTGTTCTAGTTCTGTGAAAAATGCCATTCATAGTTCGATAGGGATTGCACTGAATCTGTAGATTGCTTTGGGTAGTATAGTCATTTTCACAATAATGATTCTTCCAATCCAAGAACATGGTATATCTCTCCATCTATTTGTATCATCTTTAATTTCTTTCATCAGTGTCTTATAATTTTCTGCATACAGGTCTTTTGTCTCCTTAGGTAGGCTTATTCCTAGGTATTTTATTATTTTTGTTGCAGTGGTAAATGAAGTGTTTCCTTAATTTCTCTTTCCGATTTTTCATCATTAGTGTGTAGGAATGCAAGAGATTTCTGTGCATTAATTTTGTATCCTGTTACTTTACCAAATTCATTGATTAGCTCTAGTAGTTTTCTGGTAGCATCTTTAGGATTCTCTGTGTATAGTATGTCATCTGCAAACAGTGACAGCTTTACTTCTTCTTTTCTGATTTGGATTCCTTTTATTTCTTTTTCTTCTCTGGTTGCTGTGGCTAAAACTTCTAAAACTATGTTGAATAATAGTGGTGAGATTGGACAGCCTTGTCTTGTTCCTGATCTTAGAGGAAGTAGTTGCAGTTTTTCACCATTGAGAATGATGTTGGCTGTGGGTTTGTCATATATGGTCTTTATTATGTTGAGGTAAGTTCCCTCTATGCCTCCTTTCTGGAGGGTTTTTATCATAAATTGGTGTTGAATTTTTTTGAAAGCTTTCTCTGCATCTATTGAGATGATCATATGGTTTTTCTCCTTCAATTTGTTAATATGGTTTATCACATTGATTGATTTGCATATATTGAAGAATCCTTGCATTCCTGGGGTAAACCCCACTTGATGATGGTGTATGATCCTTTTAATGTGTTGTTGGTTTCTGTTTGCTAGTTTTTCGTTGAGAATTTTTGCATCTATGTTCATCAGTGATATTTGTCTGTAGTTTTCTTTGTGACATCTTTGTCTGGTTTTGGTATCAGGGTGATGGCAGCCTCGTAGAATGAGTTTGGGAGTGTTCCTCCCTCTGCTGTATTTTGGAAGAGTTTGAGAAGGATAGGTGTTAGCTCTTCTCTAAATGTTTGATAGAATTTGCCTGTGAAGGAAGCCATCTGGTCCTGGGCTTTTGTTTGTTGGAAGATTTAAAATCACAGTCTCAATTTCAGTGCTTGTGATTGGTCTGTTTATATTTTGTATTTCTTCTTGGTTCAGTCTTAGAAGGTTGTGGTATTCTAAGAATTTGTCCATTTCTTCCACGTTGTCCATTTTATTGGCATATAGTTGCTTGTAGTGATCTCTCATGATCATTTGTATTTCTGCAGTGTCAGTTGTTACCTCTCCTTTTTCATCTGTAATTGGATTGATTTGAGTCTTCTCTCTTTTTTACTTGATGAGTCTGGCTAGTGGTTTATCGATTTTGTTTATCTTCTCAAAGAACAAGCTTTTAGTTTTATTGAGCTTTGCTATTGTTTGCTTCTTTTCTTTTTCATTTATATCTGATCTGATCTTTATGATCTCTTTCCTTCTGCTAACTTTGGGGTTTTTTTGGTTCTTCTTTCTCTAATTGCTTTAGGTGTAAGGTTAGGTTGTTTATTTGAGATGCTTCTTGTTTCTTGAGGTAGGATTGTATTGCTGTAAACTTCCCACTTAGAACTGCTTTTGCTGCATCCCATAGGTTTTGGGTCGTCGTGTTTTCATTGTCATTTGTTTCTAGGTGTTTTTTGATTTCCTCTTTGATTTCCTCAGTGATCTCTTGGTTATTTAGTAGTGTATTGTTTAGCCCCCATGTGTTTGTATTTTTTACAGATTTTTTCCTGTAATTGGTATCTAATCTCATAATGTTATGAGGTTGGAAAAGATACCTGTTACTATTTCAATTTTCTTAAATTTACCAAGGCTTGATTTGTGACCCAAGATATGATCTCTCCTGGAGAATGTTCCATAAGCACTTGAGAAGAAAGTGTATTCTGTTGTTTTTGGATGGAATGTCCTATAAATATCAATTAAGTCCATCTTGTTTAATGTATCATTTAAAGCTTGTGTTTCCTTATTTATTTTCATTTTGGATGATCTGTCCATTGGTGAAAGTGGGGTGCTAAAGTCCCCTACTATGATAGTGTTACTGTCCATTTCCCCTTTTATGGCTGTTAGCATTTGCCTTATGTATTTAGGTGCCCCTGTATTGGGTGCATAAATATTTACAATTGTTATATATTCTTCTTGGAATGGTCCCTTGATCATTATATAGTGTCCTTCTTTGTCTCTTGTAATAGTCTTTATTTTAAAGTCTATTTTCTCTGATATGAGAATTGCTACTTCAGCTTTCTTTTGATTTCCATCTACATGGAATATCTTTTTCTATCCCCTCACTTTCAGTGTGTATGTGTTGTAGGTCTGAAGTGGGTCTCTGTAGACAGCATATTTACGGGTCTTGTTTTCGTATCCATTCAGCCAGTCTGTGTCTTCTGGTGGGAGCATTTAATCCATTTACATTTAAAGTAATTATTGATATGTATGTTCCTATTACCATTTTCTTAATTGTTTTGGGTTTGTTATTGTAGGTCTTTTACTTCTCTTGTGTTTTCTGCCTAGAGAAGTTCCTTTAGCATTTGTTGTAAAGCTGGTTTGGTGGTGTTGAATTCTCTTAGCTTTTGCTTGTCTGTAAAGGTTTTAATTTCTCTGTCGAATCTGAATGAGATCCTTGCTGGGTAGAGTAATCTTGGTTGTAGGTTTTTCCCTTTCATCGCTTTAAGTATGTCTTGCCACTCCCTTCTGGCTTGCAGAGTTTTGTTGAAAGGTCAGCTGTTAACTTTATGGGGATTCCCTTGTGTGTTATTTGTTGTTTTTCCCTTGCTGCTTTTAATATTTGTTCTTTGTATTTAATTTTTGATAGTTTGATTAATATGTGTCTTGGCGTGTTTCTCCTTGGATTTCTCCTGTATGGGACTCTCTGTGCTTCCTGGACTTGATTGACTATTTCCCTTCCCATATTAGGGAAGTTTTCAACTATAATCTCTTCAAATATTTTCTCAGTCCCTTTCTTTTTCTCTTCTTCTTCTGGGACCCATATAATTCGAATTTTGTTGCATTTAATGTTGTCCCAGAGGTCTCTGATAATGTCCTCAATTTTTTTCATTCTTTTCTCTTTGTTCTGCTCTGTGGTAGTTATTCCCACTATTTTATCTTCCAGGTTACCTATCTGTTCTCCTGCTTGTTATTCTGCCATTGATTCCTTCTAGAGCATTTTTAATTTCATTTATTGTGTTGTTCATCATTGTTTGTTGCTCTTTAGTTCTTCTAGGTCTTTTTAAAATGTTTCTTGTATTTTCTCCATTTTATTTCCAAGATTTTGGATCATCTTTACTATCATTACTCTGAATTCTTTTTTAGGTGGACTGCCTATTTCCTCTTCATTTGTTTGGTCTGGTGGGTTTTTACCTTGCTCCTTCATCTGCTGTGTGTTTCTCTGACTTCTCATTTTGCTTAACTTACTGTGTTTGGGGTCTCCTTTTTGTAGGATGCAGGTTTTTAGTCCCATTGTTTTTGGTGTCTGCTGCAGTGGCTAAGGTTGGTTCAGTGGGTTGTGTAGGCTTCCTGGTGGAGGGGACTGGTGCCTGTGTTCTGGTGGATGAGGCTGGATCTTGTCTTTCTGGTGGGCAGGACCACGTCCGGTGGTGTGTTTTGGGGTGTCTGTGACCTTATATATATATATATATATTTTTTTTTTTTTTTTAGACATCCTCTCTGCTAATAGGTGGGGTTCTGTTTCTGTCTTGCTAGTTGTTTGGGATAGGGTGTCCAGCACTGTAGCTTGCTGGTCGTTGAGTGGAGCTGGGTCTTAGCGTTGAGATTGAGATCTCTGGGAGAGCTTTCACCATTTGATATTACATGGAGCCATGAGGTCTCTGGTGGACCAGTGTCCTGAACTCGGCTCTCCCACCTCAGAGGCACAGGCCTCACATCCGGCCAGAGCACCAAGACCCTGCTCTGTATTCTTCCATTGGCCGCTGATGCCACCGCCGTGCTTGCCGCGCTGGAAGTTCTCAGGCTGTTGTGGATCATGTGCTGTGCGTTCAGATGCGGTGATTCTGGGAACAGTGAGAAGCTTCTTTGTTTGCACTCTACCTGCTGTGGACCTCATATCTTCCAGGAGGGCTTTGAGCAGTAGCTCTGACAGAGAGATCCAGAAACCTGCTTACATTTCTCTCCCTCCTGAATCACTTCTTCTGTGGGAAACCAAATGCCATGAAACAAGGCTGTTCAAGCAGGCTGTGGAGGAGTCTGTGTGTCAAGGAATGCAGGTCTCTGACCAATAGCCAGTGAAGAATGGAGGCATATGCACGATGTGCGGCTCCGTAGGCGCGAAAAGCTGGGCCCACTGAAGGTAGCGCCTATCGCTCCCTATGGGGTGGCTGGAGTGGTGCAATTTGATTTTTAAAAATGTTTATTTTTAAATTAATATGTAATTACAAATTAATATATTCTATCTGAAACAGATTAAAATATGAAGACTGTCGAAATCTCTTTAGACCGTGTTCCCACCAAACTGAGTGTCTGTCCGAAATGTAACCATATTAAATATGTTGGGTGTCCTTTTTATTCTGTGCATTTTCATAGTACATTTGTAATTTGGGAATATGTGTAATATTGCTTTTTGTTTCATTTTTGTAAACATAGTATCATATGCTACATATTATTTTTCACTCAAAAATATGTTTTGTATTTCACTCAAAAATATGTTTAAAATTTTTCTAGGTCAGTCTTTAAAACTACTTCATTGTTTTTCATTGCTATATAATATTTTTGGTATGGATATACCATGTTCATTTAGCCTTTCCCTGGTTGATGAGCACATAGGCTCTTCTTGTTTTGTTTTGTTTTAATGACAAACAATGTTACAATGTGTATATATGTCCTTGGGCACATATGCAAGTAGTTTTTAGAAGACAGATTCTGAAAAGTGGAATTGCTTGTCACAGGGTATATTTCTGTTATATTTTAATAGATCCTATATAATTGCCCTTGAAAGTAGCTATCAATCTTCCTACCACCAGCAGAGTATGAGTACTTTTTTCCCTCATACCCTCATTAATACTGAATCAAAGATTTGCAATATAATGTTTATTATTATCTAAAAATCTAAATTAAAAAAACATTATATTTTAGCCTATCAAGTTGACAAAGATGAAAAAGTTATTCTTGACAAAAGGTATTCTGAAATATGTGCTTTTAGTCACAGTGTCAGGAAATGTAAATTAACGTGTGTATGTACAGGTACATATGTGTTTTAGTACATACATACTATTAGTACATTTACTCATATATACATTAGTGTATTAGTACGTGTGTGTATTAGTACATATGCACTATTATTACATTTACTCATACATACATACATACACACACAAGAAATACTTTGTATTACACCATATATATAAATACTTTGTATTACACCGTATATATTACAGATTTGTAGCTTGTTTTAAAAAAAAATTTGATGTTTTGAGTATTTATTACATTATTAAATATTCCTTAAGAATATATTTTAAAGATTCTGTAATATCCAGCATAGTAAGTCAATGGACTTACTGTAGCTTATTTAATAATTCCCACATGTTTGTGTATCTCTCATATTGTAGTTGTATCTGAATATATTTTTAGGATAAATTTGTAGAAATGGAATTACAGGAACAAAGATATAAACCTTTTATAAGGGTTTTGATACACATTAGTAAATTGTTTTCTAGAAAAGTAACACCAATGTAGAGCTATAGTGTGGCATATTCATTAAAAATTTTTTTTAATTGAAGTATAGTTGATTTAAAATGTTGCGTTAATTTCTGCTGTACAGCAAAGTGATTCAGTTATACATATATATATACAGTCTTTTAAAAATTCTTTTCCAATATGGTTCCATTCTATATGTAATAATTTGCACCTGCTAACCCCAAACTCCCAATCCATCTCTCCTTTACCCTTTCTCCCCCTTGGCAACCATAAGTCTGTTCTCTATGTCTGAGAGTCTGTTTCTGTTTGTAGATAGGTTCATTTGTGTCATATTTTAGATTCCACATATAAGTGATATCATATGGTATTTGTCTTTCTCTTTCTGACTTACTTCATTTAGTATGGTAATCTCTAAGTCCATCCATGTTGCCGCAAGTGGCATTATTTCATTCTTTTTTATGGCTGAGTAGTATTCCATTGTATATAAGTACCACATCTTCTTTATCCATTCATATGTCGATAGACATTTAGGTTGTTTCCATGTCTTGGCTACAGTGCTGCTATGAACACAGGGGTGCATGTGTCTTTTTGAATTATAGTTTTGTCTGGATATGTGCCCAGGAGTGGGATTGCAGGGTCATATGGCAACTGGGGACTCGCCATACTGTTTTCCATAATGGCTACAGCAACTTACATTCCCACCTTGGCATATTCATTTTTCAATTCCCAGTGCTTAGCTTGCACTGTGCCTAGGCTATAATAAGCTCTCAGTTAATGCCAATTTTCTTCAGTCCCCTCTGGACGTTTTCCTTTTGCTCACATACCTTCCTTGTAAGTTTGTATTTGGCCCTGATGAGCCACTATTAGAAAAGTATTTCCTTGAATCAAGGTGACATTATCTGATTAGTCAATCTGTAAACATATGTTTACACAAATATAAACTCTTAGGTGAGGATATTTTCCTTGATATATATTATCTATATCTCCTTTCCTTTAATGAGATTTTTTTTTTTGAGTCTCTAATTGATATCTGTAGGAAATAGATTTTGGTGAAAGCAATCAATATGGAAAGTGGGGCCCTGAAAGTAGCCACTGGGGGTCTTGGAGTTTCGGGTTAAAAGTTTCCATCTAGATGCCCTAAGAAAGGTGACTGGATACAAAATAATGATACTCAAATCAATAGCAGTACATACTGTATAATTTCATTAAACATATGAAATTCAAGAACAGGCAACATGAGTCTATAGTGATTGAAGATGGAATAGTGGTTAACTCTGGAAAGGAGGATGGACTTGAGAAGGGGCTTGAGAAAACTTTCTAGGGTGAAATGAAAATGTTCTGTATTTGATCTGGGTGGTAGACATGTGTTTATGCAAATGTAAAATGGTACTGAGCTGTACATCTTAGATTTGTACATTTTACTGAATAATACCTTCAGGGATTATATGTTTTCATTACCCTCTTCATTAGGGATAAATCAGTGGGAATGTTTTGCAAGCACTTCTGTATGAATTAGGTTTTTACTGAATTGTGTAAAGGGAGTGACATTATTCAGTTTCTACTGTACTCCAGACATACTGATTTCAATTTTTTTTCTAAATCATTCTGGTAGAAAAGCGAAAGTTAAGTTGGCAAAGGTGAAACTGGAAGCAGAGAGAAAGTTAGGAAAGTGTTGTATTAGCTCTGTCAAGAGATGATAAAACCTGGAACCAGGGCAGAAGCAGGAGGGATGAAAAAGGGGAAATGAATGAGAGAAATGCTAAGAATTAAGTGTTCACTATCTTAATGCTAATGGTCTTGAGTCAAGGAATACCTTAGTCCTAACTCTCTCTACTATAGCACTCCACTTAACTCCCTTTAAAAGAATTATCTCTTTATATTCTCTCTCACTAGATTGTTATCTCCTTGAGTGAAGAAATGCCAACTTGTTATCTCCAGCTTCTAGTAGGATGCCTGGCACATAATAGGTGTTTGATAAATGTTTGACAAATGAATGAGATATCTTTGGTGGAAGGAAGATCAGAGGAAAGAATCTCAGAGTAGTATGGGGGTAAGAGGTTGTGAGAAGGATAAGGGACATTGAGTGACAAGGATGAGCAATGTGGTTGGATGGACTCTTCTTGGGCTGCTGTAGACTGAGGTCCAAGGTGCTGGTTAAGGCTTGAGGAGATGAGCAAACTGATTTTTTCTAGGGGTTGTTTTTCTGTCTCCTAAGGTAGTTCTCCCCTGGCAGTAAGAAGGAAGAAGTAGCTGGTCTCTAGGATGCAACATTCTGAATGAAATCCTAGAATCCAAGCTAGCTCCAAGTCCAGAGTTTTTAAGGTTGGATAGACTGGAGCACCTTGGGAGAGCTCTATCCAGGCAAATCAGGACAGGATTGTCTGCCTCCCTGGATGGTCACCTCTGTGGTTATACAAAGACACTTAATGACCTTAAATAATTCACTTCATCGTCCTGAGCCTTAATCTCCTCATCTCTATAACTAGGGGATAGATTATAGTGTTCAGTGGTTCTACTGGTTCAAAAACTTGGTAGCTCCATTTTAGTCCTCCATGTAGAGAGCAGAAGGAGGAACTCTAAAACTACAGCTTAGATAAAACCTCCTTAGTAGCAGGAAAGGACACTTTGTATTCTATGAACCTTGATTTCTCACCATAGTAAGAGGAGTGTATATGCATATAAGGGGGCTGGTACCTGTCACCATGGAGACATAGATACGGACACTGCAGAGTACCACTAGTGAGTCACATTTAAGGTGCTCTCCTCTGTTTTCTGGTAGATTTTGTGATGAAGAGAAATGTGAAGGTGCATAATTTTACATTATGCCCAGGAGGGTAAAATCAGGGTTAAAAAGTGCTCTAATACTTGTGAAGATGATTTACCTGTGGAGCCATTGTCATCCTAATCTCTGCTAAGGACTAATGCTGAATTATATTACTTTGAAGCTAGAAAACATTACCAACAACCTGCTTAGGGACAGAAACATTTTTATTCCCATTTGGGGAAATTCAGAGAGATTACAAGATTTCCTTAACATGACACATTGAGTAAATGAAGATCTGGGACAAAAAACAACCAAGCGTCCTCATGCTTCATGAGGTTGCTTCCTAAAATACAAAGAGTCTGAACTTCCTGTATGGGTGACAGAGATGTTACAGTAGTAAATGAATGTTATAATTTATATGCAATAATAACTAGAATTTATAGCAGTTTAAGATTCTAAACCAAACTTTAGATATTGCCATTTATTTCTTTATTCAGTAATTACTTATTGATCTCCTACTATGCATCAGATACTGAATAGTTAAAGCAAAAGAAAAAAAAAGATAAACAGTAGCTTGCCCTCATGCAGCTTGTATTCTGTTGAGAGAGAGAAAATCAGAAAGTAAATGTACATACATATAAACAAATTAAATAATATCAAATAATGATAAATACTATAAGAAAATAAAATAGGGAAATGTGATAGAGAATGATGACAGATAAGAAATATCTATCAGAGTCCCATCAAGTGTTATGGGTTGAATTGTTTTCTTCCAAAATTTCTATGAAATCCTACCCCTGTACCTCAGAATGTGACCTTATTTGGAAATAGGGTCATTGTAGATGTAATTAGTTAAATCACATCATTAGAGTAATTCCTAATTCAATACGACATGAAGGAGAAATTTGGACACAGAGACACACAGGGAGAACATCATGTGAAGATGAAGGCAAGATTGGGATGATGATTTTATAAGCCAAGGAATGCCAACGATTGCCAGCAAACCATCATTAGCTAGGGGAGAGGCATAGGACAGATTCTCCCTCACAGCTCTCAGAAGGAGCCAACCCTGTCCACACCTTGGTCTTGGACATCTAGCTTCCAGAACTGTGATATAACAGTTTATGAATAATAACTTTCTGTTGTGTAAGCCACCCAGTTTGTGGTACTTTGTTATGGCAACCCTATCCGACTATTACATCAGGAAATGGATGGCACACTCAGGGTAAAAGGGATTTTAATGAAGGAAAACCAGCAATGGATAATGAAACACCCCAGACCCCAAAATAGGAAATGACTATAACTCCTGAGCCTGAAGGGATGAAGGGAAGGAGCCATTAGTGGAAACTCATGGGAAGTTATAGCTATAGAACTTCGGTTAAAAAAAATGGCCACCACCACCAACCAACAACTCAGCATTGGGAGAATCAGGGAAATACCCAGATCTTTCTTTCCTTCTGCCCTTCTGTTTCCCGCCATTGCTTCCCATTGGCAAAACCCAATAGAAAGAGAGAGCAAAGAGGCCTGGTTGATGTATTCTATGAAGGTCAGCTTTCTGAGGGACAGGTGAGAATGGAGAAGAGTAGACAGGATATCTGGAGAAACAAATGAGGACTATTTAGGAGGGGTTAGAGAAGGTCTTTTTTGATGATATGGCATTTGAGCTGAAAACTCAATGAAGCAGTGATCATAGGGAAGTATGTTCCTGCAGAGTGAACAGTAGGTGTAAAGACCCTGAGGTGGGAATGAACTAAGTAATTTGAGAAACAAAAAGGAGATCCAGAGTGCTCTTAGTGTGGTGAATGCAGGGGAGCATGTACTTGGTGAGCTGAGAGCTGGGCAATTGTTGGAACTTTTAGGACCTCATAAGGTGCCAAGAAGAAGGTTAGACTTGTATTGTAATTGTAATGGGAAATAAACAGAGAATTTTGAATTATTGCGATGTGATGTGATTTGCATTTTGAAAGGATCACTTTAACTGTTTTGTGGAACCTGGTTTTAGGAGGGTGAGTGTAGAAGCAGGGTGCTTGCTTAGGAGGTGATAGCAGTACCCAAATGAGACATCATGGTGGCTTGGACAGAGGTGGTAGAAAAGAAGGTGGAGCAAAGGAGACAGATTGAGGGTCTATGTTGAAAATAGGGAAGGCAGGGCTTGTACTTCAATTTATGTGGGAAGAAAGGAAAAATGAGGAATTAAAGTTGATGTCTCGGTATTTTGGCTTGAGCAATTCAGTGTTTCATATTTACCGAGATAAGGAAATAAGGGGAAGAGCAGATTTGAGAGGAAAACTATGAGTTCTGATTGGGATACATTAAGTTTTAAATATCCTATAAACTTCCAAGTAAAGATTTAAAGTAGCAGCTGGCAATGAATCTCAAGCTCAGGAGAGAAGTTAGGGCTGGAAATATAAATTAGATGTGTTATTTGAAGCATATATATGAAATTGGCTAGAACTGCCTACTGCAAGATTATACATAGAGAAGAGAGGTCTTTTTCTGGCAATGTGGAAAGCTAGAGATTCTGAAACTCATGCCTGCTGCGTGACATCTAAAAATACTCAACAACAATAAAAAAAACTCTTTTGAAATAATCAAATGAGCCCTTTAAGAAACTAATGAAAATTCTCCAAGGTTAGGAATAAAGAAGAACAGGAGAACCTGGAGGTAAATGTTGTGGACTGAATATTTGTGTCCTCCCAAAATTCATATTGAATTTGGAGGCTTAGCTCCCAATGTGGGTATATTTGGAGGTGAGGCCTTTGAGGAAGTAATTAAGGTTAAATGAGGTCATAAGCATGCTACCCTGATCTGAGAGGATTAGTGTCTTTGTAAAAAGACATTGGAAGCCTCCAGCTTCCACCCCCTTCCTCAGTGTGAAGACACAGGGAGAAGGTGGCCGTCTGCAATCCAGGAAAAGGGTCCTCAGCAGAAATCAAATCTGCTAGAACATTGATCTTGGACTTTTAGCCTCTAGAACTGTGAGAAAATAAATTGTTGTTTAAGCCACTCAATCTGTAATGGCAGCCTGTGCAGACTAAGACAATAAATGAACCTTGAATCCTTTGTATATATTGAAGCCACTGGATATGGGTGGCCTAGAGCCTTGGAACACAAGGGATATTGGAGACAAAGCCTTGGGTCAGTGCAGGACATAGATTTTATTGGAAACCACCTTACATAAATCCAGGACATAGAAAGAGCTATGCCCTTAGGTAAAGGGTGAACTAGAAAAGGAAAGCTCCTGTCTCAGAAGCAGACAGCAATATTGGGCATGGTACTGAATGGAGATTAAAGAAAAGAACTGTCTCCTCCTAACAATTTCTTTCATATTTGGCTGAATTTATATTATTTTCGTGGTCCTAAGAACTACAGGCTAAAGATTTTAGTTTAAAGTAGATACTGGTGTCCTCAGGCACAGAGCAAAATCAGCACAAATTCTCCTTAGAGGAGTTTTTCTTTGTTTTAGGCCTCAGAGAATTCCCACAAAGTTCAAGCAAATTTAAAACACATGAGAAAACAAGCTACTTTGAACAAAGGTAGCAGAAACAATAAGCAGAATTAGAATTGTAAGATATTCAAATCTGGAATTACTGGATGCGGAATACAGAAAAGTATGTTATTGCTTAACAAAATAAAAGGAGGAAATAAAATCTGACAAAGAAATAAGACTACCAAATTGAGCAAATAGATTGGAAAAGAAAGCAAATTGAATTTCCAGGAATAAAACATACACTCTTTAATTAAATATTTAGTGCCATGTAAGAGACACTAGTGGTAGAGTTTACTGACGTGAACAAAATAAACAAAAATATTTGACCTCATACAGCTTACCCTCTAGGTGAGGAAATATATAAAATTTAAAACATAGTGGAAGGGTTCAAGAGAAGACAATTCAAGCTTAAGAAACAATTAGTGAAATGGAAAATAAATCTAAAGAAGTAACATAGAATTCTGCCTAGAAATACAAAGGTATGAAAAATGTGACAGAGGGATTAAGTGATAGAGAGGATAAGTAAGAAGGCATAAAAGACAGTAAAGTTACAAAAGGAGTTAATAGAATATATGAAAACCAATTTTCAAAAGTTAATGGTTGATAATTTGTTAAAGGTCATGATTTTTCAGGTTCATATTACAAAAGTAAGATGTTAAAAGTGGCCTGAGACAAGAATATACAGTGGAGAAAAGACAACCTCTTCAATAAGTGGTGCTGGGAAAACTGGACAGCTACATGTAACAGAATGAAATTAGAACACTCCCTAACACCATACACAAAAATAAACTCAAAATGGATTAAAGACTTAAATGTAAGGCCAGACACTATAAAACTCTTAGAGGAAAACATAGGCAGAACACTCTATGACATAAATCACAGCAAGATCCTTTTTGACCCACCTCCTAGAGAAATGTAAATAAAAACAAAAATAAACAAATGGGACCTAATAAAACTTAAAGCTTTTGCACAGCAAAGGAAAACATAAACAAGACAAATAGACAACCCTCAGAATGGGAGAAAATATTTGCAAATGAAGCAACTGACAAAGGATTAATCTCCAAAATTTACAAGCAGCTCAGTATCAAAAGAACAAACAACCTAATTCAAAATTGGGCAGAAGACCTAAATAGACATTTCTCAAAGAAGATATAGAGATTGCCAACAAACACATGAAAGGAAGGTCCACATCACTAATCATTAGAGAAATGCAAATCAAAACTACAATGAGGTATCACCTCACACCAGTCAGAATGGCCATCATCAAAAAATCTACAAACAGTAAATGCTGGAGAGGGTGTGGAGAAAAGGGAACCCTCTTGCATTGTTGGTGGGAATGTAAGTTGATACAGCCACTATGGAGAACAGTATGGAGGTTCCTTAAAAAACTACAAATAGAACTACCATACGACCCAGCAATCCCACTACTGGTCATACACCCTGAGAAAACCATAATTCAAAAAAAGTCATGTACCACAATGTTCATTGCCGCTCTATTTACAATAGCCAGGACATAGAAGCAACCTAAGTGTCCATCAACAGATGAATGGATAAAGATGTGGCACATATATACAGTGGAATATTACTCAGCCATAAAAAGAAATGAAATTGAGTTATTTGTAGTGAGGTGGATGGACCTAGAGTCTGTCATACAGAGTGAAGTAGTCCAGCCACACCAGTCAGAATGGCCATCATCAAAAAGTCTACAAATAACAAATGCTGGAGAGGGTGTGGAGAAAAGGAAACCCTCCTGCACTGTTGGTGGGAATGTAAATTGGTGCAGCCAGTATGGAGAACAGTACAGTATGGAGGTTCCTTAAAAAACTAAAAATGGAGTTTTTTAGTTTAGTTGTATGATCCTGCAATCCCACTCCTGGGCATATATCTGGAGAAAACTCTAATTCAAAAAGATACATGCCTCCTAATGTTCATAGCAGCATTATTTACAATAGCCAAGACATGGAAGCAATCTAAATGTCCATCAACAGATGAATGGGTAAAGAAGATGTGGTATACTGTATATATACAATGGAATATTATTCAGCCATAAAATATAATGAAATAATGCCATTTCCAGCAACATGGATGGACCTAGAGGTTATCATACTAAGTGAAGTAAGTCAGACAAAGACAAATATCATATGATATCACTTATGTGTGGAATCTAAAATATGATACAAATGAACCTATCTACAAACAGAAACAGACTCACATAGAAAACAAACATGGTTGCCAAAAGAGAAAGGGAGGAGTGATAAATTAGGAAGTTGGGATTAATAGATACACACTACTATATATCAAATAGGTACAATATATCAAATAGGACCTATATGTAAAATAAATAAACAACAAGGATCTCTATGGCACAGGGAACTATATTCAATATTTTGTAATAACCTGTAATGGAAAAGAATCTGAAAGAATACACCTGAAACATAGTAAAATCAACTATACTTCAATTTAAAAAGCTCTTAAAAAGAACAACTAAAAGTACTAATAAAACTGACAAACTCCTAATAAAATTATTCAAGAAAAATTAGAATGCAAAAATTAAACAATTATTCGACTGACTGTGGATTTCTTATCAGAAAAACACAAAAGGCCAGAAGATAGTGGAACGATATAATTAAAGTACTAAGAGAAAAGAATTGTCAACCCTGAATTCTACATCCAGCAAAAGGAAATGTCTTTTAGGAATGTAGGCAAAATGAAGACGTTCTCAGGTGAAGAAAAATCAAGAGAATTGTCACCAGGATACTTATTCTAGAAGAAATTCTTAAATTCTGAGTTCTTCAGACTGGAGGGGAAATGATACCTGGGAGAAACTTAGAACATCAAGATTAAAGGAAGAACAACAGAAATAGCGAATATCTGGGTAAACAGTATAGACTATTTTTCTTTTCTTAAGTTCTTTTAAAATTTTTTTTTATTTTTTATACAGCAGGTTCTTACTAGTTATCTATTTTATACATATTGTTGTATATATGTCAATCCCAATCTCCCAGTTCATCCCACTACCACCCCTTTCCCTGCTTTCCCCCCTTAAATTCTTTTTTTTTTTTTTTTGCGGTACGCGGGCCTCTCACTGTTGTGGCCTCTCCCGTCGTGGAGCGCAGGCTCCAGATGCGCAGGCTCAGCGGCCATGGCTCACGGGCGCAGCCGCTCCGTGGCATGTGGGATCTTCCTGGACCGGGGCACGAACCCATGTCCCCTGCATCGGCAGGCGGACTCTCAACCACTGTGCCACCAGGGAAGCCCCCCCGCTTAAGTTCTTTAAATACATGCGACAGTTGAGCAAAAAGTATTTAACGTTGTCCGGTAGAGTTTTCAACATAGTACAAATGGTGACTATAATACAAAGGAGGAAGAGTGAAGGGTTCCATAAGGTTGGAAGGCTTTTACATTTTATTTGAGGTGGCGAAATATTAGCTCTAAGTAGATCAAGAAAGGTTTGTATATTATAATCATGACAGCAACTACTAAAACAATAACACCAAGAGGTATAGCCTCCTGGTAATCCTAGAACAAATAGAAAATCAGCAAGGATATAGACCTGGATTTCTTTCAAGTGCACATGGAACATTGCTTTTTTTTAAGAGGTGAAATCATTTGCTGGTTGTTTATTTTTTGGTACAACCAGAAAATAGTGGGATATTGAATATGGGAAGCTTTGATTGTCTTGGGTGTCAGGTTAACATTCCACAGATGGAGGGTAGCTTTTATATCCTATAATACAAAGCATACTAAATGGCAGTTTGGAGTCAGTTGTGCATTTAATGTCTTAAACACTTTAAATTACTTCTCTTCCCATGTTGTTTTTGGTAGAATAGTTTCCTATAGCAAACCACGCACCCCTTGATCTTAGCTCTCCTGGGCAGAATTTTGTGCACTCTGTAACATCTTTGGTTGTGGTAGTCCAGTTCTTCTAGTAACTGTTAATGTGCTGTGAACGATTGACAATTTGAGTATGTAGTGTATGTGATATTAAATTGTGAATTAGTGGGACTTACGATGTAACAGCATATCAATATTTGAAGATATTGGTACTTGATATCCTGTGAAGGAAAATTTGCCCCCACATTTTAAGCTGGAAAGTCACTGGAATAACTGTTCAGAAAAGAATCACAACTACATGATTTTTTAGGTTTTTGGTACGTATGTTGAGAATTGTGTACAAATTGAAATGTCTGTGTACTGATCCTCAAAACAACCAATAAAATCTCAATTATGAAAGAAAAAAATCATAATTAGATACCAGTATATACTATAGAATGGCTAAAATAAAATAAAAAGAAACCCAACAATACCAAGTAATGGCTAGGATACAGATCACCTGGAATTCTCATTCTTTGTGGGAATACGAATTGGCAGTGTCTTGGAAAAACAGTTTGGCAGTTTTTTATAATAATAAACATACACTTAGCATATGACCTAGCAATCTCACTCCTACATATTTACCCAAGAGAATGAAAATGTATGTTCACACAAAAACCTGTACATGACTGTTTATGACAGTTTTACTCCTAGTTCCCTCACAATGGAAGCAATCCAGGTGTCCTTCAATTGGTGAATGGGTAAGCAAACTGCAGTACCTCCATGCAATGGAATACTACTCAACAATAAAAAGTAATGAACTACTGATATACAAACAACATAAATAGATCTCGGTTGCATTATTCTGAATGAAAGAAATCATACCTATAAGGCTGCATATTCTTTGATACCATTTAAGTGGCATCTGGAAAAGGCAAGACTATAGTGGTTGCCAGGGATTGAGTTGGAGGGGAGGGACTGACTACAGAAAGATAGCAAGAAGAAATTTTGGGGGGTGATCAAACTGTTCTGTACTTGTTTGTGGTTGTAGTTACAAGACTATGCATTTTTGAATTTTAGTGGATATAAATTTTAAAATTAATGGGAAAAAAATCCCTGAGTGTTGGCAGGGAGAGATACTGGGAGTTACAAGAAACAATAAAGGGGGGGTATTCTAATTTATTATTTATACTGGGGGATCAGGGAAGACTCTGAGGAAGTGGTTTAAGCTGAGCTGTGAAGGATGTGGAGAGGAGTTGGCTAGGAGAGAGGTAAGGGAAGAGAAGGTTACAGGCAGAGGAAATAGCTTATAGAAATGCTTGGCAAGGCAAGAGAGGACTCTGGTTCTTAAAAGCTGAGAGAAAGCCAGTGTGGTTGTAGCCCAGAGCACTAGGGCAAGAGTGATGAGAGGTGGGATTTAAGAGAGAAGGCCTTATGGGCCATTTAAGGATTTTGGCTTCTATCTGAAAACAATGGGATTTTGCTAGCAATTAGGAATAGCTTGATTAGATTAAGAATTGTGCTTTAAAAATAGGGCTGCATGTTGGAGAACAAATTGGAGAGGAGAGAAAGTAGCAGTTGGAAGATCTGCTTGGTGAAGTGACAGTTCTAGCATAGAAGAAAAAATGGTCTGGGACATAATCCTTTCATAGACTGTATGTAATTCACACCCTCCTTCTGGGAAAAATTAGCACGTCTAATAAATAGTTATGACAGTTTCTAATGAATTTTGATGAAATGAAGAGTTGTTCTGGTTAACTATTGACCCATACAGTTGACTATCAGCTGACTCTCAGTCAGGGATCTACTGACTTACAACCAGACTTATTCTTCCTTTCTGTATCTAATCCATTCTCTTTTCCTAGAAAATTTCCCTGCTAGAAATAGATATTTTAATTGACCTAAAAAGAGCATTTTTTTCTTGCATGCATGCAAGATTATAATAAAATGTTGACACATGTTTATTTTAAAAAAAGATTTTAGCAGAGTTTCTGGGTATAAGATCAATGTTCCAATATTAACTTCTTTACTGAATATCATCAATAAACCACTAACAAACATAAATTCTAAATAAAATATGCCATTTCCAATAGCAATTGGAGGAATTTGGGAATAAATACAACAAAAGTACATGTATACAATGGAATATTACTCAGCCATAAAAAAGAACAAAATAATGCCATTTGTAGCAACATGGATGGACCTAGAGGTTGTCATATTGAGTGAAGTAAGTCAGACAGAAAGACAAATGTCTGATATCGTTTATATGTGGAATCTAAATAAAAGGGTACAAATAAACTTATTTACAAAACAGAAGTAGAGTCACGGATGTAGGAAACAAACTTAGGGTTACCAGGGGATAATGTGGGGGAAGGGATAAGCTGGGAGATTAGAACTGACATATACTCATTACTATATATAAAATAGATAACTAATAAGGACCTGCTGTAAAGTATAGGGAACTCTACTCAATACTCTGTAATGGCCTATATGGGAAAAGAATCTAAAAAAAACCAGAGTGGATATATGTATAAGTATAACTGATTCACTTTGCTGTACACCTGAAACTAACACAGCATTGTAAATCAACCATACTCCAATAAAAATTAAAAAAGAAAAAAGAGAACAAACTACTATACATAAAATAAATAAGCTACAAGAATATATTATATAGCACAGGGAAATGTAGCCATTATTTTATAATAACTTTAAATGAAGTATAATCTATAAAAATATTGAATCACTATGTTATATATCTGAAACTAATATATTATAAACTATAATTCAATTAAAAAAAAGATATGCAAGGTCATTCTGAAGAAATTATAAAACTTTATTGAAAGTATGTGGCTGTACTAGGACAGCCGTATCAAATTACCACAAATTGGTAGATTAAAACAACAGAAATTTATTCTCTCACAGTTCTTTATGACAAAAATCCAAAATCAAGATGTTGGCAGGACTGCAGTCCTTTTGAAAGCTTTAGGGGAGAATCCTTCCTTGCCTTTTCCAGCTTTTGGTAGCTCCAGGTGTTCCTTGGCTTGTGGCTGCATAAATCTTATTTCTGCCTCTACCTTCACAAGGCCTGTCTTCTGTGTCTTGTCTTCTCTTCTGTATCTTATGACACTTGCTATTAGAGTTAAGGTCCACTTGGATGGTAGCATCTTGAGATCTTTATATCTGCAAAGACCCTTTTTTTTTTTTTCAAATAAGGTCACATTCACAGGTTCAAGGGGTTAATACATGGACATATCTTTGGGGGGGCCATCATTCAAAAATAAAGAACCAAATAAATGGAGGGACGTACCATGTTCAAAATAATGAGGATGACTATTAAAATGATGTCAGTTTTTGCCAAATTGATCTTGCCAAGTTGATTCAATGTTACTGTATCTCCAAAGGTTTTTTCAATGGAACTTAACTAATTGATTCTAAAAAGGACAAATAGCCAGGATACTTTTTAAAAAAACTGGGCTAAGAGATGTGATCAACTAGAGATAAAGATTTATTTGAAAACTGTACTAAAAAAGATCACATAGCATTGACACAAAGATAAACTGACCAATGAAACAAATTAACCTATATATATATAACCTACAAATATATTGAAACCTGATAGATGTGGCAGTGCGATCTGTGGGGAAGGAATGATTTTTTAGGAGATGTTCCTGGAGCAATAGGTTATCCACACTGAAAAAACTGAAATCAGATCCCTACCTCACACGATATCCAAACATGAATTCCAGATGTATTAAAGCCCTACATGTAAAAGCCAAAACTTTAACAGTATTTGAAGAAAATACAGAAAATTATGACAGTCGAGCAGGAAATGACTTACTAAGCAAGAAACAAAAGTACTAACAATAAAAGATAAAAATGATAAATTTTACTACATTAAAATTAAGATTTTTTTGTAACTGAAAAGATATCATAAAGAGAGTAAAAAGATATGCTGATTGTCCTTTATATGCCCCCATAACTTGCTGTATATTACACTACTATATACCCCCATCCTCACCTCCTTTACCTTCCACTTTCAGGGGGCTTCTTGTCAATATCTCCTGTCCAAGGAGAGTTCCATCTCCTCAAAAAATGTCCTGCTGGTCATTCTTAATCACTTCCTTTTGGAGTTCTTAGATTGTTTCCATACCTTTTGCTATTTGTAAAAATGCTGTGAAGAAAAAAAGTAAAAAAGATATGCTGAAAACTTAGAGAAGACATTGGATACATACAACAGAAGATAGATATCCAGAATATGTAAAGAATTTCTGAAAAAACTAAAAGACCAACAAAATATTCATATATATTCTATCTACATGTATTACTATATCTATTAAATTATATTCTAATATAAAATTGGGCAAAATGCATAAGCAGGCATTCTAAAGAGGAAATGTGAACGAAAAAACTTGCTCAATCTCATTATTAATTATGGAAATACAAATGAAAACATTAATGAAGTACCACATTACACCCACTAGATTAGCAAAAATTTATAAGTTTTAAAACATTGTATTCTGCTAGGCCTGAGAAGCAACAGAAACTGTTGTTGGTGGTAGTGGATATTGGTACAAGCATTTTGGATCGCAATATGGCATTACCTAGTAAATTCCAACTTGTGCACACCATATGACTCAGAGATTCTCTTCCCAGGAGTAGATTCTGGGGCTTAGAGAACCTCTCAGCCTGTAGACAGCAGGCATGTATAAGAATGTTCACAGAAGCAAGGTTTGTAATGACAAGTAACTGGAATCAACCCACACATCCATCAGTAGGAAAATGGATGAATAAAGATGTAGTCATAGGGTAGAACACCAGAGAACCACGAAGAGGGGTGAACTACAGCTGCTCACCTAAGCATGAAGGACTGTATGAGACTTAATATTAAATGAAGAAAAAAGAATGACTTAGAGGAATATATTAATGTTTTATTAAAAAAACTGTGGTCAGTGTTTTCTTCTGTTTTTCACCTGTCGTAATTGGCCTCAGCACTGTGTGAGGAAAGAAGTTTTTGAGGTCTGCTTTGGACAGTAGAAAGGGCCAAACTAGAAGAAAGGAAAATAGACATAGGATCTTGGGTGATTTAAGACAATGGGTGAGAAAATACTGATTACAAGATCTACACAATGAGGACACGGAAGCAGAAGGGGAGAAGGTATTCAGCATCTGGAGGTTGGTTCCTCACGGGCATGGCTGTGGACCATGTTACTTCTGGTTGGTCTTCTGCTGGGATGGGCCTGGAATGACCATTGAAGTGTACGTCTCTGGCACCTTGGTTGCCAGACTGAGTAGCCGATATCTCGTAATAACTATAAATGGAGTATAACCTTTAAAAATTGTGAATCATTGTCATACACCTGAAACTTATATTGCACATCACCTATACCTTAATAAAATACTTTTTTAATATTTTAAAATAAATAAATGAAATATCAAATTTATGGTAAATTTTGTATGTGAATTTTGCAAATCTGGTAATTTTGTGTATTTTGCCTTTTAAAAATATTTTCTTGTTCAGTCTTTCTAGTAGTTTGTCTATATATATGATTGGTCTTTTTACAATCTAGCCTCTAGGTTAATTTATCAAATATTTTCAAATTCTCCAGTATATGAATGTTTCATATTTATCTCTTTTAAATTCATTCTTTTGGTTTGATTATATATATATTGGATCTCTTGGATTTATACTCCACAGCTCTTATCTTTTGTTTATCTCTTTTATTGCTTTTTCATTTTTTCCCCAAGTTCTGGGAGGATTGCTTGGGGCTTAGATTCCAATTCACTGATTTGCTTGAAACTTGACAAACCAGGTTTTCTATTTTCTCAGTCTTTTCTGATTTCATATTTTTTCCTTTTTAATTACTGCTTATTCTGATGTTCAATATGCAAAATCCCCTTCAACCAATCAGAGAATTTCCAAATTTTCATACAGAAATATTTAATCTCATTATTCAGATTTCACCCAGATTAATACATTTTTTGACTTGTGCTACCTTTTCCTCTTTTCAGTTATTTACTGAATTAAAGAGGGAGGTCAGAGTTTGTCCAGTATTGTTGGTCTGAGTGCTTTTAGAGCTTCTGTGGGTTTGAAGTTCCAGACCAACTAAGCCTAAGATTAGCTGGGGCAGCAACCCCATTCTTTCTCTGGCAGAATTGCCTTTATTTGGAGAGATCTATAGCAGCCTTTTAATTTTTTTCCGAGCATGGCAGTCCATTTGCAGTGTAAGATATTTGAAAGGACCCCAAGATCTCTGCTCCTTGTGGCTATGGCATGTAGTGCACTCCCCAGAGCTACAGGCTGATTCACATTTGCCCCTTACAAGGTCACTGATGACTATTGTTGACTCCAGCCCTTGCTACTACAATGAAGGACATAGTCAGATTTTGTCAGAATTAATTTTCATTTAATTTCCAGACTTCAAAGAAACCTGGGGTGATAGGTCTTGTCTTTGTGGTATTTAGCAAAGATTCCTTCATTTCTTAATTACCAGCATTGCTGTGTTTCCTATTTATGATAGCTATAGGTTATTTCAGTAGAAAACTTGGATGGAATATAAGGCAGTTAAATGTATCCTCAAGTCACCATTTTTAGCTGAAAGCCATCTCTGCCTTTCTGAAATCTGGGACAGCTACCAAATCAACACCCCCACGTACTAGTAATGGCTGGCAGAGTAGGGAATTGGGGGCAGAAGATTTATGCCCTGTATTTATTACATTTCTCAGTCATCACCTACAAGCAGATGTCTTCTACAAGAACATCAATTCGGTGGCCAAGAGTATCTTGGAAAGAGGAAGCCAAGATATTTTCCATAATGCTTCATCTTCCAGTGTTTTTGATATCTCAAAGTCACCAGATCAATTAAATGTTCAGTAATGGCCATCTGCTTTCTGCATTCTGCAATACCATCTGTTGCTGTTGTCAGGGTCCTTCAGGATCACAGGTAGATATCTTTCTAACATCTCTGTTTTACCCCCTACAAACCGTTTCTTGTTAATAAGATTTACCTTAAGGTGGATGGAAATTTAAATAATTCCTTCCACATGTAAATTTTCTTCTTTTAAATTTAGATTGTCAGCATCCCATTGCACACGCCCACCAACTAGACAGGAATTTTGACAAGCATGCCCAGGTTTTAATAGTGACATCAAGTTTCCTTTTAAAATTCTAGACACACATACTTGGCTTATCATTTTATATTTAGGTTTTATTTCCCATATAATTTTGTTCCTCAGGTACTGGCCAGATTTCCTCTTATTTTCAACTAATTACTGTGTAGTAGGCAGTGCTCAAATTCAGTGAGTTAGGAGCAAAACTTTTGGAAGCTTAGCATTTGGCCAAAGCCTTGAAACTTCAGCAAGAAGAATGCCAAGACTTCAGTTATTTCTGGGAAGTACATGCGAGATAGGACACTTGAGCAGAGAAGCCGTTAAGGGCTGAGGTTTGATACAAGCGCTACTTTGGGGACTTAGCAGGAAAGCCTAGATGGAGTGACACTTAATGTGAGTGAACCCAGTCTTATTCATAAGAAGATTGCCAGGGGCTATTTTTTTTAACATCTTTATTGGAGTATAATTGCTTTACAATGGTGTGTTAGTTTCTGCTTTATAACAAGGTGAATCAGTTATATATATACATATGTTCCCATATCTCTTCCCTCTTGCATCTCCCTCCCTCCCACCCTCCCTATCCCACCCATCTAGGTGGTCACAAAGCACCGAGCTGATCTCCCTGTGCTCTGTGGCTGCTTCCCACTAGCTATCTATTTTATGTTTGGTAGTGTATATATGTCCATGCCACTCTCTCGCTTTGTCACAGCTTACCCTTCCCGCCAGGGGCTATTTTACTGCTAACACTTATGAACAAAATCGGAAGCCTTCTAAATCTGTAGGTGACTAAACAAATTTGACAAGAGTAATAGAGTGCTACTGATGCTACAGTACAAGTGGTTATTACCATTCAATAAACATTTATTGAGTGACTACTATATTCCAGTCACTGTGCCAAAAGCAAAGTCTACCAAGGTGCTTAAGACCTGCCCACCAAAAACCTGATCATTTGGGGATAAGATTACATTAAAAAGAGGAGCCTATAGAATTCTGTGATTCAACCAGTTGTGTTTCATCTAACTCCTTACTGATGTTTTCAAATGTTTGATTTTAGAAAATTTGAAACATATACAAAAGGAGAGAAAACAGTGTAATGAACCTGGTGTATTCATTGCTCAGCTTCAAAAATTATTAATACACAGTCAAGCTTTTTTTATCTAGATTCCCTCAACTCTTTCCTCATTGAGATTATTTTGGAATATATCCTGAACATCATATAATTTCCTCTGTAAATATTTCAGTCTGTATCTCTAGAAAATAAGGACTCTTTTAACATACCCACAATACCATTATCATCACATGTAAACAAATTTATAATAATTTATTAATATCACATAAAAAGTTCCCATTGAACTGATTGCTTGCCCTATTTTAAAAAACTTTTTTTTTGTTTTTTTAATAATAACTTTCTTTTTAATTGGGGTATAGTTGCTTTACAATGTTGCATTAGTTTCTGCTGTACAATGAAGTGAATCAGCTGTATGTATACATATATCCCCTCCCTCTTGGACCTCCCTCCCTCCCCTCCTCCATCCCACCCATCTAGGTCACCACATAGCAGCGAGCTGAGCTCCTTGTGCTACACAGCAGTTTCCCACTAGCTATCTCTTTTACACATGGTAGTGTATATATGTCAATCCCAATCTCTCAATTCATTCCACCCCTCCCCCCTCCCCCCATTTCCACCTGTCTGTTCTCTACATCTGCATCTCTATTCCGGCCGTGCAAATAGGTTCATCTCTATCATTTTTCTAGGTTCCACGTATATGCGTTAATATACGACATTTGTTTTTCTCTTTCTGACTTATTTCACTCTATATGACAGACTCTAGGTCCATCCACGTCTCTACAAATGACCCGACTTCGTTCTTTTTTATGGCTGAGTAATATTCCATTATATATATATATATATATGTACCACATCTTCTTAATCCATTCATCTGTCGATGGACATTTAGGTTGCTTCCATGTCCTGGCTATTGTAAAGAGTGCTGCAATGAACATTGGGGTGCATGTATCTTTTTGAATTATGGTTTTCTCAGGGTATATGACCAGTAGTGGGATTGCTGGGTCATATGGTAGTTCTATTTTTAGTTTTTTAAGGAACCTCTATACTGTTCTCCATAGTTGCTGTATCAGTTTACCTTCCCACCAACAGTGCAAGAGGGTTCCCTTTTCTCCACACCCTCTCCAGCATTTATTGTTTGTAGATTTTCTGATGATGCCCATTCTAACCGGTGTGAGGTGATACCTCATTGTAGTTTTGATTTGCATTTCTCTAATAATTAGTGATGTTGAGCAGCTTTTCATGTGCTTCTTGGCCATCTGTATGTCTTCTTTGGAGAAATGTCTATTTAGGTTTTCCACCCATTTTTTGATTGGGTTGTTTATTTTTTTGATATTGAGCTGCATGTGCTATTTGTATATTTTTGAGATTAATCCCTTGTCAGTTGTTTTGTTTGCAGATATCTTCTCCCATTCTGAGGGTTGTCTTTTCGTCTTGTTTATCGTTTTCTTTGTTGTGCAAAAGCTTTTGAGTTTCATTAGGTCCCATTTGTTTGTTTTTATTTCCATTACTCTAGGAGGTGGGTCAAAAAAGATCTTGCTGTGATTTATGTCAAAGAGTGTTTCTTCCTATGCTTTCCTCTAAGAGTTTTGGAGTGTCCAGTCTTACATTTAGGTCCCTAATCCATTTTGAGTTTATTTTTGTGTATGGAGGTAGGGAGTGTTCTAATTTCATTCTTTTACATGTAGCTGTCCAGTTTTCCCAGCACCACTTATTGAAGAGACTGTCTTTTCTCCATTGTATGTTCTTGCCTCCTTTGTCATAGATTAGGTGACCATAGGTGCATGGATCTATCTCTGGGCTTTGTATCCTGCTCCATTGATCTGTATTTCTGTTTTTGTGCCAGGACCATACTCTCTTGATTACTGTAGCTTTGTAGTATAGTCTGAAGTCTGGAAGCCTGATTCCTCCAGCTCTGTTTTTCTTTCTCAAGATTGCTTTGGCTATTCAGGGTCTTTTATGTTTCCATATAAACTGTAAATTTTTTTGTTCTAATTCTGTGAAAAATGCCATTGGTAATTTGATAGGGATTGCATTGAATCTGTAGGTTGCTTTAGGTAGTATAGTCATTTTTACAATATTGATTCTTCTAGTCTAAGAAAATGATATATTTCTCCATCTGTATCATTTTTGATTTCTTTCATCAGTGTCTTATAGTTTTCTGCATACAGGTCTTTTGTCTTCTTGGGTAGGTTTATTCCTAGGTATTTTATTCTTTTTGTTGCAGTGATAAATGGGATTGCTTCCTTAATATATCTTTCTGATCTTTCATTGTTAGTGTATAGGAATGCAAGAGATTTCTGTGCATTAATTTTGTATCCTGCTACTTTACCAAATTCATTGATTAGCTGTAATAGTTTTCTGGTGGCATCTTTAGGATTCTCTATGTATAGTATCATGTCATCTGCAAATAGTGACAGTTTTACTTCATTTTTTCCAGTTTGGATTCCTTTTATTTCTTTTTCTTCTCTGATTGCCATGTCTAGGACTTCTAAAACTGTGTTGAGTTACAGTGGTGAGAGTGGACATCCTTGTCTTGTTCCTGATCTTAGAGGAAATGCTCTCAGTTTTTCACCTTTGAGAATGATGTTTGCTGTGGGTTTGTCATATGTGGCCTTTATTATGTTGAGGTACATTCCCTCTGTGCCCACTTTCTGGAGAGTTTTTATCATAAGTGAGTGTTGAATTTTGCCAAAAGCTTTTTCTGCATCTATTGAGATGATCATATGGTAAAAAACTTTTTTTTTTTTTGAATCACAATCCAAATAAGGTCCATAGTTCGCCAGTGATTGATTGTATTGAAGTTTCTTTTAATCTATGGTGTCTTCCTACATCTCTCTTTTTTTCTTGAATTTCTTTTTTATCTTATAGTTTCCCACAGTCTGCATTTTATTAATTGCATCCCCATGGTATTTTAAAGTATTTCTTTATATGCTGCATTTTATATAAATTGGCAGTTAGATTAAGAAGAGGCTTGATATATTTCAGGTTAGAGTTCTTCTTTTTTTTTTTTAACCATTTTTTTTTTTTAAGAAGATGTTGGGGGTAGGAGTTTATTAATTAATTAATTTATTTTCGCTGTGTTGGGTCTTCGTTTCTGTGTGAGGGCTTTCTCTAGTTGTGGCGAGCGGGGGACACTCTTCATTGCAGTGCGTGGGCCTCTCACTATCGCGGCCTCTCTTGTTGCGGAGCACAGGCTCCAGACAGGCAGGCTCAGTAGTTGTGGCTCACAGGCCTAGTTGCTCCGCGGCATGTGGGATCCTCCCAGACCAGGGCTCGAACCCATGTCCCCTGCATTGGCAGGCAGATTCTCAACCACTGTGCCACCAGGGAAGCCCTAGAGTTCTTTTTTTTGACACTACTTCATTCATGGTGTGTTTTGCTTCATGAGGAAAACAATGTCCTAGTGTCTTTCTTTTTGTGACTTTCATTAGAGGTTACAGAATGGTGAGACAACAATTCTATCATTCCTTTTTCATTTACTTTTTGAAATACTTCTATAAACAGAAACTTCCCCTCATCAACTATTTGGTTATCCTGTAATACAGACTCGATAGGAAGGGCAGGAAAGGCTTGATTCTGTCCCTTTATTTATCAGATTTCAAAACAATGAGACATTCCCCTGGCATCTTCCAAAGGATACCAAGTAGTTTGGGTTTAGTATAATTATAAACTCACAGTTTTAAACATATATAAAGTATTTCAATCCATTGAAGTTATTATGCTTATTGACGCTCAAATAACCTATTTTAGCCCAGCAGAACTTGTTTAGATTGAGTCCTGAGGCCTTTTGACACCACCCTGGTGGTCTTCAATAGCTTCCTTGCTTTTTAGAAGAACAAGATTTCCTAGCATATATTTTACACTTCCTGTCCTAGACCCAAAGAGCCCTGGTTGTTTAAGAGGGAAATGATATTTAGAGATTATAATCTGGACACTAGGGGTGCTCATTGCTACTGAGTTGGTCATTGGTTCTTTGCCTTTACAGTGATTAAAGTTAGGGAATATGTTTGTTTGTTTTCTTTGTTTAGGCAAAAGACATCATGAATTCATACTTATCCTTTCAAGGCCAAGTTATGACTTGGTTTTTACTTAACCTTATCAATTATACATCTGTATCTCCTGGCAGTTCTCTATGATACTAGCCTAATTAGATGTTTTATTTTTTCCATACAGTACACACAGCAATCTCAGAGAGCAATTCTAACACTACCACCTCCAATATGATTACTGAAAATGGTTGAAAAAAATTTTTTGCAGCTGTTTTTGTCCTTAAAATACATCACTAATGTATCCCTTAGGAATATACATTTCTTGTGTTTTAAAATCCTTTGTTATAATTTCTCTCTTTGAGATTATTCTCCCAACTACGAATTGTTAAAGAGGAAACCACAGGCTCAAGATGACATCACTTGTACTAAAAAGCCTGTTATACCAGACCTAGATTTAATACCTCACATATTGCTGTTTGGACCTTCACCAGAAATGTAATCTTAATCAGCCTGTCTGGAATTTTCTGGTCAGCACCAGTGAGGTAATCTGTCATATGGGCCCTCTCCATCCCTTAAAAGAAGAAGTAATTTGCATGGTAGACTTCCTCCTTCCCCCGCAAAATGTAACTTGGCCTGAAACAATATTTTCTTTTCTTTTGCTAACAGCTTCCTTGCCCCATCCTCCTCCTGCCTACAAAATCTTCTATTTTGTACAACCCCTTGGGGTGCCTTTTTATTTATTAGGTGGGATGCTACCCAATTCATGAATCCTTGAATAAAGCCAATTAGATGTTCAAATTTACTCAGTTGTTTTTAAACTATATATAGCCAGATTCATTTTTTCATATTACTTTCAAATTCAGAGCTTGTTTTTATTATTTAATTTCGTTTGCATTTTAAGTAAAATATCTACATGGTTCTAAAGCCAAACCTACAAAACAAGGCATATTTAGAGAAGTCTTCTATTCTTGTCCCCTCTACCATGTTCCCTTCCTCCTCCTATAAAAAGCCATTTAAAAAAATGGTTTATCTTTTCATTATTTTAAAATATATAATTAAATAAATACATCTATAATAATTATTCATTTGGACCTTTGAACCCAGCCCAGCTACAAATGAATACCATTGACTCAAAAACCCACATGAAGCAAAAGAACTGCCTGTGGGGCCCTACCCAAATCTCTGTCCCAAAGAATTATGAGAAATGAGAAATTATTGTTTTAAGTAAATATGTTTTGGATGGTTTGTTATACGGCAATAAATAGATGATACTACAGTATATCCTATAGTTCATGCTATAATAGTGTATAGAATATTAATATTTGTCTTTTAATGTGTATCAGAAAATAGGTTTATTTTCCTTTGAGAGTGTGAAAGGAAAATCAAAATGGAGTTAGTACTGCTAAGAGAGCTCTTTAAAATGGAGGCAGGAGGCCATTGTGATTTATGCACATCTCAGCCCAGTTGGGATCTAAACTTTGACCAATTATTGTCTTAATGCAGACATCCAGAACATCTGCACAATATTCCAAAAACTGAAGATACTTATTGGACCCATATCGTAAAATAACTAGTGACAGCCTATCCCTGCAGGACAAATATTTCTTTCACCCAAGTGGCAATTCTTAAAACCCCAAATAAAACTTTTTGTTTTTTGCAGCCTAAATACTGATTATTGTTTGACAGGAGTAACAGGTAGGCTGAAAAATCATCGTTAATTAGGGCTTCCCTGGTGGCGCAGTGGTTGAGAGTCCACCTGCCGATGCAGGGGACGCGGGTTCCTGCCCCGGTCCGGGAAGATCCCACATGCCGCGGAGTGGCTGGGCCCGTGAGCCATGGCCGCTGAGCCTGCACGTCCGGAGCCTGTGCTCCGCAACGGGAGAGGCCACAACAGTGAGAGGCCCGCGTACCAAAAAAAAAAAAAAAAAAAAAAAAAAAAGTTAATTAATATTAATACCATCATTAGGCTGACATTGGAGGGATTTGCCCGACAATCAACTTGATTACAAAGATACTCTCAATGGAGAAATGGCATGAAAATACACCATTTCGTGGTGTTAGGGAGGAAAATATATTTCCCTCTACCGTTCTGAGTCTTTGGCTGAGACCCCCTGTAATAAAAGACAGATTAAAAAGAGAAAAACAAGCAGAAGTTTAATAACACGTGTACTTCCTGTATACACGGGAGAAACCCAGGAAAACTGATTAACTCCTCGAAATGGCCCAAGCCTCCACCTTAAATACCATCTTCAGCTAGTGACAAAAGAAAGAGTTTTGGAGTGAAGGGGAACCAGTAATCGGAGGATACCAGAAAAAGCAGGGTAAATAAGGGTAAGGTTTGTTATGCAGACTTAAATCTTATGATTTAGGGATCCTTCCATTCTTGGTACAGAGAGGGAGACACACAAATGGAGGTTCCCTTTATAAATTGTAAATTTTCCTTACAGAAGGGTAAATTCTACTCTGTTTTCAGAGCTTCTCTTGGATCTGTTGTTTCTCAAAATAATCAGCTCAAAACAATCATTATGCCAAAGAGATATGTTTTGGGGTGGTACCTTCTACTACCCCTTACTGAATTTGTTTGATGGACTAATAGAGGTGCTGCAAGAGTCTTTGGTTTATGGGTGAATTTGTACATATGGCCTGAGGAGCGAGATTAGACTTCCTTCAAGGTGCCATAACGCATTAGTGTTCTCACCATTCATTCATTCAGACTGTTTTGTATATCCCTTTAGGAAGAGCTAGGAGTCCTGTGACTCTGTTTTATTGCTGAACTATTGTTTAAGCTATCATTACTTTTCTTGCTTGACTGCTTTTCCTTTCTTTCTGCATTCCCTCACTTCTCTAATTAGTAACTGTTTGAGTCTGCTCTTTGGAACTTGGGGGAGACCTGGAAGACTAAAGCCTTTTTCTATAAACAAGGAATGGAGGACACAGAGGCGCTCTTGTACTTGGGAAGCCCTGCAGTGTCCTGCTCAGTTTCAGTCCCCCTTTTTCTTTGATATTCCTCAATCTTGATAGGAACAGGAGCAAGACAAGAAAGGGAGTAAATTTTTGGATAGAGAGGTTAATCATAGACTTGGCAGGGGAACTCTGTTTTAGGGGGACTTGGTTTCAACCCCATGTGACTAGGAAGCCATGACACTATTTGAATGGATGGAGATTCCTCTTTTTCTGTTGTCTGCATTCCACCGCCTCTCTTTAGTATGAATAAGCATTCTTAGACAATATGGGTAGAGGAAGGCCCAATGGGCATACTGGACTGACAATAATGCAGTGATTAATTGAAAAAAAAAAAAGAAGCAAAATAAGGAAATGATGTGAGGACAGTGTTCCTGAGTTTGTGGAAAAGGCAGTACTAGTGATTTCTAGAGTGTACTAGCCTATAGCCACAAGACCAGTAGTGCACCTCCATGTGCCTGACAGGCATTTAGCACTGTTGGATTTGCTTTGATGCTGGTGATTCTGTAGTTCTACCCATCATAAACTTCTCTCTGATTTCCAGTGCTTTGGTTTCTTTGGAACAAGCTCGCTGGTTAAACGCTTCTGGGAAAGTGGAGACATGGTTACACAAAATAGGTGTAGGGGAAGAAAAATAATTTTCCCCCTACCCCTCTAGGTTCTTGGCTGAGAAACGCCCTGTAATAAAAGACAGATTAACAGGAGAAAAACAAACAGAAGTTTAATAACATTTTAACCTCCTGTACACATGGGAGATACCCAGGAAACTGTATAAATCCCAGAAATGGCACAAGCCACCACCTTAAATAACATTTCCAGCTAAAGACAAAATAAGATTTTAGGAGAGTCGGGTGGGCAGTTATGGGAAGTTATCAAGCAAAGCTTGGAAAACAAGGGTCTGGTTGTTATATAGATTTAAATGCCTTTCCCATTGATGAGTTTCTTACAATTTAGTTATCCTTCCCTTCCTGGTACAGAGAGGGAGACACTCTTAAAAATGGAGATTTCCCTTATAAATGTAAATTTCCCTTACAAAAGGGTAACCTACTCATTTTTGGAGCTTTTCCTGTGTCTGCTGTTTCTTAAAAATGACCATCTCAAGATAATCCTATGACAAAGAGACATATTTTGGAGTGGCCTATTCTGCTCCCCTTCACAGGCCAAGTGGCTTACAGAAGTATCTCCCTCTTCAGGATCATTTCTTGGTTTATTTAATTCTAACTGGTTTGGTTCATGGGGACCATGCCTCAGAAAACTCTTAGGAATACTTTTAATAATAATAATAATCTCCCTGGTACAGTTGCATTCTCTCAAGGGTTTTAAATGCTTGTACACAGCCAGGGGCCAGCCAACAAATGGTCTCCTTCAGACTGGAATGACAAAAAAGACCCAAGGAACAAAGACAACGTCAGGATTATGAACGTGACATCATTTCCTGCAAAATATATACCACAGAGGCCATTATAACTTAGAATAACTTGCAACATTGTCTTTGATCACATCTCTTGCTTGGCCAGAGGTTGATCAAAAGGTAGAATTGTCAAACGGATCTCACATTAACCTTCCTTGGTAGATCAAGTGCCACTTATCTTGGGAAACCACATCAGCAAAATGAAACTTAACTTTTAGGTTTCATATTCTTGTTTATGTTCTATCAGCCCAGAACTCAGACCATCTGGCTAACCAGTTCATGATCGCCAAGTAACACAGGTGATCTCCTGTTCCTATGTAACCCCAGCCAATCAGATATTTTTATTCCTTATTTTCCTTGTCCCCTATTTTTCATCCAATAAAAGCTTCCTTCCTTCTGCCCCACCTTGCAGTTCTCCAAACTCTTTGAGAGTGGAGATGTCCCACTCCATGAAGTGTTAAAAATTTGTTTCTATTGCCTAAATTGTCTTTTTAAATCATCTTAACAGCACGTATCGGGCATTTAAAAATATTGAATTGATTTATGCTAGGTCTTTCTAAATGCAGAACGAGGATTGAGCTCTCATAATCACCAGAGCAATTTTCAAAAAATATATAGCTTTATGTTTAAACAGATCTACTGAATCAGAATTGTTGGGATATGGAATCTGAGAATTTGTATTAAATAAAAGTCCCTCAGGATGATTTTAATGTTCAGCTAGGATTTTAATGTTCAGCTAGGATTTAATGTTCAGCTAGGATTAATGTTCAGCTATGATTTTAATGTTCAGCTAGGATTGTTCAGATAGGATAGGATGATTTTAATGTTCAGCTAGGATTTAATGTTCAGCTAGGATTCAGCTATATACCAGAAGTATATAACAAGAAATATGAAAAGAATTTATTTTAACCCACAGAGACGTCAAAGGCATCCTGTTCCTCGCATTTACTTTCTTTCCTTTGACTCTCCTAAAACAATATCCATAAATAAATATTGAAAGCAAAGAGATTATTGACATCGTTGCTATGTGTCATGCCTTCCGTTTGAGAATGTTTCTGAGTTCTCGTTGATGTTTGGCAGTCTTGCCAGCACATCCTAAATTAAATCAGATAGCTGCTTCTCCCAGCAGGGCATTGGAATGACTCCAGCTAAGAATCGATCCAGTAACAAACAACTTAATTTATGATGGTATAAAAAGCCCAGCCTCAGAATATCTGTAATTAGGAAGAGTCCAACTGAGATTGAGCTGTGCTAAAATGAATATTCTCGTCTCCTTCCTTTGCACACTGCGTACACACACACACACACACGCACACTTCTTATTTTCATAGATTCTCATAGCCAGAATACTGTGAAAAATCATTTGTTCTATCATGTGGGCTTTTAGGCTTTTTGGATGAATAGAATATCCTGAAACTGTGATAATCCTAAGGGATGAACTTGCCCTAACAGCCTTTGGAAGGTTAGAGGAGCTCAAGATAAAAGAAAATAGAGTCCTTTATGAAGATGTTCATGGTACTGTCAATACTCTGGCATGTTCTTAAACTGAAATGGACTCATTAATAGAGGTCTACCCCCCACCCCTGCTCCCTGAGTCACCTAGCATCCCCTCCTGAATCAGCTAGGGTTAGCTTTAGGTATGAATGATACAAACCCCCATGTATTAATGATCTAAGATAGAAATTTATTTCTTTCCCATGAAAACAGAGTTCTGAGGTAAGCATTCCAAGGCTGGTGTGATGAGAGCACCATTAACAGGGACACTGACTCTTTTCTGTTGCTTTGCTATTGTCAAAAGGGGGCTTTTCTCTCATGCTCCAAGTATAGGAAGCCTGAGTTCCAGGAAGCAGGTCCACGATCTTGCCGGCAGGAAGAAGTGGGAGAGGAGAGAGCACAACTCCTTTTTAAAGGACACAGCGTTGGCCAGCCAGAGCCACACCTGTTTGCAAAGAGAGCTGGGATATGTCATCTTTATTCAAGTCAGCCATGAGGTTAGCTAAAAGCTGGTGTTCCATTACTAAGGAATAACTGGAGAATAGATAGTGGGGGACAAATCAGTGATTTGATCCCATCTCTTTATAGGCAACCTTTGTTATCAATTTTTTGTGTAGCCTCAAAAGATAGTCTATATAAATAGTTAAGCATACATGTGTACATATCCACACCCCTGCTTCCTTTCTTAAAACAACTAGAAGCCTACAAATTACACTTCACTGTTTCTTGTTTGTTTGTTTTCTGTGTAAAGTATATTCAGGAGGTCAGTTCCTATCTGTCAATATATAGATTTATCCTTTTTAAATGGGTGTGGAATTCCCCATTAAGGTGATGCACCATAACTAAAATACCACTAATGGCATTTAACTGTGTTTTGGTCTTTTTCTACTAGTATAAATAGTCAACAATGGCTATAATTCTAAGTTTGCTCACATGTATAAACAAATCTGCAGGATATATATATATAGGAGAGGAAACACTGGGTCTAAATTTTGATAGCCGTTATCAAATTGCCTCCAAAGAGTTTGCTCCAGTAGTTTTTTGGGAAAGCGTTCCTAAGAGAGAAAATATTCTGAGATCTCACAATATTCTACCTGTACACTTGATGTACATTTATATTTTGCCTGGATATGGATTTCTAGGTGGAAAATAATTTTCTTTCAGAACGTTGAATGCTTCGTTCCATTGCCCTAGTTCAGTGTCATTCTGATTCCTAGACCGTTTTATTTGATACATAATATGTTTCTTTCTGAAAGTGTCAAAGACATGTTCATTCCTGGCATTGTGAAATTTCACAATGATGTGCTGTAGTTCTCATTTTCACTATTGGACCACCCACTTGCTGGGTCTTCCAACCTGGATACATAAGACTTTTAGTTGCAGGAAATGTTCTAGTACCCTTTCTCTTACGCTTTGCTCTATTTTCTCTGTTCTCTCTTTATGAAACTCCTATTAATCAGATGTTGAAGCTCCTAAAATGATCATCTAATTTTCATATACTTCATATCCTATTGTCACCTCTCTGACTTTTTAAATTCTACATTTTGGTGTGATTCAATAGCTTTGTCTTCCAAAGGGAGACTTATTGAAGTCTGAAAGACTTGAGTATATGCAGGAAATAAGTCAACAAAAGAGGAGAGATTGAAGATACGGGAAAGACAGAAGGAAACTGATAGAATAGATTCCTGAAGGAGTTAAGAAGGAATGGGATCCTCAAATGGGTTCACTAGTTTTGCTTAAGATGAGGCGAAAAACCCCATTGTCAGATATGCTAAGATTCTGCACCCAAGTTTCAACATGTGGTTTCTTTCTTTCCCCCCAAAACACCAAGCAATTCTTGGACACGAGCTGGGTGTCTTGCAGTTCAACTCAAATCTGACACTATATCCAAGAGATAGTGTCAGATCCCACAGATTAACGGCTCAGCCCTACAAGACTACCAACTCCCAATCACACTTCAAATGCCAGTCGCAAGTCCAGGTTATCACCTGTGCCTCTGACCAACTGACTATAAACGAGAGGTTCCAAAGATTCCCTCCCTGGGTTCAGTTGATTTGTTAGAGTGCCTCACAGAACTCAGAGAAACATTTTACTTACTAGATTACTGGTTCATTATAAAAGGATGTAACTCAGGAACAGTCAGATGGAAGAGATGCATAGGGCAGAGTATGGGGAAAGGATGAGGAGCTTCCATGCCATCTCAGAGAACATTACTCTCCCCAAATCCCCATATGTTCACCAACCCAGAAGGTCTCTGAACCCTGTCCTTTTGGGTTTGTATGGAGGTGTTGACCTAAAACAAATAGACTGCCAGCTATTTCTCCAGCAAAAATGGGTTTATTCAGGATCAGCAGAGAATTGCAATTTGGGGTCTGCAACCACGGTGAGCCATGTGCAAGTCCCCCACAGCAAGGGAAGGAGAACTCTTTTTTAGAGGGGAAAAGGAAATTGGGAGGGCATTAGTAAACAGAGTCCATGGTTATTTATTAGTTAAGTCCTTGCCAGGAAAGGAGAGGAGTCTTTCTTCTTCCTGTTGGGCTCTGCTATCATCACAGGGAGAGAGCACTCCCCTTTCTGGTCTCCTGATTCTATTTAGTTGAGGTTTCTGTTTATTAATTTTTTGCAGAGGCATGAATGATTCATCATATAAGTATGATTAAAATTATTGGCTGTCACTGTTTGATTCAACCTCCAGCCCTTCTCTCCTCCCCAAAGGTCAGGGGGTAGGACTAAAAATTCCAACCCTTTAATCACATGGTTGGTTCTTCTGGCAACCAGCCATCATCCTTGGGTGAATCCAAAAGTCACCCATTAACATAACAAAAGGCATCTTTATTGCTGTCATCACTTAGGAAATTCCAAGAGCTTTAGGAGCTCTATGCTAGGAAAAATGGAGGAAGACCAAATACATATTTCTTATTATAAATCCCAATATCATAGATGCAGTAAGCAAAGCTATGCATAAGCACTAAAAATGGCATTGTGTAGTTTTAAATGTGGGCTCAGAGTCAGAGGTCTGTGTTTAAGTTCTGACTCTCCTAGTTACTAGCTCTGTAACCATGACCTTGATGGTGGACCTCTCTAAGGTATGTGTGTATAGATGTAGATATAGATATAGATATGTATGTGTGTATATATATATATATATCCATAAGGAGAAAGCAATAATAATATAATACTAGTTCATAGGGTTGTTGATATTATAAGGATTATAGGACAAAACGTATATAGAAAGGATTTAAGGGAGGAAGTAGAGATTGAGTGTAGGGGCTCTTACACTTGGACTAATCAGTTTACTTTCTGTCACCATAACTACAAACATCTGTACTTGGGTTCATCATTCTATAGCCAACATTTATTGAGTGCTTAGTAGATTAGAGTTACTATGATACATAATCGTAATAAATGTTCATATGTTAGCAATCATATTATGTAGCACAGTACCTGGCATCTAGTAAGCATGTTGTGAATTTTAACTCTCCAAAGATATGGTCAGATATAGATTATTTTAAATAAGGAAAAAGAAAATGATTTAACACCTAATAATCTCCACCTTCTTTGTGAAATATAGATCAAAGAAATCTATAAAAGTGTGGGTGTGAGTGTTTGGGAGAGTGATTGGGAGTGAGAAATAAGCTTAGATAAATGCAGTATAGCATTGTTAAATAGCGGTGAGGGTCTGTTGAGATTAGACCCCACAATTAGCTGCTGAGATTAGCAGTTCCATTGTCATATCATTAAGAAAACTAAGTCATTTTCTCCGCAGTTCTCATCAGCATGGAGGCAAATATTTGGACTAATCCAGGTTAGAAATTAGAGGATGACTGCCATGTTGAGATAAGGGGATTAAAAAATGATGCCGCAGTAATTGTTGAAGCAAAGTCCCAGGGAGTCTAGACTAAATGGGGAAAGAAGTGAAGCCAGGGGGCTTCTCATATGTTTGGAGATAAAGTGGCGTCAAGATGGACAAGAGGAAAGAGTGTAGACTTGGTGGAAGTATGGAAGTGAGGACACGGATACCTCAGATTTAATGTGAGTTTGGGCAGAGTCCTCAGGGATCCAGTCTTGAGGACAAAGTCATCTCAGATCAAGATCTCAGATAAAGATTTAAGAAATTAATCTTTAAAACTCTACTACTTGCTGTAGAGGTACAAAGCTGTAAGAATGATCAATCTGTGGTTCATTTAGTTTTGGAGGAGTCATTTATATATGTTCCACAAGAATAGAATAATTCTGTGACTCTGTGACTTCTTATTTATAACCTTAAACACTCAAAAAGACAAAAGTGATGCAGGCACAAAAGTTTAAAAGGTAAATCTCTCCCCTTCTCCAATCCAGTTTCCAGAGGTAATCACCCTTAGAGATGAGTGTTGTCCTAGTTTGGGATAGAGCCTGAGACAAGGGCTTGCAGAACTATGGTGCAGGTACTCCATGTGGAAGGTCACGGGGAGCAGGAGAAAGAGGCAAGAAAGAAGGGGCGGCCAATATATGGCACATTATCAAGATCCTGAGTGTAAATTCCACCAGAATCTAGAAATATACAGTTTGACAGGTCCTCAAAAATTTAAACTTGTAGTTATCTTATGACTAGCATTTTCACTCATGGGTATATATATCCAAAAGAATTGAAACAAGGACTCAGATACTTGTATACCCATGTTCATAGCAGCATTATTCACAATAGCCAAAAGGTGGAAACAGCAGAAATGTCTCTCAACAGATGAATGGATAAATGAAATGCAGTTTATACATGTAATAGAATATTATACTTCAAAGTTGGTAAGAGACAAGATCTTAAATGTTCTCACTACAAAAAAGAAATGACAATTATGTGAAGTGATGGAGATGTTAGCTAACACTTTGGTGGTAATCATATTGCAACATATAAATGTATGAAATCAACACACCATATGCCTTAAACTTACACAATGTTATGTGTCAATTATATCTCAATTTTTTTTAAAAATAAAAATTATTCAGATTTAAATTTAAAAAAATGCAATTCTGTTAGATGCTATGATATGGATGAGCCTTGAAAACATTATGCTAAGTGAAATAAGCCAGACACAAAAGGATAAATATTAAATGATTCTACTGATACAAGGTACCTACAATAGACCAATTCACAGACAGAAAAAATAGAGGTTCCCACGGTCTGTGAGGAGGGGAGAATGGGGAGTTACTGGATTTTGAGTACAGAGTTTATGTTGGGGATGATGAAATGGAAATGAATAGTGGTGATGGTTGCACAACAATTTGAATGTACTTCATGCCACTGAATTGTGTACTTGAAAATTGTCAAAATGGCCAATTTATGTTATATATATTTTACCACAATAAAAAAATAGAAGTATGCAGAATGACTCCCAGACCTGTCCATTCAAAGTTGCAGTTGATGGTCTGGGGCATTTATCCATTAGCTTTTATTCCCCATTAGTTGAGTGTTTCTCATGGAGGTGTTCACTCACTTGTCCTTCTGGGTGGCTCTTTTTGCAAGTCTCAGTGGACTCCCTTGAGAATCCCCAAGGCAGAGTTTGGAAAGGCCACAGGCATTCTCTTTTGGTGGGACATCATCAGCTTGAGTCTGAGCTTGTGTGGAATCATCTGCCACAACTGTGGCTGATATCAGAGATGGACAAAGGAAATGTGACATGGGGCCTCAAAAAGTCTCCGGCACAAGTATGTGTTCTTTCAGACAATTCTCTCATGCATTTAAAAATACGCAAATAAGGCTGTCTATCTATATCTATACCTACACACATTTCTACACACTGATTTTTTTTCCATTGCAAATATGAAATCATGCTATTCGTGTTATTTGCCAACTTGCTCTTCTTATAGGCATAGAAACTTAGAGCTATAGATGCACCTCAGTCTTTTAAACCACTGCAGAGCAGTCCATTGTACGGAGGTGCTATACTTTTTTAACCCACTGCATTTGTGCTCCTACATTTATCAATAACAAAATGACTCTTGCCAAGGTCACTAATAACCTTCATATCTTTAAATCCAATGAGTCCATTTTTAGTTCTTCTCTTATGTGGCCCTCCCTTGCTGTCATCATCTTTGTTGTGTTTTTCTTTGATGTTTGTATTATGGCGGGTATATTCTTTGCTTCAAGTCACACCTATTTCAGACATGATTTTAAAAGAAGTAGCAAATGTGGTGATACATTCAAAGTCAAATCGTGATAAAAGATAGAATAGGGTTTGTTTTTCTTGCCCTTTTTTTTTTTTAAAGAAAGTATGTTTTTCCAAGCTGTTTGCTCCTGAATTTTCTGTAAGCAAGAAAAAATTCTCAAAAATGTTTGACTTGATGTTTGAAGAAGATATCTGCTAATTATAGTTTTCGGGCATGTGCAACAAAATAACACACATGTGGATTACAGCATTCCATATTCTTTGCTGACACTGAGTGAAATAGGCTATTATTAGTTGAGAATTATGTGGGCAGAATACAGATGGGGGGGATTTTAACAATTAAGTGAAAAGACATTTTCTCCTTTCAGTGTCAGTACATTTTATTGTATTTCAAGAGCCAGTCTTATTTAATTGAAATCATTTCAGGAGACTTAGGAGTATTAATTTTGAGCTTCCATTAACTTTCAGAATTTGGGTTTGGCGCTTGGGACTAAGAGTACAAAGTATAACATTTTTATTAGTTGGAATGCAAAGAGCATAGGGGTGGAAAGCACAGGCTCAGCCATCCTGGGTGTTTTAATCAGCTTGGGCTGCTATAACAAAATACCATAGACTGTGTGGCTTACACAACAGACTTTTATTTCTCACAGTTCTGGAGGCTGGAAAGTCTGAGATCAGCATGTTCTGGGTTTGGCACGGGCCATCTTCCTGGCTTGCAGTCATCAACCTTGTTGTATTCTCACACAGCAGAGAGAGGAAGCTCTGGTGTCTCTTCCCTTTCTTATAAGGGCACTAATCCCATCATGGGGGCTCTACCTTCATGACTTTATCTAAGCTTAACCACCTCTCACAGGTCCTATCTCCTAATACTAACACACTGGGAGTTAGAACTTCAATATATGAATTTGGGGGTGGGGGAACACAAACATTCAGTCCATAATACTGGGATGTGTGTTCTGGCGCCTATTACCTGTATGACTTTGGTTATGTCACCTAACCTTAGTTTTCTCATCTGTGAAGTGATAGTCACATTTCATAATCTCATACAGCTCCTGTGAGGATGAAATGGGATGACGTTTCGGAAGTTCTTGATGAAGTACCTTTTGTTTATGTAGCTATTATTAGGACTCTTCTATGACTACAAAGTGTCAATTACTCTTCAGAACCATTCAGTATGGTGGTGATCAGTTGTGTTGAAAGAGGAGGCTCTCAGGCACAATGGAACCTGAAACCATTAACTGTGCCAACAAGGACACCTACTTGGAGAGGTGACCATCTACACTTGCTGCATTCTGACAAGGTTTTAGGATGCACTGAGGATTCACAGAATGCTAACTGACAGGCAGGTAGGCCAAATTCATCACGCTCTAACCCCCACAGGGAACTACAGAAGTGCAAGAAGCCAGAGACCTGATGCAAATGCTGTTAACTTAGGATGCCACCAGGATTGGAGGGAATGGACAAGCTTCAGATGTACCCATGCAAATGGGTTTTATCTGCAGAGAAGCCCAGAGTGTCCTCAGATTCTCAGACGGGTCTCCAGTTCAACAAACTTTAAGAGTCTCTGACCATAAAGAAACTTACAGTGTTTTCCAGAGCATCCCCCTTAACTAAATTTCCTACACCCCATACTTCTGAATGAAAAACTTGTGTTTTTCTTCCCTAGGAAAAGATTAAATTCTATTTTGATTCTCAAGATCTAAAATTTGATAATACATTTTTTGGAGGGAGTTTTTAATTAAGTAACAGAAAAGAACTATCTGTAAATTAGAAAATAATGAAGGAAAAAGAAGCTGCAGTCATTTTCTTTAATTTTAATATTGCAATGTAAACTGAATGTCCCCAGCTCACCAACCAGTGGGTATAAATGAGATCACTGGAACATTAATAAGGCCTGCATTTAGCTTCCTCACAGACCATATGTCAGGACCTCTGTTCATCTCCAATTTTTTGGCAATTTCATGGATATCTCACTTGAGCTCAGGAATAAGTCTGCACATGTTCTAATTTTGTGTCACTACTGATGTCCATTGCTATTAGCCATTGTATTGTAGTTCTGTGGCTAGAATCCTCAGTGGGAATGCTGCTTCCTGGCATTCCTGCTCCACAGCTGCCTTGAGATTCCTGCCAAATGTCACCCTGTGCTGTGCAGAGATTGCAGACATGCTCTTCTCTCTAAGTAGCAATTTGGCACATAGTGCTATTGTGTATGCAGTATGTCTTATAGGTTTCTCATCAAAATGCTTTAGCTTTCAGTTACAACTTCTCCATTCTTGCCTACGGGGAGTCCCTGACAGGTGGGGTGGATAGCAGACACTCTTTAATCTTTCTTTTCCACATCACTCTTTTCTCTGTCCCAGATGACCATGAAAAAGGTCCCTGCCTTCTTTTGTGTGTGTGTGTGTGTGTGTGTGTGTGTGTGTGTGTGTGTGTGTGTGTGTGTTTGGGGGTGGGGGAGGGGACAAGTCTTACATACTGAGTGACACAGGCAAATAAATCTCTGGAGTTAAGGATTTGAGGATGTTACCAACATCTGCTTATGCTCAGCTTAGATACCTATTTAACTTTTTAATAAAAGTAATAATAAACCTTTTATATCAATTAGAATGCTTTGGGCTGCAAGTAACAAAATATTAAATTTACAGTGTCTTAAACAATAATGACACTAATATCTTCTACAATGTGCTCTGGATAAATGTCTAATGTAAGACTGTCTATTTTATTTACCAGTGTATCCCTAAAGCCTAGGACACCTGGCAAGAGTAAGTGCCCAGTAAATATTTTTTGAATGAACAAGTGAATGTCCACACAGTTCTTCTGGCTTTCTTTCACAAGCTAAATATCATGTTGTAACCAAAACAAAAATAAAACATGCTGGAGGATAAAAGACTCTATCCATATGTACCTATTCTAGCAGGTCTTTCCAAGAAGACCTCAGCTGACTTCCTATTCTTCAATGTCTAGAAATAGATTATAAGCCCACTGCAGACCAGTCACAGTAAGAACAATATGGGATTGTCATAATTGACTTAAGTCAGTCTTGATTCATCTGATGAGGCTGAGCACTTTGTAACCTAAACAAAATTGGTAGCTTGAACAGAGAGAACGTCTGTTGGGTTGCTAATCAACAGTGTCTGCCATACCCTTTCCAGTATTTCTAAACCCAGTTTTTGTATGTGTTCCATTTCCTCACTTGCAAACATATGTTGGTGATTGGAATAAAATAATCGACCATGTCCTCATTTTTAAAAGTCTTCCATTGGATAGAAATGGGCAGAGTATCTGGTCTGTGTATTTTCTAAATGAAGAAAAAAAGCCCAGCAGTCCAGATCTTCATTATCCTTGGAAACTAGACTATAGCAAGGGCCTCCAAGTTGGCCTACCTGCCTCCAGCTTCTTGCTGCTCTAATCCATCTGCCTCACAGCCAACAGAGTAATTTTTCAAATTCCAGACATGATAGGTTAATTTTTCTGCTTAAAAATTTCTGATAGCTCTCATCACCTCTCATTCATTAGTATCACAAACAATGCCCTTCACAATCTTGACTCATTCTCTCTCTTCAGTGTCATCTTCAACTCCCTTTCTTACCCTCTTCAGCTTCATTTTGCCATGAAAGGCAGTCTCACATATCTGTGCCTACTACAGTGGCATTCCCTCTTTCTGGAACGTCTTTGTCATTTTGTCTGCCTGGTCATCTTCATTTTATGAGCTTTCCTTGATAGCTCTGAGAGTCACAGATGCAAATATCTGTAGTTATCAGGTGGATGAGTGAGGTGAGGTAGGTATAAGGAAAAAACATGCTTCTGATCATTGAACTTCGTGTCTTAGAGACAATAGGGGGTTGTGGAGACTGTGGCCAACTGGAGAACATATGCTAAAGGGGGCATTCATTACTCAGCTTCAGCAGGTTGTTGCCATGATGGAACGTGGGCCTTCACTTCCAAATATTCTGACTACTCCAGAGAAGCCAGAAATGAATATTTTATGTGAAATCTCCTAATTTTATACACGTAGAATTTTAATTTTTCAAAATATTGTAGACCAAAACCAAGCCAGATAGAGTGGGCCATCTGTTTTTCATCACAGCCTTGGTTACACCCTGCTCTGAGCACCCATAGTATAGGAAATTGCTGAGTGGCAGTTATGTAAGTTTCAACTTGATACTTTGATCCTGCTATCAGTGTAGCATATAATACAGTGGAGAATGGTTATTTGAGAATGGCTTGAGCTCTTCCATAAACCTTGGGTACAGGATGTCAGACTTCTTAATTCCTTCCCAGAGTCTGCCCCAACTGGCATTGGTATGACATGCAATTATTTATTGTTTAGGGCCTTCATCCTCATCTCTTCCCTGTGGAGAACACCCCTAACTTGAAAAAACTACAGTGTGGGACAAGGCCATGGTGGGGTTTCCTGTCATGCTTCTAGTTCCATTCAGAGGCCGGCAGTTCCTTTGCTCTAGGCGCATACTCTGTCTGTCCCACTCAGACCTTGGGACTCGGCTGTGGCTTCCAAGGACACGGTACTCAGTAAGGAGGCATCCATCTTTGGGGTGCTGTGTGAGAGCAGAAAGCAGGTCCTCACCACTTGTGGAACCACACCTCTCTCCTTATAGTCTGGGGGAATCCAGTTCTTCCCAGAGTTGGGCTGTTCCTCTCCTTCAAACTTGGAGCATTTTCCTTTTCAGACAGTCTAGATTTTTGCATCCCTGGGCTTGGATTTTGAAAAGCAGAGACCTCTTAAGAAGGAAGAGAAGGCTTAGCCCTTAAAATTAGAAACTCGGGTCCAACTTTTGAGCCTTTAAAGAAAACATTGCACAGGTTAAATGTGCCTATTAACTTATAACACTAGAATATCAATAAATCATGATGCTACATTTGTTCACACAAAAACCTCCCTTACATTGTGTAGCTCACACACTTAGCAAGGCACCTGGTACTTAGTAGGTTCCCAACAATTGATCAATGAATTGACCTCAGTATACCAGGTTTATACTGAGAAAGAAAGGGTTGGAAAATGAGAGGGAAAGAGAAAGAGAGTGAAGAGGGGGCTGGAGGAAGAGGACAGGCAGGAGGGAGAGGAATGAACAATTATTGAGTACTGATCATATTTTGGTTCTTTATAGTTATTGCATTTAATCCCAAGAGAAATAATCATATAGGCATTTTCATTCATATTTTACGGGAGAGGATACGAAGGCTGAGTGAAAGGTTAAGTAATGTACCAAGATCACTGAGCTTCTTAGCTGAGCTGGGATTTAGACTGATATGCCTTTCACTCCAAAGTCCTGCTAATTATTACACCTGCCTGTCCAAATAATCCCAACTAATCTGGAGATACTTGAGAATCTGGTGGAAGCTGCCTGCATGTGTTGAATTGAAGATAATAGAAAACTCGCCTATTATTTGGCCTGGGGTCACCATGCAGTGAAATGCAAGAAGCTGAATGGATGAATTGGGATATTGGGATTGACATGTATACACGAATATGTATAAAATAGATAACTAATAAGCACCTGCTATATAAAAAAACTAATTTAATTTAATTTAAAAAAAGAGAAAAAGCTGGAACCTGAGAGATGGTTTCCGTAGAGGCCAAATGTGACTGTAGCATAGCATGGCTTCTACCGTGCCTCTGCAAGGAGAAGTCCAAATGCCCTCAGTTAACCAGTTCTGTGCATTCTAATGGCTCTGAACTCAGTTTTCTATTTTTTTGACTTTATTTTTATACTTTTTTAACATCTTTATTGGAGTATAATTGCTTTACAATGGTGTGTTCTGCTTTACAACAAAGTGAATCAGTTATACATATACATATGTTCCCATATCTCTTCCCTCTTGCATCTCCCTCCCTCCAACCCCCCCATTCCCACCCCTCTAGGTGGTCACAAACCACCGAGCCGATCTCCCTGTGCTATGTGGCTGCTTCCCACTAGCTATCTATTTTACGTTTGGTAGTGTATATATGTCCATGCCACTCTCTCACTTTGTCCAGGCTTACACTTCCCCCTCCCCATATTCTCAAGTCCATTCTCTAGTAGGTCTGTGTCTTTATTCCTGTCTTACCCCTGTGTTCTTCATGACATTTTTTTTTCTTAGATTCCATATATATGTGTTAGCATACGGTATTTGTCTTTCTCTTTCTGACTTACTTCACTGTGTATGACAGACTCTAGGTCCATCCACCTCACTACAAATACCTCAGTTTCGTTTCTTTTTATGGCTGAGTAATGGTCCATTGTATATATGTGCCACATCTGCTTTATCCATTCATCTGTTGATGGACATGTAGGTTGCTTCCATCTCCTGGGTATTGTAAATAGAGCTGCAGTGAACATTTTGGTACATGACTCTTTTTGAATTATGGTTTTCTCAGGGTATATGCCCAGTAGTGGGATTGCTGGGTCATATGGTAGTTCTATTTGTAGTATTTTTTTTTTTTTTTTTTTTGCGGTATGCGGGCCTCTTACTGTTGTGGCCTCTCCCGTTGCAGAGCACAGGCTCCAGACACGCAGGCTCAGAGGCCATGGCTCATGGGCCCAGCCACTCCGCGGCATGTGGGATCTTCCTGGACCGGGGCACGAACCCGTGTCCCCTGCATTGGCAAGCGGACTCTCAACAACTGCGCCACCAGGGAAGCCCTATTTGTAGTTTTTTAAGGAACCTCCATACTGTTCTTCATGGTGTCTGTATCAATTCACATTCCCACCAGCAGTGCAAAAAGGTTCCCTTTTCTTCACACCCTCTCCAGCATTTATTGTTTGGAGATTTTTTGATGATGGCCTTTCTGACCGGTGTAAATGATATCTCATTGGAGTTTTGATTTACATTTCTCTAATGATTAATGATGTTGAGCATTCTTTCATGTGTTTGTTGGCAATGTGTATATCTTCTTTGGAGAAATGTCTATTTAGGTCTTCTGCCCATTTTTGGATTGGGTTGTTTGTTTTTTTGTTATTGAGCTTCATGAGCTGCTTGTAAATTTTGGAGATTAATCCTTGTCAGTGGCTTCATTTGCAAATATTTTCTCCCATTCTGTTGTCTTTTGGTCTTGTTTATGGTTTCCTTTGCTGTGCAAAAGCTTTGAAGTTTTATTAGGTCCCATTTGTTTATTTTTTTTTATTTCCATTTCTCTAGGAGGTGGGTCAAAAAGGATCTTGCTGTGATTTATGTCATAGAGTGTTCTGCCTATGTTTTCCTCTAAGAGTTTGATAGTTTGTGGCCTTACATTTAGGTCTTTAATCCATTTTGAGCTTATTTTTGTGTATGGTGTTAGGGAGTGTTCTAATCTCATACTTTTACATGTAGCTGTCCAGTTTTCCCAGCACCACTTATTGAAGAGACTGTCTTTTCTCCATTGTATATTCTTGCCTCCTTTGTCATAGATCAGTTGACCAAAGGTGCGTGGGTTTATCTCTGGGCTTTCTATCCTGTTCCACTGATCTGTATTTCTGTTTTTGTGCCAGTACCATACTGTCTTGATTACTGTAGCTTTGTAGTATAGTCTGAAGTCAGGGAGCCTGATTCCTCCAGCTCTGTTTTTCGTGCTCAAGATTGCTTTGACTATTCAGGGTCTTTTGTGTTTCCATACAACTTGTGAAATTTTTTGTTCTAGTTCTGTGTAAAATGCCATTGGTAGTTTTATAGGGATTGCATTGAATCTGTAGATTGCTTTGGGTAGTATAGTCATTTTCACAATGTTGATTCTTCCAATTCAAGAACATAGTATATCTCTCCGTCTAGTTGTATCATCTTTAATTTCTTTCATCAGTGTCTTATAATTTTCTGCATATAGGTCTTTTGTCTCCTTAGGTAGGTTTATTCCTAGATATTTTATTCTTTTTGTTGCAGTGGTAAATGGGAGTGTTTTCTTAATTTCACTTTCAGATTTTTCATTATTAGTGTATAGGAATGCCAGAGATTTCTGTGCATTAATTTTGTATCCTGCTACTTTACCAAATTCATTGATTAGCTCTAGTAGTTTTCTGGTAGCATCTTTAGGATTCTCTATGTATAGTATCATGTCATCTGCAAACAGTGACAGCTTTACTTCTTCTTATCCATTTTGGATTCCTTTTATTTCCTTTTCTTCTCTGATTGCTATGGCTAAAACTTCCAAAACTATGTTGAGTAAGAGTGGGCAGCCTTGTCTTGTTTTTGATCTTAGTGGAAATGGTTTCAGTTTTTCACCATTGAGGACGATGTTGGCTGTGGGTTTGTCATATATGGCCTTTATTATGTTGAGGAAAGTTCCCTCTATGCCTACTTTCTGGAGGGTTTTTATCATAAAAAAAAAACGACCAGCTTGCTGGTCGTTGAGTGAAGCTGGGTGTTGGTGTTGAGATGGAGATCTCTGGGAGATTTTTGCCGTTTGATATTTCATGGAGCTGGGAGGTCTCTTGTGGACCAGTGTCCTGAAGTTGGCTCTCCCACATCAGAGGCACAGCATTGACTCCTGGCTGTAGCACCAAGAGCCTTTCATCCACACGGCCGCCCGCCGTCTCCACAACTATTGCGGCTTCGGCCGCTGGGGCACCTCCAGACCCGGCATCCTCAGTGAGGCCGCCCTCCCCTCGGGCTCCGGGGCAGTTCCGTGACGGCGGAGGGAAGAGACTCCGAGCCAGGAGTTCCAGCTCTGCGCAAACGTGGGCTCCGTTCTGGGTGCAGGGAGTGGGACCGCTCTCTGAACTCAGTTTTCTAAAGGAAAGTGCTCCCCTGCTGTACTCTGTGCTCTACACTGTGAGCTCTTAAGAGGACTAAGCACTGGGGCTCTCACACTGTCCCTACGAAATTATACAGGATTATTCCTCTAGTTGAGAAAGAGTACCTTCTGTCCCCAGAATGTTCCAGACAGACAAGATCTTCTGGGGTCCTCACCACTGTAGGGGACAGCTTATTCTTTTCTTTTACACCTTCTTTCTTTTCTATGCCTCCTTGATGTCTCTGTGTCTACAGGAACTCCTTTAAATTATTGCCTGTTGTAGCCAAGACAGCTCTGTGTCTAAAAGTCTGGTTAGTTTCACTCCAGTGTCGCTTGGATTTCTTTTCTGTGGTGCAGAGTTTACAATGTGAACCCAGATTAAGAGGGAATGAGTCGATCCATTACTGGTATATTAGTAGAATGTCAATTTAACAGAACCTACTCAAGCATCCCACAAAACAAAGGATTTTTTGAACGAAGCCTTCTGAATTTGCATGATTTATAAACTTGGGCTAGTTATGAGGGAGGTCAGCCAGAATTAAGAAAAACTCTGAATTATAGTTTAATATACTAGAAAGAACATTTGTTATTCTTATTATTTTCCTCTAAGAAATAGAATTAATTCAGTCTAAAGTATTTCCAAATCAAGGTTACCTAAGCCTGCTTTTACATGTAGAAGCTTTGCATTTTTGGTTGTTAGGATCACTAATTTATACTTAAATTAATACTACAAAGTTGTAAAATACAGGTAATTCTCTTAAGTAAGTCATTGACCTTCAACATGATATGAATTATTAAAAAATCAGAAACATATACAAATGTAAATCACAACTGAACTGCTTGAAAATGAGGGAGAAGGTACACAAGCAGATCTTCAGATGACAGTAATAGCTACTATTTATTGTGTTCCAGTACTGTACCAAAAGGATAATCCTAAGAGGTGATAATTAGTATCCTAACTTTTCAGTTAAGTTACAGCTTTTGAGGAGGCTAAACAGCCGGCCCAAAGCCACACAGCTAGTAAATAACAGAACCCCGGCTCAAGCTGAGTGAGCTTGTCACGGACCTTTGTTGCTAATGCCCACTTTACACTGTTTTCATTTTAGTGCAAAAGGAGATTTTAGAGTTGATCTAGTCCAGTGTTTCTCAAACTGAGTGATGAACGTATCCCTTATATATGTATTAAAAAAAGGGGCTTCCCTGGTGGCGCAGTGGTTGAGAGTCTGCCTACCGGTGCAGGGGACACGGGTTCGTGCCCCGGTCTGGGAAGATCCCACATGCCGCGGAGCGGCTGGGTCCGTGAGCCATGGCCGCTCAGCCTGCACATCCGGAGCCTGTGCTCCGCAGCGGGAGAGGCCACAACAGTGAGAGGTCCGCGTACCGCAAAAAACAAACAAACAAACAAAAAAAACTCATGTGGATTCACAGTGTTGACATAAATTATTTTTATTATAAGAAGCTTAAATATGTATAAACTATGTTCCTTTTATGCCCATATTTCTTATATAAGCCTAAAGTCAAACCACATTACAAATTAAATATCAAGAAAATTATAAAACCAGTAAAATTTAATAGCATTAACATGACAGAAAATGCTTTTCTGCTGAAACTAAATTGCCTAGATTAGCTTTAAAAATATCAAAAGATATCTACTAATCACTAGGGTAGAAAATCGGAGTCTGTAGCAATGAGGTGTTCATATAAATGTAATGTTCAGAATGTTATTAATAATTTCAAGGCAGTGAGAGATGTTCAGATGCCAATTTTAATGGAGTCTTTTATAACTCTGTAAATTATCTTATTTACTTGAAGGTAAGGTTAGCATTCTACCTTTTGGGAAATCTACATTAAAGAATATCTGATTGAATTATCACTGGACTGTGAAACTAAAATGTACTCACTATGTGTTAACTGCCTTACAGAACTGTTCTTGAACTATTGCAAACTGGTACGGAGGGTACCAGAAAGTGGATTCTCTTAGGTTCAGCAACTCTAAACTACTGCTATGCTGCATGATGGTTCAATGCTCTACTTGTCTCTTTTCAAAGTTTTGTGTACTAATTTAGGATAGTGTTAGCAGTTACAATAGGTAACTGAATTTTCAGTAATTGAACCCAGTAAAATTTTGCTTCTCACTCCACAGTCTGGTCAGGCAGCCTTTCATGTTACCCTCTCAGGGACTGGTTTCCTTCCATTTTGTGGCTCCACTTGCCTTTGGTCCTCAGTGGCCTTTCTGTTCAGCTGACACATGGGGAAAGAGAGCAAAGGCTCTATGTGCTGTGGGGAGGAGAGTGGGTGCTTATTTGGGCCCAACGTGGAAATGGCACACATAACTTCTGCCAGTCACCCAGCCACACCCAAATACAAGAGAGGCTAGTAAAGGTAGTCCAGCTGTGTGCTGAAAAAGGAAACAGTAAATATATAGCAGAATATTTTCTCATTATTAAAAGAAACAGTTTTTTTTTAGTGAACCAGAATTTCTTAGATGAGCCAGATTATAAACACAAGTATGAAAATGGGTCCCGTAATGATGTAGTAGTGACTAGATTAAGTGGCTACCCTGACCTACATATGCTTACACTAATATTTTAGATTATCCCTGAAGTGAAAACATTAAGTGTAAAAATTGTCTCTGAAAACTCAAAGGCCTCTAAGAACATACATAGAATCCTCAAGGTCCATACATCCTAATTTTAGGGACGATCACCCTAAATGAAATCTCCATTCTAGTCTGGCTAGAGGGTTCCCTGACGCCTCTTCATTCACCATAATTATTCCTAGCCTTAGGCTTTTGTTTATGCAGTTTACCTGCCTAGAATGCTCTACCCATTTCTTTTCAGAAATTTATCAAATTCCTACTGACCACTTGGCTAATGGTCCCACACCTCTAGGAAGGTTACCCAGCCTTCCTGTCATCCAGGATCTCTGATTTTGCAGAACTCTTACCTTACACAGAACTAAAAAGTTATTCATATCATTATTTAGTTTATGCATATATGTCTTGTTTCATGACTTGTTTCATCAAGTGATTTCCCAACCAGAGCCCGGAGGAGTTTTTCACTCCACAAAGAAATGAAGAAAGTAAGGATAGAATGCTGGGTTTTTGAAAAGGTTTAATTAATTCAAACTCCAAAATTTTTTTCTTGAGAGTACATATTTTCTATTTTTTAAATGTTAAAATGACTTTGCTTTTATAAAATGATGATTTGAAATACAGAGAGCAATCTCTGTCTTTCTCTCTGTTTCTCTGTCTCTCTCTCTCCCAGTGAAGAGACTGAACTCAGAGAGGTGAAGTGACATTCCTAAGGTTACATTGCAAGGTCAAACCGAAGTGTTTCAGTCAGGATATTGTGGACAATGAATGACAGGAAAATCAAACGAAACCCAAGTGTCTTAAGCAGTAAAGAAACATATGAAGAAGTCCTGAGGAAAGGCTTCTATGCAGGGTTGATTTATTCAGTGGCTCAATGATGTCATCAAAGGTCCAGATTCTTTCTGTATTTTTTTTTAATTTAATTAATTTATTTGTATACAGCAGGTTCTTATTAGTTATCTATTTTATACATATTAGTGTATAGATGTCAATCCCAATCTCCTAGTTCATCCCACCCCCACCCCCACCCCGGACTTTCCCCCCTTGGTGTCCATCCTTTTGTTCTCTACATCTGTGTCTCTGTTTCTGCCCTGCAAGCCAGTTCATCTGTAACATTTTTCTAGATTCCACATATATGCGTTAATATACAATGTTTGTTTTTCTCTTTCTGACTTACTTCACTCTGTATGACAGTCTCTAGGTCCATCCACGTCTCTAGAGACAACCCAGTTTCCTTCCTTTTTATGGCTGAATAATATTCCATTGTACATAGGTACCACTTCTTCTTTATCCATTTGTCTGTTAATGGGCATTTAGGGTGCTTCCATGACCTGGATATTGTAAATAGTGCTGCAATGTACATTGGGGTGCATGTGTTTTTTTGAATTATGGTTTTCTCAGGGTATATGCCCAGTAGTGGGATTGCTGGGTCATATGGTAATTCTATTTTTAGTTTTTTAAGGAACCTCCGTACTGTTCTCCATAGTGGCTGTATCAATTTACATTGTCACCAACAGTGCAAGACGGTTCCCTTTTCTCCACACCCTCTCCAGCATTTATTGTTTTTAGATTTTCTGATGATGCCCATTCTAACTGGTGTGAGGTGATACCTTATTGTAGTTTTGATTTGTATGTCTCTAATAATTAGTGATGTTGAGCAGCTTTTGATGTGCCTCTTGGCCATCTGTATGTCTTCTTTGGAGAAATGTCTATTTAGGTCTTCTACCCATTTTTTGACTGGGTTGTTTGTTTTTTTAGTATTGAGTGACATGAGCTGTTTATATATTTTGAAGATTAATCCTTTGTCCGTTGATTTGTTTGCAAATATTTTCTCCCATTCTGAGGGTTGTCTTTTCATCTTGTTTATGTTTTCCTTTGCTGTGCAAAAGATTTTAAGTTTCACTAAGTTCCATTTTTGTTTTTATTTCCATTACTCTAGGAGGTGGGTCAAAAAAGATCTTCCTGTGATTTATGTCATAGAGTGTTCTGCCTATGTTTTTCTCTAACAGTTTTATAGTGTCCGGTCTTACATTTAGGTCTTTAATCCATTTTGAGTTTATTTTTCTGTATGGTGTTAGGGAGTGTTCTAATTTAATTCTTTTACATGTAGCTGTCCAATTTTTCCAACACCACTTATTGAAGAGGCTGTCTTTTCTCCATTGTATACCCTTGCCTCCTTTATCAAAGATAAGGTGACCATAGGTGCATGGGTTTATCTCTGGGCTTTGTATCCTGCTCCATTGATCTGTATTTCGGTTTCTGTGCCAGTACCATATTGTCTTGATTACTGTAGCTTTGTAGTATAGTCTGAAGTCAGGGAGTCTGATTCCTCCAGCTCTGTTTTTTCCCCTCAAGATTGCTTTGGCTATTCAGGGTCTTTTATGTCTCCATACAAATTTTAAGATTTTTGTTCTAGTTCTGTAAAAAATGCCATTGGTAATTTGATAGGGATTGCATTGAATCTGTAGATTGCTTTGGGTAGTATAGTCATTTTCACAATATTGATTCTTCCGATCCAAGAACATGGTATATCTCTCTGTGTCATTTTTGATTTCTATCATCAGTGTCTTATAGCTTTCTGCACACAGGTCTTTGGTCTCCTTGGGTAGGTTTATTCCTAGTTATTTTATTCTTTTTGTTGCAGTGGTAAATGGGAGTGTTTCTTTATTTTCTCTTTCTGGTCTTTCATTGTTAGTGTATAGGAATGCAAGAGATGTCTGTGCATTAATTTTGTATCCTGCTACTTTACCAAATTCATTGATTAGCTCTAGTAGTTTTCTGGTGGCATCTTTAGAATTCTCTATGTATAGTATCATGTCATCTGCAAATAGTGACAGTTTTACTTCATTTTTTTCCCATTTGGATTCCTTTTATTTCTTTTTCTTGTCTCATTGCCATGTCTAGGACTTCCAAAACTATGTTGAATGACAGTGGCGAGAGTGGATATCCTTGTCTTGTTCCTGATCTTAGAGGAAATGCTTTCAGTTTTTCACCTTTGAGAATGATGTTTGCTGTGGGTTTGTCATATGTGGCCTTTATTATGTTGAGGTACATTCCCTCTATGCCCACTTTCTGGAGAGTTTTTGTCATAAGTGGGTGTTGAATTTTGTTGAAAGCTTTCTCTGCATCTATTGAGATGGTCATATGGTTTTTCTCCTTCAATTTGTTAATATGGTTTTTCACATTGATTGATTTGCATATATTGAAGAATCCCTGCAATCCTGGGATAAACCCCACTTGATCATGGTGTATGATCCTTTTAATGTGCTGCTGGATTCTGTTTGCTAGTATTTTGTTGAGGATTTTTGCATCTCTGTTCATCAGTGATATTGGCCTGTAGTTTTCTTTCTTTGTGACATCTTTGACTGGTTTTGGTATCAGGGTGATGGTGGCCTTGTAGAATGTGTTTGGGAGTGTTGTTTCCTCTGCAATTTTTTGGAAGAGTTTGAGAAGGATGGGTGCTAGCTCTTCTCTAAATGTTTGATAGAATTCACCTGTGAAGCCGTCTGATCCTGGACTTTTGTTTGTTGGAAGACTTTAAATCACAGTTTCAATTTCATTACTTTTGATTGGTCTGTTTATATTTTCTATTTCTTCCTGTTTCAGTCTTGGAAGGTTATACCTTTCTACGAATTTGCCCATTTCTTCCAGGTTGTCCATTTTATTGGCATAGAGTTGCTTGTAGTAGTCTCTTATGATGTTTTCTATGTCTGCGGTGTCCATTGTAACTTCTCCTTCTTCATTTCTAATTTTATTGAGTTGAGTCTTCTCCCTCTTGATGAATCTGGCTAAAGGTTTATCAGTTTTGTTTATCTTCTCAAAGAACCAGCTTTTAGTTTTTTTGATCTTTGCTATTGTTTTCTTTGTTTCTATTTCATTTTTTTCTCCTCTGATCTTTGATTTCTCTCCCTCTCCTAACTTTGGGTTTTTTTTGTTCTTCTTTCTCTAGTTCCTTTAGGTGTAAGGTTAGGTTGTTTATTTGAGATTTTTCTTGTTTTCTTGATGTTGGCTTGTATAGCTATGATCTTCCTTCTTAGAACTTTTTGCTGCATCCCATATGTTTTGGATTGTCGGGTTTTCATTGTCATTTATCTCTAGGTATTTTTTGATGCCTTCTTTGATTTCTTCAGTGATCTCTTTGTTATTTAGTAATGTATTGTTTAGCCTCCATGTGTTTCTGTTTTTTATGTTTTTTTCCCTGTAATTGATTTCTAATCTCATAGCGTTGTGGTCAGAAAAGGTGCTTGATATGATTTCAATTTTCTTAAATTTACGGAGGCTTGATTTGTGACCCAAGTTCTGATCTATCCTGGAGAATGTTCCATGCGCACTTGAGAAGAAAGTGTAATCTGCTGGTTTTGGATGGAATGTCCTATAAATATCAATTAAATCTATCTGGTCTATTGTGTCATTTAAAGCTTCTGTTTCCTTATTTATTTTCATTTTGGATGATCCGTCCATTGGTGTAAGTGAGGTGTTAAAGTCTCCCACTATTATTGTGTTACTGTTGATTTCCTCTTTTAGAGCTGTTAGCAGTTGCCTTATGTATTGAGGTGCTCCTATGTTGGGTGCATATATATTTATAATTGTTACATATTCTTCTTGGATTGATCCCTTGATCATTATGTAGTGTCCTTCCTTGTCTCTTGTAGCATTCTTTATTTTAAAGTCTATTTTATCTGATATGAGTATTGCTACTCCAGCTTTCTTTTGATTTCCATTTGCATGGAATATCTTTTTCCATCCCCTCACTTTCAGTCTGTATGTGTCCCTAGGTCTGAAGTGGATCTCTTGAGATAGCATATATATGGGTCTTGTTTTTGTATCCATCAGCGAGCCTATCTCTTTTGGCTGGAGCATTTAATCCATTCACATTTAAGGTAATTATCGATATGTATGTTCCTATTACCATTTTCCTAATTGTTTTAGGGTTTTTTTTTTTAGGTCATTTTCTTCTCTTGTGTTTCCCACTTAGAAAATTTCCTTTAGCATTTGTTGTAGAGCTGGTTTGGTAGTGCTGAATTCTCTTAGCTTTTGCTTGTCTGTAAAGCTATTGATTTCTCCATTGAATCTGAATGAGACCTTTGCCAGGTAGAGTAGTTGGTTGTAGTTCCTTCCGTTTCATCACTTTAAATATATCGTGCCACTCCCTTCTCACTTGTAGAGTTTCTGGTGAGAAATCAGCTCTTAACCTTATGGAAGTTCCCTTGTTGCTTTTAATAATTTTTCTTTGTCTTTAATTCTTGTCAGTTTGATTACTATGTGTCTTGGTGTGTTTTTCCTTGGGTTTATCCTGCCTGGGAATCTCTGTGCTTCCTGGACTTGGGTGGATATTTCCTTTCCCACGTTAGGGAAGTTTTTGACTATAATCTCTTCTAACATTTTCTCGGGTCCTTTCTCTCTCTCTTCTCCTTCTGGTACCCCTGTAATGCAAATGTTGTTGCATTTAATGTTGTCTCAGAGGTCTCTTAGGCTGTCTTCATTTCTTTTCATTCTTTTTCCTTTATTCTGTTCCGCGGCAGTGAATTCCACCATTCTGTCTTCCAGGTCACTTATCTGTTTTCTGCCTCAGTTATTCTGCTATTGATTCCTTCAGTGTATTTGTCACTTCAGTTCTTGTATTGTTCATCTCTGTTCATTTGTTCTTTAATTCTTCTAGATGTTTGTTCTTTAATTCTTCTAGTTCTTTGTTCAACATTTTTTGCCTCTTCTCTGTCTTTGCCTCCATTCTTTTACTGAGGTCCTGGATCATCTTCACTATCATTCTGAATTCTTTTTCTGGAAGGTTGCATATCTTCACTTCATTTAGTTGTTTTTCTGGGAATTTATCTTTTTCCTTCATCTGGTACATAGTCCTCTGCCTTTTCATTTTGTCTATTTTTCTGTGAATGTGGTTTTCCTTCCACAGGCTCTAGAATTGTAGTTCTTCTTGCTTCTGCTGCCTGTCCTCTGGTGGATGAGGCTATTTAAGAGGCTTGTGCAAGCTTCCTGATGTGAGGGACTGGTGATGGGTAGAGGTGGGTGTTGCTGTGGTGGGCAGAGCTCAGTAAAACTTTAATCTGCTTGTCTGCTGATGAGTGGGGCTGGGTTCCCTCCCTTTTGGTTGTTTGGCCTGAGGCGACCCAGCACTGGAGCCTACGTGGCTCTTTGGTGGGGCTAATGGCAGACTCTGGGAGGGCTCATGCCAAGAAGTACTTCCCAGAACTTCTGCTGTCAGTGTCCTTGTCCTCACGGTGAGCCACAGCCACCTTCTGCCTCTGCAGTACACCCTCCAACACCAGCAGGTAAGTCTGGTTCTCCTATAGGGTCACTCCTTCTTCCCCTTGGGTTCTGATGTGTGCACTACTTTGTGTGTGCCCTCCAAGAGTGGAGTCTCTGTTTCACCCAGACCTGTTGAAGTCCTGCAATCAAATCCCTCTAGACTTCAAAGTCTTATTCTCTGGGAATTTCTCCTCCTGTTGCCGGACCCCCAGGTTGGGAAGCCTGATGTGGGGCTTAGAACCTTCACTCCAGTGGGTGGACTTTTATGGTATAATCGTTTTCCAGTTTGTGAGTCACCCAACCAGTGGTTATGTGATTTGATTTTATTGTGATTGTGCCTCTCCTACTGTCTCATTGCGGCTTCTCCTTTGTCTTTGGAGGTGGGGTATCTTTTTTGGTGAGTTCCAGTGTTTTCCTGTCAATGATTGTTCAGTAGTTAGTTGTGATTCTGGTGCTCTCACAAGAGAGGGTGAGCACACGTCCTTCTACTTTGCCATCTTGAACCAATCTCTCCCTTTCTGTATTTCCTTCTCAGCCATCTGGAACTGGGTGGCTTTGGTTTCAAGGTGGTACTCACGGTTCTAGATGTCATAAGCAGACATGCTGCCAGTGTTTGGCAACGTGAAAAGAGGTGGTTTTTCTTTCTGTGTTTTTCTTTTGTAAAAGTGAGGAAACCTTTGACAAAGGTTACCAGACTTCTCCCTCAACTCACTGGCTGAAATGTGTCACATGCTGAGACCCAAACCAATGACTGTGGAAAAAGGAATGGGGTGAACATGATTGGTCAGGATGTACCACTGAGTTGGTTTAGGGTCACCTTCCCTGAGGAGTAGAAAAAAAACAAAATTGGGTTTTGTGAACACAAAAGAAGGGGGAGAAATGGCTGTCAATAAACAATCATTAAGGCTCACTATGCCAGACTGATTCTAGGGGTCTTCCTACCTCACAAAATACTGGTTGAATGAATAGAGTGAAGTCAAAATATACATATAGGAGAAAGATATTTAGAATATCAATTAAGACATTGAGAGAAGGAAAACTGATTTCTCATTCTTTTCTTTAGAACCGTCAAATACTTTTATAATTTATGATAATGCACATTTGTATGAACCATATAGAAGTTCCTCCTTCAGGCTTTCTTATGTTTCTATAAAGATAAATGAGCTCTGTGAAGTCATACACCATAAATATAAGTTTTTATCACAATACTGATTATTACAACTCTATTTCTAAAGAGCTGTAGAAATTTCATGAAAAGAAAAATGAAACTCTAGGAGATGCATATAAAAGCCAAACAATTGCACAGATTTTTAAAGCAGCATTTTCCAAAAATATGTCAGTGCAATATAAATAAATATATAAATATTTAAATATTTAAATATAAATAAATAAATATATAAATGTTCAGCTTCACTAGTAATCAAAGGAATGCAAATTAGCATGAGAAACATTTTCACTCATCAAACTGGCAATTTTTTTCCTAAGCTTGGTGTTAAAGGTTGGTGAGTGTGTAAGAAAATAGGCATTCTTATATACTGATGGTGGGATTGTAACTTGCTGCATCATTTCTGGTTGTCATTTTAACAATGTGTGACAAAGGATTGTTTATTTTCCATCTTCACTAGACCTTAGGGTCACTGATTGCAGGGACTATATTTGTTCTGTTGAATATTCCTGGTGTCTAGACCATTGCCTAATAATTAAATACATATCTAATAGTTATTGAGTGGTCACTAAATATTTGCTGAATTAATAAACAGATATTTTAAAAAGTAAGCATAGCCTTTAACCTGGCATTAAAGTTTCTAGGAATATATATGAGAAAAATAAGGATTATAAACCAAGAATCATTTATAAAGATATTTATCCCATTGTAATTTACAGTTTCAACAAGATAAAACTGTCAGTAGGAGAATAATGTTTAGCATAAGGGATTAGTATTCTAAATGTTAGCACATCCAGATGATAAGAACTAATAAAAAAAATTGCGGAAGGTTATTTAATAACATTGAAAATGTTCATAAATGTGTATTATCAAATCAAGAAAGTTTTAACAATAGCATGACCTCTTTTGTTAAATACATGGATATGTGAAAATGCTTAGAAAAAGTGCTGTAAATATATACAACAAAATGTGCACAATGATTATTTAACTATGATGGGAATATAGCTGATTCTTTTTCATTTTTTTAAATACTTAACATGTATTGTTTTGTAATAAGGAAAAGAAGAATAAATGTTCTTTTGTTCAAGTGAGTGATTTGGGAAAAAACCCCTCTCCATTTGATTACTCCTAATCAAATGTCATTTTATTTTGGTAATGATGGCTTGATAAAGATATATACTATATCAACCAAACTAAGCATAAAGAATCAATCTGTGGTACTTTTGTGGCAGATTGTGGGATGTTTTCCCACTGTGACTCCTGCAGCAGGTATTAAAATGATATTTTAAAGATTACCAAAAAGAGTCACAAATTTCTGTGTAAACTGTGGAAAAAAATCTATTGTATTTGAAGTTAAGCTTCAAACTTGTATATCTTATATTCGAGAGCAGCAACTTAATGTTTTAAAAAGCTGCTTGCCTACTTCTCTCTCTTTGACAGTGCTATTTAAAGTGCGGTTAAGCACACTTATCAATAGGATGTATGAGTCATATCAATAATTATGAGCAACAGCAATAGTTTTCTCAAAGATGTGCAGCGTTTTTTTAAAACATTAAGCAAAATGGCATCTTTATGCAGTTGAATGGTGTTAGGGGCTGTTTAGAAGCAATGGAGTCTTTTGTTGTTTCCAGTCAATCTGTATCATTGTAGATGAGAAACAAATCAAGTCATCCATTAACATAAAACATTTTTTACCATGACGTAGTTGATGCACATATTATTGGGCGTAAATAAACTCATTGTCCCTAAGACATGATTCACGTTCCCTAACATGTTTTATATGGTCTAACTTTGTTTATCAGCAGCCTCCAGGTAGCTCCCTGGTTTCTCCATGGTAGATATTTGAATTTTTTCCTGCTCTTATCAAGCCTATGCTTTCACCAACCTGTCCCTTAATACATGACTTCAACACTTGCATTATTCAGAAAATAGAAGGCACCAGAAGGAAAATGACTGTAATTTGCTTCACTGAAACTACAGATTTACCTACCTTAGCACCCACCAATCCACTTTCCTTCCTACAGTGAATTCCTCTATCTGTGCTTTGGATCTCATCTTCCCCTGCCTTCTCAGGACTATACTCCACAAATTAGCCCCCTTTTCTTATCTCCAACTCTGACTTCAACCATAGGCATCTCAATATCCTCACAAGTAGCACATGGATAGCATTAATAAAATGGCAATTCCACATTTACTAAGCATTTCGTCTGTACTGGGCACAGAGCTTTGAATCTATTAGCTTATTTCTTTCAACCTCTTTGTATGGTGGGTGTTGTTTTCCATATTATGCAGATGAGGGAATTGAAGCTCAGAAAGGTTAAGCACCAGCTAAGATTATGCAACACACATGTGGCAGAGTTGGGATGCAAACCAAACTCTGTCTGATTAAAAGATTATATCTTAACTGTTGTGTTATTTTGCTCTTGTTTGTCTCTGAAAAACCCTCTCTTGGACTCAATCTCTATCTCATCATAGACAAAGTTCTTGGAAGACCTGTATTCACCTGCTCTCTCTACTTCACTCCTTACACCTCAACCCACTGCAACTTGGCCTGTGCAACATCGTCAGTTACCTTCTCATTTCTAAAGCCAGAAGGTCTTCTGAATCCTCTTCACAACTTGATTTGTCGGAGACCTTGACTCTGTTGACAGCTCTCTCCTTGAAACATTTTCTTCTGTGGACTTTCATAAAATACCCACTTTGCTAGTTTTTTTCCCTACTTAATCTTTGGGGTTGCAAATTACTTCTTTTTTTCTCTATCTTTGTGTTAAAATTCCTCAGATCTGTCTTTTGTTTGTTACAAATACAAATGTTTTCATTACAAATAATGTCCTAGGGATCTCATGCACTCCCATGGCTTTATGTCTATTTGCTGATAAATCCCTCGTTTCTATCTGGAGCCCAGGTCTTTGTTCTGACCTTCAGACCTGAATATCTGCTGCCTGTTTCACATCTGACTTTACCTGTCCCTCAGGCACAGAGGTGGAGTAGTGAAGTATTGGGAGCATCCTATCTAGACTCATGCTGGGGCTTGAATCCTGGTACCACCACCTAGGACCATGTGCCTCTGGGCATTCAACCCTCTGGGCCTACATTTCCTCACCTTATCTGCACTTACTGAGTACACACACATAACATTTTTCTCTTTTTTAAGAAAAACAGGTCTTATGCAAATAAAGATACTACTATACCATTGAAGGTTATTTTTCAAATTATAGTGCAGGCCACCTGCCACTCCATCAAGTGAGAAAATAATGGTATGTTCTTTATTTTAATAGTCCAGTATCCTATTTTTTATGGGTCAAAAACTGCAAAGGAGAGAGAAAGAGAGATAAAGGAGGGAGGAGGAGAGGGAGGAAGAATGGTTGAAAGTTTTTTTTTAAAAAAAAGAAAACCTGAATTTTCATAAAAATTTACACAAATTACTATTAATTAATGGTATCATTCAAGGTAATTGGTGTCAGTTATTCACTAAGAGGGACTTGTGGCATTCAAGCAGATTGGTACTCAGTAAACAATAATCAAGAATAGTGTTTCTCAAATATGGTGATCATCAGAATCACTGCAGAAAATTTAAAATATACCTATGTGAATTCCTCCCCAGATTTACTGAATCAGAATCTCTGGGGATGGGAGCCAGGAATATGTACATTTTAAAGCTCTCAGCAGATTCTAATGATCTGTCTTATTTGGAAATCACTGTTGAGCAGGGTTTTAACCTCCAATATAATAAAATAGTCATACCTTCTTTAGAACAAATGAAAACTATTTTTAGTGCTCTATGATATTTTATGTTTGAATCCTGGATACTTTGAGAGACGACTCAAAGGACTCATCACTAATGGCATTGACCTAGGTAAAGACTACATTTAGGAGCTTCAAGTTGGCAGAAGAGTAAGATGCCGAGATCAGCTTCCTCCCCACAAATACATCAGAAATACATTTACATGTGGAACAGCTCCTACAGAACACCTACTGAACGCTGGCAGAAGACCTCAGACCTCCCAAAAGGCAGGAAACTCCCCACGTACCTGGGTAGGGCAAAAGAAAAAAGAAAAAACAGACAGAATAGGGACGGGACCTGCACCAGTGGGAGGTAGCTATGATGGAGGAAAGGTTTCCACACACTAGGAAGCCCTTTCGCGGGCGGAGACTCTGGGTGGCGGAGCGGGGATCTTTGGAGCCGCGGAGGAGAGCGCAGCAACAGGGGTGCGGAGGGCAAAGCGGGGAGATTCCCGCACAGAGGATCGGTGCCGACCGGCACTCACCAGCCTGAGAGGCTTGTCTGCTGACTCGCTGGGGCGGGCGGGGCTGGGAGCCGAGGCTCGGGCTTCGTTGGTCGGAGCGCAAGGAGAGGGCTGGCGGTGTGAACACAGACCGAAGGGGGCTAGTGCGCCACGGCTAGCCAGGAGGGAGTCCGGGAAAAAGCCTGGAGATGCCGAAGAGGCAAGAGACTTTTTCTTGCCTCTGTTTCCTGGTGCGCGAGGAGAGGGGTTTCAGAGCGCTGCTTAAAGGAGTTCCAAAGACGGGCGCGATCCACGGCTATCAGCGCGGACCCCAGAGACGGGCATGAGACGCTAAGGCTGCTGCTGCCTCCACCAAGAAGCCTGTGTGCGAGCACAGGTCACTCTCCATACCTCCCTTCCGGGGAGCTCTGCAGCCCGCCACTGCCAGCGTCCCGAGATCCAGGGACAACTTTCCCGGGAGAACGCACGGTGCGCCTCAGGCTGGTGCAAAGTGACGCCGGCCTCTGCCGCCGCAGGCCCGCCCCGCACTCCGAGCCCCTCCCTCCCCCCGGCCTGAGTGAGCCAGAGCCCCTGAATCAGCGGCTCCTTTAACCCCGTCCTGTCTGAGCGAAGAACAGACGCCCTCAGGCGATGACACGCAGAGGCGGGGCCAAATCCAAAGCTGAACCACATGAGCTGTGCAAACAAAAAAGAGAAAGGGAAATCTCTCCCAGCAGCCTTAGGAGCAGCGGATTAAATCTCCGCAATCAACTTGATGTACCCTGCATCTGTGGAATACCTGAACAGACAACGAATCATCCCAAATTGAGGAGGTGGACTTCGGGAGCAACGATATATATATATATTTTTTCCCTTTTTCTCTTTTTGTGAGTGTGTATATGTATGCTTCTTTGTGTGATTTTGTCTGTATAGCTTTGTTTTTACCATTTGTCCTAGTGTTCTGTCAGTTTTTAAAAATTTTTTTCTTAATAATTATTTTTTATTTTAATAACTTTATTTTATTTTATTATATTTTATCTTCCTCTTTCTTTCTGTTTTTCATCCCTTTTATTCTGAGCTGTGTGGAGGACAGGCTCTTGGTGCTGCAACCAGGAGTCAGTGCTATGCCACAGAGGTGGGAGAGCCAAGTTCAGGACACTGGTCCACAAGAGACCTCCCAGCTCCACGTAATATCAAATGGCGAAGATCTCCCAGAGATCTCCATCTCAATGCCAAGACCCAGCTCCACTCGACGACCAGCAAGCTACAGTGCTGGACACCCCATGCCAAACAACTAGCAAGACAGCAACACAACCCCATCCATTAGCACAGAGACTGCCTAAAATCATAATAAGGCCACAGACACCCCGAAACACACCACCAGACGTGGACCTGCCCACCAGAAAGACAAGATCCAGCCTCATCCACCAGAACACAGGCACTAGTCCCCTCCACCAGGAAGGTTACACAACCCACTGAACCAACCTAAGCCACTGGGGACAGACACCAAAAACAACAGGAACTATGAACCTGCAGCCTGCAAAAAGGAGACCCCAAACACAGTAAGATAAGCAAAATGAAAAGACAGAAAAACACACAGCAGATGAAGGAGCAAGATAAAAATGCACCAGACCTAACAAATGAAGAGGAAATAGGCAGTCTACCTGAAAAAGAATTCAGAATAATGATAGTAAAGATGATCCAAAATCTTGGAAATAGAATGGAGAAAATACAAGAAACGTTTAACAAGGACCTAGAAGAACTAAAAAGCAAACAAACAGTGATGAACAACACAATAAATGAAATTAAAAATTGTCTAGAAGGGATCAATAGCAGAATAACTGAGGCAGAAGAACAGATAAGTGACCTGGAAGATAAAAGAGTGGAAACAACTACTGCAGAGCTGAATAAGAAAAAAAGAATGAAAAGAATTGAGGACAGTCTCAGAGACCTCTGGGACAACATGAAACACACCAATATTTGAATTATAGGGATCCCAGAAGAAGAAGAGAAAAAGAAGGACTGAGAAAATATTTGAAGAGATTATAGTTGAAAACTTCCCTAATATGGGAAAGGAAACAGTCAAGTCCAGGAAGCCCAAGAGTGCCATACAGGATAAATCCGAGGAGAAATATGCCAACACACATATTAATCAAGCTATGAAAAATTAAATACAAAGAACAGATATTAAAAGCAGCAAGGGAAAAACAATAAATAACACATAAGGGAATCCCCATAAGGTTCATAGCTGATCTTTCAGCAGAAACTCTGTAAGCCAGAAGGGAGTGGCAGGGCATATTTAAAGTGATGAAGGACAAAAACCTACAACCAAGATTACTCTACCCAACAAAGATCTCATTCAGATTTGACGGAGAAATTAAAACCTTTACAGACAAGCAAAAGCTAAGAGAATTCAGCACCACCAAACCAGCTTTACAACAAATGCTAAAGGAACTTCTCTAGACAGGAAACACAAGAGAAGGAAAAGACCTACAATAATAAACCCAAAACAATTAAGAAAATGGTAATAGGAACATATATATCGATAATCACCTTAAATGTAAATGGATTAAATGCTCCAACCAAAAGACATAGACTGGCTGAATGGATATAAAAACAAGACCCATATATATGCTGTCTACAAGAGACCCACTTCAGACCTAGAGACACATACAGACTGAAAGTAAGGGGATGGAAAAAGGTATTTCATGCAAATGGAAACCAAAAGAAAGCTGGAGTAGCAATTCTCATATCAGACAAAATAGACTTTAAAATAAAGACTATTAGAAGAGACAAAGAAGGACACTACATAATGATCAAGTGATGGATCCAAGAAGAAGATATAACAATTGTAAATATTTATGCACCCAACATAGGAGCACCTCAATGCATAAGGCAAATACTAACAGCCATAAAAGGGGAAATTGACAGTAACACAATAATAGTAGGGGACTTTAACACCCCACTTTCACCAATGGACAGATCATCCAAAATGAAAATACATAAATAAACACAAGCTTTAAATGATACATTAAACAAGATGGACTTAACTGATATTTATAGGACATTCCATCCAAAAACAACAGAATACACTTTCTTCTCAATTGCTCATAGAACATTCTCAAGGATAGATCATATTTTGGGTCACAAATCAAGCTTTGGTAAATTTAAGAAAATTGAAATTGTATCAAGCATCTTTTCTGACCACAACACTATGAGATTAGAAACCAATTACAGGAAAAAATCTGTAAAAAACACAAACACATGGAGGCTAAAAAATACACTAATAAATAACCAAGAGATCACTGAAGAAATCAGAGAGGAAATCAAAAAATACCTAGAGACAAATGACAACATAAACACAACAACCCAAAACCTATGGGATGCAGGAAGAGCAGTTCTAAGAGGGAAGTTTATAGCAATAAAGTGAGCAATAAAATATAGCAATAATATGAAAAACTCATGTTGCCAACAAACACATGAAAGGATGCTCAACATCACTAATCATTAGAGAAATGCAAATCAAAACTACAATGAGGTATCACCTCACACCAGTCAGAATGGCCATCATCAAAAAATCTGCAAACAATAAATGATGGAGAGGGTGTGGCGAAAAGGGAACCCTCTTGCACTGTTGGTGGGAATGTAAATTGATACAACCACTATGGAGAACAGTATGGAGGTTCCTTAAAAAGCTAGAAATAGAACTACCATATGACCCAGCAATCCCACTACTGGGCATATACCCTGAGAAAACCATAATTCAAAAAGAGTCATGTACCACAATGTTCATTGCAGCTCTATTTGCAATAGCCAGGACGTGGAAGCAACCAAAGTGTCCATCAACAGATGAATGGATAAAGAAGATGTGACACATATATACAGTGGGATATTACTCAGCCATAAAAAGGAATGAAACTGAGTTATTTGTTGTGAGGTGGATGGACCTAGAGACTGTCCTACAGAGTGAAGTAAGTCAGAAAGAGAAAAACAAATACCGTATACTAACTCATAGATATGGAAACCAAAAAAAAAAAAAAGGTCATGAAGGACCTAGGCACAAGATGGGAATAAGGATGCAGACCTAGTAGAGAATGAACTTGAGTATATGGGGAGGGGGAAGGGTAAGCTGGGACGAAGTGAGAGAGTGGCATGGACATATATACACTACGAAACGTAAAATAGATAGCTAGTGGAAACACCTGCATAGCACAGGGTGATCAGCTCGGTGCTTTGTGACCACCTAGAGGGGTGGGAGGGAGGGAGATGAAAGAGAGAAGAGATATGGGGACATATGTATATGTAAAACTGATTCACTTTGTTATAATGCAGAAACACACCTTTGTAAAGCAATTATATTCCAATAAAGATGTTAAAAAAAAAAAAGACTGCATTTATTAGTCTCCATTGCAGCAAGGGGTTACCATGTGACTAAGTTCTGCCAATTGCATGAGAGTGGAAATGTGGCATGCAATTTGGGGTTTGGCCTTTCCAGCAGTGGATTTTATTGGGTTTTATTCCATAGGCCCTTTTGACAGCCTGGAATAGACTAAAGGCTCCTTTTAAAAATAATATTTGTATATGCATCAAGTAAATACTTAGGATTATGAGGAGACAAATTATATGACATACTGATATCAAAATATTAAAAGGATAAATTTGTGATACAGTGATATAGATGTTTATCAACACATTGAACAAGATTTAGCAGCAGGTTTATGGCAGAATTATGAACATTAGGGTTGCTTGGGGTGAAGGTGGGAGAGACAGATATTTCAGGGTAGGGTAATGCTTGGATTCAAAGCACTTAGGTTTCTCTGGGTTCTAAGAGTAAATGGACTCTATTCTCATGTTTTCTAGACTCTAGAAACTTCTAACTTTGTCCCAATCCTACCCAAAGTCCTAATTCTCAAGCATCACTTAAAGGAAAATTATAGATGCATAATGGACATGGCTTTTCTGTGAATTAGGAAGGTAAAGAGCAGGTTCAGGAATGTTTTTAAGTAAGACGGGGACCTTTTAAAGTATTCTCATTCTGGTTTACTTGATTTTGTAAACCCAGCTAAAAGAAGTGGTATTTCCTTTATTGGGCTCCTCAGTACTTAATTCATTTATCCATCCATCCATCCATCCATCCATCCATCTATCCATCTATTCATCCGTCCATTCATGCAACAAATATTTTTTGAGAAAAATGAATCTGCCATAGTCCAGACACTATACTGGGTTATCTAAAAAATGTTGGCGACTCATAAACTTGCCAGATGTTGTGTAGTGGGTGTGACCTGTAGTGACAGGCCAGTGGCACCTCACCCTTAAGTCTGATCACATCTGCCGGTCCAGTTAGAACAAGATAGGAATTAGGTTTACAAAGCACTCTAAAGGGATAGTGAGGAACTAGTTAGTTTTTGGCTCCCTGTTTTAAGTTTGTTGTATAATTGCCTGATCTTTTCTGAGAGTATCTGGGTCTCTCTTTGAGCAAACTTCTGGCTTGTAATAGGTCAGTTCAAGGAGAGCATACGGTCATTCCTAGGAAATTTCCATAATAAAAAATTCTCTGTGACCCTAATGATTCAAACTGGCCATCTGCCTTGCTCAAAATCACTGGGAAATATGTTGCATCCTAAATTTCCATTTATTTGTGTCTGACTTAGCCTGATCTTTTAAAAACTACATGTCACTTGCTCTATTGAGCATTGCTATATTTAATGCTCATCTTGGAGTAAAGTAGAAATTACATCCTTTTTTTAAAAAAAAATATAAACATTTGAACCACGTTGAATCAAAATCAGTTTTTTAATTTAAATTGGTTGATGGGAAAATAAATCTGAAATGAGCACAAAAAAATATATGAAAGTAAATCTTTCCTGGGAGAATCTACAATATGTCTGTAGGTTTAGTTGTTCTTTCAGGCTCATCCTTGGACATTTTCTCAGGTTACCTGCCTATATTAGGTCAAATGAAATGATGTGTGAGACTGGCCTTGTAAGCACCACTGTTCCATGCAAAAAGAAGGCATTGCCACTGTCAACTAATGGCCTAAGAAGGCATTTCCTCCAAAAGAAGTTAGGTGGTTTTCCCCATTATGTATCTGTTTATCTTTTACTTTTGTCTTGTTTATTATTTTTTGTATCTATGTGTAACTGTAAACCATTTGTTAGAGAGCACTTTGAATCCTGTCTCTCAATTCTATCAAGTATTTTTCTTGGTGGATTCACTTGAGCCAAAGACTTCTAGATTTTCTGTTTAGTGGTTTACTGGATTTTTGTTACTTGTTACCCACATTCCCACAGAGAAGGGACTTCTGATAAATGGAAAATAATTTCATATCGGAAGGATATAAATGTAACTGGCATAGAAATGAATAGGTAAGATAAATGAGAGTCGTATGGCTGCTTCTGGACCTGCCTATTACCACCATATTATCCTTGATGTATTTAAAAGCTATCTCTATAACTAAGTAAATGGAAAATGGCAAATGGTTTATTTACCATTCTATGTTCTCTTAAATAAGGGGTTCAAATATTGGAGTGGTAAAATGTGGTAGGGTGGGAGTGTGTTGGATGGCTTTCTTGACATTCTTTTGAAAAATTTGCGTTACATTGGCAGTCTCTTTGCTAATCGTAATAGTAATAATGATAATTAAAAACTACTATCATTTTGGAGCACTTACTATGTGCTAGGCATTTTATATACATTATCTTCACAACAAAAAGGGAAAATAGATGCTATTATTTGCTTGCCAATGCCTATATATGTGTGTATATATATTTTTATATATAGATATATAAAGTAGTAAGCATATAATGTTGATATAATTAGAGTGGATTAGTTATTTGCATTAGGATTTTGACAACTTGTAGGAGTTCTTTACCAGATTTCAAGCCAGCTCTAAACCCTCATAAAAGTCTTGTGAGACAGGCTGGCAGCCAACATCTTTATATAGGCAGGGCTTGAGCCTGATTCAGTTTTTTGCCTAGCACCTAGCTTATTTTTAGAATGCAATACATAGTAATAAAAATAAAATAGTGAACAACAATATAATCAAAGTAATACAGATTTACTTCTCAGATTAGATGTGCTCTCACTGGAATTTCTTTTAGGGTGTCTGAGGTATTCCTTGTCTGGCAATAGAGATGGAATAAAATTACACCAATTTTAGATAAAAATTATTCAAGCTTTCAACAGAATAGGCCAGCAGCCTCTCCCTGTGAGTAAGCTAGGCAGAGCTGGAGTCTCCACTGACTGCTTCACTCCTCCTGGCACATTTGCCTTGCCACAGTGAGCTTGTGTGTGCCCTCCACACCTGTGGGCATCCTCCGGCTGTGTCCACAATCCTCGGGTAACATTAATCACCACCCCTCTGCTTCCAGACCAAGTTAGGACTTGTTGGCACATGGGATGTAGTCAGGGTGTCACTGAAGGAAAATTACTTTTTGGGACCCCACACAGGGCTCATGGCATCTGCTGCAGTATATTCTTCACATTCCCATATTCTGGCCTTCAGTCTTACAGCTCCACTGATGTGATATTGCTAGGAGCCTGGAATTCCTCGGATACAGGGAGACAGATCACTGCTTTATCTAGCTCACAACAGACTCCATGTAAAAACACAATGTTAGGGTATTTAACTGACAATGAGAAATGTAACTGCCAAAAAGAATTTCTCTTAGTGAACTCTATATGAGAAGCTAAATCTTAATCAGAGGGTTGCTTGGTTAGCATTAAAGCAGGGCGGGGGAGTTAGCATAATGAGTTGAATATTTAAAGACCCCAGGGTCATGTTAGTCTGGGACCAGGAATCTCGTGGCCACCAAGATGGGAAATGGTAAATTCTTAAGCCAGAGCATTTCTGCCCCTGGAAGTTCCCTGCCCTGGAGACAACTAGTGCCTGCTGGAGGCTGTTGGATGATGCTGGAAATATTTCCCCTGGCCACTGGCACCTCCCCAGTGCACTGCACTGAGTAGGCACTAAGAGAAAGAGAGTTAAACAACAAGCCCCTATAGCACATAGACGTAAATGCCTTTATTCTAATCCTACATTCACATTGGGAAGTGATCATATTTCTGAATTACGATGCCAAGTAGTTTAAAAAAAAATTCATCTAGCTAGAGAATAAATGTGGTAGATTAAAATAAGCCAAGAAAAAAGGGGGTGGGGTGCAAATCCCATATAGATGTTTCAATTTCATTTAGTGGCTTATTTATGTAGATAAGAGCATTTTAAAAAACAGACACTTCCAGGAGGTTTAAATCTACCTAATATTCATAACTTAGTACACTTAAATGAATAATTTTTGGTGACATATAATACTTGATTTACAGAAAATGACAAGATACAGAGAATAAACTAGTGATTACCAGTGGGGAGAGAGAAGTGAGGAGGGGCAAGATAGGACAGAGGGTTAAGAGGTACAAACTACTCTGTATAAAATACATAAGCTACAAGAATATATTGTACAGCACAGGGAATATAGCCAATATTTTATAATAACTTTAAATGGAGTATAATCTATAAAAATATTGAATCATTATGTTGTACACCTGAAATTAATATAATATTGTAAATCAACTATACTGCAGTTTTAAAAAATGACAATCAAGAACTTTACACAAGAAGAAACTGAGACCCACAGAGTTGAAGACATACAAATGATTAGAGGTAGAAGCAAAATATACACTTGCTTAACTTTCAGTCCATAGTTGTTTGCATAATTAAGTACAGCTTATTTTTCTTCTATCACCCAGTTGATATGCACCAAATAAGGAATGGAATTTGGGTTTGAGAGAGAGGGAGAGGGGTAAGGGGTAATTTTTTTGAGAATGACACAATGTTAGGGGCCAGGGAACCCAAGTAGAGCCCCAGTGGAAGGTCATAGGGTGCAGAGAGGACCATAATGGACATCTTCAATTCTGCAGTTTTTTTAGAACTGGTCAGCAGCTCTCATGCCAGATTTTGGATAGCTTTATATTCTATTACTTCAACTGCATTAGTTTTGTAATATACAAAACACTCATCATCAAGTACATGAGGGGAAAACAGAGCTGTGGGAAGATGATGACACTAAGACCTGGAGATCCTGGTTAATGGATAACTTATGAGAATGTAGCAAACTCATTTTTTTTTTCATTCTATATTTATTGAGTACCTCTGCCCAGATATGCCCTGGGCATAACCCAGAGGACACAAAGATTAATAGCACATGGTCCCAGCCCTCAAGAAGCCACAGTCCAGTGAAGTCTTTCACTTAATCAATTACAGTTACTGCATAATATACCCAATGATCCAAAGCTATATAAGACATGGTGATAATATAGAGGTAGGAGAACATAATTCTATTGGGAGTGGTCAAAGAAGGCTTTCCAGAAAAGGTGACCTATGAACTGGGTTTTGAGTAATGAATAGCCTTAACCATGGCCTTAAGCTGTTACCTCATCCCACCACACCCCTGCTTCATGAACCCTGTGCTACCTACTTTGCCACTCTTAACTGCACCATGGAGTTTTCCTTCATTGCAATGCCTTTTCTCTATTACTTAAAAAATAAAAAAGCTTACTTGTCTTTCAAGGCCTATCTCTAGCACCCTCTAAACCAGAGATCAGAAAACTATGGCTTGTGAGTCAAATTTGGTCCACTATTTGTTTTGTAAATAAAGTTTTATTGGAACACGGCCATATTCATTGAAGTATCACCTTATGTGTTTGGTGTTACAATAGCAGAATTAAGCAGTTGTTTTAGAGATGGCATGGCCTCCAAAACTATGTATCCTTGAGATAATAGTTATTTAACTTTCATGTTTCAATTTCCTTATGAGTCACATGGCAGTAATTATTAAAGCTGCAGCATGTTTTTATAATGATTAAATGAGCTGTTGTGTATTTGATGGATGCTGTGATGTGGCACCCTCATCCCTCTTCTGAATGAGGATCTATTTCCTCAGTTGTCAAAACATAGCACTTAGCTGTCAACCTTCTGCTGTGTTGGAAGAAAACTTCACTTCAGGTCATGACTCTTTTCTGGGGCAGTGCCCATCTAATGACTAATTACTCTGGCAAGTATGGACTTAACCCCCTGCCCCCGCAACTCAGATCTGTACCAGCACCAGAGGTCCCCATGGATCATAGAAATTCAGGCTTTTCCTGTGCTGGATCCTGCTACCTTCCTCACTGTTCCATAGGTGTTGATCTCAAGAGCATTCCCTAAACTCCTTCTCAGGGTCTACACCCAATGATCCCCGCCTGTGATAGTAGGTACCAGGATTGGTCTCCAAGCATAGACACTAAGATGGCATTTTGGAGCTGATCACCGTCTCCTGGCTGCAATGTGAGTGCTGTTACTGGTAGGTAGAACACGCATAGCCCAGGCAGCTGTGCAGTTGTTTCACCAGTCATGACCTACGAGTGGAAGGGGATGTGCTGGCTGATGCTGTGTGTCAGGCATTTGAGAAGTAAGAAGGAAATAGTAATCTTTTTTTTTCACTGTTGTGGCCTCTCCCGTTGCGGAGCACAGGCTCCGGACGTGCAGGCTCAGCGGCCATGGCTCACGGGCCCAGCTGCTCTGTGGCATGTGGGATCCTCCCGGACCGGGGCACGAACCCGTGTCCCCTGCATTGGCAGGCGGACTCTCAACCACTGCGCCACCAGGGAAGCCTGGACATAGTAATCTTAAGGGCAGTGAATTGGCTGGCTGTGGTCAAGTTCCACTGATGCCCTGGAAAAGGGTAGCAAAAGAGCTGAGATGGATTAATCAGCAATTAAATCCTAATTGTGAAGACCAGATGGCCTCCCTCGAAACAGAAAAAAAAAAGGCTCTTATATCAGAAATTGAGGATAAGGGGTTCAAATACAAGGACCAAGGCCAGGATTTAATGGTAAGAGTAGCTGAGGCAGGTTTGTTATGCCAAGGTTGGGAAAAATGGGCCCCGGACACAAGGGATGGGTGTATCTGTGTGGATCCCCCCCCCCTCCAAGAATCTTTAATTTCCAGATTACCCTGAATCCTCTGAGCCTGCACAAATGGCCCACTCTTCCTCTCTGTTAAGGGCTAGATACACACACACACACACACACACTCACTCTCTCTCTCTCTCCATGCTTGAAGTTAATCCTCTGTACTCATTCAGGATCTCCGCCATCCCCCCTCCCAATCACCAGGTCAATAACTAGGATTAAATCACAATATACCTCTGCCAAGGACCTACTGGAACTGATAAGGGAGGAAAAAGACCATCCCCCTATAGTCTAACTTCAAGACTAGCCAACTGGGGAAGTATGCATGGGACTGGGTTCTGAGTGTGCCCGGCCAAGGTGGGTGGACGATAAATTTAGGTATGAGAGTTTGCCAATATGAGAGCATTTGCCCACAGTACAGGATGTAATAATATCCTGGCAAGGATCCAAGAGAAAGGATGTGAATGTGTTGCAGGCTGGCTCCCAGAGCATGGAAAAAGCAATGCCCCATACTCAGTGAGGTAGAAATGATGGAGTTGATGTGCCAGACAGATGGAGAAAAGAAAGAACATGTTTACATGTTCTTTACACAATGGAGAAAGGAAAGAACGTGTTCAACGGCTCTTCTCCCTTGCCCAATTTGACAGTAAATGACATGTGCAGCAGTCTCAGCCTAGTTTTATTATTGCTGTATCATTCTGAAGATGTCCAAATCAGTCAAGAGGATGCAGATTTGTGCCAAGAAGAGTACTCCAAGAATGTCCCATAGGGACACAGTAGTCCAGACACACTGGGAGATACACAGACCATTGAGGGTTCTGCTGGATCCAAACAGTTACAGTTTCTGCAATCCTCTTACCTCCCAACACCACATCCTCAACCAGATATCCCTGTATCTGTCCTAGGTGTGCAGTTTTGTGGCTCTGGCTTATGGGACCCCATTATGCAGGGACACCTTGTATAGTTGTGTCTGGCTATGAGATGGGGCCCATCATTTCCAAGGACAAAGTGTAACAGAGGAAGAAAAGGAGGCAGCTGGCTGCCCTTTGTGTGATTATCAATTTCGGGAGAACTGTTCTTCTCTAATAACAAGAAGTAATTTTTGCTTAGGAAGCAATCTCTGAGCTTTCTCTTTTCTGGTCTCTATCTATATTATTTATTGATTTGCAGGTTCCAGCATGTCAGCTATTTTACACGAATTCTTTTCTATTTTAAAAATCAGTAATGTATATAGATACTATTCGGACATCCCTTGTGTATTGTTCCTTGGGAACGTTGAGCTGAGAATGCTTGCTTTTAGATTAGCCAAGTGACCTTAGCACACAAAGAAATTATTACCCATCATTTTTTTTAAACATCTTTATTGGAGTATAATTGCTTTACAATGTTGTGTTAGTTTCTGCTGTATAATAAAGTGAATCAGCTATACCTATACCTATATCCTCATATCCCCTCCCTCTTGCGTCTCCCTCCCACCCTCCCTATCCCACCCCTCTCGGTGGTCACAAAGCACCGAGCTGATCTCCCTGTGCTATGCGGCTGCTTCCCACTCATCCATAAAAAGAAACAAAATTAGGTTATTTGTAGTGAGGTGGATGGACCTAGAGTCTGTCAAAAAGAGTGAAGCAAGTCAGAAGGAGAAAAGCAAATACCGTATGCTAACACATATATATGGAATCTAAAAAAAAAAATGGTTCTGAAGAACATCATTTGTTTTTAAACTCCATGGCCTTACATCGGCCTGATTTTCCATGGGTAGAATACATATTCACGCTGGTTGCAGTTTAAGGAGAGTTAAGAAAGCTCCCTTATTTTCTCTTAGACTGACTTCCTAGAAATATTCTCCCCCAAAGTGTTTTAAATTCCACTATAATCAACACTGTTGTACAATAATGCTATGAATGGGTCCAAAGTAGTCACTCTGCATAATGCAGTGCTGCTTTAATGCAAGGTTCAAGACATAAGCCCAGGGAGCCTGCTGGAAGGACTGAAGCCAATGCCAAATCCCATTACATTGGAATCTGAGCTATCACAGGACTGTGTTATCATCGTTTCATTCCATGTTTAGCAAACTGGTCTCTGGTTACTCGTTGAACTCTCCCTGTGTTTCTCATTTACTGCAGAAGAACCAATCGGATTCTCTCTTTACTCTTTGTCTAAAGAGTGGAAATCATTGATATAATGGGGAGCAGGAAGACCATGAAAAAGAGAATAGGAGAACAAAGGGAAGGGATTCAGCAAATAGGTATAAACACCAGTTTGGGGCTGAAACAGTTTGCTCAAATAAAAGACCAAATAGGGTGATGGAAAGAATTTGGAGTTAATTGCCAGAGTTCTGAGGCTCTTAGAGAACCAGTGTTGCAGTCTTGGACATAGCAGTTAATGTTTGTTTATCTCAGTTACTTCGCCTGTAAAATGCAAAGTACTGTGCTTGCCTTGCCCATCTCCCTGGCTGATTGTGAAACCCAAGTTTATATTTCTGATGACTCTCTGTGAAACATACTGTGCTCTAGGAAGGCACTTGGTTTTTGTTATGGGTTTCTGAGTGTGTATAAATCATGCCTCAAAATCTATTGGGAAAGTAGTTGGGTATAAAAGAGTACATAGAACTGAATTAATATTTATGTGACATATCAAGAATAGAGGAGCGTCTACTTGACAATTTTGCCTGGTTGCAATCCTGGTGCTGCTATTATAGAGCTGAGGATGTCCCAGTTGACCAGCCTCCACTGGGGGAACTGTGGTTTTGGCGAAGAAGGTGGCTGGTCCAGATCACATCCAACTATGATATCCAGTAACTTGGGTTTATTGTTGGTTACCTCTCAGTCGAATGATATTTCTCTGGAAGCACAAGCTTCTACAGTTTAGGGAAGACAGTGTCAGCTAAAAAAGAATTCCTGCTCCATTTGCTTTGTTTTGTTTTTCTGTATCAGTATCCACAGTTAGCTATTCACTGGCAAGACTGACCCATTTTTACATCCACTTTTGAATAAATAAATTTTTACTCAGGAAAGAATTAAGGTATGGTCCTGGACATCATGGCCTTTTTTTTCCTTTGAGTTTTCAAATTTCAGTCAACAAAAGAGATCACATCATCAAATAATAAAAATAAATAATATTGAGTACCTTCTATATTCTAACTGCTGTGCTAAGAATTATATGTATACTATTTCACCAGTTCTAATAGTGAAATAGAGTAGGTATTTGTGTTTCTGTTTGGAGAAAGCAAGATTTAAGATGAAGCCACACACACGAGATTGCATAGTCATACGGGGTAGAGCCAGGATTCAGATCCATCTTTCACTTATTTTGAATCCCAGATCCTTAATCACTTTGTTCTCCTATCTTCACCAAAGGGCATCTGCTCTGAGGAAGGTGTGCTGTGTACTGGGGATGGAAGGATGAATAAAGTAGTAATTCTGTCCTCATCAAGTTCCATTTGATGTTTGAATGAGCATTATAAAAGCTATTATTGAGAGGCCCACAAGACTGAAATGATTACCATAATAGTGTTTCATAGAAATAATAAATTTTTACAATTTGAGGGGAAAATATTCCATTTTTAAGCAGTAAAAGTGATAGCAGAATGTATGTTATATCTTGACTTCAGCAAGGCGCCAGACAGTATTTCATAACATTTTTGAGGGAGAATTGTAGAACTATCATGTAAATGACAGTGTAATATGGAGAATTCAGAGCTGATTAAACCCATACATCAAAATGTATTGACTAATACAGTCAAGATCAAGCTGGAGTGCGGTTCTGGAGGTGAGCCATTGGGCTCTGTCTTTACTCATGACCTACTCGTCTCTTTTAACAGTGCCTTAGGTCATTGATTTGTTTAGCACATAACAAATCTGTGGATGGCGTAAGACTTTGAGAAATAATTGACACATTGAATTAAACAAGGTCGTTATCATTAAGGATAATGTAAAGCCTTTGATTTAGGTTCAGAAAGTCAACTACATTTGTATAGAATGATACTAATAATGGGCTAGAAAGATTTAAACGTGTAGTATGTCTAAATAACAAAATATGTATGCTAATGGAGCAGGTGTTACCTTAGACTGAAATAATAAAGTCTTATGTCCAGATCAACGAAGATAAGTTTCAGTGTATTTATTTCTGTACTTTAAAAAAATATTCTGATAGTTCCAGGTGTCTTCCTTGAAATGAGATATTGACCAGATAAAGGCAACAGAGACATTTATTTAGGACCTACTATGTGAGGACCAGATTATGTGCTAGGTGTCATCCAAATCTCACAACATCTCTGTGAAACACTTTTAAAGAAGACGTAACAACTGAACCTCAGAGAGGTTAATAAGTTGTTTGCAGTGAAGCTGAGATTTGATGTCAGACTGATGTAACTCCAAAACTCATAGCCACACCACCAAATCAGGCTCCCAGAGGGCTCTAAGCTCTGAAGGGAGCAACCTGGGGGTGGGAATGAACGGAGGTAGCTAAGAGTAGAGGAGAAGTGAATTAACATTTATTAGGCATCTACTATTTGCTAAACATTTTACATGCATAGTCTCAATTAATATAGTAACTCAACAAAATAGGTATTATCACATACCCATTTTAATATGAGAAAACTGAGGTTCAAATGGCTAAATATGACCTAGGCATTTTGAATGTATAGAAATATTGAACCACTATGTTGTATAACAGGAACCAACATAGTGTTGTAGGTCAGTTATATCAATATTTCAGAAACAAGCAAACATGCAAACACATAGAAAAAGAGATTAGATTTGTTATTAACAGGCAGGGGGTAAGGGTGGGAATTGGATGAAGGCAGTCAAAATGTACAAATTTCCAGTTTAAAGTAAGTACTAGGGATATAATGTACATGATAAATTAACACTGCTGAATGTCATCCATGAAAATTGTTGAGCATAAATCCTAAGAATTCTCACAGCAATGACAAAATACTTTTTTCTGTTTCTTTAATTTTATATCTATATGAAATAATGGATGTTCACTAAACTTATTGTGGTAATCATTTCATGATGTATGTAAGTCAAATTATGTTGTACACCTTAAACTTATACAGTGTTATATGTCAGTTATATCAAAATAAAACTGGAAGAAAAAAATAACTTACCTAAGGTCACCTAATAAATAAGTGGTAGAGTCAAGATCAGGCTACTCATCTGTTCTATGACCATGGTTTGCCATCCCCACTTTCAGATATAACACATGGCACCCATATTGATTTTGCCCAGTCTGTAAATCTGTGTTGTAATTAACTTTTTAGAAAAAAAACTCAATTTTTAAAACTTAACTTTTTTTTTTTTTTTGCGGTACGTGGGCCTCTCAGTGCTGCGGCCTCTCCCGTCGCGGAGCACAGGCTCCGGACGCGCAGGCTCAGTGGCCATGGCTCACGGGCCCAGCCACTCCGCGGCATGTGGGATCTTCCCGAACCAGGGCACGAACCCGTGTCCCCCGCATCGGCAGGCAGACTCCCAACCACTGCGCCACCAGGGAAGCGCAAAACTTAACTATTTTTAAAAATATTTATTTATTTTTGGCTGCGTTGGGTCTTCGTTGTTGCATGCGGGCTTTCTCTAGTTGCGGCGAGTGGGGGCTACTCTTCATTGCGGTGCGCGGGCTTCTCATTGCGAGTGGCTTCTCGTTGCGGAGCACGGGCTCTAGGTGCGTGGGCTTCAGTAGTTGTGGCACACGGGCTTAGTTGCTCCACAGCATGTGGGATCTTCCCAGACCAGGGCTCGAACCCGTATCCCTTGCATTGGCAGGCAGATTCTTAACCACTGTGCCACCAGGGAAGTCCCTAAACTCAACTATTTAACTGGAAAATTGTATACAGAACCATAAATGAGAAGCCAAATCTATGTATGCCAAATCTATAAAAGAGAAACTGTATGCCAAATCTATAAAAGAGAAACTAACACCCCTTTGCTATAAACAAGAAGAGACCATAAACGTAAGAATGTTATAAACAAAAGGATGTTGGATACTAGCTAGATACTGTTGCCTGCAGAAGGTTCTAACTCTGAGGTCCCCTTTCTCTTTGTTGGAAAACGAAATTAGCCTGGTTACTAAGCCGTTTAGATCCCTGACCTGTAAAGAACTGAAGAATTCAAACAGAAGTAATTTTCTCACAATAATTATATGTAATTCAATGCTGTTTAATGCAGTGTCTGTGAGATAGCTGAAATCATCTCCTGAACCATCTGAAGACATCTCAGCTTTCACCAGTTGCTCACATCCAATATTTTTGAATATACTCTTTACCATTCTTCTTAATTGCCTTGAAGAATAGTAGGATGATGCATCTGGTAGGGGGAAAAAAAGGCTTAGGACAGTCACCACCATTTCAAATTCTGGAGGGCTGACATGTGGGAGATAGTACTGAGATAGTACTTATTTCTTATTTTATCCTCAAGAAAGTCAAACAAGGACAAATTGTATGACACTTTGAAATACAACTTTCGGTTCAATGTAATATACAATATGAACAGTAAAACTAACAAAATAAATGGCTATTGCTCAAAGAACTGAGTTCTTTGCTCATGAAAATTGATAGTGGACCATCTTCCAAGATTGATATAAAAGAAATGATTCTATTGTTTGGGGGATTGAAGTCAAATTAAAGATCATTTAGAACTTTAAGATCATTTTCCACTCCATCATTCTCTATGATTCCATGATGCTGCTAGTAGCTCAAAGATCACTGGACATTTAAGATCCTATAGCTGATCTTACCTAGACAAAGATTTTTCAACCTCAGCACTACTGACATTTTTTGACTAGAAAATTCTTTGTCCTCTGACTTGTAGGATGTTTATCAGCATTTCTGGCCTCTACCCACTAGATACTAGTAACACGCCCCCGGTTGTGACAACCAAAAATGTCTCCAGGCATTACCAAATTTCCCCTAGGGGGCAGACCACTCTTGGTTGAGGATCACTGTTCGAGACCCACTTCTCTCTGTGCATATTTGCTCTTCTGAGATAGTAATCAGTAAGAAGTTTCTTAAATATTTATATCTTATATATACCTTTACCATTGCACTTAATGCATTTAACAAACATCTACAACATGCCAGATGCTGTGTAGCCACAGTGGTAAAGGAGACAGAGCCAGTCCACACAGAGCTCTGTGGTGGGTGGATGGGATTGCAGGGGTCGAGGGGCAAAGAGACAGACCTGTATATGGTTTATCATAGTTAACCTGTGTTCCTGTCTGTTTCCACCATTATCTTGGGAGCTTCCTAAGGGTGAGAACCACGTCTTTGAAATCTTTGGGTTCCCAGGGCCTAGCTGAATGCCTGGAATATAGTAGGTGCTCGACAAAACATTTGCTGACTAAATGAATAAGAGGGTAGAAGATTGGGTAAGGGCAGGAAATGGTAACCTACCCAGCACACCACCACCACAACAAAATCAACCATGTTTAGTTGATTGGGGAAGGAGGAAAATTTATATAGTTTTTGTTAGGTCTTGTGGAAGATTAATATCATTGCATCTTTCCATAGTTTCATTTTTTTTAAATCATAGAGTTTTACCAAAAGCCAGGAATAGAGAAATCTCAGAATGAGGGAAGTGTACTTATAGGGGTATGGGTAGTGGGGAGGGAGGGGAACTTTGGCTCAGAGGATTTCCATACTTTCATTGTATGTTGTTTTTATGAGCATTGTCCCTTATCCTAACACATCTAGGAATATAAAAAAAAGATGAACCAGGCATGACCAGCCACCCCCTCTTTCTAGCACTTTACCTTAAGGTTGATAAGTAAAAATTTGACCCAGAGAAATGATCAAAGCAGTGCTTTTTGTTGTGGTTCTTTTGAATTAGGCATTTTGGTGTATTTGGTGCAAATTTACTGAATTTCATTACCAATTTCAAGATGGCATGAGGGATAAGTAAGGATTGGGAAGATTAATGATCAAATTGACATTGCAATGCTATATGTTTTAAGTCATTAAACTATCTCTCCATTGAAATAACCATATCAATATGTCCCATATCTGGAAATGACATAATTTACATAAAGTAAGTACATGGCAAATAGAGAAATTCCTTATGGCACCAAAAATGTTAAATATCTTTCTTCTAAGTCATAATGGCTGAATCTCTGACCCAGATCTATGTATTTATGTCCTTCTAAGGGAAGAGCAGTCTGTAAATAAAAATTAAAAGAGTAGTTCACTCTGCACTTTATTTTTTAAAAGGTCCCTTACATGGGGCTTCCCTGGTGGCGCAGTGGTTGAGAGTCCGCCTGCCGATGCAGGGGACACGGGTTCGTGCCCTGGTCCGGGAGGATCCCACGTGCCACGGAGCGGCTGGGCCCGTGAGCCATGGCCGCTGAGCCTGCGCGTCTGGAGCCTGTGCTCTGCAACGGGAGAGGCCACAGCAGTGAGAGGCCCACGTACCGCAAAAAAAAAAAAAAAACACAAAAACAAAAGGTCCCTTACACTTGTGATTCTTAGTGTGAGGACAGGAACTATTTCACACTTATTTTTATACCCCACACAACACACAGCACATTGTCTTACTCATAGGAGGCACAAAACAAAGTTTATTGAAGGAAAAAAGAAAGCATGTCGCAATATAATTATTTCATGTACATCATGGATTCTGTCATACTTCACCAATATTTATACCTGTTATATAGTTGACCCTTGAACAATATGGGTTTGAACTGCTCAGGTCCACTTACTGTATATATATATTTTTTCAATAAATATATTGGAAAATTTTAATGGAGATTTGAGACAATTTGATAAACTCTCAGATGAATCATGTAGCCTAGAAATATCAAAGAAATTAAGAAAAAGTTAAGTATGTGAAGAATGCATAAAATATATGTAGATATTAGTTGATCCTTACATAGGCATAAGGTGAGTGATATTTAATATAAAACTAATAATGTATTAGTTTTCTTACTGTTTCATAACTTTGCTTTCAGAGAATTACATTACTGTTCACTATGCCTCCCTCTTTCATAATTGGTGAAACTGCACATCAGTCTGTCATCACAGGTAAGTGATTTTTTTAAAAATGAAGTTTCCAATACTGTATTATGAATATGATTGTAATACTGTATGCCGTAAAAATTTTATAATGATTCATTAGTGTATAGGGTAGGCTATACAATCGATATGTGAAGCAATTGTATTGATTACACTAGGCTACCATATTGCTGCTGCTTTATTATCAATGCATGAATCGTTACACCTGTAAATAAATATGAATTTCCTTTTCACGTTATATTTTCATTTTTGATGTCTAGTGTTAATAATAACCTCTACAGTATTTTATATCATATAAGACAATTTTGATATAGGTACTGACAGATGATTCATCTTGTAAACAGATGATTCAAACTTACTGTAACGATAAATACAATACCGTACTGTAAATGTATTTTTGCTTACTTATGGTTTGCTTAATAACATTTTCTTTTCTCTAGCTTACTTTATTGTAAGAATACAGTATATAATACATATAACATACCAACTATGTGTTAACTGTTTATGTTATCAGTAAGGCTTCTGGTCAACAGTAGGCTATTAGTAGTTAACTTTTGGGGGAGTCAAGTCAAACACAGATTTTTAACTGCTTGGGGGTCTGCACCCCTAACCCCCAAGTTGTTCAGGGCATCACATCTCACATTGCCCTCTATGGTGATTGTTGTGGGACCGGACATTGGTCCAATTGGGGTAGATAAGGCAAAGAGCTGTCTGTTGTTGTTTTCCTGGAAATTTGGAGGAAGGTTGTTTGGTGCTTCCCTCAGTTGAATTTGAGAGAGTGTGAAGTCTAGAGCTGTTGCTGCCATGTTGTAGCCATAAGGAGAGATATGCTAGAGAATTAAGTCTGTCTGAAGGAGGATGGAGGATGGGGGAGGGAGGGAGAGAGAGAGAGAGGGAGAGAGGAGAGGAACAACCGGGTGCTGTAGACATTGATGGAACCTGCAACCAAGCTGTGCCAGAAGCCAGTGAGATTATGTTTTTGGTTTTGTGAGACAGTATATTCTCTCCTTTGGCTTAAAAAGTTTGAACTGATTTTCTGCCACTTTCAACTCATAGTCTTTACTTACACATGCCCTAAACTCAAATTACATTTTCTTCATTTCACAGCATATTATAGTATTATACACACTATGGCAATTTTAATGCTGCAGTGGGGGTAGATGAGGGAGTCTGAGTCGGGGGTTTAGGGTATATAATGTAACATTAATTCATCTAACATTTACTGTGTCTCTATTATATTCCATTGCACAAAGAATTCTGAAAAGGAAACCAAACTTATAAAAGCAATTAGAAAAACTGCTTTTCTCAGATGTTTTTATTCTCCGATTAGGGCTAGATTTTTGTTATAAATACAATCAATGGTTTTGCATTTCATAAGGAAGAGTCTTCTGTAAATGGTAGGTTCCTTCATTTATACGTCATATTAAAAATGATCCCTTTAGAAATATGCAGAGAGGAATTTTTGACATTTATAGCTTCCCAAATAATTTTATACATTCAAATAATACTATAAGAATTCCTCAGAACTCTTCTTTTTTCCTTTAAAAACATCATTATTTTATCATTTAATTTGAGTTTCAGTTAGCCTTTAATTTCCATATCCGAAGGGGCTCTAATTGTGTAGCTTTTCTAAGGATGGTAATATTTGGCTTTCTGCTGGGGTAGAGTCCAACCTTGACGTGGCTTCTAGAAGCATGGACTCTATAGGCATGCAGTAGCTGTTATAGTATATTGACTATCATGTCATTAGCTGGCGCCAGCATTTTCCCAACTTTGGAACCATGATTGCTCAAGCCACTTGAGTTGTGCATTGATATCCTTGAGGAAAACCAACCTTTCTCTGTGATCTCAAGAATTAACACCTAAGTAGTATTCACTTAATCCTCTAGGTCTCAGGCATTGATGTGGCATGATGGATATGTGTAAAATACACTCTTTTAGTTCAAGGCAGAAAATTAACAGCTAATTCCCCAAAATGTGTGCAATCAGGTCAATGATTCCCTACCCTAGTTTGGTTTTTATCAACCTAGAGTCCCAGGATACTAAGGAGGATTATTCAACAAATTAAAAAACATATTCCTTAAGCTATTTCTGACATTTCACAAAGGCTAACAGAATTTGTCCAACTTGAGATAGATTGCATGGGCTGCATGAAATGTTAGATCTGCTTTTGTTTAGAATTATGTTCACTCAACATACTGATACTAGACAGTTCATGTTGATCAGCAAAATTTCATTGGTAGTTAATCTGGTCTTTAATGAAAAATAGGGAAATAATTTATTCAACAAAAATTTATGTCAAGCATCGATCTTATCTTCTTGATGGATAAAATGTTTTAAAACTTAAGATCTTAGCAGTCCTTGAGAGTAAAGAAGTATGGAGCCAGTGATAGTACGTGACCTTCCATCTTATAGATGGAGAAACCAAGCCAAAGAGGTGGAATGCCTTTCCCAAGGCACCACTGGCTAGTGGCTAAGCTGGAACAGGAGTCTATAGGTATTGATTCTATCTGGTGCTTATCCTTTGATATTAAACATAGGAAAATATCTATGTTAGGGCAGAAATGTAGACAGAGTAACATCAGGTTGATAGTATTTGCTTTGAGCTTGCTGTCATGACATGGAAAGTGGCATAAGGTTATCTCTGCTCAGGCGCTATGTGATTCTAAAGGTCAGCAGTATGAGCGGGTGGAGACAGCTACTTACATGGTACTGAAAGCTTTCCAGCCAGGAAAAATATCTTCCTGCACCAGCCTGGCATAAAACCTAATTCAAGTTGAAGCACAATCCTCTCGTTTTGAAGTTTTCCTTTCTTCATTAAAATTCAAGTGAAATATATGCCTTTTCCCAAATTTATCCAAATTTAATTGCTTTTCTACAAAGTAGAGGTAGCTTCTCCCTAGCTTAGTTTTCCTTTCTACAAACTTCTAGGCTGTCTATTTTTTGTCTTTTCTATACTTGAACTTTTCTAAGAAAATATCAAGGGTGCTAATGGCGATGATATATCTGGGTAGTGAGATATGAGTATTTTTTTTAAATAGTCAAATCTTGAAAAATGAACATATATCAGTTTTACAAAAGTAATAAAGTAGCTACTTAAAAATACAGACTTCTTTAAAACAAATAATGTTAAAGAAATCACATAACCTCTGCATTGTTATCAACATGTGTCACTTCAGCCTTAGTCTTAAGTGCATTTTATTATATATATTATATATAATTTACAATTTGATATGTAGTATATATGATAATATGCTATTTGCCAGCCATGCTAGGGAAATGTTATAATAACACTATGAAAACTAATCCTACTCCTAGAGGTGATGGAGAGAAAGAAGATTAGTATAAATTGCATATGGACAAGATAATATCTGTTTCATACACTGTTACATCCACAGAGCCTGGCAGAGTGCCTGTCATAATATAGATTTCCAATAAATATTGGCTGAATGAACAAACAGAAGAAAATGTATAGGGACTAGTACCATATTCTCATAAAAATCGGCTCAGTGAGGTTTGAGCCATTTCTCTTTGCCAGTAAATGCAGAAGTGATATTCACAGACATAACTACTGCTACACAGATAATTTTCGGGAGCCAAGGGTGCTCCTTTGGTGGGTATGCAATCCTGTGTTCCCACTTAAGAAGTGGAAAAATCAAGATCGTTATGATTTGCCATCTATCAAGGCTTCCTACTCAGGAGCAAACAGTTTTAAAAGAAATCCATTTATCCCATCTCAGATTTTTGGTGTGTGTGTTTTTTTCCCTAAAGCATAACGAGCTTGTCAGAGTTTCCATGGTGAATGTGGGGCACCATGGAAACTGATAGATTTAGCTACACGAAAAGAATAAATAAAATAGGCAGGCATTTATTTCACTATGCAATGACAACTTCTCTGCCAGATAGGAGAGGAAAGTGGCTTCTCATTTAACCCGCCTGACCTTCACTCTCCATGTCTCTTGAAAGTGTGAGTTATTCTCACTGGATCGTTTTACTGACTTATGTTGATTGGATTGTTCTTCTCCTTGAGGTCCATTAGTCTTACTTTGGTTTTTCTTCAGGGTAGATCTGTATGTCACTGGCAACTGTTGAAAAACCATGTACAATGTGAAAGTTGTAGATGACAACCCACAATGTGGTGACCAAATGAGTCATGGCAAAATTGAATGGAAATTCTTCACAGTCTACTGTGTTGAGACAATGAGTGAGAATAACTGGAATTAAAACCCAGGTCTATCCTATACTAATTGGATAGGCAAGCCAACTGCCCTGAACCTCAGTTTCCCCATCTCTGGAATGGTTAAAATACATCCTCTTCCTACTTTATAGAGTTGTTGTGAGGTTCAAAATGAGATAGTAAAAGAGAAAGTTTTTTAAACAGTCAGGTTCTGTCTAGCAGGAGAGATTGACCAGCTGCAGGTATAGTTACACTGATAAGGTGATCAAAATGTCAAAACTGGTCATGCTATGGTCCTGTTCCTTGCTTCACACAATTAGAGGTTCAGTTTCTACTGGTCCTATCCAGTTGTTGAGTTTGAATCACGTGGCTCCATCTGAAGAAGGGAAAAGTGTGATCTTAAGAAATGAAGCTTTTCAACTTTTCTGCATGTTTGAAAATTTTCACAATAAAATGTTAGAAAACTAAATAAATGAAATAAAACTCTTCCTTAAATTCTAGTCCCAGTGAATTGCTCACCATTAGCACACACCCGCTATTCTCTTCTTTTTCATCACTAAAATATAGACAATAGAGTCATCTCTTGAAATCCAGCATTTATGTGTTTATTGAGCAGCTCCTACTGGTCACATGCTGTGTTAAGCGGGTACAGAGAAAGAAGGGAAGGAAGAAAACATGGTCCTTAAGGAAACAGCAATCTTCTCAGGGAGACAGACTGATAAGGAATACTTATAGCAACCCCACAAACTCAGGAGGAGCACTTAACACCTGAGAGAGAGAGGAGGTGTAAAGATTTCCTGGAGGTGGGCGGGAGTGCACAATTAAGATGAGGGATTTAGCCAGGGGAGAGTGGGCAGTAAAATGAGGCAGGCGCAGTATAAAGTGGTATAAGGGCGCTGCAGGCAGAGAGATCGTGAGCAAAAGCAGATGCATGGTATGTGGGATACTGGAAGAAGAGCCTGAAGAAGCAGCCAGGGCTTCAGGAAGCGTCCATGACAAGGAGAGTCTCTTTTCTTCGGTAGGAAGTGATACGTAGGGGTAGGGCACTGAAAACTGCATACCACCGTTGGATTTCCTTTAGAGAAACTGAGTTGGTGAGGGTTGAAAGGAGCCATTATTGGCAGGGAACAGTGATTCTAGAAAATAGCAGTGAAATGCACATTGAATAATAATCTCTACGGCTCTTTCAGTTCTAATATTGCATGAATTTAAGATGGGCTACAGAAAGAGCTGATGAATACGAACAGGTATTTCCTTGAGACTTTGGAGGCACAATAAGCACCACTTGTCACATACTTTGCCCTGGTCAGAATCATTACACTAAACCAGAGGCTGGCTTGCGGTGTGCTTGAGCTGTGTTTCAAAGGTAAATATAAAAGCTCTGCACTCCTTTCTTCCTCCAGACCTCAGTAGCCTCCAGAATGTTTCCCTAGAGATAACAGGGTGGGAGTCCAAATTGCAGGAGGACTGGGAATTTAAAGGAGTCTCCACCCCTGAGGGTGGAGGACAGGTGAGAATAGTTGGGAAGCCAAGATTTCTTGACGTGTGGCTGAGCTGAGGGTACTGGATCCTGAGCAAGGCGACTACACCTTGGCTGGGAGTGGAAGTGAAATTGTGCCCTGCTTGGAAGAGCTAACACTTACCTGAGAAGTGCTAATGCCATGTCACCTGGAGGCCCATGGCCATATCTCCTGTTTAAGAAGATCAGCTTTATTCAAAGCTACACAATGACTAGTCATTCCATAAGGCCACATGAAACAATGTCAATAAACATCAAAACACAATTCCCCAGCAATTCCACTACCTCAACAGAATGACTGCCATTGTTTGGTACACCTTTTTTTTTTTTTTTTGCGTTACACGGGCCTCTCACTGTTGTGGTCTCTCCCGCTGCGGAACACAGGCTCCGGACGCGCAGGCTCAGCGGCCATGGCTCACGGGCCCAGCCACTCCGCGGTGTGTGGGATCCTCCCGGACCGGGCCACGAACCCGTGTCCCCTGCATCGGCAGGCAGACTCTCAACCACCGCGCCACCAGGGAAGCCCTGGTACACTTTTCTAATTCTAGCCATTATGCCCTAGGCTTTTCCTGATTTTAACCATAGCATAAATGCCATTAAAGAAAAACAAAAAAAACTTGACATTTTATTATACGTAACTCCTACAAGGTTACATATATCCCGTATTGTTTTCAATAACTGCATAATATTCTAAGTAAATAGATGCTAATTCACTAAACTAGACTCAATTGTTGGACATTTAGGTGGCTTTCATTAAAAAATATATTAGCTGTATTTATGTTAGGAAACCAATATATGTTTTAGAAATACTTAATTGATTCCTCTTTTACAGTGACAGCCAGACGTTTTCTTCACTTTTCTTTCTGAGGTTTGTGTATATACAAGCCTAGATCAAGAGGATGTTTTCAGTGTTCTGTCTCTTGCGACTGCAAGCAGGGAGTGTGGTCTGCATAATCAGAAGTAAGCAACAGGGAGAAAGGGCTGATGTCTCCCAGAGGCAAGTCCAAAGCTCTCAGCTTCCTAATCTCAGGGCTTCCTAATCTGAGTTCTTGGCAGGTGATCAACGAGCTTGGTGTGCCTGGGACTGAGGAGTTTCCTGCATTGTGAGACTTTCAGTGTTACAGCAAGGAAAGTCCCCATGAGTTGGTCACCCTACACCTTGGTAAGGGGGAGGTGAAGGTACTGAGAAGGGAATGAATCATTTATATAAGCTACCCCTGTGTCATAAAAGCAGCAATTCAGAGAAAGCTTGCTCATGTACGGCAGTGTGAAACCCTTATCCTTTATGTAGGAGCCAAAATCGATATTTATCTCAGGTTACTGCTCTGCTCCCAGAAGAACCATTCATTCATTCATTCATTCAATATGTATGAAACACCAGGCACTGTTCTAGGTATAAGACTCCTGTCCTTGTGGTGCTTCTGTTACTCTGTGTGTGTGTATACTGGGGGAAGGGAAGCAGAAATAAATGAAAAAGCATAAAATAAATGAGAATGGATATGATAAATGCAATAGCAGAAACAAAATAGTCTAATGCGATAGAAACTGTCAGGGATGGGGACGTGCTATTAGCTTGGTGTTGGAGGGAGGTTACTCGGAAGAGCTGACACTTGAGGCAAACCAGTGATCGGAAGAGCCAGTCATGTGAGTATCCACAGGAGGCATTAGGGGCAGAAGGAGCAGCACGCACAAAGGCCCTGAGTGGAAACCAGTTATTCTTCCTGGAGGAACTTAGTAAAGTACTTTGTGCACATACTGTAGGGAAGGAATGCTGACCTAGAATCAATCTTAGCAACCACCCAGTCCCAGTTCCATTTTCACAAACAAGGATAAGGATGCTGAGTCCCACCTGCATTGACCATAGTCTCTTGATTCCTAATCCAGGACTCTTTCCACCAAGCCGTGCCACACTGCCATTTTTAGCTACTTGGCTTGAGTACTTAATTTTCTCCCCCTGTACAACTGGAAGTAAATCAAAGAGATTCATTTATTTTAGGTATGAGAAAAACTGGAATTGGAGTTGTTTGTGGGTGGACACAAGGCCCAAAACATTGGCCTCAGGTGAAGAGAGGAACTTTGGGGTCGAGATTAGCCTTCACTGGTGGGGCCCCCATAATTCTGTAAGACATGCTTTCAGAACATGAGGTTAGGACAAATTCTTCAGCCCGCAGAAAATGAAAATGAAACTGGTTGGTAAAGTAGGCAGCCCTAACAGACCTGTCACCCTGGCACTGAACTCGTGCCCGTTCAGACCTTGTGGTTACTACAGGTTGAAAAGTTCCAGGGTTTGGCTACAAATAGCCCTAAGAGTTTAAAGGGCAGGGAAAGCAGATAGATGCAACTCTGGGCGTGACAACTAAAGGAAGGTGGAGGAAGTTGGGGCCCGTGGCAAAAGCGAATTTAATGACCACTTAAAGGTACAGGGATGGAATCCTGAATCCTCCAACTCCTTCCTTCATCTCCCGCCCCCTGGGTGGGTGACAACAACCAACGGTTAAAAGAACCGCAGCGTGAACGGTGATTTTGGAAACTCAAAGAGTTAACGTATCAAAAACTAAAGCAGGGGAGGAGAGACTGGAGCCAACTCACGGGAGAAAAAATCCTATTGGCATCGAGGAGGCAGGGAGCCAGCCCCTGGGCGCGGTCTGCAGGGGGAAGGCGATCGCGCGGGGAAGCGGGGGCAGGACGAGGCCGGCGCTGGTGCCGGCTCGGCAGCTGCCCGCAGCCGCAGGGAGTCCTCGCCGCGCCTCCGCCCGGTGCGCCCTCCTTGGGCCGCGGACTCCGCACTGCGCTCCACCGCTGACATGTGTGCCGCCCGGATGCCGCCCCTGGCGCACATCTTCCGAGGGACTTTCGTCCACTCCACCTGGACCTGCCCCATGGAGGTGCTGCGGGATCACCTCCTTGGTGTGAGCGACAGCGGCAAAGTAAGCGGGTGCGGGGTCTGGCGCACCCTGACGGGCGGGCGGACAGGTGGAAGGAAGCTCGCCGCGTGAGCCGCGGAGCCCGGAGTTAGCTCCGTGTGGAGCGGGCGCCGCGGCGCTGGAGTTGAACTTGAGCGTTTTGGCTTTGGGAGAACGCCGGGAGAGCCCTGGCACTGGGTTCGTGGGCTGGACTGGGAGTAAAGTGTTCCCAGGTGCTGGGAGCCATGGAGTACGCACACCCACGATTGGTTCGACAGCTGTGCAGGCTGTGGTGGCAGGGAGCGAGGCTGTGCCCTGCCAAATCTTAAGAGATCATTAATAAACTAGCACCGCGCTTCATTCATTTTTGTATCTCAGGAGCCTGACACAGTGCCTGGCACCACCTAGGCGCTCCGTAAATTTGATTGAATTTATTGTGAAAGAAATAACAGAAGGGTCATTTGATCAGTGTGGTTGAGCCCTTTCAGTGCATTGGAATAAGTAAAGAACTGATGTCATTCACCTGATCATTCAGCAAACAATACATGAATGATTCAGACTAGACAACCTGTAATACTAGAAAGAACAGTCTGAGATAAATTATCCACCCAACCCCATCCCCCAGCCATTTGCATCAAAGCAAGCAGTTCCATTTTAAGGTTCAAAATGTCTTCTATGAGAGTATCTTTCACACTTACATTTCCAAAATCAGGATTTCTGCAAACGACATAGGTAACTTGACTGTTCCATACACACCAGTGGTAGCTGTATTGGCAGTGGCCTGGCCAGTTTCAGTGAAAGCCATTCCATTTTTAGGAGAAAAATTAAAGATAGAGATGGGTTATTTTTGAGCTTTTCCCCAACTACTGGTTTGGTTAACATAAGTACACATATTTGGAACTTGTCAGCTTGAAGATACTATTCCTGACTAAAGATGCTTCCGAGTCAGTGACAGTTTTGAATCGTGACTCTTACATTTGGGGATAACTAAACCCTGTTTTCTTTTGGTGCTGAAAAATCTATACTCCCTGTGTATATTCGGGGAGCCTGCTGTTGTGTTTCCAAGGTGATGAAACTCTCAGAGCTCTCCCAAATGGGGAGACTCCAGTAAACCCTGAGACTGATGAATTGTTGCCTTGGGTACTTGACCCTCAAGTTTCAGGGATGCCTTAGGCTTGGGACAAGTCCCAAGAAGCAAAGGAAGAGAGACTGCTAGACCAGGGCAAGATTAGAGGTATTTGCTTAATCACAAGGAATTGTTCAACAATTAGGTTTCTTTTTACAATTTAAATTTTCATTTCTAAAATTTGAATTGGTAGGATGGCAGGTGAGAGAATTGACCAGTGGAGAGGAGGAAGAAAAGAAAGTAATTTATCTAAAAATTTACCTTTTCTGGGGGTTGTACAGAAGAAGAATAAAAGAGTGTCCTGAACATGAAATCAGTAGTTGAGTCAGGGAGTCTGTTCATAACTAAGGAGCATATTGAAGTTATAAATTTAGAAAAATGCCATTCCCCCACAAGACAAAATGAACTAGGAATCGGATACAAAGGTGAGTTAATCAACTGGATTAGATTTACAGTATACAGTGTCCTAATCAGTGAAATGGTAACTGTTTTATTGCTCTCCTCCTAAGTGCAAGGCAGTTGATCCCTCACTGTGTGTAAAGGGTGGACATGTCATATATATTTTAAGACTTGATTTCTTTCATTTTGAAAATGGGACTGCCTCACCTTTAGAGTTACTGGGATAAATATATTATTCATTTAAAAATTTTCAAGGTTCTTACAGAAAATTATATTCCCATGAAGTAAATAAATATGCAGTTGATCTTTATCTTTTTACTGAGCTCCCAAAGCTGTTCTCAAACCTTGGGATGAATCAGAAACATCTGGGGTGTTTGTTAAAATGCCAGTTCCTGGGTGTCATCTTCAGAGAATCTGAATCTGTAGGCCTGGAGTAGGTCCTAGGAAGTGGCATTCCAACAAAGGTCCCAGGAGATTCGGACACAGGTAGTGGATGGATTACATTTTGGGTAACCTCAGTATATAGGCTGTGTGATGCAACCAGTTATGTGGGGTCTTGGGTGCTCAGTTCTCCGTTTCAAGCCCTGGGCTGGGGTAGCATCTCAGAGAGACAGGACATGATTTCCTCTGTCCTCCCTCTCCCTTCTAGACCTAATCTTTCATTTCAGGTAGGCCCAGAGAATGGTAATGATTAACTGCTTTTAGTTCATTAATTAAAACTCATTCAAAATTAGGTTAATTTAAAAAAAAATTCTCTAGTCAATATTGGGCATTTTGAATTCAGAGTTAGTTTTTCTACTCAAGTGGCATGTAGCTTTTTGAAAGAAAAACTCCAGCATGTGTAATTCATTTGCAGATAGGTAATTAATTGTGAGACACTGTGTGCTCAAATATTACTAAATTATCTGATTCTTCCAGCAGGGTCAAGTTGAATTTAAAGATAGGTAAAGATGTCTTGGGTCTTTTAAGCACACTTAGCTGAAAGCAACAGCAAGGAAGAGAATCATTTTGGAAGTAGTGCCCTGGGGTAGCAGGAGCAAGTCCTATGGAGACCTAAGTTCAAGTCAGGTCTCCACCACCTACATGTTCAAAGTCCATGGGTGAGACCTTAACCTCTCTGAGCCTCAGTTTCCTCACTTGTAGAATCAGATACTTTTGCTAAGTATTAAATGAGACAATGTATGAAAATGCCTGTCACTTAGTGGATACGCAACACATACCATGTTCATTTTGTCCCCTTCCTTCCCTCTGTGCCTAGCAAATCCTTAACCTCTTGCTCACTGTAGCATTTTTGCATATTTCCGCATGGTGGCACCCATGCAGGCCAACAGGTAGAGAAGGAAGCCGTGGCCTGGGATGAAATATGTGGGAGGTGGGGGAGGTCACTGGGCCTCTGGTGTGCAGCCTCACTGCTCATGCCATCGACCCTCTGGGACACAAAGATGCATCTAGGAAGAAAGATCTAAACAGCATTTGCTGCCGGTTCACTAGCACATCATTTTCAGTGTCTCTTTTAGTCTTCAGTGTGATTATTTCGTCTTAAAGTTAGGAAAGTTGAGACTTGAAAAATCATGCATCCAGAGATGGATTTTGAATTAACATGGCCAAAGCCCATATTCTCCCTCTCTCTCTCTCTCTCTCTCTTTAATTGGGTATAGTTGCTTTGCAATGCTATGTCATATTCTGCTGTGGTCACCGCAGAGGATAGAGCTGAGCTCCCTGTGCTATACAGCAAGTTCCCACTAGCTATCTACTTTACACATGGTAGTGTATATATGTCAATCCTAATCTCCCAATTCATCCCACCCCCTTCCCCACCGGTGTCCACACGTCCGTTTTCTACGTCTGCATCTCTGTTCCTGCCCCGCAAATTGGTTCATCTGTACCATTTTTCTGGAGTCCACATATATGCGTTAATATAAGATATTTGTTTTCCTCTTTCTGACTTACTTTACTCTGTGTGACAGACTGTAGGTCCATCCACATCTCTACAGATGACCCAATTTTGTTCCTTTTTCAGAATGGCCGTCATCAAAAAATCTACAAACAATAAATGCTGGAGAGGGTGTGGAGAAAAGGGAACCCTCTCACACTGTTGGTGGGAATGTAAATTGATACAGCCACTATGGAGAAGAGTGTGGCGGTTCCTTAAAAAACTAAAAATAGAGTTACCATATGACCCAGCAATCCCACTACTGAGCATATACCCTGAGAAAACCATAATTCAAAAAGACACATGCACCCCAATGTTCACTGCAGCTCTATTTACAATAGGTGGGACATGGAAGCCCATATTCTCTTTACTAGAGTAGCCCACCTCCCTGAGGCACAGTCCCTGACCTCAGTGAACTTGCACTTTTAGCAAGGGAGCTTAGAGTTGTACCTGTAATAAAAGTGGATTGATTCCTGAACCAAAGACTGGGCTCATTGCTGGAGATACGCTGATGAGTGAAATATGCAAACTCTGCCCTGCTCTAGTGAGGTTGATCATCTCGTGATTAACAGAATCTGCTATGACCTATAAGAACTTGAACTAATCTGGGAGGTAGGGAAGAGCCTTCTAGGTAGAGGGAATAGCCTGTGCAAAGGCCCTGGGGTAGGAAGGAATGAAAACATCAAGGTGGTTAGAATCCAAAGTTCTAGAAGAGGATAACACAATGTAAGTCTAGAGAGGTAGGCAGGGCATAGGGAGTTGGGGGAGGGATTGTGCCATGACCAAATTTTGCATTTTTTTTTTAAAGATCATTTTAGCTTCAGGATGTAAAGAATGCATTGGAGAGGAGTTAAGTGCAGGCAAGGAGATCAGATAGGATCCTGTTGCAGTAGTTTAGGTGAAATGGGATGTGGCTTAGAAGAGAGAGGCGGTGTAATGTATCAATTAAGAAATGAACTCTCAAGAGTACTTCTATCACTTATTACCTATGTGAATTTGAATAAGTTACTTAACAATTCTATTTCCAAGTTTCCTCAAGTATAAAATGATTACTATAATCTACCTCACTGGGCTATTGAAAAGACTAAATGAATTAATAATTGTAAAGTGCATAGAATAATGCCTTGCAGCGTAGCACATGCCCAGTAAACATCAGCAGTTATTATCAGCAATGGAGATAGAAAGAGGTGGACAGAATTGGTAACTATTTAGGTCAAATTAATTGGATTTGATGATAGGATTAGAAAGATGTTTGTGAATGTATTAAATAGTATGGTGGGATACAAATTGGTTGGTGGTAGGAAAAACTTGATGAAGGAAGCCAAAATTGAACTGGACATTAAAGAACACATAGGACTTGAACATGCAGAAGAGGGTTAAATAGCCCTGGTTAAGGGAAATGAATCAATGTTCTGTAATTTCTAAAACTTCTAGGAGGAGCAAGAGTTGTGTTTCACCTGTGACTGCATCATCATCTTGCTTTACCAGGAGTTCTCATAGTCTGAATCACAAAACTTAGTGGTTGTGTGTCATCTTTTCCTTCTGCTTGGCCAGGTGAAGACCCATCTTCCTATAAGCTCAAGACCTCAGAATATCTTATCATTTTGAAGAGGGAATTTGGGATAAGCTACCCCTTCTGAGGCTGCTGCATCAGGGCTTCACTTTCATCAGAAACGTTTTCATGCCCAAGGATCACATTATCATCCTGTAAATTCCCATTTTCTGGAAGGCAGATTGCTTTGTTCAAAATGCTCATGGCAGACCCTGTTGGTTACCCACTCACTAGCCATAACCACTTCTTTCTTATTAACACTTTCTGAGCTTGATAGCCTGCAGTATACTTGGCTCATGGATAGATCATGGTGTAAGCCAGTCATAGTAATCATAATCCTGTTTGCTGGATACTTATTTTTCCAGTTTCCTGGTAGCTAAGGGTGGCCAGTGATGACATTCCAGCATTCAGGAAGTCATCTCAGAGGCTTCTGGGAAATATTTTTTCCCTAATAAATAGACACAGATGTGGGAAGAGAAGTCCTTCCTTTTTTGGATACTTTCATGCGAGGAGTGGAGCTGCTGCCACCACTGTTTGAGACTCTGAGGAAAAAAGTTAAGAGGTTTTCAGAGGCACCAGCCTAGTCCCTCTTTGAACATCATTGAATGCATACGTGAATTACATCGAGTAGTTAATGGTCCCTGGAGCTGCCTACTACCGTTGAATTCTTTTGCGAGATAATGAAATATCTTTATTATCTACCCTTCTGTCAATTGCAGCTCAAAGCACCTCTAACAATTATACCACTTTTTCAAAGAATTGTATTATTTTTCAAAGGACTGCTAGCTGCCTTCTCCTTTTTCCGTTTCTATCTTCTCCTTATTTGCCAAAAATGTCAGTGTCTTTCCAGGCACCCATATCAGTATTCAGGTCCCCCCAGTTATCCCCTGGGGTATCTTTGTGCACACCCCTTTCCATTGTCATTGGCCCTGTCCAGCCTTCCATTGTCTCTTGCCTGAAGTATTACAGGAACCTCCTAACCGTTTTCTCTTCCCCCATTCTAATATCTCTTCCACATTACTGACAGTTACTTTCCTGGAGCATGGGTAGTGTCATATATCTTCTCTTTTGTAACTACCTATGGCTCTCTATTGCCTCTAAGATCCAAATGCCCCAGGAAGATATTTTAGACATGACATTTGGCCCTAACCTGCTTTCCTAATACTTTCTCCTGTTCCATCCTTCTCTCTTGCAAGTAGGAGTAGGATTACCATGAGGTATCCACAAGCTGAGGGATATCTATCCATGTCAACTTCTCACTGTTTCCCAGCACATCATATCTTTTTGCACCTCCACTTTGTTGGTGACAATCCCTCAGCCTGGAATAGTCCTCCTTTATATAATCCCTTTTCCATTCCACCTCTGTCAAAATGAAATCTTGCTTTTCCTCCAAGGCCCAGTTCTGATGTCCCCTTCTTCCCAAAAGCTTCTCTGGCGACCATCCCCCAGTTGAAATAAATTACCTTTTGTTTTTCCATAAAATTTGCATATATATTCAAACCGGTGTTTTCCTGGTGGTTAAGAGCATGGCTTCTGGAGTCAGATTATGTGGATTCAAATCCCAGCTCTGCCACTTACTTGGAAACATTTCCTAATATATTTGAGCCTTGGTACCCTCACTTATAAAATGTGGACAACAGCACCCTGAAGAAGAGGTAAGGCAGATGAGGTAGTGTGTGTAAAGCACTTGGCACATAGTAATTGCTCAATAAATACTGGCCATTGTTATTATTTTTCTCTCACTAAAGTGATTATTTCACTTTTGCCTTTGATTATACTTAGGTTTACAGAATGTTCTCACTCACTGAACTGATTTAAAGTTCTTTGACAAGTGGGAGGTGAACTGGAGAGAAGGTAACATTTATTAAGTCATAATTTGTGTCAGACACTCTGCCAGATTCTTTATACGTCAACAGTTCTGAGATGAGACCACATCATCATAATCATCTTCTTCTTCGTTATCCCTACTCTACAAATGAGGAAATGGAGGGTCAGCTAGTTAGTTGACTTGACTGCAGTCATGGTGAGTAAGTGGCAAAACCAAGAATCACACCCAAGTCTGTCTAATTTCCAAGGTTTGTGCTCTTTCCAGGAGTTCCGGCTGCCTCCTGTCATGAGGAGTGCTGACACTCTGTTGTCTTTAAGGCTCCTCAACATTGTCTTACTGTTCTAACACAAAGTAGGTGATCAGAAAAGTGTTTTGAAAGTGATGTGTAGTACAAAGACATTTGTGTGTGATGATTAAAAAAAAAGACATTTCTAATTCCAGAGAGTTTTTTTTTTTTTTTTAAAGCACTATTTGACTTATTCTTCGAGGCCTTGAAGCAACACTGCTGGGCGTGACTGGAGTTTGCCACCCTTCTGGTTGTGTAAAGTTGTTTGTGAATTTCTGGAATTTCTTGGCAGTCTGGTTGATTCAGTGCTGTGGCTGTGAGGCAGCATAGGTGTTGGTGTATCTGACACGTGGCTGACTGTCTGGGAGCTTCTGACAGGTGCAGAGGTGGTGGGCAGGATCTCCTGCAGGCCTATGGCATGCCCATTCCCTTAATGGGCATTGATCTAACTATTTAGGGATAAAGGCCAGGTGGACTTCCCTTACCTGCAAGAAGAGAATCCAATCGGTCATGTGTTCACAACCCCCTTTTTGTAGAAAAGATTTAAGGCAGCTCTAGAGGGCACAGGCAAGTGGTGATGCTTTTATACATTTAAGGGAGAAGAGTCAGTTGTTGACATAAAACAAAGCTAGGAATTAGATTTAAAATGCATCGTGAAATGACCTACACTGTTATTGGCCTCTAACTTTCCTAGGTGCCAGCCATTAAAAGGACACATGTTACCTAGTTGGCAATATCTGTACTAAAAGCAATTGCTCAAGAGAAATGCCCCTGTTCTTGATGCTGAGTTCGGATGGGAATTTCTCCTAGATGGACACTGTCTCTTATAATTATGCTTAACAACTTTCCAGTGCAAGGTAGCATTTCATAGGATTGCCTCTCTTGAGCCGAAGATGTGACAGGAAGAAGGGGGTCCATAAAACTATTCTGTAGGGCTGAAGCTCTGGGGAGGGGACAGTGGGAGGTGGTCCAGGTACCCAGGTCTTGGCTGATCTGAAATGTCCTAGAGATAGACTTCAGGATGTCAGAGGGGTGGCAGGACCCCATGTCTTCCAGGTACTCCTAAGAGTGGTCCTTCTGATGGGGTTATGATGAACAGAAAGAGGGAGGAGCCTCGTAGTTATTTGGCATAAGCCTGGAGTGCAGTTTGTTTCGTGTTGCCAGTAAAATGCAGAACCACCTACCTTTACTGCTAATCCAGCTTTGTGGACGTTGAGGAACCTCACAAGAGGCTATTCAACAATTTCAAACCCATTTACACCGGTTAGAAATCCATTTCCATGGTGGCCGTGGCTGCCCTTTGTGACCACACGATGCTACACTTGGGTGCTAATCCCAGCCATCTGTCTGCCATTACTATGTTGTTCTGTCCAGGCTGGAAAGGGCTTTCCTGTCGGTCAGCTCAGTGGCAACTCCACACCCCTGTGCTCTGTTTGTTCTAGAACAACTCATACAGACTGCTGTGGTCACACTGGTCTTAATATTTAGCTTCCCCCTCTAGGGAGGAGAACAAGGTGTTATTCTTTCCTGGTGCATCCAAGGCACTAAGAAAACAAAATACAAGAGAAATTCTCAGTGGGTCACTCAGCTACTCAATGGTAAGTTTTAAAAATGAGTTCCATGGTATATTTAAGTTATGATTTTAAAAGTTTGATCAATAAAAATATAAGCACATTTGTTATATTAAGCAGATGTGCATTAAAATACTATAACATGAATAAAAAGGAAATAAATTTTGTGTGTAAATCATCTTCTTACATTGCATTGGGTTTCTAGCCCATGACACTGGGTTATAAGCTCGTAGACAGGAGGTACATGGATGGCGCTATTGCTCACGTTAACAACTACGATAATATTGAACATTTATTAGGCACTTGTTATGTGCTAGGTTCTGTACTCTGTGCTTTGCAAAGCATAATTCTCCTGACTACTTTATGAGGTGAAACTCTTACCGATTCCTGATTAGGTTCTTTCCCTACCTGGTTATTGTTCACATCAACAAGGTGAAATTACTTTTTTAGCAGCAAACAGAAACTTTATTCATTGGCCAAAGAATGGAAAAGGAGGAGCTCATGCTCTAAAATCACCTTTTCCTCGTTACAGGCAAGGCGAAATTCCTATAGAAAAAGGTGAAGGAGGCTAGGGGGCACGGGTATCTTTTATTATCCTGACTTGTGGAAAGGGGTGGTGACTTTCCAGAATGCAGCTCATGCCTATTTTCAGCCCTTGTGTGGTCCTTCAGTGTCTGGGTCAGAAGTGGGTTTAACCAGTATGGCGCAGGTGGGAAGAGATCTTATTACAATGAGATGGTAATGAGCTGTAGAGAGACCTTTGTCCCAATTTTTAATTCGGCTAGCTTATGCCAGTTTCTTGTGGTTAAGCCCTCTTGTTCTAATTATGTAAAAACAGCTAGAAGATACAGTCAGTTTTTGGTTTTCTGCAAGTTTGCCTGGAGTAGAGAGTTTACCAGAAGTGGGGCACTTCTTTGCCTCCTTGCCTAAGACAGGTGCACTTGTGCTTTACAGAGACAGTTTAGGTACAGATGAAGGACCCTTGACTTGATCCCCTGGGTGACAAAACTTTTCCTTATTTTATTGACAAGGAAACTGAGACTCAGAGTGTTAATCCTAACTCTGAAATAAACATCTGATTACTATACATTGGATGACTTCTCTCTCCTAAAGACACTGTGTAGCTCTTTGTTTTCAGATAGTCAAATGGCAAAGTTATAATAGCGTTCTGTACTTAAATTGTAAATACCAATTTAATCCCTAAGATTAAAGGTGAAGACAGATTCATCTCTTCAGATACATTTTTTTTTTTTTTTTTTGCGGTGCGTAGGCCTCTCACTGTTGTGGCCTCTCCCGTTGCAGAGCACAGGCTCCGGACGCGCAGGCACAGTGGCCATGGCTCACAGTTCTAGCCGCTCCGCGGCATGTGGGATCTTCCCGGACCGGGGCACAAACCCGTGTCCCCTGCATTGGCAGGCGGACTCTCAACCAGTGCGCCACCAGGGAAGCCCATGATACATTTTTTAAGACTCAGCAATAGGGAATTTACTGGCAGTCCGGTGGTTAGCACTCTGCACTCTCACTGCCGAAGGCCCAGGTTCAATCCCTGGTTGGGGATCTAAGATCTCACAGCCACAAGGCGTGGACAAAAAAAGAAAAAAAGATTGAGCAATAAATGTTGATCATCTCCCCCCAAATCTTACTTTGACGTTATTTCCCACCTTCGAAAAAGCCTCACCCTTTTCCTTTATGAAAGCATTTCTTCATTGACGTTATTACACTGACTTATTGACTCTAAAGGATAAATTACATTAACTTTATTTTTTCTTTTTTAAAGTATCTCATATATTTTAAGCATCAAACAATATACTACATGCTGTGTTAGATATTTTATCTATTATCACATTAATACTCTACAATCATATGAGGTAGATTTTTTCCTCTTATATTGGAGTAGAGTTGATTAACATTAACTTCTAATTGAGATCTGTTTTTCAAAATCTTTTGACTGTTGAAGTTGGTGCCTTTGCTTGTGAAATGGTGATTTGTTTTTCATGAATTAGTTATTCATGCACTGTTACCTGAAACCGTTTCGTAATAAATACCCTTCATGCCTTCTCTTCTCATCATGGTTCTGCTCAGGTTGGCATCACCATGAGACCTGCTTCTATAGTCACAATGCTTTTTCTCTTCTCAGCCTGTTACTGGGTTTTAAAAAATTATTTTGACAGAATGAACTTTCCTCAGTAACCTCCACCTGAAAACCCAGCTGTGTTGACCTCAATTTATCAACCAGCTATTGATTCGTGAGTTAAAAAAGCTTTGAAGGCTAAACAATTATAAGATAATTCTAATTTAAAGTGAGTTCTTCTAGACTTACATATACTGATATAGGAATTTTAAGAACCCAAAGATTTCCCAGTAGTTTAAATGGACAAAAAAGTGTATGACCATACAACACTCTCCATTCACCCACACACTTATATACACACATTATAAAACATATGTCTGGAAGGCAGTATTAAAATTAAAAACCTAAATAAGGGCTCCCCTGGTGGCGCAGTGGTTGAGAGTCCGCCTGCCGATGCAGGGAACACGGGTTCGTGCCCCGGTCCGGGAGGATCCCACATGCCGCGGAGCAGCTGGGCCCGTGAGCCATGGCCGCTGAGCCTGCGCGTCCGGATCCTGTGCTCCGCAACGGGAGAGGCCGCAACAGTGAGAGGCCCGCGTACCGCAAAAACAAAAACAAAAAACACCCAAATAACAGTTTTGTAGAGTAGGAGTGGAGAAGTGGGGATGTGGAGAAGAATTTTCACGTTCCACTTTATACCTTTCTGCATTATTAGTTTTTGTTTTATAATTTTCCATAAAATTCACCATTTTAAAGTGTACAATTCAGTGTCATTTATCACAGTCACAATGTTGTACAACCATCACCACTAACTAGTTCCAGAATATGTTCATCACCCCCAAAGGGAAACCCATTAACCATGAAGCAGTCACTCCCTATCCCTCCCCTCCTTCCCCTGAGCAACCACTAATTTGCTTTCTGTTTCTATAAATTTGCCCTATTCTGGATATTTTATATAGATGGATAAATATAATGTGTAACCTTTGTGTCTGGCTTTTTTCACTTAATGTTTTCAAGGTTCACTCATGTTGTGGCATGTGTCAGAACTCCTTTCCTTTTTATGGCTGATTAATAATCCATTGTATAGATATACAACATTGTGTTTATGTGTCCATCAGTTGATGGACATTTGAATTGTTTCCACCTTTTGCCTATTGTCAGCAGTGCTACATCATGTGCAAGTTTTTAAAACCAGTTTATTGTTTAAAGTTGTTTTATGGTTCCACATTGCTTAACTGTGGGATAATTCCTGGCCTAGCCTTGCTAACTGATTGCCCCACCTTTCATATTGTTTATGCCCTTGTGTCTTTGTTTATGCTCCTCCTTCACCTTCCTTCTGCTGGTTCCATGTACCTTAGAAACTAGTTTAGAAACTAGTTTAGAAACTAGTTTAAACGTTACTTCCTCAATGAGGTCATTGCTGACATTGCTCCCTGCCTTCTGTTTGCAGGCAGAGCTGAACCTGGCTCCTTTGTGCCTCAGTTTCTGCTTGGCACCTCTTTGTGGCTCTTTATTTTGTGAGTCTCTCCTATAACCCAACCTTGAAGGCAGGGGCCATGACTTGATCACTTTTGTATTCACGACTCCTAGCACGTGGTAGGTAGGCACCCAGATGAATATTTGTTAGATAAACGGTGCTTAGATTTTTTTTTACTGCAGGATAACCAGGTTGGAAAAGTTCACTTTAGGATCACCAAAATGTACAGCCAACTAAAAATATCTTCCAAATAATTGTTTGAATAAGAACTCTGGGTTTTTCTAATCTGGGTGTTTGATACAATGTACTTGGCCACTGGGAGCTATAATTAGTTTCATGTCCTAGTGAGTAATTAAGAACCCTGGAAGAGTAGATTCTAATTGGAACTCTGAGGCCACATAAAGTTTTCAAATGCCTTTAACTTGGGCTGTGTTAAGGATTTGGAATAATGTAGATTATATAGGCCTGCTTACTCCCTTTGGTTTTATATTATGGTTTAAGTGTTCACTTCTTCATAAAATTGTAATTTACTTGAAATGTTGCTTGTAAACTGCCACTTACAATTTATAGTCCTGGAACATGGTAGACCCTCCAAAAACAATAGCTCTTATTTTCCATCTCCTGCCCCTCACAGTACTTGGTGCTTTAGCACAAAATCAGCATTCAATAAATGCTTCTGAGTAAAAGAATGAACAGAATGGGCTGCTATACTCTGAGAGTACACTATTCCTTTTGACCCTCAGATAGTCCTGGCTGTGTAGGCAGGCAGTAGTTAATCAACATGCTCATCTGGTTGTAGCCAATATCTGTGAAGGTGCAACAGAAGAAGTAATATTGTTAATGCCTTCCAAGAGTGGGACAGATTTTTTTCTTTGTGCCCTTTAACGTGGAAGTTGTTTCCCTCCTGCCATGTGGAGGGTGGTCTTATGTAAGCCCTAACTATTTTCTGAAGTGCAAAACACAGGGAGAAGCCGTTCCGGCTCCCTGGGACATGAACCTTCAGCTCCAAGCATGTGGACTCACTAGCCTGTGGAGTTAGTGCCCTTGGAGCTCATAACAACTGATAATGGCTGATGAAGAGCAAAGACTTAAAGGGGTTCAGGATAAAATTGTGAGCAAAAGGAATGCAGATACTGCCTTATTTGTACTCAGAGTCAATAATCAAATGAGCATGAATAAGTATATGATCTCTACAAAGGAAAAATGCAGAGTGCTATGGAGGTATGAAGCCAGAGGACCTGGCTTATTTTGAGGAGGTGTTTCAAGATGCATCCCTAAAGAAGTGACATTTGGTTGAGTCTGAAGTCTAAATGGAAGTTAACTAGGCAAAGGAAGGGAGGGGAAAGGCCATGCAAAGACCCAGTGGGGTGGAGGAATTAGGAACCTGTGATGGAGGATGGGGGTGGAAATAGATGAAGCCAGAGAGATAAGCAGTAGCCATGGCAGTGTCTTTGTAGGCCTTTCCCTTTATTCCAAGGCCAATGGGAAGGCAATGAAGACTGTTAGAATGAAGAAGATAGATCAGATTTGCATTTTAAAAATATATAAACAGTCACACCTGTCAGAATGGCTATCATAAAAAACCCACAAATAACAAATGTTGGCAAGGATATGGAGAAAAGGGAAACCTAGTACACTATTGGTGGGAATGTAAACTGGTGCAGCCACTATGGAAAACAGTATGGAGGTTCCTCAAAAAACTAGAAATAGAACTACCAGCAATTCCACCCTTAGGTATATATCTGAAGAAAACGAAAACAGTAGTTCGAAGAAAGGCATGCACCCCAATGTTCATGGCATCATTGTTTATAATAGGCAAGATATGGAAGCAACCTAAGTGTCCATCAATAAATGGACAATTTATTGATAATTGAAATTATCAAAAAATTGATAATTGAAATAGATAAATGGATAAAGAAGATATATATATAAATGAAAACAAACAAACCTACATATATATATATATATGAATTGCAGGGTGGAGGACAGACTAGAGCAGAGCAAGAGTGGTTGCTGTAGGAGATGTGTTAGAAGGAATTGCAGTGAACCACGAAAGAGAGGTAGGTGGTGGTAGACTTGGAGAGAAGTAGGTCCATCTGTGAGACAGTAAGGATGCAAAAAACTCAATGGGATTGGGTGACAGGTTGGATATGGGGTCGGGACAAGCTTCCCCTAGATTTCAGGCTTATACAACTGGATGGATGTGGTGGACATCATTGAGTTAGGGAACAGAGAAAGAGGTCAGACCCTGAGGTCTGTTTTGGTCATGCTTAGTGGAGGTGCCCTTGAGATATCTGAGTAGGAGATAGTGGAGTAAGGATTGAGCACCAGAAGGTAATGTCATAGAAGGCAAAAGATGGGGATACTTCAAGATGGAGGGAGTAGAGCAAATGTCACATGTTACTGAGAAGTAGAGGAGGAATAATACTGGAAAAATGTCCAATGGATTTAGCAACATGAGATTATTGTTGAACTTACGAAGACTTATTTTGGTGGAGAGAGAGGGTGCCAGTCATCTTGGTTTGGGTTTGAAATGGGTGAAAGATAAGGAAATACAGATAGTGATCATAGACAACTCTTCTGAGATAACTGTGTAATGTTTTTATTTATCATAAAGTGCCTCCAATAGTGATAAAATACAAATAAGTTACGTATGTTTTATTCCCCCAGTTAAGTTATTTGAGGGCTTTTCTACAAGTGTTTGTGCTTATAAAAGTTACATAAGCACTAATATTGCCCATTTACAAATATTTGAGTGGACGCTAAAGCCTTGGCAAATGTATATGTGCCAGAGTTTAGAATTAGTTACAACCTTCTTAATAATCATTTTACTATCTTATCTCAGAAATGTAATTTAGCACCTCAGAGTCACTGGAAATCTTGATATTCAGTCAGTATTTTTGTTTCAAAGCGTGGGATGCTACTAGTGAAGCTATTTTCATTTTATTAAGACCAAACAGGGAAGGCATAATTTTTCTATACATTTAAGGTTGTTTTGAAATTAAAACAAACAAAAGCAGGTAAGACAATCGAAACAGATGTTTCCTGTATTTTAAATGCACTTTGATCCTGGGGAAGCATTTTTGGACTCCTGCCTTCTCTAAGGGAATTAAGAAAACCTCACCTCCTCCCTCTCTCCCAGGTGGATGACTGTGCAAGAAAGATTTAATCCAGTTGGAAAAAAAACCACATATAAATGACTCACATTAGGAAGGAAAACTGCAACCCTTATCTGTATGAATGGAGGCCTGAACAATCATTCTTTTTTTCTTTCTCTGTCCAGACAATCAAGTAGGAAGGAGAAAAACAAGACTTATGCTAGATTTGTGACAATTGAAATTAGAATAAGGAAAACTATCCGTGTAATCTAGACAGGATTGGAGTCTTCAAAAATGCCAAATCATTGGGTATGTAGAGTGAGAAGACAGTTAAGAGGAAACTATGTGGAAAAGGAATGATGTGACAATTATGACAATATAAATACACATCAGTTTACATTTTTTTCATGTCTTTGGGCTTCCCCATCTTTGTGTCTTATCCTGAATGCCCTAACCCCTCACTCTTCCCTACTTATAACTTATCCATCACCTCCAAAACACAGAAAAAAAGAAAAGAAGATTTCTCCTTTCTATGAGTTTTCACAGCTCAGTTCATAATGCCAATTTGGCTCTTAGAAACATGCCACTGTGCACTGTTCTCAGTTTCCTATCTGCACATAAATTTTATTTCCTCTGGCAGAAAATAAACTTTCAAAAGGCAAGAATTATTTCTTATACATTTATCTGAATCCTTAACAGTTTGATGGGCATATGATGTACATTTAAACAATATGTGTTGCCTTGAATCATTACCAGGTAAAATGCGTTACTGAACATGACAAAAGGTAGGCCAAGGAGTATATTTTATACAACTTCCAGCCAAATCTTGGCATTTTTCCTCCTAGCCTCTGTACCTAATGATTTGTTTGCCATGCACCCTGTAACAGGCCCTTGGTGAGCACAGGTGTGACTTTCTCAGATGAATTTGCAAGGTGTTTGTAATTTAGTGGAGGTGTATGTCTGAATCCCTAAAGCTGCATGGTGGTGTACTGGTCAGTATCACTTAACCAGCCATTGAGCCCATCTTGTCCTCCAGCGTCAGCACCTCAGTATCATTTCTTGTCCTTTTTGTATACGCAGTAACTCTCACGAAGAAGGTGAAAAGCAACCCACACTTAGCATATTTATAAAATGTTTCTATGTTCTTGAAAAATTGAGGACCCCAGTGTTTGTAACAGTATTATATACCATAGCCAAGATATGGAAGCAACCTAAGTGCCCATCAGAAGATGAATGGATAAAGAAGATGTGGTAAAAATATATACAGTGGACTATTACTTAGCTATAAAAAGAGTAAAATCTTGCCATTTGTGACAACTTGGATGGACCTGGAAGGTATTACGCCTAGTGAAATAAGTCAAACAGAGAAAGACAAATACTGTATGTTTTCATTTATATGTGAAGTCTAAAAAAGCAAAACAAAGAAATATAACAAAACAGAAACAGACTCACAGACATGAGAACAAGCTAGTAGTTGCCAGAAAAAGGGGAGTGGAGAGAGGGGGGTGAAATAGGTGAAGGGGATTAAGAGGTATAAACTACCAGTTATCATATAAATAAGTCACAGGGATATGATCAATATGTTATAGTCAATATGTTACAGTAACTTTGTATGGTGCATAATCTATAAAAATATCGAATCACTACTTGTATACTGCAAACGAATATAATATTGCAAGTCATCTATACTTCAATTATTAAAAAAATGAGCAAGTGAAGATATACTGCTATCAAAGCAGTTTCCTTTTACTAGCATTGCTGCTGCTGTAGATTATTAATTCCTTGAGGGCAAGGGTTTATGTCTTACTCCTATCACATTCTCCAGGCTGGGCACATCATCTGGTAGATAGAATGTGCTCAGCAAATATTTGATGAATGAATAAGTAAGCAAATGATTAATTTCTAAAAAAGGTAAAAGATTGTATAACATTTATTGTGTGCCAGGCACTAGTCTGAGTCTTTTACATATATTAACTCATTTAATCATTACAACAACTCTGTGAATTAAGTACCATTATATCTCCATTTTGCAGATGAGGAAACTGAGTCACCAACAGTTTGAGTGCCTTGTTCAAGCTCACATAGCTGGAAACTGATGGAGTTAGGGTTTAAATATACATGGTCTGGTTCTAAAATCTGTACTTTTAGCAGCTCTGATTTGGGAGAAATTAAATGCTGTACTGGTAATCAGATATTTGGGGATATATGAAAACCTTAGGATATAGTTACCAGTCTCTGTTATAAAATTTTTGTTTGCTTTTGGCTTTTTGTCTTACCAGAGAAAACTCATAAGGCATTTTGGCAGTTTGTCAGTAAACTTTCTAAAGCAATTATGTGTCCTTTCCAAGATCACTAATTTGCTAATTCTTACTCAGGTTTTCAGGGACGCTGTTATGTCGTTACAGGTCAGAGCTTTGGAACCGGGGCCATAGACGCTGGCCTTGGGAGTGGGGAAAAGTAAACTAGTGTCAGTGCTTGGCTCTGGCATCCTCATACAGGAGAGGGATTTGCAAGGCCAGTAGCGGGGCTTGTTCTGAATTTCTTTTATTAGCTTCAAGAGTTGAGTTTGTTGAGCTAATAAGCAGGCAGTTCAGTGAAACTCACAATATGTTGGCTATGTGAAACCTAATGTCACGTCTATCTAGAGCCACCACAAAGAAAAGAGAGACAAACAAGAAGGAGTATCAATCACGTGGAATATTTCTGATTGGACTCAGATTTTATTTTATTTTTTTCACACACACACACACTGTATTTTATTTTTACAACAGATAAATAAACTGACACCAAGCATTGTAAATGGATGACCACAACAAAAGCAACAATGATTGAAATCACCAAACACGAAACACACTCATACTATGTCATAATATTGACATTCAGTCCAGGAATGCTCCGCTGTAACAGCTCCTTTACTTTGCAGTGAAAATTGATTTGTATATTTTTTGCCTCTGAGTCCTTGTGGGATTTTTTTTTTAAATTCAAACAGAAAGTCACAAAAATTATAATCATCCTCATCAGTTCACTCAGTTCCATGTAATTAATTTTTTTTATCTTGATCTTAGCACTTTCATGAATTCATCAGTTTTCCATTAGAGTTCTGAAAATGCGTATTCATTCAGTTCAGCAGTATAGTCAGTTACCAGAAACATGTACTTGTCAGAGTCTTTTCCATGAATTCCTTGAAGATGAAACCCTTTTATAGGAACATATTTGCAAAAGCATCAGAGTACACCCAGAACTGTCTGTAAATGACAAAAGACTTAAAAATGACCATGGTTAAAGATTTGATGAAAGTTCAGAATAATGCAATCGACAAGGAAAGATTTTATTTTATTTTATTTTATTTATTTTTAATACATTTACTTAATTTATTTATTTTTGGCTGCATTGGGTCTTCGTTGCTGCACACGGCATTTCTCTAGTTGTGGCGAGAGGGGGCTACTCTTTGTTGTGGTGCGTGGGCTCTTCATTACGGTGGCTTTTCTGTTGTGGAGCACGGGCTCTAGGCACGTGGCCTCAGTAGTTGTGGCACACAGGCTCAGTAGTTGTGGAGCAAGGGCCCAGTTGCTCCGCGGCATGTGAGATCTTCCTGGACCAAGGCTCGAACCCGTGTCCCCTGCATTGGCAGGTGGATTCTTAACCACTGTGCCACCAGGGAAGTCCCAAGATTTCATTTTTTAAATCTACTCTTTTGGACATAGAGCCACAATTTGACAAACCTTGGCTGCTCTGCATGCATATTCTCTAGATGGCCACCATGATTTCCATACATGTTCATACCGACTTTTAAGTAGGCTTTGTAAATCAAACCTTGGACTAATTGTCCTGATGTAACTTATTTAAAGAGCTACTCCCAGTCGTAGGTACAAAGTCTTGGGAGTTCTGTTCGGCAGAAACAAACGGAACCAAAATTTTGCTTTTCTACTTTCATCCTACTCCCTATATAGTCAATCTGATTAAAACAAACTAAACACCCCAAAAGCAAAGCTGGCTACTGAGCTCACACTGGAATTGGAAATTGTGAAACATTTGGTTTTCCAGGGGCACTGGGAAGGTCTTTGTAATTAATGTGATAGAAACAAAGAGGTTTTCAATTTCACCACATATGATAGAAAAAAACAGTAATTTAAAAAATGTATCTTCCAGCTCTGAGAGCAAGTAAAGGTCCCCTGAACCTCCAGTAGGAGGTGCTCTTGCTAATTCATACAGCTGTGTCCCAATGACCAAATGGGATGAAGAGAGATGAACTGTAAATTAAACAAACAGAATGAAGCATATATTAGGGAATATGACATCAAATAGCATTCTCTGGTTGCCATAAAAATACAACAGGAAAATTGGATTAGAACCACAGTTTTGACTAATGAATCCTGTACTCATGAAAACACATAATTATCCCTGAGCTCTTGATGTGAACCAATTGCAGTAGCTTGGGTGAGGGGGCATTTGCACATATTAATTTTAAAGATAGAATACTGGTTGGCAAAAATGACTCTCCTAGCACTATATTAAAGGATACAGCAAGAAGCAGGGAATATACATAAAGACTGAAAGAAAAATAAAGCTCATTGCTGTTTTCATTGAGTACAGATTTCTTAGAACTTAATAACTGGCTTTTTGTGGAACTGTATTTAAAAGAAATTTTATAGATTAAATATCGTGAAAAAATGTATTAGGCCATAAGTTGGGATACCTGAACTAGAGAAGGGATTCTACTACTCATAGGATTGTGTGATCATGGGCTAGTCTGGATCCTTTGTGTGTCTTCCTTCCTCATCTGTGAAGTGGGTTTGGGGATACGGTCCTCCAGAAAGGATTTTTATTTTCTTCTGTTGGGAGCTTGGGACCGTTGGGGTCACCGGGCATTTTGTCTGAGCTTACTGTTCATTGTTCCTCTTTCACCCTACAGCCTCTTTTTAGTCTCTCTCTCTCTCTCTCTTTTTTTTTTTTTAAACCTTGATACTTCCCCTGTGTCCTGCAAACATTACCTAAAAAGTCTTATGCAGCATAGAGTTATTTGTACCTTTAGAGTATCTCACCCCCTTATTTATGGAAGCAGAAATTGCTGGTGTTATTGAATACTTACTCTATGCCAGGCATTCTTTTGAGCATTTTACTTGTGCCATCTCATTTAATGCCAACAACAACTTTATGAGGAAGGTAGTATTTTTATTCTCATTTTATGAGTGAGGAGACAGAGGTCTAGTGAGATTAAGTAATGATTTGCCAATGTTACACAGCTGATAAATGCTGGAACTGGGATTTTAAAAAATACACCAAAAAAAAAAAGAAAAAGAAAATCCATGCACATGATAGGAAATTCCAAGTTTACAAAAGGATATATGTAGTGGCTAGCAGGTCCTGTTTCTGTTCCTGTCTCCTAGACATGACCGTGCCCCTCCCAAAAGACAACCACTATTACCAGTTTCTTATATATTTTTCTAGAGATAATGTACAACATATAGAAGCTAATATATATATTTTACGTATTCAAATACTTATATATTTTTATATATTCATTTTTTTCCCACAAATCGTGGTCCACTAAATGTTTAATGCTTTGCTATATACTGTCAGCCCTCCATAGGTTCAGGTTCTGCATCTGAGGGTACAAAGGGTCAACTCTGGGACTTAAGCATCCCTGGAGTTTGGTACCCTCACAAGTCCTGGAACCAATACCCCGTGGATAGTGAGGGATGACTCTTTGACATCCTTGCATAACAGTAGATAAAGATTTGCCTCATTTTCTCACTTTTCCACCATTTTCCATTGCAGTGATGGGCCAGAATTTATTTCACCATTCCCTATTGATGAGTATGTAAATTATTTCATCTGTTTTGTTATTACAAACAGCGTGGTGCTGGGATGTGAACTCAGATAATCTGACTCCTGATCCCTACTTCTTTGCCAACCTTTTCATTTGCTTTCTGCTAAGGAGTTTCCTCTGTACTCTGAAAATGATGATGAGAAACATTGTAAAATAGGGGAGTGACATGTCACCAGTGCTCTGTTGTTGAAAGAGAACTCTGGTGGCTGCAGGGAGGAGAGTCTAGATAGAGAGGAGTTTGGAAGCAAGGGTATTCTTTTTTCAGTAATTAACATCACTTTCCCCTTCACCATGTGGACAGTGTGATCTCATATTCTTCCATCTCCAGGGACCTCCATCCTCCTTCCACTCCAGCCACCGGCATGGCCTCATGTGGAATCTTCGCAGCTCTGACCACGACCTGTCCCTTGCCTCGTTCCCAGCCCTCAGTTTTCATGGGAGTGGGCCTTACCCTGTTCTCCTCTGTCTGGATTTGATAGGAAAATAGAAATAACAAAACTAGAAAGTAACATTTCTTGAATTGTTACTCCACCCCTGGCATTTCTCATTCATGATCTCTTTTAATCTGAAGAATATTAGTTTTATTTTAAAGGTGAGAAATTGAGCCTTAGGAAATTTAAGTAACTTGTCCAAGGATTTTCAGATAGTAAGAAGCAGAGCTTAGATGCAAACCCAGGTATTCATGGTTCCTGAACTTGCACTCTCAGCCCTCAGATGATGCTACCTATGGTTTTTTCCGAGGGATGGATGCCCTTAGCCCCCCTGTACTGGGTTAGGCTGAGGGTTAGAGTTAAGGCTGGAGCTAGGGTTCACCTTAGGATTGCCCCTCTATCTCTGATGCCCAGCCTGGATGTGGCCTGCCCAGGCTGTTTTGGGATTGCTGGCTCCTGGGGGACATGGGGGCTGGCACGAAGCTCAGCCCTGCCCAGTTTCTCTACATTCATATTGTCAGTTTCATGTTTAAGGATAAGCCTTTATCGGCCACTCTCTCTATTTTGCAACTCCCTCCCTCTTTTTTTCTTCTTGTTCTGATTCTTTTCTTTCAACCTTTCTATATTTGAGTTCCTTTGTGTGTCTAGCACTTTGGTGCGAGAAATACCAAGGACCACGAGCATCACTGTCTTTTGAGGAGGTTATACTCTAGTGGGGAGACAAATAGATGAACTCTAGATTATACTTCAGTGAGTTTAGTGCTTGTATCAACATTAGCTTCCTATGGTGTTACCACAGACTTGGTGACTTATAACAACACACATTGATTCTCTTACATTTCTGGAGGTCCAAAGTCTGAAATCCATTCCCTTGGGCCAAAATCAAGGGGTCAATAGGGCCCTGCTCCCTCTGCAAGTTCTAAGGGAGAATCTGTTTCCTTGCATTTTCCAGTTTCTAGAGCTACATTTCCTGCATCCTTGATTCCTGGGCCTTCCCTCCATCTTCAAAAACAGCACCTCGCTCCAGCGGGCACATTGCCTCCTGCTTCTGTGTCAAATCTCCCTCTCCCTCTCTCCACTAAGGACACTTATGATTGCATTTAGGGTCCACCCCGCTAGTCCAGAATAATCTCTCCATATCAAGATACTTAATTTAGCCACATCTGCAAAATGCCACATAAGGTAACATTCGCAGGTTCCAGGGATTAGGAACGGGATATTTTTGGTGGCCATAATTCAGCCTACCACATTGCTGATGTCAGGTGCACGCAGACATTGCCAAAGAGCAATTTCTTTAGCTTGAGGGGTCAGGTCAAAAAGGGCACCTGAGGACGGACTTGAGGTTATGGGGAGGGGGAAGGGTGAGCTGTGACAGGGCGAGAGAGAGTCATGGACATATACACACTAACAAACGTAGTAAGGTAGATAGCTAGTTGGAAGCAGCCGCATGGCACAGGGGTATTGGCTTGGTGCTTTGTGACAGCCTGGAGGGGTGGGATAGGGAGGGTGGGAGGGAGGGAGACGCAAGAGGGAAGAGATATGGGAACATATGTATATGTATAACTGATTCACTTTGTTATAAAGCAGAAACTAACACACTATTGTGAAGCAATTATACCCCAATAAAGATGTTAAAAAAAAAAAATGGAAAAGAGGAAAAAAAAAAAAAAAAGGGCACCTGAGGAAGTGGTTGACCCTTCAGCGGAATTCTTAACTAGATAGGAGTGGGCTTCCATTCATTCCACTCATTACTCCCCAGGCCTGTCTCCCTGACTTTACCTTTTCCAATTCCTTTCCTGGCTCCTCTCACCCTTCTAGACTTTAAAAATCAGCCACAAAACCCCAGGCTTCCCCTGTCAGCGCTTCTCACTCCATCTTCTCTTCCCCAGAAATGTCAGCCTCTTGCATGGGGTTCACATTCACCTCTGCACAGATGACTCCAATATCCATCTCCAGACCTGTGAGTTTCAGTCCTCTGCCCACACCTGCTGTTGGACAGCTCTGTCTGCAAGTCCTGCTCCCCTGCGTCATCTCCCCTCTACACCTCCAACTCACATCTCCTTTGGTTGTCATAGTTCTGTCGTTTCATCCTCACTCTCTCATTCAGAGACTTAGTATTTATATATATCCTCACTGTTTCTTCTGGATCCAGTGCACTACCAAGTTGTGTGGGTCCTTCCTTAACATTCTGCTCCCATGTTACTTCTCTCTCTGCTCCTCTCTACACTGGCCATTGCCTCTACCCAGATGAACCATTCAAATGGTTGGCTAAGGGTTCTTCCTGTCTCTAAACTCTCCTCCTAACTTACCTTACGATCATTGCTCCGTTAATTTTCATCTGCGACCCTTGTTTAAAAACTTCTAGAGAAAACACTCTAAAGTCCTTTGTGTGACACTTCAAGGTTCTTCAGAAGCCAGCCCTACATCACATTCATTTATTCATTCATCAAATGTTTAGTAGGCATTCATCAAATGTTTAGTAGGCATCTCTCATGTGTTCCCCTCATGCCAGGAAGTGGAGGTATGATAATAAGTAAAAATAGACATCTCCACCTTTGTGGAATTTGTCATCTAATGGTAAAGACAGATATGAATAAAACAATAATTATGAGTATGTGTGAAATTGCAGCTGTCGTAAAACAGTAGTTCAGACTTATGTAATGTCTGTGATGTGTCTGTCACCAATCTAAGCATTTTACCTATGTTTCATTTAATCTTCACAACATGTTCATAACTATTATTCCCACATTACAGATGAGAACACAGGCACAGAGAGTTTAAGTAACTTGCCCAAATTTATACAACCGGAAAGGACTGAAGTCAGGTATCCTGCTTCTAGATTTGTGTATTGAATAACGACGATGTTGTATTTTCATCAAGAACAGGTGCCTGGTGCTTAGAGAATTGTTAACTGGGGGTGGGATATGAATGAGGGGTGTTATGAGGAATTTGAGCTCATCAGGAAAGGCTTCCTAAGGAAGGACAGCTAAACTGAAATAGGAAAAATCAGTTGGGATTCATTGGGCAAGAGGAAAGAAAGGTGTTCCATGCAGAGGGAGGGGAAAAAAGGCCCGATGGTGGGGAGAGCAGGCTGCTTACAGAGTCTGAAATGGGACCAGTGTGGTGGAGCAGAGAGAGAGGGGGAGGGAGGAACAAAGAGTGGGATTTGGCTGAGGTGGGATTAGGCTGGGAGGCAGGTAGATGCCAAACCACCCAGCACCCTACAGACCATGCTATGAATGTTTTTCTTGACCCTAAACACAGTGGGAAGCCATTGAGGTTTTAAGCAGGGGGTAAGAGAGATGTGACAAAGGTTTCTGGATTGTGCCCTGAAATGATGTGGTCTCATTTTGTAGAACAGGAACTCTGGAAAGGGACTCAGTTCAGGAATAAGATCATGGACTTTGTTTGGACATGTTGACTTTGAAGTGCTTTGTGAGAAATACTAATGAGACATCAAGGACAATGTCAGATACAGGAATCTGGAGTCCATATAGAAGTCTGGGCTGGACCTTTAAGTTTGGGTGAGCAGATGGTGCCACACTGAAGGAAATGGTTCCTTCATTATATGAAGCATGGAAGGGCTAAGCCTTGTTTCATTGACCATTTGTGACAGAGAGATGAACTTACTGAAGGAATTCTCTCCTGCTGAAGAGCACATTAAGACCTATTTGTGAGGTCTGTGTTAATCTTTTGCAGCAGATTTGAATGTGGGTTGATAATCAGCCAGAGTGGGAGGAATTAATTTTAGATTCCTTCTCTACTTTCTGCTTTTTACAACAGAATACTATTAGTAATCATTTATCTTCAATGATCGGAACTAGTTTTTGGAAATTGTGGTTTCAGTGTATTAAAAGGAGACTGGCAGGAAAAAAGAAAGAAAGAATTAAAAAGCTCTGTGAGCAGGCTTCTTAAGATTACAAGGTACCCTCAGTGTTCACATCAAAATGGATTGTATTTGTTAGCTATTGCTGCATAACAAATTACCCCAAAACTTAGGGGCTTAAAACAACAATTTATTATCCTTACAGATTCTTTGGGTCAGGGATTCAGGATCAGTTTAGCTCAGGATGTCTCATGAGGCCTCAGTCAAGATGTTGGCCAGGGCTGAAGTCATCTGAAGGCTTGACTGGGGCTGAGGGATCCACTTCCAAGGTTCAAGTTCATTCACATGACAGTAAGCTGGTGCTTACAGTTGTGGACATCAATCCTTGATTTCCTCCCATGAGAGCTTCTCCTAGGGCTTTTTAAGTATCCTCATGGCAAAACTGGAGGCTTCTCCCCATAATAATAATCCAAGAGTGAAAGAGCCAGGTGGAAGCTGTCCTTTTTATCAGCTAGCCCGAGAAGTCACATAGCATCATGAGTGCTTTATTCCAAGCACATTATGAAGTTTGGTACACCTCAAGGCACCTTTTGAAGAGAGGAGTGTCGAAGAATTTGTGGACATATTTTAAAGCTACCACATGGATGTTTAGAATCTGAGCTGGGGATGGAGCCTCCACTCCCATCCTGTGTAGGAACTAAATTCTGCTACAACATCCCCGACAGATGGTCACTCAGCCTCTGCTTAACACTTCCAACCACGAGGAGTTCACTACGTTGTGAGTCAGTGAGTTCCATTTATATCCAGTTTTAATTGTTAGAAGCTTCTTCTGTTCATGAACTTGAAAACACTATTGCTGACTATTTCATTATTGAAGCTAGTTTTGCTGCTCTAGAATGGCACTTTTATGTCATGACTTTTCCATTATTTGCAATGATGGTAATCTTCTTGACTTCTCTCTTCTTCAGACAAAATACTGTCAGTTTCATTCAGAGTTTACTCTCATGTTTTGATTTCAGGGTCTTTCCACATTCTGGTCACTTTCCTATAAAAACATTTCAATTCAGTTCATCCCTCCACAACTGAAGATCAATTAGTCCTGTACCCCAAGCTAAGTGTAAAAGAACACCACAAGGTAGTCTTCACTTTGCATAATAATGAAGGACGAGAAAAAGGACACTGAAAGCTGAAATCATGCAAGTAATTTTAAGAATCAATGGGAAAAATTACGATTACTCTGAGACCTTTTAAAACTGTTAAAACATTAAAAAGTTCAGCTCTAAATGCATGGGGAAATGAAATAAACAGTGAAACTAGTGTTCATTTAGTATACTGTAATTTAAAACATTAGAAACATAGATAAAGTGTTTCATTTCTTTGTTTTAAAAAAACTTAGCAAGAGTAGTTTGAACAGTGCTTGCCTTTTTCTTCTTATCATAAAACTGATAATACAGAGTAAGCATCTTTTGTTTGCCTTGCAAATTGTCATCCTGCTTTATAAATTTGGATCAGCTTCCAATATTTTATCTTTTGAGCTCTGAATGTCATGTGAATATCTCTGAGACACATCTCAATGAATGAAGCTTTTTGCTGCTGTTGTTTCTTTTGAGACATCTTCAATCACTATCCTCCTTTGTGTCAATAAGTTCACCTCCACTAAGTTCCTGGGGCCATAGATCTAGAGTATCTTGAATGGGGGCAGTGCCAACATTCCTAACGATAAGCTGTTTTTTCCATAACTCCATTTATGTTAGATTCAAGTTTCGCTGTTTGTGCTATCATTTTTCATTTCTTTGCTGCACTTTCATCTTTGTTGAGCAGTTTGCTCTTTCAATTATTCATTTTGTAGAGTGCTGTGTGAGTTTATTGCTGGAAGACAAGGAGGCAACACAACTACATGCTTTGTTGTCTGTGTATTGAACTGATGCACAGTGATGCACAGTGACCAGTCACCACAGACTTTGGAAGAAGTGATGTGATTGGCTACTGATCATGATACACATCTGTTATGTATATAATGATTTGTGGAATGGAGAGTGAGGAGCCACGTTTGCACTTCATTCAGTCACTCACAGTTAACATACCATGGTAACTGATATTTGAACCATGTTGTTGGGGGCTGGTTTTATTTAACTGTCTCAGTACCTGAGATTTATGTATGTGAGAATCATGCAAAGCGAGGACTGCCTATATTTATACAAATTTGACCTTAGAATCCGTTTCCATAGGCAACTGTTCCATACTGCTAATTTTGAACTCATCATTCTTGCTCTTATCAGGTCTCATAATCTTTACCTCGTGCATTTGATTTTCCTTAAACATAAATGTTGGATTTTTACTTGTATTCCTGTTCAGCTTCGTCTTATTAGTCTTAGCCCATGGCTATCTTTTAAAAACTTGATTGTGATACCTAGGGAACAAACTGTCCCTTCCAAATTGTTATCCTTTTCACATTTAAGCCATTGATAAGAACAGGGCTGGGGCAGAGCTCGGTGATATGTCTCTAGAGCTCTCCAGCCACGCTTCCCTCATCCTGTCAACCCTTTGAGTAGGGGTAGACAACCAGATATGAATTTCTCCAAATCTGCCTATTTTGAGCTTGTTCAACAAAGTTAACTTTCTGATGCCATCAGGTGCCTTTCTGAAATCAGAGCACACTGTGTCAGCAGTTGCCTCCCGAAATAACCCCTCCGGTTACCACGTCAAAAATCAACATTACTCATAATACCTTACGTTTATGGAGAACTTTTACAGTTCATGGAGTGTTTTACATATCTCCATTAAAAAATATTTTGTCTTGATAGCATTGAAAGGAGATGTGGCAGATATTCTTACCATATTTTCAAACATGATAAGTCAGAAAGGTTAAGGGATTTGCTTTGTTCACAGAGCTAGCAAATCTTGATTCTACCTAGATTTACTAGGTAGAATCTTGATTCTTTAGTTAAGTCTAGTGTATTTTTTGCCACCTCAGACTTCTCAGATGAAGCGCCTACGGTAAACACAAAAAGGGAGTTTCCGTAATATTTTTCCTTTGTTGATTTATTAGACTAGTCTTATAATCCCCTCTCCCATAGAGTCTTGTATTGGTTTGCTAGGGTCGCCATAACAAAGCACCACAAGCTGGGTGGCTTAAACAACAGAAATTTATTGTCTTCCAGTTATGGAGGATAGAAGTCCAAGATCATAGTGTTGGCAGGGCTGGTTCTTTTTGGAAGCCGTGAGGGAAGGATCTTTTCCAGGTCTCTTTTCCTTGGCTTGTTGATGGCCATTTTTCTCCAGGTGTCTCTTCACATCATCTTCTCTCTATTCATGTCTCTGTGTTGACATTTCCCCTTTTTGTATGGACACCGGTTATACTAAATTAGGGCGCACCCTAATGACTTCACTTTAACTTGATTACTTCTGTAAAAACCTCATCTCTAAATATTCTGAGGTACTGAGCATTTAGGACTTCAACGTATGACTTTTGGGGAGACAATTCAACTTATAGCAGGTCTCTAAGGCAGATTTTGTATTTGAAAATAATGATCAAAGGAGCAGGCTTGTGTAGCCAGTGTAGGTGGTACATGCCTGTATTTTCTTATCCATTTCTATGCAGTCTGATGAGATAAACTTTACCATCAGTTGATATCCCCTTTCAGTTTTCAAAAGAGAGAGTGGGTGTTTTTCCTAAAGTCATTCTCAGTTGTCCACTTGCTGAATTTAGTCTCTGAAGATGTCTTTGTAAGGCAGCTGCTGAAATTATTAGCTTGTTTAATGACTTCAGGATTCAGATGTGTCATTTAACCTTGGCTCTGAGATTTGTGGTGAATTCGGCTCAGTGCTTAGTTATGATTATACTCCCATCTAAGTAGATTCCTTATTCCACAAATTGGTTAAGGCGTCAAGGGATTCTTAATTTAGGGGACAAATAAATTAGAGAGTAACAATTTGTACCCCCAAAACATTCACAACTATCAGGTGCCTGTAAAGATTGTTTAGCACGTTACTGACCTTTTAAAAGAAGAAGGGACAAATATAATATCCTTTTAGATTACTAGCATCAGCATCAGAATACTATAAATGTTTCACCTATGTCACTCTGTTTTCTCATTGCCTCTACCCTCCTGTAGTTTTACTTCTTGGTCATTTGGGCGTTCCACAGAGCATTAATGCTCATACCAATGTGAGCATTTCATATGGCACAGATTTTGCTGTTTAAAAAAAATTACATTTAGTGTGAGCGGAGAATTTTTTTGCTCATATATTTGCTCATATAAAAAAAACAGTTATAATGTTTCTATAAGGTGTAATGAATGAAGACATGGTGAACCCTTCTGTTATCTTTGAAGCCTCCTATATCCCATTTTCTTCCCTTCTACTCTGGCAAACTCATTATCCTAAATTTTATGTTTATCATGTCCTTAACTGTTCCTTATACTTTAAGTATTTGCATTTCTAAACAAATATACTGTTTAAGTTTTGTAGTTAAAAATTTTAACTCCCCGTCCCATTTTCTTCCCTTCTACTCTGGAAAACTCATTATCCTAAATTTTATGTTTATCGTGTTAACTTTTCCTTATACTTCAAGTATTTGTGTTTCTAAACAAATACACTGTTTAAGTTAAAAATTTTAAACTTTTTAAGTCATTAAATTATTTAAATAGTTACAAGAGTAATATAAATAACTCTCATATAGCCTTCACCCATGTTCCCCAGTGTTAACGTTTTACCATGTTTGATTCACAGTTCTTCCCTACTCTCTCCAGATATATGTAGGTATACATATGCCAGTACATACACACGTATTTTTTCTGAGTAAGTTACAGATATCCTGTTCCAGTTTAAATACTTCAGTGTGTATTTCCTAAACATAAGGATGCTGTCTTACGTAGTCATATGCAAAAATCTAGATCAGGAAATTAACATAGATATAATTCTACCACGTAATCCACAGATCCATTCAAACCTTGCCCATTGGTCCTATAATATCCTTGGTACCTTTTTTCCCCCTTCTGGTTCAGGATCCTCTCCAGAGTCACAACTGCATTTAATTGTCATGTTTCTTTAGTTGCCTTCCATCTGGAACAGGGCTTCAGTCTTCTTTCTCTTTCATGTCCTGGATAATTTTCAAGAATACAGAATAGTTTTTTTTTAGGAGTATCTCTCAATTTGGGTTCAACTGATGTTTCCTCATATTATGCATTTTTTGGCAGAAATGATGCTATATTCTTCTCAGTGCATTATATCAAGAGGCACATGACCTTGATTTATCCTATTATTCTTTTTTTTTAACATCTTTATTGGAGTATAATTGGAGTATATACTCCAATTTATTGGAGTATAAAAGGCTTGTTGCTATGGAACAGAGTAAACTGCTCTTTGGGCCATTGTGAAATACCTTGGCCATCTAACAAAATAAGGTAATATATATTGCAACACAAAATCCACTCAGGCACAGTAATGGGAGATAAAATCAGATAAAAATGTGAGGTCTCAATGATTTCTGAAGCTTTTGGACAGAGATGGAAATGACCATATTAGCTCAATTCATATCAAACAGATTAATGGAAAAGATGAAGTGAGACTGCTTTTTAAATAAACTGTCAGCCTATAAAAGTAGAATCGAGTGAATTCATGTTATGAAGGCACCAAAGGGTAGCATGAAGCACTTAGATCTTCAGGTCCAATATTCTCATTTCACAGATGAGGAAACAGACCAGGATATGTGACTTGTCCAGGGTCACCAGGCGAGGCAGGAGTATCTGCTGGACTTGACCCATCTTCCCTGAGATTCTTCCAGACCTCTGTGACTGCTTCTCTAACAGTATAAACCAAGAGTCAGCACACTTTCTTTCTTTCTTTTTTTTTTAACGTCTTTATTGGAGTATAATTGCTTCACAATGGTGTGTTAGTTTCTGCTTTATAACAAAGTGAACCAGTTATACATATACATATACATATATCCCCATATCTCTTCCCTCTTGCGTCTCCCTCCTACCCTCCCTATCCCACCCCTCTAGGTGGTCACAAAGCACTGAGCTGATCTCCCTGTGCTGTGCGGCTGCTTCCCCCTAGCTAGCTGTTTTACATTTGGTAGTGTATATACGTCCATGCCACTCTCTCACTTTGTCCCAGCTTACCCTTCCCCCTCAGCATATCCTCAGGTCCATTCTCTAGTAGGTCTGTGTCTTTATTCCCGTCTTGCCCCTAGGTTCTTCATGACATTTTTTTTTCTTAGATTCCATATATATATGTTAGCGTACAGTATTTGTTTTTCTCTTTCTGACTTACTTCACTCTGTATGACAGTCTCTAGGTCCATCCACCTCACTACAAATAACTCAATTTCATTTCTTTTTATGGCTGAGTAATATTCCATTGTATATATGTGCCACATCTTCTTTATCCATCCATCTGTTGATGGACACTTAGGTTGCTTCCGTGTCCTGGCTACTGTTAATAAAGCTGCAATGAACATTGTGGTAAATGACTCTTTTTTTTTTTTTTTTTTTTTGTGGTACGCGGGCCTCTCACTGTTGTGGCCTCTCGTGCTGTGGAGCACAGGCTCCGTATGTGCAGGCCCAGCGGCCATGGCTGATGGGCCCAGCCGCTCCGTGGCATGTGGGATCCGCCCGGACTGGGGCACGAACCCGCGTCCCCTGCATTGGCAGGCGGACTCCCAACCTCTGTGCCACCAGGGAAGCCCCATGACTGTTTTTTGAATTATGGTTTTCTCAGGGTATATGCCCAGTAGTGGGATTACTGGGTCATATGGTAGTTCTATTTTTAGTTTTATAAGGAACCTCCATACTGTTCTCCATAATGGCTGTATCAATTTACATTCCCACCAGCAGTGCAAGAAGGTTCCCTTTTCTCCACACACTCTTCAGCATTTATTGTTTGTAGATTTTTTGATGATGGACATTCTGACTGGTGTGAGGTGATACCTCATTGTAGTTTTTAATTGCATTTCTCTAATGATTAGTGATGTTGAGCATCCTTTCATGTGTTTGTTGGCAATCTGTATATCTTCTTTGGGGAAATGTCTATTTAGGTTCTGCCCATTTTTGGATTGGGTTGTTTGTTTTTTTGTTATTGAGCTGCATGAGCTGCTTGTATATTTTGGAGATCAATCCCTTGTCAGTTGCTTTGTTTGCAAATATTTTCTCCCATTCTGAGGGTTGTCTTTTGGTCTTGTTTGGGGTTTCCTTTGCTGTGCAAAAGCTTTTAAGTTTCATTAGGTCCCATTTGTTTATTGTTGCTTTTATTTTCATTTCTCTAGGAGGTGGGTCAACACAGATCTTGCTGTGATTTCTGTCATAGAGTGTTCTGCCTATGTTTTCCTCTAAGAGATTTATAGTGTCTGGCCTTACATTTAGGTCTTTAATCCATTTTGAGTTTACTTTTGTGTATGGTGTTATCCAGTGTTCTAATTTCATTCTTTTAAATGGAGCTGTCCAGTTTTCCGAGCACCATTTATTGAAGAGGCTATCTTTTCTCCATTGTATATTCTTGCCTACTTTACCAAAGATAAGGTGACCATATGTGTGTGGGTTTATCGCTGGGCTTTCTTCCTGTTTCATTGATCTATATTTCTGTTTTTGTGCCAGTACCATGTTGTCTTGATTACTGTAGCTTTGTAGTATAGTCTGAAGTCAGGGAGTCTGATTCCTCCAGCTCCATTTTCCTTTCTCAGATTGCTTTGGCTATTCAAGGTCTTTTGTGTTCCCATACAAATTGTGAAATTTTTTGTTCTAGTTCTGTGAAAGATGCCATTGGTAGTTTGATAGGGATTGCGCTGAATCTGTAGATTGCTTTGGGTAGTAGAGTCATTTTCACAATGTTGATTCTTCTAATCCAAGAACATAGCATATCTCTCCATCTGTTTGTATCATCTTTATTTTCTTTCATCAGTGTCTTATAGTTTTCTGCATACAGGTCTTTTGTCTCCTTAGGTAGGTTTATTCCTAGGTATTTTATTCTTTTTGTTGCAGTGGTAAATGGGAGTGTTTCATTAATTTCTCTTTCAGATTTTTCATCATTAATGTATAGTAATGCAAGAGTTTTCTGTGCATTAATTTTGTATCCTGTTACTTTACCAAATTCATTGATTAGCTCTAGTAGGTTTCTGGTAGCATCTTTAAGAGTCTCTACGTATAGAGAATATACATATTCTCTATGTATATATCATCTGCAAACAGTGACAGTTTTACTTCTTCTTTTCCAATTTGGTTTCCTTTTATTTCTTCTTCTCTGATAGCTCTGGCTAAAACTTCCAAAACCATGTTGAATAATAATGGTGAGAGTGGCCAACCTTTTCTTGTTCCTGATCTTAGTGGTTTCAGTTTTTCACCATTGAGAACGATGTTGGCTGTGGGTTTGTCATATATGGCCTTGTTTATGTTGAAGTAAGTTCCTTCTATGCCTACTTTCTGGAGGGTTTTTATCATAAACAGGTCTTAAATTTTGTTGAAAGCTTTTTCTGCATCTGTTGACATTATCATATTGTTTTTATCCTTCAATTTGTTAATATGGTTTATCACATCGATAGATTTGCATATATTGAAGAATCCTTGCATTCCTGGGATAAACCCCACTTGATCATGGTGTATGACCCTTTAAATGTGCTGTTGGATTCTGTTTACTAGTATTTTGCTGAGGATTTTTGCATCTATGTTCATCAGTGATATTGGCCTGTAGTTTTCTTTCTTTGTGACATCTTTGTCTGGTTTCGGTATCAGGGTGATGTGGCCTCATAGAAGGAGTTTGGGGGTGTTCCTCGCTCTGCTGTATTTTGGCAGAGTTTGAGAAGGATGGGTGTTAGATATTCTCTAAACGTTTGATAGAATTCACCTGTGAAGCCATCTTGTCCTGGGCTTTTGTTTGTTGGAAGATTTTTAATCACAGTTTCAATTTCATTGCTTGTGATTGGTCTGTTCATATTTTCTATTTCTTCCTGGTTCAGTCTTGGAAGGTTGTGCTTTTCTAAGAATTTGTCCATTTCTTCCAGTTTGTCCATTTTATTGGCATATAGTTGCTTGTAGTAATCTCACATGATCCTTTGTATTTCTGCAGTTTCAATGGTTATTTCTGCTTTTTCATTTGTAATTTGATTGATTTGAGTCTTCTCCCTTTTTTCCTGGATGAGTCTGGCTAATGGTTTATCAATTTTGTTTATCTTCTCAAATAACCAGCTTTTAGTTTTATTGATCTTTGCTATCATTTCCTTCATTTCTTTTTCATTTTTTTCTGATCTGATCTTATGATTTCCCTCCTTCTGCTGACTTTGGGGTTTTTTTGTTCTTCTTTCTCTAATTGCTTTAGGTGTAAGTCTGGGTTTTTTATTTGAGATTTTTCTTGTTTCTTGAGGTAGGATTGTATTTCTACAAACTTCCCTCTTAGAACTGCTTTTGCTGCATCCCGTAGGTTTTGGGTTGTCATGTTTCTAGGTATTTTTTGATTTCCTCTTTGATTTCTTCAGTGATCTCTTGGTTATTTAGGAGTGTATTGTTTAGCCTACATGCGTTTGTATTTTTTACAGATTTTCCTGTAATTGATATCTAGTTTCATAGCGTTGTGGTCGGAAAAGATACCTGATACAATTTCAATTTTCTTAAATTTACCAAGGCTTGATTTGTGACCTAAGACATGATCTATCCTGGAGAATGTTACGTGGGCAGTTGAGAAGAAAGTGTATTCTGTTGTTTTTGGATGGAATGTCCTATAAATATCAATTAAGTCCATCTTGTTTAATGTATCATTAAAAGCTTGTGTTTCCTTATTTATTTTCACTTTGGATTATCTGCCCATTGGTGAAAGTGAGGTGTTAAAGTCCCCTACTGTGATTGTGTTACTGTTGATTTCCCCTTTTATGGCTGTTAGCATTTGCCTTATGTATTGAGGTGCTCCTGTGTTGGGTGCATAAATATTTACAATTTTTATATCTTCTTCTTGGATCAATCCCTTATTCAGTAGTGTCCTTCTTTGTCTCTTGTAGTAGGCTTTATTTTTAACTCTCTTTTGTCTGATATGAGAATTGCTACTCCAACTTTCCTTTGATTTCTATTTGCATGGAATATCTTTTTCCATCCCCTCACTTTCAGTCTGTATGTGTCCTAGGTCTGAAGTGGGTCTCTTGTAGACAGCATATATATGGGTCTTGTTTTTGAATCCATTTAGCCAGTCTGTGTCTTTTGGTTGGCGCATTTAATCCATTTACTTTTAAGGTAATTATTGACATGTATGTTCCTATTACCATTTTCTTAATTATTTTGGGTTTGTTATTGTAGGTCTTTTCCTTCTCTTGTGTTTTCTGCCTAGAGAAATTCCTTTAGCATTTCTTGTAAAGCTGGTTTTGTGGTGCTGAATTCTCTTAGCTTTTGCTTGTCTGTAAAGGTTTTAATTTCTCCATTGAATCTGAATGAGATCCTTGCTGGGTAGAGTAATCTTGGTTGTAGGTTTTTCCCTTTCATCACTTTAAATATGTCCTGCAACACCGTACTGGCTTGCAGAGTTTCTGGTGAGAAATCAGGTGTTAACCTTATGGGGATTCCCTTGTATGTTATTTATTGCTTTCCCCTTGCTGCTTTTAATATTTTTTGTTTGTATTTAGTTTTTGATAGTTTGATTAATATGTGTCTTGTCATGTTTCTCCTTGGATTTATCCTTTATGGGACTCTCTGCACTTCCTGGACTTGATTGACTCTTTCCTTTCCCATGTTAGGTAAGTTTCCAACTATAATCTCTTCAAATATTTTCTCAGTCCCTTTTTTTTCTCTTCTTCTTCTGGAACCCCTGTAATTCGAATGTTGGTGCGTTTAATGTTGTTCCAGACTTCTCTGAGACTGTCCTCAATTCTTTTCATTCTTTTTTCTTTATTCTTCTCTGCAGTAGTTATTTCCACTATTTTATCTTCCAGGTGACTTATCCATTCTTCTTCCTCAGTTATTCTGCTGTTGATTCCTTCTAAAGAATTTTAAAATTTCATTTACTGTGTTGTTCATTTTAAAATTTCATTTACTGTGTTGTTCATCATTGTTTGTTTGCTCTTTAGTTCTTCTAGGTCTTTGTTAAACGTTTCTTGTATTTTCTCCATTCTATTTCCAAGATTTTGGATCATCTTTACTATCATTACTCTGAATTCTTTTTCAGGTAGACTGCCTGTTTCCTCTTCATTTGTTTGGTCTGGTGGGTTTTTACCTTGCTTCTTCCTCTGCTGTGTATTTCTCTGTCTTCTCATTTTGCTTAACTAACTGCGTTTGGGGTCTCCATTTCACAGGCTGCAGGTTCGTAGTTCCTGTTGTTTTTGGTGTCTGCCCTCAGTGAGCAAGGTTGTTTCAGTGGGTTGTGGCTGGTCCCCTTCCCGGTGGAGGGGACTGGTACCTGTGTTCTGGTGGATGAGGCTGGATCTTGTCTTTCTGTTGGGCAGGACCACGTCTGGTGGTATATTTTGGGGTGTCTGTGAACTTATTATGATTTTAGGCAGCCTCTCTGCTAATGGATGGGATTGTGTTCCTGTCTTACTAGTTGTTTGTTATGGGGTGTCAAGCACTGTAGCTTGCTGGTCGTTGGGTGGAGCTGGGTCTTAGCATTGAGATGGAGATCTCTGTGAGAGCTTTTGCCGTTTGATATTACATGGGGCTGGGAAATCTCTGGTGGTCCAATGTCCTGAACTTGGCTCTCCCACCTCAGAGGCTCAGGCCTGACACCCAGTCACAGCACCAAGACCCTGTCAGCCACATGGCTCAGAAGAAAAGGGAGAAAAAAAAAGAAAGAAAAATCAATAAATAAAATTATTGAAATAATTAATATTATTAAAGGGCTTCCCTGGTGGTTCAGTGGTTGAGAGTCCTCCTGTCGATTCAGGGGACATGAGTTCGTGGCCCGGACTGGGAAGATCCCACATGCCGCGGAGTGGCTAGGCCCATGAGCCATGGCCACTGAGTCTGCGCATCTGGAGCCTGTGCTCTGCAACGGGAGAGGCCACAACAGTGAGAGGCCTGCGTACTGGAAAAAAAAAAAATAAAAAAAAGTAATTTAAAAAAAGAAAGAAGAGAGCTACCAAACCAATAAACAAATCTACCAATGATAACAAGTGCTAAAACCTATACCAAAAAAACCCAAAATGCACAGACAGAGCCCTAGGACAAATGGTAAAAGCAAAGCTATATAGACAAAATCACACAAAGAAGCATACACATACACACTTACAAAAAGAGAAAAAGGAAAAAAATATATATACACACAAAACGAAGAGAGCAACCAACTCAATAAACAAATCTGCCAATGATAATAAGTTGTAAATACTAAACTAAGATAAACATAAAACCAGAAACAAATTAGATGCAGAAAGCAAACCCCAAGTCTACAGTTGCTCCCAAAGTCCCCTGCCTCAATTTTGGTATGATTCGTTGGCTATTCAGGTATTCCACAGATGCAGTGTACATCAAGTTGATTGTGGAGATTTAATCCACTGCTCCTGAGGCTGCTGGGAGGAATTTCCCTTTCTGTTGTTTGTTCGCACAGCTCCTGGGGTTCAGCTTTATATTTGGCCCTGCCTCTGCATGTGGGTGGTCTGAGGGCATCTATTCTTCACTCAGACAGGACGGGGTTAAAGTAGCAGCTGATTAGGGGGCTCATGCTCACTCAGGCTGGGGGGAGGGTGGGGTATGGAATGTGGGGCAAGCCTGTGGCAGCAGATGCCGGTGTGACGTTGCACCAGCCTGAGGCGCACCGTGTGTTCTCCTGGGGAAGTTGTCCCTTGATCACGAGACCCTGGCAGTGGTGGGCTGCACAGGCTCCTGGGAGGGGAGGTGTGGAGAGTGACCTGTGCTCGCACACAGGCTTCTTGGTGGCTGCAGCAACAGCCTTAGCATTTCATGCCCGTCTCTGGTGTCTGCGCTGATAGCCACAGCTCGCGCCCGTCTCTGGAGCTTCTTTAGGCGGTGCTATGAATCCCCTCTCCTTGTGCACCAGGGAACAATGGTCTCTTGCCTCTTAGGCAGGTCCATACATTTTCTGGACTCCCTCCCATCTAGCTGTGGCGCACTAGCCCCCTTCAGGCTGTGTTCACGCAGCCAACCCCAGTCCCCTCCCTGGGATCTGACCTCCAAAGCCCGAGCCTCAGCTCCCAGCCCCCGCCCGCCCTGGCGGGTGAGCAGGTAAGCCTCTCAGCTGGTGAGTGCTGGTCAGCACCGATCCTCTGTGCGGGAATCTCTCCGCTTTGCCCTCTGCACCCCTCTTGCTGCGCTCTCCTCCGTGGCTCCGAAGCTCCCACCCTGCCACCCCCAGTCTCCGCCAGTTAAGGGGCTTCCTAGTGTGTGGAAACCTTTCCTCCTTCACAGCTCCCTCCCAGAGGTGCAGGTCCTGTCCCTATTCTTTTGTCTCTGTTTGTTCTCTTTTCTTTTGCCCTACCCAAGGACATGGGGAGTTTCTTGCCTTTCGGGAAGATTGAGGTCTTCTGCCAGCATTCAGTAGGTGTTCTGTAGGAGCTGTTCCACATGTAGATGTATTTTTGATGTACTTGTGGGGAGGAAGGTGATCTCCACATCTTACTCCTCTGCCATCTTGAAGGTCCCCTGTCCCATTATTCTTGATGTTAACTTTGTTCACTTGGTTAAGGTGGTATTTACTAGGTTTCTCCAACATAAAGTTACTGTTTTTCTCTGTAAGCTAAATTTTGTGGGAGATATTTTGAAATTATGTAAATATCCTGTTCCTTAACAAATTTTCACCCACTAGGTTTAACATTCATTGATGATTTTTTGCATGAATCATTTATTACAATGATGGTTGCCAAATGCTCATTTTCTAATTTTGTCATTCCTTCCACATGTATTAAGTGGTATTCTACTGTAGGGAAGAACACTCTGTTATTCGTTCATTCATTTATTTAGACTCAAGAATTCCTATTTTATTTACTGGGGTTTAATTCTTTATTATTATTATTTATTTTGATGCTCAAATTGACCTATATTTGGCTAGCAGGAGCTTCTTCAAGAGGGTTCCTAGGTGTTTTTTTTTTACCACTTTCCAATCGCATCTTTAGCATTTCCTCACTTTTGACACTTCTATTCCAGACTTACGTTGTACTTTCTGTGCTCCACCTGTAGTATCATTCTGGTTCTTTCTAGTGGAGAATGATATGTAGAAACCAAGATCTGAGCATTAGGGGTGCTGATTAATACAGGGTGTCATTGTTTCTAGGCCCTTTTAACAAATAGAGTTAGGAAGGATAGACATAGACACACACACACACACACACACACACACACACACACAGTTTTCTTCTTGGTCATTTGAGTGTTCCACAGATTACCAGTGTGAGCATTTCATATAATATGGATTTTGATGTTTTTAAAAAATAACATTTACCGTAAGCAGAGCCCATGTGTGTGTGCACATGCATACACCTGTGCATATATATGTATGTGTATATCCTTCTTAGCTCTATCTGCATATGTGTGTGCATGCATGCACTTACTGATCTACCTAAGTTAAAAACCATGAGTTGACGCAAATACCTCCAATTCAAATCCAGTATGACAGAGTTTGTTTTAGCCTTTCCGCTTTCCATTTTTGAAACTCCTTTCTGAGAAGCCTGGCTCTCATTATTCACAATATATTTACATACTTGCCTGTTACCCTCATGTGTAATCACCATGGTGGCTGTCTCCTTAGCCACATCTCTGCACATTTAACTTGCCTTTTTGACTCTGTACTTCTCCAGTCCCAGTTCCCTTGGCACTATTAGCCTTCTCAGTCTTGACCATCCCCTTCACCCAACTGTCTCCATATTCCTGGCCCTAGCAGGCCCACCAACCTGAGCTGTAATAAGGGAAGGGAAGGAAGAGGAAAGGGAAGGGAAGGAAGAGGAAAGACACTAAGAAATATATTATAAAGAAAAATAAACAAAAGGGGAGAGCTGTTTTATTTATTTCTGTGTGAAATGCTGTTTTAAAAATATATAATAGTGTTTAGTAGCCCTTACTTCGAGGCTGACTGTGGTTCAAATTCTAAATTTACCACCTACCAGGTGTGTAATCTTGGGCAAGGTACTTAACATCTCTGTGCCTCAATTTTGTCACATGTAAAATGGGGCTAGTAATAATACCTGTCTCATAGGATTCTGGTGAGGTTTAAGTGAGTTAATATGTATAAAGTGTACAGGACAGTGTCTTGCACACAGTATTTTTATTATTATCAGACAACCTATCATTGTGAAATATGTTGTTTTTTTCTCATAAAAAATTACTAAATACCAATGAATCATTAGTGATGTCTTCAGTAGAGATAAGAAAAATTACTATGGTTACTTTTTCATCTATCAAAAAGTATATGTTCTCTACAGGAAAATAAGGCAGCCAGAATTGGTACTTTTCCAAGAGTTTTTTTTATTTTTTTATTTTAACCAGGCTGTGAAGTTAAAGGAAAAATCATTAAAAGTTATTGCCAATTAGAGATATTAGTTTAAGCCACTGGGATGGTTTTCAAAGTATACAGTTTTAATTTGCATGCATCTTTTTAGGAGTCTGCATCAGAAGTTGGCAGTCTGTGGCCCATAGGTCAAATCTAGCCCACTGCCTGGTTTTTATATGCCCAGTGAGCTAAGTGTGGTTTTTACATTTTTAAAAAACTTATTTATTTTTATTGAGTACTGCTGATTTACAGTGATGTATCAGTTTCTGGTGTACAGCAAAGTGATTCAGTTTCATATATATATATATTCTTTTCCACTATGGTTTATTATATGATATTGAATATTTCCTATGCTATATAGTAGGACCTTGTTTTTTTAATCTGTTTTATATGTAGTAGTTTGTATCTGATAATCCCAAACACCTAACTTTTCCCTCCACCACCCCCTTTCCCCTTTAGTAACCATAAGTTTGTGTTCTGTGTCTGTGAATCTGTTTCACAATAAGTTCATTTGTGTCATATTTTAGATTCTACATATAAGTGATATCATATGATATTTGTCTTTCTCTTTCTGACTTACTTCACTTAGTATGATAACCTCTAGGTCCATTCATGTTGCTGCAAATGGCATTATTTCATTCTTTTTTATGGCTGAGTAATATTCCATTGTATATATGTACTACATCTTTATCCATTCATCTGTCAGTGGACATTTAAGTTGCTTACATGTCTTGGCTATTGTAAATAGTGCTGCAGTGAACATTGGGATGCATGTATCTTTTCTAATTATAGTTTTGTCTGGCTATATGCCTAGGAGTGAAATTGCTGGATCATATGGTAACTCTGTTTTTAGTTTTGTAAGGAGGCTCCACACTGTTTTCTACAGCGGCTGCACCAATTTACATTCCGAACAATGTAGGAGGGTTCCCTTTTCTCCACACCCTCTCCAGCATTTGTTATTTGTAGCCTTTTTAATGATGGCCATTCTGACTGGTGTGAGGTGGTACTTCACTGTAGTTTTTTTTTTTTTTTTTTTTTTTTTTTTGCAGTACACGGGCCTCTCACTGTTGTGGCCTCTCCTGTTGTGGAGCACAGTCATCGGATGTGCAGGCTCAGCAGCCATGGCTCATGGGCCCAGCTGCTCCGCGGCATGTGGGATCCTCCCAGACCAGGGCACGAACCTGCGTCCCCTGCATTGGCAGGCGGACTCTCAACCACTGCGCCACCAGGGAAACCCCTTCACTGTAGTTTTGATTTGTATTTCTCTAATAATTATGTTGAGCATCTTTTCATGTGCCTATTAGTCATCTGTGTGTCTTCTTTGGAGAAATATCTATTTAGGTCTTCTGCCCATTTTTACATTTTTAAATGGTTTTAAAAAGTAAGAATATTTTATGACAAGTGAAAATTATGTAAAATGCAAATTTCATTTTCTATAAGTAAAGTTTCATTGGAGCATAGCCACACCTATTTGTGTATATCTTATCTGTGGCTGATCTTGCTCTACAGTGACAGGGTTGAATAGTTACAACAGAGACAATACGGTCCACAAAGTCTAAAATACTTAATGTATGGCCCACTCTCACCACTATTATTCAACATAGTTTTGGAAGTTTTAGCCACAGCATTCAGAGAATAACAAGAAATAAAAGGAATCCAAATCAGAAAAGAAGTAAAGCTGTCACTCTTTGCAGATGGCATGATACTATACATAGAGAATCCTAAAGATGCTACCAGAAAACTACTAGAGCTAATCAATGAATTTGGTAAAGTAGCAGGATACAAAATTAATGCACAGAAATCTCTTGCATTCCTATACACTAATGATGAAAAATCTCAAAGTGAAATTAAGAAAACACTCCCATTTACCATTGCAACAAAAAGAATAAAATATCTAGGAAAAAAACTACCTAAGGAGACAAAAGACCTGTATGCAGAAAATTATAAGACACTGATGAAAGAAATTAAAGATGATACAAATAGACGGAGAGATATACTATGTTCTTGGATTGGAAGAATTAACATTGTGAAAATGACTATACTACCCAAAGCAATCTACAGATTCAGTGCAATCCCTATCAAATCACCAATGGCATTTTTTATGGAATTAGAGCAGAAAATCTTAAAATTTGTATGGAGACACAAAAGACCCCGAATAGCCAAAGCAGTCTTGAGGGAAAAAAACAGAGCTGGAGGAATCAGACTCCTTGACTTCAGACTATACTACAAAGCTACAGCAATCAAGACAATATGGTACTGGCACAAAAACAGAAACATAGATCAATGGAACAGGATAGAAAGCCCAGAGATAAACCCACGCACCTTTGGTCAACTAATCTATGACAAAGGAGGCAAGGATATACAATGGAGAAAAGACAGTCTCTTCAATGAATGGTGCTGGGAAAACTGGACAGCTACATGTAAAAGAAGGAAATTAGAACACTCCCTAACATCTTACACAAAAATAAGCTCAAAATGGATTAAAGACTAAATGTAAGGCTAGATACTATTAAACTCTTAGAGGAAAACATAGGCAGAACACTCCATGACATAAATCACAGCAAGATCCTTTTGACCCACCACCTAGAGAAATGGAAATAAAAACAAAAAGAAACAAATGGGACCTAATGAAACTTAAAAGCTTTTGCACAGCAAAGGAAACCATAAACAAGACCAAAAGACAACCCTCAGAATGGGAGAAAATATTTGCAAATGAAGCAACTGACAAAGGATTAATCTCCAAAATTTACAAGCAGCTCATGCAGCTCAATATCAAAAAAACAAATCATCCAATCCAAAAATGGGCAGAAGACCTAAATAGACATTCCTCAAAAGAAGATATACAGATTGCCAACAAACACATGAAAGAATGCTCAACATCATTAATCATTAGAGAAATGCAAATCAAAACTACAATGAGATATCATCTCACACCAGTCAGAATGGCCATCATCAAAAAATCTAGAAACAATAAATGCTGGAAAGGGTGTGGAGAAAAGTGAACCCTCTTACACTGTTGGTGGGAATGTAAATTGATACAACCACTATGGAGAACAGTATGGAGGTTCCTTAAAAAACTAAAAATAGAACTACCATATGACCCAGTAATCCCAGTACTGGGCATATACCCTGAGAAAACCATAATTCAATAAGAGTCATGTACCACAATGTTCATTGCAGCTGTATTTACAGTAGCCAGGACATGGAAGCAACCTAAGTGTCCATCAACAGATGGATGGATAAAGAAGGTGTGGCACATATATACAATGGAATATTACTCAGCCATGAAAAGAAACGAAATTGAGTTATTTGTAATGAGGTGGATGGACCTAGACTCTGCCATACAGAGTGAAGTAAGTCGGAAAGAGAAAAACAAATACCGTATGCTCACACATATATATGGAATCTAAGAAAAAAAAAAAGCTCATGAAAAACGTAGGGGCAAGACGGGAATAAAGACGCATACCTACTAGAGAATGGACTTGAGGATATGCGGAGGGGGAAGGGTAAGCTGGGACAAAGTGAGAGAGTGGCATGGACATATATACACTACCAAACGTAAAATAGCTAGCTGGGGGAAGCAGCCACACAGCACAGGGAGATGAGCTCAGTGCTTTGTGACCACCTGTAGGGGTGGGATAGGGAGTGTGGGAGGGAGACGCAAGAGGGCAGAAACTAACACACCATTGTAAAGCAGTTATACTCCACTAAAGATGTTAAAAAAAAAAAAGTGTGCTGACTCTTGGTTTATACTGTTAGAGAAGCAGTCACAGAGGTCTGGAAGAATCTCAGGGAAGATGGGTCAAGTCCAGCAGATACTCCTGCCTTGCCTGGTGACCCTGGGCAAGTCACATATCCTGGTCTGTTTCCTCATCTGTGAAATGAGAATATTGGACCTGAAGATCTAAGTGCTTCATGCTACCCTTTGGTGCCTTCGTAACATGAATTCACTCGATTCTACTTTTATAGGCTGACAGTTTATTTAAAAAGCAGTCTCACTTCATCTTTTCCATTAATCTGTTTGATATGAATTGAGCTAATATGGCAATTTTCATCTCTGTCTAAAAGCTTCAGAAATCATTAAGACCTCACATTTTTATCTGATTTTATCTCCCATTACTGTGCCTGAGTGGATTTTGTGTTGCAATATATATTACCTTATTTTGTTAGATGGCCAAGGTATTTCACAATGGCCCAAAGAGCAGTTTATTCTGTTCCATAGCAACAAGTCTTTTGCCCACATTTGCCATCTGGTGTTTGAAGCCTGTATCTTGTGGAGATTTTTTTCATTAGCTGACAGTCATTACTCATCTTCTTTTGGCTTTAGTATATCTGACATTCTCATTATTGCTCATCCTAAATAGTCTCTGTTTTAAGTAAGAGAGCACTTGGAGTTGTTTGCTTAATAGAAGGAATTCAATTTTCTCATCTGGAAAACAAGGGTGTTGGATGAGAAGGTTCCTGCCAGTTGACACCATCTATGATTTTATGAAACTTGGGTTTTAATGACTTATGTATGTGATTGACAGCCCACCTAGACTGTGGTCTGTGAAGAGGAAGGCCATGCCATAATAGGCTCTCTTGGTGATGAATAACTGAGTAAGTGAATGAATGGCCACATAAGCCCAGGTAATATCAGGATGAGAGCGCCATTGTCCCATAAAGGCAATACCAACGGTATTTTGTAATTTTCCACATTCATTTTCCATAGTATTTTTAGAGGTTTCCTAAAAATAAATCTCAAGGCCGTGACCTACAAAGCCCCTTGCTACCTCCTCCATCTGATTTTTACTACTCTTTCTTCTGGCCTTTATACTATATCCCCACTGGTCATCCTGGTATTTCAAAACATGCCAAGCATCTAATTGAAGTTTAATTTAAATATACATATCAGGGTCCTTGTACTGGCTGTTCCCTCTGCCTGGAATGCTCTTCCAAGAATATGCAAGTGGTTTATTCCCTTCATGCAAATCTGTGCTCAAACATCATCTCTCAGAGAGACTATCACATCCCACATCTTATTTTATCCATTTACTTTGTTTTATTTTTCATCATAGCACTCACTAATATATGCAATGTGTCTTATATGCATCTATCAGTTTATTGTTCCTAGCCCCTGGAATAGTGCTTTGCACACAGGAGTCACTCAAGCAGTAATTGTTGAGTGAATACATGAATGAGAACAAGAAAAAAAAATCTATTAAGTACCTGATTTGTGACTTACGGTTCTCTCCAACTCCACTGTTAAAGTACACACCTGTCTATAACACAACTTGTAGTTTTTTTGCCTCTATGCCTCTGCACCTATCATTATTTACCCCTTCTATCCCTTTCCCTCTAATTCTGGATACTTATAAGTCCCAAATCCTACCCATCATTGTCTGAGTTCTGTCTTTTCTTTGAAACCTTCACTGACCAGGCCCACTATCTCTCCATCTGAACTGGTGGGGCCAATGGCACTCTGTCATCATGCCCTCTCCCATCTGATTCATTATCTATCTCTCCGTGTCTTAACTCCCCAACCATAGGCTCTATGAGTAGAGATTATTTTTATGTATTTCTATTTTGTTTTACTTTACATTTTCATGTATATTTTAAATGGAATTGATTTTTTTGTTTTAGATAGAATAGAACATTTACTATTAACAATTTTGAATCTGCAAAGATATAAAGATGAAAGCAAAAATTACCCCCGAATTCTACTGTAAAGAGAAAATAACCACTGTGAACATTTAGACACACCAACCCAACACACACACACACACACACACACACACACACACACACACCATATTCTCATAAAAAATTGGATACCCTATGTTATCTAGTACCTTAAATATTTTTTTGCATTGTTTTAAAAAAATTTAAGATTATATCGAGGATAATTCAGTAAATATGTCTTCACTGATACTTTTAATTGCTGCAGTTTCATCATATTTAACCAATCCCTTATTTGACTGACTTTGAAATTATTTGCAATTTTTAGCTATTGCAAATGTTTGATGTATATTTTTGGGGTAAGCGGGATGAGAGATTTGAAGAGAGGGTAGACTTGAAATCATCATGGTGGAGGGATGGAACATGAATTGACTAGAGAAATACTCTTCACATTTTTTTTTACTAATGTGCCCCCTAAAAGAATTTTGAAAAATTCTATTCGCTTTTGCATTTTTAGAAGTTGATATGTATAGTTTTTATTAAATTTTAAAATGTTTAAAGCTTATAATTTCTGGCAAATTGTAAATATATACATGTTAAAATTAAGCTATGCTATTACTTTTTAAAAGATGTTTGATGGAATCAAAATATAGTGGTTTGATATCTACCTTAATCTATTTTTCAAAAAATCATGAACTAGCTCCTTATTAATGATCTGAAATGGTATACAGTCCCTTTTTCTTCTAGAATTACCAGTTCTATTCTCCTTTTCTTACAGAGTTTGTGCTAATACAGTATAGTTTTACACTTCAAAGCCTTTTACTGGTCAACCATTGCAATGAAATTTGTGTGCATAAATTTAAATATTTAAAATTTCCTGGGACCACAAGGAAATTTTTAAATGTGTATTACACATTTTGAAAAGTAATTTGTTAAATGTATTAATAAAATAAAAAAGCTGTTTTTTTTTTCCAACTAGGTAATGTATCTATGGATGAGTGTTACTTGTTGGTAGAATTAAATAGGAGCAGTATCAATTTTTTTCTTATTTTTCATTTTTATAGATGTAAGTGCTGGGAAACATTTTCACATTAATCAAGAAGATGGGAATGGGCAGAGTTTTGTTATAGCAATTTTCCTCAATCTTTTGAACTCCTTTTGAGTTATTTGATTAAAAAAATTGTGTATAGGGCTTCCCTGGTGGCGCAGTGGTTTAGAGTCCGCCTGCCGATGCAGGGGACGCGGGTTCGTGTCCCGGTCCGGGAAGATCCCACATTCCTTGGAGTGGCTGGGCCTGTGAGCCATGGCCGCTGAGCCTGCACGTCTGGAGGCTGTGCTCCGCAACGGGAGAGGCCACAACAGTGAGAGGCCTGTGTACTGCAAAAAAAAAAAAAAAAAAAATGGTGTATAAATTTATTACCAAAAAATACTTCTAATGATCTGTCAGTGGATAAGCAATTAGGCCTCCTGTCAGTTTTATTGACAGTAAAGACAGGGCTGGAGAAATGTCTTAGGGGGCCAGGCACAGACATTGGCTGGAGCACCTTTGAACTTGATGACTATGGATATTCTGTCTACTGTGTGGTGTGCTTGCCCCAGTGCTGCCTGGCTCCTCAGGTGCAGCCCAGAGAAGCAGGGCTGGGTTTCATCAGGGTTGAAAATTCAGCACATGTGTGTTAACTAAAAGATATAAGAAATATGAAAAAATAGCTAGTGGAATCCAGGCTGGACAAGGAAAGTGGTGAAAGATGGACTGGGGAAAGTAGAGAGGAGAAAGTAAAGGGAGGGCTCTTTAAGGTGGATGATTGTTTGGAATAGCTGAAGTGGCAAACAGGAAAAAGAGGAAATGGTGGTCAGTTGTGTGATTCCGTAGTCTTAGAGGTAGAGCAGTTATGGGTCGTGAACATGGCCAAGGTGTGGCCATGACGTAAAGTTCGTAAACTTCATTTGTTCATAAACAGATCACATGAAGATGAGTTCATGGAAATAGGTGCTATGATCTCAAAAGGGTTGTCCATGTTGATAGGATAAGGAGTGAAGGCAGGGCTTGCAGTGGAGAGATAGAGTGTAGGGCAGGCGTCAACAGATTTGAACAATGAGAGAAGGTTGGTAAAGCAGAACAACAAAGAAAGAGGAAGCATGCCTTGAAAGCTGAAAGGAGTGGGTCTTAAGGGAGCTTTGCATGTTTACAAGAAGCTGCAGGAAAAATGGTTTAGAAATGGCCATGGTGGGTATGGAAACTCATTGCCTGACCCTGATGTAGGAATACCTGTCATTTGAGAAGTGTTGGGGAGGCCGTGTCCTCAGGGAAGAGCCCCAGTTATGAGGAGGGAGAAACTCAGAGCAGATATTGAAGACACAGGGAAATTTGCTGTCGATGGATGGGCGGTAACAAGAAGTCACAGTGAAGTGGAGAGTGGTAGGAGCAGGTCAGGAACAAGAAAGTAGCACAGAGCTTTTTGAAGAGAATGTTACAGATCAATATCCCTGCTGTGTATTTGAGGAGCAGGTGAATTCTAGTTTTCATGTTGACTGAAGAAAACTGAAAAGAGGGCAGGTGGATTTAGTCCAGTGGCCTCTGAGGAGTAGGGCCTTTGCCCAACTACTCAATATCAGCTTTAATTTCATTGAAGATGTGTCTTGCTTGGTTGAAATAATTGAGGCTTAACATGCTGCAGACATGCTGAATTATTATTTTAATGTATTTTTGCTTTTTATTGCCATTGGGATTATTTTTGCGCCTGTATTTATTAATTATTTATTTAATAACTACATTACAAAAGGCATTGGCTTATAATTTTTATTCTCTGCATATCTGTGTTTATGTATATTGTGTATTTTGTCAGGTTTTGGTATGAGGATTTGGTAGCTTTTAGAAACAGAGAGGTGTCCATTGTTTTCTGTGCTCTGGAACTCTTAGCACAGACATTATCTGTTCTTTGTAAGCTAGAAAGAAGTTTTCTATAAAATTCTCTGAATGTGTGCTATCTAATATGGCATAATAAGCACCTGAAATGTGGCTAATATGACTGAGGAACTGAATTTTCAAATTTATTATTTTTATTTTAAATTTAATTTCTCATTTAAAAATTGATACTCATCTCAGTGTTTCAGTGTTTTGGGGTAAAACTGGTTATGTGAGTCTATGTTTTGTAGATTATGTGAAGTCTAAATACATAGATGACGTATTTCTAATGAAAATTTACCAGCCAGATTGAAATGTACTTTAAATGCAAAATATACCCTGGATTTTAAAGACTAAGAAAAAGTAAAACTAATAGCTTTTACATTGATTTTATGTTGACATGATAATTTTTTGTCATGGCCACCTATGTTGTTAAAATATGTTATTAAAATTAATTTTACTATTCCTTTTTATCCTTTTAGTGTGGCTATTAAGAAAATTTAAAATTATAAATGTGGCTTGCATTTGTGACAGGCATTATATTTCTATTAGACAGCATGGTTCTGAACCATAAGCTTTTCTAAAAGGTAGTAAAACTTCCTCAGTTTCTTTTTTTTTTAATTTTCATATCTGGTTTTATTTATTTTTAATTAATTTTTATTGGAGTACAGTTGATTTACAATGTTGTGTTAGTTTCTACTGTACAGCAAATTGAATCAGTTATACATATACATATATCCACTCTTTTCTAGATTCTTTTTCCATGTAGGCCATTACAGAGTATTGAGTAGAGTTCCCTGTGCTATGCAGCAGTTCCTTATTAGTTATCTGTTTTATATATCGTAGTGTGTATTTGTCAATCCCAATCTCCCAATTTATCCCTCTCCTCATTTTCTTATAGAGTTACTGGTTCATTCAGTTTTCCTATCTCTCCAGAATAAATTTTGATCATTTATATCTTCCTCAAAAGTATTTATTTCAAATGTATGAATATAGTACTTTAAAATATTTCCTTTCTTCCTCCCTCCCTTCCTTTCAGTAATGGTAAATGGTAAATCAGCTCTAAGATACATTGATAAAATTCTCTTTTTGTGATTTTCAATTAATTTTATATCTGCTTTGACATTTATTGATTCAAATATATTTTTAGAATCATCCAATTACTTTTCCTTATTTGTAGGAATTACATTTTTGTTTTCTGATAAAAATCACTTTTTTTAAAAAAGGATATCATCAATGAATAGAGAAGTCAATATTTATTTTATTTTATTTTCTGTTCCACAAACTATTTTTCCTGCAGTATACTGCCTTCTAATTGTTTAGATAAATTTTATATAAAAGTTTTCTTTCAATATTTCATGTTCCATGAAACATTTATTTTTACAATATTGCATTTAAAAATGAAACAGGATATGTCCTGCACATATATTTCATTTTTCTTTGTCCTTTCTTGCTTTGCAATCCACTTTTACAGAGAAAGCAATCACGCTGTACTTAAAAAGAATCAACAATAGATGCAATGTATCTACCATTTAAATGTTCCAGGGATGTGCTAATTTCTTAATTGAAATTACCATATTTAGCCTTCACAGTAGTTCTGTGAAGTATGTACTGATGGTATCCTCAGTTTGCAGATGGGGAAACCAGACCAAGAGGGATTGGAACCCATCCAGGGTTTCTCACCTATTGCCCATGGACTCACACGCTCCATGGGAGAGATCATTCTGTTAGTTTCTCATGCACAATACTAGAAAAATATAGCAGACCTCTTTATAGCAGAGGTCTAGCATCAGAACATCAACATAGTTCATGCTAAGATTCCATTGTCAGGCAGTTATTACATCCAGTTATGTTCAGTGTTCATAAATTGTCCCATGGTATACTACTACTGTGTTCTGGACTTGGGTTTCCTATAACAGCCTAACAAAAATCTTTCATTCATCTGCACTGAGGTACACTTTCTATAAACAATTGTTTCCTTTAATCATTTGGGGTGTGGGGAGAAATAGATACCAATTAGCCATTTTTAATACTGTGTATCTTCAAATTAGAATTTTTGAAGTCTTACTTATACCTATAGAATGGCAGAAAAGGAGAAACTTCATACAGTTTACTTCTTTGGGCAAGCAAAGGCAAATCCCTGTCTTTTTACCTCTGAACTCTATCCCATTTGCTGTCAAATACCTTTTAAAATTAATTTAGCTATGGTATAGTCTCTTTTAAGATTTAGATATTTAATAACAACAAATGACTATGGTTCATTAATTTGTGATTCTTTTCTTTCTTTTTTTTAAAGATAGTGTTTTTGGAAGAAGCGTCCCAACAAGAAAAGCTGGCCAAAGAATGGTGCTTCAAGCCATGTGAAATAAGAGAACTGAGCCACCAGTAAGTCAGAGCCAACATTTTTCCCTTTTACTTGATGCTGTTAACTAGTCTCAGATGATAAGAACCTGTCTTGAGAGACAGAGAGGCTTTTTTTTTTTTTTTAAAGGATGACGTGGGAAAGAGAAGGTAAATAGAGAACATGGAGCTGAAAGACAGAAACTTTGAAAACTAGAGGCTGCCATCATTCATTTACTTCTTCAGCAAATTATTGAGCTTATCATGTGTAAGAATAGGATCTGGAGGTGAAAATGATCTACAGAGCCTTGGTCCTCACTGGGTTTACGGCCCATGGGGGACAGGGAGAATAAACAAGTGCACAGATACGTAAGTTACTTCCTTCTATAAAGGAAGTAACGAGGGAGCATGATAGAGATAAACTAGGGCTCTGGAGGCGAGTTTGGGGAGGAATAACTCTGACAGTGTGCTTAGGGAAGACCTATCTCCAAAAGTACATTTGAGCTACGATTTTATGTTCCAGCTACTTTAGTGGTTAATATTTGTGCCAAATGTGTTTCCTGTTGATTGGTCTACTCTCTTCATAGCCTGGGTGATTTGTCTTATAGAAATGGGAATACTTTTTTTAAACTCAAAAATTTTGTCTGGTTTCAGGCCAAGTATGTTTCCAAAGTCAATGAAAGTTCCAGAGTCAACCAAAATCGTTTACATTCTACAAACACTTTTATAACTTGGGAAGTGGCTTTAGAGTAATGTAGTGAGAACACTGAATTAGGAATTAGAACACCTGCCACGAATCCTCACCCTACAGCTCTGCAGCTGTTAGATGGAAAGCAAGCCACTTCCCCTCTTTGAGCTCATCTCCTGGGCTGTTGGCAAAGGATTGTCCTAGATTGTGGTAGACACCTTGTCCACTGCAGGAGGACTGTGAATTGGGTTCCCCCTTAGGCTTTGAGGCAGAGGACCTGGCCACAGTCCAGAGAGATGGGGTGACTGACCCTAAAGTTTTGTTGCACTTATACTCACGTCTCCTCCTCCTTCCCTCTCTGTGCTGCCTCCCTGTTGGCTTAGAAGCATGTGGCCAGTGGGCATGCAGATGAGTCCAATGGACATGGAGGTCATTTTAGGCACCTCTGCTGTTGCCATGTTTCCTCTGCTAGATTTTCTTGAGAATATATATTGAGGAATAACTGACATTTATAAGTCACCTTCTTGCATTGCTTTGTCGTGAAAGATTAGAAGGTGGCTTGGGAGTGGATGAGATGGAGGTTGGGAGAGGGTGGGAGGATGGTGGAGTGGCTGGAGGATGGGCAGTGAGGTGAACACATCTGTGGGTCTTCATATCCTTTTGTCCCTCTTTATGAGGTTGCTTTTGGAGTTTAATCCATCTGACAAATGTATATGTCAGGAGACCTGTAAGCACTACACACAGAAAAGTGAGAAGGTAAGAAAAATTGTGAACTTTGGTGGAAGACTAAAATCTTTGAAGACAAATTATATTTAAAATGCAAAGTGATTTTTATATCAAACCTATAAGACAGGTACCGTTGAATTTCTTCAAGTCAGGATTAAAATACATGATGTCTCTGACAGTCTGTTTAATAGAGTCAGTGTACCTACAGGTATCTCAGCACTGTGTGGATTTTTTTTTAAATGAAAATTACTGCTGGAGCACTCTGAGCCGTGCTTTGATAGGAGTGGATCAGACTATGACCATGGACCTGAGAGAGGTTGACAGGGCCAGGATTAGAGTGAGGCAAGTGAGGCATTCACCTTGAGTACAGAATTTAAGGATTTTGGGGAGGGCAAAAAACTTACTAATCAAGATAAATAATACTTTAATGCAGTTTAATGCAGTATTTTTAAAAATCAAAATTAATGCAAAATACCAAACAAAATACCAAAATTATTAATAAGGACAAGATGTTGTTGTTTGCTTCACACCCCTGCATTTTTGTGCAATGAAAGAGTGGTTTTCAAACAGCCCAGGATTCCCAGGCCCTTGGGACCATCGCACCCCCAGCAGTGCATGTTGATGAGTGTTGCCAATAGTGTGCAAGCAGACTGAGTAACTTAAGCTATTATATAGAAGTTCATGTGTTTTGATTGTAGGGCTTTTTCTAGCATTTTCCACTTGGTTAAAAGACAGGTGGATGTTCTGACAAGGGGCACATATTGTTCTTTCTCCTCAGGTTCTGGTACAGCCTAGGCAGCACTGCAAGTTTGGGATGTGAAGTTGATGGTTTTTATCTGGGGAAAGTTGAGATTTTCTGAGGAAGTTAGGATAGTGATTAAGTAAAGTGAAAAGAGCAAAGTGGAAAAGCAGGAGAAAGGAGAGCTTTCTCACCTTCTCCTGCTTCAGCCTTCAAGACCCCCTGCTTTGCCTGCAGTTTGACTTTTGATGGCAACCATTTAGCTGCAAGTGATATCTTGAGTGGCGTTCTAAGCCTGGCTGGGCCACTAATCATCCTTAAGCTTCCTTTGTTCTTTCCGTAGAATGAGTAGCTGGGCTCAGTGAGCGCTAATCTCACGTGCAGCTCTGACAGTCCACACGCTCCTGCATGTACTGCTATCTGTAATAATCCTGGAATATAATTTTGATCATGTGAATGTTTCTATTAATAAGCATTTCATAATACTTCCTGTTTCCTAAAAAGGATTACTAGGCTTTCTGGATGAAAGTTAAACTTCTGATACAGTAAATCCTTGCTCCCTGTCGCCTCTGAAGACTTTGTATCCTGTGTTATCTCCTTTAGTTCTTTCATCTCTGGTACCTTCAGAATATGCTCAGCTTTCTCCTACATGGAAAACAAAAGGTGACTTTCACTCTTCCCCTACATTACCATTCTAACTTTCACTACCGAATAGTTTTTGCCCAGTACTTTCTCTACACCTGTCTTTCCTGTTCATGGCTCTCTCCTCAGCACCTAGGACAGTAACTAAAACATACTAGGACTGGGTAAGTACTTAGATAATAAAGGACTGCATCCATGTGAAATCAGGTGTCATTGTATGGAAATGAGAGCTCACAGGGTCTGGACTCTTGCAGTTTTTAACACTGGTCACTGTCCTGCACTCCTTCCCTAAATTGCTGTCCTCAACACCTCTCTATCATAGGTGTCTGTCTCCCTGACAATGATTCTGTCTAGATCAAGCACGATCTTCTCTTCCTCAATCCTACTCGTTAAGTGGAGGCTACTGCTCAAGGTTTAGTTTCATTCTTTCTTCCACAGAAATCTCCGGCACCACCAACTTCTAGGGTTACCTAATCAGGGGAGACTGTCGAATCTGAATGCCATCTTTAACTCTGTGACCTCTTATCGCATGTGTTCAATTGCTTTTTGGAGACTTGCAGGTCATACTTTGACTGTAGGCTTAGTATGACATTGTCCCTCCCTCAAAATGGACTTTCCTTTTAAATTCTCTGTACTTGATGTCATGTATTCAGCATCACACGCTCAGAAACTTACTCTGACTCTTTCCTCTGCTAACTAGAGCTAATAAAAATCAAGTTCTTTCTCTCATATTTATCCTTTTCCTTTATTCAGAAATGCTCTCATGCTTGAGAGATTGAAAGAGTGTCCCCACACGTGCCTGCCACCACCAGATTCAACTTCCTAAACCTGGGGTTCAATATGTCACAGTTCTGCCAAAGAAGATAAAAAACAAAGGATCAAATATTCTCATGATCCCCTCCCTCCTGGCTACAGAATAACAAATACATGTTAATTCACTAAATTGAGTATTCAAGACCCTTTCTTAAAATAACTTTTTTGTAGTTGTTTTTTAGGAAACATTTTCTATATAGTAAAGTGCATAGATCTTATATAATTTGATAAATTTTGGCAAATATATATTTTTCAAACATACCAATCAAGATATAAAACATTCCTTCATCCTAGAAAGTTCCCCGTGCTGCTTCCAGTCACTGTCCAGCCCCTTATCAGCAGCTACTGTTTGATTTCTATCACTTAGATTAATTTTGCCTGTTTTTGAACATCACATAAATGTAATAACTCAATATGTACTCTCTGGGCTTCCCTGGTGACGCAGTGGTTGAGAGTCCGCCTGCCGATGCAGGGGACACGGGTTCGTGCCCCGGTCCGGGAAGATCCCACATGCCGCGGAGCAGTTGGGCCCGTGAGCCATGGCCGCTAAGCCTGCGCATCCGGAGCCTGTTCTCCGCAACGGGAGAGGCCACAACAGTGAGAGGCCCGTGTACTGCAAAAACCAAAACCAAAACCAAAACCAAAATATGTACTCTTCTGAGTCTGGATTCTTCCATTCAAAATAATGTTTTTGAGATTCACTCTTATTGTTATGTACACTAGTAGTTCAGTCTTTTTCATTGCAAACAGTGTTTCATTGTATCAACAGACCACAGTTTGTTTATCTATGTTCCTGTGGTATTTGGATTGTTCCTCCCCACCCTTTTGTTATTGGAGTATAATTGCTTTACAATGTTGTGTTAGCTTCTGCTGTACAATGAAGTGAATCGGCTGTATGTGTACATCTGTCCTCTCCCTCTTGGGCCTCCCTCTCACCCCACCCACCATCCCACCCGTCTAGGTCACCACAGAGCACCGAGCTGAGCTTCCTGTGCTTTACAGCAGGTTCCCACCAGCTATCTATTTTACACACGGTAGTGTACCTAATCTCCCTAATCTCCCAATCTCAATCCTAATTTCCCAATTCGTCCCACCCTCCCCTTCCCCCCATGTCCACATGTCCATTCTCTACATTTACGTCTCTATTCCTGCCCTGGAAGTGGGTTCATCTGTACCATTTTTCTGGATTCCACATATATGCATTAGTATACAATATTTTTTTTTCTCTTTCTGACTTACTTCACTCTGTATGACAGACTCTAGGTCCATCCACATCTCTACAAATGACCCAATTTCATTCCTTTGCATGGCTGAGTAATATTCCATTGTATATAGGTAGCACATCTTCCTTATCCATTCGTCTGTCATTGGACATTTAGGTTGTTTCCATGTCCTGGCTATTGTAAATTTGAGGCTAGTATGAATAAATCCCCCATAAAGTCTTACATGATCCTTTTTGTAAACATATGTTTTATTTCACTTGGGTAAATTACTAGGAGTGAAATTGCTCCTTCTGTCTCTCTGTGTTTGTCTCTTTCTCTTACACACATACACACACACACACAGACACACACACACACACACACACACAGACGTCCTCTCTCACCCCTGATGTCCTCAACTAGATTATAATCTCTTTGAGGACAAGAAGGTGTCTTATTTTTCTTTGGACTCAAGGTGTAGCAGAGTTTCTTAAACATAGTAGATACTTGGGAAATATTATTTGATTGAACAATTCAACTACATGAAGAAGTCACATTGCCATTCCATGTTATGATGGTGGGGACAGTAAAAGCCCCAAGGACTGAAGTGTTCTGGAGAGGTCAGTGACTGACACCGAAGAGGAATCTGTATTTCCTTCTCCCTCTCTGCATGCCCTCACGTTGTAAGCACACTTACTGCAGTCGTCTTGAAGTACTTGTAGGTTGTCACTGCTTTTCATTTCCAGAGTGAATGAAAAATTCAGAGGGTAGTGACCAAGAATACTGAGGCTACTGCCTGGGTTTGAGTCTAGGCTCTAGAGCTGAAGCTGAATAATTACTTTTTTCAAGCTATTTAAATTTCCTGAGCTTGAGTTTACTCTTGTGAAGATGGGGATTACAATACTACTTCTTAAGTTTGTTGTGAGCATTACATCATCATCACAACTAATTTTTTTGGTGCTTTCCATTATCTAGGCACTGTTTTTGCAAATATTAACTCAATCCTCACAACAGCCCTACGGTGAAACTACTATCTCCATTTTATGTAAGGGGAAACTGAGTCACAGAGCAGTTAAAGAATATCCAACTGCTGGTTTATGGTGGGGCATAAATTCAAAATCAGGCAGTATCGGTCAAGAATGTGTATACTCAAACCTTATAATAAACTGCCTTCCACAAATAAGATGATGTACGTAGAATGCTGTGCCCAGTGCCCAGTACATGTCCGACTTCAGTAAACATTGCCTGCTGTCACCATCATCATTAGCATCATCACTACCATTCGTAATTCTCATTTTTATTTTATTTTTATTTATTTATTTTTTGCTATACGCGGGCCTCTCACTGTTGTGGCCTCTCCCATTGCGGAGCATAGGCTCCGGACGCGCAGGCTCAGCGGCCATGGCTCACGGGCCCAGCTGCTCCGCGGCATGTGGGATCTTCCCAGACCGGGGCATGAACCCGTGTCTCTTGCATCGGCAGGCGGACTCTCAACCGCTGCGCCACCAGGGAATCCCCCTAGTTCTCATTTTTTTTAAAAAAAGCATTTATAGATACCCGTGGCTTTGTCTTCCATTTAAGTAGTATACATTTGAATTGGTACTATATGGGATTCTTTATTATGTCCAATTCTGAGTTCCAGTTCCTTATGTATATAAAAATGTAACTAATATTTCCTTGTGGTGATGGTGGTGGTGGTGGTGCATACTGTATTTTAACAAATATCTGCTTGGATGCAATTAGACACTTAATAGACACCAGTGAGCCAGATGATTTCTTTAGAAAAGCTTGAAGTATCTATTAGCATTGGGCTGCCTCAGTTCTGTGGGCAGTGCTGCTGAAAACTCTAGAAAACATCGTTCTAGGACTTGCTGTTATAAGAGTTAATAGAAATAGGAAAATTGATGGGTGGAACAGTGGAGTGATCAGAAACATCTGGAGAATGGTTGTCATAGCATTGCATCGCTCTCTTCACTTAACTGTTTATACCACTCACCCACTGACACTCTCATCTTCTCAGATTGCCCTTCCCTAACCAGCCTCAGTTTGCTCTTGTTGCTTCTGTTTCAGAACTCAGACGCTCCATCCCATGGGACAGGACTAGATTTCTTGCAGTCAGCCAAGGTCAAGATGTCCATTGGGACTAAAATTGTGGCCATTCTGTTTCTCATCATCAGTCATCCGTAGTGACTTGTGTGTAATTCCTCATCGTGGTTCTAGAAGTTTGACCTCCTCTCTCATCTTTGCCCTCTGTCCTACAACCCCCAATTGTGAGAACAAAGTCATACGATTAAACTGTAGCTTCACACATTTCTTGTGCAACGACTGCTTTGCTTCTGCTCAGTGCTGTGCTTTTCCCTCCTTTCATGATCTCTGGTAAACTTTACACCAAGACATTCCAATTTAGGACTGTTATCTCTCCTAGTAGAGTTTCATTTTTATTTTCTGATCTCTAAATAATAGAATAATTTACATTCATCTGATTGCATTGGTTCTAAACCTGGGTGGAGTAAACAATTAAATCACTGTATAGAGAAAATGTGATTTAAAGATATGGAAAATGACTAAAGATGTTATTAAATTCTTTTCTCCCTATCTTAATTTCCAGTGAGTTCTTCATGCCTGGGCTGGTTGATACACACATCCATGCCCCTCAGTACTCTTTTGCCGGGAGTAACGTAGACTTCCCACTTTTGGAGTGGCTGACCAAGTACACATTTCCTACAGAACACAAATTCCAGAGCATCGACTTTGCTGAAGAAGTATATACCAGAGTTGTTGTAAGTATCCTGCTTATGAGTATTGGTGCATTGTGTTCAGTCATCTATAGAAACATCCATTTCTTGGGGGCAGATTTAAGTTATTAAAAATAGGCCGTTAAGGCTATACTAGGCTGTACAGACCTATTCGGTTCTTTCATAGCTCAGTGAGTTTGTGACCACTTCACCTACATAGCTAGCCACTAGCAAAGAGACAGCTTGAATCTAAATCCTCAAATCCCCTGGGTTCTCATTACTCTCACTTACTTCTCGTTTTACTTTACTAAATTTGGGTTTAATGCATATGTGTGTTCCTTTACTCTTGCCAATCCACAGTGCCGTTCTAGGTACCATATGGAATAGCTGTGTAACCTTTGGAAAGTTCTGTGACTCATTTTCCCCATTTGTAAAAAAAAAACAGATAATGATAGTACCTACTTCTTAGGATTGTTATGATAATTAAGCAAGTTAATATTTGTTAAGCTCTTAAAATGGTGCGTGACATATGTATTTGCTTTACAGAATACCCAAGGAAATCTAAAATTAAACTTTCAAGTTACAGTGAGAAGGGTATCACATTATTTTGGTAGCTTCGAAAGGAAGGAAAATAGGATGGTCCCCTGTTGCAGGGCGTGTGGGAATGTGATGAGCATTAACCCAGCAGAGAGAACTAGAGCTAGTTCAGTCAGAGAACAGTGGCTGTGGTGTGTGCCAACTAAAGGCCCTGAAATGTCCTTCCTTCCACTCTATCAGGAAAATCAGTTCCCTTTATTCTACTCCAACCCTATGCCCAGTCCACTTAGCAGCCAGAAATAACTTCTGCAGCTGAGAATTAAAGCTGCCAATATCCTATCTGACCACTAACTCTTGTCATCTAGCATACTGAGTCTGAACATTCCTGCATTTTTATTGGACCCATTGATGGTTTTTCTCTTAAAGTAATGGTGTGAGGGTGATAATATTATAAGCCTTATACAGTGACCTAGCCACCCTGCCAGTTTCCCAGATCTTGCATCATCCAAGCCTTAAAGAGTAAAAGCAAGTGCTATCATTTATATACTTGCCTTGCTTAGTTATAAATTCAGTGTAATTGTGGACTTTACATATTTAGCACGGATCCACGTGACACCAGAAAAACTGAGAAGGACTAAGGCTGTGTTGGAAGTTGCTGGTGCATTGTGTTAATGAATTGTGTTAGCCACATCAAATCTTTTTATTCTCAAAATTTATTTATACCTTGCATTGTTCTGAAAAGCGTTAGAGATATCTTAAAATTGCATTGTATACAAGAGAAGAAAATGAGTCATGAAATCACAGCAAAGGGAAAAAAAGGAGGAGGAAAAATAAAATAAAGCCAAGAGGTAAATGTGTACCATGGGGGTCCATGCACTTGTTAGGATTTGTCACACATTTGGCTGTAACTGACCCAGAGAGGGAATTCAAAGTATTTCATGTCAGCGAGTACAGAATAGGTGAAATAGGTGTTATTCTCTACAAGTATTTTCGGTGTACACATCCTCTGTTTCTGATTATGAGCAGGCCCATAGACTTTAAGAGTTGGATGAGCTGAGAGTATAATTGACATTTGTTTAAGAAAGTTGAGATTTGTTAACTAGAACCTGTCCCTAAGGCTGAAGACTGCCTGTGGCAATGCAAAGGGGTGCTAAGGCAGTACCCATGAACCAAGACATTTTTTGTTTTGTTTTTTATTTTCTGCCTCAGAAAACAGTCCTGGATCTATTCTTCAAGAAATGGGCAATCCAGACCCCAGAGTTTTGCACCACAGATTTTGACAGTGATAATTTAATCTGAAAGTAATTTAAAGTATATATTAGCAAACATCTCCTAAGATTGTTAAGAAAAAAATCCCAGTCAGTCAGTTAGTCCTGGAATATCTCCCTTTAAACATTGCAAGTGAGAGACTGAAGTTTCAAATTGGACTTTGGACTGGAATGAACCAAAAAGACTCGAAAGTTCAGGAATCTGTATATTATATAGATTATAGTCAAGGGACTGGAGAGTGAGATTCTTGGTAAATATGCCAAGACAAACTGGTTGCAAATATTCTCCTGGATAATAGAATGAATATGCTTACTCTATGGGGTTGTCAAATTCAGCAGATAAATTCAACTAATTCCAAAGAGGTGTCAAGTCATTAAAGTACAGGTGAAAAGACAAGGAGTCAGGCCACTCTTTTCCCCTGTTTTAGCTCATGGAAATTGTATAACCTGTTAAGGGGCCTGTTGATACTGGCGTTGAAGCTCAGTAGTAGTTGGCAATCTATTTTGAGCTCAAAAGTCTTGGTCTCAAGAATTGACAATTCTTATCAAGAATTGAAAGCAGGGGAAAGGTTGGGAAGCACAGCCAGTATTTTGATGTTATTCCTGACAGATTTCTGTATAAATTGGAAAGTCATCATTAATGGAAAAGCCCTCTCAAAAGCTTATGAGAAACTAGGGTGGAACAGATGCCCAGAAACCCAAACATGTAACATGCGAAGAAGAAAAGTAGCTGCATTTTAGACGGCTTACCTAGTAAGATTTTTCAACCAAATTCCTTCCTTACTTTTTTAACTACATAAGTCACACACATGTGGCTGAATGCAGTGGGAACCAACAGGAGTAGCTTTGGAGGTTCTTTCTTCTCTCCCTCCTTCCCTCTCTTCCTTCCTTTTTTCCCCCTCCTCTATGGGCTCTCCCTGTCCTGTCCCTTAAATGTAATTTGGGCCGATTCTTGAACTTTCTAGTCTTTCTAGTTTGTTCCAGTCCAATTTGAAACTGCAGTTTCTCATCTAGAAGCTTTTCTGTATGAGAAGCGTTTTCCCCCCTGACTCAGAGGAAGAACTTGCTGTTGGTGAATGGGTAGTACTTCCATTGTCATTGTTGCTAATTAGCTGAAATTTTCCATTTTCATCTGTTCTTCAAGCCCATTTTAGAAAGGTGTTTAAAGTGTTGAGAATTTAGAAAATGTCAGATTATACTTCTGTTTTAATTTTGAGTTTCATTTTATTTTGCTTAGTAAATGTAACGTGTGTGGTTTTTTTTCTTGGGAATTAGTTCACTGTTATTTTATGACCCAATAAAAGGTCAATTTTTATGATTCTACACATTTTAAAAAAGACTGTGTTTTCTCTGTCAATATGACTTTTTAAAATATCTGTTAGATTAGGTTGTTAAAAGTGTTACACAAGTCTTGTATCGTTTTCCTCTATAGTCTCCCACATAATAAGACAAAAAACTTAAATAGTCTTCCCTTAAAGATGCAGCCCCCTCACCATGTCCTGTGTTACATCACGTGAGATTTTAGTTCCTGGTTTTTTTTCTTTGCCATCTACATACATTTAATTTAAAATGTTTTTTTTTAAGTTAATTTTTTTATACAGCAGGTTCTTTTTTTTTTTCACAGCTTTATTGGAGTATAATTGCTTTAAAATGGTGCGTTAGTTTCTGCTTTATAACAAAGTGAATCAGTTATACATATACATATGTTCCCATATCTCTTCCCTCTTGCATCTCCCTCCCTCCAACCCTCCCTATCCCACCCCTCTAGGTGGTCACAAAGCACCGAGCTGATCTCCCTGTGCTATGCGGCTGCTTCCCACTAGCTATCTGCTTTACGTTTGGTAGTGTATATATGTCCATGCCACTCTCTCACTTTGTCACAGCTTACCCTTCCCCCTCCCCATATCCTCAAGTCCATTCTCTAGTAGGTCTGTGTCTTTATTCCTTTCTTACTCCTAGGTTCTTCATGACATTTTTTTTGTCTTAGATTCCATATATATGTGTTAGCATACAGTATTTGTTTTTCTCTTTCTGACTTACTTCACTTTGTATGACAGACTCTAGGTCCATCCACCTCACTACAAATAACTCAATTTCGTTTCTTTTTATGGCTGAGTAATATTCCATTGTATATATGTGCCACATCTTCTTTATCCATTCATCTGATGATGGACACTTAGGTTGTTTCCATATCCTGGCTATTGTAAATAGGGCTGCAGTAAACATTTTGGTACATGACTCTATGTGAATTATGGTTTTCTCAGGGTATATGCCCAGTAGTGGGATTGCTGGGTCATATGGTAGTTCTATTTGTAGTTTTTTAAGGAACCTCCATACTGTTCTCCATAGTGACTGTACCAATTAACATTCCCACCAGCAGTAAAAGAAGTTTCCCTTTTCTCCACACCCTCTCCAGCATTTATTGTTTGCAGATTTTTTGATGATGGCCATTCTGACTAGTGTAAGATGATATCTCATTGTAGTTTTGATTTGCATTTCTCTAATGATTAATGATGTTGAGCATTCTTTCATGTGTTTGTTGGAAGTCTGTATATCTTCTTTGGAGAAATGTCTATTTATGTCTTCTGCCCATTTTTGGATTGGGTTCTTTGTTTTTGTTATTGAGCTGCATGAGCTGCTAATAAATTTTAGAGATTAATCTTTTGTCAGTTGCTTTGTTTGCAAATATTTTCTTCCATTCTGAGGGTTGTCTTTTGGTCTTGTTTATGGTTTCCTTTGCTGTGCAAAGCTTTTCAGTTTCATTAGGTCCCATTTGTTTATTTTTGCTTTTATTTCCATTTCTCTAGGAGGTGGGTCAAAAAGGATCTTGCTGTGGTTTATGTCATAGAGTGTTCTGCCTATGTTTTCCTCTAAGAGTTTGATAGTTTCTGGCCTTACATTTAGGTCTTTAATCCATTTTGAGCTTATTTCTGTGTATGATGTTAGGGAGTGTGCTAATCTCATACTTTTACATGTACCTGTCCAGTTTTCCCAGCACTACTTATTGAAGAGGCTGTCCTTTCTCCACTGTACATTCCTGCCTCCTTTATCAAAGATAAGGTGACCCTATGTGCATGGGTTTATCTCTGGGCTTTCTATCCTGTTCCATTGATCTATATTTCTGTTTTTGTGCCAGTACCATACTGTCTTGATTACTGTAGCTTTGTAGTATAGTCTGAAGTCAGGGAGCCTGATTCCTCCAGCTCTGTTTTTCATTCTCAAAATTGCTTTGGCTATTCGGGGTTTTGTGTCTCCATACAAATTGTGAAATTTTTTGTTCTAGTTCTGTGAAAAATGCCAGTGGTAGTTTGATAGGGATTGCATTCAACCTGTAGATTGCTTCAGGTAGTAGAGTCATTTTCACAATGTTGATTCTTCCAATCCAAGAACATAGTATATCTCTCCATCTATTTGTATCATCTTTTATTTCTTTCATCAGTGTCTTATAATTTTCTGCATGTAGGTCTTTTGTCTCCTTAGGTACGTTTATTCCTAGATATTTTATTCTTTTTGTTGCAATGGTAAATGGGAGTGTTTTCTTAATTTCACTTTGAGATTTTTCATCATTAGTGTATAGGAATGCGAGAGATTTCTGTGCATTGTTTCCTGCTACTTTACCGGATTCATTGATTAGCTCTAGTAGTTTTCTGGTAGCATCTTTAGGATTCTCTATGTATAGTATCATGTCATCTGCAAACAGTACAGCTTTACTTCTTCTTTTCCGATTTGGATTCCTTTTATTTCCTTTTCTTCTCTGATTGCTGTGCCTAAAACTTCCAAAACTTTGTTGAATAAAAGTGGTGAGAGTGGGAAACCTTGTCTTGTTCCTGACCTTAGTGGAAATGCTTTCAGTTTTTCACCATTGAGGACGATGTTGGCTGTGGGTTTGTCATATATGGTCTTTATTATGTTGAGGAAAGTTCCCTCTATGCCTACTTTCTTGAGGATTTTTGTCATAAATGGGTACTGAATTTTTTCGAAAGCTTTCTCTGCATCTATTGAGATGACCATATGGTTTTTCTCCTTCAATTTGTTAATATTGTGTATCACATTGATTGATTTGTATATATTGAAGAATCCTTGCATTCCTGGAATAAACCTCACTTGATCATGGTGTATGATCCTTTTAATGTGCTCTTGGATTCTGTTTGCTAGTATTTTGTTGAGGATTTTTGCACCTATGTTCATCAGTGATATTGGCCTGTAGTTTTCTTTCTTTGTGGCATCCTTGTATGGTTTCGGTATCAGGGTGATGGTGGCCTCGTAGAATGAGTTTGGGAGTGTTCCTCCCTCTGCTATATTTTGGAAGAGTTTGAGAAGGATAGGTCTTAGCTCTTCTCTAAATGTTTGATAGAATTCGCCTGTGAAGTCATCTGGTCATCGGCTTTTGTTTGTTGGAAGATTTTTAATCACAGTTTCAATTTCAGTGCTTGTAATCAGTCTGTTCATATTTTATATTTCTTCCTGGTTCAGTCTTGGAAGGTTATACCTTTCTAAGAATTTGTCCATTTCTTCCAGGTTGTCCATTTTATTGGCATAGAGTTGCTTGTAGTAGTCTCTTAGGATGCTTTGCATTTCTGCAGTGTCTTTTGTAACTTCTCCTTTTTCATTTCTAATTTTATTGATTTGAATCCTCTCCCTCTTTTGCTTGATGAGTCTGGCTAACGGTTTATCAATTTTGTTTATCTTCTCAAAGAACCAGCTTTTAGTTTTATTGATCTTTGCTATTGTTTTCTTTGTTTCTATTTCATTTATTTCTGCTCTGATCTTTATGATTTCTTTCCTTCTGCTAACTTTGGGTTTTGCTGGTTCTCCTTTCTCTAGTTCCTTCAGGTGTAAGTTTACATTGTTTATTTGAAATTTTTCTTGTTTCTTGAGGTAGGCTTGTATAGCTATAATCTTCCCTCTTAGAACTGCTTTTGCTGCATCGCATAGGTTTTGGATCGTCGTGTTTTCATTGTCATTTGTCTCTAGGTATTTTTTGATTTCCTCTTTGATATCTTCAGTGATCTCTTCATTGTTTAGTAATGTATTGTTTAGCCTCCATGTGTTTCTGTTTTTTATGGTTTTTTCCTTGTAATTCATTTCTAATCTCATAGCGTTGTGGTCAGAAAGGATGCTTGATGTGATTTCAATTTTCTTAAATTTACTGAGGCTTGATTTGTGACCCAAGATGTGATCTATCCTGGAGAATGTTCCATGCTCATTTGAGAAGAAAGTGTAATCTGCTGTTTTTGGATGGAATGTCCTATAAATATCAATTTAATCTATTTGGTCTATTGTGTCGTTTAAAGCTTCTGTTTCCTTATTTATTTTCATTTTGGATGATCTGTGCATTGGGGTAAGTGAGGTGTTAAAGTCCCCCACTATTATTGTTTTGCTGTCAATTTCCCCTTTTATGGCTGTTAGCAGTTGCCTTATATATTGAGGTGCTCCTATGTTGGGTACATAAATATTTATAATTGTTATATCTTCTTGGATTGATCCCTTGATCATTATGTAGTGTCCTTCCTTGTCTCTTGTAACACTTTTATTTTAAAGTCTATTTTATCTGATATGAGTATTGCTACTCCAGCTTTGATTTCCATTTGCATGGAATATCTTTTTCCATCCCCTCACTTTCAGTCTGTATGTGTGTCTAGGTCTAAAGTGGGTCTCTTGTAGAAAGCATATATATGGATCTTGTTTTTGTATCCATTCAGCAAGCCTGTGTCTTTTAGTTGGAGCATTTAATCCATTCACGTTTAAGGTAATTATTGATATGTATGTTCCTATGACCATTTTCTTAATTGTTTTGGGTTTGTTTTTGTAGGTCATTTTTTTCTCTTGTGTTTCCCACTTAGAGAAGTTCCTTTAGCATTTGTTGTAGAGCTGGTTTGGTGGTGCTGAATTCTCTTAGCTTTTGCTTGTCTGTAAAGCTTTTGATTTCTCCTTCGAATCTGAATGAGATCCTTGCTGCGTAGAGTAATCTTGGTTGTAGGTTCTTCCCTTTCATCACTTTATCATGCCACTCCCTTCTGGCTTGTAGAGTTTGTGGTGAGAAGTCAGCTGTTAATGTTATGGGAGTTCCCTTATATGTTATTTGTCGTTTTTCCCTTGCTGCTTTCAATAATTTTTCTTTGTCTTTAATTTTTGCCAATTTGATTATATGTCTCTCGGCGTGTTTCTCCTTGGGTGTATCCTGTGTGGGACTCTCTGCACGTCCTGGACTTGGGTGGCTATTTTCTTTCCCATGTTAGGGAAGTTTTCGACTATAATCTCTTCAGATATTTTCTCGGGTCCTTTCTCTCTGTCTTCTCCTTCTGAGACCGCTATAATACGAATGGTGTTGTGTTTAATGTTTTCCCAGTGGTGTCTTAGGCTGTCTTCATTTCTTTTCATTCTTTTTTCTTTATTCTGTTCTGCAGCAGTGAATTCCACCATTCTGTCTTCCAGGTCACTTATCCATTCTTCTGCCTCAGTTATTCTGCTATTGATTCCTTCTACTGTAGTTTTCATTTCAGTTACTGTATTGTTCATCTCTGTTTGTTTGTTCTTTAATTCTTCTAGGTCTTTGTTAAACATTTCTTGCATCTTCTCGATCTTTGCCTCCATTCTTTTTCCGAGGTCCTGGATCATCTTCACTATCATTATTCTGAATTCTTTTCTGGAAGGTTGCCTATCTCCACTTCATTTAGTTGTTTGTCTGGGGTTGTATCTTGTTTCTTCACCTGGTACATAGCCCTCTGCCTTTTCATCCTGTCTGTCTTTCTGTGGATGTGGGTTTTTTTCCCCAGGCTGCAGGATTGTAGTTCTTCTTGCTTCTGCTGTCTGCCCTCTGGTGGATGTCTAAAATGTTTTAAATTTGGATCCTCTGTCTTTGTTTTGGATGTATTTTCTTAGACGATGATAATCTTTTCCAATAAGGTGGGTGAAAAACAATCCAAATCCTTGAACTACCAAAAATGGTGTTACTTTCTTCTGACTCTTGAATGATGCACTTCAGCTACAGAGAGAATTTTCTTTAAAATGATTTTCCCACCAGCATCCAGTGTGCTGATGTCAATCTGATTGTCATTCCCTTCTAGCTAATTTGCTGGCCTTCAGGATTTTCTTCATTCTTGAGGTTCTGAAATTTCACTTAGAGATATGTTTTTGTTTTTGTTTTTTTCAGTCCATTTTCTTTAATATAGTATTATTTCTGTTCTGGGAAATGAATTTCCTTCTCTCTCTTTCTTGTGCATGCATGCTCATTTATTTTCTCTGCCACCCCCCCAGCCCATTTCCCTTGCTCTTAGTATATTCTTCCCTCCAATCTGTTCTTTCTTTCGCAACTCTTCTTAGAAAAATAGTGAAACTTCTGCGTATACTTTTGCGCTACATTCTCAGAGAATGCTAGTGGCCCAAACTGGCAAGTTATTATATTCACTCTCACTGTTACAGTAGCCTCTTCCTTTGTCAAGGATACAATGTCCTAGTCTATGCACATAACAATGCTTATTTTAGATCATTTTTTTGCCTCTTGTTGCTTTAGTAAGTCTGATTCCTCATGTGTTCATTCAACAATGTTTACTAGGCACACACGAAGATCCAGGCACTTTTCTGGTTGCTGGAGATTGAATTCGATGCCTCTGTCATGGTGTTAACTTTTCTCTTGGGTGTGTGATTATGGTAGCAAGCTAGCACATCCTTTTCTATAGGTGACAGGCTATATAAACATCCTTTACTTGCAGCCAGAAATATTTTTTTTCATGTGCCTTAAACTTTGAAAAGATTGACATTAAAATCCAGTTTTCCTAATTCTCTTGCCCTTCATTACTAACTGACATCACTGGTCTCTCTTTTTTGTTGTTCTTTTAACAGTTGGCTGAAGCTGAGTAGTGGCTGCTAGGATACGGCATGTTCTTCCCTATTACTTTAAGTCCAAATTATTTTCCTCCTGCAGACGTTTACGTTTCTAATCCAACCCCATTCTAGTCAAGAGTCCTCTTATTTCACAAATGAGGAAACTGATGTTGAGAATGTAAAGCAACTTTCTCAAGGTCACACAGGTCATAATATGCAAGAAGCAAGAACTCCAGTGCCATTTTTCCTCTGCACTTTAAAAAGCTTCTGCTATGTGTGGGGGCTGGGGGCATATGGGAAATCTCTGTACCTTCCTCTCAATTTTGCTGTGAACCTAAAACTGCTCTTAAAAAATGTCTTAAAATTTTAAAAAAGAAGAAGAAGGAAAAGCTTCTGCTTAAGACAGACCCTGCTCAGGTCAATCAGTACTTTTCCAAGTGCTGAGACAAGTCAGGCAATATCAGTTCTGATTTCTTTCTCAAACTCTTCCCACTGCCTTCTGTTCCTTTGTTTCACTCTGGTCGGGATTGTCTCTGGCACTGCTATAATCTGGGCATTCCCTTTGGTTCTCCTCTGTGTTTAATTCCCATTTTCTGGACCTAAGAAGTTCTTTTACTTTGCATTACTCTCACATTTTTTAAAAACACATCTTCTACGAGCTTTCTAAGCTCTTAAAGGAGAAAAACATTCAAGATTTTGTGTATCTAATCATATATCTCTATTCTATTTTCACACTTGACTGATAATTTACAAGGGTATAAAATTCTACTTTAAAATAACTTCCCTCCTTAAATCAACTATACTTCAATAAAATAAATTTTTTAAAAATTGAAAAAAACCTTCCTCCAGAATTTTAAAGCCATTGTTCTGTTTTCAGCATCACTGGTGTTTCCTGCCATTTGTCTATGACTGGTTTTCTTTCTCTGGAACCTTTCAGAATCTTCACTTTACTTGTAGACTTAATATCTCACAATTATATGCCTTACTTGGCTTCTGTTTTTCATGCACTGAACTGAGCATTCTATGAGGATTTTCAGTTTGGAGAGACTATTATTTCTCAGACAATTTCACCCCCTTCATTTCCTTTAAAAAAAAAATTTTTTTTTTTAGAACTTTTATTCTAAATGTTAGATCTCTTAGATTGAGCATAATTTTTTTATCTTTTCATCCTTGACTTTCATATTTCTTCTCTGAGAAATTCTCTTCTAATTTAACCTTCTGTTGACTCCCATATTTCATTGTTAACATTTTTACTTTTGGAGAGCTCTTTTATTTTTTTTTTGCGATACGTGGGCCTCTCACTGTTGTGGCCCCTCCCGTTGCAGAGCACAGGCTCCGGACGCGCAGGCTCAGTGGCCATGGCTCACAGGCCTAGCCACTCCGCGGCATGTGGGATTTTTCTGGACCGGGGCACGAACCCGTGTCCCCTGCATCGGCAGGCAGACTCTCAACCACTGCGCCACCAGGGAAGCCCTCCTGCAGTGTCCGTTGAACCTTATTAAATGCACATTCATATTTAAGTGTGATGCTCCAAGATGCTGACTGGAAGATCTGGGTGGGGTAGCATTTGTTGACTGGTAAACTTCATTATATGATGAACAGTGAAGGTAGTAAACAGCCCTTTAAATTGTGGGTCCCAAAAGTCGTGAGGACATTTTACTTCTAGAGCCATTCATCTTCTCTAGGAAGAAGTCCTTCAGTCCTGCCAGGACTGGTGGAAACAGTACATGTGGCATTTTGGGGAAGATGACCAAGGGTCCCAGAGGTCAGCCAGATGTCCACTTAAACCTCTTCTTTTCAGCCTATGCCTCACCTTGTCCTTTTGGGCTTGTACCCTCTAAATACTATCCAATTTCTACAAAGGGTAAATCTCTTCTGCAAGGAGCAGGTTAGGGGTGGTTGGCTGATTTCAGCAGGGAAAAGAGTCCTGCCAAGGTTTAATTATCTGTATACAGACTTTCAGCCAATTCCCTGTTAACAGCCACATGCTCCTTTCTCTTTCCAAGTTGCCTCCAGGTTCTTATACTTGTTTTTTCTTCCGAGAAGATGCTGAAATATTTCCGCTGCTCATGTCTCCTCTCTGCTTATGGTTTAATAAATGTTATACTCCTTTACTGGTATTTTAGTAGAGATTTGCTGAGGAAGAGAGATGGATACATTTATCAATCTGCTAGGATGAACTAAAAATCTGGCTGAATAACTGTATCCTGTAATCACTAGAAAAATCTCATTTATTCACTCCCAGATGCAATAAAGTTTGCATATTCTTAAACAGTCCTAAAAAAATAAGGAATTAATTAGTATCACATTTTATAAATTCTGCAACACAGAACTGTGTGAATCTAGGAAATCGAAAGCATCAACTTCTCCTCTAGCTAACACTTTTAAAATATAAATACTTTTACCATTTGCCTTAACTACATTTCATATTGAGATGGCATGCCTTTAAATAAAAGCATCTTAAAATTGAAAACTAAAATTCCATTTTCATCTGTATATACCATGTGACTCTTCTGGGCACAGGCGATTCATGGTTTTTGTGATTTATTTTTAGAGGAGAACACTAAAGAATGGAACCACCACAGCTTGTTACTTTGCAACAATTCACACTGACTCATCGCTGCTCCTTGCGGAAATTACAGGTGAGGAGATGAAAGGATGATTTACGGGCACATGAAGCATGTCCAGACCATGCCAGCAGTGACTTATACTTGTGAGCAGTCCTGCCTTTTAATTGCTAGAATTTAAGCACTGCATTTCTTGCAAGTAATTAGGTATTTGTGTATCACTGTGGCCCTTGAACTTTTTCTGTTGTTTAAGTAATTTATTTACCTTTAGTTTTTGGCTGCAGAATGATGTAAATGGGTCTGAATTTTGTGTATTAATTTAGGGCTTTTTGGAGCAGGTTTACTAATTCTAGCAATAGCAACAGTTTATCTATCAGCAGATAGATCTTAGCTGTTGGCTAGACTCAGGGCACTATGCTAGATGCAGGGAACACAGTAAAACGGAAAATAGTCTCTGCCCTTGAGGAACCAGACAGGATTAACTGATTAATAGGTACATACATTGATTAATGACTTTAGTAATGGCTGTAGTGCTTTTACTAGATGCCTGGTATTGTGCAAAGAACTCTACGTGGACTAGTTCAGCTCAGTTGCAAACAGCCTTCTGGAGCAGTTATTCAGGTCCTTGTGTTACAGATGGATAAACTGATGCTCAGAGAGGTTATGTAACATGCCCAAGTCACACAGCTAGTAAGCAGAGATGAGACTGGATTTACACTGATGATTCCAAAACTTGTACCCAGTACAGTGCCTAGCACATAGCAGGTGCTCAGTAAATACTGTTGACTGATGTGCTGACACTACTGCTTGCTGGCCAAGGTAGTTTATACCAAAGACCTCAAGGGTGACACTGAAAGTAAATATTGCAAATTTTGGAGGAGACAGAATGAACCCAGGGTTGGCTCACCTGGGAAGATTTCATTGAAGGGATCTTTAAATTGGCCTTTGAAGGGAAGATAAAATGAGGAGAGAGGAAAATGCCTTTCAGACAGGAAAGATGACATGGGGGTATGGGTATGGGGACAGGAACGTTCATAGTGGATATACAGGAGGCAGGGAACAGAGTAGCTGAACTAAAGGGAAGGATTCATGGCATGGTGGGATGGGAGAGGTTGGGCAGAGGGGATGGTTCAGTCTCTGGAGAGATTCAAATATGCATCAGACTCAAAAAAAGTTTTCAGCGAGATGAGGTATGTGATGAAGGTGGTGTTTTAAGGAAGAGTAATCTAATGGCCAGGCATTACAGTGAATTACAGGGGAAAGAGAGAGATAGAAAGACTTCTGAAAGACTCAAGACAGCGGTGGAGACATTGTTGAAAAAATGAACATTGCCCCATGTAGCATCAACTTTCTAGCTGAAATAGAATTCCTCTAGCACCTTTGATAAGCATGAGGTTCTTCAGTGCTGAGAACTGCTGGTAGGAGTTAAGTAAAATCCCCCACAGATAATGATATTGGCACTGCTACACTTAAGAATAGTGACAGTATCTTTTCTAAGCCCATGTGCCAGCCACTTTACATACATTATTGGGTATAGTCCTCATAACCCTGCACATAGAGGAGGACACTGGGCACATCTGGGTTTAGACCTTAAGCAAATAATATCCTTCATTCTGGGAGTAATCAGAGGAGTAAGGTGCTAATGGGAGAACCTTTACTACTTACAGAATTGATCGAGGTCTTGTTGTTACTGTTCTTAAATGGTGTGATGATCTTTTACATTCTCACTTATGTTTTTATAACGATTTTAATTTAAGATGTTTTAAAGAGGCTTAGGAAAGGTACAGTTTGGGAGAGAAACATGACTGTAGATTCTTTTTGTGTGTGTCTCACAGATAAATTCGGGCAGCGGGCATTTGTGGGCAAAGTCTGCATGGATTTGAATGACACTGTTCCAGAATACAAGGAAACCACTGAGGAATCAATCAAGGAAACAGAGAGGTATGTTTGTCTTGATTTGTCTTACGGATGGAGTTGGAGATGGGAAAAAGAAACCTCTTTAACCCAGGCAGAACGTGCACATATATCACTGCCTGGGTTTGCCTAACTTCATGAAATTGATCTGATCCTAAGGAAAATGTTGCATGTCAGTACTATTTTTGTATATCAAATCATATTTTAAAGCCTCTGGGAACTTGTTATAGGAGTCCTAGGGCAAATCCCTTTATAAAATGAAGGATTTTTTTAAAAAGTAAATGATTTGCCCACTCCCTGTCATTCGTTGTAGATTGGGGCTTCTCCTGTAGATTAAACTTGCACTTAAGTGTCTGTGGCCTGCTCATTAAATTACTTTTGGTTGTGGGTCATCCTGTTGCTTGAGATCATGTGCTTTTGTTATGTTCTTTTTATTTTACATGGGGATATGCTAGTGATACCATAGGTACTTTTTCTGTATTTCTTTAACGGCTTTTCCATTGTGCCTTGAGGATTTGACAAGGAATTGTGTTGTATGACACTCAACATCCAAGAGATATAGAAGAAAATTCTTTAGCTTTAAATCTTGCCTAAGACCAAACATATCCTGATGCAAGTTTGAGAAGTCCAACTTTTCTCCATTCCCAGGCCTCCTTCACCTTAAGTGTGTCCTCTGTAAAGGGTGGCTTAGGTGCTGCTATGTTCCCAGAAAGAGAAGGAAGCACACACTTTCCCTTTAGCATTTGGCCATATGCTCAACTTTTCTATGAATCTGTGTTTGTGGGAATAGTGAACCCTGATTCACATTTTATTCTTAAACAAAGGATTACCAGAAAGCAGGAAGCTATAGCTCATAAATATTTTCAGCCAGGGCAGAAACAGTCATTTCATAGGCCCTATGGATACCACCATCCCTGCAGATATAATTGGTAAGATCACCATCCCCGTCACTACCCATTTCACAACCATGTCTGGCCTATTCCTTCTGCTTTACTCCAACATCCATGCCCAGTAGGACTCAGCCTTTGAAAATAAATGATGCTATTGTGATTCTGTGAGCAAGCAGCTTCCACTTTAGGGAAACTGGGAGTAGAGAGCCCCATGGCTTCTAAACACCTCCAGATACACAGGACTCCATGACTCTGATATCCATGGAACATAACATACTGCAGTATTCCCCCAAACAGAGCTAAAGCTAGAATGGCTTGAGCGCTGTGGGATGGCTTGAGCGCTGTGGGAATACTTGTGAACAGCCCGGCTGATGTTAGATGATAAAATTGCATTTCCCTGTGATTTTGCACTCCATCGCTCTGGCTGCAAATGAGAAAGCAGGGTAATTACTGCTTGCTAATCCTTAATTAGTGGTGGTGAAACATGTGCAGCATTAGAAATGTTTACATGGAAATTAGGACATGTAAGGCTCATGTTTTCGTGCTTTTAAAAAATTAATTTCAAAAATGCCTGAATGTTCTAACTTCCCGTTTGTTGCTTTATTTCAGATTTGTGTCAGAAATGCTCCAAAGGAATGTAAGTAAACTTGTTCCCAGCTCGCTTTTTAATTGCCTTCCTGTTAGTTGTAGGATTTGTTCTTAAGCTGTTTGGTAGAGGTTAGCCTGTATACATTTGGCCTATTCCATGCATGCAGAAGTATTTTCCTAAAGCCTTAAATTGTTTTCATGGTGGATGCATCAACTCAGCTTAGGAAGGTCAGGCATTTTTTACTTTCTCAGTGGTTTTCCCTCCCTCTCCTCTGGGACCTTCTAATTTCATAGGACAGGCCGGTGGGGAGGCGGGGGAGGGCTTCATGCATGTAGACAGATTGGTGGCAACTGGATGCTGTGGCATGGTTTGTTGGCTACATCACCATTGGCTCTGGCCTCTTGTACCCCCTGATCTGGTCTGAAACACAGGTGGTGTCCAGCCCTGATGCCCCAGCCAGACTGCCTTGGTCCACAGATGCGTGCATGTCGTGTGGCCTGCAGGCACTCAGCCAGGCACCCCCGTTCCACAGTGCCCTGGTGTTGGTGATCCTGTGAAGACAGTGCTGTTTTCTGTCCCACCCCCAGCAGGCTTGTCTATGGCTCTGCTGTGCCGTCTCTTAGATTTGCAAACCAGACTCTTCCCTCACCATTTTTTAAGGTCTGACTGGAAGCCATAGGAAACCTCAGTATTGCTTTCAGTCTAATCTTGGGAGACCTAGGTGCAGCTTTGTGGATCCTTATCCTTGCCGCTCTTCTATGAGTCCTTCTCTACTGCTCAGCCACAAAGGTGACATCAGAGCCATGCCTGCAACTAAGTAAAAGTCCTCAGGGAGGCCATGGCCAGCATACCACCCCAAGATGTAGAAAGGGGAACAGGCTACCACTTCATTCTTAGTCTTCCCAGCACTCTCCCTTAAAACGTCTCCTCTGCCTCCTAATTCTCTTCATAAAAGCCACCCAGTCTAGGCCTGGTCTGAGCCTTCACGTGCCTTGCGTTTGAGATGGGATCTTCTTCCATTGCGTTTGAGATGGGATCTTCTTCCATTGAACTTGGTGCTACAGAATATACCCTTCCTTGTTCTCCGTGAGCCATTTCCATGAAATCCAGCACTTCCACCCACTCCTGGAATGAAGGACTGTCCCTAGAGATGAAGACATAAAATCATTTTGTGGTATGATATGCATTTCCTTACCAAGTGTTTTTGATTATTTCCAGTATTTGAGAGTGCAGCCCATAGTGACACCACGTTTTTCCCTTTCCTGCTCTGAGACTTTGTTGGGTGAACTTGGGAACATCGCGAAGACCCATGATTTGCACATTCAGGTGGGCGTTTTTCTCCTATTTGCCTCTGTCTAGACCTGCAAGACTTCTCTGTACCCTAAATTCTGGCAGTAATCTCCAATTCTTTTACTGAGATGATGGAGGAGGTGGGTTTCCCCTTTTCTCTTTTAGTTCTTTTGGTTGGCAATTAATGTGACATAAAGCAGATTAACAGGAGAAAATCAAATTTATTATGTGCATACAGGAAATCCACATAAGTATGAAAGAATTCCAAAGACAGCGAGGCAAGGTGAGGTATATATATATTCTGGACTAAGTAGAAGGAAACAGGGGTCTGAGGTTTCAAGGAGAAATAAGGTAATTCACTGGAAGATAAAAAGAGTTAATATTTGGTAAACAAAAGTTTGCTGAACCATTCAAAGACAATGGGATACAGACAAGTTTGATTAAATGGGCTTGCTAGGTTCCTCTTGTCTACCATGCCTAATACCTTACTACAGTTATCTATGGTAATAGCTCCTTCCTGGGACAGCCCTCCTATCTTAAATTCTTTTAGGTGGTAAGGAGGGAGTTCAAAGGTTCTTCCTGAGTCTTTCGGGCATTGATTGGTTTTTAACTCAAAATAATCTACATGGGCTTCCCTGGTGGCGCAGCGGTTGGGAGTCCGCCTGCCGATGCAGGGGGCGCGGGTTCGTGCCCCGGTCCAGGAGGATCCCACGTGCTGCGGAGCGGCTGGGCCCGTGAGCCATGGCCACTGGGCCTGCACATCCGGAGCCTGTGCTCCGCGGCGGGAGAGACCGCAGTGGTGGGAGGCCCACGTACTGCAAAAATAATAATAATAATAATAATAATCTACATGCCAGAGTGGCACATCATGGGGGTGGCCTGCCTTTAGCCCCATAAGATCTCAAGATACAGCATCATAGGACATAAGGTCCCTTACAGATATCACCTAAATGTAGTTCTCTAATTTTTTAGTTAAGAAAAGAAACCTGAAGTTCCTTTTGCCTTCAATCTTCTCTGATCTGGCTCCTAGAGATGAGAACATCTTAAGTAACCAAGCAAGATCAATGGCGAACTGGTTACCTGTTCTCTGTAGGATACATTTAATGCATTTCTTTCCTGCTCTCTTCTATTTGATACTTTCTCAGTGTTCTAGTCCTTCCTTTTTGGAGGAACCGTCTATTATTTGAAAAGCAAAAAGAACCTAATTTCCACCTTACCAAAATGGATTTAAAAGCCCTTTTGTTCCAAGTTTCTTAATTTAAAATCAGGAACAAAACAGTGTATCTTACTTTGTCATTAAGCGGTTGCAATTTAGGAATAAAACAGTTTCTAAATCTTCCAGCTGGGTTAAAATTGGGAGCTCCCCTTCCCCCATCCAAACTTCATTACATACTGCACTAAAATTCTCCCTCTTAAGAGCTATCTTAAAGGGCATGTCGGGCTTCCCTGGTGGCGCAGTGGTTGAGAGTCCGCCTGCCGATGCAGGGGACATGGGTTCGTACCCTGGTCTGGGAAGATCCCACATGGTGCGGAGCAGCTGGGCCTGTGAGCCATGGCCGCTGAGCCTGTGCATCCGGAGCCTGTGCTCCGCAACGGGAGAGGCCACAACAGTGAGAGGCCCGTGTACCATAAAAAAAAAAAAAAAGGGCATGTCAGGGAAAGGCAACACATAGATCCTTTATCATTTTTTAGGGTGGAAGTTTTGTTTTTTTTTTTTTAAGATTTGTTAGGACTCATTAACTATTTTCATTTTTTCCCTTTTTTTGATGGGCTGTGATATTCAGTCCCACACAATTGCAGGGGAAGAAAAAGTTATCCTTGACCTATTTAGGGTCCCTGGCTGGGCCTGAAAACTAAACTGACAAAGCTAAACAAGAGAAAAGCATACAAATTTATTTCATATAAGGTTTACATGGCACAGGAGCCTTTATAAGGAAACAAAGACACAAAGAAACAGACCTGAGTATTTTTATGTTAGGTGTGGTGACAGGTGTACAGTCCTGGAGGAACATAAGTTAAGGAGTACGAGGTAAGTGTATTAGCAAGGCCTGTTTCTTCTTGGTTCCCTTTGTCTTCAGAGATAAGGATGCTCCTTTCCATGTATAGGGCGGGCGCCTCTCATTTACGAGAGCCTGTGCTCCGGTCACAGGGGAAAAGGGTGGGGGCAAAATCAGAGTGACCTTCCTGCTTCTGCCATTTTCTCAAACCCCTTCAGCATAAAGTATTCAGTATCCCAAGGTGGCGTATTTTGGGTTTGTGTGTCCTGAATCCCAGAAACACACAACAAAATCAAGTATATACTTACTGGCGTTGTATATATGTGTATAACTGCATATACTCAAATCTATCAAAATGACACAAATCTCTTCTGATGCCCATGCCCATTTCTTCAGTGGTCTGGAGTTCCTCAAGGCCAAGGATAGAACTCATTCTGCAGGTAGAACATTCTGTTTTTAGTCCAATGCTGTTGTTTTCTTTCATTTATTTGGTTATGCATACTCTACCTCAAGGAGAAAGGCAAATGGCATTGCTGTTCTTGGAAGTGGTAACTTGCTCATGAGTTATTTCCCATAATACATGGTCATCACCAGTTGGTCAGAAATGATTTTTGTTTTAGGTGAGGGGTTGGGATGGTGACACTTACGTTGTGTCTGCAGTCTCATGTTTGTGGTGCCCTGGAGAAAGGACTGTGCCGGGGGCCAGGACTCACTTGTTTTGCTTGCGTGTGGATTCTTATAGGCTCTTTCTTGATGACCGCAGGACTGCCTAGCTCTGTTATTTTCCAACTGTTTCCTGCAGAACTCATCCTGGAAGCTGACAAAGGGGATAGAATGGGGACAGGGTCCCAGAGTCCTAACCCTGCTTCATCCTGCGTAGCAACTTGTTTATGCTGTTTACATATTGAATTTCTATGATTTTTTAAATAAGAATAACACATCTAAAGCTAAAAGAATTTGGAAAATCACTCATCTATCCCAACGCTTTTATTTGAGAGATGAGAACATGGAGGCCCAAAGAGAAAACAATGGACTCAACCCTAAGACACATAACTAGGGTCAGAACTTGGGCTAAAATTCAGCTTTTTATTTCAAATTTCAGCTTTCTATGAGTGAACCATGCTCTGTCCTTTTGATGGCCAATGAACTCTTCTTAAACAGCCAACACCAGAAGTAGTAGGTGATCGACCATGAATAGCTAGGCTCTTACTCTCTACAAGGAGTACTTTTTATTTTTACTTATTCTTGCTATAGTTTGGAATTTGAAAAGACTTTGTCAGAAAAACATCACATGGGTTAGGGTTAGGATATTACATGTTCATATAATTACATTTTCATAGTTTCTTCGTCATATATATCTTATATAATAAGAATTGTTTCAAATAAAATACACAAGAATCTTCATTTTTTTTACCTAGGCAAGTAGGAACCATCCATATCATTTGGGGGTAGGAAGTATAATTTCTAATGGTATTTTACATTAAAAAATTGAAAATATTTCTTTTCTTTTAGAGCCATGTAAGTGAAAATCGTGATGAAGTTAAAGCTGTGAAAAACCTATACCCTGGTTATAAAAACTACACAGATGTGTATGATAAAAACAACCTTCTGACAAATAAGGTAAGTTGTACATCATGATATAATCTATATGAAGTACGGCATATTTATCTAAATTTTAAAATCTCAGTAGTAATCTTCAGACTTCTATGACACACGTGCATTTCCCAAACTCAAGTACAGAGTGTGCATATTCATGTGTGCGCAGAATTAAAAATGGGCCTGGTTTCATCCCTAATGAATAAATCATTACATTTATTGGTAAATAAATCTAAAAGCTTCTTTGAGGTGGGAATGTCATGTGGTCCAAGGACATTTTGTCAGTATCCATTAGAATGTAAATGTGCATTCCTTTGAGTTAGAAAATGTATTTCTGAAGATCCATTCTGTAAGGACTATGACTAGAGATGTTAATTACATATGAAAGTTAAAAAATGGCTATCAGTGGGAAATTGTTTAAATTATAGAACATACATAATTAGAATTTTATCCAACATTCACAAAGAATGAAGTATACAGACTTACAAGGAAGAGTGTTTGTACAGTATTGTCTGATATGTGTATATACGTGCGGGTGCGTGCTCACTTACCAAACACTGTCTGGAAGACACACATTGAACGTTAAAAGTGATCCTTCCTGAGGGAGAAAGCAGAGGACTTTTTACTTTTTATTTTTAAACACTCTAAGATTGCTTTGTAAAAGAAATGAGTATTACTACATTTATAATTAAACAATTTTAAGTTAATAAAATTAATATGAGTGAGGAGAGACCTCATTACAACAATATACCCCCTGGCCTTGGCATTTAATGAAATGTATGAACTGCATGGAGAGTTTAACTATTACAGCAAATAAATTCTTAGGGACTTTGTGCTCAGAGATCTGAATGTGACTGATTTGAAAGGTTAATACTCTGCACAGATCTTGTTTATGCTACATCATAATTTTCATCCTCCTCTACATATATTTCTATATAATTAATAAATTAGCCTTCAATTTGCATGTTAATTTTACTTGCATAGAGGTCAGCTGGACCAACCCTCATTTATTTTATAGATTAAAAAAGAGAGAAAAAGATCCACAAATGTGTGGGACTTTCGTAATCCAATGTTTTCACAGGCCTTTTCTGAGGTGTAACTTGGGCACAGTGATTTTATACATATAGGTAATCATCAATGTTTTTGTGAAGATAACAGATAAGTCACAGCTTTTATGTGCACCTATAATATCTTGCTGTGAGTGAGGACTGACTTAAGCATTTTTGAGTGGTAGACTCCACATAGGATGCTCTTCTCTCCAGACAGTGATGGCACATGGCTGCTACCTTTCTGAAGAAGAACTGGATGTATTCAGGGAACGAGGAGCATCCATCTCACATTGTCCCAATTCTAACTTATCGTAAGTAGGCAATTATTGATTAGTAGATTATGAACGTTTGGGTTGCAAAGTAGCGGCCAAATACCTTTGTTTTCTCAGTCATTCCTCCAGTATCTCCCTTCTGTAGTTATGTTCAATTGGGATGTGAACTAGATAGAAGGACACCTACCTATACTGTACTGGGGAGACAGCACTTAAAAGAGGCTATTTTTTGCAGAGTATGCATTTGAAGAGCACTACATCTCTTAAAATTTCTGAGTTTGCACAAAACAGAACAATAGGAAATAGAGTTCAAAACCAATAGCACTGAGAACTTAGAGCTAAGGACCGAAAGAGTGGGTGTGCCAACCAGGTGTTCCAGAGAGAGTGTACTGACCTCTTACTACTTTGTGTTGTACAAACTACTAGAAATGTGCACATTACCAGAAATGGTGCAATGCTACTAGAAGCCAGCACCCGTCAGTAAATGTCATGCTGCTATATCTGACGAGATGCACTTAGGAGGGGACTTGTCCTGCTGTAATTCGCGCAAACAAAATTTTTATTTAAACCTGGTTCTTAACCTTTGAAAGGTTATAGATGCATAAGGGAATCAGATGAAACTTGTGGTCTGGATCATCAGGAAAAAAACCCCATACAGGGCTTCCCTGGTGGCGCAGTGGTTGAGAGTCCGCCTGCCGGTGCAGGGGACATGGGTTCGTGCCCCGGTCTGGGAAGATCCCACATGCCGCGGAGCGGCTGGGCCCGTGAGCCATGGCCGCTGAGTTTGTGCTCCGCAGGGGGAGAGGCCACAGCAGTGAGAGGCCCGCGTAACGCAAAAAAAAAAAAAAAAAAAAAGCCCATAGACATAAAAATGCTGCATCTAATTTCAGGGAATTCATAGATTCCATAATGCCAATCCTTGGATGCTAGGCTAAGAATTCATGCTCCACAATTAGATACAGAAAGGATTTCTCATTTCTTGTGTTAGCTGGCTCAGAACAGAGCTAGAGGCAGGTTGGGGTGGATCATTCATATATTCATTCAATAAATTTATTAGCTTCTGCTAGACTTTTTTTTAACGTCTTTATTGGAGTATAATTGCTTTCAATGGTGTGTTTCTGCTTTATAACAAGGTGAATCAGTTATACGTATACATATGTTCCCATATCTCCTCCCTCTTGCGTCTCCCTCCCTCCCTATCCCACCCATCCAGGTGGTCACAAAGCACCGAGCTGATCTCCCTGTGCTATGCAGCTGCTTCCCACTAGCTATCTACCTTACGTTTGGTAGTGTATATATGTCCATGCCACTCTCTCACTTTGTCACAGCTTACCCTTCCCCCTCCCTATATCCTCAAGTCCATTCTCTAGTAGGTCTGTGTCTTTATTCCTGTCTTACCCCTAGGTTCTTCATGACCTTTTTTTTTTTCCCTTAGATTCCATATATATGTGTTAGCATACAGTATTTGTCTTTCTCTTTCTGACTTACTTCACTCTGTATGACAGACTCTAGGTCCATCCACCTCACTACAAATAAGTCAATTTCGTTTCTTTTTATGGCTGAGTATTCCATTGTATATACGTGCCACATCTTCTTTATCAATTCATCTGTTGATGGACACTTCCATGTCCTGGCTATTGTAAACAGTGCTGCAATGAACATTGTGGTACGTGACTCTTTTTGAATTATGGTTTTCTCAGGGTATATGCCCAGTAGTGGGATTGCTGGGTCATATAGTAGTTCTATTTTTAGTTTCTTAAGGAACTTCCATACTGTTCTCCATAGTGGCTGTATCAATTTACATTCCCACCAACAGTGCAAGAGGGTTCCCTTTTCTCCACACCCTCTCCAGCATTTATTGTTTCTAGATTTTTTGATGATGGCCATTCTGACTGGTGTGAGATGATACCTCACTGTAGTTTTGATTTGCATTTCTCTAATGATTAATGATGTTGAGCATTCTTTCAAATGTTTCTTGGCAATCTGTATATCTTCTTTGGACAAATGTCTATTTAGGTCTTCTGCCCATTTTTGGATTGGGTTGTTTGTTTTTTTGATATTGAGCTGCATGAGCTGCTTGTAAATTTTGGAGATTAATCTTTTGTCAGTTGCTTCATTTGCAAATATTTTCTCCCATTCTGAGCGTTGTCTTTTCATCTTGTTTATGGTTTCCTCTGCTGTGCAAAAGCTTTTAAGTTTCATTAGGTCCCATTTGTTTATTTTTGTTTTTATTTCAATTTCGCTAGGGTCAAAAAGGATCTTCCTGTGATTTATGTCATGGAGTGTTCTGCCTATGTTTTCCTCTAAGAGTTTAATAGTGTCTGGCTTTACATTTAGGTCTTCAATCCATTTTGAGTTTATTTTTGTGTATGGTGTTAGAGAGTGTTCTAATTTCATTGTTTTACATGGAGCTATCCAGTTTTCCCAGCACCACTTATCGAAGAGGCTGTCTTTTCTCCACTGTATATTCTTGTCTCCTTTATCAAAGATAAGGTGACCATATGTGCGTGGGTTTATCTCTGGGCTTTCTATCCTGTTCCATTGATCTATATTTCTGTAGTCTTGATTACTGTAGCTTTGTAGTATAGTCTGAAGTCAGGGAGCCTGATACCTCCAGCTCCATTTTTCTTTCTCAAGATGGCTTTGGCTATTCAGGGTCTTTTGTGTTTCCATACAAACTGAGATTTTTTTGTTCTAGTTCTGTGAAAAATGCCAGTGGTAGTTTGATAGGGATTGGATTGAATCTGTAGATTGCTTTGGGTAGTAGATTCATTTTCACAATGTTGATTCTTCCAATCCAAGAACATGGCATATCTCTCCATCTATTTGTATCATCTTTAATTTCTTTCATCAGTGTCTTATAATTTTCTGCATACAGGTCTTTTGTCTCCTTAGGTAGGTTTATTCCTAGATGTTTTATTCTTTTTGTTGCAATGGTAAATGGGAGTGTTTTCTTGATTTCACTTTCAGATTTTTCATCATTAGTGTATAGGAATGCAAGAGATTTCTGTGCGTTAATTTTGTATTCTGCTACTTTACCAAATTCATTGATTAGCTCTAGTAGTTTTCTGGTAGCATCTTTAGGATTCTCTATGTATAGTATCATGTCACCTGCAAACAGTGACAGCTTTACTTCTTTTCCAGTTTGGATTCCTTTTATTTCTTTTTCTTCTCTGATTGCTGTGGCTAAAAGTTCCAAAACTATGTTGAATAACAGTGGTGAGAGTGGACAACCTTGTCTTGTTCCTGATTTTAGAGGAAATGGTTTCAGTTTTTCACCGTTGAGAATGATGTTGGCTGTGGGTTTGTCATATATGGCCTTTATTATGTTGAGGAAAGTTCCCTCTATGCCTACTTTCTGGAGGGTTTTTATCATAAATGGGTATTTAATTTTGTCAAAAGCTTTCTCTGCATCTATTGAGATGATCATATGGTTTTTATCCTTCAATTTGTTAATATGGTGTATCACATTGATTGTGTATATTGAAGAATCCTTGCATTCCTGGGATAAACCCCACTTGATCATGGTGTATGATCCTTTTAATGTGCTGTTGGATTCTGTTTGCCAGTATTTTGTTAAGGAGTTTTGCATCTATGTTCATCAGTGATATTGGCCTGTAGTTTTACTTCATATCCTTACTTGTTTTAGAGTTCTTGCAGAAGCAGAACATGACGTGAGGATTTATGTACAAGTAATTTATTTGGCAGGTGATCTCAGGAAGCACCTTTATGGGGTGAGACAGAGAAGGGAAGGAAGACAGTAAAGAGCACATCACCAAGCTAGTTACCACCATGGGTTCCTGGAATTTAATCCTTCTGGAAAACGCAGCAAGCCAGTGTACAAAGCAGACCTCAAAGACAACCTGCCCAAGGGGTGGGGGAGCTGGAGTAATTATACCTAAACTTACCAGTTATTGGTGGAGGGCTGCTGGGTGGGTTCGAAGGGGCATGAAGTCCCTGCAACTTCGGGCCTTCCCCAATCAAGGGCAGAGCGGGCTCTAGCGGAGTGAAAGAGCCTCCAGGCAAAGAGTAGGAGGTGCCAGCAGTCAAAAGTCTAGGAACTTCGCAAATGAAAAAATTCTACATCAGTGGCAGTATGGGAAAGGCACGAGAGCCACAGTAATGTGTTTCTGGAGTGTTTTGAGAGGTTCCAGAGGCTTTTAGTTTTCAGACATAAAGTGGCCGTACATAACAGGGAATCTTGACTAGGTACAGCTTAGTGACCATAATTATGGTCTAGTGACCAGTTAGGGGAAGCGTTTAACATCCTGTGGGTTTAGTTATACAACATCTAAATTAAAACATGACCCAGTTTCGCAAACTGAGGTTTGAAGTTAAATTTCTTTATGGCTAATATTTTGGTTTGAATGGTCACTGTTACTCTTTCTCCAACCACTTTGAGAGATTTATTGCATGTGCACTGGCAGTTTGAAAATGATAATTATGTGGATTTTCAAGCAGACTACTTTGACCTTTGCATCTTCTCAGACTTTTAAGGATGCTTTAGTTTTTCTTTGTCTCTTTAGAAAGGCGGCACATCTACTGAGTCAGGGTCATGAGCTCCGGAATTCAGTCCAGGAACCATCTCTCCTAGTTGCTGCTGTCCTCAGAAGTAGCATTTGAACCACCAGGCCCTGACTTACAACCTGCATCCCCTCTTCCAGCTATACCCCTCTTTCTTTGATCTTGCAAGTCGCTACTCATTCAAGGCAACAAATGATCCCAGGAAGAGAGGAAAGGCAACGCTTTATAATTTCTACTTCCTAGCATAGAAGGATGGGTTGGTTAAAAAAAAAATTAAAGACCTATAGTTGATAACACCATATTGTATAACTGAAATTTGCTAAGAGAGTAGAACTTGTATGTTCTCACAAATAAAAAAGGTAAATAGGGCTTCCCTGGTGGCGCAGTGGTTGAGAGTCCGCCTGCTCATGCAGGGGACACGGGTTCATGCCCCAATATGGGAAGATCCCACATGCCGCAGAGCAACTGGGCCTGTGAGCCATGGCCGCTAAGCCTGTGCTCTGCAGCGGGAGAGGCCACAGCAGTGAGAGACCCGCGTACCGCAAAAAAAAAAAAAAGGTAAATATGTGAGGTGATAGATGTGTTGGTCGACTCAGTGGGGGGAAATCCTCTCGCAATGTATACATATATCAGATCATCATGTTGTACACTTTAAATATCTTAGAATTTTGTCATTTGTATCTTAAGCTGAAAAGAATAGCAAAAATTTTTGAACTAGTTGCAAGATTTAATTTCTTCATTTATTTTTCCTTACAAATGATCCCCTGCTCTCCCTTCTAATTCTTGCTGCTTTGTGCCCTTCTGATATTAACCTCTGCTCAATGGTTCAAACTCCTTCATGATCCTTTTTTACTCCAGGACTCGGATGGTCTGATTTTTTTGTGTGTGTGCAGTGCGCGGGCCTCTCACTTTTGTGGCCTCTCCCGTTGCGGAGCATAGGCTCTGGATGCGCAGGCTCAGCAGCCATGGCTCACGGGCCCAGCCGCTCCACGGCACGTGGGATCTTCCCGGACCGGGGGACGAACCCGTGTCCCCTGCCTCGGCAGGCGGACTCTCAACCACTGCGCCACCAGGGAAGCCCCTGGATGGTCTGATTTGACTAATGTGTTTATGTCAGCATTAGAGCTGAGATGGGAATCATAATTTTCAGTGATAGCACCATCATTTTTGTTAGTGCCTTTCTCTTGTTGGACCCACGTGGGTCTCCCTGTTCTGACTGTCTCCTCTCTCTACAGGCTCAGCAGTGGCCTTCTCAATGTGCCAGAGGTCCTGAAACATGGAGTGAAGATAGGGCTGGGTACAGGTTAGTAGTTTCCCATGAAGAACCATGGCAAAGTGGTTAAGTGCATAACTTTCAAATGTGACTAATTTTCAAGTAAGAGTTCTGTGTTTTAAAAGACTTAGTTTTATTTTCTGGTAGTCATATCTAGAGCTAATAAAATAATGAGGTTGGAAGCAGTAAGAAAGTGTATGCGAAGGGAAAAGTTTTGATGACATTAACCTCTTGAAAGCCATTAACCATGTTTACTATCCAGACATGGGGCTATAAAGGATAAGTCCTTCTCAAGTGTTTTAGAGATTCTTTTTGAAAAGTCCTTGTTTTTTGTTTGTTTGTTTTGTCCTTCCTGCTAAATTTCAATGGTTTGGATTTGTATGTTTTTGGTTTTCAATAGCTGTGTCATCACAAATACTATCTCAAAAGAAAATTATTCAACTTTGCCAGTAGTGAGCACAAATTCAGTCTATGCCATAACGGAGAACTCTAAGATATGTTAAAAAGCATGCTTTGCTTTTAAGCAGTTTTTAACAAAATGAGATTCTAATTCCCACAGGCAGTCTGATGTTTGCTAGGCTGAAGGACAGTCTAGGTGGCTGATGAATTAGTGATGTCTCCTTTTTTTTCACAGTACATTTGAATTGTTTTTCTTGAGTGTGTACTGTGCTGCTCACTTTAGAAGTGTCAGTCAGGCCCAAATGTTTAGGCATCCACTGTGAGCCTTTTTTTTTAATCACTGTGTGTGAATGAACTAAAAAAAATTTTTTTTAAATGGCTGTGGGGCACAAGGTCTTATTTTTCATTCTTGATGGGTTTGTCTTCCTGATATGTAAGAGCACCAGAATGTTTGCATATTGACAATAATGGTTTTTATCATTTTCTGCAATGACTCAAGTCTCAGTTAATTTTTGTACCAAGCAATATTGGTAGGACATACAATAATACAAAATGATTTATCTATAATTTTAAAGAGGTGTGCTAGTTAGAAGTTTTTCTAAATTTTACATGAATCAGAGCAATTAAAATTCTTAAAATTTTGAATTTAAGCGTTGAATCATTGAGATTGTGTAGTACCTGGATATAGTCTCAGGTATTAAGGCAGGAAACCAGTTATTTTTAACTTCACAGAAAAGCTTTAAATGAATAAAAAATAAGTGGCCAAGAGTTTTTGTCAATCAATTGAAAATTTGGTAGAAATGCAAAAATCATATGTACTGCTTTCAAATTTTCTAGGATTTTGGTCTCCATGATTTAAGTTCATCACATGATTTCCAGTTCTTGATTTTGGGTTGTATAGTGACTGTCTAAAATGATTAGGTAAAGCTATGTCACTTATTAGCTGTAAGACCCTGAGCAAATTACCTTAATTTTCTAAGGCTTTGTTTCCTAATTTCTATAACAATAATTATAATAATGTCTATGTTACAACCTTGTTTTGAGGCTTAAATGAAAAAAAATGTGTGTGAGGTGGTTAGCACATATCTGGCATGTTGCAGTGGTTAATGAAGATTGGCTTAAAAGGGAAAAAGTAACATTGGTTTCCGATTAAAGGTTTGATTAAGTATGATATATTATCATATTAACTTGGAGAATGTTGTTGCATTTTACATAGTCTCTGTTGTAACAGCCATCCTATGCACCGGTATTACCTAAACATGACCTTTATGTATAAACCTGTCCTTCTGCTTTGGACTTCAGTAGATTATTTAACTGTAACTTATACTGTGGACAGAGAGCAGGTCCAAGAATGGATCATTCACCATGTCTATAAGAAACAGAGGCAGATCTGGACTTTCTCAAATATTAAATAGGAGAAACCCTGATGAAGCTTCACAAAAATATTGCAAAACAAGAGAAAGCAGTATCAAAAAGAAGAAGAAGATGAACATAGCTCTGAAAAGCATCTACTTCAGGATCCAGAATAAGAGTTCAGAAAATTGCTAGCATCCTTAGAGTACAAGAAGACATGGCTGTATGGAAAGACCATGAGTTTTGATGGAAAAGGAAAATTTGAAAATGAAAGAAGAAAACTGAAAAAGAAAAGAAAAAAAGAATAGGAAGCATGTAGATAGACCCTCATACACTACTGCAGGGAGATTAAATGGTACAACCAACGTAGAGAACTGTTCGGCAGTTTCTTATAAAGTTAAATATACATCAGTAATTCCATTTTGGGTATTTACCCTAGAGAAATGGACATACATATTTGCACAAACAGTTGTACAAGAATATTTATAGTATCTTTATTAATAGCCCCAAACTGGAAATAGTCCAAACAGCTTCCAAGAGGAGGACAGATAGGCAAATGTGGCATATTTATACAATTAAATATTATTCAGCATTCTAAAAACAGAACAAAACGTTGATGTATGCAGAATATGGATAAATCTCAAAAATATTTTGTTAAAAATGCTGGAGAGGGTGTGAAGAAAAGAGAATGCTCCTACACTATTGGTGGGAATGTAAATTAGTGCAGCCACTATGGAAAACTGGAGCTTCGTCAACTGAAAACAGAGTTGCCATATAATCCAGCAATCCTACTCCTAGGCATGTATTTGGACAAAACTATAATTCAAAAAGATACATGCACCCCTATGTTCACAGCAGCATTATTTACAATAGCCAAGACATGGAAGCAACCTAAGTGTCCATCAACAGAGGAATTGAAAAAAAAAGATGTGGTATAGAAGATCTAGATGCCTAGAGGAGACAAGATGGCAGAATGGAAAGACTAGAGCTCACCTCCTCTCACGAAAACACCACAATCACAACTGATTGCTGAACAACCATGGACAAAAAAGACTTGAACCTACCAAAAAAGGTATTCTAAAGACAAAGAAGGAGCCACAACGAGATGGCAGGACGGGTGCTTTCACCATATAATAAAATCTCATACTTGCCAGGTAGGTGACCCACAAACTGGAAAATAATTATTTCACAGAGGTTCTCCCACAGGAGTGAGAGTTCTGAGCCCCATGTCATGCTCCCCAGCCTGGGGGTCTGGCATCAGGAGGAGGAGCCCCCAGAACATTTGGCTTTGAAGGCCAGTGGGGCTTGAATGCAGGAGCTCCACAGGACAGTGGGAAACAAACACTCCACTCTTGAGGAAGCACACAAGGTTTCACAGGAACTGGAACCCAGAGCAAAGCAGTGACTCCATAAGAGGGTGGGCCAGACCTATCTTCAAGTCTTGGAGGGTCTTCTGGGGAGGTAGGGATTGGCTGTGGCTCACTCTAGGGGCAAGGACATTGGTGGCGGATGCCCCAGGGAATACTCATAGGCATTAACTCTCCTGGAGATAGCTATTTTGGCACTGAGAACTGGCCTCATCCAACAGGCTGCAGGCTTCAGTGCTGGGATGCCTCAGGCCAAACAACAAACAGGGTGGGAACACAGCCCCACCCATCAGCAGACAGGCTGCCTAAAGTCATCCTGAGCCAAAAGCTGCCTATAAACACACCCCTTGACATAGCCCTGCCCACCAGAGGGACAAGACCCAGCTCCACCCACCAGTGAGCAGGCACCAGTTCCTCCCACCAGGAAGCCAGCACAAGCCCCCAGATCAATCTCATCCACCACGGGGCACATACCAGAACCAAGAAGAATTACAATCCTGCAGCCTGAGGAATGGAGATGGCAAACACAGAAAGTTAGACAAAATGAGACAGCAGAAAAATATGAAGGAACAAGATAAAAACCCAAAAGAACAACTAAGTGAAGTTGAGATGGGCAATCTACATGAAAAAGAATTCATAGTAATGATAGTAAATACTATTCAAGATCTTGGAAAAAGAATAGAGGCACAGACTGAGAGGATACAAGAAATGTTTAATAAAGAGCTAGAATCTTTAGAACAAACAGATGAACAATAAAATCACTGAAATGAAAAACATACTAGAAGGAATCAATAGCAGAATAAATTAGAAAAATGAGTAAGTGAGCTGGAAGACAGATTGGTGGAAACCACTGCTGCAGAACAAAGAAAGAAGAATGAAAAGAAATGAGGACAGTCTAAGAGACCTCTGGGACAACATTAAACACAACAACATTTGCATTATAGGGGTCCCAGAAGGAGAAGAGAGAGAGAAAGGGCCTGAGGAAACACGTGAAGAGATAGTAGTTGAAAATGTCCCTAACATGGGAAGGAAACACTCAAGTACAGGAAGCACAGAGTCCCATAGAGGATAAACCCGAGGAGGAACACACCAAGACACATATTAATCAAACTGACAAAAATTAAAGACAAGGAGAAAACATTAAAAGCAACAAGGGAAAAGCAATAAGTAACCTTATGGGAGTTCCCTTGTATGTTGTCAGCTGATTTTTCAGCAGAAACTATGCAGGCCAGAAGGGAGTGACATGATATATTTAAAGTCATGAAAGGGAAAAACCTATAACCAAGAATACTCTACCTAGCATGGCTCTCATTCAAATTTGACAGAGAAATCAAAAGCTTTACAGACAAGCAAAAGCAAACAGAATTCAGGACCACCAAACCAGCTTTACAGCAAATGCTAAAGGAACTTTTCTAGGCAGAAAAGGCCACAACTAGAAACAAGAAAATTATGAAATGGGAAAGCTCACTGGTAAAGGCAAACATACAGTAAACATAGGAAATCATCCACACACAAATATATCAAAACCAGCAAACATGAGGAGAGTACAAATGCAGGATATTGGAAATGGATTTGAAATTAAGAGACCAACAGCTTAAAACAAACTTGCATATGTATATAGACTAATCTATCAAAACCTCATGGTAACTGCAAACCAAAAATCTACAATAGATACACACACACAAAAGAAAAGAGAATTCAAACACAACATTAAAGTTAGACATCAAATCACAAAACAAAAGAGGAAGGGAAGAAAAAAGACCTGCAAAAACAAACCCAAAACAATTAACAAAATGGCAATAAGAACATACATATCGATAATTACCTTAAATGTAAACGGATTAAATGCTCCAACCAAAAGACGTAGACTGGCAGAATAGATACAAAAATAAGACCCATATATATGCTATCTACAAGCAACCCACTTCAGATCTAGGGACACATACAGACTGAAAACGAGGGGATGGAAAAAGATATCCCATGCAAATGGAAATCAAAAGAAAGCTGGAATAGCAATACTCATATCAGACAAAATAGACTTTAAAATAAACACTGTTACAAGAGACAAAGGATACTAAATAATGATAAAGGGATCAATCCAGGAAGATGTAACAATTGTGAATATATATGCACCCAACATAGGAGCACCTCAATAATATTAAGGTAAATGCTAACAGCCATAAAAGGAGAAATTGACAGTAACAGGGTAATAATGGGGGCCTTTAACAACCAACTTTCATCAATGGATAGATCATCCAGAAATAAAATCAATAAGGAAATAAAGGCCTTAAATGACACATGAGAGCAGATGGACTTAACTGATATTTATAAAGCATTCCATCCAAGGGCAGCAGAAAAAACACATTCTTCTGAAGTGCACATGCAACATTGCACTTCATTGCACATGCAACAAGTGCACCCAGCAACACATGCTGGGCCACATTGCAAACCTCAGTAAACTTAAGAAAACTGAAATCATATCAAGCATTTTCTCCAACCACAACACTATGAGATTAGAAACCAACTACAAGAAAAAAAATGGAAAAAACACAAACACGTGGAGGCTAAACTATATGTTACTAAACAACCAATGGATCACTGAAGAAATCAAAGAGGAAATTAAAAAATACCTAGAGACAAATGAAAATGAAAACACAACAATCCAAAACCTATGGGACACAGCAAAAGCAGTTCTAAGAGCAAAGTTTATAGCTATAAAATGTTATCTCAGGAAACAAGAAAAATCTCAATCTAAACTTATACCTAAAGAACCAAGAGAAAGAAGAACAAACAAAATCCAAAGTTAGTAGAAGGAAAGAAGTCATAAAGATCAGAGCAGAAATAAATGAAAGAGAAATGAAAAAAAGACAAGATCAATGAACCTAAAAGCTGGTTCTTTGGGGAAAATAAACAAAAGTGATAAACCTTTAGCCAGACTCATCAAATAAAAAAGGGAGAGGGCTCAAATCAATAAAATTAGAAATGAAAAAGGTGAAGTTACAATTGACACTACAGAAATACAAAGGATCATAAGAGACTACTACAAGCAACTATATGCCAGTGAAATGGAAAACCAGAAGAAATGAACTAATTCTTAGAAAGGTACAATCTTCCAAGACTGAACCAGAAAGAAATAGAAAACATGAAGAGACCAATCACAAGTACTGAAATTGAAACTGTGATGAAAAAGCTTCCAACAAACAAAAGTCCAGGACTAGATGGCTTCCAGGCGAATTCTATCAAACATTTAGAGAAGAGTTAATAACTATCCTTTTGCAGAGGAAGGAACACTCCCAAATTCATTCTAGGAAGCCACCATCACCCTGATATGAAAACCAGCCAACGATACCATGAGAAAAGTGAATTACAGGCCAGTATCACTGATGAACATAGACTCAAAAATTCTCAACCAAATAATAGCAAACCAAATCCAACAATACATTAAAAGGATGACACACCATGATCAACTAGGATTTATCCCAGGGGTGCAAGGATTTTTCAGTATCCGCAAATCAGTCACTGTGATACACTACATTAACAATGAAGAATAAAAACCATATGATCATCTCAATAGATGCAGAAAAAGCTTTTGACCAAATTCAACACCCATCTATGATAAAAACTCTCCAGAAAGTGGGCACAGAGGGAACCTACCTCAACATAATAAAGGCCATATATGACAAACCCACAGCTAACATCATACTCAATGGGGAAAGGCTGAAACCATTTCCTCTATGATCAGGAACAAGACAAGGATGTCTGCAGTCATCCCCTTTTTTTTTTTTTTTGCGGTAAGCAGGCCTTGCACTGTTGTGGCCTCTCCCGTTGCAGAGCACAGGCTCCGGACGCGCAGGCCCAGCGGCCATGGCTCACTGGTGTAGCCGCTCCGCGGCATGTGGGATCTTCCCGGCCCAGGGCACGAACCCGTGTCCCCTGCATCGGCAGGCGGACTGTCAACCACTGCGCCACCAGGGAAGCCCTGAGCAATCACCACTTTTATTCAACATAGTTTTAGAAGTCCTAGCCACGGCAATCAGAGAAGAAGAAGAAGAAAAGGAATCCAAATTGGAAAAGAAATAAAACAGTCATTGTTTGCATATGACATGATACTATACATAGAAAGCCCTAAAGATGCTACAGAAAAGTACTAGAGCTCATCAATGAATTCAGTAAGGCTGCAGGATACAAAACTAATACACAGAAATCTGTTGCATTTCTATACACTAACAACGAAAGATCAGAAAGAGAAATTATGGAAACAATCCCATTTACCATCACATAAAAAAGAATAAAATACCTAGGAATAAACGTACCTACGGAGGTTAGATACCTGTATTCTGAAAGTTATAAGATGCTGATGAAAGAAATAAAAGATAACACAAACAGATAGAAAGATATTCCATGTTCTTGTATTGGAAGAATCAATTATGTCAAAATGACTGTACTACCCAAGGCAATCTACAGATTCAATGCAATCCCTATTAAATTACCAATGACATTTTTCAGAGAAATAGAACAAAAATTTTCAAAATTTGTGTGGAAACACAAAAGACAACAGAGCCAAAGCAAACCTGAGAAAGAAAAACCGAGCTGGAGGAATCAGGCTCCCTGACTTCAGACTATACTACAAAGCTACAGTAATCAAAACAGTATGGTACTGAAACAAAAACAGAAATATAGATCAATGGAACAGGATAGAAAGCCCAGAAATAAACCCATGCACCTATGGTCAATTAGTCTACTACAAAGGAGGCAAGAATATAGAATGGAGAAAAGACAGTCTCCTCAATACGTGTTGCTGGGAAAACTGGACAGCTACACATAAAAGAATCAAATTAGAACATTCTCTAACTCCATTCACAAAAATAAACTCAAAATGGATTAAAGACCTCAATGTAAGACCAGATACTATAAAATTCTTAGAGGAAAAACACAGGCAGAACACTCTTTGACATAAATTGCAGTAAGATCTTTTTGGATCCACCTCCTAGAGTAATGAAAATAAAACAAAAATAAACAAATGGGACCTAATGAAACTTAAAAGTTTTTGCACAGCAAACCATAAACAAAATGAAAAGAAAACCCATAGAATGGGAGAAAAATATTTGCAAAGCAATCTCCAAAATAAACAGCTCATGCAGCTCAATATCAAAAAAAAACCACAACCCAATCAAAAAATGAGCAGAAGATCTAAATAGACATTTCTCCAAAGAAGACATAAAGAGGGAATTCCCTGGCAGTCCAGTGGTTAGGACTGAGCGCTTTCACTGTCATGGCCCAGGTTCAATCCCTGGTCAGGGAACCTACAAGCTGTGTGGTACAGCTACAAAAAAAAAAAAAAAAAAACAGAAGACCAAGAAGCACATGAAAAGATGCTCAACATCACTAGTTATTAGGGAAATTCAAATCGAAACTACAATGAGGTATCACTTTACATCAGTCAGAATGGCCATCATCAAAAAGTCTACAAACAATAAATGCTGGAGAGAGTGTGGAGAAAAGGGAACCCTCTTATACTGTTGGTGGGAATATAAACTAGTAAAACCATTGTGGAGAAGAGTATGGAGGATCCTTAAAAAACTAAAAATAGAACTACCATATGATCCAGGGATCCTACTCCTGGGCATGTATCCACAGAATAACATACTTTGAAAAGATACGTGCACCCCAATGTTCACTGTAGCACTATATACAATAGCAAAGACTTGGAAGCAACCTAAATGTCCACTGACAGAGGAATGGATAAAGAAGATATGGCATATATATATATATATATATATATATATATATACACACACACACACACACACACACATATACAAGGGAATATTATTCAGCCATTGAAACGAGTGAAATACTGCCATTGGCAGCAACATGGATGGACCTAGAGATTATCACACTAAGTGAAGTAAGTCAGACAGAGAAAAACAAATATCATATGGTATCACTTAAATGTGGAATCTGAAAAATGATACAAAAGAACTTATTTACAAAACAGAAATAGACCCACAGACATAGAAACCAAACTATGGTTACCAAAGGGGATAGGGGGAGGAAGAAATTAGGAATTTGGGATTAACAGATACACATTACTATATATAAAATAAACAAACAAGGATCTACTGTATAGCACAGGGAACTATATTCAACATCTTGTAATAATATATTCAGTATCTTCTAATACCCTCCAATGGAAAAGAATCTGAAAAAGAATTTTATATATATATATAACTTTTTAATAGAGTTTTATATATATAACTGAATCACTTTGCTTTATACCTGAAACATGTAAATCAAATATACTTCAATAAAAAAAAAATCCTTAAGCATTCCCTCCCATTAGCAACAGTGTCAAGTCTAAATTCCTTAGGGAAGTACAGATATCAGGCACCACCTGGTCCCTCTTGTCCTTCCCACTCATCTCTTCCTGTATCTACGGAACAGAAACAGACTCACAGACATAGAGAACAGACTTATGGTTGCCAAGGGGGAGGAAGTTTGGGGGAGGGATGGATTGGGAGTTTGGGGTTAGCAGATGCAAACTATTATATATAGGATGAATAAACAACAAGATCCTACTGTATAGCACAGGAGACTATGTTCAATATCCTGTGATAAACCATAATGTAAAAGAATATGAAAAAGAATATATATATAATATAGTTTATATATATATATATATATATATATATATATAAACTAAATTACTTTGCTCTACAGCAGAAACTAACACAACAATGTAAATCAACTATACTTCAATAAAATAAATTTTAAAAAGGGGTCCAATCAAGATGGCAGAGCAGAAGGACGTGGAGCTCACCTCCTCCCACAAATACAGCAAACAGTGCTCACAGAATACCTACTGAACGCTGGCAGAAGACTCAGATAACAGAAAACTATCTGAGAAATTTCTCCACCTTAACTGGGTAGGATGAAAAAAGAAGGAAAAAAAGGAAGCAGGCTGGGACCTGTGCCCTTGGGAGGGAGCTGAAAAAAAGGAAAGGTTCCTGCACCCCAGGAAGCCCTCTCTCTGGTGGGGAACAAAAAGCTTCAGAGGCTTGGAGGAAAGTACAGCATTCGGTTTGTGGCTGGCAGAACAGAAAGAGAGCTTCCCAGAAGGTCTGTGCCACTGCCCTGCACTCCCCAGCCTGAGACATGTGTCTTCTGTTGCAGGTGGGGGCTGGGTGCTGAAACTTGAGCTTTAGAGGACAGACCTAGGGAGAGACCTGGGGTTGGCTGTGGGGACACAGCCTGAAGGGGCTGGAGTGTGGTACGGCTGCAACCTGGGATGTACACAGAAGCCTAGGCCCACCACAGAAGTGGAGCACCATTAAGGGGCACGTGAAGGGAGTGGCAGGGCCCACCATAGCAGCCATTTTCTCCGTGCTCATTCAGGCGGCACAGCATGGCCTCTGTGAGCTCTGGGAGCACGCAAGCCAGTGGGTTGCCCACACACAGTGGTGGGGCTGAAATCAGAGCTGAGCCCCAGGGCTTGCACAACTTAGGAAGCAGGACTGAAATCTCTCCCTGTGGCTGCACAATACACGGATTTACACCACTGCCACTGGCTTTGTAAACTCAGTGCCCGTGGGTCATCAGAGTGGATGGCGGGTTCTCCCATGGCTGGGACAGGTCTGGCCTTAGCAGCTGTGGGCTTTGGGGGTGTGTTCATGTGGAGGCTGGGCCAGGCCAGGGTCTGGGCTGTCTCCATAGCTTCCATGGTGAGCCCAGGTGTGAGACTGCTGCAGTCCTGGTATCTGACTTCAGTGGATCTGCGTCTACAGATCTCTGCTGGTGGCTTTGTGATAACAACACCTGAGGGACACCAGGGCCAATTGCTGGCATTCCCATGGTGGAGGCAGAGCCAAGGGCAGTGCTAACCTCAGTGTACTTTGTGAGCCTGTACAACGGGTGACAGGTGACACATCAAAGTGCACTCCCAGGTGGACAGCTTTGGTGAAGGAATACTCCGTGGCTCCTCTCCCAGTGGGTGTGCTCCAACCCTGCTTACCTCACACCACATCTCAGAAATGGATAAGAGGCTTCTACTCCAACAACTAGGGAGCAGACCCTGCCCCCACAGGCTGTGACAACCACAGAGCAAAGAGGAGGCCCCACTCAACATCCAGTACTGGCTCTGATCACCACAACACCAGTCACAACCCCCCATCAAGAGGATAAAGGCCAGCACACACTGAGGAAGAGGCAGCAGGCATCCATATTAAAAATAGCACTTGTACCAAATATATTAAACCTACACAGGCTAATTAGGGATGCTCCCACATAAAAATAGCCCTCCAAGACCACAGTAGATAATTGTTTCTCCTAAACGTATAGAGTAAGATAAACGTAAGAAAAATGAAGAAGCAGAGGAACCACTCCCAGTTAAAAGATCAAGAGAATTCCCCTGAAAGAACAATTAACCAGACCTCTCCAGCCTAACAGACACTGAATTCAAAAAGGAGAAAATCAAAATCCTGAAGGAATTTAAAAAGGCTATCAATAGAAAGGCAGATTACTGTAAAAGGGAAGTAGAAACTATAAAGAGGAGCCAAGAAAAATAAGAAAACTCATTTGTTGAGATGAAAGTTGAGCCAAAGGCAGTGAATACCAGATTGAATAATGCAGAAGAAGGAATAAGTGATCTGGAAGACAGAATAATGGAAATCACTCAAACAGAACAGCAGACAGAAAGCCAAATGAAACAAAAATGAAAGCAATATAAGAGACCTATGGAATAATATGAAGCGTGTAAATCTATGCATAATAGGGATTCCAGAAGAAGAAGAAAGAGAAAAGGGGATCGAAAGTGTATTTGAATAAATTATGGCTGGAAACTTCCAAACCTAAAGAAGGAAACAGATATGCAGGTACAAGAAGCACAGGGCGTCCCCAACAAGATGAACTCAAACAGACTACACCAAGACATATTATAATTAAAATGGCAAAAGTTAAAGAGGGGGATTCTAAAGGCAGCAAGAGAAAAACAGAGTTAATTATAAAGAAACCCCCATAAGGCTATCAGCTGATTTCTCAACAGAAATGTTGCAGGCCAGAAGGTAGTGGCAAGGTATATTCAAAGTCCTAAAAGGGAAAAATCTGCAAACTGGGTTACTCTACCCAGCAAGATTATCATTTAGAATAGAAGGAGAGACAAAGAATTTCTTAAGCAAAAGCTAAAAAAAAAAACCCACAGCAATACTAAACCTATCCTAAAAGAAATATTGAAAGGTCTTCTCTAAATAGAAAAGAAGCAAGAATCTATAGGAAAGAGAAAATCACAACTGGAAATAAGTCACTTAAATAAGCCAGTATACAGATTTAAAAAAAATCAAAAAATGTTTGTGAAAGTGATGATAACCACAATGAACAGTAAAAAGATAAACATGGGGCTTCCCTGGTGGTTCAGTGGTTGAGAATCTGCCTGCCAATGCAGGGGACACGGGTTCGAGCCCTGGTCTGGGAAGATCCCACATACCACAGAGCAATTGGGCCCGTGAGCCACAACTACTGAGCCTGTGCGTCTGGAGCCTGTGCTCCACAACAATAGAGGCCACGACAGTGAGAGGCCCACGCACCGCGAGGAAGAGGGGCCCCCACTCGCTGCAACTAGAGAAAGCCCTTGCACAGAAATGAAGACCCAACACAGCCAAAAATAAACATGAAAATGTAAAAGAGGACATCAAAATCATAAAATGTTGAGTAGGAGAGTAAGAACATGTAGATTCTTTTTTTATTTTAGAATGTGTTTGATCCTATATGACTATCAGTCTAAAGCAAGTATATATAGGAAGGGGTTAACATACTTGAACAACGTTGCAACAACAAATAAAAAACATACAATAGATTCACAAAAACCAAAAAAACCAGAACACAAGTGTAATATAAAAGGAAATCATCAAACCATAAAAGGAAAAACAAAAAAGGGACAAAGAAGATATACAAAATCAATTGGAAAACAAGGCTTAAAATAGCAATGAATATCTATCAATAATTATGTTAAATGTCAATGGATTAAATGCTCCAATCAAAAGACACAGAGTGGCAGATTAGTTAAAAAAAAACAAGTGCCTACAATATGTTGCTTACAAGAGACCCACTTTAGGGCAAAGAACACACATAGATAGAAAGTGAGGGGATGGAAAAAGATATTTCATCTTTTGGGGACTGCAATACTAATATCATACAAAATAGACTTTAAAACAAAGGCCATAAAGAAAAAGAAGGACACTATATAATGAAGGATCAATACAAGAAGAGGATATTACACTTATCAACATATACGCACCCCACATAGGAGCACCCAACTACATAAAACAAATAGTAACAGACATAAAGGGAAAAACTGATGGGAATCCAATAATAGTATGAGACTTTAACACTCTACTCACATCAATGGACAGATCTTCTAGACAGAAAATCAATAAGGCACATTGAGATCCTAAATGATACAACAGAATAGACTTAACTGATATCTTCAGGACATTACATCCAAAAAAACCCACAACAATACATATTCTTTTCAAGTGCACATGGAACATTCTCTAGGATTTACCACATACTAGGACACAAAACAAGCCTCAATAAATTTAAGTGTGTAGAAATTATTTCAAGCATCTTTTCTGACCACAATGACATGAAACTAGGAATCAACCAGAGGAAAGAAATGAGAATAAAATGATTACATGGAGACTAAACAACATGCTACTAAAAAACCAGTGGGTCAACAATGAATACAAAGAGGAAATTAAAAAATACCTTGAGGCAAATGACAATGAAAACATAACCATATAAAATCTATGGGATGCTGCAAAAACAGTTTATTAGAGGGTAGTTCATATCAATACAGACCTTCCTCAGAAAACAAGAAAAATCTCAAACAACCTAACCTACCACCTAAAAGAACTAGAAAAAGAACAAAAGCTAAAGTCAACAGAAGGAAGGAAATAATAAAGATCAGAGAGGAAATAAATAAAATAGAGATTAAAAATTAGAAAAAAAAGATCAGTAAAACCAAGAGCTGGTTCTTCAAAAAGGTAAATAAAATTGACAAACCTCTGGCCAGGCTCACCAGGAAGAAAAGGGAACCCATATAAACAAAATAAGAAATGAAAAAGGAGAAGTAATATCCAATACCACAGAAATACAAAAAACCATAAGAGAATACTATGAATAATTATATGCCAACAAATTCAGCAACCTGGAAGAATGGACTTGTTTCTAGAAACATAGAGCCCACCAAACTGAATAAAGAAGAAATAGATAATTTGAACAGACCGATCACTAGAAGTGAAATAGAATCTGTAATTTTAAAAAACTCCCTATAATACAAAAGTCCAGGACCAGATGGCTTCACAGGCGAAATCTACCAAACATACAAAGAACTTATACCAGTCCTTCTCAAACTCTTCCAAAGGATTGAAGAGGAGGGAACACTCTCAAAGACATTCTGTGAAGCCACCTGAGAGCAAAACCAGACAAAGACACCACCAAAATAGAAAATTACAGGCCAATATCTTTGATGAATATAGACGCAAAAATTTTCAGCAAAATATTAGCAAACCAAATCTAACAACACATAAAAGAGATCATACACCATGACCAAGTTGTATTTATCCCAGGATCACAAGGATGGTTCAACATACGCAAATCAATCAAAGTTATACAACACATCTACAAAAGTAAAGACAAAAATCACATGATGATCTCAAAAGATGCAGAAAAAGCATTTGATAAAATTCAACATCCATTCATGATAAAAACTCTTACCAAAGTGGGTACAGAGGGAACATATCTCAACATAATAAAAGCTATTTATGACAAACCCACAGCCAATATAATACTCAATGGTGAAATGCTGAAAGCTTTCCCACTAAAATCTGGAACAAGATAGGATGCCCACTCTCACCACTTCTATTCAACACAGTATTCGAAGTCCTAGCCACAGCAATCAGACAAGAAAAAGAAGTAAAAGGTATAAAAATTGTAAGGGAAGAGGTAAACTTGTCATTACATGCAGATGACAAGTTATTATATATAGAAAACCCTAAAGATTCCACACAAAAACTAATAGAACTGATAAATTCAGCAAGGTAGCAGGATACAAGATCAACTTAAAGAAATCAGTTGCATTTGTTCATACTCAAAATAAGAGAAAGGGAATGTAAAAAAACAATCCCTTTTAAAATTCCATCAAAAAAATAAAATACTTAGGAATAAACCTGACCAAGAAGGTGAAAGACTTACATGCTGAGAATGATAAGACATTAATAAAGGAAATTGAAGATGATTCAAAGAAATGGAAAGATATCCCATGCTCTTGGATTGGAAGAATTAATATTGTTAAAATGGCCATACTACCCAAAGCAATCTACAGATTTAATGTGATCCCTATCAAATTACCCATGACATTTTTCACATAACTAAAACAAATAATCCTAAAATTTATATGGAACCATAAAAGACCCAGAACTGCCAAACAGTCCTGAGGAAGAAGAACAAAAGAGGAGGCATAACCCTCCCAGACTCCAGACAATACTACAAAGTTACAGTAATCAAAACAGCATGGTATTGGCACAGAAACAGACATATGTATCAATGGAACAGAAAAGAAAGCACAGAAATAAACCCACACACCTGCAGTCAATTAATCTTTGACAGAGGGGGCAAGAATATACAATGGAAAAAATACAGTCTCTTCACCAAGTAGTATTGGGAAAGTTGGACAGCCACATGTAACCCAATGAAGTTAGAACACACCCTTACACCATACACAAAAATAAACTCAAAATGGCTTAAAGACTTAAATATAAAACATGACACCATAAAACTTCTAGAAGAGAACATAGGCAAAACATTCTCTGACATAAGTTGCACCAATGTTTTCTTAGGTCAGTCAATAGAAATAGAAAGCAAATATTAATAGAAATAAAAACAAGGCCAATAAAAATAAAAGCAAGGCAATAGGAATAAAATAAAAATAAAAGTAAAAATAAACAAATGGGACCTAATCAAACTTACAAGCTTTTGTACAGCAATTGAAACCATCAACACAATGAAAAGACAACATATGGACTGGGAGAAAACATTTGCAAATGATGCTACCAACAAGGGCTTAATTTCCAAAATATATAAACAGCTCATACAACTCAACAACACACACACAAAAACAAACAACCCAATCAAAATATGGGCAGAAGACCTTAATAGACATTTCTCCAAAGAAGACATAAAGATGACCAACAGGCACATGAAAAGATACTCAACATCACTAATTATTAGAGAAATGCAAATCAAAACTACAATGAGGTAGCACCTCACACCAGTCAGAATGGGCGTCATCAGAAAATATACAAACAACAAATGCTGGAGAGGGTGTGGAGAAAAGGCAACCTTCCTTCACTATTGGTAGGGATGTAAAGTGCAGCCACTATGGAGAACAGTATGGAGGTTTCTCAAAAAACTACAAATAGAGTTGCCATATGATCCAGCAGTCCCACTCCTGGGCATATATCCAGGTAAAACTATAATTCGAAAAGATACATGCACCCCTATGTTCATAGCAGCGCTGTTTACAATAGCCAAGACATGGAAGCAACCTAAAAGTCTATCGACAGATGAATGGATAAAGAAGATGTGGTACATATATACAATGGAATACAATTCAGCCATAAAAAAGACTGAAATAATGCCATTTGGTATTATCTAGAGATTATCATACCAAGTGAAGTACGTCAGAAGGAGAAAGACAAATATCATATGATATCACTTATGTGTGGAATCTAAAATATGATACAAATGAACCTATCTACAAAACAGAAACAGACTCACAGACATAGAGAACAGACCTGTGGTTGCTGAGGAGGGTGGGAGGGAGAGGGATGGACTGGGAGTTTGGGGTTAGTAGATGCAAACTATTACATTTAGAATGGATAAACAACAAGGTTGTAGTGTATAGCACAGGGAACTCTATTCAATATTCTGTGATAAACCATAATAGAAAAGAATATGAAAAACTATATATATATATATATATATATATATATATATGTAAACTGAATTACTTTGCTGTATAGCAGAAATTAACACATTGTAAATCAACTATACTTCAATAAAATACTTTTTTAAATTAATTAATTTAAAATTAATTTTGTTAAGTGAAAAAAGCCAGGCACAAAAGAGCACACAACTGTATGGTTTGTTCCCTTCGTATGAAATCCAGGGATCAACAGAGCTAACCTACAATGACAGAAATCAGAAAGTGGTTGCCAAGGCTTGGGGGTGGGTGTGGGGAGGGGAATTGACTGGAAAGGGCCATAAGGGACCTTGCTGGAGTGATGGAAATGTTTAATATCTTGTTTTCTTGAAAGGTAGTTAAATGCCTCTATACAATTGTTAACATGCATCAAACTGAACACAAGTTCTGTGCATTTTATGATATCTTAATTATCCTTCAGTTAAAAAACAAGAAACAAGCCATATAGAAAGCTATGAGATGTAGAATTATTGTTGCAGAAAATTAAATCAGTGGTGTGGAAAACAAAGTTGTCCAAAGATCAAAGGGGGTGTTTGAGCATGATCCACATGGAGGGCAGAGAGCACAGCACCAGCACATGGGATTTTCCTGACCAAGGTTCCAGAACTAATGGAACAGAAGCAATAATAAGAGCTCTGAAGGATAAATCTTTTCTGAGGTTAAGAAAGAACCAAGAGTCATATTGCAGGAACTTACCCTGTTCTAGGCTAAACCATAATTGAACTCATTATGGCAAAATATTTGAATTATAAAGAAAAAGAAAAAAGTTCTAAAACATTGAGGCGGGGGAAAAGTCAGTTATCAATAAAACAAAAACCAATTTGGTTGCAGTTGTTTTTGTTGGCCCACAAAATATCAAGAACAGGAGTTTGGAGACAAAGTAGTTGTTATTCAAGAATATTATACTGGACCACATTCTCCCTCATGTTTGAAGGCAACAAAATTCTCAGATGTACAAAGGTTTGGAAAATATTCTCCCCGTGAACCCTTTGAAGAAATTAGTTGAAAATCTTTATCATTCAATGAGTGATGAGGCAAAATGAAGGGTCATGGTATAGAGGAGTAATGGTACAAGAGGATGTCAGGGAAGGCTAAAATCATTTAAAACAGGAACAAGAAAAAACTATAAAGGAGCTTAAAAAATGATAGTAAAACTCAATGTATTTCAAGAGAGAATACACACAATGTTAAAAGTAATATCCTTTTTAAAAACCTATCAGACTATTATGAGTCTTAAACTGCTCTAAAAACAAAGTCTTAATAACAACAACAAAACATTTAAATAAATCAAAATGGCAACATAAATCAAGAAGGTGTTTCCCTCTGTTTGGGCAGAGGTTCCTGGGACCTGAATATGTGATGCTTTTTTAAAAAAAATTTTTATTGGAGTATAGTTGATTTACAATGTTGTGCTTGTTTCAGGTGTACAGCAAAGTGAATCAGTTATACATATACATATATCCACTTTTTCAGATTCTTTTCCCATATAGGCTATTAGAGCATTGAGTAGAGTTCCCTTTGCTATACAGTTGGTCCTTATTAGTTATCTATTTTATGTATAGTAGTGTGTATGTATGATGCTATTTTTGAAACTGCATGTCAGGTCCTTCTGTTTTGGTATTTTCCCTACCTCATTTGAACGTCTTCAATATTTTATCATAAAATTTTAAAATAATATACAGGCTGCAAGAAGAACTTTCCAAGTACTAAAAATTATTCTACTTTCTGATTTTCTTAACAGAAACTGAGAAGTTGTGGTTTGTGTGTAAGGTTGAGAGGATGAAGATATATTTGGCAAGTGGGAGCAAAATTATAAGTGTATAAAATTCTTTGTCTCAGGAAAAAAAGGACATAACAAATTACCAAAAAAACAGTAACCTGAAAAAAAAATGGAACAACTTTATATCAACAAGACCTACAAATTCATCAAAACAACATATATGGAGCCAGGGTTCCACTTTCTAGGGACAAATTCATATCCTTCTAACTTACTTCAGTTAATCCCAAAGCAGCATTCTTTGATGAACTTGTAGATTCCAATCCAACGTTTGCATGCTTTTTCACAATCCATTATTCCCTTCCTGATTTAAGTATCTTAGATGCCAGAGTACTCGCTATAATCATTCCCTTGGAACTTCCTCATTTCTCATGTCCCTCTTGTTTTCTTTGTATTCACTTTCGAAAAGCCCAACCCCCTTAGTTGTCTCAACTATTCCCCTTCTCAGTGTTTACAGCTGAGTAGCTGGATGTTGCTGGAAAAAAATTTTCTAGTGGTTTCATTTTAAATGTTGCTCTCAAATCCTAAGTGGCCCTTGGCCCTACCCAAATAGACAATTATGTTCCTCTAATATGTCCCCATATTCCAAGACAGACTTATCTCATTTCTTCCTGAACTCTTAATCCCAAATCATACCCTCCTCACTTCCAGCTAATGGCCTTATCTCATAAGTCTTTGAGAAAACAGAAACAATCAGAAGCCCTACCTACATGTTCCCCACCACCAAATTTACATACCTTCCTCCATCTGCTTCCATTTTCTCTTCTTTTCCTTGCTATAGCTGAAAAAAAATTCTCTTCAAATCTAAGGCAAAAACTAAAATACTCTGAGGTGTGTTCTGTACTTTCTCCTCTCCCATGATCTCAATAAATTAATTCCACTGGTCACTAACTCTCCTGCATCATTGTTATCTCCTCCCTACTGGATCATTCCTTCAGGATACAAACATTCTCTAGTATCTCCTGATCTTTTAAGCAAAGACATGAAGAAAACCTCTCTCTTAATTAGACATCCTTTTCTGGGTCCTGCCCCACCTCTCTGTTCCCCTTCACAGCAAAACCTCTTCGATGAGTGGGTACCCACACTGCTACCACTTCCTAGGCACTCTTTCATTCCTCCACCCACTTCAGCCTGGCTTCTTACCACCCTCCATAGTAACGAACCTTGTCCTTTCTCCCCTGAGCTGTTACCACTGTGATCTCTTTTGCTGCCAACTCCAAAGGACACCAGTCTGTCCTTAACACACTGGACTTCTCCTTGTCCTAACAATCTTACCTTCGATTCAGTGAAACCACACTGTTTTAGGTTCTCTTCTTCCTCTCTTGCCTGCCCTTCTTCATCTTTGCTAAAGGTCCCTTCTCCATCTTTGCTAAAGGTCCCTTCTCTTCCTGGCTATTCAAAAGCTCTCCTCAAGGCTCAGTCCTAGGCTCTCTCCTCTTTTCACTTTCTTCTTAGGAGTTATCATCTGCAATCATGGCTTTACATGATTACATATATGCAGATGACTCAGATTTTTATATCCAGCCCAGACTCCTCTTTGAATTCCAAACCTGTATTTTCAATTGCTTACTTTCTCCTTTATCTTTGACCCCTCCTCATAGAATCCCCAAACTTCATTACACCCTCAAACACATTTAAGCCTGGTTCTCTTAAATGCCTCTCCTTCTCAGAGAATTCAATTTCTCAAAGTAAAACCTTGGGCATTGTTTTGGGGACCTTCTCCCTCACCTCTTCCCCATGTTTAAGCCAGTACAATATCCAGCCTCATGACTTCTTAATATCTCCTGAATCCATCCTCTTTTCCCTCATCAGCTACCACCACCTGATGCAAGCTGCCATTACCTCCTGAACTCCTGCATTAGCTTCCTAATCAGTCTCATATTCATCCTGGGGCCTTCTAATCCAGTCTCCTCTCTTCAAAAGTATCGCAATGAGGGCTTCCCTGGTGGCGCAGTGGTTGAGAGTCTGCCTGCCCATGCAGGGGACATGGGTTCGTGCCCCGGTCTGGGAGGATCCCACATGCCGCGGAGCGGCTGGGCCCGTGAGCCATGGCCGCTGAGCCTGTACGTCCGGAGCCTGTGCTCCACAACAGGAGAGGCCGCAACAGTGAGAGGCCCGCGTACAGCAAAAAAAAAAAAAAAAAAAGTATCGCAATGAAAATATGACCATTTCACTCCTTCCTGATTATCACCTTCAGTGGGATTTTGAATATGCAAACCTCTTTACAAGGCCACAAAGTTCTGCATGCTGTGACACCTCTCCATCTCCCAGCCTCACCTCGCACTACTCTCTCCTCCCTACAGTGCTATCTTTTAATCCCCTCTATGAATCACACTCCCTTCTGTCAAAAGACCTTTGTGCCTTCTGTTCCTCAGCCTGGAATACCCTTTACGTCTCTCTAAACATGGCTGAGTTCTCGTTTTTGTCCAGGTTTAAATGTCATTGACTTAACAAGGTTTTCTCTGACCATCCTGTCTAAATGGGCTTTCTGGAGGACCTTCAAGATGGTGGAGGAGTAAGACGTGGAGATCACTTTCCTCCCCACAAATACATCAAAAATACACCTACATGTGGAACAACTCCTACAGAACACCTACTAAATGCTGGCAGAAGACCCCAGACTTCCCAAAAGGCAAGAAACTCCCCACGTACCTGGGTAGGGCAAAAGAAAAAAAAGAAAAACCAGAGACAAAAGAATAGGGACAGGACCTGCACCTCTGGGAGGGAGCTGTGAAGGAGGAAGAGCTTCCACACACTAGGAAGCCCCTTCACTGGAGGAGATGGGGGGGTGGGTGGGCAGGGGGAAGCTTTGGAGCCACGGAGGAGAGCTCAGCAACAGGGGTGCAGAGGGCAAAGCGGAGAGATTCCTGCACAGAGGATCCATGCCGACCGGCACTCACCAGTGTCTGCTCACCCGCCGGGGCTGGTGGGGCTTGGGCTTCGGAGGTCAGACCCCAGGGAGAGGACTGGGGTTGGCTGTGTGAACACAGCCTGAGAGTGCTAGTGTGACACAGCAAGCCGGGAGGGCGTCAGGGAAAATGTCTGAACCTGCCTAAGAGGCAAGAGACCATTGTTTTGGGGTGTGTGAGGAGCGGGGATTCCTTCCCTGTCTGCCCACAGAAGGCAGAGCACCCCCTAAATGAGCTCCAGAGATAGGTGCAAGCTGCGGCTATCAGCATGGACACCAGTGATGGACATGAAATGCTAAGGCTGCTGCTGCAGACACCAGGAAGCCTGTGTGCAAGCACAGGTCACTGTCCACACCTCCCCTCCTGGGAGGCGGTGCAGCCTGCCACTGCCAGGTTCCTGTGATCCAGGGACAACTTCCCCGGGAGAACGCATAGCGCGCCTCAGGCTGTTGCAACGTCATGCTGGCTTCTGCCACCACAGGCTCGCCCCACATTCCATACCCCTCCCTCCCCCCGGCCTGAGTGAGCAGGAGCCCCCCAATGAGCCGCTCCTTTAACCCCCTCCTGTCTGGGTGAAGAACAGATGCCAGAGGGTGACGTACATGCAGACGTGGGGCCAAATCCAAACCTGAACCTCAGGAGCTGTGCAAACAAACAAGAGAAAGGGCGATCTCTCCCAGAAGCCTCAGGAGCAGCAGATTAAATCTCCACCATCAACTTGATGTACCCTGCACCTGAGCAATGCCAGAATAGACAACAAATCATCCCAAAACTGAGGCGGTGGACTTTGGGAGCAACTGGAGACTTGGGGTTTGCTGTATGAGTCAGACTAATTTCTGATTTTTATGTTTATCTTAGTATAAGTTTTAGTGCTTGTTATCACTGGTGGATTTGTTTATTGGTTTGGTTGCTCTTTTTTATTACGTTAAAACTTTTTAAATTTTAATATATTTTTATTTTAATAACTTTCTTTTCTTCTCCTCTTCTTCTCTCTCTCTCTCTCTCTCCCCCCCCCCTCCCTCCCCTCACTTTTCTTCTGAGCCGTGTGCCTAACAGGGTCATGGTGCTCCAGCCAGGTATCAGGCCTGGGCCTCTGAGGTGGGAGAGCTGAGTTCAGCACACTGGACCACCAGAGGCCTCACAGCTCCATGTAATATCAATTGATGAGAGCTCTCCCAGAGCTCTGTCTCAATGTTAAGACCCAGCTCCACTCAACAACTAGCAAGCTCCAGTGCTGGACACTCTATGCAAAACAACTAGTAAGAACACAATGCCACCCATTAGCATAGAGGTTGCCTAAAATCATAATAAGGTCACAGACACCCCAAAACACACGACCGGACGCATTCCTGCCCACTAGAAAGACAAGAGCGAGCCTCATCGACTGGAACACAGGCACCAGTCCCCTCCACCAGGAAGCATACACAACCAACAGAACCAACCTTACCAACTGCAGGCAGACACCAAAAAACCAGGAACTGCTAACCTGCAGCCAGCAAAAAGGAGACCCCAAACACAGTTAAGCAAAATGAGAAGACAGAGGAATACGCAGAAGATGAAGAAGCAAAGCAGAAACCCACCAGACCAAACAAATGAAGAGGAAACAGGCAGTCTACCTGAAAAAGAATTCAGAGTAATGGTAGTAAAGATGATCCAAAATCTTGCAAACAGAATGGAGAAAATACAAGAAACATTTAAGAACCTAGACGAACTAAAGAACAAACAAACATTGTGTTGTGATGAACAACACAATAAATGAAATTAAAAATTCTCTAGAAGGAATCAATAGCAGAATAACTGAGGAAGAGAAACGGATAAGTGACCTGGAAGGTAAAAGAGTGGAAATAACTACCACAGGGCAGAATAAAGAAAAAAGAATGAAAAGAATTGTGGACAGTCTCAGAGATGTCTGGGACAACACTAAATGCACCAACATTTGAATTCTACGGGTCCCAGAAAAAGAGGAGAAAAAGAAAGGGACTGAGAAAATATATGAAAAGATTATAGTTGAAAACTTCCCTAATATGGGAAAGGAAATAGTCAACTCCAGGAAGTGCAGAGAGTCCCATACAATATAAATCCAAGGAGAAACATGCCAAGACACATATTAATCAAACTATCAAAAATTAAATACAAAGAAAAAATATTAAAAGCAGCAAGGGAAAAGCAAAAAATAATACACAAGGGAATCCCATAAGCCTAACAGCTGATTTTTCAGCAGAAACTCTGCAAGCCAGAAGGGAATGGTAGGACATATTTAAAGTGATGAAAGGGGAAAACCTACAACCAATATTCCCCAGAAAGGATCTCATTCAGATTTGATGGAGAAATTAAAAGCTTTACAGACGAGCAAACGCTAAGAGAATTCAGCACCACCAAACCAGTTTTACAACAAATGCTAAAGGAACTTTTCTAGGCAGGAAACACAAGAGAAGGAAAAGACCTACAAAAACAAACCCAAGGGCTTCCGTGGTGGCGCAGTGGCTGAGAGTCTGCCTGCCAATGCAGGGGACACGGGTTTGTGCCCCGGTCCGGGAAGATACCACATGCTGTGGAGCGGCTGGGCCCATGAGCCATGGCCACTGAGCCTGCGCATCGGAGCCTGTGATCCGCAACGGGAGATGCCACAACAGTGAGAGGCCCACATACTGCAAAAAAAACCCAAAACAAACAAAAAACAAAAACAATTAAGAAAGTGGTAATAGGAACATACATATTGATAATTACCATAGATGTAAATGGATTAAATGCTCCAACCAAAAGACACAGACTGGCTGAATGGATACCAAAACAAGACCCATATATATGCTGTCTAAAAGAGACCCACTTCAGACCTAGGGACACATATACACTGCAAATGAGGGGATGGAAAAAGATATTCCATGCAAATGGAAATCAAAAGAAAACTGAAGTAGCAATTCTCTTATCAGACAAAAAAGATTTCAAAATAAAGACTATTAAAAGAAAAAAAGAAAAACACTATATAATGATCAAAAGATCAATCCAAGAAGATATAACAATTGTAAATATTTATGCACCCAACATAGGAGCACCTCAATACTTAAGGCAAATGCTAACAGCCATAAAAGGGGAAATCGACAGTAACACAAACATAGTTGGGGACTTTAACACCCCACGTTCACCAATGAACAGATCATCCAAGATGAAAATAAATAAGGAAACACAAGCTTTTATTGATACATTAAATAAGATGGACTTAATTGATATTTATAGGACATTCCATCCAACAGAATACACTTTCTTCTCAAGTGCTCATGGAACATTCTCCAGGATAGATCATATCCTGGGTCGCAAATCTAGCCTTGGTAAATTTAAGAAAATTGAAATCGTATCAAGTATCTTTTCTGACCACAATGCTATGAGACTAGATATCAATTACAGGAAAAAAATCTGTAAAAAATACAAACACTGGAGGCTAAACATTACAAACTAGGAAATAACCAAGTGATCACTGAATAAACCAAAGAGGAAATAAAAAAAAAAAAAACTAGAAACAAATGACAGTGAAAACACGACGATCCAAAACCTGTGGGATGCAGCAAAAGCAAGTCTAAGAGGGAAGTTTTTAGCAATATATCCCTACCTTAAGAGACAAGAAATATCTCAGACAACCTAACCTTATACCTAAAGCAATTAGGGAAAGAAGAACAAAAGAAAACCCAAAGTTAGCAGAAGGAAAAAAATCATAAAAATCATATCAGAAACAAATGAAAAAGAAGGAAACAATAGCGAAGATCAATAAAACTAAAAGCTGGTTCTTTGAGAAGATAAACAAAATTGATAAGCCATTAGTCATACTCACCAAGAAAAAAAGGGAGAAGACTCAAATCAACAAACTAGAAATAAAAAAGCAGAAGTAACACCTGACACTGCAGAAATACAAAGGATCATGAGAGATTACTACAAGCAACTCTAGGCCAATAAAATGGACAACCTGGAGGAAATGGATAATTTCTTAGAAAAGCACAACTTTCAGAGACTGAACCAGGAAGAAATAGAAAATATAAACAGACCAATCACAAGCACTAAAATTGAAACTGTGATTAAAAATCTTCCAACAAACAAAAGCCCAGGACCAGATGGCTTCACAGGCAGATTCTATAAAACATTTATAGAAGAGCCAACACCTGTCCTTCTCAAACTCTTCCAAAATATACCAGAAGGAGGAACACTCCCAAACTCATTGTACAAGGCCACCATCACCCTGATACCAATACCAGACAAAGATGTCACAAAGAAAGAAAACTACAGGCCAATATCACTGATGAATACAGATGCAAAAATCCTCAACAAAATATTAGCAAACAGAATCCAGCAGCACATTAAAAGGATCATACACCATGATCAAGTGGGGTTTATCCCAGAATTGCAAGGTTCCTTCAATATACGCAAATCAATCAACGTGATACACCATATTAACAAATTTAAGGAGAAGAACCATATGATCATCTCAATAGATGCAGAGAAAGCTTTCAACAAAATTCAACACCCATTTATGATAAAAACCCTCCAGAAAGTAGATAGATAGGGAACTTTCCTCAACATAATAAAGGCCATATATGACAAACCCACAGCAAACATCGTCCTCAATGGTGAAAAACTGAAACCATTTCCACTAAGATCAGAAACAAGACAAGGTTGCTCACTCTCACCACTATTATTCAACATAGTTGTGGAAGTTTTAGACACAGCAATCAGAGAAGAAAAAGAAATAAAAGGAATCCAAATCAGAAAAGAAGGAGTAAAGCTGTCACTGTTTGCAGATGACATGATACTATACATAGAGAATCCTAAAGAGGCTACCAGAAAACTACTAGAGCTAATCAATGAATTTGGTAAAGTAGCAGGATACAAAATTAATGCACAGAAATCTCTTGCATTCCTATACACTAATGATGAAAACTCTGAAAAGGAAATTAAGAATACACTCCCATTTACTATTGCAACAAAAAGAATAAAATACCTTGGAATAAACCTACCTAGGCAGACAAAAGACCTGTATACAGAAAACTGTAAGACACTGATGAAAGAAATTAAAGATGATTCAAACAGATGGAGAGATATACCAAGTTCTTGGATTGCAAGAATCAATATTGTGAAAATGACTCTACTACCCAAAGCAATCTACAGATTCAGTGCAATCCCTATCAAATTACCAATGGCATTTTTCACAGAACTAGAATAAAAAAATTTCACAATTTGTATGGAAACACAAAATACCCAAATAGCCAAAGCAATCTTGAGAAACAAATCAGAGCTGGAGGAATCAGGCTCCCCGTCTTCAGACTATAGTAGAAAGCTACAGTAATCAAGACAGTATGGTACTGGCACAAAAACAGAAATATAGATCAATGGAACACGATAGAAAGATAAATCCACACACATGTGGTCACCTTATCTTTGATATGGAAGGCAAGAATATACAATGGAGAAAAGACGGTCTCTTCAATAAGTGGTGCTGGGAATAGTGGACAGCTACATGTAAAAGAAGGAAATTAGAATACTTCCTAACACTATACAGAAAAATAAACTCAAAATAGATGAAAGACCTAAATGTAAGGCCAGAAAGTATAAAACTCTTAGAGGAAAACACAGGCAGAACACGCTATGACATAAATCAAAGCAAGATCCTTTTTGACCCACTTCCTAGGGTAATGGAAATAAAAACAAAAACAAACAAATGGGACCTAATGAAACTTAAAAGCTTTTGTACAGCAAATGAAACCATAAACAAGATGAAAAGGCAACCCTGAGAATGGGAGAAAATTTTTGCAAACGAAGCAACTGACAAGGGATTAATCTCCAAAATATACAAGCAGCTCATGCAGCTCAATATAAAAAAAAAAAAAAAACCCATACAACTCAATCCAAAAACGGGCACAAGACCTAAATAGACGTTTCTCCAAAGAAGATATACAGATTGCCAACAAACACATGAAAGGATGCTCAACATCACTAATCATTAAAGAAATGCAAATCAAAACCACAATGATGTATCACCTCACACCAGTCAGAATGGTCATCATCAAAAAATCTACAAACAGTAAATGCTGGAGAGGGTGTGGAGAAAAGGGGACCCTCTTGCACTGTTGGTGGGAATGTAAATTGATACAGCCACTATGGAGAACAGTATGAGGGGGTCCTTAAAAAATTAAAAATAGATCTACCGTATGACCCAGCAATCCCACTACTGGGCATATACCCTGAGAAAACCATAATTCAAAAAGAGTCATGTACCACAATGTTCATTGCAGCACTATTTACAATAGCCAATAGTGAGGACATGGAAGCAACCTAAGTGTCTGTTGACAGATGAATGGATAAAGAAGATGTGGCACATGTATACAATGGAATATTACTCAGCCATAAAAAGAAATGAAATTGAGTTATTTGTAGTGAGGTGGATGGACCTAGAATCTGTCAAACAGTGTGAAGTCAGAAAGTGAAAAACAAATACCGTATGCTAACACATATATATGGAATCTAAAAACAAAAAATGGTTCTGAAGAACCTAGCTAGGGGCAGAACAGGAATAAAGATGCAGATGTAGAGAATGGACTTGAGGACATGTGGGTGGGAAGGGTAAGCTGGGACAAAGTGAGACAGTAGCATTGATATATATACACTACCAAGTGTAAAACAGATAGCTAGTGGGAAGCAACTGCATAGCACAGGGAGATCAGCTCGGTGCTTTGTGACCACCTAGAGGGGTGGGATAAGGAGGGTTGGAGGGAGGCTTAAGAGGGAGGGGATATGGGGATATGTGTGTGCATATAGCTGATTTACTTTGTTGTACAGCAGAAACTAATATAACATTGTATAGCAATTATACTCCAATAAAGATGTTGAAGAAAAAACATTAGCTAATAAAATTTGTTTTTTTACCTATTTGACAATAAGTAAATAAATGGGCTTTCTACCTCCATTTTATCACTAACTGAACACAGTTTATAGTTAATATTTGTTTGTTTATGTCTCTTTTCCTTCTCCTCCACTAGATAGTAAGCTCATGTGGAACCTGTAACTTTCATTTATGAGTGCTTAAATACATCAGGCACAAAGAAGGTGCTTAGTAAATCTGTCAGTAAATGGATGAACGCATAAGATGAACACACACGTGTAAAATTACTTCCTTTTATTTTTCTATTGCCCTCTTGCTCAAGTTTTTACTCTTATACAGTTTTCTTAGCTTCTTCTTGTAATAAATAATATCCTTATCTTGACTCTGGCAAGGAAGTGATAGTGCCACTCTTTTTCATGATAGTAGAGGTGGCATGGGGTTAGGGAACAGATTTTCTGAGAAAAAGCACCCATTTTCTTCCCTCCACCATTCTCCCATGCAGTCTCTACCCTTTGGTCCTCATTCCCCAGCACTTATATTATTTAACTGGATTTTCTCAGCAACTGTTAAGATAAATGATGTTATTTCTATTTTCTGAGAAAATTGAGGGTCATAAGTACTGAGTAACAATCAAAGGTCAACAAAGCAAAAACCAGTCCAAATCCACAGTTTAAAACCAGGTCGGTAAAATGTGGAAGTTCACCGTTTCTTTTTCCAGCCTATCACTCTGCCTCTTGTTACAGATAAAGTGCGGATTCTACCTACATTACATGTGCTGTGGAGGGAAGAAGAAGCCTCCCGGGCTTAGCTCACTGGGCAGGGCAGGGATCGGGAAGTTAGTATCATGCTGGAAATTCTTCGAAGAAAAGCTTGAGTCTTACACATATGGTTCTGACTAAATATCATCGTTTGTGTGGTCCAGGGTTAATTCTTTCATCTGCCCAGTATTGTTCCATGTTGGAAGCTACTTCATGAACAACATCCAGAAGAATAAAAGATGATTAAGTCATCTTATAAGTCAGCAACATAAGATGGCTCTCAAAATTTTCTCAGGAAATTACATAGCATTATTTCCTAATCTATCCTTATTCTTTGTAAATGGATAGTTCTGGTTAGATACTGAGGAAAAGACTACTTTCTGTCATATTTTATAAAACCTGTTTTTATAACTGCAAGTATTTAAATCTTCCATCTTCACACCATCCTAAGAGCATTGCTTTTGTTTTTCTGTTTCCTTCCACTCTTCACCCACATATTTTGAAATATATATTCAATCTTTACATATTTCCATACCATGTAGTGATAGTAGTTTATTCTTTTAGACTGAACACTTTCTTTGTTCTGGTAATAAAGAATCAGTAGACAAAGTATTTCAAAGCTTAATGTGCATTATTCCCAAATTGTATTTGTTTTCTTAGTTTGATGCTATGATAAAATGAAAGGCTAATTGATGGTTACTGTATATTAAAGTGGACTAACTAAGTCGATGAGTAAAAGTTGTCAAGGAACTGGATGATCTTCTGGCAATACTATTCTGGCTAAAGAAAAGTATTTTAAAAAAAATCATACAAGTTTATCTAAAGACATGTAAGGCAGTTGAACATAAAATTAAACTGCAATCTAGGATTATTATTTAATAGGCTATTATTTTTTATCTTTGCAATATATATAGGCACTAACAATTATATATGTCTTCCTAGACATGACAGAAGGAACTCTTGAAATATAAAGTGTATTTTATAAGCTATAGGTGTACTTTTCCTCTAATAAAACATGTAAACTTACTTGACATTTATACAAACTCATTAAATAACTTCTATATTCATTCTTGTCAAAGGTAGTATTTCAATTTAATTATGATTAGGGACTTATTTAAATCACTATAAAGATCTCATTCCTCATCTAATGATGCCAGGGACAAATATAAAGCTGTCTATATCAGCATTGCTCATTTATTACACCAATTTTCCAGAATATATAGGTCATTCTAAAAGCTCTCCCTGAAAAAAATATAAAGTAGCTTTTTAATTCTCAAAGTTCTCATCAGAATTAAAATAGGTCAAGTTTTTAGAGCATAGAGCTGTGAGATTATTTTACATTATTTTTATTTATTTGAGTTTAGGGAATATTCCGAGATGTTTTTTCTCTTAGCTTTATTAAACATTTGGGCATTGTACTGGGTTGACCTGTGCTCGCCCTACCACCTCCCCAAAAAAGAGATGTCTACCAGGAACATGTAAATGTAGCCTTATTTGGAATAAAGGTCTTTGCAGATGTAATTAAGGTAAGGATCTCAAGATGAAGTCATTCTGAATTAAGGTGAATCCAGTAACGAATGTCCTTATAAGAGACAGACAATGAGAGGTACATAAAGACACAGAGGGAAGAAGGCCATTTGAAGATGGAGGCAGACATTGGAGTTATACTGCCACAAGCCGAGGAACGCCAGGAGTTGCCAGAAACTGGACAAAACTAGAAAAGATTCTTCCCTAGAGCCTTTGTAGGGTTGGTGGCCCTGCCAACACTTTAAGACTTCTGCCCTCCAAAACTGTGTGAGAATGAATTTCTGCTGTTTTAAACTACCACATCTGTGGTAATTTGTTGCAGCAGCCCTAGAAAACTAATACAAGCATACATTTGATACTAACTGCAGGTTTTGAACTCCTTTAAATGTTAGTCTGTGTCTATTCTGTGTTTATAGATAAGATCTTTTCTTTGAAGTATATTAAAGAGTGAATATCTGTCATTAAAAACAGGAAAAATCCTATATACCTAACATTCCATTTATCTCATAAAGTTACTGTTTTGGCTTTATTTTATCTACCACAGATGTGGCTGGTGGTTATTCATCTTCCATGCTTGATGCAATCAGAAGAGCAGTGATGGTTTCCAACGTGCTTTCAGTTAATAAGATAAATGCGAAAAGCCTCACCCTCAAAGAGGTCTTCAGACTAGCTACTCTTGGAGGCAGCCAAGGTAATGAGCATTTTATTTCTCACACGATGTACATACAACCATGCCAATGTGTCCTTTGCTGCAGTGTGAAGGCTTGTGATAGTGGCATCAGCAGGCACCCCCATATTCATGACTGTTGCATCTCATATAATATAACCAAAACTTAGCAAGTACATGTTCAAGCATGTGGTGGAGGCATCATTCTTTAAGCAAGTTCCCTGTTTTTGGCAGAAGAGATGTTCAGTATGCAATTATCATATTAATTGTTTTAATGGATACTTGCATTGGTCACATGCATACGAGTTCTTTAAAATAATCAGTTTTTTTCCACTGAGTCAAGTAACATGCTCTCTATTGGCTTAAGTAGTAATAATAACAATAATGGCCAAGACTTATTGGGCCCTTACCATGTGATAGGCACTATGCAACATGCTTTATGGATGCTGTTATTGAATCCTCAGAACCACTATTAATTCCATTTTACCAACAAGGTACCTGAGTGAGGCTTACACACCTGTCAAGCTACAGTGTGCCATGACTTGAATCCAGAAAATCTGATGCGAGAGTGCAGGGTGATACCCACCGCCTTCCACTGCAATATCTTCCTGTATAAATCTTGGCTTAGACGACGTATTTTGTTTATATACTTAAGTACACTAATTACCCAAGCCTCTTTCAAAGGAGAAAGATGGAGAAGTATAGTTGACTGATATGCAAATATTGTTCATCACCTTTTCCCAGTTCTCACATGTAACTGTATTTTTACTGAAAAAATAGAAAGTGGCAACTGTATTGCTCTCTGTCACTTTAAGTATTATAGTATAATCTGGATGGATGATAGTGAACATATCATGAAACCTTAGGTAGTTAGTGAGAAAAACATAGATCGTAAGACAGGTGTATATTTTTAATATATTTTAATATTTTTATATTTACGATATATACCCTAGATCTCATAAATGAAGTATGATGGAGGCCAGGGTATCCTGGGAAGAGAAACTTCCTGGCTCTTCTCTGAATGTTCTGGGCTATGATGAATGCCATAAAGAACATTTCAAGAAAGAAAGCAAAGGTCATGTGCTTTGCATTTCCCCCAGTCTTATGATTTCATTTTCTAAAGTTCCAAGTTTTAAAAGTTCTGTTCTTTAAACAAGTGTGACACTCCCTACCCCACCCCCGTTTTCACATCTGAGTTGTCCTACCATCTGATTTTCATGGTGTAAATGACTTGTATTTAAATAGTGCTTTTTTTATTCTAGGCTCTCTGTGAGTTGTTTCATCAGGATCCTGTATGTGACCAGGCCGGCATGGGGTGCTTACCAAATCATTTCTACCTTACCGTATAGCTTTCAAATCTATTTTCTGGGCCACTGTTATGAAATTTCTTCTCAGCTTTTGTCTCTACAAGAGTCTGAGTGAATGAGATGAATGCATCCCTGTTTAAAGTTGGCATCTTCCCCGCTTTACATTCACTCTCAAGATCAAGATGTGCATAAATCACCTTCACAGAGCCAACATTTGCTCCAAAGACAGTAAAACTGCATTTCCTAAAATGCATTTGAGTTGCTTACCAGCCCAGCTAGGCCTCTCTGAAATAATGTGAATTTTTCACTGTAAATTAATGTAGATGAATTTACAATTCACTGACAGTAGCTGTGGTTTTTTTTGGTTAGTTCATACCTGAACTCCCCAGGTTCTAACAAACAGTCCAGTTAATTTATATATATATATATATATAATACCATCAATTCCTGGCAAATGAACCTGGTTATCTGGTCTATTAAACACACAGTTTTATGTTGAATACAGTCATCAAAAACTCACGTTTGTCATGCTGTTTGTCAAGGGAAAAACGAAGTAGAGTGTAATCGATGAAGGAGGAGAAAATTTCCAGTGATTTTCTATTACATTCAGTTCTTCCCCCCACCATCAGTGGAAGTCACCTGACCACTTTTAACATTTCTAATTATGTTTGCACCTCTTTAAGAACTCTTTAGCTAAAAAAATCTTTTTCTTTTCTGAGAATAAAAGAGTTGCCCTTTAAATAACCATTTAAGAACAAGCAAGATTTCTAAATCTGTGCTTAGAGCATTGCCAAAAGACTTCTGGATATCCATACCTAGAAATATAACGTAGTGGGTATTGTCTAACAGGAATATGGTGTCTAATATTTTCACATAGGACTGTATTCTGACAGTGCCAGAATACAGCAAATACATGTAAAAATTCAAGGAAGTAATGCTGCACTCCAGTTGACCTTTCTTTCATGCATGCTTCTATCTGGAACACTCTATCCAGATTCTGGCTTTAAGGAGCTTTAAATTCAATACCTTCATTGACCAGGAAAACCAACTACCCTCATCTTCTGAAAGTAAACCATAAAAATGAGAGATGTTCTTCCTCGACATCCACTATTCACGGAATAGGAATTCTAGCTGGGAGATGGATCAAGTCAATAGACATTGTTGACCTATGCCCTATTTTAGAGAACCATTCTTCTCTGGCAACGAGAAAATCTTTAAGGTTACAGAGAAATTAGTCTGCTTTCAAAAGCTCTGGGACTCTTGAGTTATGAAAATCTATTTACTTTCAGAAGTGAATTTTTTCTATTCAAAGGATTTAAACTAAGGAACTTAGGATGGATATGCCTGCATTGAAAAATATGCAAAAAGATAATTATTTTTTACTTACTTGAAGTTCATTTCACTGCCACAAAAATAGACCTTGTCAGCTATTTCACAGAACAAAAAAAAAAAAAAAAAAAAAAAGGGCAAGGAAAGGAGTTGGAATGTTGGAAGGAGAATAGGAGAGAAAGAGAAAGATATTATGTCCATCATCATGTTTCTTAGAGAGGTGAATGGAAATCACAGACCAGTTGGACTGTGAAGGGAACTGATAGAGCTGAAACAGAGAGACAACATCAGAATTACGATCATGGTGTTGAAGAGAACTCTTTTTATTCTCAGATTTTGCTTTCCCTGTGCTTACTCTGCCTTCTGTAAGTCGAAGTCTTGCGACCTATTGGAATGCTTCACTATTAAGATACTAATTTTTTTCTAGTGACACACTGGCAGATTCTGTCCTTGCAAACTGGGATATTTGCATGGTCCAATGGCTAAAAATACTAACTGTTTATTAATTTATTCCATCCTGTAGCCCTGGGGCTGGATAGACAGATTGGAAACTTTGAAGTGGGCAAGGAATTTGATGCCCTCCTGATCAACCCCAAAGCATCTGACTCTCCCATTGACCTGTTTTATGGGGATTTTGTTGGTGATATTTCTGAGGTACGTAAAAGGAAGTTGATCAAAAAGCATTAATTTCATGAACTAGTCAGTCACAACAGCTTCCCTATAGAAAAAAAATAGACACTGAAACATTTATTGGAATGCAGGAGAATCTTATAAGGGAAGCTAGATCCTTTTTTTTTTTAAACATATTAATTCGAGTATCATTGCTTTACACTGATGTGTTAGCTGCTGCTGTATAACAAAGTGGATCAGCTATACGTATACATATATCCCCATATCCCCTCCCTCTTGCGTCTCCCTCCCACCCTCCCTATCCCACCCCTCTAGGTGGTCACAAAGCACAAGCTGATCTCCCTGTGCTATGTGGCTGCTTCCCACTAGCCATCTATCCCACGCCTGGTAGTGTACACAAGTCACTGCCACTCTCTCACTTCATCTCATCTTACCCCTCCCCCTCCCCGTGTCCTCAAGTCCATTCTCTACATCTGCGTCTCTGTTTCTGTCCTGCCCCTAGGTTCTTCAGAACCTTTTTTTTTTTTTTAGATTCCATATATATGTGTTAGCATATGGTATTTGTTTTTCTCTTTCTGACTTACTTCACTCTGTATGGCAGAGTCTAGGTCCATCCACCTCACTACTAATAACTCAATTTCGTTTCTTTTTATGGCTGATAATATTCCATTGTATATATGTGCCACATCTTCTTTATCCATTCATCTGTCGATGGACAAGTAGGTTGCTACCCTGTCCTGGCTGTTTTAAATAGTGCTGCAGTGAACATTGTGGTACATGACTCTTTTTGAATTATGGTTTTCTCAGGGTATATGCCCAGTAGTGGGATTGCTGGGTCATACGGTAGTTCTATTTTTAGTTTTTTAAGGAACCTCCACATTGTTCTCCATAGTGGCTGTATCAATTTACATTCCTATCAACAGTGCAAGAGGGTTCCCATTCTCTACACCCTCTCCACCATTTATTGTTTCTAGATTTTTTGATGATGCCCATTCTAGCGGGTGTGAGGTGATACCACATTGTAGTTTTGATTTGCATTTCTCTAATGATTAATGATGTGGAGTATCCTTTCAAATGTTTCTTGGCAATCTGTATATCTTCTTTGGAAAAATGTCTATTTAGGTCTTCTGCCCATTTTTGGATTGGGTTGTTTTTTTGATACTGAACTGCATGAGCTGCTTGTATATTGTGGAGATTAATCCTTTGTCAGTTGCTTTGTTTGCAAATATCTCCCACTGTGAGGGCTGTCTTTACATCTTGGTTATGGTTTCCTTTGCTGTGCAAAAGCTTTTAAGTTTCATTAGGTGCCATTTGTTTATTTTTATTTCCATTTCTCTAGGAGGTGGGTCAAAATGGATCTTGCTGTGATTTATGTCATAGAGTATTCTGCCTATGTTTTCCTCTAAGAGATTTATAGTGCCTGGCCTTATATTTAGGTCTTTAATCCATTTTGAGTTTATTTTTGTGTATGGTGTTAGGGAGTGATCTAATTTCATTCTTTTACATGTAGTTGTCCAGTTTTCCCAGCACCACTTATTGAAGAGGCTGTCTTTACTCCATTGTATATTCTCCTTTATCAGAGATAAGGTGACCATATGCGTGTTGATTTATCTTTGGGATTTCTGTCCTGTTCCATTAATCTGTATTTCTGTTTTTGTGCCACTACCATACTGTCTTGATTACTGTAGCTTTGTAATATAGTCTGAAGTCAGCGAGCCTGATTCCTCCAGGTCCGTTTTTCTTTCTCAAGATTGCGTTGGCTATTCGGGGTCTCTTGTGTTTCCATACAAATTGTGAAATTTTTTGTTCTAGTTCTGTGAAAAATGCCACTGGTAGTTTGATAGGGATTGCATTGAATCTGTAGATTCCTTTGGGTAGTATAATCATTTTCACAATGTTGATTCTTCCAATCCAAGAACATGGGATATCTCTCCATCTGTTTGCATCATCTTTAATTTCTTTCATCAGTGTGTTATAGTTTTCTGCATACAGGTCTTTTGTCTCCTTAGGTAGATTTATTCGTAGATATTTTATTCTTTTTGTTGCAATGGTAAATGGGAGTGTTTCCTTAATTTCACTTTCAGATTTTTCATCATTAGTGTATAGGAATGCAAGAGATTTCTGTGCATTAATATTGTTTCCTGCTACTTTACCGGATTCATTGATTAGCTCTAGTAGTTATCTAGTGGCATCTTTAGGATTCTCTATGATAGTATCACGTCATCTGCAAACAGTGACAGTTTTACTTCTTCTGTTCTGATTTGGATTCCTTTTATTTCTTTTTCTTTTCTGATTGCTGTGGCTAAAACTTCCAAAACTATGTTGAATAAGAGTGGTGAGAGTGGGCAGCCTTGTCTTGTTCCCCATCTTAGTGGACATGGTTTCAGTTTTTCACCATTGAGAATGATGTTTGCTGTGGGTTTGTCATATATGGCCTTTATTATGTTGAGGTAAGTTCCCTCTATGTCTACTTTCTGGAGGGTTTTTATCATAAATGGGTGTTGAATTTTGTTGAAAACCTATTCTGCATCTATTATCATATGGTTTTTCTCCTTCAATTTGTTAATATGGTGTATCACACTGATTGATTTGCATATATTGAGGAATCCTTGCATTCCTGGGATAAACCCCACTTGATCATGGTGTGTGATCCTTTTAATACGCTGCTGGATTCTGTTTGCTAGTATTTTGTTGAGGATTTTTGCATCTGCATTCATCAGTGACATTGGCCTGTAGTTTTCTTTTTTTGTGGGATATTTGTCGGGTTTTGTATCAGGGTGTTGGTGGCCTCGTAGAATGAGTTTGGGAGTGTTCCTCCCTCTGCTATATTTTGGAAGAGTTTGAGAAGTAAGAGTGTTAGCTCTTCTCTAAATGTTTGATAGAATTTGCCTGTGAAGCCATCTGGTCCTGGGCTTTTGTTTGTTGGCAGATTTTTAATCACAGCTGCAATTTCAGTGCTCGTGGTTGGTCTGTTTATATTTTTCTATTTATTCCTGGTTCAGCCTCGGAAAGTTGTGCTTTTCTAAGAAATTGTCCATTTCTTCCAGGTTGTCCACTTTATTGGCATATAGTTGCTTGTAGTAATCTCTCATGATCCTTTGTATTTCTGCAGTGTCAGTTGTTACTCCTGCTTTTTCATTTCTAATCCTGTTGATTTGAGTCTTCTCCCTTTTTTTCTTGAGTCTGGCTAATGGTTTATCAGTTTCGTTTATCTTCTCAAAGAACCAGCTTTTAGTTTTATCTTTGCTATTGTTTGCTTCATTTCTTTTCCATTTATTTCTGATCTGATCTTTATGATTTCTTTCCTTCTGCTAACTTTGGGGGGTTTTTGTTCTTCTTTCTCTAATTGCTTTAGGTGTAAGGTTAGGTTGTTAAATATTTGAGATGTTTTTTTTTTCCTGAGGTAGGACTGTATTGCTATAAACTTCCCTCTTTGAACCGCTTTTGCTGCATCCCATAGGTTTTTGGTCGTCATGTTTTCATTGTCATTTGTTTCTAGGTATTTTTTGATTTCCTCTTTGATTTATTCAGTGATCTCTTGGTTATTTACTAGTGTATTGTTTAGCCTCCATGTGTTTGTATTTTTTACATTATTTTTCCTTAATTGATATCTAGTCTTACAGCGTTGTGGTCGGAGAAAATACTTGATACTATTTCAATTTTCTTAAATTTACCAAGGCTTAATTTGCAAGCCAGGATATGATCTATCCTGGAGAATGTTCCATGAGCACTTGAGAAGAAAATGTATTCTGTTTTTTTGGATGGAATGTCATATAAATATCAATTAAGTCCATCTTGTTTATGTGTCATTTATAGCTTGTGTTTCCTTGTTTATTTTCATTTTGGATGAATTGTCCATTGGTGAAAGCAGGGTGTTACAGTCCCCTATTATTATTCTGTTACTGTCGATTTCCCCTTTTATGGCTGTTAGTATTTGCCTTATGTATTGAGGTGCTCCTCTGTTGGGTATATAAATATTTACAATTGTTATATCTTCTTCTTGCATTGATCCCTTGATTATTATGTAGTGTTCTTCCTTGTCTCTTGTAATAGTCTCTATTTTAAAGTCTATTTTATCTGATATGAGAATTGCTACTCCAGCTTTCTTTTGATTTCCATTTGCATGGATTATCTTTTTCCATCCCCTCACTTTCAGTGTGTATGTGTTTGTAGGTCTGAATTGGGTCTCTTGTAGACAGCATATACATGGATTTTGTTTTTGTATGCATTCAGCCAGTCTGTGTCTTTTGGTTGGAGCATTTAATCCATTTACATTTAAGGTAATTATCAATATGTATGTTCCTATTACCATTTTCTTAATTGTTTTGGGTTTGTTTTTGTAGGTCTTTTCCTTCTCTTGTGTTTCCTGCCTAGAGAAGTTCCTTTAGCATTTGTTGTAAAGCTGGTTTGGTGGTGCTGAATTCTCTTAGCTTCTGCTTGTCTGTAAAGGTTTTAATTTCTGTGTCAAATCTGAATGAGATCCTTGCTGGGTAGAGTAATCTTGGTTGCTGGTGTTTCCCTTTCATCAATTTAAATATGTCCTGCCACTCACTTCTGGCTTGCAGAATTTCTGCTGAAAAATCAGCTGTTAAGGTTTTGGGATTCCCTTGTATATTATTTGTTGCTTTTCCCTTGCTGTTTTTAATATTTTTTCTTTATATTTAATTTTTGATAGTTTGATTAATTTGTGTCTTGGTATGTTTCTCTTTGGATTTATCCTGTATGGGACTGTCTGTGCTTCCTGGACTTGATTATTTCCTTTCCCATATCAGGGAAGTTTTCACCTATAATCTCTTCAAATATTTTCTCAGTTCCTTGCTCTTTCTCTGGGACCCCTATAATTCGAATGTTGGTGCATTTAGTGTTGTCCCAGAGGTCTCTGAGACTGTCCTCGACTCTTTTCATTCTTTTTTCTTTACTCTGCTCTGCAGTAGTTATTTCCACTGTTTTATCTTCCAGGTCACTTATCCGTTCTTCTGCCTCAGTTATTCTGCTATTGATTCCTTCTAGAGAATTCTTAATTTCATTTATTGTGTTGTTCATCATTGTGTGTTTGCTCTTTCGTTCTTCTAGTTCCTTGTTAAATGTTTCTTGTACTTTCTCCATTCTATTTCCAAGATTTTGTATCATCTTCACTATCATTACTCTGAATTCTTCTTCAGGTAGACTGCCTATTTCCTCTTCATTTGTTTGGTCTCATGGATTTTTACTTTGCTCCTTCATCTGCGTATTTCTGTCTTCTCATTTTGCTTAACTTACTGTGTTTGGGGTCTCCTTTTCTCAGGCTACAGGTTCATAGTTCTTGTTGTTTTTGATGTCTGCCCCCAGTGGGTAAGGTTTGTTCTGTGGTTTGTGTAGGCTTCCTGGTGGAGGGCACTGGTGCCTGTATTCTGGTGGATGAGGCTGCATCTTGTCTTTCTGGTGGGCAAGACCGCATCCGGTGCGTGTGTTTTGGGTTGTTTGTGACCTTATTATGATTTTACGCAGCCTCTCTGCTGATGGGTGGGGTTGTGTTCCTTTCTTGCTAGATGTTCGCATGGCGTGTCCAGCACTGGAGCTTGCTGGTTGTTGAATGGAGCTGGGTCTTAGCATTGAGACGGTGATCTCTGGGAGAGCTCTCGCTGATTGATTATTATATGGGGCCAGGAGGTCTCTGGTGGTCCAATGTCCTGAACTCGGCTCTCCCACCTCCGAGACTCAGGCCTGACACCCGGCTGGAGCACCAGACCCTGTCAGCCACACGGCTGGAGTGCCTTCAGAGTTGGAGAAGCTGGCCTGCAGTGGCTCTCCTTCTGCGCTGCACATTAGAATCACCTGCTTCTTCCTTGTTTTGCCCCAAAGGCAGTGTTCCACAGAGAAAAACAGTCCCCTTGAAAATAGTCACAGCTTGAGATGGCTTTTTTTTTTACTTTGTGCTTAGGTTTCATTTGCTCACAGTGGGTCACAGAGGGTCACAGTGGGTCAGAGAGGCCTCGCACCCGGCTCTTCCTATTGGGGTTCCTACTTTGGAATCTAGATCCTTTTAAGTTATTATAATTTCATGACAATAATGGTATTAAAGAAACACTTGTATTTTGAATATATTTGTATATTTGAAGGTATTTGGCTATAAGAAGCCATAATACAGCTACCACTTATTGAACACACTTGCTGTGTGCTAGATGGCATGGGATTAATACATTATTTTTGTTTTATCAGAACAACTATTATGAGAGCCAGGTGCTATTAATATTACCATGTCGTTTATGGGGCAGTGAGGCTTAAGGGAGGCTAAATGGTTTACCTAAGAACTCATGGCTAGTAATTAGTAGACAGAGTTTGGATTCCATCCCAGGACTTTCTGACTTCTGGAGTCTGGGCTCTTGATCACAATGCTACATGGATTCTCTTAATTATAAGAAAATGAGTTTTTTTACTTTGTCCCTCTTATCATGTTTTTCTATGTATAAAATAAACTAGTTCTTACTTTAATAACAATTCTTTTTGAGACAGTTTTTCTTTAAAACTTAACTACTGCCATTTATAAATTGATCCATTTATGAGAGTAAATGTGATACTAAATGTAACATACTGAGGTTTTTTGAAGAAAGGGGCTGGATTATTTGAAGTTGATACCATTAGTTATTTACATATTACTTATTCTTTTACTTTTTTATTAGAGTGAGTTTCTGGGAATAGGGCTTAGACCCATTCATCCAGTCATTTTTCTTGCATTATACACCTCTTGAAATGTTTAAATTATTATATTAAATTAAATTTTTTTTTTTTTGCGGTACGCGGGCCTCTCACTGTTGTGGCCTCTCCCGCTGTGGAGCACAGGCTCCGGACGCACAGGCTCAACGGCCATGGCTCACGGGCCCAGCCGCTCCACAGCATGTGGGATCTTCCTGGACCGGAGCACGAACCCGTGTCCCCTGCATCAGCAGGCGGACTCCCAACCACTGCGCCACCAGGGAAGCCCTAAATTAAATTCTTTATTTTTTGTTAACACTTTCCTCTGAAGATTTCAAGGTTCTATGTTAAGAATTTTCAGGCAATGGGAAACATTTGTTAATAGTCAGTACTTTTTTTTCTAGGCAAAAGACCATTTCTTTTTCATTAATAAAAGTCGATTTTGGGATGTTCAGTCGATGCCAGCTTAGGTGAGACAGTGATTGTTAGCCATAGAAGCCAACTCCTATGAGTAGAGTTAGGTCTTTTGGGGCATACTTTAGCATTTTGACTTGGGATACTGGATTGTTGATGACAAATAAGGCTTCCCCTTTACCCTTTCTGCCCAACTCTGTTATTGGAATAGCCATCAGTGTATCCATTTCTGGGACCAAGTTCCAGCCAGGCTAATGTATACAACAGAGAGAAATACCTTTTAAATGGATGGATTACATGTCTTATCTCAAGACCTTTTTCAGGTTTAAATTCAAAATATTTTCACTGTAACTCTTTGATATGGAATGCAAGACTAAAGAAATTCACATGTGGAAATGCAAACAGACATTAATTAATCAAGATAGCATCTTTTATGTAAATATATAAATAAGTTTAGGCACTGAAATGTACAACTAACACATTTTTCTCCTCTGTGGGTTTAGCCATAATTTTGGTAATATATATATTTACGAAAGAAAAAAGTCTGTGTTTAGAAAAAAATAAAAACAGATTTTTGCCATTGAGAAATAAATTTATATTTCTGGATTTTGCCAACCACTGTTGGCTGTGAATTTGCTTTTCTAAATGCACAAAATATTCTTTCTCCTTCTTATTATTATTTTTCATTTTAGGCTATTATCCAGAAGTTCCTCTATCTAGGTAGGTATATATGTCTCTATGCTAAATAAAATCTTTCTTTGTCTCTTGGGTATGCTCTCTGCATTTATTGTACCATATGTTAAGCCTTATGATCATTTGCTTTGATTCATTATATTTTTTAACATTCCTTGGCATTGAGCCCATGTATGGCACAATATTTAAAGGCACTATTTGTAATGAATACGCTCCTCTAGAACATAGTCATAAATCCTAAACTGAGGAATGGCAGGCCAAGGAGAAGAGATCATCCTGTACCTTCTTCCTACACTCGTTCTGTAACCCCAAGTCTGCCCTAGCACATTGTATTTGTGATTGTGGTGGAGTCTTGCCACACATGCTTTTTAACGTACTCACATTCAATTCTCTTCACTGAGAGAGAGAAATAAATAGTGCAGAAGATTCTACTCTTCCTCCCACTCCGTTGAGTGAGCTCTGAGTTCTGAGTGAATTGGGGGTGGGAGAGACACATGTGGTATTTCTTAAAAAAGCTCAGTTCTTGCAGGCCCTTCATCTCACCATGCTGCTTATGATTCTGGGGTGTAAAGATAAGTATTTCTTTTACACTTGGGGCTGGAAAAGGAAACCACTCACTTCAGCTGAAAGAACGGTGATTGGGGGTTGATTCAATTTTATGTGAATTCTGCTTTAGGTGTGTATTTCAGACTCTAATCCTCAAATTAGGTGCAGCGTCTTCTTTTGGTCATATCTACCTGTTCAGATTATAAACAATGATTCCTTGATTTTTCTTTCAGGAGATGACCGAAATATTGAAGAGGTGTATGTGGGTGGAAAGCAGGTGGTTCCCTTTTCGAGCTCAGTGTAAGACCCTCTGCATCTACGAGTTCTCCTGGGGTAACACAGTTCTGTGTTTTCTTGTGCCCAGGCGGAGTTAGGAAGTCAAAAACCAGTACCTTGTTCTTGGGATGACTATCTCCTTCTGTGTCTAGTTACAGTATTCACTTGACAAATCGTTCAAAGGAAGTTGCTCTAATTCTCAACTCTCTGGTTGGGAGGATTAAAAATTTCGCCTTTTTGAGCTGTTTAGATTTACTTTAAAGCTCAAACATAAGGGAATGTTATTACTGGTGGTGTTCTTATTATGAGATTTAAATAAAATCTATTTCACATTTGGACATGTGGAGAGAAAAGATATTCTTATAAGGTTAGATATTTTGAGCTAGTAAATGTGAAAATTAGAAAACAGAAAATGAAACAGTGAATATATTTTTGAGGGAGAAAAAATTAGACTATGAACACACGTTGGAAAATGACTTCAGATTGTGTTTGAAAATTATATACTGAGCATACTAATTTAAAAAGAGAACTTGTTGAATTTTAAAATGTATTTCTCGATTGACCTTGTGTTCTGGAAATATGCACTTAATGGAACTTGCATTTCAGAGATATGTTATTGTTGTGCTTTGCCTTCTTTGGGGATGAAATGTCAGAAATTGAATGCCACATGCTTTCTTAATATAGTTCTGTGCTTCAAAGTGTTTGACAGAAGTTGGGTATTAAAGATTTAAAGTTTCTTAGGAATATTATTCATATAACTACATGGCATAAATAGCTATACTTTTGTGTACTTTAAAATCACAATGTATAATTGTGTGATGCTATTATTGCTTCATTTTTATTAGAAGAGAAACAAATTTCATACTCCACTGTTGTGTAGATTGGAGTCTTTCATATATTGGGACAAGTGCTGGGATTCCAGGAGCTGTCAATACTAAAAGGAAGGGTTTCATTGCAATGACCCATTCTCCCAAAGAACTATTCCATAGTTGCTGGAAATTTCATACTCAGATATCAATCTGTTAGAACTTTAAATGAAGGACAAATCCTACTAGATAAATATTATTTAAAATCTTTAAACCTTGCATATTGAAAGTACTCTATTTTTCAATTTTATCTTGTCTTTTTCATTCCTAATAATTTTCAGGACATTAGAATTTTAGGATAATGAAAAATATTTAGATGTCCCACTACTGTTTATATTAACAGGACTTAATCTGTACTAGACATCTAGAAACATTAAACAAAGCAAAGAGTGTTTTTATGCTTCCTAATAGTGTGCTTTCCCATAACGTGGAATTAAAAACAAATTATGACTTCATGATAAATCCTTAAGAAATATTGATATGAATATTATTTAAATATTATAGTTTTCTCAGTTAACTCCAAATCCTATAAACCAACAAGGAAAAGGAGTAGTTTTCTTAATATATCCTAACACTCATACCTAGGGCTTAGGGCTTAGGGCTGACTCCTTATTATCACCTTATAGTAAAGAACTTTATGTAATGTATCTGCAGAATGAAGAAGAAAATTTGTTCTCTGGTACTATATATTTTATTCTTATATAGTCATGCTAATTCAGCAGTAATTTGCTCAGTCTCTGGCCCCTCACCCCTGGAGAAAACACTTCTAGACTTGGGTATACCCTACACCTAAAGATAGAACAAATATTTGGTCTTATTTAAAAAGCAGAAACAAAAAACCAGAGTTTGTGTTGTGAGGTATTAAGTAACTCAGTAAACCCAGTTTCCAGTCTCAGTCTAGAATTCCTAGTTCCTGAGCCATGTCAAAGATGCCCCACCAAGTTTCTTTCCATTTCTCTATAGTGCCGGTAGGTATTTTCTGCTTTATCTCCCCAGTCCCTGCCAAAGGAACTTGGTTACCTAGTTTCTAACTCACATGAGTGGGCTTAGGAATTTGGAATGACATGTGCAAGATCCAGTAATAGGCAGAAGCTGTTCTTAGCCTTTGCAACATCCTACACTTTTACCTTCCAAAAGGGTGTACATTTTGATGTTGAACATCAACTTTCATTTAGATTTAGGACTTACATGCAGCAAATATAAATAAGTGTGGCATCAGAAGCAGGAATAATGGCCATATACAACCAATCTGTCAAATATTAAGTTTAGCCCTGATAATATGTTAAGACCTGAATATCTTTTCTAGTACGAATAGAATGTATTGAAATGTTTACATGTACTTTGATCTCCCTGCATTACTTATAACTTATGTGTTTTATTTCCCAGAGTGCAGTGTTGCTGAATGTTGCATATGCTTTTTGCGGTACTGCAGGCATTAGCCATACACGTGCCCAGATGTTCTGCACTTTGAAATGTTGCCTTTACTTAATGTGGGTTGACTTTATGAATTGCGGAAAGGCAGTATTCCAAGCCAATCCTATTTGTCACTTTATGTGTGAATATTTTGCTCTCTGACAGGAAAGGAAGAATTAAAACATCTTCTCAGCCCCCTCACCCTACTCTGCACTATTTGCCTCAGGTTTCATGACATTTTTAATGGAATACACTTTAACAGGTAAAAACGTATTCAATAGTAGTGACTATCATACATTTAAAAATATTTTTGCAACCAGAACAGAAAAGCAGGCTAATCAGCCAACATGAATTTAATTTTCAAAAAAGAGTAAAATGTAGGATTAGAACAGGAAAGGTTGTCCTGGTAATTGTAAACTGAGACCAAGGAAACTCTCCCCTTATTTATTCTCCCAGCTTCTTCTGATCTAATTGTCAAAGGTTTTAGAATCCAAGAGAATATCTTGGAATAAGCTTCCTTCATGCTAGGAGGAGGTCTTTCTAAATTAATATTATGAGCATTGAACCTCACTGCAGCTCTTTTAATTTTTGTGAGAATTCTGCACGGTCAAGAAAGGAAGGCAGTGGGGAAACACCCCTGTTACGCTTAGCTGATTTGAAGTGTGCCCTTGAATATCCCTGTTGGCAGCTACAGTTGAGATCTCAGAAGGGAAACAATGGCTGTGAGATCCAGCAACGTAGTTTGAATCTTCATTCCCTTCCAGACTCTTCCTGTTTTTAATTTTTTCACCTCAGAACCAGACATATGGAAAGCTTTAAAGACAAGCTGGAAGGCACATTGTATCAATTCTACACGTGTGCTATACATGGAAGATATCCCGAGCTGGATGCTCCTGTAGCCTGCTGGACAGAGGTGATGATGCTGGAAGCAATCACATGTTTTTTTTCTTTTAAAGAGTGTTCTGAGTTATTGAAAGGTAGACTACAAAATATGTCATGGGCAATGTCTTGAAGAAATGTTTAAACTGGTGGATTTTTGTGAATTTTTAAGGTTTTTTTTCTTTGCAATTTCAGATCTACTTAGCCACTTTAGGTATGACTTTGGACCCTGACACTTTTTTAATGTCTCTAAAGCATGGAAAGAAGTGCAGAAATGAACAGACACGTATTAGAAACCCTGGCATTGGTCCCATGCATGTTTTCATGCCCAGCCCCTCCTTCATTTCCCTCCTACAGTCTTGAGTGTGAGAGATCAAGAGGTGAGGAGTTAATTTGTAAATCTGATACAAATTGAGTGAAATGCAAAAGTTGAACAGCCCAATGGTGAAACTAAATATAAATTCCAAGATGGTTTCCACAGTCCACCAGATTCAAGTGACTTGAGTAACAGCCATTATGTGATTGATGTGTTCACTTCCTACTCAAAAGCCTGTCAGAAAGCATTCTTTATTGAAAACCACCTTACATTGTGTTAAACTTCTGATCGCTGCTATTAAGAATATATATACATATGTATTCATGGGAACATTTTTTCTCAATATTTGTATGATTTGCTTATTGTTCCTATGCTGAGTGAGCTCCTTTTTGCTTCAGACAAAAATAAACGAGATTTTGTGTTTATGTGTTTTTGTTGTTGTGAGTTCTATCGATCTGATAGAAGGGGGATTAATCTTAAAGTGGTTTCTCCTTTTAACGTGAATTTTAAGATTGAAGGGGATCAACTGTCTGGTGATGGATGGAAACTAAAATTTTTGGTGGTGAGCATGCTGTAGTGTATACAGAAGTAGAAATATAATGTTGTACATATGAAACTTATATAATGTTATAAACCAATGCTATCTCAATAAGAAAAAAAGAAATATCATAAGACTGGAAAAAAATAGAATATTTAGCTGTGGGCCAACATGTATCTTCTATCCTATAATAGTCACTATACACAGCTTTTAAAAATTAAGCTATAGCTATAATGTTCAGCTCTTTAGAATCAGATTACTGTTGCCTTTGATTTAAGCAGAGTTGATATTTCTTATTTTTTAAGCCACAACCCAGAATGAGACATGCACTTTAACATCAAGAATTAGTTCACACATACACACGTGCATGAGCATTTAAAACCAACGTCTCACAAAATGCTACTTTCCTTATCTGTGATACCCTGGGCTATTTCTCATTCTATTCTATTCTCTGTAATTTTTTAAATGCTGATAGCGAATTTCCCCCTTGGTTTCTTGAACCTCCAATGGGTTATCACCAGCACTGAGGAAGCAGTTTCCAGTGTCATTTGAGCTGTATACTTTAAGTCTCCATGACTTCATTCTGTGATTTGGCCATGACATGAGGGCCTGCCTTAGGATCATGAGGATTAAATAAAATAATACATAGCCAGCACTTAAGAGAGCAGCTGGAACAAAGCGAGTGCTCACTGTATGGTAGTTATTATCTTTAAAATGAATACAAACTGAACAGAAATAAAAATCATTTAAAATGTGTTTTTCTCAGTTTTTTAGAATTGAAATCAAGTGGTGTTAAGGATCTCTCTGTACATAAAAATATTCTGTAAGGATTAAATCTGATTTTTTCTGGCACTATTCGGCACTATGTTCATTATTTTTTATTTATAACAAGAAGCCTATAAGAGTAGTAGATCTGGTCTATAAATTCTCCCTCAATGTTCTGAGCAACTTACTAAGCATCTTTTTTTTTCTCCTAAGGAACAACTTAGTCAAAATACCCAGAAGAGAATGTTCATATGCATTATGTATAGCAGTAAAGTCTGCCTAATTTAATTTGCACATTGTAGGCCAGACTTCTGTAATGGGTACTTAATAGACAAAAACAAATTACTGCATGGTACTCAATTCAGGATTTAAATAAAATAAGACATGAAATATATATAACTGCCATTTAGACATGAAATACATATAACTGCCAGTAGCAAAAAGGGCCTGTAGTAGGGTATTTTAAGACTCCATGAAAAGGCACTCAAAGGAACTGGGCCCACAAGCAGTTAGTTGTCACTAACAAGGAGTAGGGTTATTTTTTCAAACCCTGTTTGTAAATGGGATAAGTGAAGTATTCTGTTCTTTGAAATGACAGAACATTATTTTAAAGTATAACTAACTTTTTTTCACTAATTCAGACTCATCTCCTTTTACCATCAAGGCTGCCTACACTATCACTGTAAAGTTACATTAAATTTGTCATACTCCTTGAATTTTTTCATGCTTCTATATTAGTAAGATCTATATTTCAGCCTGGAAAGAGAGAGAGAGAGGTGGCTAAAAAAGCATTCTCTAGGGCTTCCCTGGTGGCGCAGTGGTTGGGAGTCCGCCTGCCGATGCAGGGGGCGCGGGTTCGTGCCCCAGTCCGGGAGGATCCCAGGTGCCGCGGAGTGGCTAGGCCTGTGGGCCATGGCTGCTGGGCCTGTGCGTCCGGAGCCTGTGCTCCGCGGCGGGAGGGGCCACGGCAGTGAGAGGCCCGCGTACCGCAAAAACAAACAAACAAACAAAAAAGCATTCTCGGGCTTCCCTGGTGGCGCAGTGATTGAGAGTCTGCCTGCCGATGCAGGGGACACGGGTTCGTGCCCCGGTCCGGGAAGATCCCACATGCCGCGGAGCAGCGAGGCCCGTGAGCCATGGCTGCTGAGCCTGTGCTCCGCAATGGGAGAGGCCACAACAGAGAGAGGCCCGCGTACCGCAAAAAAAAAAAAAAGCATTCTCTATGGCAAAAACTTTGTAGAGAAATTTTTCAGTGGTAACTAAGAAAAAACAAAACATTTTTGCCCCAAGGTAAAAAGTGCTAAAATATGAACAGATATCATGGAATTTCTCAAATCACTGGGGCCTTCCTCAATTGCCTAGATTCTGCTCACCCTATAGGGAATAAAACAAACATTTGTTTCCCTATTTGTAGAAAGAAAGCTCAAAGTCATAGCAGTAAAATCTAACATAAGAGAAATAAAGGCCCTAGAAAGATTACCATTTATTCAGATGATAAGAGGTTCTCATACACTTGCTTAAAAACCTAAACTTGAAGCTTCACTGTGAAGTTAATTTCTGTCCTTTTAATCCTGGATAGTCTCCACATCATACTTTCGTTTTACTGCTGTCAAATAAAGCCACGATCCATAAATGAGTAAACCAAGGAAGAATTTTACTCTTGATTTTTCTCATGACTAAATTTGCTTCCTGGAGTACTTGAGAGACCTGAAAGAGCTTTGATGTTTTCTTTCTCTTTCTGCAAGAGTTGATTCCATCCACACCTGAGCTGGGGAATAAATGCAGAGATGTCTTTGTGCTTGGAAAGCACTTTGAAAACATTGACTGAAGCACATGAACAGATAAAGACATGAGAGGCTTCTGTTATTTCAAAGGATAACCTAAGAGGCTCAGAAAAAGCAGCACACATACTTCTTTCAATTCATGAACACTTTCCTCCTAGCTGAACTATGAAAGATGAATCGGGCTTTGAAAATTATGTATTCTGAATTAATTCATATAACCACAACAAAACCTTCAGTATCACAAACATGTCCCAGCCTGGTGCAGTGGCACAGTATGCACTCAGTAAAATCTCATGGCAAAGTTTTGGTAGTGTGCATGTAAAAGAGAAGCTATGGAGTTTGGGTTGTTTGTGGTTGCTTTATTAAGCTCAGTGATAGATCTGTTGATATCCAGGACAATTGCACAATCTCTTTTGAGTGGCTTATTTACTGTAACTTATAGAGGGAAAAAGACACCATTATGAAAAGAAACCTGTACAAAATCTTCATGTTCCCTATAAAATTAATGCCCAGGTAAGAAAGAAGTCAACATAAATGCATATACAACCTTCATTTAATGTCATTTGTGGTACTGTAGACCATTTAGCATGGCGTAATTGATTCTAAAAGAAATCAGAATTGGCTCACCTCCTCTCACGAGCACACCAAAATCACAACTGCTGAACAACCATCAATAAAAAAAGACTGGAACCTACTAAAAAAAAAAGATATTCTACATCCAAAGACATAAAGAAGAAACCACAAGAGATGCAATATGATCAAATCCCATACCACCTGGGTGGGTGACCCACAAACTGGGGAATAATTATATTGCAGAATATCTCCCACAGGACTGAGAGCTCTGAGTCCCACATTAGGCTCCCCAGCCGAGGGGTCCGGCATCGGGAGGAGGAGTCCCCAGAGCATTTGGCTTTGAAGGCCAGTGGGGCTTGATTGTAGGAGCTCCACAGGACTGGGGGAAACAGAGACTCCACTCAAGGAGGGTGCACACGAGGTCTTGTGCACATCAGGACCCAGAGCAAAAGCAGTGACTTCATAGAAGCCTGGGCCAGACTTATCTGCTGGTCTTGCAGGGCCTGCTGGGGAGGTGGGGTTGGGGGACGGCCGTGGATCTCTCTGGGGTCATAAAATATGGTGGTGGAAATAGCAAGGAGTGCACATCTACTTGAACTCTTCCTACAGGCAGACATACTGCTTGGATCAGTAGCAACAAGACCTGGCCTCACCCAATGGCCTGTAGGCTCCAGTGCTGGGATGGCTCAGGCCAAACAATCAACAGGACAGGAACACAGACCCACCCATCAGCAGACAGGCTGCCTAACACTAAAGACAGTCATCAAATCACAAGTGAACAAAAGAGGAAAGGGAAAAAATGACCTACAGAAACAAACAGCAATAAGAACATACATATCAATAATTACCTTAAACATAAATGGATTAAATGCTCCAATGAAAAGACACAGACTGGCTGAATAGATACAAGAACAAGACCCATATATATGCTGTCTACAAGAGACCCACTTCAGATCTAGGGACACATACAGACTGAAAGTGAGGGGATGGAAAAGGTATTCCATGCAAACGGAAATCAAAAGAAAGCTGGAATAGCAATACACATATCAGACAAAATAGACTTTAAACACTGTTAACAAAAGACAAAGAAGGACACTACATAATGATCAAGGAATCAATCTAAGAAGAAGATATAACAATTGTAATTATACATGCATCCAACATAGGAGCACCTCAATACATAAGGCAAATGCTAACAGCCATAAAAGGAGAAATTGAGAGTAACACAATAATAGTGAGGGACTTTAACACCCCACTTTCAAAATGGACAGATCATCCAGACAGAATATCAATAAGGAAACACAGGTTTCAAATGACACCTTAGATCAGATGGACTTAATTGATATTTACAGAGCATTCCATCCAAAAACAGAAGAATACACATTCTTTTCAATTGCACATGGAACACTCTCCCGGATAGATCACAGGCTGGGCCACAAAACAAGTCTTGTTAATTTAAGAAAATTGAAATCGTATCGAGCATATTTTCCAAACACAACACTATGAGATTAGAAATCAACTACAAGAAAAAAAAACTGTAAACACTGTAGTGGAATAACTGAGGACATGGAAAGGAGACGTGACCCATGAGCCCTCCCCCCCCGCCCCCCAGCAAACTGGGGGCTGGCGAATAAGCCAGAACTGCAAACAGTCCTGATTGCTTTGAGGCCCCCCGGCAAACCAGGGGCATGCGAATAAGCCAGAGTTGTGAACAGTTCTGAATGCTTTGAGCACCCCCCCGGCAAACCAGGGGCCTGCAAAGAAGCATTGAGTGCTTTGGGCACTGATCCATGAGATGTCCTCAGTATAATCAGAGTGGTGGGAATGCAAGGAAATGTCCTTGTGCTACTTCAGTATAATCAAAATAATGGTGGGAACTTTGTGCTGCTTTCGCACTCAAGGACGAAGCACGGCAGGTGTTCACGAAAGCCAATTATTGCTTGTATAATTAATAAAAACACAGGTTGCTGCTTTGGCACTTCTGAAATGTTAAGAAAACAAGTCTTAAAGTATAAACCTAGATAATGCTTTAATAAAAGTTACCACAGCAAGACAGACGGCGCTGCTTTGCCTGAGCGAGCAGCAGCCCTCTACTGCTGTGCTTTGGCACAATTCATCTCGTGTGATGAGCTTACTTTCGGCCCTGTCCTAAGAATAAACTACAACACTTGGCGCCCGAACAGGGACCTGAACGTAAGTAATCGCGTGATCGCGGGACCGAAGGGGATATTGGTCCGCTCAGAGTAAGCGAAACCTTCGGCAACAGTAGAGTAACTGTAATGGGGAATTCCCATTCAGTAGAATTTCAATACGTTAAACTCCTGAAACAGTTATTACAGAGTTCAGGAGTGAAAGTGAAACAAGAATCTTTTGATGAATTGTTTGCGCTGGTTCGTAAACACTGTTACTGGTTTCGACCTACTGGTCATAACCAGTTGAATTTAGAAGTTTGGAAACAGGTTATGCGAGCCTTAAGAAGAGCTCATCAGCATGGAGACCCTATATCTGTCCGTGTTTGGTCTCTTTGTAAATTAATTTCCCTTTCCCTGGAACCATTACAATCTGAAACTGAAAGTGACTATGGGGCGCGTCCTCAGCGTCCGAATTCTGCTCCCGATCCTTCTGCTGCTTTTCGTACTCTGTTTCGTGAGTCTCCTATAGAGGACTTTCCTCCGCCTCCTCCTCCCCTTGTGTCTGAGACAGGAGAGGATTTTTCGGATTCCAGTGATGAAGGGGCTTTTTCTGATGGTAATAAAGATCGGGAGCAGGCTAGCAAACAAAATGAAATGCCACTTCCTCAACAGAATGAGATTTCTGATATACTTTCAAAGTTAAAAAAATTTGATGACTAAACTGGAAGAAAATAAAAGCAATACTACTACTCCTTCATATCAGGAGCCATGTCCTACTATTCCTTCGGCTCCTCCTTTAGAATTAGCAGCTTATCCTGTTGGAGCCTCTCGTCAGTTTCGCTTTCCTCTAAAACCTGAATCTAATAGACTGTTGTTGAAAGAAGAGATGAATAAACAAGAAAAGCAATATTCTAAATCATTTTTTGCTTTCCCTATTGTTGGACAAGCTATGCCTGCTAATGATCAATTTCCAAATGGATATGTAAATGTTGAGTATAACCATCATGATATAAAAATTTTTAAAATGCTAAAAGAAGCCATTAATGCGTATGGGATACATTCTAATTATGTTCGGGGACTCTTGTCTGGTTATGCTACTGAAAACATGTTAAAAAATTGATATGTTTTCAGAAGCATACCTAGATAGAAGACCTTGAAATAGTCACCGTGAACTTTCTCCCCAGGCTGAACAAGAACTTAAATGGATAGAAAAACATATACATGATGCACAATTGGATCGGATTGAATCTCTCGATCATTTACGACTTATTGTATTTCATACTCCTCATTCTCCTACTGGTTTACTACAACAACAAGATAATCTCATAGAATGGATATTTTTAGCTCAAAAAGCTCAAAAGAAATTACAATCTTATATACAAAAAATAGCTGATATTATTATTAAAGGTAGGTAACGATTAAGGCAACTATGTGGTCAGGACCCACATGAACTTATAGTCCCTTTTTCAAACAAAGAAATACAAACTCTTTTTCAACTAGAGGATAACTGGCAAATTGCCTGTGCTCATTATATAGGTAAAATACATAATCATCATCCTTCTGAAAAACGTTTACAATTTTTGAAAAAGACTAATTGGATTTCGACAAAAATAGTTCAATTAGATCCTGTTATAGGACCAACTTTTTTTACTGATGCCAATAAAACGGGAAGAGCAGGATATGCTAACAGTCATGATCAAAAGGTGTTACAATCTCCATATGTTTCAGTTCAAAAAGCAGAACTATTTGCTGTAATACTATTGTTACAAGATTATCCAATTGCTCTTAATATAATTACAGACTCTCAGTATGTGGAATTTACAGTTAAAAATATTGAGACCGCTTTTATCCCAAATAATGGATCAGAACTGCATTCTTTATTTTTGCAAATACAACATATAATTAGACTACGTACTGCACTACTTTATATTACTCATATTCGTGCTCATACTCATTTACCCGGTCCATTGGTAGATGGAAATGATTTTATTGATACTTTAGTGGGTACCGTACAATTAGCTACAGCAGAACATCATAGATATCATACTAATGCCAGAAGATTGAAAAAATAAATTTAATCTTACATGGAAACAAGCAAAAACTATTCTCCGTACATGCCCGCAATGTGCTGCTATTAATCAACCTTGTTTGAATATTGGAGTTAACCCTAAAGGCTTATCTGCTAATGCTATCTGGCAAATGGATGTAACTCAATATCCTGGTTTTGGAAAGTTAAAATATATTCATCATTCTGTAGATACCTACTCTCATTTCTCATGGGCAACTCCACTATCTTCTGAAAAAGCTGATGCTGTAATAACTCATTTATTAGAAGCTTTTGCTGTCCGAAAATTCCCAACAGCATAAAAACTGATAATGCTTCTGCATATCACTCTCAAAAATGTCAGACTTTTTTTGCCACACATAATATACGGCATGTTACAGGTATCCCAAGAAACAGTACGGGACAAGCGGTTATTGAACGACAAAACCGCACTTTGAAAGAAAGGCTTATAAAACAAAAAGAGGGAGATGAGGTACAAAGTCCTAGGAAAAGAATACATATTGCTTTATTTACTCTTAATTTTTTGAATCATGGAGAAGATGATCTTAGTGCAGCTGACAGACATTGGACAAAAATAAGTACACAAGAACTTAGACAATCTGTTTTTATATTAAATGAAAATACTAACACTTGGGAACCTGGCGAGGTTCTTCGTTGGGGTCGAGGATATGCTTTTGTTTCTGCAGGAGCTGAATCCTATTGGGTGCCGGCTAAGAAGATAAAGCTTCGGGATGGCAACTAAGCGTAGCCTTGATGTGACGGGAATGATGAAGGGATTTGCCGAGATGGATTTGAGCAAGAGAGCATTCCGTGTGCCATTGGATCAAACAAAGAGGGCGTCTCCATTGACTTGGGGGCAAGTGAAAAAGTTTGCAGGCACTGCTGAAAATCTTGTCATTTCACAGGGTAAACCTCTCACTAGCACCAATCTTTTTGTAGCTATGTTGGCAATGTTGTCTGCACAGGTAATACGCATATCAGCCAATGAGATAAGTTGTACTAACCATACTTATTTGACTTATATTCCTAACCCTCCTCTTAATATGGGGGTTACCTGGTGGGATGCCCCAATTCTCGTATATGTAAATGAGTCTGGTTGGTTGCCTGGTCCTTTTGATGATAGAGGCCCTTTGAAGCCGGAGGAAGAAGGAAGGATAATAGAGAATTACACGGTGGGTGTTAATGGACCTCCTATTTGTATGGGAAAGGGAGATCATTGCCTTAAAATGAATTATCAGGCATGGTTAAGTGTTGTCAAAAATGAAAGCAGATATCATGGGTTATATCTTTTGAGTCCTTATAATTTTAAAAGTTCTAATTCCACTCTTAATGAAAATGTTTCTGCACCTTATTTGCCTCCATGCCAGGTGCCTCTTATGGATCGATTATCAGATTGGGTCCATTGGACTCGATGCCGAGGAGAAATGGCTCGGATTCTTGTTAATACTTCTTGGGGAAGCGTCATTGATTGAAGCCCTTTTGGCTCCGCCCGAGGTAAAAAGGGTTTGAAGAATTTATACTGGCATAAAGAGGGTAACACTATTTATAGCGATTCTATTAATGATACCATAGTATGGCATGCTGGAGGGTTTTCTCCTCCTGGTCCTCATTTAAATGGATATCCTATCCAAAAGGACTTATGGAAGCTTACGGCAGCTCTGAGAAAGATTAATGCCTGGGTAGGACATATGGTTAACAAATCTGAAAATCATAGTTTGATTTTTCATAAAGATGTTACTCGGTATACTCGTAGTTGTGTGAAATTACCTTATATATTGTTAAAGGGACCAGCTGTATGGAATGAGACTCAAGGTATTATAATGTGTAAAAATTGCTCTCTATATACCTGCATTAACTCTAGTATTTTAACATATCTACTGAAAGTCTGTATATCTTACGAGCTCGGACAGGTCTTTGCCTTCCTGTCAATCTTGGAAGGGAATGGCAAGAATCTCTTCCTATGGCTGTTTTACAATATTTAGCTGATGCATTAAAAAGAAGTAAAAGATTTGTAGGAACGTTGATTGCAGCTGTCATGGGTATTATAGCCATAACAGCTTCTACTGCAGGATTGCTAATGCTCATTATAATAATAATATGTTTAATTGTAGTCCGACGACGAGTGAAAGCTACCCGCCATGCAACATCGCAACAAGCTGCTGTGTTCTCCTTGATGCTGCACAAGCTGCAAAATAATTCCATGTAGTTTAGTACCGAGAGTAATGCTGCCGTGTTCTCCTTGATGCTGCAAAAATTGTAAAACAAAAAAGGGGGAAATGTAGTGGGATAACTGAGGACATGGAAAGGAGATGTGATCCATGAGCCCTCCCCCCCAGCAAACTGGGGGCTGGCGAATAAGCCAGAACTGCAAACAGTCCTGATTGCTTTGAGCCCCCCCGGCAAACCGGGGGCATGCGAATAAGCCAGAGTTGTGAACAGTTCTGAATGCTTTGAGCGCCACCCCCGGCAAACCGGGGGCCTGCAAGGAAGCATTGAGTGCTTTGGGCACTGATCCATGAGATGTCCTCAGTATAATCAGAGTGGTGGGAATGCAAGGAAATGTCCTTGTGCTACTTCAGTATAATCAAAATAATGGTGGGAACTTTGTGCTGCTTTTGCGCTCAAGGACAAAGCACGGCAGGTGCTCACGAAAGCCAATTATTGCTTGTATAATTAATAAAAACATAGGTTGCTGCTTTGGCACTTCTGAAATGTTAAGAAAAAAAAGTCTTAAAGTGTAAACCTAGATAATGCTTTAATAAAAGTTACCACAGCAAGACAGACGGTGCTGTTTTGCCTGAGCGAGCAGCAGCCCTCTACTGCTGTGCTTTGGCACAATTCATCTCGTGTGATGAGCTTACTTTCGGCCCTGTCCTAAGAATAAACTACAACAAAACACACACACACACACACACACACACACACACACAAACGTGGAGGCTAAAGAATATGCTACTAAACAACCAGTGAATCACTGAAGAAATTAAGAGGAAATCAAAAAATACCTACAGACAAATGAAAGTGAAAACAGGACAATCCAAAACCTATGGGATGCAGCAAAATCAGTTCTAAGCAGAAAGTTTATAGTAATACAAGCTTGCCTCAGGAAACAAGAAAAATCTCAAATAAATGACCTAACCTTACATCTAAAGAACAAACAAAACCCAAAGTTAGTAGAAAGAAATAATAAAAAATCAGAGAAGAAATAAATGAAATAGAGATGAAGAAAACAATGGAAAAGATCAATGAAACTAAAATCTGGGTCTTTGAAAAGATAAACAAAATTGATAAACCTCTAGCCAGACTCATCAAGAAAAAAAAGGGAGAGGGCCCAAATCAATAAAATTAGAAATGAAAAAAAGTTACAACCAACACCACAGAAATACAAAGGACCATAAGAGACTACTACAAGTAACTATATGCCAATAAAATGGACAACCTAGAAGAAATGGACAAATTCTTAGAAAGGTACAATATCCCAAGACTGAACCAGGAAGAAACAGAAAATATGAACAGACCAATTACAAGTACTGAAATCGAGACTGTGATTTAAAAACTCCCAACAAACAAAAGTCCAGAACCAGAAGGCTTCACAGGTGAATTCTACCAAACATTTAGGAAGAGTTAACACCTATCCTGAAACTATTCCAAAAAATTGCAGAGGAAGGAACACTTCAGAACTCATTCTATGAGGCCACCATCACTTTGATGCCAAAACCTGACAAAGATACCACAAAAAAAGAAAATTACAGGCCAATATCAGTGATGAATATAGACGCAAAAATCCTCAACAAAATATTCACAAATCGAATCCAAGAATACATTAAAAGGATCATACACCATGATCAAGTGGGATTTATCCCAGGGTTGTGAGAATTTTTCAATATCCACAGATCAATCAGTGATACACCACATTAATAAATTAAAGAATAAAAACCATATGATCATCTCAATAGATGCAGAAAAAGCCACTGATAAAATTTCACATCCATTTATGATAAAAATTCTCCAGAGTGGGAATAGAGGGAACATACCCCAACATAATAAAGGCCATATATGACAAACCTACAGCTAACAACATAATCAATGGTGAAAAGCTGAAAGCATTTCCTCTAAGATCAGGAACAAGACAAGGATGTCCACTCTCACCAGTTTTATTCAACATAGTTTTGGAAGTCCTAGCTACAGCAATCAGAGAAGAAAAAGAAATAAAAGGAATCCAAATTGGAAAAGAAGACATAAAACTGTCACTATCTGCAGATGACATGACACTATACAGAGAAAATCCTAAAGATGCTACCAGAAAACTACTAGAGCTCATCAATGAATTTGGTAAGGTTGCAGGATACAAAATTAATATGCAGAAATCCGTTGCATTTCTATACACTAACAATGAAAGATCAGAAAGAGAAAATTAAGGAAATAATCCCATTTACCACTGCATCAAAAAGAATAAAATACCTCTGAATAAATCTCCCTAAGGAGCCACTTTGAAAACTACACAATGCTGAGGAAGAAATCGAAGATGACACAAACAGATGGAAAGATATACCGTGTTCTTGGATTGGAAGAGTCAATACTATCAAAATGACTATACTACCCAAAATAATCTACAGATTTAATGCAATCCCTGTCAAACTGCCAAAGGCATTTTTCACAGAACTAGAACAAAAAATTTTTTAATTTGTATGGAGACACAAAAGACCCTAAGTAGCCAAAGCAATCCTGAGAAACAAAAACAGAGCTGGAGGAATCAGGCTCCCTGACTTTGGACTATACTACAAAGCTACAGCCATCAAAACAGTATGGTGCTGGCACAAAAACAAATACCAATCAATGGAACAGGATAGAAAGCCCAGAAATAAACCCACACCCCCACCGTAAATTAATCTATGACAAAGGTGGCAAGAATACAGAATGGAGAAAAGACAGCCTCTTCAATAAGTGTTGCTGGGAAAACTGGACAGCTACATGTGAAAGAAATTAGAACACTCTCTAACGCCATGCACAAAAATAAACTCAAAATGGATTAAAGACCTCAATGTAAGACCAGATACTATAAAACTCTCAGAGGAAAACATAGGCAGAACACTCTTTGACATAAATTGCAGCAATATCTTTTTGGATCCACCTCCTAGAGTAATGAAAATAAAAACAAAAATAAACAAATAGGACCTAATAAAACGTAAAAGGTTTTGCAAAGCAAAGGAAGCCATAAACAAAATGAAAAAACAACCACAGAATGGGAGAAAATATTTGCAAATGATGCAGCTGACAAAGGATTAATTTCCAAAATATACAAACAGCGCATACAGCTCAATATCAAAAAATAAATAAACAACCCAATCAAAAAATAGGCAGAACACCTAAATAGACATTTCTCCAAATAAGATATACAGATTGCCAAAAAGCTCATGAAAAGATGCTCAACATCACTAATTATTAGAGAAATGCAAATCAAAACTACAATGAGGTATCACCTCACACTGGTCAGAATCGCCATCATTAAAATGTCTACAAACAATAAATGCTGGAGAGGGTGTGGAGAAAAGGGAACCCTCCTACACTCTTGGTGGGAATGTAAATTGGTACAGCCACTATGTAGAACAGAATGAAGGTTCCTTAAAAAACTAAAAATACAAAAAAAAACACCCAAAACTAAAAATACAGCTGGGCGTATATCCAGAGAAAACCATAATTTGAAAGGATGCATGCACCCTGATGTTCACTGCAGCACTATTTACAATAGCCAGGACATGGAAGCAACCTAAATGCTCATCGACAGATGAATGGATAAAGAAGATGTGGTACATATATACAATGGAATATTACTCAGCCATTAAAAAGAATGAAATAATGCCATTTGCAGCAACATGGATGGACCTAGAGATTATCAGACTAAGTGAAGTAAAACAAAGAAAGACAAATATCATATGATATTGCTTATATGTGGAATCTAAAGAGATGATATTAATGAACTTACTTACACAACAGTAACAGACTCCCAGACTTCGATAACAAACTTATTGTTACCGAAGGGGAAAGGTGTGTGTGGGGGGAGGCGGGGATAAATTAGCAGTTTGGGATTAACAGATACACAACCCTATATATAAAATAGATAATCCATAAGGACCTACTGTATAGCACAGGGAACTCTACTCAATATTCTGTAATAACCTATATGGGAAAAGAATCATTGTATGTATATGTATAACTGAGCCACTTTGCTGTACACCTGAAACTAACAACATTGTAAATCAACTATACCCCAATATAAAATAAAAATTAAATTAAAAAAAATAAGTGAATGGTGGCACATTCCTCCCAAAGAAGGACCTGCTCCCTCTGCAGAGACAGCCACACTTTGATTCCATGGATTGGAGACCAACTGCAGGACAACCCTGGGAGCCATGAGCTGAATATGGCAGGGTCATGTGACAGAAGGAGCCTGGGTCACAAGTCAGCAGTGGAAGAGAGTGTCCCCAGTCTGGGAGTACATGGATTGAAAGAGGACAAACTGGTCCCACAGAAAATCCATGAAGTGTTAAGACACTGCCATTCACATAGTGAAATCCAGATCTGTTAGTTTATACCTTGGCTGAGTCCTTTCAGTGCTCTCCCCCCTGTGCTACTGGACAGACCAAACACCAAGCAGGGGCAGCAGGGGTGGGGGGGCCCTCCTGGCGAGAAAGAGCCCTGTGACCTTTGCAGGCAGGATCAGGCTTCCCTGCTGCTGAAGGAAACTTGAACTCAGGAGAATGAGTCGAGTCCTCCACCACAGCGTGCCCCATCATTACTCCCTGACCTGCTCATGGGCAGAGAATAGGTAGCGGCATGGCACTGCTTTGATCTCCTAGTCTTCCTGGCACCGGGTCAGAGTGCTCAGAGCTCAGGCTGGTTTCCTCTGCCTGCAATCAGTGTTTCCACTTGCCCAATGCACTGGATACATAATTAAACTTTCTGTTTGTGCAGAATCATGAGCAGAGCCAAGTTAGAGACACTGTTTTATAGAACCCAACCCACAGCCTACTGATGGTCTGTCCTGTTGGCCAGGCACTTGTTTGGATTAGCAGGGAGACACTCCACAGGGTTCCTTGTGGTCAGCTGTGGCCCACAGGTATTGGCAACTGGAGACCGAGTGGTGGTCCCCTTGGAGTCATGGAAGGCCTGATAATGGCCACAAAAATGTCTGCCCAGCCTGTTCTGGAGGTGCTGTTGAGTGCTCTGGTGATGGTGTATGACTGCTTGAGCCAAGGCCTGGGTCTCTGTGGGTCTCTGGAAGATTCTGGTATATGCTATCCTGATTGTTGTTATAAAAAAAGAGTCAACATACTTTAAGGAGCTAGTAAAAAGAGCTAACAAAATATTTTTTGCTCGGGTTGAAGAATGTTGTAACGTCCATGAGAGGATCAGACTGATTCCACAAACTGATGGAGCCCTCAAGTCACCTGGAGAGGAGGCCAGTCCTTTGAATCACAGACTGAATTTGGCAGCATTTAGTAAATATCCAAACAGGTTCACGTCTTTATTTGAGGACACCGTAGACCTTCTCCAAAAAGAACAGAAAAGCGAACCCCCTAAACTTTCATTTCATGGAGTAATGATGGCTGGACTCCAAGGACAGACAAAACCCCTTGAAGATGCATTAAAATCCTGTCGCTCCCTGGTGACTGATGCGAAAAACATCTTAAAAGCATCTCAGAAGAATGCAGAGCAATTTCAGAGGGAAATCATGGATGGTCTGGATAAAAATACTAATTTTCAGGAAGGTCTGTGACTGCTTTTCCAAAGAGCTGCCAGGTGGAAGGAAAGAGTGCAAGAATTGAAGGAACAGGAAAAAAATATCTGAGGACTCGAATACGTGAATGAAACAAGTTGTAAACGATAAGGAGAGCCAGTCAAAATATCTAAAACTACCCACAGATAGCATTTTATGTTGGCAACTTGATATTAGACCAAAAGAGTAAATCAGAAAATGGAGATCACCTAGACTATGAATCAGTTGATTTGAAAACATTTAAGTAAACATTGATGCTGTTTACTTAAAAAGGCTTGAAGGACAACGTCAAGACACATTTTTGAATTTTGTGAAGATAATCAACTGAATAAAGAGCACATGGTCAAATAAAAAGTCATCAGCTTGAGGAAGCATATTTACAGCTTAAAAACTCACACCTTCGAAATGAAATCTAAAAGCTTCAGCTGAAACTTCAAATACTCCTTGAACTACCCCAAGAACGTAATGTAACTTCACAGAAAGTCAACTGAGGCGGGAGTTAAACACTTAATAGAGAAGAAACTTCCCAAAGTGAATGAAAACATCAGCTATCTACATCAGAAGTGTGACTCCTACAGGCAGATAGCAGCAGACTTGGAGAACGAATCAGAAAGAGCCATTTCCTTCCATCGAAGATGGATTATTAATCATGAGGAAAAAAAGCGCAAGGAGGTTGCTTGGTAACTGTCGACTGAGAGAAAGTTCAACGAGCTAAGCAAAGAATATGGTCACAAGGGACAAAAAGTGGCTGATGCCGAGTTTAGGTCCCAGCTTTTGCCCAGTGGCTCCCCGACTGTTCCACATGCAGCCCTGGGCAGAGGCCTGAGAGGGTCAGAGAATCCCCTGGACCATTAGGTCCCTGAAAAGGAGAATTAAGCTGTGAGGACTCAGGGATCTGGGTCACCTGCAGATTTGATTCAGCTTTGCAGCAGGTGATCCCCAAATATCTACACCACAATCTGACTGTTTCCTCTCTTTGAGAAGAATAATTTTGATTTACCTTTATAGTCTAACTGCTGTTATTTAATTAATGCTACATTTGTTCTTACTGCTGAAAACAGTGTTTTCCAAATATAGACAGTTTAAATATAATTCTTATGGATACTGTATTCCCACTTCAATTTTATTTCCTCTAGAATCAGATGGTGTATTTTATTTTGATTGAAATTAAAAGTCCACTATACTAAACCATAATTGAGGGAGGTTTGACATCACTGGATGAAGACATTTGAAACAATAAAGATCACTTCTATATGCTATGAGTTTTTATTAAATATCTATAAAAGTTACTTAATATTTATTTCAATAAGTTTTAATTGGTTTTAAAAACAATGGAAAAAAACCCCACAAAAGACCTAAATAACAACACCCCCAGCTAAACTTAGCAATATTTTTATTACTTTAATCCTAAATTTACTGGTTATTTTAGGGGAGTTAACATTTTGCAACCATTTGTTTCTTTTGTAACTTTTCTAACTTTTCCTAGCCTTTATTTTGCTTAAGATATTCTTTGCTGTTTAAATACTTGTAAATTTTATGCAGTCAAAAAAGTCTTCATTTATGAAAAAAAATTGCATGTGCTCTCCTGCCAGCAGGCAGTCATTGCTGAACTGTCCCTTACAAAAGGTGACAGTCATTTCCTCCACACAGGATATGCTCTACTGTGATACCCCATCCCCACCATCACAGATGATTGGCCAAGTATTTGTATTTGATCCAAGCTACTATACCAATCCAATGATCTCTCCCTAGAATTAGAATTCAAGACCTAAATAAGCTAAGTGGGTTTGTCGCTGGAGCCATAATGGCATTATATTCAGAGGCTGAGTATATATTCCCATTTGGGAATGGATGTTTAAAGCCATCAATGAGCCAGATGAGTAAGCAGATTCAGCCTGTAGAGAGAAGTAGAGCAGGGCAGACCTGTGCAGAGAAGCAAAGACAAGAGACCACATGGCCCCAGAAGACAGCAGCTGTGTTGGCCCCTTGATATCTTATTTTCACCCTCAATTAAGGCTCCCCAAACGCCTGTGTATACTCCCTTGTTATTGTATTAAATCCTCTTTGGCTTTTTTTTTTTTTTTGGCATAAACAAGAAGCATTTATTTCTTACAGTTCTGGACACTGGAAGTCCAAGATCAGAGTACCATCATAGTCGGGTTCTGGTGAGAACCCTTCTGAGTTACAGACAGCTAATTTCTCATTGTATCTTTTTTTTTTTTTTAACATCTTTACTGGAGTATAATTGCTTTACGATGGTGTGTTAGTTTCTGCTTTATAACAAAGTGACTCACCTATACATATACATATATCGCCATATCTCCTCCCTCTTGCGTCTCCCTCCCACCCTCCCTATCCCACCCCTCTAGGTGGTCACAAAGCACCAAGCTGATCTCCCTGTGCTATGCGGCTGCTTCCCACTAGCTATTTTACATTTGGCAGTATATATATGTCCATGTCATTCTCTCACTTTGTCCCAGCTTACCCTTCCCCCTCCGCGTGTCCTCAAGTCCATTCTCTACGTCTGCATTTTTATTCCTGTCCAGCCCCTAGGTTCTTCAGAACCTTTTTTCTTTTTTTTTTTTAGATTCCATATATATGTGTTAGCATACAGTATTTGTTTTTCTCTTTCTGACTTACTTCATTCTGTATGACAGACTCTAGGTCCATCCACCTCGCTACAAATAACTCAATTTCGTTTCTTTTTATGGCTGAGTAATATTCCATTGTATATATGTGCCACATCTTCTTTATCCATTCATCTGTCGACGGACACTTAGGTTGCTTCCATGTCCTGGCTATTGTAAACAGAGCTGCAATGAACACTGTGGTACATGACTCTTTGAATTATGGTTTTCTCAGGGTATATGCCCAGTAGTGGAATTGCTGGGTCGTATGGTAGTTCTACTTTTAGTTTTTTAAGGAACTGCCATACTGTTCTCCATAGTGGCTGTATCAATTTACATTCCCACCAACAGAGCAAGAGGGTTCCCTTTTCTCCACACCCTCTCCAGCATTTATTGTTTGTAGATTTTTTGATGATGGCCATTCTGACTGGTGTGAGGGGATACTTCATTGTAGTTTTGATTTGCATTTCTCTAATGATTAGTGATGTTGAGCATCCTTTCATGTGTTTGTTGGCAAACTGTACATCTTTGGAGAAATGTCTATTTAGATCTTCTGCCCATTTTTGGATTGGGTCGTTGTATCTTTACACAGTACAAAAAGCAAGATAGTTCTTTGGGGTCCTTTTTTTTTTTCTTAAAGAGTATTAATTCCATTCATGAGGTTGGCACCCTCATGACCCCTAATCATCTCCCAAAGGCCCCACCTCCTAATACCATCGCACTGGAGAGTAGGATTTCACCATATGAATTTTGAGGAACACAAAAATTCAGTCAATAACAATATGGTTGATCAGTTTGACTCCAAATATCAACTTTTTGTGGTAAATGATTACAAGGTAGCTCAAAAGTCCAGCTTTAGTATAAAAGAAGATCTAACACTGTAGCCCGGAGGTGATCTCTTTTCAATCTTTTTTTTTTTGAATTTTATTTATTTATTTATTATACAGCAGGTTCTTATTCGTCATCTGTTTTATACATATTAGTGTATATATACAACTCTTGAATAAAGACCTGCCTCCCCTTACAACGGGATTTTAAAATTCCTTCTGAGGCAACTGTTATGCTGGCACACATTTCTTAAGGTCAGTGAGGGGGTTGAGGGGTGGGGGTGGGGTGTAATCAGGGGTTTCTTCTGCCATTTTGACAAGTTAGAGTTAACAGCCTTCACTGGTAAGGTGAAAGAAGCTTCTGTTACCACAGTCGGTTAGTCTGATTACCCTACTAGTATTCTTTACGTTTCCACCTATGAAATAAGCCTCTGCACTTAGATAGCTGCCACCTCCTGCCTACTTCTCAGTTACACACCAATAGTAGCTGAACATCTCTTAACAGTTTATAAGGGGAGGGAACAAGTGACTTATGCAGTGGACTCTGCAGTCCTTGATACGGTGGCACCAGTTTCCCAGAGGTAGGACACCCCAACCAGATGTACTCCCCACTCTGAGGAGGAACAGATTTTTCTGACTTCCTCTCCTACTTTTCCTTTAAAAGTGAAAAGTAAAACTAAGATTGAGTTAATAACAATAGCAAACAGTGTGTGCTTTGCCAGGAAGGAAGAAATTTTCCTCTACCGTTCTGGCTGGTCTAGGAATTAAATTGACATGAGAGAGATTAACAGGAGAAAATGAAACAAAAAGTTCAACAACATGTATACATGGGAGAGAGCCAGAAAAACTGAGTAACTCACCAAAATGCAAGAATACATATGATTCTTTCAAAGTAAATGAAACTGGCTCTTTGGTACAAGATGTAAATTGGTATTTTTCGAGTACAAGTTGAGATTGCAAGCGATCCAGGAAGATGGAGATACTGTTTAAGCAGTGTACCATCTAGTGGCCACAGCTTGAACAGATTACTCTGTGAAGCAATCAATGTCTCCCTCCAAAAGGGCCAAGGTGCAGAGGAAAAAAGAGGCTAAACTAATTTTATCGTGATACCCAGAAGAATAGAAATTCATAATTTTAATAAAGGCTTAAAACAATAAAAGAAAATTTAGAGTATTATTTTTCTAGTAGGAAGTTAGACTTTCTTTTTTCCTGTACAAGGAAATTAATAAATAATTTCTTAGGTTGAACCCAGACTCTATAATATACCATGCATAAAGAAAATTATATTCTTGATGCAAACAAATATCATTTACTTACTGTCCTTAATGAAGACAATTTCACAAGGAAAAAAAAAAGGAAACAAAATCATGATATCCCAAATCACTTGCCTGTATCACTTTAGTACTTAGAAGATAAAAGGCAAAGATTTGTCCATCAAAAGGAAGCTTCCTTGTGGAAATACTGCAAAGTGATGAACTTCCATGGTCATCTTGAAGTTGGCTTAAGAAGTAAGGATGTAGTAAAAACCGTTTTACACGTTCACCATAATAAAATTCAACAACACTGCCTGGAATTTGCTCAATTATTTTAGATACATGATTCAAACCATAACGTTTCTCCTAGCTTATGCAAACCAACTACCAGTTAAAGACATCAGTCTTTTGGTCAGGATTACACAGTGAAATGAAATCATCATCAGGGAAATGGGGAAATGGTGCTATAAGGGTCCCAAGAAGGATGTTAAGAATCAAGTCTTAGAAACTTAGAACCTCAGATTTGGAAGGAAACTTGATCATCTTGTCTGAGCTCAGGACATTGGTCCACCAGAGACCTCCCGGCTGCATGTAATATCAAATGGCAAAAACTCTCCCAGAGATCTCCATCTCAATGCTAAGACCCAGCTCCACTCAATGACCAGCAAGCTACAGTGCTGGACACCCTATGCCAAACAACTAGCAAGACAGGAACACAACACAACACATTAGCAGAGAGGCTGCCTAAAATCATAATAAGATCACAGACACCCCAAAACACACCACCGGACGCAGTCCTGACAACCAGAAAGACAAGATCCAGCCTCATCCACCTGAACACAGGCACCAGTCCCCTTCACCAGGAAGCCTACACAACCCACTGAACCTACCTTAGCCACTGGGGGCAGACACCAAAAACAATGGGAACTACAAACCTGCAGCCTGTGAAAAGGAGATCCCAAACACAGTAAGTGAGGCAAAATGGGAAGACAGAGAAAACCACAGAGATGAAGAAGCAAGGTAAAAACCCACCAGGCCAAACAAATGAAGAGGAAATAGGCAGGCTACCCGAAAAAGAATTCAGAGTAATGACAGTGAAGATGATCCAAAATCTTGGAAATCAAATGGAGAAAACACAAGAAACGTTTAACAAGTACCTAGAAGAACTAAAAGAGCAAAGAAACAATGATGAACAACACAATAAATGAAATTTAAAATTCTCTAGAAGGAATCAATAGCAGAATAATTGAGGCAGAAGAACGGATGAGTGACCTGGAAGATAAAATAGTACAAATAACTACCAAAGAGCAGAATAAAGAAAAAAGAATGAAAAGAATTGAGGACAGTCTTAGAGACCACTGAGACAACATTAAACGCAGCAACATTCGAATTATAGGGGTCACAGAAGAAGAAGAGAAAAAGAAAGGGACTGAGAAAATATTTGAAGAGATTATAGTTGAAAACTTCCCTAATATGGGAAAGGAAATATTCAATCAAGTCCAGGAAGCGCACAGAGTCCCATACAGGATAAACGCAAGGAGAAACACGCCAAGACATATACTAATCAAACTATCAAAAATTAAATACAAAGAAAAAATATTAAAAGCAGCAAGGGAAAAACAAAAAAATAACATACAAGGGAATCCCCATAAGGTTAACAGCTGATCTTTCAGCAGAAACTCTGTAAGCCAGAAGGGAGTGGCAGCACATATTTAAAATGATGAAAGGCAAAACCCTACAACAAAGATTACTCTACCCAGCAAGGATCTCATTCAGATTCGACAAAGAAATTACAACCTTTACAGACAAGCAAAAGCTAAGAGAATTCAGCACCACCAAACCAGCTTTACAACAAATGCTACAGGAACTTCCCTAGGCAGGAAACACAAGAAAAGGAAAAGACCTACAAAAACAAACCCAAAACGATTAAGAAAGTGGTAATAGGAACATACATATCGATAATTAGCTTAAATGTAAATGGATTAAATGCTCCAACCAAAAGACATAGACTGGCTGAATGGATACAAAAACAAGACCCTTACATATGCTGTCTACAAGAGACCCACTTCAGACCTAGGGACATTTATAGACTGCAAGTGAGGGGATGGAAAAAGATATTCCATGCAAGTGGAAATCGAAAGAAAACTAAGTAGCAATTCTCGTATCACCCAAAAGAGACTTTAAACACTATTACAAGAGACAAAGAAGGACACTATATAATTATCAAGAGATCAATCCAAGAAGAAGATATAACAATTGTAAATATTTATGCATCCAACATAGGAGCAGCTCAATTACATAAGGCAAATGCTAACAGCCCTGAGAGGGGAAAGCAACAGTAACACAAATATAGTAGGGGACTTTAACACCCCACTTTCACCAATGGACAGATCATCCAAAATGAAAATAAATAAGGAAACACAAGCTTTAAATGATACATTAAACAAGATAGATTTAATTGATATTTATATGACATTTCATCCCAAAACAACAGAATACACTTTCTGCTCAAGTGTTCATGGAACATTCTCCAGGAGACATCGAATCTTGGGTCATAAATCAACCCTTGGTAAATTTAAGAAAACTGAAATCGTATCAAGTATCTTTTCCCACCACAACGCTATGAGACTAGATATCAATTACAGGAAAAAATCTGTAAAAAAAAAAAACCAACACATGGAGGCTAAACAGTACACTACTTAATAACCAAAACAGCACTGAAGAAATCAAAAGGAAATCAAAAATTACTTTGAAAAAATGACAATGAAAACAAAACGACCCAAAACCTATGGGATGCAGCAAAAGCAGTTCTAAGAGGGAAGTTTATAGAAATACAATCCTACGTCAGGAAACAAGAAAAATCTCAAACAACCTAACCTTACACCTAAAGCAATTAGAGAAAGAAGGACAAAAAAACCCCCAAATTTAGCAGAAGGAAAGAAATCATAGAGATCAGGTCCGAAATAAAGGAAACAATAGCAAAGATCAATAAAACAAAAAGCTGATTCTTTGAGAAGATAAACAAAATTGATAAACCATTAGCCAGACTCATCAAGAAAAAAAGGGAGAAGACTCAAAACAATAGAATTAGAAATGAAAAAGCAGAAGTAACAACTGACACTGCAGAAATACAAGGATCATGAGAGATTACCAGAAGCAACTATATGCCAATAAAATGGAAAAACTGGAAGACATGGACACATTCTTAGAAAAGCACACCCTTCCAAGACTGAACCAAGAAGAAACAGAAAATATGAACAATCACAAGCACTGAAATTGAGACTGGGATTAAAAACCTTACAACAAACCAAAGCCCAGGACCAGATGGCTTCACAGGCGAATTCCATCAAACATTTAGAGAAGAGCTAACACCTATCCTTCTCAAGCTCTTCGAAAAAATAGCAGAGGGGGGAACACTCCCAAACTCATTCTATGAGGCCACCATCACCCTGATACCTAAACCACAGATGTCACAAAAAAATAAAACTACAGGCCAATATCACTGATGAACACAGATGCAAAAATCCTCAACAAAATACTAGCAAACAGAATCCAACAGCACATTAAAAGGATCATACACTATGATCAAGTGCAGTTTATCCCAGGAAAGCAAGGATTCTTCACTATATGCAAATCAATCAATGTGATAAACCATATTGACAAATTGAAGCAGAAAAACCATCTGATCATCTCAACAGATGCAGAGAAAGCTTTCAACAAAATTCAACACCCATTTATGATATAAGCCCTCCAGAAAGTAGGCATAGAGGGAACTTACCTCAACATAATAAAGGCCATATATAACAAACCCACAGCCAACATCGTTCTCAGTGGTGAAAAACTGAAACCATGTCCACTAAGATCAGGAATAAGACGAGCGTGCCCACTCTCACCACTCTTATTCAACATAGTTTGGAAGTTTTAGCCGCAGCAATCAGAAAAGAAAAAGAAATAAAAGGAATTCAAATTGGAAAAGAAGAAGTAAAGCTGTCACTGTTTGCAGATGACATGATACTATACATAGAGAATCCTAAAGATGCTACCAGAAAACTACTAGAGCTAATCAAGAATTTGGTAAAGTAGCAGCATACAAAATTAATGCACAGAAATCTCTGGTATTCCTATACACTAATGATGAAAAATCTGAAAGAGAAATTAAGGAAACACTCTCATTTACCACTGCAACAAAGAGAATAAAATATCTAGGAATAAACCTACCTAAGGAGGCAGAAGACCTGTTTGCAGAAAACTGTAAGACACTGATGAAAGAAATTAAAGATGATACAAACAGATGGAGAGATATCCCATATTCTTGGATTGGAAGAATCAACATTGTGAAAATGACTCTACTACCCAAAGCAATCTACAGATTCAATGCAATCCCTATCAAACTACCAATGGCATTTTTCACAGAACTAGAACAAAAAATTTCACAATTTGTATGGAAACACAAAAGACCCCAAATAGCCAAAGCAATCTTGAGAAAGAAAAATGGAGCTGGAGGTATCAGGCTCCTGGACTTCAGACTCTACTACAAAGCTACACTAACCAAGAGAGTATGGTACTGGCACAAAAACAGAAATATAGACCAATGGAAGAGGACAGAAAGCCCAGAGATAAACCGTGAACATATGGTCACCTTATTTTTGATAAAGGAGGCAAGAATATACAGCAGAGAAAAGACAGCCTCTTCAATAAGTGGTGCTGGGAAAACTGGACAGCTACATGTAAAAGAAAGAAATTAGAACACTCCCTAACATACATAAACATACATAAAAATAAACTCAAAATGGATTAAAGACCTAAATGTAAGGCCAGACACTATAAAACTCTTAGAGGAAAACGTAGGCAGAATACTCTATGACAAAAATCACAGCAAGATCCTTTTTGACCCACCTCCTAGCGAAATGGAAATAAAAACAAAAATAAACAAATGGGATCTAATGAAATTTAAAAGCTTTTGCACAGCAAAGGAAACCATAAACAAGACGAAAAGACAACCCTCACAATGGGTGAAAATATTTGCAAATGAAGCAACTGACAAATGATTAATCTCCAAAATTTACAAGCAGCTCATGCAGCTCAGTATCAAAAAAATAAACAACCCAATCAAAAATGGGCAGAAAACATAAATAGACATTTCTCCAAAGAAGATATACAGATTGCCAACAAACACATGAAAGGATGCTCAACATCACTAATCATTAGAGAAATGCAAATTAAAAGTACAATGAGGTATCACCTTATACCATTCAGAATGGTCGTCATGAAAAAATCTACAAACAATAAATGCTGGAGAGGGTGTGGAAAAAAGGGAATCCTTTTGCACTGTTGGTGGGAATGTAAATTGATACAGCCACTATGGAGAACTGTATGGCGGTTCCTTTAAAAACTAAAAATAGAACTACCATACAACCCAGCAATCCCACTATTGGGCATATACCCTGAGAAAACCATAATTCAAAAAGAGTCATGTATCACAATGTTCACTGCAGCTCTATTTACAATAGCCAGGACATGGAAGCAACCTAAGTGTCCATTGACAGACGAATGGATAAAAAAGTTGTGGCATGGTATATACAATGGAATATTACTCAGCCATAAAAAGAAACGAAATTGACTTATTTGTAGTGAGGTGGATGGACCTACAGTTTGTCATACAGAGTGAAGTAAATCAGAAAAAGAAAAACAAATACTGTATGCTAACACATACATATGGAATCTTAAGGAAAAAAAAGGTTCTGAAGAACCTAGGGGCTGTACAGGAATAAAGACGCAGATGTAGAGAATGGACTTGAGGACACGCGGAGGGGGAAGGGTAAGCTGTGACAAAGTGAGAGAGTGGCATGGACTTATATATACGACCAAATGTAAAATAGATAGCTAGTGGGAAGCAGCTGCATAGCACAGGGAGATCAGCTCGCTGCTTTGTGACCACCTAGAGGGGTGGGATAGGAAGGGTGGGAGAGAGACAAAAAGGGAGGAGATATGGGGATATATGTATATGTATAGGTGATTCACTTTGTTATAAAGCAGAAACGAACACACCATTGTAAAGCAATTATACTGCAAAAAGATGTTTAAAAAAATTAAAAAATAAAGATCTTGTCTGGCCAGATGGCTGATGCCTGAATCCCTTCTTTAACATTTCCAACAATGAATACCCAACTTCGTTTAAGCCCTGAGAGTGATGGGGAGCTCAAGGCTATGTCTCAAAGCTCTTTCCATTCTTGAACCACCAAATTGGAAAATCCTTTCTTGAAGAGACAAAATCTTACAATCTCTTACCCTACCCCATCCCATTGTTAACCCTTACAAGAACAAGTCTACTCCATCTGCATGTGACAGTCTTCACATATTTGAAGATACCTACTATGTCCCACTGAAGCACTTTCTTCTCCAGATAAAGCATCCCCAGTACTTTATATCTCACTGTTCTTCATCTTTTCATCATTAAGACCTCTTCTCCCCAAACAATACCCAGATAGTCCATTACTCCCTTTAAATATGTTACCATGGATTAAAGGTAAGTTTTTAAACTTGGGTGGCCAGCAAAGAAAGATACAAATCCTTAATTCTGGACCAATGTTTCTCAAAGTATGTTCCCTAGAATATAGGTTCTGGGATATGTCTCATGAAAAAAAAGAGTTTCTATGGCCAAATAAATTTGGGAAATATTGCATCCTTTTTCCATATCCCCCTTTCCCTGAAGATTCACTATTTATAGTAGCACACTATTGATTTTGAGGAGTTCTTCAACATGGTTGGAAGGTGATTCTGCAGCCTAATAATTTTGTCTAGCTTTGTTTTACACATTATTTCCAAAATTATTAGGCTACAGAACCACCTTCCAGTCATTTTTCACCAAAAGATACCTATTATTATCCCACTAATATTTGGGGACTTTTGCAAAAAAGTTTTTTAGATACAGGACTTTAATCCATGGGGGCTGACCACTTTTTGGTATTTGACCACATGACACTATAGATGCATATTGAGCTTTATTATCTACGTAAACTTTTCATTCTCTTTCAAACTGCTCTGTTACATCATATGTCTTCTCATCATCAATTTTTTTTTCCCACTGGAGTTTTAGATCAAGCTGCTGGACTTTTCCTCAACCCCTACTGAACTGCATGGTGCTCGAGTCAGTACACCTTTTCAACCTTTTAGTCTTTGGATCCAGAATTTACTATGCATACCGGTTTTATACCACCTTCAAATTGGTGAGCCTGCGTCCTTTCATCCAGAGCAGGCAGTCACCAGAGATTTTCCCATTATTTCATCTTTACAACCTTGTTACCAGGTGATGATGCTTCAAAAGTGATGATAATTGAGAGTCAGGAAATATTAATCTCATTTATTAAAAAAAAAAAAATCAGGTGGCCAAGCTAGTCTCCGAAGGTGGACCTTAATGAACCATGCCTCCCTGTATTCATGCCTTTGTATAGTACTCTTAGATACAGTCTGGGCTGGACCTTTGACTCACTTTGATCAACAAAATTCAGCAGAAGTGATGGTGTGCTCGTTCTGGGCATAAGCCTTATAGAAGCATGGAAACTTCTGCTTTTGTGCTTTTGGGGAGCTCTGTGCCACAATTTAAGAAGTCTGCTAAAGCAGCCATTTGGAATGACCACACAGAGAGGGCACATGGAGATAAAGAAGTCCTAAGATTACATGGAGAGAGTAAGAGAGAGAGACTTAGCTTTTCCAGCATCCCAGTTGAGCCTTCCAGTCATCTCTGCCAGATGCCAAACATGTAAGCAAACCACCTTGGCTGTTCTAGCCCAGGTGAGCCTCCAGATGACCACAGCCCAGATGCCATCACAGAATAGAACTCCCCAGCTGAGCCTCATTAACCCTCAGAATCATGAGAGAAAATAAAAAGATGGTTCCTGTAAGCCACTCCATCTGGGAATACTTTTTTTACAGTCCAATAGATAACTCAAATAGGCAGGGTAATACGTACAGTGTCGTGGCAGTTATCAATTTGTTGCCTGTCAACCTTAAATTCATCTTTTGTTGCCTGATCTATACGAATGCAACTGGCCCTTTAAACATTCTTCCTTTGGCAGCTGACATATTAAGCTTCATCGGTAGAGGGCACTGGAGAGACATTCTAAGAGGAAGGGTTCCCTAGTTCCTCAGTAGAGGGATTTCTTTCCAGAGCTAGACGCCTGTGGGGCACAACTCTCCCCACAGTTGGGACCAATTATTTTCTCCAGCTCTTGACTCAGGCTGTGGTGATGTGGCTAGCAGTCCCAGACAGTGCAGATCTACATCCCAGCCTGGGCTGCTTCCCACATGCTTTCCTCAGACCCACAGCTTATATATATATATATATATATATATATATATATATATATATATATATATATATATATAAAGAGAGAGACACACACACACACGCTGTGAATATTTGCTTACTTCAGGGAAGGAAGATCGGAGGGCAGACAGGTTGGTTACTGAATTTTACTTTATATGCTTCTATATTGTTTGAATTGCTGGTAGGCAGCAGTGAACACCCTGATTTGGGCTTCAAACTGATCCAAAATTTCAAGGCCTCTCTTTGGCTTGTCACTGACACGTTTCTGTAGATTTTTGTTTTTATGATCACATATAAGCTGTTCATTAGAGATCATACACAAATCCATATTCTATTACTAAATCAAATATACATAATCCTCCATACATACTAATTTAACAGAGAGAATGCAGAGTGACACTTCCCAATGTGTCTTATACGGTGTTCCCTGAAAGGAAGGAACAATTAGAATAACTAGGACCAAGGGTCTTTTGCCCAAGTTAAGTAGGCCACAGTTAAAAATTCTGATATTTCAATTGTCTAAGTTGAGCATGATTCATTATTACCCTTTGGGTCAAATTATTCAGCTGATAACGAATGTAACTAATGTCCTCCTGTCTAAGAAACAATTGACACAAAACTAAATAGTGATGTGAACGAGGTAGAATTGGCAAGTATGTTGTGGGCAAAAATGCAAATGAGAGCACATCAGATGTTTTATTCAATTGTGATATAACTCAATGCTCAACCCAGAAAGTGAATAAAGCATATTAAGTTGATTTGTCTCTGTGAATTTTAAAGCGTATGACTAGCTTTGTACACATCTCAAGTGTCATTAACAGTGCTACTCAGTCTAATTATAAGAATTTCAGGGCTTCCCTGGTGGCGCAGTGGTTGAGAATGTGCCTGCTAATGCAGGGGACATGGGTTCAAGCCCTGGTATGGGAGGATCCCACATGCCGCGGAGCAACTGGGCCCGTGAGCCACAATTACTGAGCCTGCGCGTCTGGAGCCTGTGCTCCGCAACACGAGAGGCCGCGATAGTGAGAGGCCCGCGCACCGCGATGAAGAGTGTCCCCCGCTTGCCACAACTAGAGAAAGCCCTTGCACAGAAACAAAGACCCAACACAGAAAAAAATTAATTAATTAATTAATTAACTTCTAAAAAAATAAAAATAAAAAAGGTATAATTAAAAAAAAAGAATTTCACAGGCATCTTGTTGTGACAATAACTGAAAACAATGTCAACTATTTCACTTTCCTGAAATCACTGTACCTTCAGTTCAATAAAAATGTTTTCACATTTGCTAATTCATATTTTTTTTCCATCCATGAAGAGAAGACTTTGATACATATAGTCAGCCCTTTGTATCCCAGGATGTGGAACCCCAGGGATACAGGGGGCCAAATGTACTAGCCATTTTATATAAGCGACTTGAGCATCCATGGGTTTTGGTATCTGTGGAGGTCATGGAAACAATACCTTTAGATATGAGGGACAACTGTATACTATTTACTTATTGTAATGGAAACTGCTCATTACATTTCGAGGCTTCATAATCTCGGAAAGGATTTGTCTTTAAGGGAAAAAAGAAAATGTACCTGATCTGTGTTTTAAGACTTTGGGGACAGATGTGGGTTTGCCTAGAGATGTAGACATTTACAACTTCTGGATCAAAAAGAGACTATGATATTTTTATCGATCAGGATTCTCTGTTGTAAGCAACAGAAACTGACCTGGGCTAATTTAAGAATAGCTGCTTAAAAACTCATCAGGGAGGCTGAAGAATCAGGCTTAGAAATCAGGCACAGTCCTATGTGAGTCTGACTTGCTGGAATCACAATCAAATAGGAGCGGTCTGTCCAGGGCCCTGCTGACACCACTTTCAGTGGACAATACCAATGCTGAACACTACTGGGTGCTCTTGCCATTGTGGAACACCACCAAGGTGAATGATTCTAACTGCCCTTCTACTTTGTTCCTGGGCATTTGATGGGCCAGCTTGGGTCATGTGCCCCTACCTCTCTAAGGGGCATAAGTAGGAAGACTTCATGCTGAGTTTCCTCAGTGAGCTTGGGGTACACCACACCGAATGAAGGATTCTTGCAAATAAAAAAGGGAGTTAGATGTAGGGACAGTCCGGATAAAGTAAAAACTGCCTACAATATTTATTTCTATGATACAGGCAAGTTCTGACTACAAGTCCCATTAAAGTTCTTATCTCCCAGAGCAATATTTTTATTCCTCACATCAAAAGCCCTGCCTCAGTTCCTGCTTCCTGCCTAAGCCTCAGAACTCCTGATCCACCAGTAGTTTTACACCCCCCACCCCCACCCCCCGCCGCAAAATCACTATCGTTTCCTTCCATTTTATGTTAGATCTTTCTTCCCAGGTCATGAGAGACACTCCTCACTAGTGTTTGAAGAAGGATAAACAAAAATGGGAAGAGGCAGAGGCATAAGGTCATTTGCCCAGGACAGTCCTTGTTCTCCCTGTCAGAGCTGCAGCAGGAGTGATGTGTGTTCTGATACCCATTGTTAGAAATCTGAATGCATGTGTTATAAAAATGGGCTAAAGGTGAGCTCTGCACATTGGCCCTGTGTTTACTTCTTCACAGCAGTTTAGGACTATTAGCCCAAAGCCCACCAGCACCAAACTCAAACATTTACACATCCAGTTGCTTTAAATATAGCCCAACTAAGAATGGAGACAAGATGGCAGTGTAGAAGGACATGAGCTCAACTTTTCTTACAAAAACACCAAAATCACAATTAACTGCTGAACAAACATTGATTTTAAAAAATGCTGGAACCTACCAAAAAAGACACCCTACATCCAGAGACAAAGAAGCAGCCATGATGAGACAGTTGGAGGGGCGCAATGCAACAAAATCAAATCCCATACCCCTCAGGTGGGCAACCCATAAACTGGAAAATAATTATACCACAGAAGTTTTCCCACAGGAGTGAATGTTCTGAGCCCTGTGGCAGGCTCCCCAGCCTGGGGAGTCTGGAACGGGAGGAGGAGCCCCCAGAAAATCAGACTTTGAAAGCCAGCAGGTTTTGATTACAGGAATTCCACAGGACTGGGGGAAACAGAGATTCTACTCTTAAAGGGTGCACACAAGGTCTTGTGTACACCAGGACCCAGGGGAAAAAGCAGTGACCTCATAAGAGCCTGGGCCAGACCTACCTGCTAGTATTGGAGGGTCTCCTGTGGAGGTGGGGGGCAGCTGTGGCTTACTGCAGGGACAAAGACACTGGCAGCGGTAGTTCTGGGGAGTACTCATTGGCATGAGCCCTCCTGGAGGTCACCATCTTCTCATCAAGACCTGGCCCCACCCAACAGCCTGTAGGCTCCAGTGCTGGGATGCTTCAGGCCAAACAACCACAAGGCAGGAACACAGCCCCATGAATCAGCAGACAGGCTGCTTAAAGGCTTCCTGAGCACACAGTGGCCTGGTAAACACAATCCTTGTCACTGCCCTGCCCACCAGACGACAAGACCCAGCTCCACCCACCAGTGGGCAGACACCAGTCCCTCCCACCAGGAAGCCTGCACAAGTTTCTTAGACAGCCTCATCCACCAGGGGACAGAGAGAAGAAGCAAGAAGAACTACAATTCTACAGCCTGTGGAATGGAAACTGAAACCACAGTAAGTCAGACAAAATGAGACAGCAAAGGAATATGTCCCAGATGAAGGAACAAGATGAAACCCCAGAAGAACAACTAAGTGAAGTGAAGACAGGCAATCTACCTGAAAAAGAATTCAGAGTAATGATAGTAAAGATGATCCAAGACCTCAGAAAAAAGACTGGAGGCACAGATTGAGGAGATAGAAGAAATGTTTAACAAAGACTTAGAAGAACTAAAGAAAAAACAAACAGAGATGAACAATACAATAACTGAAATGAAAAATACACTAGAAGGAATCAATAGCAGAATAAATGAGGCAGAAGAATGGATAAGTGAGCTGGAAGACAGCATGGTGGAAATCACTGCCATGGAACAGAATAAAAAAGAAGAATGAAAAGAAATGAGGACAGCCTAAGAGACCTCTGGGACAACATTAAATGCACCAACATTCACATTATAGGGGTCCCAGAAGGAGAAGAGAGAGAGAAAGGACCTGAGAAAAGATTTGAAGAGATAATAGTTGACAACTTCCCTAACATGGGAAAGGAAATGGTCACCCAAGTCCAGGAATCACAGAGAGTCCCAGGCAGGATAAACCCAAGGAGGAACATGCCTAGACACATAGTAATAAAACTGAAAAGAATTAAAGACAAGGAGATAATATTCAAAGCAACAAGGGAAAAGCTATAAATAACATATAAGGGAATTCCCATAAGGTTATCAGCTGATGTCTCAGCAGAAACTCTGCAGGCCAGCAGGAAGTGGTATGATACATTTAAAGTGATGAAAGGGAATAACCTACAACCAAGAATACTCTACCCAGCAAGGCTCTCATTTATATTCAACAGAGAAATCAAAAGCTTTACAGACAAGCAAAAGCTCAGAGAATTCAGCACCACCAGACCAGCTTTGCAACAAATGCTAAAGGAAGTTCTCTAGGCAGAAAAGAAAAGGCCACAACTAGAAACAAGAAAATTATGAATAGAAAAGCTCAATGGGAAAGGCAAACATATAGTAAAGGCAGGAAATCATCCACACACAAATATGATATCAAAACCAGCAATCAGACATAGCTTTTTAAATCTATTTACTTTGTCCTATGCTTTAGTGCTTCTGCTATAAACAGCAATTAGCTAGGTTTATTATTATCACCATAATCATCATTATTATAGTTCATATGCTATACCTCTTCTTTCATTAGCAAAGTTCATCCATTTGTATTTATTTTTATTACAATAGTAAGATATATGATTTAAAAAAAACAAAAACCAGCAATCGTGAGGAGAGTACAAATGCAGGATACTGGAAATGCATTTGAAATTAAAAGGTCAGCAACTTGAAACAATCTTGTTTATATATAGACTGCTATATCAAAACCACGTGGTAACCACAAAGCAGAAATCTACAGTAGATATACAAGCAAGAAAAACGAATCCAAACACAACACTAAAGTTAGACATCAAATCACAAAAGAAAAGAAAAAATGAGGAAGGAAAGAAAAAAGACCTACAAAAACAAATCTTAAACAATTAACAAAATGGCAATAAGAACATACACAACAATAATTACCTTAAGCATAAATGGATTAAATGCTCCAACAAAGACACAGATTGGCTGAACGGACACAAAAATGAGACCCATATATATATGCTGTCTACAAGAGACCCACTTCAGATCTAGGGACACATACAGACTGAAAGTGAGGGGATGGAAAAAGATATTCCATGCAAATGGAAATCAAAAGAAAGCTGGAGTAGCAATACTCATATCAGACAAAATAGACTTCAAAATAAGGACGGTTACAAGAGACAAAGAAGGACACTACATAATGATGAAGGGAGCAATCCAATACAAAGATATAGCAATTGTACACATATATGCACCCAATATAAGGCAAATGCCAACAGCCATAAAAGGAGAAACTGACAGTAACACAATAATAGTGGGAGACTTTTAACACACCACTTTCATCAATGGACAGATTTTCCAGACAGAAAATCAATAAGGAAACACAGGCCTTAAACGACACATTAGAGCACATGAACTTACTTGATATTTATAGAGCATTCCATCCAAAAGCAGCGGAATACACATTCTTTTCAAGTGCACATGGAACATTCTCCAGGACAGATCACATCCTGGGCCACAAAGCAAAGCTCAGTAAATTGAAGAAAACTGAAATTATATCAAGCATCTTTTCTGACACAAAGCTATAAGATTAGAAATCAACTACAAGAAAAAAAAACTGTAAAAAAAAACAACAACAAAACATTTGGAGGCTAAACAGTATGCTACTAAGCAACCAATGGATCAATGAAAAAATCAAAGAGAAAGTCAAAAAATACCTAGAGACAAATGAAAATGAAAGCACAATGATCCTAAATCTATGGGATGCAGCAAAAGCAGTTCTAAGAGGGAAGTTTATAGTGACACAATCTTACCTCAGAAAATAAGAAAAATATCAAAATAACCTTACCGAGGAGGGCAGAGTCAAGATGGCATACTAGGAGGATGCACAATTCGTGTCTCCTCACAACTAGAGCACCTACCAGGCACCTGTGGGGGACCACAGACACCTAAGGGGATGGGAGGAACCCCCAGTCACTGGGTAGGACGTGGGGTGTGGGGAGAGTGAATGAGGAAGAGAAGTGGAGGCAGGATGGGACTGGCGACCCTGAGGGGTGGCTAGGGGAGGGGAAAGGATCCCATGTCCGAAGGGGGAAATTGGGGATCCACTGAGAGGGCAGAGGATCAAAAGGGAGCGTGGCCAGGTTTCCCCTGCCCACTTGGGCACCCAGGAACCTGCTGAGATCCCAGGCCTAGGCCCCCTCCAGCCATGTGGGCCGTGAGGGAGTGGGAAGGAGGGAAGGGGTAGCAAAAGTAAAGGCCAGACTTCTGGGACTGGTACCGCCGAGGGGTAGCTGGGAGAGGGGAGGAATTCCTACACCCAGCAGGACCCACCCATGGTTAGGGGTCCAGCGGCGACAGGGGAGACCCTGGGAGAGACGGTGGGGGAGTGGCATGAAGGAATGGAAGGGAACAGGGCCAGTGCTTTCCCTGTCCACTTAGGCACCGGGAAGCCTGCTGGGCTCCCAGGCCTAATTCTCTGCCCTCAGAGCCTCCCTCCTGCCGTGCAGAGCCCAAGCCCTGCACCTACCCCAAACCCAGGGCCCTACCTCTACACTCGGAGACCCCCTCCAATGAGCTGGACCTAAACCCCACCCATACACCCTGACCCAGGGCCCTACCTCCAAACTCCAGAACTCCACACTCCAGAGGCCCTCCTTTCAATGTGCTGCCTCTCCCCTTCCATGCAGGTCCTAAGCAGAAGCCCCACCCCATGCTTGAACGTCACCCCGCCTTGGCCCCGCCCAAAGCTCAAACGTCACCCCCAACCTGCCTAGGTCCTGCCCCACACTTCCTAAGTTCCACAGCCGCCTAAATTCCATCCCCATAGCCAAGGCTTGTTTTTTTTTTCTTTTTTCCTCTTTGAGATGGGGGTTCTGTTTTTTTTTTTTTTTTACGGTACACGGGCCTCTCACTGTTGTGGCCTCTCCTGTTGTGGAGCACAGGCTCCGGACGCTCAGGCTCAGCAGCCATGGCTCACGGGCCCAGCCGCTCCGCGGCATGTGGGATCCTCCCGGACCGGGGCACGAACCCGTGTCCCCTGCATCGGCAGGCGGACTCTCAACCACTGCGCCACCAGGGAAGCCCGGGGGGTTCTGTTTTACCTTGCTGATTCATTGCTGTTGATTCTTTTATATTTTTATTATTCCTAATAAATTTTTTATTTTTCTAATTTTATTTTATTCTTTATACTTTGTTATTGTTCTCTCCTTTAGGCTTGCCCCACCTACCCACTTCTTTTTCTTTTTTCTGTTGTGGTTTTATTTTACCTTGTTGAAGTTGTTTCAATTATAGTTTTATTATTCCTAACATATTTTTTATCTTTCCAATTTTATTTTGTTATTTATTCTTTGATATTGTACTGCTTTTTTTTCTTTCTTACTTTTTTTATCTTTTTTTTTTTTTACCGTGCCACAAAGCTTGCGGGATCCTGGTTCCCAGGCCGTAGGTCTGGCCCGAGCTCCTGTGGTGGGAGCTCTGAGTCCAAACCTCTAGACTAACAGAGAACCTCAGACGTCAGGGAATATCAATCAGAGTGAAGTCTCCCAGAGTTCCTCACCTCAGCCCCAAGACCCAGCTCTATCCAACTGCCTGCAAACTCTAGTGCTGAACGTCCTAAGCCAAACAACCAGTAAGACAGGAATACAGCTCCACCCTTATAGACAAAGGAGCAAAGTAAAAACCTACAAAACCAAATAAATGAAGACAAAATAGGCAACCTACCTGAAAAAGAACTCAGAGTAATGATAGTAAAGATGATCCAAAAATCTTGGAAACAAAATGGAGAAAATACAAGAAACATTCAACAAGAATCCAAAAGAATTATAGAGCAAACAAACAGTGATGAACAGCACAATTACGGATATTAAAAATACTCTACAAAGGGCTTCCCTGGTGGTGCAGTGGTTGGGAGTCCGCCTGCCGATGCAGGGGACACGGGTTTGTGCCTCGGTCCAGGAGGATCCCACATGCCGCAGAGCGGCTAGGCCCGTGAGCCATGGCCGTTGAGCCTGCACGTCTGGAGGCTGTGCTCCACAACGGGAGAGGCCACAACAGTGAGAGGCCCACGTACCGCAAAAAAAAAAAAAACAAAAACAACTCTACAAGGAATCAATAAGAGAATAACTGAGGAAGAAGAATGGATAAGTGAGCTGGAAGATAAAATGGTGGAAATAACTGTCAGAGAGCAGAATAAAGAAAAAAAATGAAAAGAATTGAGGACAGTCTCAGAGACATCTGGGACAACATTAAATGCACCAACATTCGAATTATAGGGGTCCCAGAAGAAGAAGAGAAAAAGAAAGGGACTGAGAAAATATCTGAAGAGATTATAGTTGAAAACTTCGCTAACATGGGAAAGGAAAGAGTCATTCAAGTCCAGGAAGCACAGAGAGTCCATACAGGATAAACCCAAAGAGAAACACACCGGGACACATATTAATCAAACTATCAAAAATTAAATACAAAGAAAAAAATATTAAAAACAGCAAGGGAAAAGCAACAAATAACATACAACAGAATCCGCATAAGGTTAACAGCTGATCTTTCAGAAGAAACTCTGCAAGCCAGAAGGGAGTGGCAGCACATATTTAAAGTGATGAAAAAGAAAAAAAACAACCAAGATTACTCTACCCAGCAAGGATCTCATTCGGACTCGATGAAGAAATTAAAACCTTTACAGATAAGCAAAAGTTAAGATAATTCAGCATCAATAAACAAGCTTTAAACCAAATGCTAAAGGAACTTCTCTAGGCAAGACACACAAGAGAAGGAAAAAAACTACAAAACCAAACACGAAACAATTAAGAAAATGGTAAAAGGAACATACATATCGATAATTATCTTAAAAGTAAATGGATTAAATGTTCCAACCAAAAGACACAGACTGGCAGAATGGATCCAAAAACAAGACCCGTATATATGCTGTCTACAAGAGACCCACTTCAGACCGAGGGACACATACAGACTGAAAGTGAGGGGATGGAAAAAGATATTCCATGCAAATGAAATCCAAAGAAAGCTAGAGTAGAAATTCTCATATCAGACAAAAGAGACTTTAAAATAAAGAATATTAAAAGAGACAAAGACGCACACTACATAATGATCAAGGGATCAATCCAAGAAGAAGATATAACAATTGTAAATATTTATGCACCCAAAAGAGGAGTGCCTCAATACATAAGGCAAATGCTAACAGCCATAAAAGGGGAAATCAACAGTAACACAATCATAGTAGGGGACTTTAACACCCCACTTTCACCAATGGACAGATCAACCAAAATGAAAATAAATAAGGAAACACAAGCTTTAAATGACACATTAAAACACATGGACCTAATTGATATTTATAGGAAATTCCATCCAAAAACAAAAGAATACACTTTCTTCTCAAGTGTTCATGGAACATTCTCCAGGATAGACCATATCTTGGGTCACAAATCAAGCCTTGGTAAATTTAAGAAAACTGAAATTGTATCAAGTATCTTTTCTGACCAGAAAACTATGAGACTAGATATCAATTACAGGGAAAAAAATGTAAAAAATACAAACACATGGAGGCTAAACAATACACTACTAAATAATCAAGAGATCACTGTAGAAATCAAAGAGGAAATCAAAAAATACCTAGAAACAAACGACGGTGACAACGACATGTCAACAACACGACAACCCAAAACCTATGGGATGCAGCAAAAACAGTTCTAAGGGGGAAATTTATAGCAATACATTCCTACCTTAAGAAACAAGAAACATCTCAAATAAACAACCTAACCTTAAACCTAAAGCAATTAGAGAAAGAGGAACAAAAAAAAAAAACCCAGAGAGCATAAGAAATCATACAGATGAGATCAGAAATAAAAGGAAAAGAAATGAAGCAAACAATAGCAAAGATAAATAAAACTAAAAGCCAGTTCTTTGAGAAGATAAACAAAATTGATAAACCATTAGCCAGACTCATCAAGAAAAAAAGGGAGAAGACTCAAATCAACAGAATTAGAAATGAAAAAGCAGAAGTAACAACTGACACTGCAGAAATACAAAGGATCATGAGAGATTAGTACAAGCAACTATATGCCAATAAAATGGACAACCTGGAAGAAATGGACAAATTCTTACACAAGTACAACCTTCCAAGGCTGAACCAGGAAGAATTAGAAAATATGAACAGACAATCACAAACTTGAAATTGAGACTGTGATAAAAAATCTTCCACCAAACAAAAGCCCAGGACCAGTTGGCTTCACAGGCGAATTCTACCAAACATTTAGAGAAGAGCTAAAACCTATCCTTCTCGAACTCTTCCAAAATATAGCAGAGGCATGAACACTCTCAAACTCATTCTAAGAAGCCACCATCACCCTGATACCAAAACCAGAGAGAGATGTCACAAATAAAGAAAACTACAGGCCAACATCTCTGATGAACATAGATGCAAAACTCCTAAACAAAATACTAGCAAGCAGAATCCAACAGCATATTAAAAGGATCACACACCATGAATAAGTGGGGTTTATCCCAGGAATGCAAGGATTCTTCAATATACACAATTAGTGTGATACACCATATTAACAAATTGAAGGATAAAAACCATATGATAATCTCAATAGAGGCAGAAAAAGCTTTTGACAAAATTCAACACCAATTTATGATAAAACTCTCCAGAAGTAGGCATAGAGGGAACCCACCTCAACATAATAAAGGCCATATATGACAAACCACAGCCAACACTGTTCTCAGTGGTAAAAAACTGAAACCATTTCCTCTAAGATCAGGAACAATACAAGGGTGCCCACTCTCACCACTATTATTCAACACAGTTTTGGAAGTCCTAGCCATGGCATTCAGAGAGAAAAATAAATAAAAGGAATCCAAATCAGAAAAGAAGAAGTAAAGCTGTTTGCAGATGACATGATATTATACACAGAGAATCCTACCAGATTCTACCAGAAAACTACTAGAGCTAATCAATGAATTTGTTAAACTAGCAGGATACAAAATTAATGCACAGAAATTTCTTCCATTCCTATACACTAATGATGAAAAATCTGAAAGAGAAATTAAGAAAAGACTCCCATTTACCATTGCAACAAAAAGAATAAAATACCTAGGAATAAACCTACCTAGGGAGACAAAAGACCTGTATGTAGAAAACTATAATACACTGATGAAAGAAATTAAAGATAATACAAACAGATGGAGAGATATACCATGTTCTTGGATTGGAAGAATCAATATTGTGAAACTGATTATACTACCCAAAGCAATCTACAGATTCAATGCAATCCCTATAAAACTACCAGTGGCATTTTTCACAGAACTAGAACAAAAAATTTCACAATTTGTATGGAAACACAAGAGACCCCGAATAGCCAACGCAATCTTGAGAAAGAAAAACAGAGCTGGAGGAATCAGGCTCCCAGACTTCAGACTATACTACAAAGCTACAGTAATCAAGATAGTATGGTACTGGCACAAAAACAGAAATACAGATTAATGGAACAGGATAGAAATCCCAGAGATAAATCCACACACATATGGTCACCTTATCTCTGATAAAGGGGAATATACAATGGAGTAAAGACAGCCTCTTCAATAAGTGGTGCTGGGAAAACTGGACAGCTACATGTAAAAGAATGAAATTAGAACACTCCCTAACACCATACACAAAAATAAACTCAAAATGGATTAAAGACCTAAATGTAAGGCCAGACACTATAAAACTCTTGGAGGAAAACATTGGCAGAACACTATGACATAAATCACAGCAAGATCTTTTCTGACCCACCTCCTCAAGAAATGGAATTTAAAAAAAAAAAAAAGGGACCTAATGAAAGTTAAAAGCTTTTGCACAGGAAAGGAAACCATAAACAAGACAAAAAGTCACCCCTCAGAATAGGAGAAAATATTTTCAAACGAAGCAACTGACAAAGGATTAATCTCCAAAATATACAGGCAGCTCATGCAGCTTAACATTAAAAAGCGAACACTCCAATCCAAAAATGGGCAGAAGACCTAAATGGACATTTCTCCAAAAAAGATATACAGACTGCCAAAAAACACATGAAAAGATGCTAAACATGGGACTTCCCTGGTGGCGCAGTGGTTAAGAATATGCCTGCCAATGCAGGGGACGTGGGTTGATGCCCTGGTCCGAGAAGATCCCACATGCCGCGGAGCAACTAAGCCCGTGTGCCACAACTACTGAGCCTGTGTTCTAGAGCCTGCGAGTCACAACTACTGAAGCCCGTGTGCCACAACTACTGAAATCCATGCACCTAGAACTCATGCTCCGCAACGAGAAGCCACCACAATGACAAGCCCGCGCACTGCAAAGAGTAGCCCCTGCTCACCGCAACTACAGAAAGCCTGCGTGTAGCAACGAAGACCCAACGCAGCCAAAAATAAAAAATAATAAATAAATACCAAAAAAAAAGATGCTCAACATCACTAATCATTAGAGAAATGCAAATCAAAACTACAATGAGGTATCACCTCACACTGGTCACAATGGCCATCATCAAAAAATCTACAAACAATAAATGCTGGAGAGGGTGTGGCGAAAAGGGACCCCTCTTGCACTGTTGGTGGGAATGTAAATTGACACAGCCACTATGGAGAACACTATGGAGTTTCCTTAAAAAACTAAAAATAGTACTACCATATGACCCAGCAATCCCACTACTGGGCATATACCCTGAAAAAGCCATAATTCAAAAAGAGTCATGTACCTCAATGTTCACTTCAGCACTGTTTACAATAGCCAGGACATGGAAACAACCTAAGTGTCCATCAAGAGATGAATGGATAAGGAAGATGTGGCACATATATACAATGGAATATTACTCAGCCATAAAAAGAAATGAAATTGAGTTGTTTGTAGTGAGGTGGATGGACCTAGAGACTGTCACACAGAGTGAAGTTAGAAAGAGAAAAACAAATACCATATGTTAACACATATATATGGAATCTAAAAAAAAAAGTTTCTGATGAACCTAGGGGCAGGACAGGAATAAAGATGCAGACGTAGAAAATGGACTTGAGGACATGAGAGGGGGAAGGGTAAGCTGGGATGAAGTGAGAGTAGCATTAACATTTATACACTTCCAAATGTAAAATAGATAGCTAGTGGGAAGCAGCTGCATAGCACAGGGAGATCAGCTCGGTGCTTTGCGATCACCTAGAGGGGTGGAATAAGGAGGGTGGGAGGGAGATGCAAGAGGGAGGGGATGTGGGGATATACGTATGCATATAACTGATTCACTTTGTTATACAGGAGAAACTAACACAAAAATATAAAGCAACTATACTCCATTAAAGCTGTGGAAGGAAGGAAGGAAGGAATGGAGGGAGGGAGGGAGGGAGGAAGGAAGACACACTAAAAAAAACCTTACCTTACACCTAAAGCAACTAGAAAAAGAAGAACAAACAAAACCCAAAGTTAGTACAAGGAAAGAAATCATAAAGATCAGAGCAGAAACAAATAACATAGAGATGAATAAAAGAGAAAAGATTAATGAAACTAAAAGCTGGTTCTTTGAAAAGTTAAACAAAATTGATAAACCTTTAGTCAGAGTCATCAAGAAAAAGAGAGGGGGAGGGGAGCTTCCGGGCCGCGGAGGAGAGCGCAGCAACAGGGGTGCGGAGGGCAAAGCGGAGAGATTTCCGCACAGAGGATCAGTGCCGACTGGCACCCACCAGCCCAAGAGGTTTGTATGCTCACCCGCCGGGGCGGGCGGGTCTAGGAGCTGAGGCTCGGGCTTCAGTCCGAGCACAGGGAGAGGACTGGCAGCGTGAACACAGCCTGAAGGGATTAGTGCGCCACAGCTAGCTGGGAGGGAGTCCGGGGAAAACTCTGGACCTGCCGAAGAGGCAAGGGACATTTTCTTCCCTCTGTTTCCTGGTGTGCGAGGAGAGGGGATTAAGAGCGCTGCTTAAAGGAGCTTCAGAGATGGGCGCGAGCCGCAGCTATCAGCGCGGACACCAGAGATGGGCATGAGACACTAAGGCTGCTGCTGCCGCCACCAAGAAGCCTGTGTGCGAGCACAGGTCACTATACACACCCCCCTTCCGGGGAGCCTGTGTAGCCCACCACTGCCAGGATCCCGGGATCCAGGGACAACTTCCCCGGCAGAATGCACGGCGTGCCTCAGGCTGGTGCAACATCACGCTGGCCTCTGCCGCCGCAGGCTCGCCCCGCACTCCGCACCCCTCCCTCCCCCCAGCCTGAGTGAGCCAGAGCCCCCGAAACAGCGGCTCCTTTAACCCCGTCCTGTCTGAGCGAAGAACAGGCACCCTGCGGACACCTACACGCAGAGGTGGGGCCAAATCCAAAACTGAACCCCGGGAGCTGTGCGAACAAAGAAGAGGAAGAGAAATCTCTCCCAGCAGCCTCAGGAGCAGCAGATTAAATCTCCACAATCAACTTGATGTACCCTGCATCTGTGGAATACCTGAATACACAACGAATCATACCAAATTGAGGAGGAGGACTTTGAGAGCAAGAGTTATTATTTTTTCCCCTTTTCCTTTTTTTGTGAGTGTGTATGTGTATGCTTCTGTGGGAGATTTTGTCTGTACAGCTTTGCTTTCACCATTTGTCCTAGGGTTCTATCCGTCCGTTTTCCTTTTTTTTTGCTTAAAAATTTTTTTTCTTAACAATTACTTTTTTATTTTAATAACTTTATTTTATTTTACCTTACTTTATTTTATTTTATCCTCTTTCTTTCTACTTTTCCTCTCTTTTATTTTGAGCCGTGTGGATGAAAGGCTCTTGGTGCTGCAGCCAGGAGTCACTGCTGTGCCTCTGAGGTGGGAGAGCCAACTTCGGGAGACTGGTCCACAAGAGACCTCCCAGCTCCACGTAATATCAAATGGCAAAAATCTCCCAGATACCTCCATCTTAACGCCAACACCCAGCTTCACTCAACGACCAGCAAGCTACAGTGCTGGACACCCTATGCCAAACAACTAGCAAGACAGGAACACAACCCCACCCATTAGCAGAGAGGCTGCCTAAAATCATAATAAGTCCACAGACACCCCAAAACACACCACCAGACGTGGACCTGCCCACCAGAAAGACAAGATCCAGCCTCATCCACCAGAACACAGGCACCAGTCCCCTCCTCCAGGAAACCTACACAACCCACTGAACCAACTTTAGCCACTGGAGACAGACACCAAAACCTGCAGCCTGTAAAAAGGAGACCCCAAACACAGTAAGACAAGGAAAATAAGACAGAAAAACACACAGCAGATAAAAGAGCAATATAAAAACCCACGAGAGCTAACAAATGAAGAGGAAGCAGGCAGTCTACCTGAAAAAGAATTCAGAATAATGATAGTAAAGATGATCCAAAATCTTGGAAACAGAGTAGAGAAAATGCAAGAAACATTTAACGAGGACCTAGAAGAACTAAAGATGAAACAAGCAATGATGAACAACACAATAAATGAAATTAAAAATATTCTAGAAGGGATCAATAGCAGAATAACTGAGGCAGAAGAACGGATAAGTGACCTGGAAGATAAAATAGTGGAAATAACTATGGCAGAGCGGAATAAAGAAAAAGGAATGAAAAGAACTGAGGACAGTCTCAGAGATCTCAGGGACAACATTAAACGCACCAACATTTGAATTATAGGGTTTCCAGAATAAGAGAAAAAGAAAGGGACTGAGAAAATATTTGAAGAGATTATAGTTGAAAACTTCCCTAATATGGGAAAGGAAATAGTTAATCAAGTCCAGGAAGCACAGAGAGTTCCATACAGGATAAATCCAAGGAGAAATACGCCAAGATGCATATTAATCAAACTATCAAAAATTAAATGCAAAGAAAACATATTAAAAGCAGCAAGGAAAAACAACAAATAACACACAAGGGAATCCCCATAAGGTTAACAGCTGATCTCTCAGCAGAAACTCTGCAAGCCAGAAGGGACTGGCAGGACATATTTAAAGTGATGAAGGAGAAAAACCTACAACCAAGATTACTCTACCCAGCAAGGATCTCATTCAGATTTGACGGAGAAATTAAAACCTTTACAGACAAGCAAAAGCTGAGAGAGTTCAGCACCACCAAACCAGCTTTAAAACAAATGCAAAAGGATCTCCTCTAGGCAAGAAACACAAGAGAAGGAAAAGATCTATAATAACAAACCCAAAACAATTAAGAAAATGGGAATAGGAACATACATATCGATAATTACCTTAAATGTAAATGGATTAAATGCTCCCACCAAAAGACATAGACTGGCTGAATGGATACAAAAACAAGACCCATATATATGCTGTCTACAAGAGACCCACTTCAGACCTAGAGACACATACAGACTGAACGTAAGGGGATGGAAAAAGATATTTCATGCAAATGGAAACCAAAAGAAAGCTGGAGTAGCAATTCTCATATCAGACAAAATAGACTTTAAAATAAAGACTATTAGAAGAGACAAAGAAGGACACTACATAATGATCAAGGGATCGATCCAAGAAGAAGATATAAGAATTGTAAATATTTATGCACCCAACATAAGAGCACCTCAATACATAAGGCAAATACTAACATCCATAAAAGGGGAAATTGACAGTGACACATTCATAGTAGGGGACTTTAACACCCTACTTTCACCAATGGACAGATCATCCAAAACGAAAATAAACAAGGAAACACAAGCTTTAAATGATACATTAAACAAGATGGACTTAATTGATATTCATAGGACATTCCAATTCAAAACAATAGAATACACATTTTTCTCAAGTGCTCATGGAACATTCTCCAGGATAGACCGTATCTTGGGTCACAAATCAAGCCTTGGTAAATTTATGAAAATTGAAATTGTATCAAGTATCTTTCCCACCACAATGCTATGGTGGGAAATGCTATGAGACTAGGTATCAATTACAGGAAAAGATCTGTAAAAAGTGCAAACACATGGAGGCTAAACAATACACTATTTAATAACGAAGTGATCACTGAAGAAATCAAAGAGGAAATCAAAAAATACCTTGAAACAAATGACAATGGAGACATGATGACCCAAAACCTATGGGATGCAGCAAAAGCAGTTCTAAGATGGAAGTTTATAGCAATACAATCCTACCTTAAGAAACAGGAAACATCTCGAATAAACAACCTAACCTTGCACCTAAAGCAATTAGAGAAAGAGGAACAAAAAAAAATCAGAGAGCAGAAGAAATCATACAGGTGAGATCAGAAATAAAAGGAAAAGAAGCAAACAATAGCAAAGAGAAATAAAACTAAAAGCCAGTTCTTTGAGAAGATTAAACAAAATTGATAAACCATTAGCCAGACTCATCAAGAAAAAAAGGGAGAAGACTCAAATCAATAGAATTAGAAATGAAAAAGCAGAAGTAACAACTGACACTGCAGAAATACAAAAGATCATGAGAGGTTACTACAAGCAACTCTAGGCCAATAAAATGGACAACCTGGAAAAAATGGACAAATTCTTAGAAATGCACAACCTGCCAAGACTGAACCAGGAAGAAATAGAAAATATAAACAGACCAATCGCAAGCACTGAAATTGAAACTGTGATTAAAAATCTTCCAACAAACAAAAGCCCAGGACCACATGCTTCACAGACAAATTCTATCAAACATTTAGAGAATAGCTAACACCTATCCTTCTCAAACTCTTCGAAAATATAGCAGAGGGAGGAAACTCTCAAACTCATTCTATGAGGCCATCACCCTGATACAAAACTGGACAAAGATGTCACAAAAAAAGAAATCTGCAGGCCAGTATCACTGATGAACATAGATGCAAAAATCCTCAGCAAAATACTAGCAAACAGAATCCAGCAGCACATTAAAAGGATCATACACCATGATCAAGTGGGGTTTATCCCAGGATTGCAAGGATTCTTCAATATACGCCAATCAATCAACGTGATACACCATATTGACAAACTGAAGGAGAAAAACCATATGATCATCTCAATAGATGCAGAGAAAGCTTTCAACGAAATTCAATACCCATTTATGATAAAAACCCTACAGAAAGTAGACATAGAGTGAACTTTCCTCAACATAATAAAGGCCATATATGACAAACCCACAGCCAACATCGTCCTCAATGGTGAAAAACTGAAACCATTTCTACTAAGATCAGAAACAAGACAAGGTTGCCCACTCTCACCACTATCATTCAACATAGTTTTGGAAGTTTTAGCCACAGCAATCAGAGAAGAAAAAGAAATAAAAGGAATCCAAATCAGAAAAGGAGTAAAGCTGTCAAGGCTTGCAGTTGACATGATACTATACATACAGAATCCTAAAGATGCTACCAGAAAACTACTAGAGCTAATCAATGAATTTGGTAAAGTAGCAGGATACAAAATTAATGCACAGAAATCTCTTGCATTCCTATACACTAATGAAAAATCTGAAAGTGAAATCAAGAAAACCCTCCCATTTACCATTGCAACAAAAAGAATAAAATATCTAGGAATAAACCTACCTAAGGAGACAAAAGACCTGTATGCAGAAAATTATAAGACACTGATGAAAGAAATTAAAGATGATACAAATAGATGGAGAGATATACTATGTTCTTGGATTGGAAGAATCAACATTGTGAAAATGACTCTACTACCCAAAGCAATCTACAGATTCAATGCAATCCCTATCAAACTACCAGTGGCATATTTCACAGAACTAGAACAAAAAATTTCACAATTTGTATGGAAACACAAAAGACTCCGAATAGCCGAAGCCATCTTGAGAACGAAAAACGGAGCTGGAGGAATCAGGCTCCCTGACTTCAGACTATACTACAAAGCTACAGTAATCAAGACAGTATGGTACTGGCACAAAAACAGAAAGATAGATCAATGGAACAGGATAGAAAGCCCAGAGATAAATCCACCCACATATGGTCACCTTATCTTTGATAAAGGAGGCAGAATGTACAGTGGAGAAAGGACAGCCTCTTCAATAAGTGGTGCTGGGAAAACTGGACAGGTACATATGAAAGTTATGAGATTAGAACACTCCCTAACACCATACACAAAAATAAGCTCAAAATGGATTAAAGACCTAAATGTAAGGCCAGAAACTATCAAACTCTTAGAGGAAAACATAGGCAGAACACTCTATGACATAAATCACAGCAAGATCCTTTTTGACCCACCTCGTAGAAAAATGGAAATAAAAACAAAAATAAACAAATAGGGCCTAATGAAACTTCAAACTTTTGCACAGCAAAGGAAACCATGAAAAAGACCAAAAGACAACCCCCAGAATGGGAGAAAACATTTTCAAATGAAGCAACTGACAAAGGATTAATCTCTAAAATTTACAAGCAGCTTGCGCAGCTCAATAACAAAAAAACAAGCAACCCAATCCAAAAATGGGCAGAAGACATAAATAGACATTTCTCCAAAGAAGGTATACAGGCTGCCAACAAACACATGAAAGAATGCTCAACATCATTAATCATTAGAGAAATGAAAATCAAAATGACAATGAGATATCATCTCACACCAGTCAGAATGGCCATCATCAAAAAATCTAGAAACAATAAATGCTGGAGAGGGTGTGGAGAAAAGGGAACACTCTTGCACTGCTGGTGGGAATATGAATTGGTACAGCCACTATGGAGAACAGTATGGAGTTTCCTTAAAAAACTACAAATAGAACTACCATAGGACCCAGCAATCCCACTACTGGGCATATACCCTGAGAAAACCATAATTCAAAAAGAGTCATGTACCAAAATGTTCATTGCAGCTCTATTTACAATAGCCCAGAGATGCAAATAACCCTAGTGTCCATCATCGGATGAATGGATAAAGAAGATGTGGCACATATATACAATGGAATATTACTCAGCCATAAAAGAAATGAAATTGAGCTATTTGTAATGAGGTGGATGGACCTAGAGTCTGTCATACAGAGTGAAGTAAGTCAGAAAGAGAAAGACAAATACCATATGCTAACATATATATATATGGAATTTAAGAAAAATAAATGTCATGAAGAAACTAGGGGTAAGACAGGAATAAAGACACAGACCTACTAGAGAATGGACTTGAGGATATGGTGAGTGGGAAGGGTAAGCTGTGACAAAGTGAGAGAGTGACATGGACATATATACACTACCAAACATAAAATAGATAGCTAGTGGGAAACAGCCACATAGCACAGGGAGATCAGCTCGGTGCTTTGTGACCACCTAGAGGTGGGGGATAGGGAAGGTGGGAGGGAGGGAGACGCAAGAGGGAAGAGATATGGGAACATATGTATATGTATAACTGATTCACTTTATTATAAAGCAGAAACTAACACACCATTGTAAAGCAATTATACTCCAATAAAGATGTAAAAAAAAAAGAAAAAGAGAGGGCTGAAATCAATAAAATTAGAAATGAAAAAGAAGAAGTTATAATGGACACCACAGAAATACAAAGGATTATTAGAGACTACTACAAGCAACTATATCCCAAATAAAATGGACAACCTGGAAGAAATGGACAAATTCTTAGAAAGGTACAATGTCCCAAGTCTGAACCAGAAAGAAACAGAAAATATGAACAGACCAATCACAAGCACTGAAATTGAATCTGTGATTTAAAAACTCCCAACAAACAAAAGTCCAGGACCAGATGGCTTCAGAGGTGAATTCTACTAAATATTTTGAGAAGAGAGTTAACAACTATCCTTCTGAAACTATTCCAAAAAACTGTAGAGGAAGGAACACTCCTGAACCCACTCTATTAAGCCACTATCACCTTGATACCAAAACTCGACAAATATACCACACAAAAAAAGAAAATTATAGGCTAATATCACTGATGATCATAGACGTAAAAATCCTCAACAAAAATTTGCACAAACCAAATCTAACAATACATTAAAAGGATCATACACCATGATCAAGTGGGATTTATCCCAGGGATGCAAGTATTTTTCAACATCCACAAATCAATCAGTGTGATACAGCATGTCAACAAATTGAAGAATAAAAACCATATTATCATCTCAATAGATGCATAAAAAACTTTTGACCAAATTCAATACACATTCATGATAAAATCTCTCTAGAAAGTGGGCATAGAGGGAACAAAACTCAACATAATAAAGGTCATAGATGACAAACCTACAGCTAGCATCATACTCAATAGGGAAAGCAGAAAGCATTTCCTCTAAGGTCAGGAGCAAGTCAAGATGTCCACTCTCACCACTTTTACTCAACATAGTTTTGGAAGTCCTAGCTATGGCAATCAGAGAAGAAAAATAAATAAAAGGAATCCAAATTGGAAATGAAGAAGTAAAATTGGCACTATTTGCAGATGAGATAACACTATACATAAAAAATCGTAAAGATGCTACCAGAAAACTATTAGAGTTCATCAATGAATTCAGTAAAGTTGCAGGATGAAAATTAATACACAGAAACCTGTTGCATTTCTATACAATAACAACAAAAGATCAGAAGGAGAAATTAATGAAACAATCCCATTTACCATCACATCAAAACCAATAAAATACCTAGGAATAAACCTCCCTAAGGAGGCAAAAGAACTGTACTCTGAAAACTGTTAAGATGCTGATGATAGAAATTGAAGATGACACAAAGAGATGTAAAGATATACCATGTTCGTGGACTGGAAGAATCAATAGTGTCAAAATGACTATGCTACCCAAGGCAATCCACAGATTCAGTGCAATCCCTAACAAATTACCAATGACATTTTTCACAGAACTAGAACAAAAAAGTTTTAAATTTGTATGGAAACACAAAAGACTCCAAATTGCCAAAACAATCCCGAGAAAGAAAAACAGAGCTGGAGGAATCAAGTTCCCTGACTTCAGACTATACTACAAAGCTGCAGTCATCAAAACAGTATGGTTCTGGCATAAAAACAGACATATAGATCAGTGGAACAGGACAGAAAGCCCAGAAATAAACCCATGTACCTATGGTGAATTATTCTATGACAAAGGAGGCAAGACTATACAATGGAGAAAACATAGTCTCTTCAATAAATGGTGCTGGGAAAACTGGACAGCTACATGTAAAAAAATGAAATTAGAACATTCTTTAACATCATACACAAAAATAAACTCAAAATGGATTCAAGACCTAAATGTAAGACCAGATACTATAAAACTTTTAGAGGAAAACATAGGCAGAACACACTTTGACATTAATCGCAGCAATATCTTTTTCAATCCATCTCCTACAGTAATGAAAATAAAGCAAAAATAAACAAATGGGACCTAATTAAACTCAAAAGCTTTTGCACAGCAAAGAAAACCATAAAACAATGAAAAGACAACCCATAGAATGGGGGAAAATATTTGGAAACAAAGCCACTGACAAGGGATTAATCTCCAAAATTTACAAACAGCTCATGTGGCTCAATATAAAAAAACCCAACAACCCAATCAAAAAATGGGCAGAGGACCTAAATAGACTTTTCCCCAAAGAAGATATACAGATGGGCAAGAGGCCCATGAAAACATGCTCGACCTCACTAATTATTAGAGAAATGCAAATCAAAACTACAATGAGATATCACTTCACACCAGTCAGAAAGGCCATCATCAAAAAGTCTACAAACAATAAATGCTGGAGAGGGTATGGAGAAAAGGTAACCCTCCTACACTGTTGGTGGGAATGTAAATTGGTATAGCCCCTATGGAGAACAGTATGGAGGTTCCTTAAAAAATTAAAAATAGAACCATGGAGAAAACCATGGTTCCAAAGGATACATGCACCCCAATGTTCACTGCAGTGCTGTTTACAATAGCCAAGACATGGAAGCAACTTAAATGTCCATCAACAGATGAATAGATAAAGAAGGTGTGGTACATATATACAATGGAATATTACTCAGCCATTAAAAAGAATGAAATAATGCCATTTGCAGCACCATGGACGGACCTGGAGATTATCATACTAAGTAAAGTAAGTCAGACAGAGAAAGACAAATATCATGTGATATCACTTACATGCAGAATTTTAAAAAAATGATACAGATTAACTTGTTTACAAAACAGAAAAAGACTCACAGACTTAGGGAATGAACTTATGGTTTATGGTTACCGGGGCGAAAGGTGTGGGGGATAGATCGGGAGGTTGGGATTGACATGTACACACTGCTATATTTAAAACCGATAACCAACAAGGACCTACTCTATAGCACAAGGAACTCTGCTCAAGATTCTGTAATAATCTAAATAGGAAAAGAATTTGAAAAAGAATAGATACATGTATATGTATAACTGAATCACTTTGCTATACACCTGAAACTAACAGAACATTGTTAACCAATTATACTCCAATATAAAATAAAAAAATTTTAAAAGTCACAGTTAAGAAAACATAAAATAAATTTCAATAAGTGTGTGTGTGTATATGTGTGTGTGTGTGTGTGTGTGTGTGTGTGTGTGTGTGTGTGTGTGTGTGTGTGTGTATAGCCCAACTAAGCCTATTTTTGCAATCTAGAACCTGCCTGCTTTGCATACCTCATGAAACTGCACCAAACACTGTGCTAACCACATAGAGGATAAAACCCACAGCTATAAAAGATTCCAAACGGTCTTGGTCTCTGCTGCCCTTCAGAGCTCTCTGACCCAGAGATCCCTGCCTTGCTGCTGAGTGACACGACCTAGCCCCTTTTCCAATTCCCCTCTCCCCGAGAGTTCCCTGGCCCTTTCCCCTTCTGGGTGGTAGCCCTGCACCAGTGTCTCTGGAAGATCTTCTACTGTTAGGGACGTCCTGTCACATGTAGCCCTGTCCTAGAACTGCCCAACAAGCATATTTTCCAATACTACCATCTCCTGGTCTTGGCTTTTCCTTGATCAGCCCTGAAATTCTCCGACACACCATAGCACCTTACCGTATCTTATCCATTATTCAGAACTCCTCCAAGATCAGGACTAAATTTCAACTCTACCAAGGGTTAAATAGGCTTCTGTGTACTAATCTGGAATCATAACCACCAGAAATAAGTAGAGTAACCAGTTGTCTTGGTTTCCCAGGACTGAGGGTGTTCCTAGGATGTGGAACTATCAGTGCTAAAACTGGAAAAGCCCCCAGCTAACCTCAATTAGTGGATCACCCTAAGAATAGTTGTTTCTATGGGAAAATACATTCTGCACTCCAAACAAGTAATTTCAAATTACCTTAGTGAATACAATCTCTGGCACCAGCCTGTTGGAAACTATTTGGTTCATCTATACAGTGTGATCTGGCTTGTAAATAGGGCAGACATGGATATCTTAGTATGATTTTCTGACAGCTTTCACTGGAAGTCTTAATGTTCAGGAATATTTTATAGAGGCCAAACCTAGGGTACCAAGGATGTAAAAGAATATCCATGACTTGGCTGAGTCAAAGGAATATTTTATAGTGGCTTAAGAGTCAACAAATGGTTAGTGTCTGTCTTTAGAAATTTTTCATTAAAAGTTTGATTATTTCTGGGGACTTCCCTGGTGGCACAGTGGTTAAGAATCCACCTACCAATGCAGAGGACATGGGTTTGATCCCTGGTCTGGGAAGATCCCACATGCCACGGAGCAACTAAGCCTGTGCGCCACAACTACTGAGCCTGCGTTCTAGAGCCTGAGAGCCACAGCTACTGAAGCCCGCGCACCTAGAGCCCGTGCTCTGCAACAAGAGAAGCCACCACAATAAGAAGCCCCGCAACGAAGAGTAGCCCCCGCTCACCACAACTAGAGAAAGCCTGCATGCAGCAATGAAGACACAATGCAGCCAAAAATAAATTAATTAAATAATTTTTTTTTTTTTAAGTTTGATTATTTCTGGTTCCTGGTCAAAATTCATTGCAATCAGGCTGGTGAGACAATGCTGGTCAAGAGCCTGGTTGGCAGGGCAGCTGCCCTTAAAGTCTTGTGGGAAATTTTGTCACCAACAAAATTTCAAGGTCAGCTCTGCAGGTGGGAAAGACTCATGGCTGGAAACTGCTAACACCAATGAAACCAAACTCAAAGACTTCTGAGTCATGCAAATCAATTTGGGGGAAGGTTCATATTTTCAGGAATTTCTGAATCTATTTTCTTTCTGACTAGAAAAAATAAAAACAAAACCCATAAAACCCCAGCTCTATGAGTGAAGAGTACTTCTTCCCTACATTCCTACATTTAAACTCCTTGCTTAATATGTTTTTAATAGAACATCATTTGAATCTGTGGAGGTCAAGCTCATCATGATGTTTGTGTATGTTTGGGTTTTCCCTAAAAACAGAGCCTGAGAAAAGAACATGGGTATAAGAAGTTTATTGAAAGGTGACCCAGGAAGCAGGAGTGAAGGAACTAGGAGTGTGAGTGTGAGACAGGGAAGGGAGAAAAGCAAATGTAGGGGTGCATTATCAAGGTTACTATCATGAGCAGTGTGGGCTCAGTCCTGTTGGGAACACTGAAAAGCATACAGTTTCTGTGGATAGGGAAGCTGGGAGCAGCTTGGCTGGGCTGTTTTGGCTGGTAGTCTTTCGTAAGGTTGCCATTAGATGTCCGTTGAGGCTCTCCACAGGGCTGCTTGAGCATCCCCACAGCATGGCAGCACCATGGATGGTGCTGGCTTCTCCAAAGCAAGTGATCCAAGAGACCAAAATGGAATGTGCGGTACGTTTCATGATGTAGCCTTGAGAGTCACACGTGGTCTATTCCTCCATATGCTATTGGTCACACAGACCAGCTCTGATTCAATATGGAAGAGACTACATGAGGGCATGAATTCCAGGAACAGGATTACCGGGGTCATCTTGGAGGTTGGCTTCTTCTTAGCCTCAGTTTCCTTATCACTGGGAATAATTATAGGACAATCTCATAGGGTTGTTAAGAAGATTAAATGAGATAATGCATATGAAGTCCTTAAAACATTGCTTGGTATAGTAAATGCTTAATAAATATTAGTTATTATTATTGTTATGAGCCTCTTCTCTTCCTTCTACTCAGTGGCAAACCATCCTCACAGAAGCCATACACTAATTTACAATCATTACTGACCACATTACCAAAAGAGCTTGAGATTGCTCTCTATCTGAATTAAATAACCTAGTGTAAAATTTACGTTTTTGAAGAGCAGCAGGTTACCTGAAGGCTTGAGAGCTCTCTCAGCTCAAGAGCTGTGGTATGATTGTCACTGCATTCATAGCTCTGCATCCAGTTCAAACCATCCTTGCTTGGAGGGCTTAGCTATACTTTTCTCCTCTCCTGGCACCACCCTGGTCATGCTAAGTAATGATCACCTGAGAGCTGGGGGAGCTTGTACCAACTCACCTGTGTTCATCCCACAGGGTCAGGGGGTGGCAAAGAGAGTGCTTCCTTGTGGGCTTGAATCCCTCTCTCCATCCCCACTCCCATGGCTGTAACCTGGCATCTTTGGAATCAGAATAGCATCCTGCTGACTTCTTTGATTTGATTCCTATTCTTTGGGGACAGCTCTGTGGATGGATTTTATTACTTTATGTCCCCGGAAGCTGCTCAAATCCTCTTCAGGTCACATGTTAATGTAGTCTCCTTTGTCCCATTCTTGGCAAGAGAAAAAGCTTTTTGTCTGATTGCTAGAGGTGCAAAATATCCCCCTTGTCCTGTTGTACTTTTGGGGATAATGTGATAAGAGTGATTGCTTGTTGCTTTTCTCCCGCCACTCACTATTAAGACTTGTATTTGCTCTCCCATTACTTGGCCATGGCTGTGCTTGTTTTGACATCCGTAAAAGTCTTTAGCCTAGAGCAGTGGTTCTCAACTCTGTCTGTTCATTAGAATTGCCTGAAAGCGTTTAGAAATCCCAATACTTTGGCTGTACCCCAGACCAATTACATAAGGATCTCTGGGCATGGAACCCAGGCATCAGTATTTTTTCCAGGTTCCTAGGTTGACTCCAATATGCAGCCAAGGTTGAGAGCACTGATTCTCAAACTCTTTAACCTCAGAACCTTATCATTCTTCACCATTATTGGGGCCCCTGAAGTGTTCTTGTTTATGTGGATTTTTATCTGTAGATATCTGTTGTGTTAGAAATTAAAATATAAAAATTTTATGTATTAATTTACTTAAAAATAACAGCAGTAATAAGCCCATTATATGTTAACATAAATAACATTTTTATGAAAAATAGCTGTATTTTCAAAAATAAAAAAAAATTAGAAAAGTAGCACGTTTGCAGATCTTTTTAATGTCCAGCTTAATAGAAGACAGTAAGATTCTCAAATCTGCTTCTGTATTCAATCTGTTGAGACTTCAGTATGTCATGCAGCCCCTGGAAATTTCCTCTCTATGCTCATGCAAGAAGGAGAGTAAAAAAGGCAAATTTTTATGAAAACAGTTTTGACTTCATGGACCCCCTCAGGGTCGCCAAGCCACACTTCGAGAACTGCTGCTCTAGAAGGCTAGAGAGTATGTGACATCCCCTCCCCCCGCCGCGGGTTAGTTAACAAGCCCTTTCTACCACTTCACCCTCTTTCCTCTTCACTTTCAATCTGTTCTCTTTGCCTTTATTACTATTGGCCTCTAGAGGGTGCCCAAGGCCGTTTACTCCAACACGATCAGGTGTGCTCGTCAAGTTGAAGAACATGTATTGAGCTTATAAGATTAGGCCAGGGAGATTTGGTGGGCTGTGAAAGAAAAGGAGTAAACATTTTGACTTCTATCACAGTCTCTTTCTCATGTTTCATTCATGGTGACTGTGACAGACCTCGGACGTAAGTTGAGCCAGAACCGTATACATGGTTGGATTTGCAGGCAGTGAGTATCCTCCATTGTGAGAGTTCAAGCGTTTGCTGGGCATGCTGCACACTATCTTCCATCTCAATGCTTGCAGAGTCTTTAGAGCCTTGTGCTCAGAGTGTGGTCCCAGGACCAGCAGCAGCAACATCAGCTGGGAGCTTCCTGAAAATGGCTTCTTCTGTTAGGAGAAGGATAGGGGTTTATTCATCTTTGCGGGCCTTGCACATAGCAAACCCTCAGTATGTGTTGACTTGAAGTAGTTTACAGAACTAGTTAAAGAAAGGAGGAGCAGTGATTGTAGCAGCAGACAGTAAGCTGGGATGTCAGGATGGGGATCTTGGAGGAGCTATAAAGCAGTAGAAGACTCAAATAGTTTTGGAAATAAACTTGATCTACTTCTCTCGTTTGCCTTGAGCTCATCAGGGTCTCCATCCAATATTACTGCTTACGGCTGGCCCCATAGGCCCCACCAGGTAAGGTCAAATTACGTTTGTCAAGATGTGGACTGATGAATAGCCACCCTGTGGCAGGGTCAGGACCTGGTCCCTCTGCTCTCAGGTATCTCTCCTATACCCAGAACTGCTGTCCTTCCTTATCCTGGATTAGTTAGCTACTGCTGCATAACAAATTAGTTAAAAGTTTAATGGCCTAAAACAATAACAGACATTTATTATCTCACATACTTTCTATGGATCAGGAATCCAAGAGCAGCTTAGCTGGGTGATTTTGGTTCAGGTCTGTTCAAAAGCCCTTGGGCTTTCATCATCTTGACTGGTTAGAGAATCTGCTTCCAAGATTTTCACTCACATGGCTGTTGGCAGGAGGCCTCAGTTCCTCACCACATGGACAGCTTCATAAGCTGCTTGAGTATCTTCATGGTACAGCAGTGAGTTTCCCTCAGAGCCAGGGATCCAAGAGAGAGTAATGCAGAAGCTGCAATGTCTCCTATGACATAGTTTCAAAAGTCACACTCCATAACTTCTACAATATCCTATTGGTTACACAAATCAGCCCTATTCAATGTGTGAGAAGACTACACAAGGGCATGAATACAGAGAAGTGGGACCACTGAGGGCCATCTTGAGGGGTGGCGACCACATGCCCTTAGACTCCGATGTTTCACTTTCGTCATTAAGACAGACTTCTTCTCCAACACATGTCTACATATGTAAACAGTATGCTGAACAAGCCTGGGTCATGGCACAATCAAAACACAACGTTATTTAACTCGCCTGCATTCTTGCAAGATTATTCCATGGGCGTGATCGTCCCTAGTTCCTGCCAGGACCATGCCTTCACAGCTCACTCTTAAGCAACAATTAGACCCACTGTCATTCAGAAGCCAAACCTACTCTTGATTCAGAAATTAGAATATCTAGTTCAAAGTATAAATTCGAATACTGAACTTGATTTAACTTTGAGGTATTATATGTAACCTGAGTTGATAAAATCTTAGTCAACTCTCAGCGAATTCTCAGGCCCATGCAAGTGGAAAACCACATGTAAAAGAATGAAGTTGAACGCCTTAACTTACACCACATACAACAATTAACTCAAATTGGATCCTAGACTGAAATGAAAGTGCTAAAACTATAAATTGTCCTTTTTCAATACTGTTTTGTCTATACTGGGTCCCCTGATTTCCATACGAATTTTAGGATCAGTTCATCAATTTCTGCAAAAAAATGCAGCTAGGATTTTGACGGGGATTGCATTGAATCTGTAGATCAGTTTGGAAAGTATTGCCATCTTAACAGTAAGTCTTCCAATCTAAGAACATGGGATATGTTTGCATTTATTTCCATTTATTGGGACCTATTAACACTTTAATTCCTCTCAACAATATTTTGTAGTTTTCAGTGTACAAGTCTTGCAACTTTTTGGTTAAATTTATCCCTATATATTTTATTCTTTTTGGTGCTATTGTAAATGAAATTATTTTTTTCAGATTGTTCATTGCTAATACATAGGAATACAACTGCATTTTGCATATTGATCTCATATCCTGCAACCTTGATGAACTTGTTGATTAGGTCTAATAGTTTTGTGTGTGTGTCTATTACTCATGATTTTTAATACAAAAGATCATTTCTTTTGCAAATTGAGATAGTTTTATTTTTTCCTTTCCAAACTAGATGCCCTTTATTTCCTTCTCTTGGCTAGAACTGCAAGTACAATGTTAAAAATTTGGTGATACAGGACAGCATTGTCATGTTCCTGATCTTAGGAGGAAAACATCCACTCTTTCCCCATTGAGTGTGATGTTAACTGTAAGCTTTTCACAGATGCCTTTTATCAGGTTTAGGAGTTCCCTTATATTTCTAGTCTGTGGAGTGTTCTTATCATGAAATGGTGTTGAATTCTGTCAAATACTTTTTCTGTATCTATTGAGATGATTGTGTGATTTTTGTCCTTTATTATATCAATATGGTATATTACAAGATTGATTTTCAGATGTTACATCAATGTTGCATTCCTGGGGGGAAAAAATCACACTTAGTCATGGTGTATAATCCTTTTTATATGTTGCTGGTTTCAGTTTGTATTTTTCTGAGGATTGCACATAGTGCCTTTGATAAATATGTGTTGAATGAATGCATGCATGCATAAGTGAATGAATGTTTAGAGAGGAAAGGCATCCCTCATAGAGGCAGGCCCTAAAATACATGCACACAAATTTTGCACATGATTTTAGGAAATTAAAGGATACAAAATTAGTACCTCTGAAGAGTTTGGTAGGATATATTATTGCAGGATCACCGTGTGGAAAGGAGATGGTAATACTGGAACCAGAAGAGAAGGATAACGGAGGCAAGAATATAAAATGGGAAAAAAGTCTCTTCAGCAAGTGGTGCTAGTAAAGTTGGACAGCTGCACATAAATCAATGAAGTTAGAACACACCCTCACACCAGACACAAAAATAAACTCAAAATGGCTTAAAGACTTAAACATAAGACATGGCACCATAAAATTCCTATCAGAGATCACAGGCAAAACATTCTCTGACATAAGTCATACTAATGTTTTCATAGCTCTGTCTCCCAAGGCAATAGAAATAAAAACAAAAATAAACAAATGGGACCTAATCAAACTTATAAGCTTTTGCACAGCAAAGGAAACCATTAAAAAAAAAAAAGAAAGACAACCTATGGAATGGGGGAAAATATTTGCAAATGATGCAACAGACAAGGGCTTAATCTCCAAAATACATAAACAGTTCATACAACTCAACAACAACAAAAAAACCAAACAACCCAATCAAAAAATGGGCAGAAGACCTTAATCGACATTTCTCCAAAGAAGACATATATACAGATGGCCAGTAGGCACATGAAAAGATGCTCAACATCATTAATTATTAGAGAAATGTAAATCAAAACTACAATGAGGTATCACCTCACACTGGTCAGAATGGCCATCATTAAAAAAGTCTACAAATAACAAATGTTGGAGAGGGTGTAAAGAAAAGGGAACCCTCCTACACTGTTGGTGGGAATGTAAGTCGGTGCAGCTACTATGGAAAACAGTATGGATGTTCCTCAGAAAACTAAAAATAGAACTACCATATGATCCAGCAATCCCACTCCTGGGCATATATCCAGACAAAACTGTAATTCAAAAAGATACATGAACCCATATGTTCACAGCAGCACTATTCACAATAGCGAAGACATGGAAACAACCTAAATGTCCACTGACAGATGAATGGATAAAGAAGATGTGGTACATATATACAATGGAATACTACTCAGCCATAAAAAAGAAAAAAAGCCATTTGCAGCAACATGGATGCAACTAGAGATTATCATGCTAAGTGAAGTCAGTCACAAAAAGAGAGACAGGACTTCCCTGGTGGCACAGTGGTTAAGAATCCGCCTGCCAGTGCAAGGGACACGAGTTCGAGCTCTGGTCCGAGAAGATCCCACATGCCGCGGAGCAACTAAGCCCATGTGCCACAACTACTGAGCTGGCGCTCTAGAGCCTGCGAGCCACAACTACTAGCCTACGTGCTACAACTACTGAAGCCCGCGCGCCTAGAGCCTGTGCTCCACAAGAGAAGCCACCACAATGTAAAGCCCATGCACTGCAACAAAGAGTAGCCCGCACTCGCCTCAACCAGAGAAAGCCTGTGCTCAGCAACAAAGACCCAACGCAGCCAAAAATAAATGAATAAATAAATTTAAAAAAAAAAGAAAGACAAATACCGTATGATATCACTTATATATGGAATCTAAAATATGGCACAAATGAACCTATCTGCAAGACAGAAACAGACTCACAAACATAGAGAACAGACTTGTGGTTGCCAGGGGGGAGGGGGGAAGGGAGAGGGATGGACTGGGAGTTTGGGGTTAGCAGATGCAAACTATTACATTTAGAATGGATAAACAACAAGGTCGTACTGTATAGCACAGGGAACTGTATCCAGTCTCCTGGGATAAACCATAATGGAAAAGAATATAAAAAAAGAATGTATATATTCTGAGTATAACTGAGTCACTTAGCTGTATAACAGAAATTAGCATAATACTGTAAATCAACTATAGGTCAATAAAAAGAAATTGAAAAAAAACATAGGGATGATAGCTTTACTTTGATAATTCCTGGATGAGAGAACTTGTATCGTTATCTTATTTAGATAGGCTCTGTTTCTTCATCTATATAATGGAAGTTGGCGGTGGGGGGAGAAAGCTTGGGGAAGGGGTGTATTTGAACAAATAATCTCTCAGATACCTTTTAGTTCTAATAATCTATGATTCTCTCAAATACCATGTGAAATTCATTTTTAAGGAGAACATTTTGGGAACTCCCTGGCTGTCTGGTGGTTAGTACTCGGCGCTTTCACTGCCAGGGCCCAGGTTTAATCCCTGGTCAGGGAACTAAGATTCCACAAGCTGCCTGGTGCAGCCAAAAAAAAAAAAAAAAAGGAGAACATTTTACATGTTTTTGTAGTTCTCATTTGATGTCTCTGCAGCTTTGGGGAGAAAAATATATCGATGACTTCAATATAGTATGATAAACGCAAAACTTATTTACAGTAGCACAGAAAAGAAAATAGCTAATCGTCTTTAAAGGAGTATGATTAAGCTTAAAGGAAAGAAGCCATTTGAGCTGGGTCCTGTGAACAGGAGTTTGTCAGCTACAGAAGGCAGGGTAAAAAGAGATAGTTTTCTCTATTTCTGCTACTGTGTTGGTCTCTGAGTTTTTATTTTAAAATGTTCAAGAGGTAATTTAAAAAATTTGCTTCTAAAGTGTTCTCATAAATAATTTATGAAAGAAAATCCCTTAGTCTAAGATAGAATTTTATATAGAGAGAGAACTCAGTAGTGTGGTCTTATCTTATTCCTGAACTCTGAATTTTCTGGACTGAGTATGTGATTGAAGTTAATCTGAACAGGCAGCAAGACCTGTAATTTTAGGGTCTTTAAAAGATAACTGAAGTCTTATGGGTGTCAGTCAGATTGGGCCTTCAACATAACTGCACAGTTCCTCCCAATTTTATTTCCAGTTGTTATGTCAACACTACTCCAGCAGGGGGCAAGCTTTTAAAATTAAGCGCCTTCACAAATAAGATTCCATAACCTTTTTACTTTTGGTTCACGGACTTTAATTTTTGTGCATTTATCTCTACCATAATGTGCTTAGGGTACAGGAAATAGAAGTTATTTAAAATGAGATTAATCCTTAAATCACAAAACAACAAGAAGTCATAGAACACTTTAAAACAATGAAAATAGGTAGTAATGAGCACTTAGCTTTATGGAACTAGCAACAAAGACTGTTCAAGCATGCAGGATAAAATGAAGACAAAGCAACTACCCAGAAAGCAGAGACAAAAAGAATGCCTTTTGAAAACATTTTGGGAACATTTATGTTCAACTGAAGGTGCTTTAACTTAGTCCAAACAATTGTTTACATTTTTTTGCCTTTAAACATCTTTGCGTTGATAAACAACAAATGAGCAGTCTATTAATTATGACTGCATGCATACATCATGCTGGGTTAAGTAGGTCATTAGACAAGGACTCAAGGGACCCAACTTCTATTTTTATCTCCCACACCCCCCTTGCTAGGCTAATCACTTCCCTTCTTTAGGTCTCATTTTGCACAAAATAGAGACTATCATTTGCCTGCCTCAGTGTGTTGTTGAGCTAATCAAGGATAACACATATAAAAGAGCCTTTTAAAACAATTAAGCTGCATGCCAGTTAATTTTTAAAACAAGAAACACTTGGTTTTACAACTCTCCTCCTGACTGTAGAAGACCATACATTCAAAGGCAAAAAGTCTGTGGGAGTTCCAGAGCCTTACCTTTTAAGGACAGAGGCCAGCTTCACTCACAATTTTCACGTAAAAACCTTAATCATTGAGGCACAGGGTCTGATGCTAACGAAATACTTTTCTCATTGGAATGGTAAGCATGGGCCTCATTAGTGATTGTCCTAAAAGTAAATTATCTGTGGAAAGTAGCTCCCACATTGCAGCACTGACTTAGATATACATATTAATTCATTTTATTTAACAAATATATAATGAGCACTTGCTCTGTGCCAGGCACTGGGTTAGACACAGGGGATTCGTCAGTGTATAAAACAGACAAAAATCTCTGTTGTGTTGGAGCTTCCATTTCTGTGTGGGGCAATACTTACTAAGGTTTTTGTTTGCTCATTTAATAGGATATAGAAATATTTTAAGGGAAGCTGGATTTTCATTTATCTAGAAATGATGACCAAATTTCTGGGTCCTAAAAATAAAATCAATGTTTTTATTTAATTTCATCTTACTCTTGAGGGAAATTTCATGAAGAATTCAGTTTTATCCAGCAATCCCACTCCTGGGCATGTATTGGGAGAAAACCATAATCGAAAAGATACAGGCACCCCAGTGTTCACTGCAGCACTATTTACAATAGCCAAGACATGGAAGCAACCTAAATGTCCATTGACAGATGAATGGATAAAGAAGATGTGGTACATATATACCATGGAATATTACTCAGCCATAAAAAAGAATGAAATAATGCCATTTGCGGCAACATGGATGGATTATCATACCAAGTGCAGTAAATAAGTCAAGAACAAAAACCATATGATATCATTTATATGTGGAATCTAAAATATGATACAAATGAACTTATTTACAAAACAGAAACAGACTCACAGACATAGAAAACAAGCTTATGGTTACCAAAGGGGAAAGGGGGTGGGGGAGGGATAAATTAGGCGTTTGGGATTAGCAGATACAAACTACTATATATAAAATAGATAAACAACAAGGTCCTACTGTATACCACAGGGAACTATATTCAATATCTTGTAATAAACCATAATGGAAAAAAATATGAAAAAGAATACATATATATATGAATCACTTTGCTGTACACCAGAAACTAACATAACATTGTAAATCAACTATACTTCAATAAAAAAATTAAAAATTCAGTTTTGTTTATGGTCAGTACTATTTATTCAGCACCCACTGCAAACATAGTGTAACAGGTAGAAATTAAATACTTAAAGTGGTTTCTGGTTTAGTCTGTATCATTTTTCCCATTTATTTTTCTCTATTTTTTCTGAAACTTCTTCCCTATCCTCTCTTACAGAGATTTGAAAGCAAACAGCCTTGTAACGGGCATTTAATAATAACTAATATTTTTACAGGATTTTTAGTTTACAAAGAATTTTATCATACATAGTCTCTTTTGAGACAACCAGCAATCCCACCCATAGATGCTACTTCTGCTTTGCAATTGAGGAAACTAAGATTCAGAGACAGTAAGTAACCTACTCAAAGTTGCGCAGCTAATGAGAGGCACTGCTGGGATTCAGATTCACATTTTCTGTATTCAGATCTCTAGACCTTTCCTCAAGGCCATCTCTTTCCTTTCTCTTTAGAAAAAGAGAAAATCAGACAATATCACCTGACTTTGGTGTTCAATACCTCCTTGTTAATAAGCATGCCCAAAGTCAGCCTGTCAAGAAAAGTTTTATAGTTATTAGGCAGATGAAGGCAACTAGAATATTTTCTTCTTTCTTTGTGTAAATTCCTGAATCCTAGAGTCTAAAGGTTAATGAAATCAATAATTAACACCTCTGGTACAAACTACACTCGAAGTCTACTTTGAGTGATTTACCTTCATTTCTAACTTAAGCTACAAAAACGCATTAATATAAGGATAGGAATGGGAATTTCTTCCAGACACTCTACAATGAAAGCTATGTTAAGGTGAAGAACTCTTATTAACACTGATTCTGGCTTAATTTCTATTTAAAGGAGATATTAATATGGACTGAGGTAGCAGATATGATCTGAAAGCAAAGAAAAGCATTGATAATCCATTAAAATAAAACATTAAGCAAACTACTCCAAAAGGCTGGGAATGGCCAGCTTTAGGAAAAGAGAACTAGAACAATGCATGGGCTGGTTTAGAATGTGACACAGAGCTAGGCATTTATGCCCATGGGGGGATGTGTTGCTGGGTAAGTAATTCACGTTTTTCTAATTCTGAGTGACTGTGTTTCATCTTCATGTACCTGTTGGTGATCACCTATGTGGTGCCCAAGGTGGACACTGCCTGATCTTCCAGTCTGTGCAAGGGACACATTGGATCACGAGGAAGAAAGTAAAAAAAAAAAAGAGAACAGAAAGACATGGAGTTGGTGGTACACACAGCACCTACAGGCCAAATTTATGCCACGGACTTCCTAGCCCTGGATTAAGAGGAGATGGGACTCAGAATTTCTATGTCCTTGTCTTGTTGTGCTTTCTGTCAGACTCTTGTGTCCTGGATCCACCACAAGCATTTGTGGGCTCACGGTAAGAACACAAAGGAGACCCACATACCTTATGTCTAAGTATTTAAAAGTTACACGTGGACAATCAGATAAATGGCATACCTTGGCAAATGTACCTTTATAATGACCTAGAGGGCCAGTCTGGAATTTAGAATTTTCAGACTCCCCAAACCTCCTTGTTGGAATACAGTGGCATAGGGAGAGCTGGGCCCTGACACTTGCCCAATTCTCCCACCCACCCTGGCCCTGTCCTCAACTCTGAGGGACTTTATGCCAACACTGTGGACAACCCAGACTGTCCAGCTGGTCCTTGGTTACCCTATGGCCAGGGGTTTTCCCACCAGTGGTGCCATTTACTCCCTCAAGGATAGACTTGGGGATGAGGTCTGCAGAAGCCCTCAAAAGTGGCAGGAAGCCATTGGTCAAGGTGGGGAGGGGACTGCTGGATTCCAGATGGGCACAGTCCTTTGGCCCCATGGATCTCTCGACCCATAAGCAGGGATGCCTCATGTGGCAAGCCAGAGCAGAACCGTCTAAATTATGCGTCCCAGGTCAGGGTCCCTCTTGCCTGGGTCTAAGAGTGATACTTATGTGTCCTGGTGTCCACTCCAATTTACTAATCACGCAAAATGCACAGAATGTTCTCTTTGAACCAGCCTTGGAGGCAGGAACTGATGTGCCACCACCCAAAATGTGCAACCATGCGTGTGTTATCCTGCTGTTTCGGGTGGACTAAATAAATAAACCCAGTCCCCAGCATTCTGTGTGGTCAGACATCACCTAATAAAAATGTGCTTTTTAATTGTCATTTTTATTGTCTGACTTTTGCTGGTGGAGTGTTTAAACTCAGAAACCACTAGGTCTTAATTTGTTTTCATCCATCATGGCTGGCTTCCTTTCTCCTGTCTCATTTTGAAACTTTTGGACTAGCTTCACCATTGGGTTAATGTAAAATTAATTGCACATTTCTCTGTTTGCTTTGGTAATGTGTAGCTTATCGTTTTAGACACTACCAGGTGGTAATTATGTAAAAACACACTAAGAAATACTGGTACATTTCTATTCTCCCCGACTATTTTTTAAGCTGTTTAGAACGGGGCCTAGAACCAAGATACCGATTCCCTTCAGCCCTCGGGCAGCTGGTGAGGCCTGGTGGCTAGAGGCTGGCCTAGCCTGTGACTGCTGATTCCATTTTCTAGAAGTCTCATTCATTTACCCCAATGTGTCATCAATATCTTACCATTTTCTAAATATGCCCTGAAGTTAAAGAGGTTTGGTAGCTTTACAAAAGTTGTTTCACTTTGAATGTATCTGGGGATATATGTATTCAGGGTCACTCTAAGTTACTAATCTAAACAATACTGGTATTTCCTCCAATTTAGCAGTTTACTCACTCACCTTAATCTTCTGAAATGCTTTTCCTTCCTCCTCCTCTTAATTTCTCCCAGTCCCACTTATTCCTCAATGTCTTCCTAAGTTATTCAATCATCAAACAGTTACCAAGCTCATAGTTCCAGCTTCTCCATGAAGCCTTCCTTGACCACACTGGTCGGCCACAAACTCTCCCTCTCCCTCTTTGAGACTCATGATGTATATTATCTCCACTATTTATTTACACACAGCACCTTGTTATTTCAGTTCTGCTTTTACATACATAGATCCAGTCTTCCCAATGAGATGATAGATCCCTGAAAGAAAATACTAAAGTTTTGTATTTCTCACTCCACCTACTGAAGTGCATTTAGCATCTATATAAAATCTGTTGACTAACTGATCATGACTACAGTAATAATAAATATCACTTACTGAGTGAGCACAGTGCTTAGAGCAGAGTCTGTGAAGAGTCCGAATGAACTGGACTGAATCCTTATTAACTGTGCCACCTCGGGCTACTGACAACTGTTTCCTCATCTGTAAAATCAAGATCAGAAGGGGACTTCCCTCATGGGATTGTTTGAGAATGAAATGTCATAATACCTGAAAGCAGTACCTAGAAGAATTAGTATTCAGAGAACATTAGATGGCAATGATAAGACTCATAGTGTTCGAGGCATGGGGATGAATTCTTTACATGTCTTACCAATTTAATTCTTACTATAATCCTATGAAGTAAGAACTGTTACTATACCTGTTTTACAGATAGGAAAACCGAGGCTTAAGGAACATAAGTTTCCAGCCCAAGGTCACAGAAGAGGATCTGAAGTCCAGGCAATCTGACTGCAGAGCCCACCTTCTTAATCACTATAGGATGCCAATGGCAAAGACAGCAGAATCAGAAACTGATGGCATTGCCCCCTTTAAGCCACTTGCTGAATAAACATGTTGGGAAAGTGCAAGAGTACACGTAAAGCAGTCCTGTGCCCTAAACTGGAATTGGGATTCAGATTTGTCCGAGCCTGTGAACAACCTGGTAGGGAGGGTCGCCAGAAGTCAACGTCAATGAGGTTTTTGGCTGAACCCGGAGCGGGAGGGGTGGCGTGACTTGGTGCCTGATGTTGAGGGACTAGGGAAGGGAACAGAGCATGGCATTTGATTCCATCCTGTCTGAAGCCTCCTGGGCAAGAGGCTGCAGACAGATGATGAAACAGATGTTTTCACAAGGGAAGCTGAGACACAGAGGTATAAGCAACCTGGCTGCAGGCCTGGTGACCGGCCGTGATGCAGAGCAGGGTGAGTGGTGTTCTCCCCACAGTTAGGGCCGGGCTGTGCTGCAGTGCAGGCTGCAAAGGGGGCTGTGCTGCCTGGGCATCCTCAGCACCAGGCAGGGCACCTTGGGGGCAGACATCTTGTCCTCACTGAGGGTTCAGGCAGGAGCAGTGGTGGAGAGGTTCCTCAGAGTGGCTTCCTGGGCAGAGCAAGAGTGGAAGAACTGGAAAGCCATGAACACCTATAAGGTACCTTCTGGGATTTATATTGAGCTACACTCCAGCATTACGTAGATGAACGCAACACAGTAAAATCCAAGTTACTATCTCTTATGGGCTGAATTGTATCCCCGTAGATTTGTATGTTGAAGTCCAACTCCCAGGACCTCAAAATTTGGAGATAAGACCTTTAAAAGAGGTGATTAAGTTAAAATGAATCTGTTAGGGTGGAACTTAATCCAACATGACTGGTGACCTTACATGAAGAGGAAGAGACGCCAGGGGTGCACTTGCATAAAGAGGCAACCACATGAAGAGGCAGCAAGAAGATGGCCATCCACAAGCCAAAGAGAGAGGCCCTAAGGAAATCAACCCTGCCAGCACCTTGATCTTGGATTTCCAGCTTCCAGAACTTTGAGAAAATAAATTTCCACTGTTTAAGCTACCCAGTCTGTGGTATTTTGTTATGGCAGCCCAAGCAAACTCATACACAATCCATAAGACGATCAGTTTCATGCCCTCAGGCTGCCAAGACCTGGGGCAACTTGAAGTAGACCCACATTTAACTCTCACCATATGTGAGGCAGGCAGTATCACTCATTTTTACAAAGTAGGAAACCAAGGTTCAGAAAAGGTAAATAGCCTGCCCAGGGTCACAGAGCTCCTAAGTGATGGAGGCTGGATTCAAATCCAGGTCTTTGTGACTCCCCAATTCGTACTCTATGTGACACTGCTCTCAACCGTGATGTGTTTTACGCACATACTAATCACTAAGTGATGAGCAGGAGAGGCACATCTCCTATTGCCCTGATGATGCAAAGAAAACTGGTTCTTCATTTATGAATTCACTGCAATTGACTGTGTGGTAACATAAAATCCAGAAAGATCTGCTAGCAAAGGAATATTTGATTTTTCAAAAACACTAAAAAGAAAAAAAAATCCTAAGTAATTGCTGCTCCCTGCCATAAAATGATTCTACTAAAATGATGTCGAGTGGAGCCTGAGGGGGTAACTAGATCCACAGGCCTATTCCCAAGTACGTGTGTATTGGGCAACCAGGGGAAATAAAGGAAATGGGACGGGGAGGACAGAAGATAGGGATTTCCCTCCATTTCTCAAAGACTATGTTCTCATCGTTGTACCCCTAGGGCCTTATGGGGCTTGGAATACACGACTTTCAATGTATGCTTGTTGATTGACTGAACAAATGAGCAAACGAATGAACTCGACCCCTTAATAAGAAGAGAAAAATCCTTAGGCCTTTTCAATGACCTAAATTTGTCAAAGTATGTTGGGCTTTTCCTAATTTACTTTCTGTTTCACTTAATCAAATAAGATGTCACTTAAAAGGGAAGTAAAGATTAGACAGAAGAATTAAGCCATAGACCAAAGCAGGGCAAAAAAGGGGCTCCTGCCTGCATATTTGAATAGTATAAATGAAAATGTGTCTCCTTGTCACCCTTTACAGTCATCTTAGGAATCAGCTTCACCCCACTGCCTCAGTGGGTAAGCTCGGATATATTTGTTTCAGGTGGATGTTGTTGGCCTGTGTATGGTGAACTATAATCAGAGATGCTGATAGCTCAGAAAATGGAATACAATGGTAAATATAGGCCACAGTCATCCAAATCTTGTGAGCCGCATAGAATTTCTTCAGGCTGATGATTTTTAAGAGCTGTCTTCAGAGCTTGCTGTTATTATAATTATGGTATTAAAAATAATTATCTAATAGGCAGAGCACAGAGGATTTTTAGGGCAGTGAAACTATTCTGTATGATACTATAGTGGTGGGTACATGTCATTATACATTTGTCCAAACCCATAGAATGTACAACACCAAGAGTGAACCCTAATATAAACTCTGAACTCTAACATAATGACATGTCAATGTGGATTCATCAGATATTACAAATGTACCACTCTGGTGGGTGTTGCTGATAATGAGGGTGGTCTGTGCATGTATGGGGGCAGAGGGTATATGGAAAATCTCTGTACCTTCCTCTCAGTTTTTCTGTGAACCTAAAACTGCTCAAAAACACTAAGTCTATTAAAAAAATTATCTGCTAAAATAATAAATAATATAAAAGATACCCCCTCTTCCACACGCTAATCAAAAAAAGTGGCTAGAAAGCTTATGAATGGGAAAACAAAGCAAGATGTCCTTAAAGTTTTTAGGTACTATTCTAAAACCAACACTTTACTTTAGTACCCTTTACTATAATAAAATGCAAAACTTCCTGTGTACTCTATTCAGATTTTGATAACATCTGAATGTTATCAACATTTGCAGGACAAAAGAAGTGTTTTTTCATCCTACCTTGGCATATTACAATTATTAGTGCAGTAGCTAAAATAATTTTGCTTTTATCTTAGATGTTATTTATCTATTATTATGAAGAATGTAATACATTAGGGTGAGTTACTTTGTGTTGCTACCCGCCCAACGTTCATTGGGGACAGAGATGCTTCTAGCAACTCAAAAAGTTTAACAAATAGTTTTTCCTCTTTTTTCAGTAAAATCATCAAGTTATTATTAATTTTTAACTCTATCTGGGAAAATTTTAATGAGCTTTCAATTACAATGTTTCTATTTAACTTGCAAATGGATGATACCTCCATCCTACTATCTGCTATTATTATAAACACAGCTTTGAGTCTGAACAATCCAATGCTGATTAGAGGTTTTCAGCATTAAGCCTTGGCCTCATTTCTAAAGTTTAACAAATAACACAATACATAATTCTCTGGCATGTCCAGTCCTTTTGTGTCAGGCAGTTGAAGCTCTCTCTACTCACATGACAAGCAAACAGAAAGCATACTATAATCAACTGAGCAGCCTATGATCAACTTTGCTCAGAGCTGTCCCTAAACTCCCTGTAAGTCCTTAGTGGTTCTCAAGACAAAAATATGGCAAGGCATTTTTCTCTAATGAAGAGAAAATCTCTGATTAAGAGCATCTGATGTTTATTTGTTAAGTGATTATGAATTGAATTAGCACAGGGCCTAGCCACAACTGTCTCTCCTGTATTATTTTCACTCGCTTCTGCTACACAAAGCCAATCATTTGTGAGGTGCTGGCCTTTATAATGGGACCATTATAATACATAATGGGACCATTATGTTAATTAATTAATTGAGCAATAATGCAGACAGCCCATTCCCATTATCCTGAAATAGGACACATTCCAGCCACGTCGGTGAAATCAGTAGATGCAGCAGTTATTTCCATGTTTCTTGCGTGTCTGCAGATAGTCAACCAAACATTAATAATGCACTTGAAAATACGAAGTCACAGCTGGTAGCTAACAGCTCTGAACTCAGGGCATCTTCACAAGCTTGGTTACTTTCTCTCTTCATTGACAGCACATGTTTAAGTTGCAAATAGTAGCAACTGAGCAGCATCTCAGCTGCCTTCCCATGACAGACATTTTCAACCATTTGGTGCCCCCATACATGCAAATATCTAAGTAAGTTAACAGTATGCAAAGCTTTTAGACCACTCCAGTGACAGGACTATCACTCTGTCTGACTCCAGAATCAACTCCAAACCACTTTGCTCTAACGTCAGTAATTTCTTTCTTATCCCAAGCAAGGGTATCTTGTGGCTAACATGTTCCCCCCTCTGGGAAAATGTTCTTATTAGATGGATGAATAAGGTGGCTAAGAATGAAGAAGCTTACTGCTCAAGGAGAATCTGTCCAGGAGAGTCACTCTGACCCCCCAAAAGGCCTGGGGGGGGGTAATATGTCTAGAGCATAACTAGATTAATTGAATTTCAAAACCTTAACTAATTTCTGGTGGTATGGATGCTGTGTGCCATGCCACAGATCCCCCTTCTAGGACTGAAGGATTTATTCCTCTAGCTGTTTCTGGGAAGGATGTCAACTGACTGTCCTCAGGGCTGTTCCACCCAACGTCACATCCCTTCCTGGGGCAGCCAGCATCCAATGATTGGTCCATGCTTCCTCCTCTCAAATAAGAACAACTCTGAAAAGCCATCCTGGATTCAGTGCTCCCTGTGGGGTCCCCTAGACCTTGATTTAGACGACATGACAACCCTAATGATTTCCCTTCCTAATCCCGCTTCCTTCCCGTTCCCTTCCTTCCACAAGTTTTGATCCTTAAAGCACTCCCTAATAAACAATTTGCATACTAATTTCCACCTCAGAGTCCATTTCCTGGAGAACCAACATGCAATATCTGGCTTTCCCGTTTCCTTACCTTATACGACATACTATCACTTTCTTGCAGTTGTAATTAGCCAGTGGAGGATGTGTTAATCATATATATGTATGATTTCCACATGGAATTTCTGAGGGTGTAGATCCTGCCTACTTTACACCACTTATACTACTCTATACTCACTGAAAATCAAATACAGTTACAATTTAATGAATGTTCACTGAACAGAAGAAGCTCCAGGGTAGGGTGGGGTGGTAAGTATTACTACTCACAATAAGTGGCAAATATCCTATTTGGGGCTAACTAGTAACTTCAGGGGACTGCGAGTGAGTTAAATTCATTTGGGGCTAGCATTATGCACAGGCAGCTACATTAAACACTGGGAAGTGCCTGCATATTGTTTCCCTTTGGGTGTGTTTGGGGTTGGGGAAACTGACTTTTTGCAAAGCAGTAATGTGAATAGTTTGTTGATTTTAAAATTCCTTATTTCAAGAAATTTTTGGAAAATGTCTTCCCATTATCTGTTTTTCACTCTGCACACAAAATTTTGTATGGTAGCCTTTTGGATTTGTTTAGTTGATCCAAAGTTAGAATTAGTTAAGAAAATTATTACTAGTAAGTAATGTTATTGTCAAACAAATAGACTTAGGAATAATGTAAGCCATAATTAGTTGGTGTCATCTTACCCCTTAAGATCCAGGGGGCATAGGCTCAACCCTTTATCCCATATGGAAAGTCCAAGGCATTCCTCAACAATTCTACGAATTTCTGGAGGGCTTATATTCTCAGTGTCAGCTCTGACTCCAAGTTCCTATTCTGTTGAATTTGCTGAGTTTGGAATTGATCTTTTCATCATCTCTTGTTTTCCTTATTTCGTACCATGTCAATACAATGTAGAACCCAGTCTTTCTTCCTCCCTCCCTCTCTCTCACACACATACAGTCCACACAAGGCATTCTTGTATGTAGCCAACTTTACTAGAGTTTTGAAAAGATGAAAGTTACTTTACGAAGATTACAAAAACATACATATGATATTTGTCATCCTTGCTTTTTAAAAACGTCTTCCATCCTTTTCTACAACAATTGGCACTCCAGCCTCCCTCTCTTCATTCCTCCCTCCCTGTGTGCGCACTCTCTTTTAAAAGAAGGAAAAAAATCCCCTCATTCTGTTGTAGAGAATAATTCAGCCCTAACAGACACATATTAGGTCATTTTGACTGCAAGTGACAGAAAACCCAATTCAAACTGCTTTATGCAAGAGAATCTGTTGAGTCTTATAATAAAAGTTCAGGACTAGATCTCGTTTCAGGTATGGTTGGATATGGGAACTCTGCCCTGCTTGCAGATCAGCGTTCCTTCTTTCAGTCCGTCGGCTCCATTCTCCCTAGTACTGACTCTCTCTCAGATATCTTTTGCTCATTGTTGCAAGATTACTGTACTAACTTTTCACATCTTTCAGCATTCAACACCAACTTAAAACATGGGCCTGCCTCAATCCGAGAAGTCTCAGCAGTCTCAATGCATTGCACTGGCGCGAGTGAATCACGTGCCGATCCCTCAGCCTATCATTGTGGGTAGGGGCATGCAGTGCTCCAGGGGTAGGATTAGTCTGATTCAAACCACGTGGAAAGGGAATTCCCTGGCGGTCCAATGGTTAGGACTACTGTCACTGCTGAGGGTCTGGCTTCGATCCCTGACTGGGCAAACTAAGATCCCACAAGCCCCACAGCTCGGCCAAAAAAAACGAAAGAAATGTCCAAACCACATGGAAGGAGTGACTGGCTCCTCAGAAGGAAACCAGTTACGAGGGACATGGAAGGGTGAAACATCACAGAGCAACAGCCGGAAACATCAAGATCCAGTAAACGCCTGATGCACCCACACAGTCAGCTTAGGCATCCCTCTGAATACCTAAGGACTCCCTGCAGTTTTAAAATAATTACCTGCTCAGTTAAGTCTGTAGACAAAGGCCATCTTTCTACTCACTGATAGTTTAGAGAAGGAGAGTTCATTTTTACAGGTACTCTAAAAAGGCCTGCAGGCGCCAGAAATGTTCCATGTCTTGATGGTAGTAATGTACATGGGTGTATACAGATGTAAAACTTCATCAAGAAGTACACTCAAGGTTTGTGCATTTTACCACATACGTGTTATTACACTTCAGTTAATTTTATTTTCAAATTTTCTGCAAGATGACCAACAAATGTCCAGTGTGATTTGGAGTGCAACCAAGCCTCTTATCTTCAGTCTGCCTTTATACTAAGCCTTATTCACCCAAGGTGAAGACACAGCTTTGCTGAGGTCACCAGGATAGGAAATCCAATATGGGTTTGGGCTTAAGTCTTAGCTGGTATTAATACAGTTGTGTTTGCCTGAAGTCTCTTTTGGGCCATATATATCCCTCAGAAACTTAATATATTTACGTAAACATTTAGAGGCTGAAGATAACCTGAAAGATAATGTCTATAATTAAGGCTTCTAAATATTTTCCTAAATTATTCAGGTTAACATATTCAAGGCAGAAAAACAGTTTGCCTTCTATCAGAAACAGAGTTAATCAAAGTCATTAGTCCTTAGTGAAACCACATCAGATTTTCCCTCAGAGCAGATTATAATGGACTTTGAATCCTGTACTACCTATATGACTTTGGGCAAGTCACTTGCTTGTGCCTGAGCTTCAGTTCCACATCTGTAAAATAATAAGTGAGGTTCCCCTCTTCCAAGGCTGCTCTGAGAAACAGAGATGGCATGCACAAAAGGTGTTTGTGAAATGGTTAAGTCTTATTACTATTCTGATCCCCCCCTACCAACTGTTTTTGATAGGATTAATCACATTTTTTTCAGTGCCTCTTTTGAACTTATCTTCTTCGAATGGATTTTTCCTTCATAATTACTTCTAAGTTTAAGTGATTCAAGGGGTTGGTCCAGCAACCCCTTCCATTTTCCAATACCTTAGAACACCTTGCTTGAATTTCACCTTACATTTTTCAGATACTCTATCTATATGGTTTCTTATCTTTCTAGATCTTTTGCAGTTCAATCTTCTAATTCAGTCTGCTTACAATATTATTCCTCTTTGAAATTTCATTGTCAACTGTGGCCAACCTGAGTAAGGACAGTTCTTGATTTCTCTTCATCTGTTTCAATCATTGTATACTTCTCTGACTGTACAAGTACGATGAATAAGGAATAATTGTTGGTACAGAGAAAGTGGCAATTTTCTTTTTGAAAGGTGGGATTATTCTTACATAAGGAAAAGCTTACTGTTTTTCATAAGCTTCTGCAGAGAATTATGAGAAAGGAGATTTAATGAGAGTTGTAAGAACATTTTACAGATTAGTTCACTACCTCAGGTCTATGTACAGAGTGTCTAGCAAGTAGAAAGCATAATTTTAGGTACTTAACTTATACTTTTATCTAATTTAATCCTTCTACAAGTTTGCTATTGTTTTCTTCCTTTTACACGTGTGTTAACTTGTCCAAGGTCACATGGTAAGTTACATGGAAGAGACATATTTGGATAGAGATGCATCTAAATCTAATGCTTGTGCTTTTTCCAAAAGATGTTCTTCAGAGGCCCTTATCTGGTAGAGTTCAGTGGATCTCCAACCAGGTAAAGATAAGACATAAGCTTTGGTAATAGAATACTGACTTGCTAGCCACATGGTTTCTGTACAGGATTCATATATTTCCTTTTAACTAGGGTGTAAGTCAGGAAGGAAGGAACAAAGAAAGAAAAACAGTCACTTTCCTTCTACTGAGGACTGCTCAATAATAATAATAATTTATAAAATGCCAGTCTTAGATTGCTTCAATAGGAACTTCTATTACTTATAAAGAAGGTATCCTAGAAAGTGGGTTATTCAGTGTAAGGATGGATCACCAAGCGATTAATAGAATTAGCCTTAATGAAAATTACAGTGTCTAAGATCCAAGACCAGTAATTGCCACCTTCCAGGACAGTAAAACCTGGACTCAAAAGCCTTCTGGGAAACTGTAATTTTATAAGGTAATTACTTCTTTTAATATTAAAGTGTGAAATTGAAAAATTTGAGAAGACCATCTCAGTATGTCCTCATGGGGGCACATCTGTATTGTAAGTTTTCAAACCCAAATGGCTAGAATGATACAGTTATCAACATTTAAACATGCTAACATGCACATGACTAATATTATTGACATGTTGAGCTATATTCAGGTATTTGTTTATTAAATTAGCATATTGCTAGGAAAAATGTATAATTAAAAGTAGATACTAGTGCCTTCCCCTTCCATCCTTCGTCATTCTTTTGGAAAAGCAGACATTGTTAGTCACTATAAAGTCAAAGATGATCCTTATCCTAGACTCAGAGGCCCGGAAAGTATTACTGGGTCAGGGAGTTACTCAGATTTACAGTCCAAACAAGTTCCTACTCTGAGTGGCTGTGTGCATCACAGCTTTCACATCCCTGCTGTTGAACTATAGCAGCTACTACTGCATTTCTGGGACCTTTTTTAGTTGTTGTTACTGCTTCTCATCTGTGGTTCTCCAGACCCATTGCTCAAGATTAACCAAACATAACACACAAAGATCAATGTTCAGCTTTGAAATATAAAAGCATTATGTCCAAATGTTAAAAACAAGGTCAGCAATAAATCATGTTGGAAAGAAGCAGAATGTCATAAACACAAGACAAGAGATTATAAATCATAATTCACAACACAGGGCTCCACCATCCTAAGAAGTTCGGAAGAAAAAGGACAAAACGTTCAGAGGGTTCAGAGGGAAAGGCAAAGGGGAAAGCCCAGACAGACTAACTAGGTGTCATAGTAACGTTGGTTTGCTCGTTTATTGTTTTTCATCCTGGTGAACATGGTGCTGATAATACTAAACTTTTTGTTTGTTTGTTTGGCTGGTTTTCAAAGGTCACTCTAGGAAGTGTGATATCAGTTATTTAGAGGACCCTAAATTTCATGTGCTCAGTTAAAGATGTTCCTAACATCTTAAGGGCAAAACACTGAAAATCTTATAGTAGAAAGAGTAAACTTACATTGAGTTCTTCTGGTATCCCTTGGGAATGTGGCATCATCCTGACTTCTTTCAATACATGGTAGCAAATCACTGACACAAAGAGAAGAATGATTCACTATAAGTTAGAGAGAAGCCACAACCACAAATCTAAATGTCAGCTTTCTAGGTAAACTACAAAGCTAATAATGGTATAAAACTACTAATGACTGTACATCATATTTTCCTTGTGATGAAACATAATTACAATATGTTAATATTTACAAATCACATTGAGGCTCACAGATGAAGTGAAGTGATAAGTACATAAATATTACATAAATAAGCGATTACACAAGCAAGTTATGCCTCTGAAATTGTGTACTGTAAATCTGAAAACACTAATTGCTTTACAGGACCCAGGCCCATAGACAACATGGGAAGCGATGCTGTTTAGAATGAAATCAACTCCTCTCTACCAAAGAAGAAAATAAGGTTCCAATCTACCTAATTTTTTATATACCACTGGAGAGATTCTGAACACACAGTATCAGTTCAGGATAGTTGATTTGAGAACATGTATAAGTAAATGGCCTGATCTTTTTCTATTATGTGTTCATGTGCAGGCAGTGCCTAAAAATAACTTTTAAATATTTAAAAATATTTGATGGCCAGTATAGTGAGAGGGAAATATATGTGGGGGTAACTCATTCTTTGACTCATATTCAGGTGAGATGTAAATATAAAGTACTGCAAATATCCAAATGTGATTATGGAAAACTTGATTTTCATGAATTTTCTTTTTTTAAGTATAGTATTTTAATCTTTTATAAATAGGAAGGAAAATGGGGAGAAATGGGGAGCAGGAAATCACATTTCTAGTTAATTTTTTTTTTTTTTTTCGATACATGGGCCCCTCACTGCTGTGGCCTCTCCCATAGCAGAGCACAGGCTCCGGATGCGCAGGCTCAGCAGCCATGGCTCATGGGCCCAGCCGCTCCGCGGCATGTGGGATCCTCCCAGACAAGGGCACAAACCCGTGTCCCCTGCATTGGCAAGCGGACTCCCAACCACTGCGCCACCAGGGAAGCCCCCTAGTTAAATATTTTTAACTCACAGCTTTGGAAACTCAAGATTCCAGATCAGTTTGGAAGTTTAAAGAAAGCAAGAATCCAGTCTGCCATATTATACATAGCATTTGGGGATGTGATAAGCTTACTGTTCCCCCCATTCAACAATTCTCTACAGACTCAATTGTAACAATGAGGAGCAGAGAAAATTGTCTTTTTTCTCACTTGATTGCTTTGAAATGACTTATGGCAAAATACCTTAAAATTGCCCTAGAATCAAAGGGCTTTTCTTTGTAGTTCTTCACAAAAATAACTGCACAGGTATTAACTAACCCAAAAGAGCTTTGGTTCTGGGCCCAGATCACACACTAGGAAATTTAGCCCTATTTTACTGGCTTCTTTATTTTTTTATAACATCTTTATTGGAGTATAATTGCTTTACAATGGTGTGTTAGCTTCTGCTTTATAACAAAGTGAATCAGTCATACATATACATATGTCCTCATATCTCCTCCCTCTTTACTGGCTTCTTCCATATTTTCTGAATTTCCTACAAGGGACGTATAACACTTTTATAATCAGAAAAAAAATCACATAAAGAAATTTAGTTCATACCCAAAACTTGCTCAGGGTCAAAAAAAATGAGAGGATAAGTTGGATATCGTGTTGTAAGTTCTATAAGCTCCACCACCTGAGTCTGTGTATAGCCTTAACAACTATTTCTTATGTTTAGTAGCAAACATTTTGGATGATATAAACAAACACTATTACTTCTTCGCCCCTTACTGATGAGCACTGAAGCCTGTGTGCACTTACATAATTTTCTTCAGCATGGAGGTTAAAAAATAAATTATTCAGCAGCTTTACAAACAATGTGAAGGCTGTGTTAATAAATCTGAAGCTCTGGACAGCGTTAAGCCATCTGCGATTTTTGCTAGGGGGAGGCTGACAGGCCTATCAAAGAGAGCAAGGATGAACTTCTCAACAGAAAATTATTATTTTAGGGTGTGTAAGGCGAGGCAACGCATTCTCATAAAAATTTGGAGAGACTGAAGCAGCAGGAGGCTGAAGATTTACCACCAGCTCTGATACTTACAAGCTCTGTGACCCTGGACCATTTACTTAACCTCTCTGACCCTCTGTCTCCATTTATAAAATGATAATAATAGGACCTATTTGGAGTGTTATGGCAAGGATTAAACTAGTTTAAGTGCTTAGGACATCTACTAGAACATGGAAAGTGCTCAAATGTTAACTCTTATAGAAACCAGAACGGTCTTCTCCACTTACATAACAATGGTGTAAAAATGAAAAGCAGAGTTTGAACGTTTTAAAATATATTCATTACACAGTAGACTAGGTTGGACCACTAAGTTCCCTTACCTTCACGCTAACAGTACTATTTGGTATTCGAATCTTCAGCAGCCCCTAAAACGATACCACCTGAGTAATGGCAAATGGAAATTCCCTGTGCGAAATTAGAGAAAGCCTATGCTTGCGTTTAAGGCTCTAGAAGGTTGTTTCTAGAGAGAAAATCATGTTCCATTGGAGGATAAGAATCTGCTTATAACATTAATGGTAAACCATTCCCAAATATTCACGTAGAGTGAGAGAATTGCTAATAACTTGCCCCACGTTGATTTTTCATGACTGCCCCATACAACAGGTATTGTTTTAATCCCTGGAGAAAACTGAGGCTCAGGGAGGTTTTGCTCCCTGTTACACAACAAGTAAACGGCAGCCTGGGCACTCTGCTGTTTAATTGTAAGTGGGGACATCCATTTATTTGAGAAAAAACCACGTTAGTCTCACCCTTTAAAAAAAAAATTGCTGGTGGTGCGGAGGACACCACTGAGAAAGAGAAGAACAAGGAGGAAAAATTCAGTCAGCAGTTTCTTTCCCTGAAGGGCAGAGCCAACCACAATTGCCCCAGAAGCAAAGCCGGAGTTGGCAGACGCCAGGGTGAAAGGACAATCTTCCCGGGAATCTAAGGAGAAGGTGTGCCTTCAAAAGGTAGTCGCCGCGGTACTGCTCCCCTCCCCCACTACCCACTAACCTGTGTGTCGCTAGTTTGGGTTTGCCAGCCGTCGCCAGGGAGTGGAGCAAGACTCTGTGCTATAAACAGGAGCGAGTGCCAGAGCCCCCGGCCAGCCTCTCCAAGGCCGGACTGCCAAGGAAACCTGGCGTTGTGACAGCAAGGGCAATGCCGCACGGCCAGTGGTCACCGAGGAGCCACTCTGGGGAGGACAACCACCCCGCCCCTCAAGGCTCACCTTGAGTGAGGTCTCTCCCATTAGTGAGTTGTGTACGCTCTTAAAATTCCTCTAGCCTGAGTGTTTCAGGAACCGCCGAGAAGTCAAATTGTGTGTGCGCGCGCGCGTGCGCGCACCGGTGTGAGCGTGCCCGTGTGTGCGTCCACGTGGGCGCGCGCGCACAAATGCCCCAGGTTTTCTAGAGAAAAGGTCGAGCTCTTGACCCTCATGGGAAAAACCATATTCAGGAAAAGAACATACCCCTGTCTTCCAGAAAAGAACACCGAGCTCACCACTTTTATTTCTGGAGCAAATGAGCCCAGGCTCTCAGCCCAGTTACCTCTTACAAAACCCTAAGGCACTTAAGAGAGACCACAGGGGAAAAAAATAACTCAACCCCTTTTCTAATCTAAACCTAATCCTCCTTAAACCTCGCCTGACCCGGGCTACCAGGAATGCTGCCAGTGCCAAATGATATGATGTTATTCAGCTTACGTTTTAGCCTGCTGCTCCTGAGCCACAAAATCAAAGGGGAATGTTCCAGCCACCACCTGCTGATGAATGGGTAAACAAGGGCCCGTCAAGAAAGAGGAGCCCCAGTGTTTGAAGACAATGCCTTTGTGTAGTTCTGGCTCTCATAAGGGCACAGCTCCTAAGGAACAGGCTTGAGACATGCATAAATGCCGTGCCAACTAGTTCAGGAACCGGGGTGCAGCTGTTCCTAATGCACCCTTTGCCCCCTGCTACCCCTCAAACCACAAGAGAGTACCCAGGACACCATGTCCCCTCTCCCAGAAGAAGCTGGCAAGGTACAGTTTGTGAACCAGTTAGGTTTATGTTGGAAGAGCATTTTCCACATCATTTTCTGAGAAGCCTCAGCTCTGTAAGAGCAACGTAGAGCTCAGAACGCATGACCTGACTCCCATTTTACCAGAGCAGTGGTTTTGATCTGTTTTAAATCTGGGGGACCTGCATGAGATTTGGGGGGTGGGGGGAGTTCTGTTGCTAAAAACAGAATGTTTGAAAAACATTCTTGTAGTATCAGATTTGGTACATCCTTACACAAGAGGGGTTTAAATGAAATAAGTCTTATAGATCCTGAGATCCAGCAAGCTGGTTTTGTTCTGTTTTCTCTGCTTCCTTCCTCTGAACAAATGTCTCCTTATTACTCTTTAAATGTGTGATCGGATCAGCATCATCCTCTCAGCAATCATAACCCTGGGAAGAGTAGCTAACATTTATTCAGGGTCTGTTGTGTGTCATGTGATGTGCTGGGAGTTTTCCTGCATTATCTTACTGGAACCATTGCAGTGCTCTGGGTGGAGGATCGCTCTCCTTGGCTCTCAGGTGAGGGCAGTGAAGCAGAAACACAACTACAGCAATGACAACATTCACAACAGCAGCTTGCCTCCATGCACTCAGGGCTCTTAAATGATGGACCAGAACTGTAACCCAGGTAGTAACTCAAAACCTGAGTTCTGATTCTGTATAATGTCACCTCTAATGTTTAACAAGCAAGAGGTGTGTGTAAGCGTGTGTGTGCGTGTGAGCGTGCGTGTACTGTGTGTGTAAATCAGATGTAAATTATTTTTACATCTTAAAAATAAATCTCAATAAAGTCTGAAAGTAAAAATAGGAATAAAAAAATTACCCATCATTCCACCATTCCAAGACCACCAACTGTTAATATTTGGGCATATTTCCTCCCAGTGTATTTTTATGTATAATTTTTAGTTCTGCACATTTAAAACAGCTGTGATTGTCTATGCATATTTTATTTTGCATTTGTCACTTAATATGACAACAAAATATGATGATTTTTTCATAACATTTCAAATTCTCTGCCATTTTTACTGGCTAAATAATAGTCTTAGGTGGAGCAATTCAGTTTAACAAACATTTATTGAGCACATAGTATATAATACTGTTCTTTTCTTCAAGGAACTAGCAGTCTAGTATAGGGAAAATAAGGCACATAGATAACTATATGGTTATAATAACTAACACTACTGAACATAGACTGTGTTCCAGGCACTATTCACATGAATGAACTCACTGAATTCTCTTAGCAATCTTATGAGTAGGGACAATCTCTCTACTCTTTTAATAGTTGTCAAAGACTGAGGCACATCTCGCTAACAAGATGGTATTTCTAGGTAGGATAATAGCTCTTTGAAGATGTCCACCTCCTAATCCCCAGAACAAGTTTGGGATAACTTGTTATAGCAGCCATAGGAAATGAAAACACTAGGATTCAAACCCTGGCAGTTTGACTTCTAGAGCCATTATTCTTAACTATGGTCATATATGTTGGGCAAGGCAATTAACTGTGCTCAGGGCACTATAAGCGCCTAAAGAAAGGACACTTAACAGAGCACTAGGGAAGAAGAGGAAGACAAAAACCAGGCTCTTTAAAGCTGGACAGGAGTTCTGAAGGCAGTGAGCGAAGGAAGGATGAGGAATTGAATTACCATACGAAGCTCTCCATGCTTTCATAAGTGAAAAAATTCTAATATTATGCACAATAGTTTTCCCATTTCTGTTTAAATATATGTGTGAGTATATGTTTATAATCATAAGTAAAGGGAAGATAACTTCCATAGTTACCTCTAGACAGTGCGTTTGTGGGAAACGTAAGGGGAGATTTTTACTTTTTACTTACAAATTTTCGTATATTTTGAAAATTTCACCAGACGTGTACTTTGGGTTAAAATTTTTTTTGTAAAATAAGTAAAGTAGTATATATATAGGCCATTTTTCTAAGTTGAAGAAAATAAAATGCATCGCTGGGATGCAAATCTTTGTGCATAAAGCACTGTGCTTCTGTAGAATGATTTCCTTAACACAGAAAATTCCTGGAGGTAGAATTGCTGAACCAATAAATAGAAACATTCGGAAAACCTACATATATTTTAAAAATAAAATATACCAGAGATGGTACCTAGTTAGTAAACCAAACTGTGTGAGAGGAGAGGAGATATTTAACAGGTGAACAGAAGAGATGATAGTTGTCTACTCATATGTGAAGGTTGATACGTGGTATTCAATATATTAGTCTGCTAGTACCACAGACTAGGTGGCTTAAACAATAGAAATTTATTTTCTCACAATTTTAGAGGCTAGAAATCCAAGATCAAGGAGTTAGCAGGGCTCACTGAGGGTTCTCTCCTTGACTTATGGATGGTCTTCTTCTTGTATCTTCACATGGCCTTTCCTCTGTGTATTGGATTAGGGTCACTCTAAAAACCTCATTTTAATTTAATTACCTCTTTAAAGACCCTATTTTCAAGGAAGATACCATGTTCTGAGGTACTAAAGATTAGTACTTCAACATATGAATTTGCTGGGCGGTGGGGGCGGAGGACACACAATTCAGCCCACAACACAAAGAAGGCTGTAGAAGAACAAATCAATACCATTGAAGAGAATTTCTGTTCACTGCGAGAAGGAAACTTTGTAATATTTTAACATCTCCCGTAATGGAACAGAGCTAGAAAATGACATGGTGGTTATGCTGATTTTAGGCTCACTCTTTATTCCCAGCCCTGCCCCAGTGCCGGCCTAGGTCAGTTGGGCTGGGCCACATGAAAACTGCATACACCCTGCTTGGACCTTTCTCTTTGGAAACTTAAACCTAAATCTGCCCTCAGCAACTGCATGACTCTTTCCCAGTACCCATCGTGGTGCCACTTTGTTTCTGCAATCTATCTCCAAAGACAGCAGGATACAGTACAGCATAAATCATGAATAGGAAAAGAGTCTGGTTCCTTTCTCCTCCCAACAAAAGCTCCACTGTAATCTCTGTGTGCCCTTCACCTGTCTTTGATTCAGATCACAATCCTCTCCTATTGGAGTGAGAAGAGAGGGTGAGGATAGTTTCTTGAGCTTTTTGTTAAGATGACAGTACATTGCCAGTAAAGAGAGTTGTAGAGTCTAAATCAGGAATCAGCAAACATTTCTGTAAAAAGCCAGATAGTAAACATTTTAATGTTGCCGGCCACAGGATTGCTATTGTGAGTACTCAACTCTGCCACTGTAGTACCAAAGCAGCCACAGACAAAACAGTAAGGAAAAGAGCACTGTCATGTTCCAATGAAAAAAGCAGTGGACCACCTTTAATCTATGGGCTGTGGTTTGCTATAATTCAAGAAAACTGAGAATATTTACTAGGTTGAATGAAAGTATGCAGCGAGCCCAGACTGATAAACTATGAATTGTATCAATTTCTTTTGTTGATTTACTTAATACACTATGTATATCTGGGTTTAAATTATAGTCTGGTTCCTTCTGAACACTCTCCGTTCATTTTTTATTATAAAGAGGGAAGCTCTGAAAATTAGTTTAATAATACATATTTCTGAACCTGAACTTTAACTTTTTAAAAAAAGGTTTTGCCACATAATGCTTAGGTTAAATCTGCCACAGAAACAACACAACTGCAGGCTATAATTACAAAATAAGGCACAGAGATAAAGGTCAAGATAAGTCCCAAAGAGCTGGTGTTTCATTCTGTTATTCATTCAACCAATATTTGCATATGTGCTATGTGCAAGGCACTAGAGCAAGTACTTCAGAGAATTCCAGGATGAAATAGACATGAACCCTATCTTCAAAGTCTGTTTAATAAAGTGACAATAGAACACCCTGGCCATCAGTTGTTAGCCTAGGGAGAGCACGTAACCAAGTTACAATAAACAGCTCTTCCTGTACAATTTGAATCTAAAGTAGAATACCATGGCTGGGAGAGCATGCAACTATTTTATCAAGGAGAGTTCATTGCCTCATTCTGTGATGGGCTTATTTCACTTAGCATAATGTTCTTAAGGTTCATCTCTGCTGTCACAGATGGCAGCATTTCCCTTTTTAAGGCTGAATAATATTCCATTATATGTATGGAATATGTAATGGGCCTTCAAAGACCCATCCCTTCTCTGGGTCAAGTTATTTTTAAATTAGATTAGGAACCAATTTATATTTAAATAAATAAATTAGTTAAGCAGAATGAGAGAATAGGAAAATTTTTCAAAATGATGCCCCTTCCTATTTTATGCTTGCTATATGTAAGAACATACATGTAAGCATAACAACTTAGGGATTCGTGGGGAAAGTAAAGAACAAAATATAAAAATTTCTTTGCAGAGTGCAGTTTGGATCCTTCATTTTCCCACCTCTTTAAATCTTAACTGCATAGTCCTGAGTTCCATTGAAGACCCACAGATTCCAATTCAACAGGGAGCTGTTTTCTCCTTCATGGAAAAATCTCCATTTTAATGATTGCTACCCAGGGCTGCCTTATTAACTAAAGTGGGCACAGAGACTCAACTCTCAATTGTTGGTGATTATTGTAAGGTAATTCTTGCCACTTTTCCCTCCCCCAAGGGGCAGTTTAGCAGAAAATGTCCCACTATTTTTTTTTTTTTTTTTTTTTTCGGTACGCGGGCCTCTCACTGCTGTGGCCTCTCCCGTTGCGGAGCACAGGCTCCGGACCCGCAGGCTCAGCGGCCATGGCTCTCGGGCCCAGCCCCTCCGCGGCATGTGGGATCTTCCCGGACTGGGGCACGAACCCGCGTCCCCTGCATCGGCAGGCGGACTCTCAACCACTGCGCCACCAGGGAAGCCCAGTCCCACTATTAATTTAACCAATTGAAAAGAAAATAAAACTAACAACCAAATAAATCTGGTTTTGGTTGGTAGAAGAATTGGCTGCCTATATGGTGCATCATGAAGGTTGAAGAAAGGCTCATATCTGCCAGTATCTGTGTCCCACCAGTATGCCAGGGGGCAATTCTGTGGCTTGGGTTCTCCTAAATTCCAAATACATTACCTACAAGGTATAATAAGTTATACATTAAACTGTTATTTATTTCAACCACAGCTTATTCGCCTTTAGGCTCCTTATGCTTCTGCTAAAGCAGGTGTCTACAAGCTTTTTCTGTAAAGAGTCAGATAGTAAATATTTAAACTCTTTAGCCATTATGGTCTCTGTCACAACTACTCATATCTGCCATTATAGTACAAAAGAAGCCATAGACAATATGTAAATGAATATGTAGCTGTATTTCAATAAAATTTTGTTATGGACCCAGAAATATGAATTTTATATAATTTTTACATGCTGAAAATTCTTTTTCAATCTTTGGGTTTTTTTCCCGCAGCCATTTAAAAATATAAAAACCACCCTTAGATCGGGGGCCATACAAAAACAGATGGCAGGATGGTTGGGTCATAGTTTGCAGACTCTTATTCTAAGCAAAAACCATTTGCTATTGTAAATACGTTTCCTATGCTATTCCACTGCTCCTGCTGTTTCTTCTACTTAGAATGTTATTTTCCTGTCCCTACACTTCCATATTGTACTCATAACCTGGTTCAATTACTCTCTCCCTTCCAAAGTAACTGCTCATACTCTTAAGTGCCTTCGTCTGTACCTCTCTGATAGCCTCAATCACTTCTGATCTGCATTACTTTGTGGTACAAGATGCTTTATTTTTTTAGCCTCCATGGCGCTGAACTTAACATAGAGTTAACACTCATAAATGTTTCTCGAGTCAAGGCAGCACCATTAGGGAATTCCCTGGCAGTACAGTTGTTAGGATTCTGCGCTTCTACTGCAGGAGGCACGGATTCGATCCCTGGTCAGGGAACTAAGATCTGGAAAGCCACATGGCATGGCCTAAAAAAAAAGGCAACACCATTAGCATTTAGGAAACAATATAAGAGTGGAATAAAAATAAAGTTGAAAGACAAGTGAAAGGTATGCTTAACACTTGTAGAGGGTTGAATGGTGCCCCCTAAAACAATATGTCCACCTTCTAATACCTGGATCCTGTGAATGTGACCTTATTTGGAAAAGGATCTTTGCAGATGCAATTAAATTAAGGATCTTGAGATAAGATTATCCTGGATTACCCAAATGGGTCTTAAGTCCAATGACAAATGTCCTTATAAGAGAGAGAAGAAGACATACAGAAGAGAGGGCCATTGAGGACGAGGCAGAGACTGGAGTGATGCAGACACAAAGATTGCCATTGCCACCAGAAGCTTGAAGAGGCAAGGAAGGAGTCTCCCTTTGAGCCCCCAGAGGGAGTACAGCCCTGCTGACACCTCAGTTTTGGTCTTTTGGCTCCAGAACTATGAGAAAATACATTTCTATTGTTTTAATCCACCCAGTTTGTTCTAATTGCTATGACAAAGCTCAGAAGCTATAACAACCTCCTTCTCCAAGTTGAGTTAATATAGAAATAGCTATTATTTATTTAGCACTTATTATGTGCAGCTTTACACAGATTATTATATTAAATATTCACAGCTATCTGTTGAATTTGGCATTATCCTTATCCCTTGTACAGATGAGAAAACTGACATTCAGAGAAGTCAAGTAACCTACGTAAAGAGCCACTCAGCTAGTAAGTGATGGAACCAGAATTGAACCCAGCTGATCTGACTTCAGAGTTCCCTCCTCTTAATCACTGTATCATCTGTGAGAGTCTTCCTAATTATTCTTCTGATATTTCACATATGGTAAAAAAGATGGGGGAAATATTGGTTAATGGTTTCCTTCTTTGGGGGATGAAATTCCTCAAACTTGATTTCTACTATACCAGGAACCCATTCTTTTTTCTTTTTTTTCTTTTTTTTGCATTAAATAATTCTGTATTATCTCACCTGTAATTATCTCACCAGATAATTTCAATAAAATAAAACAGATATTTAAAAGTTTTTACATATATTTTCCTGTTTTGCATTAAATAATTTTCTATTATCTCACCTGTGATAAGAAACACCAGATAATTCCACTAAAATAAGATATATATTTTTAAATTTTTACATAGAATTTTTATCTTGCTAAAGATTATATAAAAATAAATGTACATTTATCCCCCAAATTTCAAGAAAAATTTTTAGTATTTGCAATAAGCCCAGCAGCTCATTCTTGATGAGCAAGGATAGGATAGTATGCTGCTCAGGTCAGGACAATAAATCTCTCTCTCTCTCTCTCTCTCTCTCTCTCTCTCTTTCTGTGTCTGTGTATGTTTCCTTCCTTCCCCTTCTCTCTCTGATTTTCAGGGGGAAAAAAATGGTTTCTGATCGCTTTTTAAAAGGTATGGCCTTCACAAAGTCTGTTTCCCTAAGCAGCCCTATTTGAATGCATTTAACAATCTTAGCTTCTAGTTTCCATTAAGGAAAATAAACACGAGGAAACACAACTCCAGGCAGCACTGGGAAGATGCCAGCAATGGAAACATTAGGCTGTTGCTGGGTGAGTCAGGGGGAGCAAAGTGCCCAGCTGCCACTGAGACTGGCCGTAGGAAAAGGCTCTGTGCATCAATGCCAGCAATACACAGTGACCCACAGTTAGGATCCACTAGGGAAGCCAGACAGCACAATGTTTAAAAGTATGAGTGCAGTTGAGTCTAGATTTGAGTGTCTTGGTATCATCACACACCAGCTGTGTGACCTGGGCCAACTGAGCTCAGTCTTAGTTTTTTCATCTGAGAAGTGGGACGATGATAGTACTTATTTCATAGGTAATGGTCATGTAAGAAGCTGGCACATGAAAGCACCCAGTACTATCAGAGTGTTGGTGATTAAATTGTTTATATTGAAGCCTTGGAAGGAGTGAAGGGTATTTTAACTCACTGCCTTTCCTTTCACCATCCTCCACCACTGGTTCTCAATTTCTCATTTACTAGGTGTGACTCTGCTACTTCATTAGCTTTTGCATAACTATCTGAAGGTTAAAAATAAGTTGAAAAGAATAAAAATAAGAATGTCCAGAGCTGACACAAACTCTCTTTTAAAAGATAATTACAAAATAAAAGATGCTTTCAGAGAAGAGAGATTTTTACATGACCAAAATTAAAATCTTTACCCTGTATACTAACCCAAATAATACAGATTATTTCATAACTCCATTATAGGAAAATCTAGTTAAGGCCATTTTCATCACTTAATTCCTCTCATCCCCCACTCCTGCTGCCTCCTAGAAGCATTCATTATCTCAGGATAATTTCACTGATTATTGAGGCATTATTATTCTGCTGCGTCTACTGTGAACTTTTTATTCCTAAAATCACTCCTTTGCTTCAAAGATGACACACTGGTAAGAATACCAATTTTTCCCTAGACCTGTATAAACGAGGTCCCATAGCCCCAGCATTTGAAATTTGAAAAACCAGAATGTATGATATCATCAGTAGAGAGTAGCACATAGTAGCAGTCATTGTAACACTCATTTTGCTAATAACACTTAGCACTTCCTTACCACCATCTTCTACTACTCTTACTTTCAAAGCATTTTCTATCTTCTTGATATAGATTATATATGTATGCATTACTATACACATATTTTTATGGTAATGGTTATGGACTACAGTATTATACACTCTTTATGTTTGGTATTACTTGTTGATGGACTGAGACCCAGGGAAAGTGAATTAGTTGCCTAGGCTGGCATAGCAAATTCATTACAGAACCATAAACCCAGACTGCAGATTTTGATTCCTTGGAAGTCCCAAGTTTATGTATTCTTGAGATGACGGTAGAACTATATGCCTTAGCCCTTCCAACCAACTTTTAATAGCATTGTGTCTTTTTTTTTTTTTTTGGCTGCGTTGGGTCTTCGTTGCTGTGCACGGGCTTTCTCTAGTTGCAGTGAGCGGGGGCTACTCTTCGTTGTGGTGCATGGGTTTCTCGTTGCGGTGGCTTCTGTTGTTGTGAAGCACAGGCTCTAAGCGCACGGGCTTCAGTAGTTGTGGCACAAGGGCTCAGTAGTTGTGGCACACGGGCTTAGTTGCTCCGTGGCATGTGGAATCTTTCCGGACCAGGGATCGAACCTGTGTCCCCTGCATTGGCAGGCGGATTCTTAACCACTACACCACCAGGGAAGTTCCCCGTTGTTTCTTTATATGGTTACCATACTAACTTTGTTTCCTTAGTCAGCTTAATTCTGCCCCATCCTAAAGAACTTTACCTTGATCTGTCCTGATTTCCCCTTCCTGGAAAATTTCCCTTCACGCCTTCATTCTTTCTCTTAGCCCACTGGAATCTGATTCCAACCTCAATAATTCATTGTTATCTTCAAGGTTACTAATGAACTGCTTGCCAGATATAGAGACCCTTTCTCAATCCTCATCTTTTTTTTTTTTTGGCGGTACGCGGGCCTCTCACTGTTGTGGCCTCTCCCGTTGCGGAGCACAGGCTCCGGACGCGCAGGCTCAGCGGCCATGGCTCACGGGCCCAGCCGCTCAGTGGCATGTGGAATCTTCCCGGACCGGGGCACGAACCCGCGTCCCCTGCATCGGCAGGCAGACTCTCAACCACTGCGCCACCAGGGAAGCCCTCAATCCTCATCTTAATTGATTCTGTATCACCTGAGATGACTGGGCATGGTCACCTCCTCAAAATTCTTTACTCCTTTTTTGGGGCCATCCTCGACTCTCCTGACACACCCTGGGATGGTGCCGTCCTAAGACTCCTTTTTGTTAATGAAGATTGCTTGAGCACTTACTATGGGACAGACATCATGTTAAATACTTTACATGAGTAACTCAAGGGTCAGCCTTTCTGTCTTTCCAGAATCATCTTCCTCTAATTTATTTTTGAGGAAATGGGTTTGTGTCATGTTCTGTTCCTTAGTCTGAGCTGCTGTCTGCTTCACTTTTGTCACTCGTACCTATAATGTTATTAAATATGACTACAGATAGTTCCCACTTTGGTGGGTTCCAAAATTTGTAAACTAGTTATTTGGAGTTTTTTTTTTAATTTTGTGTGTGTGTGTGGGGGAATGTGGGAAATGGTAGCCAGGTCCTTATGATAGCACTCAAAAGACAATTTCACCCGTAACAAAATTGATCCATGATATTATAGATCCCAACCATTATTCCTAACAGTTTCTCTGTGAAAACTCATCATTTTCAAAGATTTGAAGGATGTGTGGATGAGTATGTAGAGTTTATTTTTACACGGTAAGATGTTGTCCTTCACTGCATTTCTGTCTAGAAGCAAAAAAAAAAAAAAAAGTCCTTGTGTTCCAAGAGTGAGCTCCTTTCTTAACGGGCAACTATGTAATGAAACTTAGATGGGAGGTTGAGTGTCCCCAGTCTTCGGTCACTGCTCAGAGAAAGCAAGCTTTCAGGGATGTGGTGCTCAGTCTGTTATAGAAAACCCCATGCTGCAGGTTTTAAAGCGCCTTTCTTTCCCCCCAGTTCTTCCTTCTTATTCTTTGCTACCTCGACTGCCTGTCCTTTTTAATAATGATTCCAATATTCCCTGGGCCTGGGATAAGTATCTGTTCCTTTAGAGTAGAAGAAGCAATTATTTCGTCATGGGACTGGCTTGGGATTTAGAGGACCAGGTTTTAACACTGGTCTTCTCTCCTTCCAGCTTCTCCACCCCCTCATTCCTTAAAAAAGGGATGTGGACAAAAAAATGCTGCCTGCCATTTCAGTAAACAAGGGATGCAATGGCCATACAGCCATCAGCCCTTGTAGCCACGCCTGACGGTGCACCCTGAGGGGAATTCAGGATGGAGAAAAACAGGATAACAGCCCTCGATAGTTAAGATGCATATCAACAGAATGATTTCAGTAAGTCCAGACTCTTGCATCTTTCCATACATAGGAAAGTACTGAAATCACTAACCTGAGATGTCTGTTTTTTTGTGACTAGCAGTAATCTTTTGATGTTTGACTACATTTTTTTTTAGCAAAAACACCTATATATCCTGGCTCCTCCCTTACCTCTTTGGAACAGACTGTCAGAGCTGAGAAGCTGATTCTCCAGGCTACAGTCCTTGTAAGGTTCCTGAATAAAACATAATTCTCAACTTTTAGGTTATGCAGTTTGTTTTAGTTGACAGGGTTCTTGCTCTTCAGCCTCTCTGGAGTCAGACTTTCGATGTAGGAGGGCAGTTTGGGAGAGACTGTGCAAAAATGGTTTGCCCCTGGTCTGGATTCTAATGGAATCCAGGTTTTCCTACATATACCATATATGTGTTTTCCAATCACTACCATTATGCAAAGCCACATGAAGGAGAACAGGCATCACTATTATTCAAAGCCATATAGAGACCCATTCTCCTTTATGTGTTCTTGTGCCCTTTTACAACTTTTCCCCAAAGCCCGAATGTGCGGACTTTTACCTGAGCATGTTGTGACTTGGTCCAGCCGTCTGCCCAGGTTAAGATTGTCTTCCTTCAACATTCCCTTCAATCTAAACTAACCATCTGCTTCCTTTCATGTTTGGAACCATCTTAGCTCTCCTTTTTGTTGGGTAATCATGAAATACCCAGGATCTTGCCCAGTTGATAATTTGCCTTGGCTTCTTTGTCTTCTACTGATTAAGATCAGAAGCTACTGGTCTCGGTGATATTCTCTCTGCTTTGTTCTAACACCTAGTACAAGTATTGTTCACTCATTAAATCATAACCCCCTTCGGCTGAACTTGTTCGAAGAATAAAACAAATGCTTCATCTGCATATAAACCTGTTATTTCTTGGCCAGTATAAGATTTAAAAGACATTTTAAAAATCACATGTATCGTCTTTATCAACCTTAAAAATTTCAGAATTGTATTTCATTTAGTCTTCTGTCCTCTGTAAAAATATCAACAAGTAACACTGGAAGACAGCTTTTCTTCAGTTTGTTTTGCATTATCTTTAATAGTCCCATTTTCTTATTTATTGTTAGGGCTCAAGCACAGTCAAATCATCATTAATTAAAATGCTCGGGCTTCCCTGATGGCACAGTGGTTGAGAGTCCACCTGCCGATGCAGGGGACACGGGTTCGTGCCCTGGTCCGGGAAGATCCCACATGCCGCGGAGCGGCTGGGCCCGTGAGCCATGGCCGCTGAGCCGGCGCATCCAGAGCCTGTGCTCCGCAACGGGAGAGGCCACAACAGTGAGAGGCCCGCGTACCGCAAAAAAAAAAAAAAAAAAAAAAAAAAAAAAAAAAGCTCAAGGTACTCACAGAAAGCATAAATAAAACAGAGTGGAGAAGGCAGCCTCAACTTTGTATTTTTCGAGGTGGGTTAGCTTAAAAGGAAAGGCATGTTCTCTAGCTTGAAAATCAGAAAGGAGATACTTTTTCTACCCCATTAAAAGGAAATATGAAGCCACTGATTTTCCAAGAGAAAGGTCTTTTTCAAGCCCCTCTGAGGGTTAACTTTATGACAAAATGGAAGATTATCCTCTGCCATCTGTCACTGAAACCTAGTCTCCATTCTATATCTAAGCCTCAGAGCAGGGAGAAAGTAAAAAAAATTGAGAGACATCAATGTTCTAGGAGCTATTTCACAAGTTTATTTCTCATTTGTCTTCATCAGAAGGATTTCAAGACTGAAACATTTAATAGATCTCTCACTGACAGCTGATGGGAAGATCAGTGATCAAAGGCTGGAGATATTTGGAAAAGGAATGTGTTTTGCTGTGGGGATTGATGGGAAAATGAGGAGGAGAGAGAACTTGAGTTCTTGAAGTGGAGACTGATTAAGCTAAAAGCCCAAGAAACCTCTCTGGGGGAAGGAGAACAATGGATTTCACCTCCTCTTAGAGGCAGCATGCTGTGTCCATCCAGGGAAAGGCAGGCTACCTGCCCTTCAGAGAAAAGTGTAGTAGCCAAGTGGTGCTCTTGAGAAAGTCAATTGCAGGAGGCTTCTCACACGTGACAGGTTCAGCTGTGTCTGAGAGTGAATGTCAGTGAAACAACCCATGTGAGGTAGTCATGGCTTTTGTGAAGAAACAGGGCATTCAAGACATGATTCCTTTGGTTCTGTCAGAATCATTTACCAGAAGTTCATTTCACTTGTCTATTTTTCTAGCCTCTATGAATCCAGGCCCTTCCACAGTATTTCAATCGAGAAATGGGACTGCAGAGATTTTTGTCTTTTCAGTTCATAGACTACTTATGAGGTCAATGAAGCTATTGATTCCACTCACATGCATTTATCACTTGCTCCCCTTCTCACCCTCCTCCCTTGAAGTTTACTGATTCGTTCCAGAAACAAAGGTGGAGGCATTGTCAGATTATATACTTGAATTTGAACTGACCCACAGTTAAGCTTGAAGCAAAAATGAAAGACTCTTTTTGCTGGTGGATAGTGCAGGAAAGTGCAAACAGAGATGTCTGTGGCCAGGAAGAATGCCTCATGGTGACCCTTAAGACCAGCAGATGTTCAAAGTGGGGAGAGTGTCACGGAAGAGAGTTAGTGGCTGAACCTCTAACTTCCTGCAACCTCTAAATCCATCCTTCTATTTAAGAGGAAATGAGGCCTGAATGAGAGTCCTTCTCCCCTTCTGGAATCCCCAAATGTTAAAGCTGGAAAGGTGAATACACACCTTTCATTTTACAGGTGCCCAGAGATAAAATGACCTGTCTATGGTCATGGAGCTGCTTCACAACAGACCCAGAAGCACCCTGTGATTTTCCCGAGACCCAGTTCACTACAGTCCAGTGATAGAGATTCTCTCCTTGACCAAACTCTATTCAGGCTTCTCCGAACTCACTTCTGAAATAAGCCTTGACTTTTGGGCTTCTGTGATTGTCTCTGCATTGTCCAGTTTTAGTAAGAAATCCTAAATCATTTTAACCAAATCTCACACTCTGTCTGATCTCCCTGGCCTACCTTTCAGCAAGAATCCTGTTAGGTTGGTTTAGCCAGAATCCTCCCTTGCCCTTAGTGATTTCTATTCACTGACCACTCCCCCGCCCCCAATTCTGCTGCTGGACTACAAATTCCCACTTTTCCTTGCTGTACTTTGAGTTGAGTCCATTGCAGTGGTCCCTACATCTATCATGATGGTCCTGAATAAAGTCTGCCTTGCCATTCTTTAACGAAGTGTCATGAAATTTTTTTTTTCTCTAACACTGGTCTGGGGAACCATTTATTTTCTAATCATCATATGGGGGGGGGGCGGAAATATGGATTCTCCATTCTCTGTTCTTACAATTACAAGGGGTGGGGGAAGAGGACTAAAATCCTTAACTGAAAATTTAAGATTTCTATCAAAAATATATCTTCATTGTTGACTAAAAGGTTTCTTTTTTTTTTTTTTTTTTTGCAGTATGCGGGCTTCTCACTGTTGTGGCCTCTTCCGTTGTGGAGCACAGGCTCCGGACGCGCAGGCTCAGCGGCCATGGCTCATGGGCACAGCCGCTCCGCGGCATGTGGGATCTTCCCAGACCGGGGCACGAACCCGTGCCCCCTGCATCGGCAGGCGGACTCTCAACCACTGCACCACCAGGGAAGCCCGGTTTCTTTCTTTTTAATGAAACCCTGTCTTATTTCTAGAGGATGGGTAGATGACACATAAACTCTCAGACGGTCTGCTCCTGATCCCATCCCCATGATTCACATTATTCTTATCCCCACCCTCAGTTACCCTATGAAATTTCCCAATTCTAGTATTACTTTTGAATGCTAAGGACATGCAAATTAATTTTTTAAATTCCTGTACACATTAGCAAAATATTACTAAAACTATAATTTAAAAACCTCACCAATCTGTTTAAAGAGAAAAAAGGCGACTGAATTATCAATTATTTTGAAAAAAATTAAGTTAACATACTAGCAACAAACGAGTTTATAGATTAAAAAAAATTATATGGGGGGCTAGATAAGAATGAACTGTAATCAGCATAGGAGGTTTTTTTTTTTTTTTTTTTTTTTGCGGTTAGCAGGCCTCTCACTGTTGTGGCCTCTCCTGTTGCGGAGCACAGGCTCCGGACGCACAGGCTCCATGGCTTGTGGGATCTTCCCGGACCGGGGCAAGAACCCACGTCCCCTGCCTCGGCAGGCGGACTCTCAACCACTGCACCACCAGGGAAGCCCAGGAGTTATTTTTTATTTTTCCAAAGGAATTTGCAAAATTTGTTTGCAGATGGAGCACAGTCTTTGAAACCTTTGCTGCACTATTGAACCACTTAGCAGACACAAACCATTCTCACCTCCACCAACTCCAGACTCACACTTGGAATGATTTACCCAGCTCTAAAGAAGTGTCTTCCATTTCAAGAATATGAAAATGAGGTTTTATTTTTATCAGCAACTTATTGAAGCATTTGAAAGTTAAAATGTACATAAAACAATCATTTGCTAAATGCATCAACCCCTTGGGGGCTCTAATTAACAGTTGTGTTGATCTAGATGCATAAAGCTTTCCATTTGTTGTCACTTCCAAAATTCTTGTCAAAGTTGTCATCAGACTGAAGGTCTGACTCATTTTTAGCTTATCTGAGCAGGCTGCTCAGATCTGTCAGTTATAATTGTCCTTCTTACTTCTCTACTCATTTTGGTTAAAATTCTTGCCTGCACAGCCCACCAAACCTCTCCCCCGCCAGTTGTCCCAATTGTCACAACTGGATTTAGTATTTGCTAAGATTTCCAGTTGTAAATTCTACTTCATTCTGGATCTGGTTAGTCATAAAACAGCTTCTGCGCTGGATCAGCCTGAAGTGGGGCGAATTTTCATCCTTTTAAGAATATTTTATGAATTGGTAAGGTTTCCTCTAGATAATTTATTTTCTATATATTGATAACCTTCTCATTAATAAAATAACTAATAACTCCCTGGTGGATATTGCAGGATGTTTTGGGAACTTTATTAGCTAGTTTCCAAAACCTAGTGTGCACTGTCGCTATATTGTCCTCTAAAGTAAATATGTTCTACCTATTTAATGAGAGAGAGGTGACACGGGAGCTAGTCACTGTTTTTTTGCATTTGTTGTTGCTGCTTATCTTTCTCTTCCTTTTAAGTAGTTAAAAATTAGAGGATGCCAAATAATGAGTTTTCATTAGAAGCATTATGAAGGGTGAAAAAAACACATACTGGCTCTTGAAAGAGATCGATTCCTGATGTAAAGAAAAACAAACATCACGATGAACCAGGCTCTGTGAAAAATGCTGGAAATCAAAGATGAATTCATCACAGTCAGTCTTCGTATGCCAAGGGCTTTAAAGGCACCAAACTCTGTTTTCTTTTAGTTAGATGATGTTATATACCTGCATGAAACAAAACAAAACAAAACAAAATCAAACAAAACGACACCAACTTGAGCCAGAGGTTGCATTAGCAAGCTGGGCCATGAGGCAGTAGCACAACTTCATTCATTACTCTTGTCCCACTGTGATACATCCAGGTAGCCCTCCTTCATCTGGTAACTATGCCACTGGAAAATGTGATCCCAAAGTCACCCTAACAGGGAAAGGGGAGGAAGGAGGCTTAAGCAGAATGCTTTCAAGGGCTAAATTGAGAAGTGGCTTACTTCGGTTCTGCCCAGTTTGTTGGTCAGATTGTGACACATGGCTAACTGCAAGGAACCCTGGGAATAACTGTCTTCCCATGTGCTGGGGAAGAGGAACTGGGGTGGTGGGCACTTAGAGCACTGTTTCTGCCATGTAGCCAGAGATCATTTTCTTTGGAATCCTTCAAAATAGGTATCAACATTGAAAATAAATGCCAATATTTCTCACAAGAAGAAGGAAATGAAGCTTTTTAGGATCATCATGATACTTCTCAAAGAGAGCTATCGGTTTCTTTATGAATCTGTCATGTCAAGGAAACAGTATACATTAATATAATTTTTATCTGTGGTAAGATTGTTGAAGTCAATAATATTCATGTAAAAACATATGTGGATCACAGTCAACATAATTGCCTTTTCTGCATATTATAATAGTTAAAGCAAGGCTCCTTGGAAACATATTCTAATCTAAACTTTTTATGGAGTGAGTTGAATTGTGTCTCCCAAAAAGACACGTTTAAGTCCTAATCCCTGGTACCTGTGAATTATTCGGAAATAGGGTCTTTGTGGCATAATCAAGTTAAGGCGAGGATATTCTGGATTAGGATGGGCTCTCCATCCAATGACTGTTGTTTTTATAAGAGAAAGGAGAGAGAAATTTGCACACAGAGACACAGACACAAAGGAAGAAGGCAGGCCATGTGAAGTCAGAGGCAGAGATTGGAGTGATGCAGCTACAAGCCAGAGAATGTCAAGGATTGCCAACAACTACCAGAAGCCAGGAGAGAGGCACGGAATGGATTCTCCATCAGAGCCTCCAGATGGAACCAGTCTTGCTGACACCTCAATTTCAGACTTCTAGCCTCAAGAACTGTGAGAGAATAAATTTCTATTGTTTGAAGGCACCAAGTTTGTGGTAATTTGTTATGGTAGCCCTAGGAAACTTGTACACTTGATTTACAAAGAGCCTGGTCTTTAGGAGAGAGGTACCATCTTTAGGCTCCTACTGTGTACAAGGTACTGTTAGACATTGGTGATACAAAGGTGGGTATGAGGAGCTTGCAAATTAGTGGAGGTGAAAAACATGCAAATAAACATATTTGAATTAGACTGTGGGAGAACATTTTTGTCTTTTAGAATCTTCAACTAAAAAAAGCTAACAATATCAAAAATTATGTTTTACATTGTCCTTATTCCTCCTCCAATAGTCAAAACATCCAGTTCATTTCAACAGATGTCTGGGCTTAATGGTGCTCTTCGAAGACATCAAGTGTATTACTGATATTGTACAATGCTATGGTATCCCATTTGTGAAGTTGTAAGGAAACGATTATTTGATGTTTTGGTATTTGTTAAGACTTATGCTTTAGAGTTTTGCTACAAGCTAAAAAGTATACAGCAGTCCATAATTCTTGGAAATCATTTCATATCAGAAAAACAAGGGCAAGTGAAAACCAGTTCTTCATGAAGCAGGTTGATTTTTTTTTTTTTTTTTTTTTTTTTTGCGGTACGCGGGCCTCTCACTGTTGTGGCCTCTCCCATTGCAGAGCACAGGCTCTGGACGTGCAGGCTCAGCGGCCATGGCTCACGGGCCCAGCCGCTCCGTGGCATGTGGGATCTTCCCGGACCAGGGCACGAACCTGTGTCCCCTGCATCGGCAGGTGGACTCTCAACCACTGCGCCACCAGGGAAGCCCAAGCAGGTTGATTTTTGATGCCAAACAAAACAGTTGTTTTGTGTTTGACATGGAACATCCAACTTGGAATACCACCAACTAGAAATCATTTTTTGAGGAACAGCAAGTGTCAGTAAACCCCTGAGTACATGCTGGGAAGTACACTCATATAAATGATGCTGATAATCGTCTGACTGCATTTGGAATTATCCTTTGTGTTAAATCTGCTAAATGTGAGACCAAATCATTGTCAGTTCATTACTGAAGAACCACTGTGATACTATAATGGGGTCCAGACTCCATGACTGTGTAACTCATGGCTTTTTAAGTTTTCATTATTGACCTAACTTTGCTATAGAAATGATTAACTGCTGTTTTCAAGACCTAGGATTCTCTAACGGACTAAATAAAATGACCTCAATGAATCTCATTGGCTCAGTTTTGGTAGTACAGGTAGAAAATGCCACATTAAATTTGTCATGTTCAAATAGTTATGTGCTGTCATACAGTTCCCTAAGCGAGAAAAAATAAAGAGGAATTTTTTAACAAGTTGGTTCTGGTTTGGCACATGAAGTCAAATCTAGTTCAACTCCATTCATGGGAGAATAGAGAGTCAGCTACAGACAATTTACAACAACAGGTAACACTGAAGTTCATTTGTAGTCACAGGTCACCAAGGAGGTGCTATAAACCTAAATTACAAGATGGCCCAGCACATAGCAGATACTCAGGTCAAAGGATACCAAGAAAACTGCCCAGTAGCTCATCCCTACCTTCTCTCAGAAGGTCCCCAAAGTCATTACATCTCAAAGAGAACTTTATTGCCTCGTATATGGTCATTCAGCCTACTCTGTCTACACTCGCCACTATGTGAACCACTTCTTGAAGTCTGCTGCTCTTTGCAAGAGGGAACTCACAGATGCTTCTAAATACCTTGCAGAGGTCTGTATCTTCCCTAGACTCCCATAACTCCGCCCATCTTGGGCTACAGCTGATGACCTGTTCTTGCAACATAGGTAATCTGGCTTAGACAAGTATTAATCTGAGGGGCTCCACTATCACAGTTCATCTCAATGGTTATAGTTCTCTCTCTTCCACAGGAGGGAGATAAACCATTCTGCTTTTGTAATAATCATTGAGAGCTTGGCATTGATATCTCCTCCACTACTTTCCAGCTCTGGTCTTTCTTAACTTGGCTGAGATAGTTTGGGTTGATGGTGGGGGGCAGAGTGAAGGTGAGATGGCAAAGAAACTGTGCAAATATTTTTAGGCATCAGCATCAGTTCTGTGCTAAATGCTGTGCTCACCTCTTTTGATTTTGTTTCATTTAATTGGGACAAGAATCCTGTAAAATTGTCTTGTTAGGCCCACTTTCCCATTGAAGAAATAGGGGTTAAATAACCTGCCCCAAACTACATTGCTATTAAGAACCGAAGCAAAGACTTGAGTCTACTTTCAAAGTCCTTGATTTTTTTCCTACTACGTTCCTTTTTGAGACACGATTTAAGCATGCCCAGCCTTTTCAGTTAAGGTCACCTCTACCTCACTCCAGCCCTGGGGCCCTTCCTGTTCCTGGGAAGATCACAAGGCACACTTCTCTAAATGACTCTGTCCCATCTCTCGGGACCAAAAACTCATTCTAGTAATCCTTCTGTATTCCCTTAGCATAGGCTCATGTGACCCTGGATTGCATTTAGAGAGATGAAGCCAAGACCTTGGTAATAACTTCATACTCATACCTATCTTATGATTACTGTACTTACATTAACATAAATGGGTGCCTACTGTTCTGAAAATGCTTTTGAACAAGATTCTGAAGTTGTGCCAGGGAGCACTGGCTAGGTATGCTGGGAGCTGTCTGATTTCCTTGTCTTGGATTCTTGCTAACCTTTTCTCGACAATTCACACAATGAAGAGGAAAAGTGATACTAATGAAATATTTATCTTCACCGCTGTTCCTTTACTCTTCTCCAGAGCTAGAGAAATGCAACTTTTTTTTTTTTTCTACTACAGCTTTAAATAGCCTTCCTTCAAGGCTTGTTGGTAAATAAAAGGTTATCAATGAACAAGTAGGTAATATGGGTGGAGTACCCAGGCAGAGAAGTTGTAGAAAAACGAGCAAGTGCCACCAATGAATTTTAAAGTGAGATTGGTAGATGGGCTCCAAAGTCTTTAAAGCAACAGCATTTATTGAGTTTAATTGTTGAGTTTCACTGAACTCCAAAGAACAATGCGATTAAGTGGTTACTTTGGGGAAGGATTTTCCAGGTGAAATGTCTCAGCTATATGTTAAGGAACCATGTGATTACAACCAAAATGGATCTACTTCTACCTTAGCATTTTGCAAAATAATGTGGTATTAGAAATCATGGATAGAAAATACAAGAGTTCTACCAAGAGACAACACATACCAGTGCTTTAAAGTGAGGATAATACATAGAAACCGAAAGCTCCATTTGCAATAGTTCAAGTGAGTGAGACACTAAACTGTCCAAGCTCACCCCTCTTTATACTGCATGGGCCTACTTTGTGGAAGGAGACATACATTCTAAACAGTGTTTTCCAAATCTGATTAACAAAATAATGTAGGGGAGAGCTGTCAAAAATACAGGTTCTCCCAGATATTCTGATTTAGTGAAAATGAACTGAGACCCAAGTATGTGTTATTGCTGCTGCTGTTGTTTTTAGCTCACCAGTTGATTTTGGTGATCCACAGGTTTGGGAAAGACTCTGCTAAAAGATTTAGGCTACTTTGCTACTCTTAGGCATGATTTAGGCAACTCTCACCCATTTTCTGTGTCTGGATCAATGGATTGGGAAATATGCATTGGAAGAGTTTCAAAGATTGATTCTAAGATATTCTTCCAGCAATAACAGGCTGGGATATGGGTTCAGGGAGATAATATGCACCAGAAGAGGGATCACTCAGTAATAAAGTGCTGTTGTCCTGAACTCAGAGTAACTTTCAACTTCTCTACTATTTTAGCCTGGAAAATAATAGTATACAGATGCTTTAGTTTCTCTCCAACACACATAACAATACCCTGACAATTCAGCCAATGCTGTGAGAGGACATTTGGACTTATAAGGTTAAGACCATCACTGTGTAAGATAACATGTTTGAAACTCACATTTCTTGGCTTGCAAGAGTGTGTATCATGCAAAGCATGATGTCACAGACCCTGGTCTGGTTTTGAGAAGAGTAGGAGAGGGGTATCAGGAAAATCAAACTAAAATGGCAAGGCAAGATTATTTTTTAAAAGACTGGAGGACTATGTTTGTAACCGACAAATTCATTTCCTCCTTCAGCCCATGGAGCCGCCTTTGCTATTGCTTCTAACAAGAGAAAAGGTACTTTTTCTTTTAATATTGTCTGAGAGGCAGCAGAACAAGGTAGATTTGGTATTTCCAGCTTGTATAATAGCTAGCTCCCTCTTAAAATACTCAAGGATCTTCCCAGGAAGGCCATTTAGATTCTGAGTCGTCTTTGAGTCATGGATCAATTTGAAAATCCTACCAAGAAACACAGGGCTTCCCTGGTGGCGCAGTGATTGAGAGTCCGCCTGCCGACGCAGGGGACACGGGTTCGTGCACCGGTCCGGCAAGATTCCACATGCCGCGGAGCGGCTGGGGCCGTGAGCCATGGCCGCTGAGCCTGCGCGTCCGGAGCCTGTGCTCCGCAACGGGAGAGGCCACAGCAGTGAGAGGCCCGCGTACCGCCAAAAAAGAAAGAAAAAAAAAAAACCACAGACAACAGACTGCACGCAATTTCAGGGACACGTGTATCACAGCTTAAGAACTGTCAGCCTTGCAGAGAGAAAACTAGCAGTTGGATTTTGTTTCCTTTCCACCAAATGAATTTTAGTTGATTGCAAAATGACTGTTACACTGCACAGATCATAATCTGGCCTCTTAAACATCTGTGAATAGACTTTTTCAGGGGTTATTAGCTGTGTAAGTAATGTTGAAACACCGAGTCTGTATCAAGCACTTACAATGTGCTTGACATTACTAAGTGTGTTACAGTCAACATCATTTTAATCTTTAAAGTTTGCACAGGTAAAGACACTCAGTTACTCAAGATTAAGTAACTTTTCCAGAGTCACAGTTTTTGAGTCACAAACCTGAACTGACTTTAAAGCTATTGTCTAACCAACATCTACTCAACTGCTTTCCCACCTTGGAATGAAAAATTTACTCTCCACTTCCAACAGCGACGAATTTTGAAAGGGGTATTGTTTCTGGGAGAAGAGGCTTCGAGTAATGATGTATACCTGATGATATCCAACATTAATTCTGATCACCCATCCTCCTAAAACTCAAACAAACTTACTTTCTCAGCTGTAGAATCAACATGACCAATACAGTAATTCAGATCATTATATATTGTACTAGATCATAAGCTCCTTGAAAACTGAAACCATGTATGCCTCACTTTTCCTGCTCACACAGCATGCCTCAGGCATAGGCGGAAGTTCAGTGTCAAATATAAGAAGCTATTGGCTCCTCCCAGTTCTCAGTAGAAGATGACAGTCTTCCATGCAACCCTCTTGCAGTAACTTTAACGGGCCCGTTTCATTTGGTTTCTACTACATGTCATACATCCAGCTCATTGTAAAAAGCAGCCATTTGTCCTTAAGCCTTACAAATACATGACACTGAACAATTAACTTTACTACAAAGTTTGAAATGCTGTGATTCAGTACTAAGTATTATGTTCAATACAATCTGGGACCTTCTGTGTACGGGCCATACATCACTGGGCAGATTTTGATCATTGGTTAGCTGTGACAATTTGTCTAGGGTCCTTAAAGACACCTTTCTTAACAGTCTAGAGAATTCTTGGTCCCCCATTAACCAAGTAAAAAGTGCTACCCTTAATCTACTTTAAAAGCCCCACTTTTTAAATCAAAGACCCAAATTAACATAGCTAACACTTGAATGCTAAAGGGCCATGTCTGGATACGAATGCATGATATTTTGATGTCTGTAGGCTGCACTTTTTTTCTAACACGTATTATTACTTTGTTAAATCTCTGAAGTCTCATATTTTTGTCACCTGATATACAATCTTGCCACTGAAAAAACTGGTTATGCTGTCATAGATATTCACTAATTTTCATGACAACCAAATAAGCCACAGAATAACTAAAAATGAAAAATGTGCAAACATGGATAATTTTAGCAGGCATTTAAATATAACACAGATGCTAATGGGTAATGGGTGGGGTGGCATATTACCTATTCATATTTAAGTATTATAATTTTTACAGAATTACTTTTACAGTAGTAATTAGTGCAAGACAACATTAGAAGCCAAATATTTTTAGTATGTGGGTGATATTTCTAAGTACATGGGGTTATGTCTAGGGAGGGTTTCCTTAAGAAACATCACCCTAGTAAGAAGTACTTTTCTCATAGGGGTGGACATGGAACGAGAACACCAGGGTGCATACAAGTTTAAAAAGAAATGCTTTAAAAAAATCTAAACCATATTTATTTGCATGGTATTATAATTTTCATGTTTGAATGCATTTTTAGTAATGGGGAGGCAAGAGAGAACAGAAACATATAGGAAGAATTTGCTACCATTTTTTAATTTGCCATGGATTATACACACAAAATCAATCTGAGAAATTACTCAGACACTAGTGTTTGAGCTCATCTAGGCTAGTTTGGTTATATTTTTTTCTGGCTGATTTGTAAGCTCTAAAAGAATAAGGGCTTAAGTAATTGCTGTCTTGTGAACAGTTCCTGCATTCAACTAAAATTTAAGAAATGTGTTAGAAAGATTTCTTATTAATTTTTGAGCAGACTAATAGATTACCCTAATTCCTGAATAGCCTTCGTGTTACCGATGATTTCACATACATACAATCTGAGGTTCTGTGGTGATCATTTCAGTCAAAACCATCAGGAAAGAATATATTCAAAACAGGTTGTTAACCAACTAGAAAGTAACATATAAGTTCTGTCATCTTGCTGTTCACTTAAGTGTCACATGTGAAATACAATAGCAAGTCAGTACATATACTAAAAAGGAAAGTAGCACTTAGTTGTAGACAAAATTGAGTCTTACATTTATGCCACAAAATGGTTTAACTTTTACTTCTAGGACTAGAACAGAAATGTACTCTAGGGGAAAACACAAAACAATGCTCTTTGCTTTTATATGAATTAAAAGCCAGAGTTTGTGTGTGAAAACAGTAATAACCATTAAATGACACTTTTGTATTCTGTCGTACATGTACGTTTGCTTTAAAGCAGACTGTACAAACTTAAGAAACTGCTTTATCAAATTTCAAATTACTTTTCATTAACAACATGCTATTTCACCCATGGAAACCCATCTATGTAGTTAAAGGCTATATCATCTTACTGCTAATCAATCAGAAACCACACCCATCATTCTCTCCAAAATTATAAGCTAAATTTATGAACAAAAATCACTATGAGAACTTTGAATTCAAATAATTAAGCAAATGAGAGTCAAATTAAGGCTCTGCACACAAATGTTTACACGATGTGGAGGAGATAAACTTTCCAAGTTATGACAGTTACCTAAAATGTATCTTTGGAATGGGGCATATGCAACAGGATGAGAGAGGCTTTGCTTCTCAATGTATATCAGTAAATTCACTTTTGAACCCTGTGAATGTATTACCAATTCAAATACAATCATAACAGTAGTATGCTTAATACGTTGCTATTACTTAGTAGACGTTTGCCCATTTTTAGTTACTTGCAAAGAACTTCATTTAAGGCAACTGAAAAGAATGATTCTAATCACTTTAAACTGAAAGTTTTAAAGTTACAGATCTTTACCTTTTCATTATACAACTTAATGTAACCAATCTTGTTATCAAACAATTCTCTTTCAAGTTCTAGAAATCATTACTCTAGGACATTAAAATTAATAATAGCCCAAGAGAACAAATTAGACTGCAAGAAAATATTTGCAAGACACATCTGATAAAGAACTGTTATCCAAAATACACAAAGAACTCTTAAAGCTCAGTAGGAAAACAAACCTGATTAAAAATGGGCCAAAGACCTTACCAGACACCTCACCAAAGAAGATATACAGATAGATGGCAAATTAAGAATACTAAAGATGCTCCACATCATGTTACTGTGACGAGATTTAACTGCACACCTATTAGAATAGACAAAATCCACAACACTGACAACACCAAATGCTGGTGAAGATGTGGAGCAACAGAAACTCATTCATTGCTGGTAGGAATGCAAAATGGTACACATTTTGGAAGGCAGTTTGGTGGTTTCTTACAAAACCAAATATATTCTTACCATACTATCTACCCAAAGGAGTTGAAAACTTTATTCCACACAAATCTTGCTCACCGATGTTTTTAACAACTTCATTCATAATTGCCCTAACTTGGAAGCAACCAAGATATCCTTCAGTACGTATATGGAAATAAACTGTGACACATCCAGAAAAATGGATTATTCAATACTAAAAAGAAATGAGGTGTCAAGCCATGAAAAAGCATGGAAAAAACTTAAGTGAATATTATTAAGTTTAAGAAGCCAATCTGAAAAGATTACATACATACTGTATGACATTTTGGAAAAGGCAAAATTGTGGAAGCAGTAAAAAGATCAGTAGTTGTCAGGGGCTGGGGTGTTGGAATAGGCAGAGCAGACTTTTAGGGCAGTGAAAATATTCTGTATGATACTATGATGGATTTGTCAATATAGATTTGTCCAAACGCACAGAAAACACCAACGGTGAACTATAAACTATGGACTTTGGGTGATTATGGCGTCAATATAGGTTCATCAGTTTTAACAAATGTACCATTCTAGTGGTAAATGTTGGTAATAGAGGAGCTATGTATGTGTGGGGGAAGAGAGTGCATGGGAAATCTCTGTATTTACCTCTGTTTTGCTGTGAACCTAAAATTAAGTCCTTAAAAAATTTAATAGGGAACACTATGTGCCATGCATTTTTACCATCCTTATTTACAGATCAAACTTGGTCCTAGGGTCCACTATCTTCTTAACCAATATGCCATTCCACTCAAATTTTTTCCTTTTCAAATTCGTGCTGTGGGAAACACACTTCCCCTCAAACCAGAGGCCCTAGTTTTGCAGAGAAAGCCCACTGAAGAATAGACTTAATAAAAGGACTAGTCCTAGGCCATGTAGCTAATTCATGTCATCAGTGTCTGTCCTCTCAAAACATTTCTGGAGTGGGCATGTGCAAAATGAAACGTGATACATTCTTGACATGCTTTATATCTCAGTGTACATTCCAAAGATAATACCCACTTATAGTCTTGCCTGAGAAACATTCAGGTTTGAATACAGGAGTCTAGGTAGAACTGAATCTTCCTAGCTGCCTTAACACTTTGATTCCTTCTCCCCGGTCAATGTTCCAGACAAATCCAATCCTTAAGTCCAAATATGTTCTAAAGTAGTGTTTCTCATAAGAAATGATTATGGAAACATTTATTACCACAATCTCATGCTACTTATTTCAAAGACCACTACAGAATGAAGTCGAAAGGTCCATCACCTTCCCATGTAAGTCTTCTTTATCCTCAACGTACCACTCTTGGACTTCAAAACCTTAAGGTTTAAAAATTTATTAAGCAAATGTCTGACAGTGGTAGCACTGAGGGAAAATAAGTCTTATTTAAACTTTGAATAAAAATTAAGTTTGCCTTCTAAATACCATAATGTTCAACTCAATTTTGGTTCTTCAATATCCTTCATATTTCAGGAGACACTACCCTCATCATACTTCATATAGTATACATTTCCGCTCACCTGAAGCAAAAGTAGCAGCACTCAAAATACTGTGACAGGTGAGAGTGAATCATCTGGGTATTTCCATTTCAAACTCCCATCACTGCGAAGTCATGGTTCTGCTTTTTGGAAGTCAGCATGTCGTTATCCCTTATTCTTTATTATCTCACGTGACACCTGCAAAGACCAAGCCCACGGGTCCATCTCAACATTAGAACCAAACCCCAAACAAGACTATGTCTGTTGTTGTAAACACACTGTCATGCCTAAAGTGTCATTTATAAAGCAAAAAAAAAGGAAAAGGGAGATAGGAGGATTGAAAAATTATGACCTAAGTTCTAAGACTGTTTTAACCCTAAAAGTGCCTATTCATTTCTTCAAAATTAAATTGCCTATTATGTACCACACTTACGATGTTTTACAACACTCATCTCATGGCTCTCACTTGAATATATCATGTTCAGGGATGGCAATGGAAAAAAATTTACAATATAGCCATGCAAAGTCTACAAATGCAACTAAAAAGTTCAATATGAAACATTTTCTAATTATCCCCCTGTAGGATTTCTAACTATGGCTTAAAAACCCAATGAACAAGTGGAAGTTTCCCTCTGTACATGGCTTTTATTATTTACATAATACAATACAGCATCAATGCTGAATAGCATGATTATGTGCAATACATAAATATGAACTATCTGTACACATCTGCAGATCTAACTCAGAACTAAGGTACATAAAATTGAAAGCAAAACTGAATGCTTTAAGAGTAAAAGTAAAAACTAAGACTGAACACTGCAATAAATCAGAAGTAGTGCCTCGTGTACATACTTAACTATTTACAGATGAAAACAGGCATTACCACGACACCAATCTAACTATACGCATTTATATATAAAAAACACAAGTTTCATACATCACAAAAAACCTTCCATTATAACACAGAAGTGATATTACCAGACAAGCATCAGTGAAGTATACTGCCTCTTCTAGTTGTTATTGTACAATGCTGTAGATAATGCAGCCCATGCAATACACCCAAGAACACTAGAGTCCTACACCCAAGTACAATTAATATGATAAAGCAGCCCTCTGCAAGTGGTGCTGGATACCACTAAGAAGTCTACCGCAGCCATGTTGGTTATGATTTTCCATGCAGAAGGGTACAGTTACATTAAGAACTGAAGTCTTTAAAAAAGCTTTAAACATTCTTTCTTGAACCAAAACAATTCAACAAAATATGCACATGAAAAATTAACTATTCAGATACCCTTGCAAATTAAAATTCAGATGCATGTTACTCAATAGAGCTGCTATATGTGAAAACCAAACGTAGAGTTTTAACTTCTTCTTGTAGACAAATTAATCTTAGTGCAGTTCTGTGCTACACAATATTGTTAGCAATGAGAGTAATGCAGACATCTTCTGGTGCAGGCCAGCACGATAAGCTTCAAAGATAGCTCAAGACCCTGTTGGCTTGATCTGTTTTACTCTTTATAACCAGTTATGATGTGTACCTTCCAAAGAATGTCTTATTTGACAGCTTTTAGAAGACCAATTAGCCAGGCTTACATATGGCACCAAAACACTGGTTTCACGGAAAGGTCTGATAGCTTTCTTTATAGCTTTCTTCCCGCTTCCAAGGAAAATGTGGAAATTAACAGGGTAAAGTTTATGGTAGAAGTAGACTGCCAGTCCTTTTCTGGTGTACCATTAAAAAAAAAAAAAAAATACAGGCACGTAACACTAGCCAGAGATTATACCTTGATTACATTCTCAAAGGCAGATATGCTGCAAACATGCAGATATTTCACGTACTTTGTTTGGCACAAGGGAACTAAATTTTGTCCCTATTATCTGTGTTTTCAACTTGCTGTGCAGATTTTCATCCAATTTAATTCAGGGGAGGGCATATACATTTTGTAGGGCTGTATCTATCCAATTCTGCCTGTAACAAACACCCACACATCCTAAAATATCAATTATAAGACAGACAAGTGTAAAGTAAAACTCTGGAGAACATCAAAGGAAAATGGCCATGCATCTGCTCTTTAATGTTTTCCTACGATATATTAAAATAAAAACAAAGTTATCAGTCTCTTCACAAGTAGTAATTTATATTCTCTGGATTTTTTCAGCCACAACAACTGGATTCTCTTTTCTGATTTTTGCTGCAGCTTCTGCTTTGTAATCATATGGACAGTTGTGCTTGTCAGAGTAACGGTGAAGTCCACAAAACAAATTTCCACACCGGCAGTCAAACCCTGTACATACAAGAGGAAGTAGAGTCACTTGGGAACTTGTAGCAATTAAAAGAAACAAAAGCATTAGTCAATACAGAAAAGGAAGCAGATTTTCATGACTCTTTGCAACATTAAAGAGTCTGTCACTTTAAACTGAAAGTGCTCTTAACCTCCTCTGACATGGTGAGAAATTTAAGTAACTATCCTTCCATAAACTCCTGTAGGTACCAAACAGGGTAGAAATTACACAGGCTCTGGAGTCAGGCTGATTTGAATTTAAATTCTAGTCCTACCGTATGTTAACTGGGTAATGTTTCCTCAAGTGAAGGCTAGGAAAAGACAACCACATACAGTTCTGAGATTTAAAGGAGAACAATTAAAAAGTATCTAGAACATTTTGTGCCTGGTTCAAAGTAGGTGCTTACTATTTAATTCAGCTATCTTTTTCCCAGGAGAACAGAACACAGGAAAGAATCAAAAGGGATTAATTTTTATCAATCCGATAAAGGAAAGTAATTCAGAAGGCCTGAAGTCAGGAAAGGGTTTCATATGATTAGACAAACCAATGGAAATCAAACTCGACTTCTCTTCACTGTCCTCTTTCCAGTCTACTCTGGAAACTTTCTATTCTTCAAAGTCGGGCATTTTGTTTTATGTGTAAGACTGACCAGTCCCTTAGGGAGTAACTAGGAGCTCCCTGAATACCTGTAAGGCCAACTTTCTTTCTGCACATGAAACATCTGTTCTTCTTTGGTTTGGGCAACTCAGGGGCTTTTTCTTCACTTTGAGAAGTACTGGGCTGAGAAACTGATGGACTGGGCTGAGTGACAACTGAAAAACAAGGGTAAAAATTAGAAGTCTGTCAATTGTTTGGCTGATAATTATCTAAGACCAGACCAAAACAAAACAAGAGAAACAGTAAGATTCTTCCTGAAAATGTTTAAGAAGTCTTTCTTGAAAACATGTACTTTAAAAACAATCTTCTACTTTAATATCAGAACTTCTTTCAAATCTGAGAATTTCTTGCCAATTAACATAATACCACTTGCTCCTGTAAATTTTATTAAATTATCACTCCACTCAAATTCCTTTAAACTCACTCTAGTCCTGGCAAACAAAATCCTAATTCTAAATTTTAAAGACCTGAGAGATGTGGTCATCTGCTCAGTTTTTCCATATTCCAATTGCCTAAATGCAAACTTCTAAATTAGGGCAGTTCAAATTCAGGAAATAAGGTTACCAACTTCGGAGGTAATTAGCTATAAAGTCATTTTGCTTTTATACTGATAGAAAAAAGAAAAATTGTGTAGATAAACCCAATAAATTTTGACAAGTAAAACCCAAGTCATTAATCCCCTAATTAACTTTAGGCTCCAAAATTTCACAATTATTATTGTGCCATTTTAATAAGTGCTTTATATTGTCTTACATAGAAAACCTGCAGGATTAAAAAAAAAAAAAAACTTGAAATATCAGCAACGTTGTCTTTAGGACAGTGTAAGTACTTGTGAAGCTTTGATTTTAGACTATTAAGGATTCCAGAGGCAAAACAAGAATTTTTAGAGCACAGCTGTAATTTACTTTGTGATACTTATCTAAAATGGGTATGGGGATTCCCTGGTGGCGCAGTGGTTGAGAGTCCGCCTACGAATGCAGGGGACACGGGTTCGTGCCCCAGTCCGGGAAGATCCCACATGACGTGGAGCGGCTAGGCCCGTGAGCCATGGCTGCTGAGCCTGCGTGTCCAGAGCCTGTGCTCCGCAACGGGAGAGGCCACAACAGTGAGAGGCCCGCGTACCGCACAAAAATAAAAAATAAAAAATAAAAAATAAAAATAAAATGGGTATGAAATTTGGACAGTAAGAGATATGACCTACTTTTAAAAGTCCCTGTTTCTCCACCTAAAAGATCTAAGTTTTAAGTTTACTCATGACATCAATGGAATTTGTCAATATAAAGATAAAATTGCAGATTACTCTTTTAAAGTTCACATTACCACCAGGTTATTGAAAACAAAACAGCAAAATTTAATTCTACTTTTATAAAACTCAGCGAAACCAGAAGCACTATAAGCTGAGTTTTAATATTAATCCAAACCCCAATAGCAAATTAACGTATACAATACTAAAATTATTGCCTAACAATAGGTCAACACTAATGCTATCAGCATAAATCCAAACCAATTGGTTTAATAGGTATTGTAAAATTACCTCCAAATTTATAACTCATTTGCATTAGTAATATATCCAGTGAGATTAAGTCTAATATTAGACCAACAGTAATATTCTAGCTACTACTTATTCCTAATAATCTACTATGGCAACGTTAATGTAATTTTTCCTGATGGTATAACAGTAAAGAACAATCTGTGGAATAGTGCTGGGGAGGTGACAGCTATATTTCCTTGGCCACACCTGAAAATTGGACAGTGGTTCCTAAAACATACAGGGAAGAGGGGCGGGGGTCAGTCAAGAAGAGAAAAATGATACAGAAAAGACAGAGCAGTGAACTACAGAACGCCTACTAAGAAATAATAAATGCACAGAATAGCTACAAAACTAATCCAAAAGAGTACTGTTCCAAGGTCAGTGTCATTTTGTGTTTTAAAAAAACAAAAACAAATGAAACAGAACAAAAGCCTCACAAATACTAATTTGGTCAGCTTTTCATAAGGATGGAACTTAACTTAAAAATACCAAATATGGATTCACCTGCCCAACTTAAGAATTTTCATCTTAAATGTATCAATTAAGAGTGATATGGTTCACATAAGCTCGGCTACGTACAAAAGCAAGCCTCCAAATAGATTACACATCCACTGACACTATTAGCTCACAATAAAGTTTTATATTGTGTTCAGTCAACACTATACCAGGAAATCATGAATTGATCAAATGCACTATGTGCATCATAGAGTATATAGATCATTGTTCCAGGGTCTAGCCCAGATAAATCAAACAAGTCAATCTTCTGGCAACATTAAAGCACTTCTGGTTGTGCTATGTAAGTTCAGCATAGACTCAGTCACTAACTAATGAAAACCAAAATGCCTTTCCACACTGAGTTTTTAAACTCCCATAGGGATCCCACACTTCTTCAATTCAAAAGTTTCTTTTAGTGTTTGATATGTTCTTTTGATTGAGTATTTTCTACAGTATTGACAATATCAAGACTGAATAGTTAATGCTTTTGATTATTGAATTTTTCTCCACAGCTTTGGCATTTAGTCCGTATAATTTCTTCCGTTTGTGAACAATACCTTCTTTAATGATTTAGATACTTTTAAAATATATTCGTGAACAGTTCATTAAATTCTTGACATTTTCAGTCTTCATATTATAAACTTTGCTGATTTGTGGATGCAGGGGCAAGGGGGGATGGGCAGAGAAGAAGAGATTAAAGAGTGACTATTTTACACTTCAAGGTACTTTAAAGATAGTGGTTTGCTTGGCCTCTATTTTATAGCTCTCTCTCCTCTTTGGTCCTTCAATGGGAAGGAAAGAATCCCTCCACCAACCCTTTCTTGTACTACCAAATCCAGAACTGAACTAGTATTAAACAAAAAGCATACCTGGCTCTGACACCTCTGTTTTCGCGGTAGTTATTTTGTCCTCTCTTGAAATGCTCATTTCTGTCATTTGCTGAGTTACAGGCAAGGCAGCCACAGGCACATTTCTATTTAAGTTCAAGCAAACATTTTTAAAGATGTTAAGGGTACTTCTTGGAAAGATAAGAAGTTGTCAGTTCAACATATATTATTTCCAATGTGATCAAATGGAGCTAAATAATCTAAACAAGATGCCCAGCACAGATGGATGAGAATAAGGAAAGCAATTTGATGAATGGCTCATCAATTCAAGCCTGCATATTTATATAGGTTACGATGTTCTATTATAGCCAACTAGAAATTTTTAGCTGTGCCTGTGATTTGTTTAAGGGCAAAAGGGGTAGCTTTGCCAGAATGCCTTACGTGGCATTACAATATAGTCTGCAGAGCCTCATTCTCTACAATTATTACGCCTCAATTACAAGGAAATAAAAGCACAGCATCTCAACACAGTATCCTTGAGGTTGTTCAGGAGTGCGTTGTTAATACATAGCTTTACTCAATGACCTACACGATCATATATTAAAGGACACTGGAATAATCACCAATTGTGCAACACATGTAAAGCCAAGGGCATCTAATGTATTAACATCCTTATTATAAGGCAATATGTATGATGTAATACATCATTATTTATTAACATTCATAATTATAATGTCATTTATCTTTATTTCCTCCCTGTATTATTATAAAAACCCAGAAATGTTTAATCTTACCTTGATTTTTCAGATGTGCTGCCAGCAGCACCTTCACAGTTGTTTAAACTAGCATCTGCTCTTTGTACAGATGCAGAGTCTGAGGTAGGACTGTTGGAACCACTAGCTGTCCCTATTTAGAAAAAAGGATTGGTAAGAAACAAAGCAACACTACAAACACTCATTACCAAAACTATTAATAAGTAACAAATACTTGCATTTAATTAGATTAGTGACTTAAGTACTTTCACTGTGCTGCAGAATCTTACACTTAAGTGATATCCAAACAACAAAAAAAATATATTAAAAAGTCATATCCAGTGAGTACACGTACTCAAAAACGAAAATGAAAAAGCTAGAAGATGCTTGTAGACAGTCACTCATTCCTCATGTAGTCATTCCAAGTACTTGGGCTACTATTGCTTTAAATTTCAAGCTTTTCTCGAGTCTTCTCTCCTTGGACTTTCAGGATTCATTCTCAGTCTTAGGGCCCAACTCTTGGTTCTATATTTTCTGTCCACCAGGTCTTCAAATGGGTTATTTCTTGGAACCAACTTACCCATTGGGCTCATTCTGCCACTATTCTGCTGCCTCTGAAGATGTTCTTTGTAGCAAACAGAACACATTCCATTTGTCCTAGGATTCCCATAAAAGCCACATCCTGTACTACACAGCATGGGCCCTGGGGTCTGGTTAGTCTCCTGAGCCATTTTTCTCCTGTAAACAAAACAAAACAAAAATTTTAGAAACTAGCATGTAGTAAAAAAAAAAAAAAAAAAAAAATCACTAAAATTAGTATGATAGTCATTATTGTACCTTTGTCATTTCTAAACACTGAGTCTGTTTCTAACAAAGCCCCCAATTGTGTTAATCTTTAAGAGAGTAGGCTAAATTATGAATATTTTGTTGCCTTTATAAAACAAGGGACATGAATGGAACTGTTTTAGCTTGATAAACAATGAACTATCATGACTTCACATTTTTAGGACAAAAAATTCTATCATTAAACATTAAAATGTATTATTTTACCTGTCGCTGTTTCTGTAATTCGTGAAAAGGTCACCCTTCCCGATACCAGAATTATGTTTAAATCAATTTTGGCAATTGGTATCTTTAAATCACTTTCTACTCTCCTACACTACAGGCAGATTATTTCAAATAATCACAATTAACTACTGACTCTTCATATCTACTAGTTGTTCTTTAAACTAGCTGTATATTGGATGTAGCTCTAGAGCTTTCTTAAAACTAACATCTGAACATACGTGAGCCCTGTAGTAATTCAGTTCTGCTACGGGGCAGAGCATCTGTACTTTTTAAATGCTGCAACACCTTTACAGAAGACTGAAAAGAGAGCTGGTAGATCATCTAGCTTTTCCTGTTACCCTGGCACCAAAAAGTGAAGTTCTTTAAGAATTTAGGAAAAAGCTGCTTAAGAAATTCCTTTTGTTCTACATTTGACATGAGAAATCTGGGTCTGAGTATACTTTAAAGTCAGTGCCTAGAAACCTATAATGTACAAATTATTAGCCATAGATTTCTCAGCCAACGGCTCTATTAAAACTTTTAACAAGCACTTGTCTGCCTCATGACAGAAAATAATGAAACCTTTCCAAGCTCAATTTCAATATGGCAAAATAAAGCAATACACACAACCTTTAGTAATGGTTAATATTTAATGCTAGGTTACCAGAAAGAGCTTTATATAGCAAGCATACCCTTGCTTTTCCAGAAGCCTTCTTAAAATTAGCACAAACAGTAATGTTTTGCTAAATTTAGTAAAATTTCCTGAGTTAACAGACATAAATATTTAAGGAAATAAAATTAAAAACCTGGAAGGTTTCCATGTCACCTTTAAATTATGTATGAATGTACCAAAAGCGTATTTCAGAGCATTTTATCAAGGGGAGATTATGTGCAATAATTCTGGTCATTCTCCTTTAACTGTACCTTAATGTTGACTATGAAGGTGACTTATAAGTTATGAACTTTTCAAATAAGTGCAGGAAAGTACTTTCAGCTACAGCTTGTTACTTCCTAGAATTTCATACTGCTTTTTTCAACCACCACATACTAGGATACACTCTTTAGTGAGTTATTAAAAGCAATGTTTTAACAAGTATTAACACTTTTTACCAAAATTATAAAAAGGGGGGAAGAGGACTAACCAAACTTGACCTGGCCCGAATCCTGTTAATTATTCCAACAATCTAAATGATAGTAATCTTTCCTTTTGTTAGCAAAAAGCCATTATATTTCAAGCTTGAAAATACCTCAAGCCAATCAAACTTGTACAGAAAGTGACCAATACTTGCAACTTACTTCAGATAATAGTACTAATTTAGTTGACACTATCTCTTTAAGTAGTAAGTGGAATTTAGCTGACTCATTTTGGATCAGGGTAGTGTAAACATTTCAACATCACTTAGGAAGTTTATTAATAAACACTTTCAGCTGGGTTTTTAAAATTTTGAGTATAACATGTACAAAAAATGCTTCAAATAACAGTGTATTTGCATGCCTACCATGCAAAGTATGTGAATCTTTGCCCTGCACAAAAAGCAGGGCCATTCCTTGAAGCCAGCTTAAGAATTACACTAGCTCACTTGCTATACTAACTTCTAGTGTCATCTAACAGTGGCTTTAAAAGTAAATTGGCCTAAAAGTCAACCCACATTAATATTAATCTGATTCTTAAAATCTTTTGTTTATATAAATGGGGGTGGGAATTTCACCCAATGATTTCACATGCAAAGTATTCCACCTTTCTCCAGAAAACACATCTACCTTCAAGTCACGATAAACAGCCTCCAAACTGAAACACAAGAGACACTGGGACATCAGTCTTCTACATGGCATCTCATCTTGTAGACTCCCCCCCCCCCCCCCCCCAGAAAGCCAGCTTTTAAATGCCACCACAAGAGCAAAGCTTGCCTTAATATTTCTCAGAAGCTTAGATCACATGGGCGGGCGCTTCAGCCTGTCACAAGGCTGCAATGTGACAGGGTGAGCGGGATGGAGGCTCTCACATAAAGCCTAGTCAACAGAGGCCTCTGAAATCAGCTTCTATTTTTATCTCAGAGCCTGCCAACTCCTACACAACCCCAAGAATTAAGGATGCAGCGCTCATATAAGAAAACAAAACAAAAAGATGCCATTAAGATTGCTAGATTTTTTCTAACACAGGGAATGATCTCACATTAAATCTAGAAAATGCAAGCATCATTAATCACTCATGAAGCCAAATGGTCAGGGTTGTTTATAAAAACCAAGCACAGCGAAGAGCATCAAGGCAGAAAGAATCCTCATGATCAGTGGCAATTTTTTTTGAGGTGGGTGTCGGGGATGAGTGCCATTAGGTACTGTGTTTCCCCACTTGTATTTTAGAAAAATACAATACCATTATTATTTACTACCTTTAAAGTTGCTAGAAACTTGAGCATTCATCATGTCAGCTCTATCAGGTATAGCTAGAATGTTTATTTTTATAGTTTTTATAGCTGAAATGTGTTTTTTTTTTTTTTTTTTTTTACAGTTTGTGGCTTCCTATAATTCATAGGAAAATCAAAACCAAAAAGACAGGAGCATGTAACTGAAAAATTCTCCAGCCTCAAATATGAATAAAAAAGGTGTTCATGCCTATGCAATTTACTTCTCTCAGGTGCACAAAATGTTAAAAGACGTTTAAGAATGCCTGCCCACCTGGAGTTGAGACCAGAGTTCTAGTTTCTAATCTACCTCTAAGCCAGTGACCTTGGGCAAGCCCTTACTCTCCAGATCTCAGTTCCCTTTTCCTAAATGGACATTAGTGTGATTTTAAAGGCTCCTTTTCAGGCTTAATACCGGCCCTGAGAGATAGAAAATAGGGAAGAATTAAACATCTTTTTGAGGGGGACATTTTTAGAAGAAAAACTTGAAAAATGAAATTGCAGTATTTTCACCAATTCAGTTCTAAAACCCTACTTTTAAAAATAAGGAGTAAAATAAAATTCATTTAGATTTTTTAAAAAGTCTGTAAATTACCTGAATGGCCAAGCTGAAGAACAGTGGCTCTATGACCTATATACTACTTTACCCTAATGTGCCCTTAGACTAAATTATTAGAAGGCAGTCATTCAATAAAGATAACCCGGACCTTTTCCCAAAACACAGCTCCACGGAGTGCGTGGAAAGCGAGCAAAGAATTTCATGTTCCTCAGCCTAAATGCACGAAACAAAGGAGAAGGTGCTCCATTTCCTTCATGAAAGGCATCTCGGACGAGAAACGCAGCAACATCGGTAAAACTAAAACACGACAGAGAAGACCCCTCTCACCCAACGTTCCAGCGGATTATAAAACAAGTTCGGGTCCCACTGGTCCCCCATCCCTACCGCCATGCCCTTTCAAGCAAAGGCCTCGTTCAGGAAAGCACTGCAGGGCCTTTTCCAAAAACCACTGAGTCATGCAGAACAGCAGCTCCGCAGGCCAAGCCGGCCCCTAACCCTGCCGGTCCCGCGCCTACCCCCGACCCTGAACGGCCCCTCCGAGGAGGCGGAGATAGGGGGTGCGGCGGGCAAGGGGCTGGGGGCGCGGCCGCCGCGACCGCCTCTTTGTCTTTCCGGGTTTGGCCGCCCACGCCGGGCGCCACCGCGGAAGGCGGCCGCGGCGGACTCGAGGGAGGCCCAGAGCGCGAACCCCCGGAGGCCGCACGCCGGGCATTGTTTCCCCGACCATGAGTGTGCGAGTGAGCCCGGGGCACAGGGAACTAGGCCTCCGGCCTCAACGGCAGAATGCCGCCTCCGTCTTTGTGCTTCCTGAGCTGGCTGGCGGGCTCTCCTCCCCCGGACGCCGCCATACACTGGCCACTCGGCCTTCGTCGGAGGCCTGCGGCGCCCGAATCCCTCACTCCCAACCCCGGCCGACCACGAGTAGCCGGGTGCCCTCCCCAAGCCCCGTGCTACTCACCCTTCGGCGGCAGGAATCGGGCTGGCGCGCGACGCCGGCGCGGTGGGACCGGGCCGAGCCCTCACGGAGGGGCGAGCCGGAAGCCCTGAATTCGCCGCCGCCGCCGCGGGCCGGGAGCGGGTCAGAGCCGCAGGCGGAGGTGGCGCCGCCGCCGCGGGGTCTTCCTTTGTTCCCGCAGCAGCACCGAGCGTGGCCGGGACACGCCGGAGCTCGGGAAGTGGGAGGAGGGAAGCGAGGGGGGGCGGAGAAGGAGGCGGAGGGAGGGCCGAAGGCCGCGGCGGCTAACGCTGCTCGCGCCGCCGGCCCGTCGTTGCCTCACGCCTCCACCAGCGGCGGGTTTGGCCAACTCCGAGGGCGAGCGGGGCGCGCGCAGCTAGGCCTGGGCGCCGCAAGGGCCCGCGGATGGCGCTCTGTGTCGCTTTGCTACTGCCGGGGAAGGTGTGCGGCTCCAGGGAACAACGAACCCCAAAAGGAGATGCACGTAGGCCTGCGCTCCAGTCAACTGACGCGTCCTCTCCACCCGGCGCTCAGGCAGTGAGGGAAAGGGGAGGGGGTGCGGGGTCTGTGCGTCAGCGAAAACCCCGACGGCGGCCGCGGCGGGGAGCGCGTTGACGTCACGTGCTCGACGCCGCGCCTCCGCCTCCAGTCACCCGGCCGGGGAGGCGGGGCCGAGCCTGAGCGCGCTACCTATGCGCGGAGCCGAATCACTGACTCGGCTGCTGGCCCCAGGGTGGAGTTGGAAAGAAGTAGTCCTGTGGAGGATGCGTTTCTATTTTTAACCTGATTGTCCGCCCTCAGCCTCTCTCCTTCCGATTTTCTCAGTAAAGCCGACTTTTCGCCATCTGAGTTCTCGCGCTTTGTCTAAAGCCTTTGGCAGACATTTCCCTTTCCTCCTTACTCCCCACCCCTTCCCCACCCAACAAGAACGTGTTAGAAGGATTCGGCTCAAGAAGAGAAAATGAACTGCTGTTTAGCTTCTGGGTCTTCTCGCCTGTTTATGAAGTTTCCCCCGTCCGGTTCCCTCACACTCGCCTTCGGTTCTAAAGTCCAGCCTGAGCATTGCCCCTGATGCTCCCAGGAAGGAGCGGGGCGGGTGGCGCTCGCTTCCTCGCTCGCTCGCCCAAGGTCACGGATGGTTGTGCCGAGTCAGGAAGTGCTCCGCCGACTTGCTGCCCGTCTTCGGCCCCGGCGACACCGTTCTGAGCAAACTGTTTTGGCCAGCCTGTAAAATCTCTGGAAATGGACTATTCCAGCAGAGCCTCGTGAACTGGGAAAGCACCAAATGTTCTACCCGAGATGAAGTTAAGGAACAAACAAGCTAGACCCGAGGGAGAGATCAAAAAGGAGACGTTGCAGGAGGAAGTTCAGAAGGGGGCAATTCAAAAATGAGGCACAGGCCCCGACTAGTTTGAAAGGGTGAGTTAACTAAAAACACTGAGAAGCTTTTCAAAGCACCAACAAAAAAACCCACTTGCAACTGGCCTCGCCAGGTGACTTTAGTTCAACTCAAAAAACACAAGTAGTAAGACAGAAAGGACTTAGGAAATTTTCTAGTAAACAATGGCCTAATGAATAAATAGAAACGATGTTTAGGGCTTCTAATAGCCACCATTAGACTGGAGTGAGAGGTCCCTTCGTTGCTTCCCAAACTTGGTGATAAGAAAAATTACCTGGAATAATTGTTTACTTTTAAATAATCACCTAGGACTTTCCCCTGGAGATAGTTTTGGTAGTCTGGGGTGGAGCTCAGGAACTTGAATATTTAAGTAGTACTCCAGGTGATTCTTCTTTATAATTTTGTGTATTTGGGAGAATGCTGTCCTGGTGCCCTGTGCCAAAATTTCCAAATCAAACAGTTCTCTGCCACAGTAAGTGTAATCCCTAGAACATAACTGAACATTTTTCTTTGCAATTTAGAGTTATTGCTGTAGGCAATTAAAGTGTTAGAAATATAAATGTTGATAGTTTCAGACACTGATAGTTTCAGACACTGGTCCCAGGACCATTGAAATTTACTTTCTTGAGTGAGTAGACAAATTAGTAAAAACATAGCAGCTACCATTTACAGACCATTTGGGGAGCTAAGTATTTTTCATTTAGGGTTTCATTTAATCCTCACAGCAATTCACTGAGATAGGTACTATATATCCATTTTTTACAGTTAAGTGATAAAGTGACTCCCTTGCGGCACTGAAGGACAGGGAATCAATGGAGGTGGTTCTTACTGAGGACAAAAATAACTTAGAGATTTCCCCCTCCTCCCATTTTAGTTATTAAAAGGTGAAACGATAATTCCTGAAGGAGTGAAATTGAAAGAAAAAAAAAACCCAGCTAAGTAATAAGGCAAGCTGGTTATTTAATAATGTATTGCATAATATGTAGCCCCTTCTGATAACTTGTCTTCTCTACCAACCATTTATAATTTTCTCTATGAGACTATTTCAACCAGGAATATACCTGGTATTGAACCTAGTTTTAGCAGGTTACCCTTCCAGCACCTACACTAGTCGTTCTCAAAGTGTGGTCCCCAGACCAGCAGCATCAGCATCACCTGGGCACTTGTTAGAAATACAGATTCTCAGGCCCCCACACCAGACCTATGGAATCACAAACTCTGAGGGTTTGTCCAGTGATCTGTGTTTTAACAGGTTCTCCGTGTGATTCTGATGCACGCTCAAGTTTGAGAACCACTGACTTACCCCACCATGCTGTAAGAGATCTCTCAATCAGATGTTCACACCATGTGAAGGGAAAAAGTTAAAAAAAATTTTTTTTCTCATATTTCTGGTGTAACAGATTAGGGGATATGCTTCTAAGGAGTATTTTTGTTTTTGTTTTGGTGTTCTAAATTATCAGTTGGTCTGTAAAGACAAACTATAGAACACAAAATATATAGCAGAATGCTCTTAATATAGTATGCAAAAGGGCTGTCACCATGGTCATCAAAGAAGGTTAAAACCAGCCTCTGCAAAAAATACCGGAGGAAGTGGTGTGTGCTCAAAATGTGGTGTTATTGATTGTTCAAAAAATACCTTTTGTAGAATTTCATTACATGGAACATACCAAGTGACTGGTACTGATCCATTCCTAAATACTCCTTGAAAATAATACTAACTCAATTATTTTTTTATTCATTTTTTCCATAAAAATGTTTTGCACACTTGCTACATTCTAGATACCCACTAAACTGGGTGCTGGAATATACATTGGTGGGAAAAAATTGATCTTACCCTTGTTCTCATGGATCTTACTGTCATATTAGGGAAAAGGACGTTAACAATATTATCATGCAAATATGTAATGAGCTGGTAAATATTTTGAAAGAAAGGTGCAGAATGCTATGGGAGCATATAACCAATGACAATGGATGCTGAAAACTCACCCAAATCTGAGTTCCATTGCCAATCATCTCCATCACCAGTGGAACTAGGCTTATTTCCTTAAAGTAGTTAACTATAGCAAACTGGCATGTCATATGAGAAAGTTGGAACAGTTTGTATTCTGCTTAAGAATTCAGGTAAAGTCATTACAAGTTCACTTACATTTTTCTTTGTAATCTAGGGATGAGCCAAAAAGGGGATTGATAATTGGAGAAGAGCAAATTCATTCAATTTCTTAGAAAGTAGAAAACTGACATCTTTTAAAAATAGCAATAGAGGTTATTAGTCCACTGTAAAATATAAAAGACCTGGAGTTATTTTAGTTTGACATGGAGCTTTCCATTATGGAATAAGAATTGCTTCTATGTATGGCATGATTGTAACACCCTGTCATGGGTATTACATTTTTTCTCTGTGCTTGAGTAGAGCTTGGTGAAGGACAAAGTCTTTGCTGGGGTTTTAAAAACTGTTAGGTGTCATTTGATGTTCACATAGTACCCTTCTTCTCTCTCCTTCTTTATCCCCTTCCCAGATCTCAAAGGTCAAGGTAACAAGATTCAATTGTATTTTTATTATTTTCAGAATGATTGGCTGAAAGGATAGAATATTGTATTTAGAGCAAATCAGCTAATTAAAAAATTAAGAGTAGAACATACCATTACTTAATTTAAAATTTTTCCTCTAATAATTAGTAATTAAATAATAATTAAAATATCAGTGAGTCCAATAATGGATTGGTTTTAGACCTAGCTCAACAAGTGACTGGCTGAGTATTTTTCCCCGGGGAAATGATAAAACAGTAGCAGTTTAATTACTGTGTAGACCTTTCGATAGTGTTAAAGCCATACTTAATTTCAGTGAAAACAACTTGATCAAAGAATCTTCAAATAAATGGCATGGATGGCTTACCTAATTAGATAAGACTTTTAGACACAATCCAGATATTTTCATCATAACCATAAACAATTTTTACGACTATTTAAATGAACAAAAGCCTTTATTACTTATGCACATTAAGAACTTAAGGTGAAGGAAATCGATGAATATGTGTGTGTGTGTGTGTATATATATATATATATATATGTATTGCTGTGGATATCACCTTTGTAAGACACAAGGTACTTTGGTCTCAAGAACTTTAGGAAATCTTTGTGACTGAACAAACAATCTAGGTATAGATGTTAAGTATGTGATTTGAATCTCAGTAGTTGTATGTGGGGTTGGCTCTGAAACAACACTTTGGAGCATGTCATAACTTGGGTTCATAGCTGGTGGGTGGGCCAGAAAGACAGTCAGGAATGGGGTCAGTGATTTGGCAAGTGCCCCATAGCAACTAGAATGGTACAGAGCTGGGGCAGTGGCAGTTGGCACTAAGGCCCTAGCTGTCAGGCAACAGAAAAAGATCACAGAAAGCAGGTAGATACCATCAGGGTGGTCAGGATTCAATCAGAAAACTGGTAAGAGAGAAATGGGTAGGGTGGGCCCTTGTCCTGGAAGAATGTAAGTTCTAGAAGGAGAGTTTGTGTAACATTTTTTCATTTACAGTGTATATTCGAATACATTAATTCAATGAACTCTTACAACAGCCCATTGAGATAGGTATTATCATCTCTCCTTTTGCAGAGGAGTTGACTGAGGCTCAGGGCAAACTCATGTGTCCTGTCCAATGTCATACATCTAGTAAGAGTCAGAGCTGGGAATTTAACTCTAGGCTTCTGTCCCGTGGTTCAATGTTCTGCTGCTCTCCAGGAGCATTTCCTCTTTTAATTTACGTCATAATTATATTTCCTGTTAGAGTGTGAACCACACTTGTATATCTTGTATATCACTCATCTCACCCAAAACTGTGACCGTAATAGAAACTCTGATTAGATAGTTTCTGCCAACCTAACAGGCAATTCCTAAGTCTCATTTGCCGGTTCTAACCTCTCTATCCAACTTCTAAATGTGGCATTCCTTAAGTCTAGCACCCAAGCACTCTTTGTTTCTCTACTGCACATACTCTCAGAGTGATTTCACTCCCTTCCATGGATGTAAATGCTATCACCTGGTGCAATGGTTCTGCTAGAAAGAAGTAGGTGCTGATACTCCAGGTACACTAGTGGCTTCTCTTCTAGTCCAGCTCTTCCTTTCAAAAAGACTTCTCTCCCCCCATTTTTTTCTGGCTTAGAGGTTAAGAAGCATGCTTCTTTTTGAGAAGCCTTCAGGAGTAGAGTATGAAATAAAGGATTCATGCAATAGGAGTTAGATTCAACCAGATGACTTCTTCAGCCCCTGGCAATTATAAGACCCCATGATTTCTTTGAGTGCATATTTGAATGAGTAAATTTCTGTTCATTAACTGTTTTTAAAAGCTTTATTCTTTTGTAATCATTTGACTTTATAGTTAAGGTAGAATTTTAAAAAAGGATAAAAAGCCAGAAATTCATAATAAATTATTTAAAAAAATGAAAACCAGTACAACAGTGTAACTGCATAAGGATTAAAGGAACTATATAAGTTTCAGGCAAATATATTTAGTATTTATTTTGTGCTTTGTGCTTTTATATACCTTATTTCTAATTTTTACAATAATCCTTTGAAGTAGTGATGATTATGCTTTTTGTCAGAGGTAGGGCAGAGGTACAAGGAGATAAGTAATATATCTCAAATCATATAGTTGTTATTGAAGAGTGAAGTCAAACCCAGGTCAGTCTTTGAGGCTCAAGTCCTTTCCAATGCAGTAATACCTTTCCTAAACTAGTCATAGTTACAAACTTTTAGAGGGTCCTCTTCAGCTGTCCACCCAGCACAGAAGTCTTCTAGACAGCATCTTCAGCATTCAGGTTATGCGCTGATAACGCTAATGCTATGAAAGGATGTACTCACACAGTAACCCATCCCAACCTCCCAAAAATCGTGATACAAGATTTAATCCAGATAATTACCATTATCTAGTTTGCAAAGACCTCAGAAAAACATAACTTTAGTCTTCCATTTAAATGTATTCTATGACTATTAGGATGCCATTGGTTAAAAACAGCCATCATTTTTTTTAGAACTTATTGCTAAACATATTCAACAGGGTGGCTGTTTCTTTCAATTTGTACTTGGGTATAATTTTGTGGTCTGTTTACTATTGTCAACTCTCATTATTGGTTAGTGGATTATATGCCATACACCTCATCCGCAGTAACTTGGATGCTTTGCCATTTACAGCAAATTTGTTTTCTTATGTTGGAGGTATGTTGAGGATGAAGGAAAAAGAAGAAGGAGAAAATAACAAAAGAATTTTGGGGTGGAAATCTATTCTACATCTGTTTTATTATGCTATTTAAAAAAATTACAAAGTATTAATAGTATATGAATATATTCTCTTTGGAGGATAAATTTCAAGCAGCACACGATTTTAACATAAGAATGAGTCTCCTGTTCAAGCAACCCCCAACCCATTCTCCTCTTCCCAAAGATAATCCTTAGGTACTTATGTGTCTATACTTTCAAACCTTATTTTATGCATTCATGTACTTATATTTATATATAGAGAGAGACAGATGTCTTTGTGATTTGTTTACATACATGGAATTGTGCTGTATATATTGTTCTGCAACAGTATGCTTTGGGGATCTTTTCCATATCAGTGCATAAATATTGACCTTATTTATTTTAACAAATTCAATTAACAAAATTTGAGTATGGATGTAACATAATTTATGTTAATCATTATCCTACTGGTGGATGGTCAGATTTGCATTTCTAAACTATGATAAACAATGTTGATAAGAGCAGTAACTTATTCTGAAAATGCCATATATTAATACCAATTGTTTGCATTTAAAAAAATATTTTTCATATGGCCTTTGACCTTGCTCAAATGTCAGTCCTTGTGGGTAGAATTACTTTTTAAGAAAGCAGATAAATCTTAACTGACTTTACTAACCGTAACCTCTCCTTCTTTCCTTCCTTCCCTCCTTCCTCCCTCCCTCCCTCCCTCCCTCCTTTCTTCCCTACCGCCTTCCCTTCCTTCTTTCCTTTCTTTCTTCCTTCCTTCCTCTCTCTTTCTTTTTTCACTTTTTCACTTTTGAAAAGATAATACGCATAAGATGGTTAAGATTCACTAGGAGAGAATCAACTACAGTGTGAAGTCCTGCATCATTTCTCTCCCATCCAGAAACTAATGACCATGATGACAGTAGGTAACATTTGTTAGGCACTGATTAAATGCCAAGCTTTGCTGTAAGCACTTTATACATATTAATGTTAACTTAATTATTTCTCATAGAAGAATTAGGAAGTAGGCACAATTATTATCCCCATTTTGCTAATGTGGAAATTGTCAGAGGTTACCCTGGTACTGGACAAATGAGAGGACTTCTACATGGTGTTCCTCAAAGGCCTGGACAGTGAGGCCTTACCCTGGGTGTGGTAAAAGGGAGCAGTGCAACTCCACCAAGGCCCACTGTCCACAGCTCCTAGTCAAGAGCTGCTTCATACTTTGTGGGCATCCAACTTAGGGGGAGCATCTCCTCTGCTTCACCTGGGACTTTCCCAGTTTTAGCACTAGAAGTCCCAGGTCCCTGTCAATCCCTCAGTTGTGGGCAATCCTAGATGGTTGGTCACCCTAGTCCAAGTACTATTTATTTTGAGGAAAGGTGAGGGAGATCATACCTGGAGCAGGTGAGTGGATGACCTGCCTCATGGTCACCAAGGACTTTGGCAGGACCTTCATTGTGAACTACTGGCAGTGAATAAATATCTTTTCATAAATCCAGCTGTATAAATGGTAAGGTCAGAGCTGCTGACTTACCCTATCCACAGGGTCAGTACCTTTCCCTGTGAGACAGGAAAAGGTAAAAAGGATAAGAGGCCTACCACTTGGCTTGCATTCTAATATATCAGGGCACAAAGGATGCTGATGAGGAACCAAACCAAACAAACTCTCTGACAGCAAAAGTTCCTATCCTTTTTGACTTTTAATGTCATGCAGTTTAAATGTAATGTCCTGCTTCTAATCATAATAGGCCTACAAAATATTCTACTCTTCCTTGTTTCACCTGCAGTCAACAGTCTAAGTTACTTCATTATCTATGTTGCACAGATTTATGGCTTTTTTTTGGTGTGTGGTCTGGAATTAGCTTCCTTACAACAAAGATGAAATGTCCCTTTAAGAAAAAATCTAAAAGCAAAGATTGCATTTTTTCCTTGAACAGTCTGGCAATCTTGATATATTTAGAGTTGCAAATAGAATGACTTTTTTGCTGTTATTAATTCAGTCACAAATTGCAAAGGGGATTAGAAAACCAGGAAATCAGTCATGTTTCTTGGCGGATGGTGGGTCCCAAGAGAGGGAATGATGAGACTATGGCTATCCTTACAAAAAGAAACACAAGACAAAGCCTGCCATAAAACCTCATTTGAAAATTGCTCCTCTTAAGAAATTATGCTAAAAGTGGCCTGCTCCTAGAAATACAAGTAAAAGAGTCAACCAATTTTTACCTCATAATATCAGTTTAGCTCTGGAATTGTGCTTAATGCAGCTCTAAGTGGCTGAGGGAGTGACATCATTGACCAAAACTACACTTGACAGAATTCTGTGAAGCTCAGAGCTACAGTGCAAGGCCATTGATTTTGCAACAGTTTGTTTCTTTTCTGATCTAAAAGTGATTTCTATGTGCCAGGGGATCTTATCTATTAATGTTGTTCATTCTTCACTAGTCATCATTTTCCTTGGAACATGCCATCCTATGTAATCTGAGCAATAAGAACATCAGAAACTGACTGGTGGGAGATGTGGCCCTGAAAACACTGAAGGCACTTTGTCCCCAAGGCAGGGGTCACTAGGGAGGGAGAAGATGTTCTGGACTCCAATCAGACAAATACATTACAAAATTTCCACCTCAGACTTTCTCATGGAAGAACTAAGAAATTATATATACTCTTTGATTTGTTCTTATTATTAAAACAATGGACTTTCTGAGTCTCTCCAACACATGTTTATTGACCACCCACTCCATAACTTGCAGCTGGCGCCTGCAGAGCAACATTGAGGGTGATCTGGCCTCTTCCCCCAGGAGCTGATATCCTCCTGACCTCATCTTCTACTGCTGTCACTCTTCATTGCTTTGCTTCTGTCACTCTGGCTTCCTCGCTCTTCCTCAAACATGCCAAGCATTCGGTTGCTTCAGCGCTTTTCTACTTACTGTTTCTTCCACCTGAATAGCTCTTGTTCCAGATATTTCACTTTATTGACTCCCCGATTAAAGGTCACCCTCACAAGGGAGACCTTTCCCAACTCACCACATAAAAGAGCACACACACACACACGCACACGCACACGTGTATACCCTTTTACTATCCCTTATCCTATTTTACTTTTCTTCATATCCATTTTCTATCACATCAAACATATATTACTTTTATTTATGTCTTTATTAAGTGTCTTCCCCCCACTATCTTTTAAGCTCCATGAGAGCACAAAATTAGTCTCTTTTGTTTCCTGCTATATCCCTTGCGCTAAGAACAGTGCCTGGCACCTCGTAAATATTCAGTGAATAATTGTGGGAAGAATGAATGAGTGAAGCGATCAAGTAGACTGCTCTATTATTCACACTCAGTAGGTTGGTCTAACTCAGTGTTTTTATGCTCCTAAATCTTGAAGATCATGCCTCAGATTCTAAGTTACCTCAGAAATCTTTAAGGTCAACTGTTTTATTCTGTGTCCAGTCTAAGGCTTTGGGCCCAAGGGAGGATAAATAATCAGGCCTCCCCTCTTTTCCTGTCTCCTTCAACTACAACTCTGCTTTTAGCAGTTGTATATAGTGGACTTCAACAAAAGATTTCTTGTAAAGATAGGATTTCTCGAGCTAAAATACAATAAGCAAACAAAAAGCAGAAAAAGAAAACTACTATTTGAGGGAATTGGGATGAGGGATGTTAATCCTCTGCTTTAACACTTCTATCAGCATTACTCAGGGACCCTGAAGAAAGGTCTGAACTAGGTGAGTGAGTCGGTGCTGGAGTCTTGTGAAAGCTCAGCTTACGACAAGACAGAACCTGGAGGGGGCCTTGAAACAAAGCTGGAGTTTAATGTTTTAACTATTTTAGAATAACCTTTAAAGGTAATATGATGTTAGGAAATTTTCATCTTGATCACTTTATATTTCAGTGTTAGAGAAGTCGAATCAAACGCGTCTTTGTTAACATATGCAACATGTTTTCCTGAAAAATCCTTATTTTGAGAGATCAAATTTGCATCGTTAGCAGGGAAGCTATTAGAAAAACAAGAGCGCCTGACTTAAACAATAAAAAATTGTATGGATTCTTACCAGTTGTCCACTCTTGACTGTTGAAATGAACAGCTGTGAGCTTTGTGCTTCCAGTTTTCACATGGCCCACATGTCCTTGGCGGAATCCTACAGTTGTCATTTAAACAAACATATCTTTGTCATGTTGGAAGAGGCATCTGATTTCATTCTGCTGGAGTGATGTGATCTGGGTCTGTAGTAGGCAATTGGAAGCAGGTAGTACAGTTCAGAACACTGTAGGGACTAAGGTTCTCCCTGTCCTTGGCATGTAGTGTTAGTGCCCACGGAGAGGAATGAATGCCCCAGGCACCTATTTGGCAGCGCTCTGTGCCTAGGACAGTGCTCAGTACCATGGGGGAATTTTAAAGAAATTTGAGATCATCTCCGTAATCCTGTTCCCGCTGCCTTCGTGGCAGAGTCAAACTTTCTAGAAGAGAAGAAGCCTGCTCATTGATTTTCGATTACTTGGCTAAACGCTGGCTTCTAAAGCCAACTCTGTCTCAGCAGTTCCTTTGTTCTTCAGGAGCTGCCCTACTGCCTTCAGTATCCTCTCGCTTTAGTGTATTTTGCACACAACTTCAAAACATCAGTCTTCCTACAATGGAAGTAGATTTGAAGCAGATTGAATTTGAAATCATATAAGACCTGGGCCTATGTCTTGTTTAAAGATTATTCTACTGACAAGTAGTAGTAACACCTCCACTATAGAATTGTGGTGGGGATCAAATGAGATCATGTATGTAAAAGCAACTTGTAAAGAATAAAGATCAAGGGACTTCACTGGTGGTCCAGTGGTTAAGACTCTGTGCTTCCTCTGCAGGGGGTTCGGGTTTGACCCTTGGTCTGGGAAATAAGATCCTGCATGCTGTGTGGCATGGTCTTAAAAAAAAATAAAATAAAACAAAGATCAATACAAAAGTAAAATATTATTGGTATTAAGCTCTATTTTATTACGTATCCCCTTGATAATGAAAACCTTCCAAGGTTACTTATTGCCTATGGAATAAAGTCCACATGCATTAACCTGTTATAAGAGGCCCTCTCCTTTATGGCCTATTCTTCATATCTTCTATACAGAACCCATTCTTCAGGCAATCCAAGCTTTTCACAGTTCCCAGAACAAAGCATTACTTTCCTATATCTGTTACCTTTGTGAACTTAGTTCCCTTTTCTTGGAATGTTCCTCTACTTATTTTAGCCAATTGAAAGCCTACTTTTTTTTTCTTAAAAAATTTTTTTTTCTCTCTTTTCATGAAGCTTTTATCCTATGTTTTCTTCTAAGAGATATGTAGTTTTAGGTCTTATATTTATGTCTTTGAACCATTTCAATTTTTGTATATGGTATAATAAGGGTCAACTCTCTTCTTTGGGATGTACGTATACAGTTTTCCCAGCAGCATTTATTGAAAAGACTATTCTTTCTCCTGCTCCATTTTAAAATAAGCAAATATATGTATTTATTTATACATTCCCCTTTCCCAAATGGTAGCATACTAATGCATATCTTCACCTAGCTTTTGTCATTTAACAACATATTCTGGAGATCATGTACTAGAGACCTTCACTCTCACCCCCTTTCTTTTAATTGGTGGTATGATATTCCATTTTTTTGGGTGGACCATGTTTTATTCAACAAGTTTCCTATTGATGGACATTTGGGTTTTTTCCAGTTTTTGATATTATGCATAGGGCTGCAATGAATAGACTTGTGCATATGTCTTTTCATTTTTTGATAGTGAATCTTTCCAGGAGGTGGGATTGCTGAGTCTAAGCAATACAAGATAAAGTTATGCCTAATTTTGTTAAATATTGCCAAGTTCTTTGCCATAAGGTTTGTACCATCTTACATTCTCAACACCAATGTTTGTGAGACCCTGTTTCTCGACATTGTTTCTAGTAGTGTATATTGTCACACTTTTGGAATTTTGTGACTCTCATAGGTGGGAAATGAAATATCACCCACTAATTTTTTAAGGCTGAAGTACCATTTCTTATTAGTTTGCAGCAGGCATATGTAACTTGTTATACCCAATACTGTACTATGGGTATAAGGGTACATATATGATCTCCCCTACAAACAGGAAGCTTTCTGAGTGAAAGTAGTGGGTCTAATTGATGTTTTAAAAAAAATGTTTCAAGGACTTGGAATATTGTTGGCATTCATTGTATGTTTGCTGAAGGACAGGGTAAGTGAATAAACTCAGAATTAGGAACTTGTTTTTATATACCATTTTTAGAGTCTATAATTATGTTTACAATCATCTCCAGTGGGCGTGTTTATCTATGTGGTGGAACCCATGGAAAATTCAGGTGATTTTTGAGTGATTTTTTTTTTTTTCCTTGTCTGAGAAAAGATGGTCACAGAGATGTAGACCTTTTTTTTCCCCTGAAAGATTCTGTTGAGTTCTGCACAAAACCCCTTGGAGAATATAGTCATTTGGAAAGTGTATTTTATTTTCTATTTACATTGCAATTTATAAAGTTCCTTCATGTCTATTGTTTGTTTTCAGCCTCACAACAGTGGTGAGACAGACACATGTCTGTTTATGGAAGAGAAATTTGTGACTCAGAAAAGTTCAGTAACTTGATCAAAGTTACTGAGACAACAGAAGCAGAGCCAGGCCTCAAACCCAGGTCTTCTGATGCCAAAGCCAGCATTCTTTCTTGTACACCACAGCTGCCATCTGGAACTTGGTAAGAGTTTTATAATTTTCTTCTGTTGTTTTTCTTTAGATAGAAACAGCTTTGAATTTTAAAAATAAAGTCACTGAGGTCATTTTTTCCTTTCAATATTTATAATGTGATATCTTGTGTATGTAATATGATAAAGGAAGAAGTGTCATATAAGGCTCTATGTGTATACCTGTCCTAAGATGCTCTTGTCCTGGAATTGTGTAATCGAGGCTCAGAGGATGCATTCATTGCTGGGTGTCATGCCACTGATATAGTCATAGGAAACATACTGTGAAGATAAAAGCCACCTGTCTTTAAAATATTTTTTTAATTCATAAGGGCAGTTTCTAGTTCACGACGTCAAGGCGAGCACATTTATTTATTCCTCTCTCACAGAAATAATTTAAAATAATATTAGAAGAATAAAAAAGATTTGTAGTCCACAGAGATGGGGAGAATTATAAGTGGTCATGAGTAGATGAGAAGAAGGTAAACATGCTTTATTAAGTTTAGAGTGGAGCAGAGAGGAAGAAGAGGAGAAAACAACACCCTAGAATATGAGAGAAGTGGACTGCAAGGATAGAAGTCACTAAGCTGCTCTGAAGAACCCTGGAGAAGCTTTGGACTCAGAACTGGAAATCAGTTCAAGATGTCTAATAGCCAACTAGTAGGTATTCTAGAAAGACAAAACACTCATGGTAGAGGGAAGGAATTGTTAAAAAAAAATAACATCTCCAGAGCTAAAGGGAGATTTTTAAATTCAAACAGTCCATAAAAGCCAAGTCAGATAAATTTTTAAAAGGCCCGTATTTAGAGATATCATTGTGAAATCTCAGAACACTAAAGATTTAAAGTGGGAATTTACATCTATGAACCTTTACTTGAGGGTGTACTCCAGTAAAAAAAGGGTGAAAACCAAGAAAGGGGAAGATGTGGGATTGTTTAATAAATCATTTAACCTTACCCCACAAGAGGTCTGGCCTTTGCCACCAGCTTTCGGGAAGTAATCTCTAAACTTCTGGAATGTCATGCCTGATGGGGTGTTATTGTCTTCCTGGGGGCTTTGGGGCAGCCAAACTGTAATGGATGTGATTCAAGGTTGGGACTTTGAGTCACACCTTGAGGGCCTGGAGACTGGAGATTAAAATTGAGACTGGAGATTAAAATTGACCTTGAGGGCAGTCAATCATGCCTATGTAATGGCGCCTGAGTAAAAACTAAATACTGAGGCTCTAATGAACTTCCCTGGTTGGCAAGCATCTGTGCTTATTGTCAAAAATCAGTACTGGAGAAGTAATGTGTCTTGACTCTATGGGGAAAGGACAATGGAAGCTCTGCACTGGGTATTTCCCCAGACTCTACTCTATGTATTTCCTCCCTTGGCTGACTTTAATCTGTATTCTTTCTCTGCAATAACTCTCAACCATGAATATGATAGCTTTCAGTGAGTTCTGTGAGTCCTCCTAGTGAATTATCAAAACTGAGCATGATTTGGAGAACCCCTCAAACTTGCAACCGATGTCACATGTGAGGGTGGTCCTGTGTGGGTTGTGCTCCCTCTAACCTTGCAGTTGGTCTACCTCTTCTCAAGCATATATTATACAAAAAAACTTGTTTAGGAGAATAATGAAACAATATTCAAGGATGACAGTTATATAGTAGGCCAAGGAAGAAAACTGGTCTACTTTAGGACAGAGATTGGCAGGCCTCCAGAAAAATGTTTTCAAGGAAAAGAAAAGAATCGCTTTCAAATAATAGCAGCTGCTAATGATAAGTTGCAAGATATTAGGATATGGTGGGAAAAGCCTATGAATCTTAAGAAGGTAAAAAAGAATAACCAGAAACTCTAACTAGATCAAAACACTTTACCAGAACATCATGTTCCAAATATAAAGCAATTTAACACATGATTATTTTTTCAGCAATTGGTAAACTGTAAGAGAGGAGACTCTAATCTTGGCACTAGTGTATTTTCCTTTGAGTGGCACAAGGATTGTGACATCAGCAGCACAGACAAGAGAATGTAATTTTTAGCACTTTCTAGCTCTATGATGAATAATGTAATGAATAGTTATAATAATATAAAATTTGTTTATTGAGTCATGAAAATTATGTTTGTAAATACAGAAGTGAATTGTAGACATAAAATGGTCATGCCATTTGGTTAATGGCACTAGGCAGCATTTATGTAATAATTAATGACAAATTCGTGACTAGTAAATATAAAATAAAATGTTCTTTGTAGTAAAAAAAATTTTTTTATTGGTTATCAGCTTTTAAAATAAACTTATGCACAAAGCATGGAGGAGTTAATCTTGATTAACAACAGAATATAAACACTTGGCTTTGATGATGTTAAAGTAAAGCTCTAGCTGACAGATGTTGGCAGATGAAAGGTAGGCACAGGAAGGGGAAGCAACTGTAAAGGTACGCACATCCTCATTTTACACAGTAAGGAGTCGAGAGAATCTGTTGAAAATTAACAAAAAAAATTAAACATTGATGACATTGCTGAGCATTGGAAAAGAGGATGCTCTATCTGGGAAAAAAACCAACTTAAGCCACTCACACTGTATACAAAAATATCAATTCTAGGTAAATTGTAGATCCTTTAGCTATGAAAGGCAAAACAATAAAGCTTTAGAAGATAATATAGAAGAATAGATTCATGATCTCAACGTGAGAGAATGATTTTTAACCATATTGGATATTAAGAAGCACCAACCTTAAAGGTAAGGATTGATTAATTTGATTACAGTAAAATTAAGAATATTAAAAATAATTAAAATAGTAAAAAGGCAAGCTGCAGGTTAGGAGATATCTGGAACACATATAATTAACAAAGTGCCTATATCCAGAGTATATGAAGAACTCATACAACGCAGTAAGAAAATACAATTCAGTAGAAAAATGGGCAAATAGACTCAACAGCCACTTTAAAACAGGAAATATCTAATAGGTCAAGAAACATATGATAAGGTGCCCAATCTCATTAGTCATCAGAGAAATGCAAATTAAAAATGAAAAGAGATGCTCCTACATATGCATCAGAATGGCTGAAATTAAAAAGACAAAATAGTGAGGATTGCCAAGGAAGTAGAGCACCTGGAATTCTCATACAACTGCTGGTGGGAATGGAAACTAGTTTAACCAATTTAGAAAGTAGTTTGACTTTATTTAAACATACTGTATTTGTGACCTAGCAATTCCTCTCTTAGGTATTCCTCTCTTTCCAACTGAAATCTATGCCCATGTGTACCAGAAGACATGTATAAGAAAGTTTATAACAGCTTTATTCATATGCTTCAACATAGGAACAAGCTAAATGTCCATTAACAGGAGAATGTATTAATAAATTGTGGTATAATTACACAATGGAATACTATAAGGCAATGAAAATGAACTACAACTGAATGCTACAATATAAATGAATCTTATAAACATTATATTGAGCTAGAAAAGGCTAATGTAAAAGAATATATAATGCATAATTCCATTTATTTAAAACTCAAAAACAGGCCAGACTGTAATGTTGAGCGATGTATTCTTAGCAAAAATGTAAAGCACCAAAACAAGGAAGTGAACACCAAAAAAATCAGGAGAGAGTTACATTTAAGGAAAAGGGAGCAAGCTGTGACATAGACAGTATGCAGGGAGCTTCTTGGGGCTGGTATTGCTCTTCTTTTTTTTTTTTTTTTTAACATCTTTATTGGGGTATAATTGCTTTACAATGGTGTGTTAGTTTCTGCTTTATAACAAAGTGAATCAGTTATACATATACATATGTTCCCATATCTCTTCCCTCTTGCGTCTCCCTCCCTCCCATGTATTGCTCTTCTTGATCTGAGTAGCCAATGGATGTTTGCTTCAGAATACATCTATGCTTTATGACTTTCTGAACATGTGACATATTTTACACACCAAACCAAAAAAAAAAAACCAAAACGATTTAAATAAAAACAAATTCATGGTATAAGGAAATTATTTAAATTTTAAGATAATGAATAGTGAAACTAAAAATAGTGATATAATCCTGAAAATTGAGAGGTGTAGAGTCTTGTAATGAGCTCAGTTCTCCTCTGCAGTTATAGGAAGTTAATAAGAAAATCTCCAAATTGATAAACATACTATTTAGAAATAAGAACCAAAACAAACTGTAAAAGTATTGTTTTCCATTCTGTATTTTCCATTTAAAAATAATGGATTATTTTATGCTTATTTTTATTAATTTTTTAACCAAAATCCATCACATTATATTTACATTCTTATATTTTAAAAACATCTATATGACTGGACACCCAGATTATAAACAAATACATTTATTGACTGAGTTAACTTAATTTGAGGAATTTTAATTTTTGAGTGACTTATTTTATATTACCCTATATATTGATTAAAATTATTTTGTGTATTCAATAAAATATTGTCAAAAATCCTTTCTTTTCTCTGTTACTTTTCATATAACTTGTGAGAATGTTGAGGATAGAAATAATGAGACAAGGATTTTTTGTTTTCATAGCCAAATCTCACTTTTTGTACAGTTATTTAGGACTGTGATAGAAGAGTTAAGTTTGTATTTGTAAGATGACTTTTTATCTTTCCTGACTTCATTGCATTTTAAAGGCGTCTGTATTAATAAATAACCATATCTGATGGCTTTCATAAACAGCTATCACCACCATCACCAACCAAAAACACGAACAAAGAAAATGTCTACACCTCTACAAAAACCCAGCATTATGGTTGCTTCTAAGAAGCAACCTAAGGAAACAATGTCCTCATTACCTATCATTTCAGGGGTGTTGCAGTGTATTTGGGTGGAAGCACAGCTTTTAATGTCAAACATTCTCATTTTATCCTAGAACTTTTTAACAGTGAAGACAAGACAATTATAGATCATTTTAATCATCAGCTTAAGTGTATTTTGAGTTTACTGATAAACCATGCAAGAAAAAAGTTGCTTTTAATATAGGGAATGTATTTATTTTTTAATTCTTTGTTTGTATTCACTTTTTTTGGATTAGTTTTTATTAAAAAGAAGTAGAGTTAATCTGAAAAAAGTATGTAAAATATTCTTTCCAAAAATGCCTTATTAATAAAAGCTTTTCAAAAAGTAGTATAAAATAGATAAGTATTCTTCCAATATTAAAAGAAATTTGCAAGTTGTGGTTTTACTCTATTAAATTAACGTCTAAAAATATGCATTAAATTCCAAGACCCTTGGACAGTAATACCATAACATTTATGATGAAATCAGAAATTTTAATAAAGGGGAAAAAAACCTTTGGTCCAACGCAGTAGCTCTTTTTGCTAGCTAATGTAGAACTGATTGTTGTGAGGATCTGTTGTCTCACGGCAGTTAAAGAGCATATTTATTATTCTTGTAAGTTTTCTTTTTATATTTTATTGTGTGCTTTACACTTGCTTTTTAGGCACGCATGTTGAGATATCTGGCTTCCTTTGGCCTCGTTTCAATTGTAAGCTATCCGTCTGATCGTAATGTGTCAGTACTTTTGAATATTTACAATAAAAAGAATAAGGACACTCACTGCACTCATTTATGACATGGATGGGAGCCATCCAAATGCCCACTCTCGTTTCTGGTCACCTTGCCTCTGGTTTTCTGTTGTGTTTCAGCTTGGGGAGCTCACCTCTGTCCTTGTTCAAAATTTTAATCCACATTTCCAAAGAATGGTCATTTTAATGCACCTATGCTAAAAGCATTGATTAGGTCTTCTTTCTCTTAGAAGGTTGCACTTCATGTAAGGGATTTAGAAGATAACTAGTTCTAGGCATAAAGGTCAACCAATCTGTTTTTAAAACAGGGTTGACAAATAACCAGCTGCAGGCACTAAGTTCAGCCTACAAGTGTGTACTCTAAAATCAGTTCTGAGTCATCTGCTCTGTGTGTTTGGCACCCCTGTTTACAGCACATCTTGAGCCTTCTTATGTAGCAATGCTATTGGTAAATAGCCTACCCTTTATGACAGCATGGATGAGAAAAGGACAACCTGATCTTGGTTGATAAAATGTGTACCTTATATGTGGTGAAGGGATATTTTGTAAAGTCTCACGCAATTATTTAAAATGCCTCTGTGTGTGTATGTGTTCGTGTGTGTGTTCACACACTTGCTTTATGTGCTCTGTAATGATTCATGTTCTAAGAGGGTGTGTTTTTCTCTCTTGGAGAGCTGGCAGCCAGCCCGCCCTCTAAGAAATGGGAAATTTCTTGAGCTAATTTGGAAATGCAGTCTATGTGTTTATACCACAAAGCTATAACTCTTTGTCCAGACAGCACTGCCAATTATCTATGATATTTCTATTCAGTATAAACTTAAAAAAAAGGCCAGATCTTTTTATTAGCCTGTTTTGCATATAAATTTTTAGGATAATTGTCTATTAATATCACTTCTAAAGCAGAAAGGAGTTATTTAAAGGGATGACCTGATTGTCTTGATAAAGAAAATAATAGAGCTACAATCCATTTTCTGAAAATTTGGTCTTGAGTTTGAGTGTGGGCTGGAAGGTAAAAACTTTTGGATTAAATTCCAAACTCTAGGACAATAGGATTTAGGCCAAATAATTTACTCTTTCTGTATCTTTGCCTTCCAATCTGTTAATCAGGAATCAAAACATTTACTTATCTCCTTACAGGAAAATAAAACATTGGTAAACAAAAATGCATTTGCTCTGTTTGAAGGGCTAAGCCATGTACCATTTTTCAGTGTGCTCCTTGCTTCTGGCACTAGTAGACTCCTTTGTGGTCATCACATTTCTCACTGGCAAGAAAAAGGCCTATCGCTGTGACGAGAATTCAGAGAGAAGTTCTGTGCCATGTATAGCTTAGTTAACCAGGAAACAGGCAAAATTAAGACAGATTTTGTGGAAATTCTGTTTTGTGTTTTCTGAACTAGGAGAAGGCACAATTTTCTCAGAGGGCAGAAATATGCAGGAACAGGCTAGAATGACCTGTTAGGAGAATGACAAATAGAGAGGGTGGAGAGGTGGTGACATTTACTTTTCTGAGGGTCTTTTAAACAGACAAATAAAAACATGCAAAAAAATATGGTTCACAGATAAAGGCAGGAGGATTGTTTTTGTCACTGTTTGAGAGGTTCTTTTAATTTACAGCAGGCTTTTGTGAGTTATTAGGTCTGCCACCTAATAACTTAGGGTGTCAGTCTATGTGCCAAGCTGTTTACTATGTGTTGGGAACTCAAAAATGAATAATGAACAATTTTTTGAACTCAAGGTCTTCTTAACCTCCCTGGGAGAGAAATACTTACAAATAATTACAATAATATGTGATAAGTGCAAGACTAGTAGAAAAAACACGTGCTATGATTACAAATTTTGCCTGGGGTGGTTGGGACTGAAAAGGGAATATCTGCATTGGACCTTGAAGAATGAGAGGGAGTTAGGCAGAGGAGACCATTTCAGGCAGAGGACAGAGCATGAAAGGAGATTGGAGAAGTAGATGTCGGTGGAGTGTGGGGATATTTTAGAGAGGAGAGAGTAAGTGTTTGAGGGTCAGAGAGCCCCAGGTTGGTAACTCTGCTAGGTGGTCATTCACTGGCTGTGTGATTTAGGGCACATTGCTTAGCCTCTCTGAGCCTCGGTTGCTACATCTATACATTATTATGTATCGCGTAGGGTTGTTGTGAGAATGCAATGAAACAATAAATGTAAAGGACCTAGAACAGTACAAGGACAGAGTAAATGTTCAGTAAATGGTCACTATTGTTTCATCTTTTAAAATGAGCTGCAGCTGCTGCTCTGGAACTGCAAATTGTTCAGAATATCATGGGCTTATTCTGGAAGGGGCTTCTCGACATAAATCATCCATAAAATGGAAATAATACCTACTTTCAGGGTTGTTTAAAAGAGTTAATATTAAATACAGGCCCAATAATGGTACTCAATAAACAGTAGTTATTATCATTCAAATTTTAATAACACTTTTCTTTCAATGGCCCAAATATATGTACATTTCCACACTCATACTGAAGAAGTTGTGAATTTTTATATGCACAGAATTGTGAATTTTTGTGGTTTAGCACCTTCTGCTAAACCAGAGGCAGAAAATCACTTTTGAAAGTATGTTATTTCCCCCCATAGGTTGTGTGTCATATTAATGAACATGTTTGATATATGAGCTGGCATAACCATCACACCATGTTTGTTTTTCCATTTCTGTGTCCCAGTGCTCATCATGGTACCAGGCACTTGTATTTAAGTAAATACTTAAAGAAATACCTGCTACATGAATTAGGTGGTAACTCTCTTGCTGGTTCTCTCAAACATTTTTTTTTATATGGAGGAAAACAATTTTAGGTCTTGAAATTGCCTTTTGAAAATGAAGTTCCCAAACCATTTGAACGCTGAACACGTACAAATGCATATGATATCAGCTTGTGGAGAGGATCATGCTGTTCCAAAATCTTTGTTTGCCTGGAGGTTGCATTGGTCCAACCTGTAATTATAATTGTAAAGTTATTATATCCATAATTATTATTATGACATTCCTAATAAGTATTTTTGTAGAGGTCAACCTAATGTTATATCAATAAACCAGGCCTAGAGTATCTTATGTGTACATACTTCTTCTTCCTAGTACTATATTTATATATCAGAAATGGTAGAAAATCCAGCACTTTTTAGTTTCCTGAGGAACCCTCCTTACCTTTTACTCTACCCAATTGCATAATGCTTCTGAGATGTTACATTTCCACTGTTCTTTCCAGTTTTTTTTAATTCCGAGCCCAATTTATTTTTTAAAATTTATTTTAAAAAATTTTTACTGAAATGTTCTTTCCAGTTTCAATTATGAGCATTCATAATAATGGAAATGTAGGCTGTCTCAAGCTTGTGAAAATGACACTCTCTGACTTAAAATGCTGGTTTGTAGAGGGAAAAATCAGCATGGATGCATTAGATGCACTAGAACTTTCTTATCACATTAAGCAGCTATAGCCTCAGAGTACCAGTTACCTCTCCCACCAGCTTCTAAGCAGAACTGGACCCAAGTCATGTAGCCACACACAGTCACTTCTGTCTTACTTCTGAAGGGATGCAAGAATGAGAATTCACAACTTGCCTTGAAAATCTATCTGCTCTTTAAGAACTTAGTATTTGGCTCAAATTTTGAAAAAATTGTAACGTTACAAATTTAGCTTAGGTCCTCTTATTTGTTCCTCAGTAGAAAAGGAAAGAAAATATATTTAACCAACACTCTCTTTGTTGTAATCAGTTATTTGGCCTAGATTTAGAATCCTTTAGCTTGTAGAGACTTTGAAAATATATTCATCTATAAATTTGAAAACTAGGGAGATAAATTGGGAATTTACACTCTGGAATTTTAAGAGGCTCTCTAGCTTGTTCCCAAATTTGTCCTTACTTTTAGTTGAGACATTTGATATTTTAGGCACTGCCTTTAGGATTCAGCCATCACAAATCTGGGGCCTACATTTTCGGTTGTTCTTTTCAACATTGTCATTTATTCACTGAGCAGCTACAATTAGGTTGAATATCTAAAATTGCTGTTTTTATAGGCAAAAACAACAACAACAACAAACCAGTGTTCAATCTCAAAAGTATTTATTGAGGACCCACCATGTGAGAAGCAAAGGTTTGATTATGAAGGGAAAGTAATCCAAGAGTAGAATACCAAACAACAGCTTTTTAAACATTCACTCTACTGAGTTGATATAATTTTTTATTTGTAAACAACATTTTATGTGGCACTTTATATGACACACAAAATGGTTAAGTAGTATGGAAGTCTATAAAATAAAAACTGAAAGTTCTTCCCTTACCACCTGGAGTAAGTTGTTTTAAAAACTTTTATTCTGTTCCAATGCTCTCTTTGTTTTTAAAAAAAGTTCACATGTGAAATGAAATCTGCAGCGTTATTTTTCTACTTGGAATTATATCATAGACAATTCTCATACGTACAGAATACTTTTGAAATCAAGAAGAGTCAATATGTCCACTCAAATATCCTTTTAACAGTCACTTCCCACATTCAATTGTCTTTTATTTTAAAAAAAAAAAAATTTATTTATTTATTTAAAAAATTAATTAATTAATTATTTATGGCTGTGTTGGGTCTCTGTTGCGGTGTGCGGGCTTCTCATTGAGGTGGCCTCTCCTGTTGTGGAGCACAGGCTCTAGGCGCGCAGGCTTCAGTAGTTGTGGCTTGCCGGCTCTAGTGTGCAGGCTCCGTAGTTGTGGCACACGGGCATAGTTGCTCCGTGGCGTGTGGGATCTTCCTGGACCAGGGCTCTAACCCATGTCCCCTGCATTAGCAGGTGGATTCTTAACCACTGCACCACCAGGGAAGTCCCTCAATTGTCTTTTAATGGAGTACTTTTCAAAATTAGTTTTATTGTGGTAATTGCCCAAAAGCATTAAGACTTCTTATAGTCTCAAAACATTTTCATTTAAAACCATCTTTTAAAGAACATAAGGTACACGCAGTAACCACATGATTTTAGCACAGTGGATTGAAAACAAAACAAAAATAGTCATTCAAATGTTTTATCTCTACTTTACCAAATGAGAACCAACTTAGAATTTCAAAAAACTGAACTAGGCTTCAAGGGGGTGCAGATTCACCAAGGCTGGCATGAAGTAACATTGGTCTCATCTTTTTTTTTTTTTTTTGCGGTACGCAGGCCTCTCACTGCTATGGCCTCTCCCACTGCGGAGCACAGGCTCCGGACGCGCAGGCTCAGCAGCCATGGCTCACGGGCCCAGCTGCTCCGCGGCAGGAGGGATCCTCCCGCACCGGGGCACGAACCCGTGTCCCCTGCATCGGCAGGCGGACTCTCAACCACTGCGCCACCAGGGAAGCCCCTCATCTGTTTTTGTTTTTAAACTTCAGTTATAATTGACACGTTGTATTAGTTTCAGGTATACAATGTAGTGACTAGATATTTGTATGGTCTCATCTTAGTTTTAGAAAAGAAGATAGTAAACTTCAAATTTCTACATTTAAGTTCACACCCTAAATTTTTCTTAAATCTTTGCCATCTTATACTGCTTATTTGCTGATGAGCTCAGGAAACCAAATGAGTAGGTAGCATACAAATGTTAATACAAAACCTCTGAAATAACTCATTGTGTTTAGTTTAACAACATTTCCCCCCCTGGATATGTTGAGGTTAAATATAACATATGAATATAATAGAATCATATTTTTTACAAGTAAAAGTTTTGGTTCCCAGGGCAGACATAAATATGTCAACATTTTAATCGGTTTCCAAAAAAACATTGACTTCTAGGGGGTTCCACCTCTTAGCAAACTAGAGAATACTATATGGTATAGCAAGAACTCTGCTCTGAAATTGAAAGGCTTACTGTCACCTCTTGAATGAAGAAAGACTTCATTGGACTAGGTAATCCTCCAGGTTTCTTTTCAAAAACACTTAGTTCTTACGTTTATTTGCAAATCCTTCAGTTCCACAGCTCCTCTGCCACACAGCCCACTCCCCAACAGAAAGAGCAAAATCTGTATCTGTAAACACCAGTTTACTGAGAAATGGGATTGATTCCATTGCTAGTAAGGATTTTTTCAGTATCTTTTTGGCATCTTCTAAACTACAGGTCTGTCCCTATTTTAGGAGAAATAAAATGCACATCTAGGGCTTCCCTGGTGGCACAGTGGTTAAGAATCTGCCTGCCAGTGCAGGAGACATGGGTTCAAGCCCTGGTCCGGGAAGACCCCGCATGCCAAAGAGCAACTAAGCCCGTGTGCCACAACTACTGAGCCTGCGCTCTTGAGCCCGTGAGCCACAACTACTGAGCCCGCGTGCCAAAACTACTGAGCCAGTGTGCTGCAACTACTGAAGCCTGCGGGCCTAGAGCCTGTGCTCCGCAACAAGAGAAGCCACCACAATGAGATGCCCGCACACTGCAATGAAGAGTAGCCCCTACTCACCGGAACTAGAGAAAGCCTGCGTGCAGCAATGACGATCCAATGCAGCCAAAAATAAATAATGAAATAAATTTTTTAAAATGTACATCTAAATACACAAAACTATAAAAACCTGTTTTTTTAAACTTGAATTGCAAAAACATTTACTCCTTTAATGCTTTATATTGTAAAGTCTACTAGTGAACCTAAAATATTATGGATTTAATTTAACTAAAACAGTAACATAGCTATTTTTTTCCCATTTTTAAAAACATTTTTATTGGAGTATAATTGCTTTATAAATGTATGTTAGTTTCTGCTTTATAACAAAGTGAAACAGCTATACATATACATATATCCCCATATCACCTCCCTCTTGCGTCGCCCTCCCACCCTCCCTATCCCACCCCTCTAGGTGGTCACAGAGCATCGAGCTGATCTCCCTGTGCTATGTGGCTGCTTCCCACTAGCTATCTATTTTACGTTTGGTAGTGTATATATGTCCATGCCACTCTCTGACTTCGTCCCAGCTTACCCTTTCCCCTCCCTGTGTCCTCAAGTCCATTCTCTACGTCTGTGTCTTTATTCCTGTCCTGCCCTTAGGTTCTTCAGAACCATTTTTTTTTTTTTTTTAGGTTCCATATATATGTTAGCATACAGTATTTGTTTTTTTCTTTCTGACTTACTTCACTCTGTATGACAGTCTCTAGGTCCATCCACCTCACTACAAATAACTCAATTTCGTTACTTTCTATGGCTGAGTAACATTCCATTGTATATATGTGCCACATCTTCTTTATGTATTCATCTCTGGATGAACACTTAGGTTGCTACCATGTCCTGGCTATTGTAAATATAGCTGCAGTGAACATTGTGGTACATGACTCTTTTTGAATTATGGTTTTCTCAGGATACATGCCCAGTAGTGGGATTGCTGGGTCATATGGTAGTTCTATTTTTAGTTTCTTAAGGAACCTCCATACTGTTCTCCATAGTGGCTGTATCAGTTTACATTCACACCAACAGTGCAAGAGGGTTCCCTTTTCTCCACACCCTCTCCAGCAATTATTGTTTGTAGATTTTTTTGATGATGGCCATTCTGACTGGTGCGAAGTGATACCTCATTGTAGTTTTGACTTGCATTTCTCTAATGATCAGTGATGTTGCGCATCCTTTCATGTGTTTGCTGGCTATCTGTATATCTTCGTTGGAGAAATGTCTATTTAGTCTTCTGCCCACTTTTGGATTGGGTTGTTTGTTTCTTTGATATTGAGCTGCATGAGCTGCTTGTAAATTTTGGAGATTAATCCTTTGTCAGTTGCTTCATTTGAAAATATTTTCTCCCATTCTGAGGGTTGTCTTTTGGTCTTTTTTATGGTTTCCTTTGCTGTGCAAAAGCTCTGAAGTTTCATTAGGTCCCATTTGTTTATTTTTGTTTTTATTTCCATTTCTCTAGGAGGTGGGTCAAAAAGAAGCTTGCTGTGATTTATGTCATAGAGTGTTCTGCCTATGTTTTCCTCTAAGAGTTTTATAGTGTCTGGCCTTACATTTAGGTCTTTAATCCATTTTGAGTTTATTTTTGTATATGGTGTTAAGGAGTGTTCTAATTTCATTCTTTTATTTTTATTTTTTTAAAAAATATTTTCTATTTATTTTTATTTCATTCATGTAGCTGTCGACTTTTCCCAGCACCACTTACTGAAGAGGCTGTCTTATCTCCATTGTATATTCTTGCCTCCTTCATCAAAAATAAGGTGACCATATGTGTGTGGGTTTATCTCTGGGGTTTTTATCCTGTTCCATTGATATATATTTCTGTTTTTGTGCCAGTACCATACTCTCTTAATTACTATAACTTTGTAGTATAGTCTGAAGTCTGGGAGCCTGGTTCCACCAGCTCCATTTTTCTTTCTCAAGATTGCTTTGGCTATTCGGGGTCTTTTCGTGTTTCCATACAAATTGTGAATTTATTTGTTCTAGTTTTGTGAAAAATGCCATTGATAGTTTGATAGGGATTGCACTGAATCTGTAGATTGTTTTGCGTAGTATAGTCATTTTCACAGTGTTGATTTTTTCAATCCAAGAACATGATATATCTCTCCATCTATTTGTATCATCTTTAATTTCTTTCATCAGTGTCTTATAGTTTTCTGCACACAGGTCTTTTGTCTCCTTAGGTAGGTTTATTCCAAGGTATTTTATTCTTTTGGTTGCAATGGTAAATGGGAGTGTTTCCTTAATTTCTCTTTCAGATTTTTCATCATTAGTGTATAGGAATGCAAGTGATTTCTGTGCATTAATTTTTGATCCTGCTACTTTACCAAATTCTTGATTAGCTCTAGTAGTATTCTGGTAGCCTCTTTACGATTCCCTATGTATAGTATCTTGTCATCTGCAAGCAGTGACAATTTTACTTCTTCTTTTCCGATTTGGATTCCTTTTATTTCTTTTTCTTCTCTGATTGCTGTGTCTAAAACTTCCAAAACTATGTTGAATAATAGTGGTGAGAGTGGACAACCTTGTGTTGTTCCTGATCTTAGAGGAAATAGTTTCAGTTTTTCACCATTGAGAACGATGTTGGCTGTGGGTTTGTCATATATGGCCTTTATTATGTTGAGGTAAGTTCCCTCTATGCCCACTTTCTAGAGAGTTTTTATCATATATGGATGTTGAATTTTGTTGAAAGCTTTTTCTGCATCCATTGCGGTGATCATATGGTTTTTCTCCTTCAATTTGTTAATATGGTGTATCACCTTGATTGATTTGCGTATATTGAAGAATCCTTGCGTTCCTGGGATAAACCCCACTTGATCATGGTGTATGATCCTTTTAACGTGCCATTGGATTCTGTTTGCTAGTATTTTGTTGAGGATTTTTGCATCAACGTTCATCAGTGATATTGGCCTGTAGTTTTCTTTCTTTGTGACATCTTTATCTGGTTTTGGTATCAGGGTGATGGTGGCCTTGTAGAATGAGTTTGGGAGTGTTCCTCCCTCTGCTATATTTTGGAAGAGTTTGAGAAGGCTTGGTGTTAGCTTTTCTCTAAATGTTTGATAAAATTTGCCCGTGAAACCATCTGGTCCTGGGCTTTTGTTTGCTGGAAGATTTTTAATCACAGTTCCAATTTCAGTGTTTGTGATTTGTCTGTTTATATTTTCTATTTCTTCCTGGTTCAGTCTTGGAAGGTTATACTTTTCTAAGAATGTGTCCGTTTCTTCCATTTTATTGGCATATAGTTGTTTGTAGTAATCTCTCCTGATCTTTTGTATTTCTGCAGTGTCAGTTGTTACTTCTGCTTTTTCATTTCTGATCCTGTTGATTTGAGTCTTCTCCCTTTTTTTCTTGATGAGTCTGGCTAATGGTTTATCAATTTTATATATCTTCTCAAAGAACCAGTGTTAGTTTTATTGATCTTTGCTATTGTTTCCTTCATTTTGTTTTCATTTATTTCCGATCTGATCTTTATGATTTCTTCTGCTAACCTTGGGGTTTTGTTTTTCTTCTTTCTCTAATTGCTTTAGGTATAAGATTAGGTTGTTTATTTGAGATGTTTGTTGTTTCTTGAGGTAGGACTGTATTGCTATAAACTTCCCTCTTAGAACTGCTTTTGCTGCATCCCATAGGTTTTGGGTTGTTGTGTTTTCATTGTCGTTTGTTTCTAGGTATTTTTTGATTTCCTCTTTGATTTCTTCAGTGATCTCTTGGACATTTAGTAGTGTATTGTTTAGCCTCCATGTGTTTGTATCTTTTACAGATTTTTTCCTGTAATTGATATCTAGTCTTATAGCGTTGTGGTTGGAAAAGATACCTGATACAGTTTCAATTTTCTTAAATTTACGAAGGCTTGATTTGCGACCTAAGATATGATCTGTCCTGTAGAATGTTCCATGAGCACTTGAGAAGAATGTGTATTCTGTTGTTTTTGGATGGAATGTCCTATAAATATCAATTAAGTCCATCTTGTTTATTGTATCATTTAAAGCTTGTGTTTCCCTATTTATTTTCATTTTGGATGATCTGTTCATTGTTGAAAGTGGTGTGTTGAAGTCCCCTAATATGGTTGTGTTACTGTCAATATCCCCTATTATGGCTGTTAGCATTTGCCTTATGTATTGATGTGTTCCTATGTTGGGTGCATAAATATTTACAATTGTTATATTGTCTTCTTGGATTGATCCCTTGACCATTATGTAGTGTGCTTATTTGTCTCTTGTAATAGTCTTTATTTTATAGTCTCTTTTTTTGTGATATCAGAGTTGCTACTCCAGCTTTCTTTTGATTTCCATTTGCATGGAATATGTTTTTCCATCCCCTCAATTTCAGTCTGTATGTGTCCCTAAGTCTGAAGTGGGTCTCTTGTTGACAGCATATGTACGGTTCTTGTTTTTGTATCCAATCAGCCAGTCTGTGTCTTTTGGTTGGAGCATTTAATCCATTTACATTTAAGGTAATTATCGATTTGTATGTTCCTATTACCACTTTCTTAATCGTTCTGGGTTTGTTTTTGCAGGTCTTTTCCTTCTCTTGTGTTTCCTGCCTAGAGAAGTTTCTTTAGCATTTGTTGTAAAGCTGGTTTGGTGGTGCTGAATTCTCTTACCTTTTGCTTGTCTGTAATGTTTTAATTTCTCCGTCGAATCTGAATGAGATCCTTGCTGGGTAGAGTAATCTTGGTTGTTGGTTTTTCCCTTTCATCACTTTAAATATGTGCTGTCACTCCCTTCTGGCTTGCAGAGCTTCTGCTGAAAGATCAGCTGTTAACCTTATGGGGATTCCCATGTATGTAAGTTGTTGTTTTTCCCTTGCTGCTTTTAATATTTTTTCTTTGTATTTAATTTTGATAGTTTGATTAATATGTGTCCTGGTGTGTTTTGCCTTGGATGTATCCAGTATGGGACTCTTTGCACTTCTTGGACTTGATTGATTATTTCCTTTCCCATATTAGAGAAGTTTTCAACTATAATCTTTTCAAATATTTTCTCAGTCCCTTTCTTTGTCTCTTCTTCTTCTGGGACCCCTATAATTCAAATGTTGCTGCATTTAATGTTGTCCCAGAGGTCTCTGAGACTGTCCTCAATTCTTTTCATTTTTTTTTTCTTTATTCTGCTCTGTGGTAGTTATTTCCACTATTTTATCTTCCAGGTCACTTATCCATTCTTCTGCCTCAGTTATTCTGCCATTGATTCCTTCTATAGAAGTTTAATTTCATTTACTGTGTGTTGATCATTGTTTGTTTGCTCTTTAGTTCCTCTAGGTCCTTGTTAAACATTTCTTTTATTTTCTGCATTCTATTTCTATGATTTTGGATCATCTTTACTATCGTTACTCTGAATTCTTTTTCTGGTAGATTGCCTATTTCCTCTTCATTTGTTTGGTCTGGTGGGTGTTTACCTTGTTACTTCATCTGCTGTGTGTCTCTCTGTCTTCTCATTTTGCTTAACTTACTGTGTTTTGGGCCTCCTATACGCAGGCTGCAGGTTCATAGTTCCCGTTGTTTTTGGTGTCTGCCCCCAGTGGCTAAGGTTGGTTCAGTGGGTTGTGTAGGCTTCCTGGTGCAGCAGACTGGTGCCTGTGTTCTGGTGGATGAGACTGGATCTTGTCTTTCTGTTGGGCAGGCGTGCATCCGGTGGTGTGTTTTGGGGTGTCTGTGACCTTATTATGATTTTAGGCAGCCTCTCTGCTAATGGGTTGTGTTGTGTTCCTGTCTTGCTAGTTGTTTGGCGTAGGGTGTCCAACACTGTAGTTTGCTGGTCGTTGAGTTGAGCTGGGTCTTAGCATTGAGATGGAGATCTCTGAGAGAGCTTTCACCGTTTGATATTATGTGGAGCTAGGAGGTCTCTGGTGGACCAATGTCCTGAACTTGGCTCTCCCACCTCAGAGGCACAGGCCTGACACCCGGTCGGAGCACCAAGACCGTGTCAGCCACATGACTCAGAAGAAAAGGGAGAGAAAATGAAGGGAAAAAGGAGGAAAATAAAATAAAATAAAGTTATTAAAATAAAAAATTTAGTTATTAAAAATAAAAAATTGAAAAGTAATTTTAAAAAAAAAAGAAAGAAGAGATCAACCAAACCAAAAAACAAATCCACCAATGATAACAAATACTAAATAACAATACTAAAAAAATAAAAATAAAATAAATGGACAGACAGAACCCTGGGACAAATGGTAAAAAGCAAAGCTATGCAGACAAAATCACACAAAGTCCACTGTCTCAATTTTAGGATGATTCGTTGTCTATTCAGGTATTCCAGACTTGCAGGGTACATCAGGTTGACTGTGGAGATATAATCTGCTTCTCCTGAGGCTGCTGGGAGAGATTTCCCTTTCTCTTCTTTGTTCGCACAGCTCCTGGCATTTAGCTTTGGATTTGGCCCCGCCTCTGCGTGTAGGTCACCTTAGGGTGTCTGTTCTTGGCTCAGACACGACAGGGTTAAAGGAGCAGCTGATTCGGGGGCTCTGGCTCACTGAGGCAGCGGGAGGGAAGGGTACGGAATGCGAGGTGAACCTGCGGCGGCAGAGGCTGCTGTGACATTGCACCAGCCTGAGGCGCGCCGTGTGTTCTCTGGGGTAAGTCGTCCCTGGATCATGGGACCCTGGCAGTGGTGGGCTGCACAGGCTTCCGGGAGGGGAGGTGTGGAGAGTGACCTGTGCTCACACACAGGCTTCTTGGTGGCTGCAGCAGCAGCCTTAGCGTCCCATGCCCGTCTCTGGTGTCTACGCTGATATCTGCGGCTCGCGCCTGTCTGGAACTTGTTTAGGTGGTGCTCTGAATCCCCTCTCCTCGCGCATCCCAAAACAGTGGTCTCTTGCCTCATCGGCAGGTCCAGTATTTTTCCCGGACTCCCTCCCGGCTAGCAGTGGCGCACTAGCCCCCTTCAGGCTGTGTTCACGCAGCCAACCCCAGTCCTCTCCCTGGGATCTGACCCCCGAAGCCCAAGCCTCAACTCCCAGCCCCCGCCCACCCCGGCGGGTGAGCAGACAAGACTCTCGGGCTGGTGAGTGCTGGTCGGCACGTATCCTCTGTGCGGGAATCTCTCCGCTTTGCCCTCTGCACCCCTGTTGCTGTGCTCTTCTCCATGGCTCCGAAGCTTCCCTCCCGCCACCTGCAGTCTCCGCCCGGGAAGGGGCTTCCTAGTGTGTGGAAACCTTTCCTTCTTCACAGCTCCCTCTCAGAGGTGCAAGTCCCATCCCTCTTGTTTTGTCTCTGTTTTTTCTTTTGCCCTACCCAGGTATGTGGGGGGTTTCTTGCCTTTTGGGAGGTCTGCGGTCTTCTGCCAGTGTTCAGTAGGTGTTCTGTAGGAGTTGTTCCACATGTAGATGTATTTTTAATGTATTTGTGGGGAGGAAGGTGATCTCCACGGCTTACTCCTCCGCCATCTTGAAGGTCTCCAACATTGCTGTTTTAATGTAACTGTGCATTTTGTACCAGATTTGGACCAAATAATGCATCTTTACCCAAAAAATTACAAATTATAAGTACTATCTGCCTGTAGACATGCAGGGTTCATTTTCTTACAGCATGGAATGTGAACATGAAAATCTTAGGAAAATACAAGGTTTTCTCCTTTCCCTATCTTCACATTGTATGTTGAAAGCTAAAGTACGAACCATTCAAGATAGATTGATATGTGTGGGAATCTTACTTTTTTGTCTGTTGAAAATGATCAATAAAAGGCTTTATTTAAATTTACCTGAGACAAAAGAATATATATTTTTTAAATGCATAAAATGTACTCTTCCTCAGTTTTTTTGGCTGTATAATATTAGGAGCTGACTGTAGCCTATCTTGTTTGTTTCTTTTTTTTTTGGTTGTTGAGAAAATGAGAGGTCAGCAAAGTTTACCCAGAGCACTGCTGAAGGGATCAAGTGTTGTCATGTTCTGCGCTGATAGACATCTAAGTGGAATACTCTGGGTGCTCAACCTGAATTACTGTTAAGTCATTTTATGCTGATGAGTGATTTTTATACAGTGGAGCCTCAGAATGCATTCTGTCTCCATTTCTATGCCTGGAAAATATTTAGATGATTATCTCAAAAAAAAAAAGCTTCTGTTTGTAGATCTGGGGAAATTAAATCAGGACTGGATGATCAGACCTTTTCTTTATAAAAGGCAGTAGGGACATTTATTTGTTATTATAATATATTATTTGTTTGCACAAAAATAATATATGTATTCATTGCAGAAAAATCCCAAACCACAAATAAACAACAATAACAAATTGCTAGTGGCATCCGGAGAGATTACCATAATAACATTTTGGAATCTAATCTTCCAGTCTTCTGAGTATAAATGAATGCATGTAGCAGAATGCCTAGAACATCAGCTAGTGAATAACCACTCCTCCCTTCCTAGGTGGAGGGTTTATTAGCTTTATGTTTAAAGAATGAAAAAGAGAAGTTGCCAGGTCTCAGCTACCAGTGGACAATCTCTGAATCCATCTGTTGTGCTTGGAGGATCAGTTTAGTTTTGGCCTCTAAATTTAATGTCTGAGAAGAAGGGTAAGTAAGATCAATTATTTTCTTGCTGAGTCTAAAAAGAAGAGTGACTGAGCTCTGAAGTGGAAATAAGGGGAAGGGAGAAGGTTGGATGCTTAAGGAAGTCAGAAGAGCTCTGGTCTGGTCATCAAAAAGACTGAATTTAGATCCTACCCACTATTTGACCTCCGGTCAATTGCCAGCCTCCCTGGGCACCATTTCCCATGAAGGGTTTGTCGATAAGGGAGAGTGGAAGGTGGGAGAGAGATGGCAGAAATGTCTAAGACATAGCTCCTAATTAGTTGGGAAGAGAAAGAGCTATATTTCTGAGAAAGAGCTATATTTCTACATTGGGTGGTGGTGGTGGTGAGGAGATAAGGAGGGAGAGGACCTTAACAGAGGACTCAGCTAAAAGTCTGATCTCATTTAATATCTTCATTCAGGATCTAGACCCATGCTGACCAATGTGGCGGCTTCTAGCCACGTATGGCTACTGAGCACACAAAATGTGACTAGTCTGAATTGAAATGTGCTGTAAGTGTAAAATACACACTGGATTTTGAAAACTTAGTACAAAGAAATGTAAAACATCCCCTTAACAATTTTAAACTATTGATTCAATGTTGAAGTGATAGTATTTTAGATATATTGGGTTAAATAGAAATATATTATGAAAGTTTATTTTACCTTTTCCTTTTTAATTTTTTTAATGTGGTAACTAGAAAAATTTAAATTACATATATGGTCTGCATTCTGTTTCTATTGGACGGTGCTGATCTAGGACACAATGTCAGTGAATCACACTTTTAGAAAAAGTGCAGTCATTAACTTATATACAGATGTGGAAGATGTTACAATTTTTTTTTTTTTCGGTACGTGGGCCTCTCACTGTTGTGGCCTCTCCCACCGCGGAGCACAGGCTCCGGACGCGCAGGCTCAGCGGCCATGGCTCATGGGCCCAACCACTCCGCTGCATGTGGGATCTTCCAGGACTGGGGCACGAACCTGTGTCCCCTGCATTGGCAGGCAGACTCTCAACCACTGCGCCACCAGGGAAGCCCAGATGTTACAATTTTCAGAATCATCTAATAGAATGAGTATCATCAGAAACTCAGATATTTTGTAGACAAGAGAAAAGCAGGAAAATGAGAATGACTAAAATACTTGAAGGTAAATAATGATAACAGGTTTACAAGTACATGAATACAAACTTCCTCATGACAAAAAGCAGTTCAGAGCTAGTCTCACTTCAGGGAAACATGCTGGAATCACATCCCATTTGCAGTGGTTGATTATTTTAACTGCAGCTTTCTGCAGACTACCTGTAATAGCTTTAGGCAAGAAGGTAGGGATGGGAGAGGAGGAAGGAACGAGGAATGGCTTATGAAGCATATTTATAGACTTTATAGATTGGGCTCACTTCAGGAATGAGTTAATACATGTCAGTAAATGACTACCACTGCTCTGATAAGCTGAAGGCATTTGCTAAATAGCAGTTCATCTTCCTGGAAAATTTCCTTTACCTCATACAGATGACTCAATTTACTTCCAGAAAGTAGTACACTTACTGTAGACTCAGTTTAGTCCTAGTAATTAAATTCAGTCAGCCAAGTAGGGTCAGATTTCAAAGTAATAGGAGGGAGATAAAACTGAAAGGATTTTGAAAATGTCTTAAACACCATACCCAATGGCTTTTCACAATCTTCATCCTTCTAAACTCCAGAGGACCACTTGACAGGAATAACCTTCCCTTTATTATTGTCTTCTCCATCACCTTCTGTGATGTGATGTCCAAAGCCCTCATCTTACTGCTCTAACCCGTCTTGTCACGGAGGCAGTGTAGCATCAATTGAAGAGCCAAGGTTTGTGGGTTGTAATGAAAATTTGGGGTGATAGTTTATGTAAAGTACACAGTAGGTTCTCAATAGATTATAGGTATTAGTGTTTCTTAAATTACTTTTTACTGAATATTTTCTTTCAACTAATCCATAAGTTTATGTTCTCTCCTCTTCATACATTGTGGAATTCTATTTACTCCTTTATTTTCAAACATCACCTCTGTGGTGATAGGAGGCTGCAAATGCCATATCTGAATCCTTCTTTGACTGCACAGTGTAAGCATCGTCAAGGTTTTCTAGGCCTGGGTATCTGGATAACAGGTAAATGCTTCTTTCCCCTAAAACTCCCTGCTTCTAAGAGCCCTCATGTCTACACACCTCTCCACTTTTGCCAGATCAGCATCATAGACGCATGCTTGGGTCTTCCGACTGCCTGTCCTTCCAGCCTTGCACACCCCAGAGCTCTGTGAATAGGTGCAAGACACAAAACCCAGCTCAAGCTGAGTTTGGGTTCGTGTGGGAGTTCCAGGAGACCACGGAAGTTTGATGATGGTGTCAAGATGACTATTTATTTTTTAACCACTTTATTGAGGTATAATTACACATTTTAAAAAGCTGTACATATTTAATGTATACAACTTTCCGTGATTGCCAAGATAGAGAGATTGTGTTGACAAGCTTTAGCTGTGGGGCATTGCGCAGGTCATGTCACCTCCCTGTCTCAGTTCCTTCATTTATTTGTAGGATGAGTGAGCTGGACTGCATCTCTAAACTTCCCAGTGCTGGGATACTGAGCTTCTAGAAAGCAATAGGCATGGAGAGGAAGGCGAGGCTCACAGTATTCTTCTAAGTTTTCAAATGAGAGTATTGCTGAAAGGATAGTGGGAATGGATTGGCATTCTCAGAAAGTGCATGTTATGGGTAAATTTCAATAGCTGTGATAAATCCACACTGTGTGAGTAAAAGCTTGCTATCCCTGACAAGTTCTGTGTACTTGTTACTAATTTTGCTACTGAGATGATCACTTATATATCATAAATCATATGATTTGTTAATCATAAAAATTTTGCTCATTTTTAACTTTATAGATTACCAAAATCTATATTTATTTATTAAGAATTAAACAAATACCCAATACATTCCCGCTGTAAAAAAAATTCAAACAATAGAGAAAATAAAAGAAGACAGTAAAAATCAAATGACCCAAACTGTGGTCGTCCAGAAATAGTCATTTAAAAACTTTTAGTTAGTATCCTAATGTATGTGACATTATGTAAATTAGATCAAACTATAAATGCTGTTTTATAAACTGCTTTTTAAAAATCTCTATTTTTTTCAACAAGGACTATTGATTTAGAATAATCTTTTGTAATGGCCACATTCCACTGTATGGCTGTACCATAATATATATTCCTTTCCCAATGGACATTTAAGCTATTTCTAATTTATTACTATTATAGATGATAAATGTCAAGTCACATCTAAGCTTACAAACATATTCAAAACCACTCAGAGTGTTTTCTTAGATAATTAAGAGGCAGTCAGTGAATACACTTTGATAATCAGATTGTCACGGCAATGCCCAGTTCCTGATTTACAAAAGATTTCGTGTTTTGTGACCATTATTTTCCTGAAGAGTGGAAACTTGTGCTTCATCACTATATCTAAAAATTAATTTCATACTATTAGAGATGAGAAGGTAAAGTATCCTTTCCTCAGCTGAAACTATTATATTTATTTCTAATTAAACCATCCCTGATGCACATGTACTGGCTTCTCATCTCATTTGAATATGACGTTTCATTGTCATTCATGTTAGAAGCTCTTTGTAAATTTATTATTTATTTATTTATTTATTTTTGGCTGCATTGGGTCTTTGTTGCTGCACGCGGGCTGCGCGTGGGCTTTCTCTAGTTGCAGTGAGCGGGGGCTGCTCTTCATTGTGGTGCACGGGTTTCTCATTGCGTTGGCTTCTCTTTGTTGCGGAGCATGGGCTCTAGGTGCGTGCACTTCAGTAGTTGTGGCACACGAGCTTAGTTGCTCTGCGGCATGTGGGATCTTCCTGGACCAGGGCTCGAACCCATGTCTCCTGCATTGGCAGGCGGATTCTTAACCACCGCGCCACCAGGGAAGTCCATTTACTGTTACTCTTGAACAAGATTAAATTCTGATTATGAGAGAGAGAGATGTTCTTATAGGCACATATCCTCTATCCCTGATTTTATCTCATTCATTGTTAATAATGATAATTTCAGGCTTCCTTCATCTTTAACATGGATACTTCTCCAGAGAAACAGGAACAGCAAACTACTCTTATCTGTCTAGCTGGCTTATGCGATTGTGGGGGCTAGCAAGAGTGAAATTTGTAGGGCTTGTCAGTAGACTAGAAACTCTAGCAGGAGTCAGTGTTGTAGTTTTGAATCTGAAGGCAGTGTGGTGGTAGAATTCACTCTTCCATGGGGCACCTCAGTCTTTGCTCTTAAGGCCTTCAACTAATTGGATGACGCTCCCCCACGTTATGGAGAGAAATCCACTTTACTCAAAGTCTACCAATTTAGATATTAATCACATCTAAAAAATACCTTTACAAGCAACATCTAGACTGGTATTAGATCAAACAACCATAGCTTAGCCAAGTTAACAGATAAAATTGGTCATCACACCTCTATAGATGTATAAATGCAAATATTTATAGACAGGTATTGATATAGATATGTATATAAATAAAAGTATGTATGATATGTAATGTCTTTCTCTTTGCTTAATTCTGCCAATTTCATTTTTAAATTTAAAGTCAGTATGACTTGGAAATCACAGGAATTTAAGGAACTATTGGGATACTGAATTTGACTCCTTATGCTTGCTTCCAATTTGAGTTTATCTGGCTTGTCCAGATTCTTTGAATTTATGATTGATATGATAGTGTGGTAGGTACAATAGTGGCCCCCAAAGATGTCCACATCCTAATCCTGAAACCTATGAATATGTTACCTTACATGAAAAGGGGGAATTAAGGTTGCAGATGGAATTAAGGTTGCCTATCAACTGACCTTAAAATAAGGAGATTATCTGGGATCATCCAAGTGTGTCTCCTATAATCATAGGGTCCTTAAATGTGGAAGAGAGAGACAGAAGAGGAGGTCAGAGTGATAAGATGTACTATGATGGACTCGCATACTTCACAAATTCATATGTTGAAGTCCTAACCCCCAACGTGATGGCATTTGGTGATAGGGCCTTTGGGAAGTAATCAGGTTTAGATGAGGTCATGAGGGTAGGCCCCTCCTGATGGAATTGGTGCCCTTATCTCTTGTTGGAGACACCAGAGAGCTTGCTCTCTCTACCATGTGAGAACACAGTGAGAAGGTGGCCATCTGCAAGTCCAGAAAAGAGCTTTCATCCATCCATGCTGGCACCCTGATTTTGGAATTTCTATTCTCCAGAACTGTGGGAAAATAAACATGTGTTGTTTAAGCCACCCGGCCTATCGTATTTTGTTGTGGCAACCCGAGCTAGCTAGATGGGATGTGAGAAGGACTTGGCCCAACGTTGCTGGCTTTGAAGACAAAGGAAGGGGACTATGAGCCAAGGAAATCAGGTGGCCTCTAGAAAATGGAAAAGGCAAGGAAACAAATTCTCTCCATATCCTTCAGAAAGGAACTTAGCCCTGATGACACCTTGACTTTAGCCCTGTGAGGCCCATTTCAGACTTCTAATCTAGAGATCTGTAAACTACTACATTTGTGTTGTTTTAAGCCACGAAGTCTGTAGTTATTCAGGAGATTGGGCACATTCAGAGTGGTATGGCCATAAACTTTGTAGTAATTTGATACAGCATCAATAGAAAACTAATATAGATACTAAGAACCAGATGGGCAGGGCTGAGCACTTAATATTTCAACAAATTTAAATATGTCAAAGTTTAGGCTACAGTTATTAAAACTAGAGATAAAGATGCTTTAAAAATTTTGCTAGCACATGTACAAAGCATCAAAGACTCTAGTGATTTTGTTCTGTTGTTTGTATTGATTCAGGGCATGTATTTCAAATATTATTAAGAGAATCTTATTGGTGCTTGTATTTTAGTATTATTGAATAATTTGTAAGGATGAAATCAAGATTTTATTTGCAGCTAATTTCTACACTCAATCAGAACAGTAAATTGACTGCTGTGATCTTGATATAATTAACCTTTTAAAAGTCCTATCTTAGCCCTAGCTCCTAAAAACAGAAAGAAAATAATTGTATAAATTCAGTATTTGATAAATTGTAATAGCCATGCTTACTTTACACTAAGGGCATATTTTTTTAAGACATATTATTTTATTTAATTTTTCTAATTACTTTGTGAAATAGGGGTTCTGTCCATTTTACAGGTAAAGGAAGTGAGGCACAGTATCCAAATGGTGAAGATGGCTATCTGAGCCTAGGCAGTCTGAATCCTGACACTGTGTTTTAAGCCATTTTACACACTGCTACATATACTATAATGAAATTATGTTCTTAACTGTAGACTTAACATCCAGTAAAGTAAAAAGATAAACAGAATTTTAAAAGAGGTAGTAGGCGGTCCTCAGCAAGATTCTAAAATTATCTATCTACATGTCTATCTGTTGATCAATCTTTTTTGGTCTGAGTTGGAGAAGAAGATTCCTCAGTCAAACAGGCTGGGATTAGAAAGCATAAAGGAAGTGAACAACCCTTCTATAATCTCTCTTGCCTTTTCCCAGAGGAACCTTAAGAAAAAGGGATTTATTCACTGGTTTAACGTATGCTTTTATCACCTATCTCCCCTCTTCCTGCCATCCAGGATGAAGCAAGCAGTTTTTGGAGTTTGGTTACTGACCAACGGACCTTTGGTTACTGACCAATGGACCTTTGTATTACCTTGAAAGGAGCAGTGCCAGTATAATGGCAAGTTCACTAAAACAGGAGCCAGAAGATTTGGGACATAAGATTTAATCTCTTCACTCTCAGTTTTCTCCCCTAGAAAATGGGTATACTTACACCTACTTTCATGGATTTTTTTTTTTTTGAAGATTAAATAACATACTATATTTAAAGCATTTGGCACAGAGTACATATTCAGTATTGTTAGGAAAATTGTTCCTTTTCCTTTTTCTCTCCCTCCTTCACAATCTTTTAACTATTCCCTTTCATTCTAGACCCAAAGCTACCACTTCCTAATTTTGTGTCCTAGGGCAAATTTCTTAATCTCTGTGACCTCTTAATTTCTTTTATCTTTAAAATGAGGAACAAAAATACTGGTTTTGGCTGTCTAGAGCAGTTTTTGCCCCTTTCCTTTTTTGTTCTCTTTTCTCTCTCTCTTTCTTTCCCTTCCCTCCTTCCTTCCTTCCTTCCTTCCTTTCTCTTTTCCTTTCTTTATCCCTTCCTTCCTTCCTTCCTCCCTCCCTCCTTTCTTTCTTTCTTCCTTTCTTTCTTTCTCTCCCTCCCTCCCTCTCTCTCTTTTTCTTTCTTTCTCTTTCTTTCTTCCTTTCTTTCTTTCTCTCCCTCCCTCCCTCTCTCTCTTTTTCTTTCTTTCTCCCTTTCTTTCTTTCTTTCTTTCTTTCTTTCTTTCTTTCTTTCTTTCTTTCTTTCTTTCTTTCTTTCCTCCCTCCCTCCCTCCCTCTCTCTCTCTCTCTCTCTCTTTCTTTCTCTCTTTCCTTTCTTTCTCCCTTTTCCTTCCTTCCAGATCAGAAGAAACTCCATCTATAGAGTTGGTGACTAAATCACTCTTCAGTTATAAATGACAATGCTAATAAAGAACTTGGAATTTGTTATGTAATTAATAGCAAAACACTTTATATAAATACTCACAGAGGCATATGAGATTCCTAAATTTAAATTTCTTCTTGACTTGACCCTGATCAAAACCCACCAATGGCTTCTCATTGCCCTTAGATGAAGTCTAAAGTTCTTAACAAAGCCTTCACATACGTCTTGCCTATGTCTTCAGTCTCCTCTGAAACCTCTCTTTCTCTATCATGTTGGTCTTCTTTCAGTATTTCATATATACTACTAAGGTCCTTTCCATGCCAAATCTTTACTTATGCTAACAACCTCTCTTTCTTTTCCTTCCTCTCCTGTTTGACAACTTCTCAGCCTTTAAATCTCACCTTAAAAATCACTTCTTCTAGGAAGAATTCTGTCTTCCCTACCATCCTCCATTCAACTAGATCAGTTGCCATGTCATCTATACTCAACTTCTGTTCATTACTTTGTCTTTCATGGCATTTGTTTCAATTTCAATTAAATTCTCATGTGTGTAATTATTTATATGATGTTTATCCCTTGAAAGGTTATAAGTCTTGTTCACCACTGCATCCCTAGTCCCAGGTAAAAACTTGAACATATGATTTTCTCAGTACATATGTATTGAATAAATAAAGATTTTTTACAGAAGACCTGGAGAGGTTAGGTATTACATCTGAGCTCAAAACATGACCAGTGGCAAAGCCAGTCACTGAACCTAAGTCTACCTGATGCCAAGGCTCCTGCTTAAATATCTTCCTTTTTGTCTGTGAGATTAATTGATATATTTGAAAAGTTTAATAAAATCATAATTGAGACAAGTACCATTTTTAAGTATTATCAAAAAGTGAATCTTTTCTACCTCATCTGAAACTACTCCAACAAAGAGAATATTAAAAAAAAAAATTGGAAGGGTAGCAATATGATGATGGTTCTTGAACCATTATCAGAAGAATATGGACAAAGGAATACAAGAGAAAAAGACGTCTCATAAAATTAGAATTGAGGGGCTCCATAATTGTTCTTCCTATTGTGAGAGGTATATGAATAGGAACTTCAAAGAATTCCTAGGTTATTAGATCAATTGTAGTCATCCATGGCTTCAAAGACTTGCTCTTTCTAAATACACTGTACAATCACTAACTTGTATTGGAGTATGCATAGTAATCATCCTGGGAAGTCAGTAGTGCCTCTCTCAACTTCTGATCCACCTTCTAAGTTTCAGTTCTTACCTCATCAATTGTGACTGTGATCAAGGGTGAGTATTTTAGTTTGCTAGGACTGCCATAACAAAGTACCACAGACTGGGATGGGGGGTGGGGTGGTGGTGGTGGGATGAATTGGGAGATTGGGATTGACATATATGCACTAATATGTATAAAATAGATAACTAATAAGGACCTGCTGTATAAAAAAGAAATAAAATTCAAAAACAATAACAACAACAGCAAAGTACCACAGACTGGGTGGCTTACACAAAAGAAATTATTTTTTTCACAGTCCTAGAGACTAGAAGTTTGAGATACAGCTGTCAGCAGGATTGCTTTCTTCTGAGACCTCTTTCCTTGGCTCGTAGTTGACCATTTTCTCCCTGTATCTTCACATGGTCTTCCCTCTTTGTGTGTGTGTATATGTGTATGTATGCATGTGTGTGTCCTAATCTCGTCTTCTTACAAAGATACCAATCATTTTGGATTAGAGCCCACTTATACGATCTCGTTTTACCTTAATTACTTTTTGCACTATAATTAAGTAATTTACCCCAAATAGTAACAGTCTGAGGTACTGGGGATTAGGACTTCAACATATAAATTTGGGGGCTACACAATTTAGCTCATAATAGTGATGTTCAAAATACTTAAGAACCTGTTGGGCAAAGTACTGCAGCAGCCCTCTGCTGTGCTTTAGTTTAGAGATAGGGAGACCAGGTCCACTGGAGCAGTGGAAGGACACCTGGAGGACTAGTAGTAGTGGCAATTTGCCAGGTGGTAGAAAAGTATTTCAACGTTTTGATAACAAATATGGCCATTCTGGGACACAGCAGCTGAATTTCTATCTTGGACATGTATGAGGAATTAAACCACCCATTCTGAGTGCGGAATTAAACCACCCATTCTGAGTGCGGAATTAAACCACCCATTCTGAGTGCATTAAGCCTGGTCTTCTTTCTTGGAATTATTGCCAAGGTTGAACTCAGTCAGTTAGGATGGGTAAGGGATTCCCAGCTGTGTGTTACACTCAGCGTAGGAGCAGGAAGAGTGTGGTGACTCTCTTTCCTCGATTTACTAAGGTCTTAATTGTTTTCTTAAGGACAGTGGGGTGGTAGGTGGGGTAAGGGCTGGGAGAAATGGTGATTGAGAAGTTGTAAGCAGAAGAGTGATCTCAAAATAGCTCTCAGAAGATTGGGGTATGTGGACAGGGTCAGAAAGGCAGGAAACTGGGACACCAGTTAGGATTCTCTTACAAGGATCCGGGCATGAGTGGATAAAGGTCTTAATTAAGTAGGGTGCAATAAAAATGGAAAGAAAGAAATGGGTTGGAGAAAAGGAGGTTGTGGACTCTCTTTAAGAGGCTTATTCAAATGCCCACTGCCAGCTATCCTGGCAGAGGAAAGAGCTTCCCACTGCTGGCTCCCAGGTAGTCCCAGCAGCCAGAACCTCAGATGCTGTAGTTTTCCTTATCTCAGTGAATGAGGAGAGCCTGAAGTCAGTGCCTGTTTAGCCTTTCCAATGACCCCCGCCGAAAGGGGAAGATGTAGAATAGAAGGTCTGGAAAGTGATAGAAGCATGAAAGAGAATTGTTTCTTATATTAGTTGCTTTTAAATCTGAAGGTTTTGAATGTGTTCAAGGAGGTGGTGTTTGTGGGGTAGGGGGAGGTGGTGGAAGTTCTGAGCTAGGCAGGGGCTTGGGTAAACATTTGTATGCTGATATAAGGTATGCATGGATGAACATCAAAAAATATAGTTGTCTAGTGGAATACACATCAAAATGAAATAATTTAAAGACAAATATAAAGCAAACAATAGTGTAAATGGTATGTAGATTTGCCAAAATCTTGAAGGTGATATGCAAATTACTATAGGTTGAGAAATGCTAGTGTAGAGAAATGATCATCAAATAAATCTGGCTAGAACTTGGAGTCAGGAAACCTGGATTCAAATCCTGACTGTGATACTTACCAGTTTTAAAACTTCTAATTCCTTGGTAGTAAGATGGGAAAACCATCACCAACCCAACTTATCTCCTAGTCTTGTCATGAGATTCATTGAGTCTCATTCATTTATTCATTCAACAAACATTTATCAAATGTTGGTAAAGATAACACTGTATAATTAAAATACATTATTACTGTTGGGAGAAATAGGCTTTTGAAATTTTTGCATGATGACCTTGTGTTTAAATTTAAACTCAAGGGCAGCCCTCACTCATTTCAAAAGATCACTAGAGTAGATTTAAATTAAGATATTTCTTTTCTTCACCAAATATGAAAATAAAATGAGTGTTAGTAGGTGAGGGCATTAAAATCAGGAACAGAAGGTGCCATTATTCATTTAGCAACTTGAACACATAGAAAATTCATCTTTAACCTGATCTTATTATTTAGATGGTGCCGGGAATACCCATGGTACCTTGCAAAGTGAAAGTAGAAATGACAAGGTCCTTTCCCCAAGGAGCTCAGACCTAAACATTGTTGAACAAGTCGACACAGTATAGCAGTGGAGTGCATAATTGACTGATGTGATGGGAGAGGTCAGGCTAGGGCTGTGGGCTGATGATGTAGGAAATGAACCGTTCAAAGCTGGGGTGAGTTGGGGCTGGGAAGACAGAAGGAAGAGTGTGCTCCAGATATCTCAGTGGGATGAAATAGAAAATGTGGGGCAAAAGGGCTCACAGAGAGATGAGTCAAGTATGCCCACATTCCAAGAAGCAGCTCAAAAAGAATCTACTGGATATAATTTCCTTTATTCCTTGTTATTTGCAAATAGTCCTTAAACGTTTCTCTTTCCAACCTGCTCCAGTGAACACACTTTTCTCCATGTCTGTTTTAAAGACTAAGGGTGAGACTGGGCAGCTGGATATATATTTCCAGGGAGATTTGGTCAATCTGATAGAAGAGACCATAGTGAAGGGGGGAGAGTCACAGTATATGCTGGGGTTGGCAATGAGTCAGTGAGTGCTATGAAGAAGGCAGAAGTATCCAAATTCCATGATTGTTCATGACGCTGCCCATGCAACCTTGCATGCTAGTGGGGCTACCGGAGTGGGCCCTTTGCCTTTTGTCTGTCTATACCAATCCCACCACTGTGTGTTTACCCTGCATAGCCAGAGTTGGTAGTTATATCATCATGGCGTCCTTTCCAATATGACTCTGTCTCCTCTAATTTTCTCCTACTTTGAGTCATAATAATCACTGTAACAACTAATATTTGTTGAGCACTTAGTCTTTGCCAGGCACTGTTTGAAGCACTTCCCCTGTAATACCTCATTTATTCCTCATAACAAGTAGTAGTAGAAAACTCTATTTTACAGCTGAGGAAGCGGAGACTCAAAAATACTAAGTGATTCACTCAAGGTCACTCAGCTAATAAGTGGTAGGGGTGGTATTTGAACCCAAGTTTTCTTGCCCTGGCTCTCCTTCTTAACCACCTCACTATTATTGCCTTCCAGAGGCCTCATTGAAGCTAGGAGGGGATGAAAGGGTGGGAATCAGAATCACAGAGTCAAGATCATCTCATAGCATCATCGTCTCTTATCCCCGCCTCTCCAGAAAGAATCCCCTGAATGTCATCCCTGATAAGTTGTCACTTTGCTTCTCCTCAGATGCTCTTGGTGACCTGAAACTTGGTGCCGCATGAGGCAGCCTAGTCCATTTTTAGATAGCTCTAATTGTTACCCAGTTATTCCATATTTTGAACATAAATAATTTCTCTCCCTAACTTCACCTACTTGTCCTAGTTCTGTTTTCTGGAGCTCTACCAAACACAACTTTTCTTTCTTCTGATTGACATACCTTTAAATATCTGAAGAACTGAAGGATTTTGGAACAGTCTCTTACTATACCCCAGCCTCCTTTTTCTACTTGCAGCAGAAATGCAAGATTTTATTTTCTAAATGTAACAGGCCTTGTGTTCGTTTATGTGAGAGCTCATTTGTCCCTGTTAACCCAGAAAGATATGATTATGCTTTGTTTTAGGGTTTATTTGTTTGGGACAGTCAGCACACCTCTGCGCAGTCTTAATATTTTATGATTCAGTTTCATTCATTCAGTACACTGGCTTTGTGCTTGACCCGGGCTAGGCCCTGGTGTTCAGTTGTATGCACAAATCATTTATCTCTCCAAAACTTAAAAATAACAAGAGGAACACGTGATAGTGAAAAAATACTTTTGTGAAGATTGAGGGTACGATGTAGAGAAAAAAAAGAACATGAGGTAGTTTTGGGTGTCATGAGAGAGAGGACCTTGGAAGAGGTGATGAGCCTCTTGGTGTGGATCCACTGAGTGAAGAGTGAAACATTAGAGACTTGTAAGGACAAATTGGGTAGAACCATCAAGGAGGATAACAAACCAGAATAATTTTAGTAATGATTTATGGTATTTCTGGTCCCATCTGAGGAAGGATAAAGATTATAGTTGTGAGCTTGACAGTTGTTTATATAATATTGCATTCTTGATAGAAATTTCCAGAAGGCCTGAGACTTCTGTGTTTTAGTGAAGCACTTCTATTTTATTAAAAATTTCATCTTTAGGAAAGCTTTGTTACTGGAACTGATTCCCTTTTACATGGGAAGAAGGCTGCTCCCCTTCCTCTGGTGTGTCCTGCTTTTGTGTATTGGAAGGTGAATTGGCCCAAACTGAGTAGGCCACTAAACAGTCACATGACTGTGGGGAAGATTCTTCCTCTTGAGATCTCAATTTCCTCAACTGTGAAGTGAGACTATGAGACTAAGATTCTTTACAGCTCTGAGGATTATTAAGTTCTTCTTTGGTATACAGTTTTCCTGGTCTATAAAGGCCTAGTATGGACATAAATAGTTCATTTCTCCTTGTGACATCCATGGTGTTGTAGATTGAATTATTGGTTGCAGTTATTTATTCTCCTGATATGGTGGTATTATACATTCATACCCTTACCAGGGCCTTAGGGTGGACAAAGTGTGTTTCTCTGCCCCTTGGCTTTAGGTTTGGTCATGTGACTTGCTTTGACCAACAGGGTATTAGCAGATGTGTTATAAACAAAGGCTTGAAACATACTTGTGCCTGTTTTGAGTACTGGTCCAAGAACGATGAGAGAAACTGAACCTGGACACGGACAAGACCTACATCAGTTGGTCTTAGAGCCCAGTCTACATCAGTTGAATCCCAGCAGGTGCATGAGTGAAAAATAGATGCTTTATATTTTTTGCTGCTGATATTTTGTAGTTGTTTATTTTGCAGGGTTAGTTAATCATGAAAGTAAGGCATACTCAATGTGCGACCTGACCTAAACATTTGTTTGTGGTGGAATTCATGCACTCATTAATTTTAAATCTTATTAAATGTTTATATTCTTTTACTTATATTTGATGTTTTATTTATTTATTTATTTTTTGCGGTACGCGGGCCTCTCACTGCCGTGGCCTCTCCCTTTGCAGAGCACAGGCTCCAGACGCGCAGGCTCAGCGGCCATGGCTCACGGGCCCAGCCGCTCCGCGGCATGTGGGATCTTCCCGGACCGGGACACGAACCCGTGTTCCCTGCATCGGCAGGCGGACTCTCAACCACTGGGCCACCAGGGAAGCCCTATTTGTGTATGTTTTAATCAAGGCCTTTATGCTCTTTAATGGACAATTTTTTAGTTTAGTTTGGATTTTTGTTTCACAGAGATGCCAGTAATTAAAGACAGTTTGTCATTCAACCTACTTATGATACTTATGAGTGGAACCCCAAACCTCAAAGCTGAAATGACTCTTATTATTCTGGTTAGCTACCTGCATCAGAATTTGTATTTAAATGCACACTAGGAGTCAGAGCCATTGAAGAACTGTGGATCCCTTTGCTCCCAATACTGACTTCCTAGTTCTCAGCCGCAAACTTCATCTGCAACATTTAAATGGCTGGCATTTGTATACTGCTGCCCAACAGTGGGGGAAGGATTGCAGCACCGGAAAAGTGGTGTCAGCAGTCTTTGGGGGCTTAAAAGTCTTGAGAATTAATGGATTTTTTCTACCATGGTTTGTTCCAAAATTAATCTGTTTTCTGCCTGCCATGAACTGACACAGATTGTTGTTTTATGGTTATTTAAGGCACAGCACTTACCCTCCACAATTAGGCTTTCCCCTGCTCTTCCATTTTAATCAAAGTGATCCCCTGTTTATAGCCTTGAAAGCTGTGAGCTGAGATGCCCATTAGATCCATCATACTCACTTTTCTGCCCAACTGCAACTAGGTCCTTTGGAATTTGATAGATTCACACTGTGTATCCAGTACATCCTTATGCTTGTTTAGGGAAGGTGAATAAAATTTAAAACAATCCCATATAACTGGAAGAAAGAAAACCCATGCTGTGGTCATGCATAGTTCTTTTAGAAGAACTCAGTTTCACTGCATGTATTATGTTATCTGATAACTTTCCCTTTTTAATATTCCACAAGATTTCCAAGCTCAGAGCATTTATTCTACAAGTTCTTTATGGTAGAGGTGACAATAATTGGGGATGAGAGGGACTTTGTGATGAAATTAATCAAGGAAAAGGTATTTCAGTCAAGCATAGATTTTGAGTTTGTGGTTTTTTAAAAAACTTTTATTGGAGTATAGTTAATTTACAGTGTTGTGTTAGTTCAGCAAAGTGAATCAGTTATACATATATATATATATATATATATATATAATATTATATATATTCACTCCTTTTTTTTTAAGATTCTTTTCCCATATAGGCCATTACAGAGTATTGAGTAGAATTCCCTGTGCTATACAGCAGGTTCTTATTACTTATCTATTTTATATATAGTAGTGTGTATATGTCAATCCCAATCTCCCAATTTGAGTTTGTGTTTTCTTTGGTAATAAGGAAGAGATTTCTACTCTGAAGGTATTGGTGGTAAAAGTCTCCCAAGTATGATGCTACATTCTTGGATATTACAAGTAGAAGGCAGGAGTGGAGAGAGTCACTTAATTTTCCTCAGGGGGCACAGGAATACTTACCTGAATCATTTTGGGATTCATACATTTTGAGTGTGACTATTGCAACACTACCTGTTATTGGAATGACATAGCAAATGTTTTAGTCAAATGATGCAACAACAATAAAAATAAAACCTGGCCTAGTGGAAATGAGTTTATAGCATGGAATCTTCAAAACTTGTTTTACTATCTACTAAGTACTCTCACATACATTATTGCATTTATTTCTCAAGATAATCCTGAGAGTATAGTTACTATTACACCCGTATATCAAACATCATGCTCTTGTTTAGATGTATCTTGCAGTTAATCTTCCCTTCACATCTATAAGTCTCTTCTGTGCTTAGATTAGAAGCTACTTAGAGGACAAAGTTTTCAGTTTCAAATTTTTATATATCCCCATTATGTATCCCATAACATGATGATGAAGACATTCTAGCTCAAAGGTTAATGGATTTGCTAAGGATCCTACAACTGGTGAACTGCAGATTGAGATTCAAGCACTTGCCTAGGCTAATAGTCTTTCCACTCTATGATAACTGCTTCTCTGTAATACTTACAAACTCTTAAAAACTTAATGCATCTGTGTAGTATTTTATATAATTTTTATATGTTATGTTATGCTACATGATTTATATTATTCATGTATGTAGCTATTTTAGTAATTTGACCTGAAGATATTAGTAGTGTTCCATTTACTCCCTGAGTAGACACTAATTGAGGATGTAAGAGAAACAAAGCAAGGTTTGGAACCCTTAGGATCTTCCTATCAATATTGGGAAATTGGGCATACAGACAAGAAGTAGAGAAGATTTCCTGTTAATTCCTAGGTGATCTTTTGACCTTATGCTTTTTTAAAAAAATTTATGTATTTATTTTATTTATTTAGTTTGGGCTGTGTTGGGTGTTTCCTGCTGCGTGTGTTCTTTCTCTAGTTGCGGCGAGCGGGGGCTGCTCCTCGTCGTGGTGCGTGGGCTTCTCATTGCAGTGGCCTCTCCCATTGCGGAGCATGGGCTCTAGGCACGCGGGCTTCAGTAGTTGTGGCTCACAGGCTCTAGAGCACAGGCTCAGTAGTTGTGGCGCACGGGCTTCGCTGCTCCGCGGCATGTGGGAACCTCCCGGACCAGGGCTTGAACCCTTGTACCCTGCATTGGCAGGCGGATTCCTAACCACTGCGCCACCAGGGAAGCCCTGACCTTATTCTTATGAGGAGTCTCAATATTATTATGCAACTATGACCAAAACAAGATTCCCTTGTCTTCTCTTTCCAGCTTCTCCAAAACCAGGGTTTTGCAAGCTCCCAGCCATTGTGTTGTGAGAGGTTGAGTGAAGAAATCCGTCACATGTGAACAGTTTTGCCAATGAAGTTCTTTCCCTAAATTTTGCAAAGAAAAACAATGGGAAAGATTTTCTAATCTTTTGACTCTCATTCCTCTCCTAAGTGGGGAACTGAATCATTCTAAGTAATGTATAAAATTAATTACAGTGGAAGAGAGTTGCCAGGTTTGTGGATTCCCAGGGATTGGAGGGGGGTGGGGTGGGAATTGCCCTCCAGACAGTCAATTTTTCCATAAAAGTGTTTAGAAAATACCTATGTTTTTGTTTTCACTCTCAAGCATGACCTTGGTGTAGAACCCAAGGAAATTAACTTTACTGGATCTGAATTTCCTTTTTTTTTTTTTTTTTGGTGGTATGCGGGCCTCTCACTGTTGTGGCCTCTCCCACCGCGGAGCACAGGCTCCAGACGCGCAGGCTCAGCGGCCATGGCTCACGGGCCCAGCCGCTCCGTGGCATGTGGGATCTTCCCGGACCGGGGCACGAACCCGTGTCCCCTGCATCGGCAGGTGGACTCTCAACCACTGAGCCACCTGGGAAGCCCTGAATTTCTTTTTAAATTATGTCACTATAAATGCTGATAGCTCTCACTCTATGCCAGTGTTGCATATGAGAACCTGATACCAGATAATATCTAATTTAAAGTCCATTCACCCTTATTTCAAAAACATTCTCTTTGTGGTTCTTTTAAATAGCAGTCTCTCTTAATTGCCTTTGCTCAGGGAGAGAGAGAGAGAGAGAGAGGTGCTATGGAGGAATTATTCATAATTATTTATCCCTTATTTATTTGTCAATTATCTGTCAGCAAGTAAATTTAAGAATTAGGAGCCATCGTCAACAAAAGATTATGTGAAAACGAAGTGAAATAATCTCTGAAAATATACATGTCTAGCATGATATATGATTCAATTTATTGACATTTGATTTACACCTAACATCTCAAGAATATCATATATACATACTTGCTGATAGAGGTTTAGACTTTTGAAGTTGAAGGATACTATGGAAAGTGACAACATTTAAAGAATATTTAATGTTACAAGAATAAGAATGGAGAACTTTAAGTATGTGCTTCCCACTTTGTCAATGTCTTTATCCATAAAGGAATGTAGTATGGTACAGTAGTTATGAGTCTGTGCTCTGAGTCAGCCTGCTTGGTTTGTTTCCTAGTTTTGCTCCTCTTACTAGCTGTGTGACTTTGGTCAACTTACTTAACTCCCCTTGCCTTGGTGAAATAGAGACCTCATTAATATCTATTTTATAGATTATTCTGATGATTTAAAAAAATAATACATGCAGAACATTTAGAACAGTGCCTGACATAGAATAATTGCCCAATAAATGCTAGCTCTTTTATATATTTATAGATAATTGGACCATAATGGAAATATTTGGTCTCCAAAAGGTCAATGGTCTTTGCCTGTTTGTTTATGGATATAAATTAGGTACTTAGAACCATAACTGGCACAGGGTGGGCATTAATAAATATTCAATATATTCAGTGAAAGTTTGTTATATGTTATATATCTCTGGTGTTATGTGAGTTGAATTGTGTCTCTCAAAAGGATATGTTGAAGTTCTAAGTTGCAGTACCTCAGAATGTGACTTTATTTGTAAATAGAGTTATTGCTGGTGTAATTAGTTAAGATGTTGCCATACTGAATTAGGATGGGTCCCAATGCAATATGGATTGTGTCCTTATTAGATGAGGGAAATTTGGACACAGACACACAGAAGAGAACACCATGTGAAGACATAGGCAGAGATTGGAATGGTGGAGTTGTAAGCTAAGGAACATCAAGGATTGATAGCCGACACCAGAAGCTAAAAAGAGGCAAGAAAGGATTCTATCCAGACTCTCAGAGGGAATATGGCCCTGCTGACGTGTTGATTTTGGACTTCTGGCCTCTAGAACTGTGAGAGAATAAATTTGTGTTGTTTTAAGCCACCCAATTTATCGTACAGTTACAGCAGCCTAGGAAACTAATACACTAGTTACTTGGTTATATAGAGGTGTCATAGCAGTTGCATTTAGTGGAATTGTTTGCCTTGACACATAAATGATAATAACTAACCATTATATTGAGCCCCTACTATGTGCCAGGCATTCTGCTAAGCAGTTAATATATATTATCACATTCAATCCTTACAACAGCCCCGTGATGTACACATTGTTATATATGAGGAAGCAGAAAGATTTCAAGCTATTTGTCCAATTTATAGCTGGTTGGCAACTGAGTTGGGATTTCACCAATTTTTTCAACTATTAACCTCTAAACTATCTAGCCTCCCATGACTCCAAAATGACAACAACACCATTGGGTTATTCCCAGAGCATGGTCCTCAAACTCTAGTCCTTGGAGAATTCCCAGTGCAGTTAGAGGCTCTGAGAAGTTTTGCTGTAAAGTAGCCTGTTGAACTTTGTTTAATCCAGGGACAGGGTTCTTGTTCTCTTTGTGAGCGTTTTGTGTGATTTTTGTGTATGTGCATGACAGTGTTCTTTTGATCCTATTAGTAGATGGGATAACCATTTAGATTTACATCTTTACTCCACCCCTTACCAGCTACATCATCAGTTCGACCAGTCATTCATCCTTTCAGGTTCATTTCCTGCTCTAGAAAATGGGGATGCTAGCATCGATTTCTCATGGTTGTTATGGAGATTTATTGAAATTGTTCATGAGAAATCACCTTGGCACACTTCTTGGCCAATAGAAGGAGGGTGATCAACATTTGTTTTCTTCTTCTTTTCTCTTATTACCACTGACTGAATAACTGAGTCATTTTAAAGCAGTGGTTTTCAATGGGAGGTGGTTTTTTCTCCCCAGGGGACACTTGTCAATGTCTGAAGAAAATTTTGGTTGCCACAACTCGGGGGTGTGTGGAACGGTGATACTAACTTCAACTGAACAGAGGCCAGTGATGATGCTAAGCATCCTAGGACACACAGGACAGCCCCCCACAACAAAGAATTATCCAGCCTAAAATATCAATAGTGCCAAAGTCAAGAAACCATACTTTTAAGTAATCACACTATTAGTTTATTATGGAAACACTATTTGTTTATTATGGAAACACTATTTGCATAGGTTATATTTCTCACTGACTCAACAATGGGATAGATTAAGTTTGGTTTGCTGTTTCTCACATGTTATGGGCTGAATAGTGTCCTATCCCCCTGCCCCTCAAATTCATATGTTGAAGCTCTAACCTCCAGTTCCTCAGAATGACTATTTGGAGATAGGGCCTTTAAAGAAGTAATTAAATTAAAATAGGTCTTTAGGGTTGGCCCTAATCCAATCTGACTGGTGTCCTTAAAAAAAGAGGAGATTAAAACACACAGAGAGACATTAGTGATGTGCACATAGAGAATAAAGACCATGAGAGGACGCACAGGAAGACAGCCACCTACAAGCTAAGGAGGGAGGCCTAGGAAGACACCAAACCTGCCAACACCTTAATCTTAGAATTCTAGCCTCTAGAACTGTGAGAAAGTAAATTTCTGTTGTTTAAGCTACCCAGTCTGTGCTATTTTGTTATGGCAGTCCTAGCAAACTAATGCATTAGATACTCATTTTTGATGGTGCGTGTGTGTGTGTGTGTGTGTGTGTGTCTTTGTGTGTCTATTTCTTACTGATAAGAAAGATTTCATCAGGTTAAGATTTGGCCTACTTTCCAGTCCCATAATTTCCAGTGTATTATTATTCACCTTAAGTGGGATTCACTCCCCAGAGAAATGTAGGACATAACAAATAAGAAAACTTGGAAAGTTAAATTTTTAATTTACATATTTTTCTCAAAAAGCAAAATATTTACTCAAGCAGATTTTAAAATTTAACTTGGTATTTGGAAACATCTAAAGCAAATAGTGTGCCACGGATTTTCATCTGAAATGGAATATAGGTACAAAGTTTGAAGAGGTGAATTTTTTAAAGTATCAGATAATTAAGTGAAGAGAACTATTTGGAATGAAGCATAACGTAGAGCACCATAACTAGTCATACATTCTATCTCTAAGGATAGGATTAAACCAAAATCACTTGATGATATTTACTTAAGTGCCATCTAGGAGAGGCTCTTTGGGAAAAGTCCATATAAGGTGGCCTAATATAGAGACTCACCTTACTGTTTTCATTTGAAAGATAGTGAAATATCCATCCTCTCTGTTTTCTGATCTTACTTTCCAGTAGCATCTTCATCTCATTTTTTCTTGGCAAAACTTCCACTGTGGCCCTAAGCATGGCCTACTTAGAAACTTATAACCAATTGGGCATTTATTTACTTTAAGAGCAATTTAAGCACCTATGAGCAACTCTCTTTAGGGCACCATGTTGATAAGTAAAAGAATTCCATTACATAACTGTGCTTTTATTTTTCATCTTAAAGTTACAACCAGATAATTTTTTAAAGTTTACAAATTTATTTTTTATTTTAAAAATAATTATGCTTATTATTAAAAAAACCAGAAAATTCAGAAAAATATTAGAAAGTAGAGGGAGAAAATCACCTATAATTTAACTATTCATGGTGAATTTTCTTCTCATTTTTTTTTTTAACCTCTTCTAGTTCTCCTTTATCTCAAGCAAGCTTTTTGGAGGTTACTACTAACTCTCTTGGCCTTTCTACAAAAACCCAGATGTAATATATGTTTATAATACCTGGTTTTGTTTCAGGTGTGTTGTTGTTTCTATGCCCCATCTCCCCACTGTGGCATCTGCCCACTCCCACAGAGATTTCTGATGAAGGCTGAGAATATTAGATTCTGGAGTAAATACTAGTCTTTAGGGATGCCAGACATTGGTTCTAAGTGAGAAGCATTTCCTTTGATTACACATTTACTTTATCAGATCTCTGAAGAAGCCCAATGCTAAAGCTTTTGCTTAGAAGATCACAGGCTGTAATCACTAGTCTTTTCTAATTACCAGCAATGAATTTCAGATTTTTTTTCTCCCTTATTCTGCCTTTAACCACTATGCACAGATCACTTAATGTGGCAATAGATTATAAGATTTTAATTTCTCAGTGTAGTGATAGAATTGTCAAGTGGTTAATGTACTGACGCTTGGTGCCAGTTGGGACTGAGATTAAGCCCCAGTTTATCTCATTTACCAGTTGAGTGATCTTAAAGAGCACTTTACCTCTCTAAGACATAGTCTGTTTTTTTTTTTTAAATGGTAATAATAATGGGATTATAAAAATCATGGGGCATGTTGTGAGGATTATGTGAGACAGTGGTAGAGAGGTTATGAGCACAGGTTCTGTAGTCACCTGCCTGGATTCAAGTCTTACCCCAGCTACCTATTGGCAGTGTAGTCGTGGGGAAGTTTCTTAACCTCTCTGTGCTTCTGGTTCCTGAATAATTAAATGAGGATATTCACAGTTCCTACTTTGTAAAATTGTTGTGAGAGTTAAATAAGTTAATACATGTAAAGCATACATAATAGTGACTAGCACACAATAAGTACTTAGTAGATGCTAGTGGTTTTTATTATTATTATTGACATTTATATAGCCTGGCCCATAGTAAATCCTTGGTAGGTGTTTGTTCTTATGATTCTTCTCTGGACTTGTCAGTGTTCTTTCTCCCCATTTGTTCTTTGCTTAACTTATTGGGATCAATAAATAGGACCTCTCCCTAAGTGAGCATTAGTAACCTTTGGAATTAGCGAACAGAGAAGAGTAACTGTCATTGGCAATACTCTTCACAAGATCAGATGGATTTTCTCTTTTGCCACCTACTCTCCCTTAACTAGAAAAAGAAGGGTACGCTCATCCCACTGTCCATATAGGCCATGATCCTATCCAGATAATGATTCAGAGATCCATTATCCTGGAGAAGTCTTTCAGAAATGGCTATTTTCATTTATGCCCAATTGACAAAAGAGGGGTACTGCCCTGGCAATCTTGCAGAAGTATGATGTGCCTTTCAAAATAATAGAAGTTACCATTTGGGGGCAAAGAATTCTTTTTTTTTCCTGTATAGATTTGATAAGATATTGGCATTATCAAAAGGAATGAAGAATATAGTAGATCACCATTATTAATGTCATTGATTTGCACCTATACTGTGTATCATATACTGACACAAAAGAGATATAGTTATGGGTAGTTACAGTGTATCTGAATATTCTTAGTCCACTTAATACACGGTAGTTTTTTCCTCTGAAGTAATGTCAAGAAGGATTTCATTGTATTTCGTTTCAGAAATAGAATTTGTGATGGGTTGGACAAGTGCTGGACTGAAGTTTTTGTTTTCCATTTTAAATAAAGTTTACTCAACTTCTCCCATGTGTCACCTGCTTTCACAAATGACATTTTTTTCTGCAAAATGTATGAAGAAAGAATTAGCTATGCATATTAATAATATAAAAAGAAATGGAGGGACAATATTTACATCTCTACCAGGGGGCAGATTATTCTCATATTACTTTTAAAAAATCCATGTTTCTTTAAATATAATTAAATTCAGAATTCAGCATTTCGGACTGGTCTTCTCCCAGTTGGTTATAATTATTGGGATTAGACTTTAACAGATAATCATTGGGGAATGCTGTTTTATAGTAATATACACTGTTTTATAGTAATATACATGATAGATGTTGATGTGTTCCAAGCATAGGTTCAAGCCCAAGTTCTATCACTTACTAGCCAAGCCTCATTTTCCTATCTATGCGACTGGAATAACATACCTACTTCCAGGGTTATTGTTAGGATTATGGTACATAATATGTACCGAAACCAATATGTAAGGTGATATACAAGTGTTAGTTATTATTAGCAATCAAAGAATTAAAAGCCACTACCTTGAACTTGCTGTTTAAATCAAATATTTCTTATTTACCTTTGATCGTACTTATAGATTGAATGTACCAAATATACTTCACCGAGCATGGGGGTTCCTATCAACATAAGTGTCTCCCCCTGGGCAGGACCTTTTAGTAAGAAGGAAAGAACAGTGCATATAGATATTTAGAATAATACTAACATAGGAAACCACATTTGGTAATGATAAAAGGTAAGAGAAAAACAAAGAATAAAATATTACAAAGACTTGTTCTAAATCTGTTTTGTCTCAGTACCCAAAGGACTTTACAATGTTATTTTTTCCCATTTTCTTCTTTGCAATTGGGAGATGAAGTCCAGGCCATTCCTACACCCAGGATGGCAGTGTTGAGTTGGACAGGAGGGGCTGTGGAATTATGTTTGAATTCAACTGTTTTTGGTCAGACACCTGCTAGGAGAGACAGTAAAACAAAGTGGTTAAGCCTGTGGACTCTGGACATAGACTGTCTGGAAGCAGATTGTGTCTTACTAGCCTTGGGCAAATTACCCTGAGACTCAATTTCTTTACCTGTAAAATGGGAATGATTTAGCATCTTCTTCCTAGGATAAATATAAAGATTAAATAACGGAGCTGTACTTTTCGAACTTTAATATGCTCACGAATCACCTGGGGATGCTGTTGAAATGCAGATTCTGGATTTCCCTGGTGGCACAGTGGTTAAGAATCCGCCTGCCAATGCAGGGGACATGGGTTCGAGCCCTGGTCTGGGAAGATCTCCTATGCCGCGGAGCAACTAAGCCCGTGTGCCACAACTACTGAGCCGCATGCTCTGCAACTACTGAAGCCTGCACGCTTAGAGCCTGTGCTCCACAACAAGAGAAGCCACCACAATCAGAAGCCCGCGCACCGCAATGAAGAGTAGCCCCCGTTTGCCGCGACTAGAGGAAGCCCTCGTAGCAACGAAGACCCAACACAGCCAAAAAAAAGAAAAAAGTGATAAAATACTCTTAAAAAAAATGCAGATTCTGATTCAGTAGGTGTGGGCTGGGCCTGAGAATCCACATGTCTAACAAGCTCCCTGGTGATCCCTGTGCTATACCACATTATCAGTAGCAAGGATGTAAAGCACATAGCAATTGTGCTTTACAATTCCTGGCAAATTGTAAATACTCAATAAATGTTGGCCATTATTATCCATTTGGCACTGCACTATATGTTTTCACAAATGTTATTGTGGTTACTCTTTGCAACAACTTTACATTAGGTACTATTATGTCTCCATTTCCCAAATAAGGAGACAAGTCTAGAAAAACTGATGATTGTCAACATTATATTTGAACCCAGCTTTCTTGATTCTAAGTAGTCTCTTTTCTACACTTGAAATTTTTCGTAATTTTGGGTTGGGGAAAAAAAAAAAAGCAATGGACCTAAAACCTCACTTTCCTGGTCTTTGATATTGGAATGGGAAGGCTTCTCTTCTGTGTAAGCTTCAAAAGAGATCCACAGAGATTTAAATGACTTCCAGGTATATTACATGGTTTCCATTTTGTCTCTATATTAAAATATTTCTTTCTGATTATATTTGTGAAGAAAAAGTAAGCAATACTTTTATAAAAAGTATTGCTTTAGTATAAAAAATAAACTAAGCATTACCCTCAAAAATCTCATTGCCCAGAGGCAACAATAACGTATATATTATGTTAAGAGAGCCTAGTGTTCAAGTTCTCATCCTACTGTGATACATGGGTGTGATAGTTATCTAGTTAACTAGTTAAACATATATATGTGTCTTATATAAATGTGTTTATATATACATATATATAGTTTATGTATTAGTTTTAGTATTTATTAGTGTCAGTTTTCTATTACTATATAATCAATTATCAAAAGTATGGTGGTCTCAACTAGGTTCTTTGCTCAGGGCCTCACAAGGCTGAAGTCAAGGTGTAAGCCAGGCTGGCCTCTTATCTGGAGGTTCCAGGGAAAAATCCACTTAAAAGCTCTTTTATGTTATTGTTGTAATTTATTTCCTTGCAGTTATAGATTTTATAGATTTTATAGTTATAAGACTAAGGTCTTTGTTTTCTTGTTGGCTGTTGCCTGTGGGGTCATTCGCAGCTCTTGGAGGCTACATCAGATCCTTTCCATGTGGCCCCCTCTATCTTCAAGCTAGTAAGGGTATACTGAGTCCTCCTTGGGCTTTGAATTTCTGAGTTCCCCTCCTGCCACCAGCGCTGCTATTAAAGGGTTCATGTGATTAGGTCAGGCCCAATTGGATAAACTCCCTTTTGATTAACTCAAAGTCAGCTGGTTAGTAATCTTAATTATGTCAGCAAAATCCCTTTTTCTATGTAATGTAACATAATCGTGGGTATAACAGTAGGAACAGAAACCCTAGGGGACATCTTAGAATTCTGCCTACCATCTTAGATAGAAATACACTCTGTTTTTATATGAAATTACACAATATTTATTTACCTGCAAACTTTTCTTCTGTTCCATGAAAGCTGTAAAGATATTTCTCAGTAAATTTAGACATAACCTGGCCTTTTAAATAGCTAAATAATATTCTTTTTAAAGGATTTATCATAATTTAACAATTTCTCTAGTGGTGGATGTTTAGATTATTTCCTTATTATAAACATTGCTGTCATACACATATTAATGTTAGGTCTTGACTAACTGATTATCTCTTTAAGATAAATTGTTAGTTGTGAAATTACTGATCAAAGAGTATTTAAAATATTGATATACATTTCCAGTCTGCCTGCTGGAAAAGTTGCATCAATTTATATTCCCACTAACATTAATGGTTTATTAAATTGCTTGTTTCTCTACACATTTGCCAAAACTGGATCCTAACAATTCTTTTATAGTTGCTAATCTGATGAAAAGACATATTTCATTCTCTTTATTTACTCTTCCTTGAATCTTACTGAAGTTGAACGTCTTTGTTTATTTTCCACATATGTTGCTTCATTTGTAAACTGTCTATTCATTTCTTTTATCAATCAGGGCTCTTAGTTACAAGCAACAGTAGCCAGCTCTGGTTAATCTGGATAGAAACGGATCTTGCTAGAAGGGTATGGGTTAGCGTACAGAAGCAGTGAGGTGATTGGAGAAATAGGCTTGGTAAAGGAAGGCTAGGCAGTGGGGAGTGCAATAAATCTAAAAATTTAACTGTCATAAAACAGGACAGTTAATATTCTGTTACTGGCATCTTCTACACAGCCCACTGTCATTATCTTGAGACTCTCAACATTACTGTGAGTAAATTCTCAATTTCCCCTTTGTCTTTGCATCATTCTCAAGATTCAGAGACCCAGGTGGGAGCACCTGATTGACTGAGCCTAGGTCACATGCCTGAACTATAGTAATCAGTGGTGTAAGAATGGTATTCTTTGGCCCCTTTGGCTTCTGTAGTAAAAAGTAGGGGCTTATTCTCCACCAATACATATCTGCATTAGATGGACATTTAGTTGCTGGGTAGCTCCTCCCAAAAGACAAATGCCGTTTCTTCATTTATTCAATTGCAATTTTTTCTTCTTTATTAGAGCAGTTTTTACATTAGGGGTTTTAATATTTCGCCACATGTGTTGCATGTATCTTTTATATTATTTTTTCTTTTTCAATCATTGTGGAAAAGTAACCTTTTAAGAAAAATGACCCCAACTAGTTCTTTCCAGCAGAATCTGATACAATAATTGATGTATTATTGTTTCTTAATCAAACAAACCTTACTGTCCTAGCCATAGTCAATTTAACTAGGAAGTCTGTATATGGAGGAAGGTGGTTTGCTATACTGAGACATCTTTGCCTATTCTCTATTTCATATCAAGTGACAGAAAATTCACCCAAATTTCTTTTTGGGAAGTAAAAATGTTAATTGAACAGAAGAAGATGGGTCTTTCAAGCTTGGGGTGCAGTCTCACATGTTGAGGTACTTTTCCTGCTATATCCCTGCAATCAGAAGAGCTGGTACCTAGGGTGGTCACGTGGCTAATGAGTGATTTCTTGTTGGAGCCTGCGTGCTTACGTTTTTGCAGTAAAGCTCTGTAATAGAGATGGTTTGTGAGTGTGGCTTTTCTTCCTAGTGTAGTTTAGGACTTTGATCATTTGTAAGCCTCTTACTACTTAAATAATTCAAAAGAAATCCATGGATAATTCTTTTAAACATCTATAATAAATATTCCTTGATAGTCAGTTTCAGAATTTGTTAGGCGTTGTATCTGCCAAAAAAATTCCTCTTCAATGCATACCTGAACATGCTTTTGCTTAGCTAGTTCCTTCTTGCTTCAAGGAAAACCCCTTATTTCTTGCTAAAGGGACCAACAATCCTTTTAATTAACCAGCCTTTCCCACATGGGGTTAAAGTTCATCCTTCTCCAGAAAGCCTCAATATGAGTATTTGCAAAACTCTAGAGAGATGTAGTTGAACCTTACATATGCATTAGATGAAGAAATGGGTGTAATGCTCAAAGAAATTAACTTCCATATGAAGCTAGGAAGACAGGCTGAGATCATAAAGAGAACCAGAATATGTTTTTGAAAAGACTCAGTGGACAAATAAAGCCATATTTCCAAATCAATACTTTCCAAAGCTAATGAAGAAAAATAAATAATGGTTTCAGGGTAACATGCTTTTCCAAATTTACTACTTACAATGAAAGTCTCTAAGTAGTCCCCAGTGGTGCTTCAAAAAATTCCGGAGTGTGTTGTCATCAGCTTTATTCTAAACTCCTAGGCACAGTAATATTTTCTTCTCTGTTTTTGTTAAGAGATACATATGAGTAGAAAATTCCCCCTCTGATTTTTTTTTCTGAATTGGAAAGATAAACTTCTCAATGCTGGGTGAACAATTTGAATAGACCTTTTCCTCACCAGTGGGTTGATCTCTAAAATACTAAGCTACAATTCCATGTTGGGCTCTATATTGATGAAATACACAGAGAAAGACCCTAAATGTGTACCCAACAGACAGTTGAAAAGTGTCCTCATCTAGGCTAATATTGAATTTCTCTTTTAAGTGGATTGCTTTCAAATACTGCTTTCAAGATCAAGGATCCCAGAGGTAGTATGTATGAGTGTGTGTATGTGTAGAATTTTTCATGCCATGAATTAATTCCGAAAATGATTTCTCAGAGTTACTGTGGTCCCTTTCTCCTACACATGGAGAATAATTGGACTCTTTGTACAATTGATTGTTTCCCCTAAGAATATGAGGCGGGGAAGGTGGAGGAGTAACTTCAGAAGGAATTCACAAAAGCAGGCTAGAAGAAACCTAATTTTAGTTGTGAAAACAAGCAGAACTCAACTGCCCTCTATGTAACAAGTTAGGAAAGGTGATTCCTGGCATAGTTACAAGTGTGCTCTCTGCTGGAGCAGCTGTGCTGATGCTGTGCGTTAGCTGGAAGAAATTGTACAACGAAGACAGCGGGGAGGAATGGCACATTTGCCTGGTCTTTGGCTGGTCTTATCAACCAAAGCCAAAATGATTCTCTATGGACCAAGTATGGCGTCATCTATCCTTTACTATCTTGTCTTCTTTGCCCCTTTTCAGTACATATTTTAACATACATTTCCCATAAAATTGTCCATTTAAATGATCCTAGCTTTGGCATTTCATTTCTGTGCTCACTTGTCCAGATCCCTTCTCTTCTCTTTAGCTCAATCACTCCTTCCTTCTCCTGTTGCCTTTATTATCTCCTCTTTCCCCTACCTCTTTTCCCCTCTGATGTTTTTCTCTGCTCAATTGTTTCCGCCTTTCTGTCCTTCAGTGTTATGTTTTTTACATCAAAATAAAAAATTTGGAACTTCTTTACCCCAAATATTATTTTTCTGAGATGAATATCAGCTTAATAGTTATCAAAGTGCTTAGATAAAGGGATGAAGTACCAAAGTGGAATTTCAGGGGGAGACGGGCTGGAGTTCAGGAGGATTTCCATGTGTCTTCCAGTGCTGCTTCTTTTGTCCTTCATATGATTTCTCGAAACAGTAGGAATGTAGCTTTGAGAAGCACTTTGCCTCTCCTTTCAGGGCCTTGGAGTGCTCTGGAAGGAAGCATTTGAATGACAAATATTGGAACTGGGCCTCTGGAAGCAGCAAAACTGAACCAAGTAGACTCAGAGAACCAGGAGAGGGCTGGCTGCTGGAGCAGGGTTCTTATTCAGTCTATGGATATCTAGGTATAGAGATGGTGGCCTTTTCATTTTATGAATTCCTTTGTCTACTAAGGACATCATTCCTATATTCATTCATTCAACAAATATTTGCTGTGTATCCACTTTGTGCCAGGCATGCTCTCAGTACAGTGGACACACAGTTTAATGTGCAGTCTGTGCCCTCATCTTGAGAATGGCCTAGAGAGAAAGTCAGATGAAAAGGCCACTATAAGGCAGCACCGGACCCCAGGACAAACTTCTGCTACCGAGATGGAAAAATGTGCCTTTGAATTCAAATTGTGTTTGAAGGTCTTCTCAGCCTTAAAGGGAGTCAGCAAGGTTGTAGAGCTACAATAGAAGTGGATGGAAAGCAAAGGAGGAGGGAGATGCTGACTCATTCCCTTGAGCTGGCAAAGTATACAATACACAGCAGACTCTGGGGGGCAAACCATCCATCTGTCCGTGGAAATCAGTGAAACACAGGGGGGCTGTAGACACCCTCCCCTCCCTCCTGTGCCTACTCTGGATCTCAGGCTATTTGTATGCACCAAGGCTCTATATGTTGGGACCTTTTTGGTCAGCTCCTCCCACTCTTTCTGGGATAATAAAACCAGGGGAGAAATAATGGGATAGGTTCCAGCTTGTTTTGTTCTGTGCGAGCTGTGGGAGTACATGGGGCATTTGGAAATTTACAGAAGTTGCATGCAAAGCGTGGATAATTGGATTTGGAAGGGAGGTGGGGCGGTGCAGGTGATTGCTGCTTTTTCTTATAAGCCCTTCTGTGTTATATGAATTTCTAAAATTATCTGCATGAGTTACTTTGATAAACTAATAAAAATACCTATTTTTCAAAACAAATAAGAGTAGGATGGAGATAGTCTTGGGGCATGCAGGGCAGTGGGAGGGAATCCATGAGTAATAATCACACTTTGGAGAAAGGCTGGTTTCATGCCTGGTTTGGCTGTTTTATGATGCTACTGCTACTCTGGCAGGATGAGCTGGGCAGTGCATAAAAGGAATGATTGCTCACTATTCCTGGGTTTGGTTCTACACAGGCCAACCTCTGTCACTGCTTCAGTCTCTCAGCTCCATTAGCTGCCAACTCTATTGCTCATTTACCTTCTTCGTTATTTGTGTTTTTAGCTTCTGATCTCAGTTTCCTTTCCAGTAACATTTTAGTTTTTTCCTAGGTCCTGAAATATATATGGTCATCCTCTCAAGTAATAGCTTTCCCGACATGGCTTGGCTTTCAGGTTGTCCGTTCTAGACACTTTCCTATGAGGTTGTTCCCTCCTGGTTTGTCCCAATCATTCTGCAGTGCCTAACAGCCAAAAGGACCCAAGGAGGGCCTGAGGAGGGTTGACGACAGGCAGTGGAACAAAAGGGCTCAATCCCTGCAGACATACCAAGCTGCCTCCTTCTACATCCTAGCTGTGTGACCTTGTGCAAGTTACATAAACGTTCTGAGTCTTCATTTCTTCATCTGCATATAGAAGATACTGAGAGTATTTACCTCTTGATAAAAGCTCAATATCACCATCGCAGCAGGAGTGTAAACTTATATACACTGCTCTTAAATGTGCAACAACAAAGGATGACTCCTTTCCTCTATAATTGGTCTGTCTTCATGAAAGAGATCCCTCACTCAACTTCCTTTGACCCAGGTGGCTAAGCTTGAGGGATAGGGTCAGTTTCGGTCCCACCAGACGAATTTTGTTCAATTCTATGAAGAAAATCATTTCCTTAGGTAAATTCTTATCTCTGTTGGATAAAGAGCTCAGTTTTTCAGATTTCTGCTACCTCCCTCTGTTTCTTTCCAAGATGGGATCTGAATGTGAGATTTAAGTGATCTAATGGTGGTAGAGGAAGGAAGGGGCTTCTTGGTGTTCTTTGGATCCTTGCTTGTCTCTACTGTGTCATGGCTGGTCTGGGCTTCTCCCTGGACTGGTGACCACTGATGGGAACTGGTGTCATCCTGGGGTGCTTTGCTGGTGTCTGAAGCTGGTATAATTCACAGACCGTTCCCAACTTTGCTGACTCAGCTCTGCCTTGTGGGCACTGCAGAGGTCCAGGGTTAAGTCTCCTAGGTTTCAGCCTGCTGCATGGAAGATAGGCAGTGACGTGCTGCAAAATACTTAGCAGTTAGTTCTGGGCAGGAGAAGCCCTGATTTGCAGTATTTGCAGACTTCTGTGGTGTAAATAGCCCCATCTAGGCATTTCAGACTACCAATATGTTGTCACCAAATGCAGAGTTCGGAAGAGATGCACTGTACAGATCCAAAAGAAATAAATAATCCCAAGAACATAGATAATAGTAAAATGTAATAAAATAACTATGGAGTGGTAATTTTGCATATTTAATTATCTTTATTTTTAATAGAATTTATTGAATTTCAAATTTAAGTAATTTAACTTTTAAGAATTGCCATGTTAGGGTTTCCCTGGTGGCGCAGTGGTTGAGAGTCTGCCTGCCGATGCAGGGGACACGGGTTCGTGCCCCAGTCCGGGAAGATCCCACATGCCGCGAGGCGGCTAGGCCCGTGAGCCATGGCCGCTGAGCCTGCGTGTCCGGAGCCTGTGCTCTGCAACAGGAGAGGCCACAACAGTGAGAGGCCCGCATACCGCAAAAATAAATAAATAAATAATAAAAAATAAAAAAAAAAATAAAAGAGGAATTGCCATGTTAAACAACTGGCTTGCAAAATTTCTGACAATTTAGCGGTGAGTTATCTGAGCTGGTTAGCCAGCTCTGGTCCAGCTTCTGATAAGCTCCTATTCAGACCCTCAGGTAAGTTCAGTGTTCCCTTTCAGGGGCAACTTGAGAGAGCTAAATTTAGGCCAACCCTCTGCTGTCCACAAGTTGATGCAAAAGCAACCAATGACACAATACCCTCCCATATACTAAACAGGAAGCAGGGCAGAAGCTTCTCTACCCATGGCACTAACCTTGACCCACATAACTCACTTCCCCCTGGTAAAATTGGTCAAATAAGCAGAATATCAAATTCCCCTAGACTTCTGAAGCAAATTCACTCAATGACCAGTTCATAGAAATTCATTTCACCAAGTGAGAAGTTCACCAAATTTACTTCTATTTTGTTTTGATTGACTAGTTTTCCCAATAGCATTTTACGGATAAATGCTAAATTTGGTCTCTTGCAACAGCTGGAGGAAAGGGGCCAGAAGGGAGGAAATTGTATTAAACGTTTGTCTAGGAGCCCACATCAGCACCTCCTTCCTGCTTCTCATCTTATAGAGCAGCTTTCTCTGATCTCGATGGCCCTTTCTTTCTTCAGAGTCTCAGTCACTTCCTTCTCCACTTTGCAGCCTCCAAAGCCCAACCTTCCTCTTAAGAATTCTTAGTGGTCATAGAGGAGAATGCTGCTGCACTCACTAGCTTTTCCATTGGATGGCTGCTTAAACAAAACAAATTATAACAGAGATTGACTGGCAAAAATAACAAGCCCAAGAGAGTTCTGGAGATTCGAGTCAGCACGAAGCATTCCTCACAGCACTGGTCGCTGTTTATATGGTGATCTCAAAGTCACTTCTTAATCACCTAGCCATTTAAAAACGCTGGGCTCAAGGATCAGAGCTTGAGAAATGACTGGAGGCTTAAGCGGGAGAATGAGAAAGTTTGATCTGCTTTAGAAACTCAACTATGGTAACAATATGTGAGAAGGACCAAAAGGTGGAATTGGTAAGCAGGGAACTTGTTTAAGAGTTCATTGGAACCCAGGTGAAAAATGATAGCCTAAACTCCAGTAATGGAAATGATGGAAAAATAAGGGCCCTTTCCTGCCTACCCTAACTTAGTAGATCACCACCCCCACCCCCCACCCCCGGCCTCACTTTTATTTTTTGTCACTGTGCCGTTTGTTTCCTTCCTAGGTTTGTGGAAAATTTAAATTTTATATTTATTATTTACTTATCATCTGTTCCTCCATTAGACTGTAAGCTCCATGGGGGCAGGCCTGCTTCATTTCCCAAAGCATTCTCATCATTCAATGCAGTGTTGGGCACTTAACAGGTGCTCACAAACATCTGTGGAGGAAAGAGTGTAATTGAGAAGAAAGAAAGGATGTTGCTCAGTGGGAGAAGCTTAGCTATGTTTTAGGGTAAGGGAAAGGTGCCACGGAGAAGGAGGAGTAGAAAGCACAGAGAATAAGTGATAAGTGATGGTGCCAATTCCAGGAGAAGTGCAAACTGGAGAAAAAAATGAAAGTAGAGGAGCTAGCTTTGCCTGGGAGAAGGGCTTTACTTCTTCTGACACAGGAGAAAAGAAGAATGGGTGAGGATAGGGGTTGATTGGATTTGTAAGTTATAAGACTGATGGTCTCTGTTTCCTAGAGAAATAGTAGGCATAGTTATGATCTGAGAGAGACACAGAGAGAGACAGACAGACAGAGACAGAGAGAGAGACAGGGAGAGAGATGAAGTAGAGGAGGAGGAAGGAGAGGAGGAGGGAGAAGAGGGAAAAAAAGGAAGGGGACTTGAGAGTTTAAGGAGGTGGTGGAAATTTAACAAAATTATTCCAAGGAAAGGAATAAGTTGGTGGCCAAAAATACCTAAAACGATTTCTGAGGGAGGGCCAGCTGAGGAACAGTATGACCAAATTAGTCTAGCCCCAAATCTCATAGGTCAGTGACAGGGAAGTAGAACAACGAGATGGGAGGGTTAGTTGTGGCTGGGATTTTCAGCCATCTCTCTTCCTGGTTATTCTTATGTCTCACTGCAATAAAGAGAAAGGCTTCAGGACTCCTGGGATGAGTTCAGATGAATCATTCATCTCTCCAGCTGTCAGAAGTTTTGAATGCATTAGATAGGACATGAACATCAAAAACGGGCCCTCAGCAGTCTGCTCTCTCTGGAGAAGACCTCACCAAGGGGCTACAGCCTGCCTTGTCCTGCTGTGTCCTAGATCTGTATGATAACTGGTCTGCCCTTGAGTGTAACTTCCTCTAGCAGGAAGGCAGCTTCTATCTTAGAAATCTTACTGATATCCAAATAATTTTTGTGCTTAGGTGATTGCCTTCTATAAGAGAAAGTACATGAATTTAAACTTTGTTAGACCTGGGTTTGACTCCTAGCTCTGGTACATAGGAGCTGTGTGATCTTGAATAAATAGTCTGCCTTTTCAAGCCTCCATTGTTCAGAGTAAAATGGGGGGAATCACTGGAAAGGCAGAAAGTTGAAATGAGATGGTGTCTGTAAATCATCCAGCAAAATGCACAGCACAAGGTAAACACTCAATAAATATTGTGTTACCTCCCTCCCTCCTTTCCTTTCTCCCTTCCTCCCTCTTCACCTCCTTTCCTCCTCTGTTCCTCACATTTTAGTTACCAGTTTTCTGTACTAGATTGTAAGACTCCTCAGGGCAGGAATGACATCTTTGTCATTAAAAAGTAACTCTTATTTTTATCTTTATTAAAGTAATACATGTACTTGCTAGCTAAAATTTTCAAATAATACAAAGGAGAAACTGCCTCATCCTTCCCCACCCCAAATCTTACTCGCCAGAGGAAATCATATCTAGTTCTTAACAGGTTGGGATTTTAACTATTCTGGTGTCATCTCAGTTTGTCTAAAAGTCTATTTTTACCGTTATTTCCTGAATTAGTTTTGTTGAATAAGTTTTAAGGATTATTTGTGTTCTTACTTAACAGAAAAAGATTTAGCTTATTTACACTACCATCCCACCTCTGCTTCCCAAATAATTGTCTCTTTTTAATTTCTCTATTGGTGTACTTTATAATTTTAAATAATAAGCAAATATTTTACTTTTTTCCTTTCCATTATATGTAGCATCTCTTGATTCTCTACACTGTAAGACTGGGACATTATCACACCTACTGTTCTCTTCAGTTTTCCTCACCCCTTTTACTTTCTAACTTCTTTATACTTTTATATGGTTAAAGTTGATAACATTTACTTTCTCTTATGGAACTGTAATTAAGTCTTCTGTGTGTTGATAGATAGGTTCTAAGGATAGTAAATAGTGCTTCCATTATTATGGTTAATATTGTTAACAGCCTAGTCAAACGTATTTACTTTCTTGTTTAGATTTTTGCTTTTCCTAGGGTTTGTAATTGCCCTTTTTTTCTTTCATTGTCTGCTTTTATCATATCTTTAACTCTTCCAATGTTTCAGGGATCACAAAAATGTATTTCTCTCTTTTCTTGAATACCTCCTTCCTGGAATCCTCCTGTTTCAACATGGGCTAGTTGCTCTCCAGAATGGCTACAAACCTGTTGTCCTGGGATTTTCATTCATTACTCTTTTGAGTTGAATCTATACTGTCCAAAACCCACTGTTGTCCTCCTTTTTGGTTAATTCATTTTACAGAAAAAAGTCCAAAAGTTAATATCTGAGAAAGAGTACATGTGAGGTAAACTTTCTAAGTCCTTGCATGTCTAAAAGTATTTGCCCTTATATCGATTAGTAGTTTGGTTTGGTTAAAAATTCTAGAATTGGGACTTCCCTGGTGGTGCGGTGGTAAGAATCCACCTGCCAATGCAGGGGACACAGTTTCAAGCCCTGGTCCGGGAAGATCCCACATGCTGCGGAGCAACTAACCCATGAGCCACAACTACTGAGCCTGTGCTCCAGAGCCCGTGAGCCACAACTACTGAGCCCGCACGCCACAACTACTGAAGCCCGTGTACCTAGAGCCCATGCTCCACAACAAGAGAAGCCACCGCAATGAGAAGCCCACGCGCAGCAACGAAGAGTAGCCCCCACTCGCCTCAACTAGAGAAAGCCCGCGCGCAGCAATGAAGACCCAACGCAGCCAAAAAAAAAAAAAATCCTAGAACTAAAAATTTTTACTTGAGGATTTGTCTTCTAGGATTCAGTGAAGCTGAAGCAATCCAACTGTCTTTCCATTAGAAGTGACCTATTTTATTTATCTATCTCTTTGTGGAACCTTTTAGAATCTTACCTTTTAAGTTCTGATATCTTAAAATTATGTGAGTGAATGTAAGTTTTATTTCCCTCCATACATTGTGTTACATACCCAATAGGCCTTTTTAGTTTGAAGTCTCATTGGTACTAGAAAATTCTATTTTTAGTTTGATAATTTTTCCTCTCTATTTTCTCTTCTCTCCTTCTGAGTACCTTTTGTTGAACACTGTACATTTTGTCTAGACCTTCTATGGTTTTTGCTACTATTTTTCTCTCATATTTTCTATCTTTGTAATTTTTTCTAATTTTTCAAATATTTTATTACCTTGCTCTTCCAATTTAAAATATATTTTAATAGACTTTTAATTCAAAAATAATTTTAGATTTATAGAAAAATTGCAAAGATAGTATAAAGACTACCCATGTGTTCCACACCTACTTTCTCTTATTAACATCTAACATTAGTGTGGTATATCTGTCACAATTAATAAACCAATACTGATACATTCTTGTTAATGAAAGTCCATATTTTTTTAGTTTTTACCTAAATGTTTTGGGTTTTTTTTTTCTGTTTTAGGATCACATCTAAATATCACATTGCATTTAGTAATCGTCTCTTTAGGATCCTCTTAGCTGTGAGAGTTTTTCAGACTTTTCTTGTTTTTCATGACCTTGACCATTTTGAATAGTACAGGTCAGGTATTTTGTATAATGTCCCTCAATTGGGATTTTTCTGATGTCTTTCTCATCACCTAGCTGAGGTAGTGTTTCTCAGGTTTTTGCAGTGTAACATTACTATTTTATTCCCTTTCCATACTGTACTGTTTGGGTAAATGTCACTGTGTGTAGCTCGTACTTAGATGGGGAGTTATGCTCCACTTCCTAGAGGACAGAGTATCTACATAAATTATTTGGAATTCTCTTGCATGGGAGAGTTTTCTCTTCTCCCTCATTTATTTATTTATTCAGTTACTTATTTATGGCAGTATGGACTAATGAATATTTATTTTATACTCTGGGTTACAATCAAATACTACTTTATTTATTTTGTTGCTCAAACTCTTCCAGCTTTGGCCATTGGGAGGTTTTGGTTGGCTCCTTTGTCCCTTTGACATACCTCCAAAGTTGTGAGTTTACTTATTTATTTTTTAACATTTCCTTATTTTCTGTCACTGTAAGATGCTCCAGGCTTATCTTGAATATTTCCTACCTAAATCCTAGACTGACATTTCTCCAAGGAGATCTGATTCCTTCTACTGGAGAATAGTATTAAAAGCCAAAATCTGTGTGCTAGTTGCTACTGGAGTATTGTTGCATCTAGGCCCTCCCAGCTGACAGAGCAAAAGCATATGTGTGTATACCAACTTGGGTATATACATATATCTATAAATATTTCTATATTTAACATCTATATCTATATTAAGCTAAATATAAGTTCATACTCATGTCTCCAGCTCTAAGCCATTACCATACGGATCATTCTAGCTGTCTCTCCTTACTTGTCTATAAAATCCCAGTCTAGCAGAGAGAAACCTGGCTCCTGCAATCCCCCATCCACTTACTTGATTGTTCAATTCCAGTATATGTATCACAGTATCAAGATTATTAACTGGTACTCTCATAGGAAACAACTTTATCACCTAGAGTTCAGTGATTATATATATGGGGTTTTTTTGCCTTTAGTTTTACAAACTTTATTCATTTCCAGTGTTGCTAAGGTGAGCATCTTTTCCCTTCAGTCCCCTTCAGTGAGGTTTTTTATACACTTATAATACAGTTAGATTGTTTTGTCATATTCTGCATTCATTCTGGGATCTCTCAACCTTTTAATTTTCTTGAAGATTTCCTTAATGGTTCTTTGCAAAACTTCTGTTGACATTCCCCCACCTCCCCGCTGTCAAATTTTATTTTCCAAGAGTTCTTTTTACTCTCTGAAGTTTTAAAATACCATCTTATTCTTTTTTTTGTAGTTGCTAGTTAGCTGTTAGCAATCTGCATCTATGAAAATCCTCTCCCTGGGGATATTAATGAGAATTTTTTTTAAGTTTTCTTTTCTCTGTTTAGCCTGTTTTCTCCAAGTGTTTCACTCAGCTTATTCTCATCGCTGTGTTCCATATGAGACATTTTCCTCTGGTTTCTGGTAACCTTTGCTTGACTGCTCATGATTCAGACTGGGAGAATGTGATTTCCTGAGTAGAATGTCTGTAATCTCTTGACAGCATGGGTGGGTTTGTTAATGCTGAGTTTCCCTGTAGGGTAATTTGGCTGGGCTAGTGTTGGAGGTACCCCTGATATTCATATCTTTCCACTTGGGCTGATTCCTTAAAGAAGTAACTTCTAATCTGTGGCCTGAAGTGTAAGGCGTATCTGCTAGCAGTCTGGTAGTCAAGTAATTATTCATTTGATCCACACATTTTCAGACTAGTACTCATACCCTCAACTGTGCACGGCTTCTTCCAGAGAATAGACTCTGTTTTAACCTTTCTGATCTACTATTGAGGGGTAAGGGAAGTAACTCAGTGGAATAGCCAGAAGAATGTAGGGAAATGGATCCAATTGCTTTTTACTAAAGCTTCCAACCAATCTTCCTTATTTTTGCCCCCCATCTCCCTTAATTCCCATTTCTGGACATGTCTGATGCTGTCAACTTCCAAGACTTGAGGAATTTGAAGTGAAGATTAGGTCAGTTTTCAGGTTTCCTCAGTGCTGATTAGATTTGGCCTTCTTAGGTCTACAAGGCCCCTTGGTTAACATTCATCTGTCTGCTTTCCTGCCTTCCTAAAGTTTGTGCTGTTGTATTATCTCCATTTACTCTTGTATATATACCTTTAAAAACTTTATCTAGTCACCCATCTATCCCTTTATTGTGGTTTTTATAGGGGTTTCTAGAGGGAGGAAAGTTAGATTCGTGTGTTCAATTCATTGTCCATCTTTCCCCAAATCCAGTTTATAACTTTTTATTCACTTGATATAATGCATTATGGATACTAACTGCTCAGTGAATATTAGTTACATTAAAACATATAGAACCTAGAAAATCTTCATGGCATTGTGCTTTAAAGTTGATTGGTACACTAAGAGTATACCAAAGATTCACTTCATGCCCCAAATGTAATTGTCTTTTTAATGTCTTTCTGCTTTCTCAACTAAATTCAGAACAAAGTAAATCTTTTTTTTTTTTTTTTTTTTTTTTTTGCGGTACGCGGGCCTTTCACTGCCGTGGCCTCTCCCATTGCGGAGCACAGGCTCTGGACGTGCAGGCTCAACAGCCATGGCTCACTGGCCCAGCCGCTCCACGGCATGTGGGATCTTCCTGGACCGGGGCACGAACCCGTGTCCTCTGCATCGGCAGGCGGACTCTCAACCACTGCGCCACTAGGGAAGCCCAGAACAAAGTAAATCTTAATGACTACTTCCTTTGTTTTCACATCTAAATAAGCCTCCAGGGTAGAGCAGCCAAACAAATTTATTAGAGGGGTGGGATAGGGAGGGTGGGAGGGAGATGCAAGAGGGAGGAGATATGGGGATATATGTATATGTATAGCTGATTCACTTTGTTATAAAGCAGAAACTAACACACCATTGTAAAGCAATTATACTCCAATAAAGATGTTAAAAAAAAAAAAACAACCACATTAGCTGTTGTCACTTGAAGTGTTGGGAGAGTGGGGTTCGGTGGGGGTCCCTGCTTTCCCAGTATGATCCTCAGTTAAAAATACATGAAGATGTTAACAATTAACTTTATCAATGGGTAGTCATTCATGTAGCATTGGTCCTCCATTCCAAACATATTTAGCTGAATATTGGTTATGTGGCTGAAATTCTTAGACAAATGCTTTTGCTTTGATATATGATGAGTTAAATTGAATTAAAACTTCCTACTTGCCTCTTATAAAATGTAGCTTCCTTTGTTATTTAAATGTAACTTGTTTATGTGGTAACATAATGCTGAATCATCAAAGAACTGGGTCTTAGTCCTGGCTCTACTACTTGTAAAGTATAAGACTCTTACCTAGGCTTCCCTGGTGGCGCAGTGGTTGAGAGTCTGCCTGCCGATGCAGGGGACACCGGTTTGTGCCCCGGTCTGGGAAGATCCCACATGACGCTGAGCCTGCGTGTCCACAACGGGAGAGGCCACAACAGTGAGAGGCCCGCCTAATCTTCTCAGTTTCCACAGTGCTCTGACTCCCCATTTACAAAGCTGAGTTGATATCACTCATCCTGGCTGATTAATAATTGGGATAATACCTACCCATGTTGAAGTGGGTTAATGATGAATAAATTCTGCTAGACCCCTTTCGTTTATAAAGTATTACACAAATATAAAGGAATGTTATTTAAAAACTTTAAACGCTATGTTAAAGAAAGATCTATTGGACTAAAAGATTTAGTGAGAACAATGTACTTTTAAAAAAATAACAAAAACAAGGACTCCTGAGTCCCTTGCTTCTTGAGTAATTTGTAGATTAGAAGCAACACACTGATTAGATCTTTTGCACACACCAGTTCTCTTTCTTAATAGTCTGGCTTTGCTTTTACTCTCAACTGAAGAACAGAGAATCGCTGTGATCTTGACCTGATGTAGGCTCTAATCTTTCAAAGCTCCCTGTATTTTACTTGGCTTCTCTCCTGACCCTGAAGTTAAATGTAAATTCCAAGATCTCACTGCTTATCTTTTGAAATTGTTTTGTCAACAATAAGTAAGATCAAGTTTAGGAGGTTTGTCTACATTTGTCTGTCTAAGCGCTCAAAATGCTCAGTGGTGCCAACGTTTTTTCTTATAGAATTCTCTGTAGCATCAAGGGCTCTTGGTTGTCTTAGCCAAATGTCATTCATTGCTTTTCAGGAGTTTGTCCTTTAGGTGCCTTCTCTGGACTTGGATTCCTGACATTGAAAAGGTTTAACACCTACTATCAGTGATAGTCAATTGGAAGACAGACAGACGCAAAGCCATGCCCAAGGATTTCTTCCTTTATTTCTTTTTTTTTACATTGTTTTGTTTTAAATCTATTTATTTATTTTTGGCTGCGTTGGGTCTTCGTTGCTGCACACGGGCTTTCTCTAATTGTAGCAAGTGGGGGCTGTTCTTTGCTGTGGTGCCCGGGCTTCTCATTGTGGTGGCTTCTCTTTGTTGCGGTGCACGGGCTTTAGGTGCGCAGGCTTCAGTAGTTGTGGCACACGGGCTCAGTAGTTGAGGCTCGCAGTCTCTAGAGCGCAGGCTCAGTAGTTGTGGCGCACAGGCTTAGTTGCTCCGTGGCATGTGGGATCTTCCCGGACCAGGGCTCGAAACCAAGTCCCCTGTATTGGCAGGCAGATTCTTAACCACTGTGCCACCAGGGAAACCCTCTTCCTTTATTTCTAAAATACTTTTTGACCACTGGAAAAAGGGTTGATCTTTTCCTTTTGTTTCTTTTGGTATGCTCACAGTGATACAGAGAAGGAGAGAGAGCATTGCACTCAGAGGGTTTTCTTTTTTTTCTTCTACATGAAAGACTTCATTGTTCCACCTCCACAGTTGACTGCAGGCCCTGGAGAACGTAGCAAAAGATTAAGAAAGAGAGAAGAACGATTACTGACGTATTTTCAGAGTGGCAGGCTTTGGCTAAATAGAAATACATTGATTTGTGAAAGAGGACCCCTGTTATTTTTTTTTATTTTATTTTTTTGTGGTACGCGGGCCTGTCATTGTTGTGTCCTCTCCCGCTGCGGAGCACAGACTCTGGACGCGCAGGCTCAGTGCCGCCCCGCGGTATGTGGGATCTTCCCCGACTGGGACGTGAACCCGTGTCCTCTGCATCGGCAGGCGGACTCTCAACCACTGCGCCACCAGGGAAGCCCACGTCTGTTATATTTTAACAGTCTAATGGGGCTTGCTTTATCATTAGTGCCTTCAGTACTGCTTGTCTTGATTTAATCAGGATCAAAGCCTTTAGGCTGACATTATAAACCCACAACACAATAGTTAGTTGTGAGCTTTGATTAGATTTAATTAGCATTAGTGGAAAATGTATCAATATTTTGTCATCTCTTTCCCCTCCCTACCTTTTTTTTTTTTTTTTTGAACTTTTTCTCAGGGAAATGCTTTTGCTTTTTTCCCCTCTTTCCTTATTTCTTAGTCTGGAGAATAAAAATGTAAATATACACACATGAAAGGAAGTGAGATTATGTAACTAGATACTCAAAAGATCTATTGGATCTATGTTGTTTTTTGTATTATTAAATAAAACACATGCAGTCTGTGGTGCTGGCTGATTTATATAGCTGTATATTGATGAGATTACCCAAATTAGGAATTTTCAGTGCATCGTTTAACCATAAGTCTTCAAAAAGCCTTAATCGGGAGGAAAAACAGGCATGACAGAGTCAGGGGTGATGGTAGTGATGGTGGTTGTGTAGTGCCTAGGAAAAGCTATAGTGGACTAATTCATTAGCGTACTTTGGGTTGTACCATTGTGAAGTACAAAAATTTATTAATTTAAATAAGACTAGCATTATCTTAAGACCCTGTAATTACACACATAGTAAAAATCCAAATTTAATGGCAAAAATCCAATTGAAGAGTTATTGCTGAGGATTTTGTCAGAAGTTTCTAGATTGGGTAATTGGTTCTTTGGAACACATGAGACACATGAGCCATTTGGGGAGGAAAGGCGATCAGATGTTCAGTTTTTGATAAGATGAATTTGAAGTGTTCAAGGATCATCAGATAGAGCTATTCAGTGGAAGTTTGACATGGCTCTTATTTGCTAGTGAGGGGACTGTGCTGAATCCATAGATTTGAAGGTCCCTGACATGTGATAGTTAAGACTCTGAGAGGGAATGAAATAAATTAGGAGAGAAGATGACTAGGAAGAACAATGGATTATGTCTAGAACCCTGGGGAATTCCATATTTAATGATCAAATGAAGGAAAAATGTCTATAAGGAAACAGAAAATCAGAGATCAGTATCATGGGAGTGGAGTGCAGTATCATGGAAGCTTTGGAGTAAATATTTAAGAGTTCACCTAGAGCAGTTACTCAGGTGACTGCCAAGACAGTGCCAATCTGATCCTTGGGAGGGAGAGGTGGGGGTGAGGATTTCCAGCAAGAGGGGAGCAGCAATGCTCCCAAACAGGTGACTTTAAGCATCCCCCCATTTATCTTTGGGGAAAGTAATCATGAGACTTAGAGCTTAAAAGTAGTTCATTATTGCCAGAAGGCTAGGACTTGAGTTGCAGGTGGAGTTAGTAAGTGTACACATTTATTTGTGCCAAATCAATTTTTTTGTAGGTATTTTTCTAGCAGAAAAAAAATAAGAAAAAATAAATAGAATATGGAATCTGGTTCTAATTTCCCAGTTCCTTTTTTAGACTTTTATTACATTATATTTTAACCCATTTTTATAAATATACATGAGCACACATCACATAAGCCTTATACTTTTTGCAAAGTAAATATTATTTCTTATCTTTTTCTATGGTAGCTATTTTTGATAGTATTACAGGAGAACTGAGTATTTACCAGTGACCTTAGTCATCTTGGCAAAGTATCTGGAAAAGTCAGCTGCAAGGTTGGTTTCTTGTTTATTTATTCAGTCTTTCTAGTATTTCAGTTGCTTTTTTTCCCCCCTAAGCTATTTTCTAGTCCCTGACCAATGCCCAAATGTGAGTCCTTGTGAATTCAATGGGTTATAGGAAAAATCTGGTTCTGAGTTTCCATGTTTTGGAAGAGACAAACTAATTTTATGTAATTGACATTGAAATCTCATATTAAAAAAAAACTAGTGTGTTTTTGTGTGTTTGTTACGCGGGCCTCTCACCGTTGTGGCCTCTCCTGTTGCGGAGCACAGGCTCCGGACGCTCAGGCTCAGCGGCCATGGCTCACGGGCCCAGCCGCTCCGCATCATGTGGGATCCTCCCAGACCGGGGCACAGAACCCGCGTCCCCTGCATCGGCAGGCGGACTCCCAACCACTGCGCCACCAGGGAAGCCCAGACTAGTGTATTTTTAATTGAAAACCTCAAGATTAAACATCTCTAATTTTTTAGGTAATATGTTAGTCTCAGGTGAGAGAATTACTTCTTTGCACATTATTTGAAAAACAGAAGGACTAGAGAAAAGAGGAAATTCAGTCATTTTCAGTAACTTTACCAAGTAGTGACAAAATGGAGCACTCTAGTGTGTGGAAAGGGACTCTGAACAGAAACCTCAAATCTGTACCTCTTCCTAATGATGAAGTGATTTTGGGAAGATACCTAATTCTCAAGTTCTGGATTTTCTCATCTGTTAAATGATTGGATTATGCTAGTTATTTTTTTGTTATTTTTCCGTCGAGTTCCTATGTTCTGCAATTCCCAATAAGATTTCATTATTGATATCAATAGCCTATACCATAGATGCTCAGTTAATCAATGTCCATTTAACTGACTCCCTAGAGTAATCACACTCTATTCCCTCAATAAAACATGCTGGACGATGCCCATTGCAGAGGAGTACTGGCAGCCAGAAGACTATTCTAGAACATTTATGCATTTCTGCCCCCATCAGTTGAGTTTTATGTTTACCAAGAGTCAGCTAACGTTTCTTCCCAAATCTGTTTATGCCAGTTGTGTTCGTTATTGATATTACACAATTTATTAAGTAGTATGAAAGCCAAAGAAATATGAATGTGAAAAGGAAGAGAGTTGTTTCCATGAGAACTAAATTAAAGGCTTTGGAGAGCATCTGTGGGGGAGGGGGTGTGGGGAGCTGTGTAATATAAGAAAACATTGTAAAATATTAAAACATACTCATAAATATCTAGAAAAGTTGATTTTTATGTTTCTTCACAGCTGAACTTATTTTTTAATTCCACTGTAAAGAAACTGAAATTGGAGATCAAAGATGATGCTTTATGCAAAAAAGAAACAGAATACCAATGACTGTAAGAAAATGTTCTACAACAAATGATTGATGAATGAATACAGAAAGAAATGGTTGAAAGAAAAGTAAATTATTTAAGTATGCATGTATAATTTCCTATCTTTCCTTGCTTTAACTCTTTTTTTAATTAACCCAACAATTACCAATCCTGACCATGTCCTTTAGAGGGTATTTACGCTAATTTGTCATACTGAGGTCAGAGCCAGGCTAAAGTTTTTAACTTTCTTTTGTTCTCTCAACATTAACAGGATATACTATACGGATAAATAGTGTGAATAAGATCCTGAAGAGTACTTTTTTTTTAGGCTTTTGAAGTATAAGTATTTATTTCAAAGCTAATTACATGTTATAGGGTAGGAGTAGTATTTTCTGGGTTCCGGTCCTGCGTCGTGTTCTTACTAATTACTTAATGTCTTCAAGGCATGGTTTCTGCCACTGAGACATTACAATAATATACTAACTCACTGGGTTAAGAAGATTAACTCTGTTCATATACATAAAACACAGCACCTGGCATACAGTAGAAACTAAAAATATGATATTTATTATCCCTTAGAGTAGGTTCAAGTGCTTCTAATTACCAATTGATTTTTAATGTAATAAGGGACTCTGAAAGTTATTGAATAAAAAAGATTGAACTTTAGGCACCTTTTTGTGGGAGCTAAGGCAAAGTTCAGAGAACAATAGGGTGGCTGGGACCACGTAATTTGATTGCCTGGTGGCCAGAGGTCAAAACTGATTAGCAAGTCAGAACCTTCAGTTAGGGGTCAGTGACCAGGCATAAGCAGACATCAGTATTTGTGGCAGATGCTTCCAAGTGAAGTGTTCCCTCTGTGTAAAGCACTTTTGCTGGAGGTGATGAGCTATGTGCCAGGATTACTGCAGGTATGAGCTATGCTTGCTCTCCTCTTAGTCTGAACACAGCAGCGAGACTGAACCTTTTAAAGCCTAGATGAGATCATGTCACTCCTGTGCTCAAAACCACACAAAGGCTGCTCATCTCACTAGGAGTAAAAGCCAAAGTTCTTACAGCAAATGGCCTACAAGGCTCTACAATGATCTGAACCCTCAATTATTTCACTGCTCTCATTTCTGATTATTCCTCTCATTCACTCTTCTCCAGCTACACTAGCCTTCCTGTTATTCTTTAAAAAAAGTCTGGCACTCTCCTGTCCTATGACTTTTGTTGTTCTCTCCACTGGGAATGCTTTATCATCCCTAGCTGCTGGCCACAGTCCCTCACTTCCTTTAGGTCTCTGCTCAAGTCTTACTTTCCCAGTGAGACCGACCCTGACCACCTCTCACCTCCCCACGCTCTCCTTTTCCCTGCTTATTTTGCTTTTTATATTATCAATATATAACTTGCTTAGTCATTACGTTTACCTTTGATTCCGTTTCTCTGCTAGAATGTAAGTTCTATGAGGGGAAGGATCTTTATCTATAGTTTTGTTTACTTATGTATCCCAAGTGCCTAGAATGGTCCTTGGCTCATGGTCTGAGCTCTTAAATATTGGTTCAATGAATGAATGAACAACTGAGTGGAAGGACCAGGGCTGCCCTGAGTAGAGTCTAAGGTATTCTTTGCCAAAGGGCAGAGCAAATGGCAAAACTATCAGTCTCTGGGCATTTATCGAGGAAAGCAAAAATATTTTAAGACTGGAATGGCTCTCTGACATCAGCTACAGTTTGCAAATCGCCCTTTTTCCTAACTCCCACTGCTTTCTCGATTTTATGGCCTTAATTTCAGGTTTACTCAGGTAAAGGGAATCAGAGAACTGTAGCTAAGACCCAGATGATCCAGATAATAAACATGTCTTTGCTTCAATTTTGTGGCAGATGGGCAAATAGACATTAAGGCCTTTTCCCCCTTTTTCCTTCATTACTTGTCTCTAGTTTGGCTTAATGATTACCTAATGATTCAGCATTTATGACCTTTCTCGTTAACTATTGCAGTTTCTGACCCTCTCATACTGCATCCATTTTTGGTATTGGGGATTTATAAATTCCCTTTCTTCCCTTTTTACCTGATCACAGTTTAAATGCTTCCAGTTTCCATAGCTCTCTTTGTGTATAAAATAATAAGTTTATCATAATAATAATTATCCTGTAATAATAATTATAAAATTATTTAGCTCTATGGAGCATGTACTGTCTGCCAAGTTCTGATTTAGGAGCTTCAGATATATTTTCACTAATCTTCACACCAGCCTTGCAGGGGGGATTTTTGAACTCAGCAGATTTACTCTGTGCTTCTTAGCCTTTATGTTTTCTTTTGACTGGCCCCATTAGAATCACCAGAAACCCAAGATCACAGATATCTGGATCCCACTCCAGAAGACCTACAATTAGGATTTTCACCAACTTCCAAGGTGAAACTTTTGAAGACTCAAATTTGAGCACCATTGGGTGTGTTTTGAGGAAGAACAGACCTTGGAGTACACTGAGAAGTGGACTCTAAGTTGGCAGTAGTACACTGCAGTCATCACTATGCAGTTTTTTAATTACTGTAATGGAGGTTAACCCTCTTCCTGGCAAGTCATACTTTGCTTTTCCTTCTTCTGTGGCATTTGACATATATATTGTCACACAAACGAAAACCAGCAAGAGCCATCTTGAAGTTTCTAGCCAACAGATATTGTTCAACCATTGTTCTTTCATAGGCCAGATTGTGCCTTTCGACTCTATGTTAAATTATTTCTATTTTGTAAGGAATAAGGGACCAACTCATTTGGTCAGTGCACCTGGCAACAAAGACTAAAGAGGATATCTGAAAAAGTAAAGACAAGTATCTGAATATGCATCAAGAAAACGACTAGCTTTCTCTAATTTTCTTACTTATTCAGGTAAAAGAAAATAGCATGACTCAAGAGTCAGATATGTAAAATTGTGTAGACTCATATCACTGTAGTCAAGTCAGATAGGGAAAGTGAAGCAGTTGTCTAGATGGAAGGTTGGCAAACTTTGGTCCACAAGCCAGATTGTTTCTGCTATCTATTTTCATAAATGAAATTTTGTTGGATCACAGCCATGCACCTTCTTTTACATATTGTCTATGGCTGCTTTCATTCTACATTGGCAGAATTGAGTAAATTGGAGCAACAACTACTGGTATGGACAACAAAGCCAAAAATATTTACTATCTAGTCCTTTACAGAAGAAGTTTCTGCTCTCTGGTATAGATTATTTAGAGATTATTCACTTTGGTTCTAAATTATTCAAAATTTTTATATGGAATTTGACAGTGGTAAGATAATAGAATCTCAATAAATATCTATGAAATGAATGATGATATTTTTCAGTTGGACTCTCCACAAAAAAAGAAATTAACTCAGGAACCTGAAGTCACTAGAAGTGTTGGTAATTGTTAACCTGTAACCCCACCCCTAGAATTATGCCATTTGCCATAAAGCACTCATTTACCTACTCTAAAGGGAGAGAGGAGACAAGTTTTTATGGAGAAACATTCATTTCAAAGTGGAGGACATGCTTATCAGGGTGTGAACAAGACGATTCATTGGTGCATGGAAAAAGATATTATAATTTATGGCTTCACATTAATATATAGAGAAAAGAAATTAAGATTTACTGATATTTAATACAGATTGGCACTAGTCCTTGCACATATGTACTGTCAGAAAGGCATTTGGGTCTCTTAGGGGAAGAGTAGCACTTACCTAATCCCAAAGGACTGGTAGGGTTCTCTGTTGCTTGATTTCAGTGTATTGACACACAGTGAAGTGTATATGTACCTGGTTAAGTGGATTTAGGGATTTCATTATCTACTGCACAAAATGGACAAATGGATAAAAATATTTCTGAGATATCTCAGATTGAAAATAATAACTCATGTACTGCTTAAAGTGGGGGAAAAATGGCAAAGTTGACATTTCTCTTAATCCTGTACGACCAGTTGTTTGGCAGTCAAATAAGTAAAAGGTAAATTCATAGATTCTGATGAATTTTGAAAATGATCAAGAGAATAAATGAAATATGGATTTACTTCCTCTATCATTATAGACCTCACCCTAGTTGAATACTGTGTCAAATTTAGACAAAACTTTTGCATAGTTGGTGGATTGGATTAAAAAATAAGTACCATGATTTAGTAAGCAAGATAATGAGGTCCTTTTTCTTTTCACATACTTCTATCATTAGGAAATAACTTTTCAGCCATGACAGTCATTAAAATCAAGTACAGAAATAATGAACATAACATTGGACTGAATCACAAATGTTAAGCCAAGATTTTCAAAAATAATTAAGTATATTAAATCACATTATTTGAGCAATTTTTAATAATATTAATGATTTTTTAAAGTGGGAACATATTTTCTTATAGATTAATAAAATAAAATAATTATTTATGTTATCTTTATCTCATCCTTTTATAATTTCTATTTTGTATATGTTTTACTATGTATATAATATGTTAGTATAATAGTATATACATGTAATTTTTATATATTTGTGTATTTAAGCATATACCTTTGGTATATATATATATACACACACACACAAACACATCAAAGGTATATACTTAAATGTTTTATTCATAGGTGCATGGGATTAAAAAGTTTAGAAGCCACTGATTTAGACAATGATGTATGAGTTCAGCCTTCTTACTGAGTGTCTTGGGTTTTGTCTCTGCCTGACCTCTCCTCTGACCAAACTTCTCTCAACCTGCTGAAGGCTTGGTAAAGTGAAACAAATTGCAATAACTCCTCTGTATGTACCTTTTATAAATATTTATTCCATATTGTTACATACTTGCTTGCATATTTTACATTTGTCCACATTAGTGTTGTCTTCCATTAGTTCTGGCTACTTAAAATACTAAGGATATTAATGACTAAATTTTCTTTTTGTAGTACCTTCCACAGACAGTAAGCTAATTGACACCACTGATGCTGTTTGCTCTTGTTCCTGGAGAAATTATTGTATGATTACAGATTTCATTGACTCTTATTGATTTTTATATAAATAATGGGTGCACTTTGTAGACATTGGGTATGTTTGGAGATGGCTCAGTTTTTCTGGGGTTAAGCAGGTTTCGATGATATTGACCTTGCTCACTTTATGTCAAAACAATAAATCCTTAGGAAAAATTTTGCCTCAGTCATTTAAATTTATTTGGTATTTGTTGAGATATAAAGAACCCACTTTCATACCAAAAATTGTTCTAAATGAGATACCTACTCTCTTTTCTGGCCAAAACAAATCTATAATTTCATGTCTCAATTGTTATGTCCATTTAAAGATTTTCCCATCTGAGGACAACTGTGGTCTCCAAAACAGTACCACTGACATTAACCCCCAAACCCTTTCTTTTCTAAATTTAATTTTTAATTTTATATTGGCGTATGGTTGATTTGCAATGTTGTGTTAGTTTTAGATGTGCAGCAAAGTGATTCAGTTATACATATACATATATCCATTCTTTTTCAGATTCTTTTCTCATATAGGTTATTACAGAATATTGAGTAGTTCCCTGTGCTATACAGTAGGTCCTTATTGATTATTTTATGTATAGTAGTGTGTATATGTTAATCCCAAACTCCTAATTTATCCCTCCCCTGCACATTTCCCCTTTTGTAACCATAAACTTGTTTTCGAAGACTGTGAGTCTGTTTCTGTTTTGTAAATAAGTTCATTTGTATCATTTTTTTAAAGATTCCACATATAAGTGATATCATATGGTATTTGTCTTTGACTTACTTCAGTTAGTATGATAATCTCTAGGTCTATCCATGTTGCTGCAAATGGCATTATTTCATTCTTCTTTTATGGCTAATATTCAATTGTATATATGTACCACATCCTCTTTATTCATTCATCTGTCGATGGACATTTAGGTTGCTTTCATGTCTTGGCTATTGTATTTAAATAGTGCTGCAATGAACATTGGGGAGCGTGTATCTTTTCGAATTACAGTTTTCTCCAGGAATATGCTCAGGAGTGGGATTGCTGGATTATATGGTAGTTCTATTTTTAGTCTTCTAAGGACCCTCCATACTGTTCTCTGTAGTGGTTGTACCAACTTACATTCCCACCAACTCTGTAGGAGGGTTCCCTTTTCTCCACACCCTCTGCAGCATTTATTGTTTGTAGACTTTTCGATGATGGCCATTCTGACTGGTGTGAGCTGATACCTCATTGCAGTTTTGATTTGCATTTCTCTAAAAATTGGCGATGTTGAGCATCTTTTCATGTGTTTTTTGGCCTTCTGTGTCTTCTTTGGAGAAATGTCTGTTTAGATCTGCCAATTTTTTGATAGGGTTGTTTGCTTTTGATACAGAGCTGCATGAGCTCTTTGTATGTTTTGGAGATTAATCCCTTGTCAGTCGCTACGTTTGCAATAAAGCCCTTTTTATTTCTTCTTCATTAGAACACAGTATTCTATTAATCGAGTTAGTATTTTACTCCAGTAGTTCTCTTTTTCCTCTGTCAATTTTAGCCTGACTACAGAAGTTCTGCCTTTTATATTTATCCAAAGAGGAAACCTCAGAACTTGATATCTGCTACTAGACTGGCCAGAAAGTCTGGTTTCTCATTAGCTTCTTCCTGTGTTCTGGAAGCCAGTCTGAAATGCAAATCTCACACCTTTTGTGGGGTTCTGCAGATGTCAAAATGCCCCCCTTCCATCCCAGCCTAACTCTTATTCCCAGCAGCTCTGTGTTGCCAGTTGTAATTGAAATTCATGAAAACAAACTGGCACTTGAGTCATGGATGGAAACAATTTATGGGGGAGGCATAAAATAGCAGGGGTGTATTTCTCATGTTTATAGTCTACTCTCATATAAGGATTTCACTTTTGAGCGAAAGCAATTTTAATTCCATATATGCTCAGTTTGAATATTTTAGGGAGGAATTCATGATAACTACCTCTGATGTGAACTGAGCTCTAGTCTCATGACAAAAGAAATTGATTTCTTCTCTAAGCAAATGGCTAATCATGGCAGGTCCATATTGAAAACTGATAGCTTGGAGGAGTTTAGAATAAAAAATAGAGGAAAAGTAATTTTTTTTGAAATGTATTAGATTTGGAACAGTTTGAGAAATGAAAAAATCATTAATTGGTATTTTAGCAAAGTGTTTTTGTATAGGGATAGAGAAGATCTGAATCGAATCTAACACATGTATAGCTCTCATTATGCTAGCCAGTAAATCCCAGGCAGGAAAGATCAGCTACCAAAATCACACATTGAAATTTTATATTTCATGTCCTTAAACCAGCCATTTATTTATTCTTACAAGGTGTCAGGCATGTACTCGGCCCTTCCATAATCATTTTAGTGGTTCTTAATATATATTTTACCCTTACACATTTGTGGGATATGCCACATTCTCATTAGAAATAGCTCTTAAACAGTGGTGTAATGACCCATTCTTCTTGGTTTGGAGGAAGCAAGTTGGGGGAAACATGACAATTTGTTGGAGAAAATAGAATTTGAACCTAAACCTGGCTTTGAACTTGTGTTCTAAGCCACTATAGTCAAATAGCGCCCATCTTTTTGATCTTTCACTGCTTGTTATGGCCTGAATGTTTCTGTCCTTCCAAAATTCATTTGTTGAAATCTTACCACCCCCTCTCTCCCCAAGGTGATACTATTAGGAGGTGGGGGCCTTTGGGAGGTGATTAGGTCACGAGGGTGAAATCCTCAAGAATGGGATTAATGTTCTTATAAAAAGGACCCCAGAGAGCTCCCACCATGTGAAGACACATCAAGAAGTCAGCAGCCTGCAACCAGGAAGTGGACTGGCTACTAGGGCCTTGATCTCAGACTTCTAGCCTCCAGAACTGTGAGAAGGAAATGTTTGTTGTTTGAACCACTCAGTCTATGATATTTTTTAAAATAGCAGCTGAAGTTGTCTTAAGATACTACCCAAAGTATCTACTAAGAATATTCAGTGACTATGAGTTGAACTGAATTATGACTGATTCAGAGGTCATACTAAGAAAGTGTTGAACGAATGGATTCCAGGAATGTGATAGACGCACTAATATTTCCTACCAGTTCACTTCCTCTACCTAACAATGTCTGATCCCTTTGTTCTGAATAAGAGGCCCAGCAGAGTGAACCTGGCTGGTCAGTTCCATAGGGGGTGGGGGATGTGGAGGTGGGAAGGGATAAGACTAAAGGTGACTATTGGGCAGCTGCCTAAGTGGGACATTCTAGTCCCAGCTAAATCTCTTACCTTAAAGGGCCACTTGAAGTAAATGGGTCAAATGGAGGCTGGAGAACTAGAAAAGATGAGAGCGAGATGCTTGTCCGATTAAGTGAAATAGAATTTCACAGACATGCTCCTGGTGGGAACTTGTGTTGGCTTGTGTCTCCATTAAAGGACTGGCAGTGGGAGAAAGAGCAAACACCTTCCCATGCAACAAGATTCAAATCAAATGCCACCTTTTTTGGAAAGACTCCAAACTCCCCCTGGCCAAGTTAGAACCTTGCTATGCTGTGTTCCCACAGCTCCCTTTTAATGTCTCATGGCAGAATTTACCTCATTTTTATTATAGTAAGTACCTGTTGTAGGGCAGTCAACTCCAGTAGCTCCTGAGAGCATGGAGAGTCTTTGCATTTATCTTTGTTTCCCCTTATTAGATGCTGATTGAAGAAATAATTGATGAAATAAATTGCAACATGTTTGTGAAACTCCAAGTCTGAACATTATGGTTTATATAACAGGTATGAAATGCTTCATGACCTATGATGAGTATCATGCCACATTTCCTTAATTTTCAGATTAAAATGGAACTGGCTGTAGGCCCCACCTGCCAGAATTAAGGGAGATCCAGTATCATACTTCTGCCTTCCTGCTAGATTGAATGTTTGTGTACCCAACCCAATTCATGTTGAAACCAAATCTCCAGTGTGATGGTATTAGCAGGTGGGGCCTTTAGGCAGTGCTTAGGTCTTGAGGGTGGAGCCCTCATGAATGGGATTAGTGCCTTTGTAAAAGGACTCCAGATACCTCCTTTACCCCTTCCAACATGTGAGAACACAGTGAAAACATGGCCTTCTATGAATCAGGAAGTGTGTCCTCACTAGACACTGAATATGCTGATGCCTTTATCTTGAACTTCCCAGCCTCCAGAACTGTGAGAAATAAATTTCTGTTGTTTATCAGCCACTCAGTTTATGGTATTTTTGTTACAGCAGCCCGAACAGACAAAGACACTTCCTCCCTCCTTCTCTTGGATCATCCACAATCCCTAGGAGCTTAAGCAACAAATCATAGTCTGCTGTCCAGTGACCAGGGGCCCTGGTGAATCTCTGTGCACTGTGCCTTCCCTGTCTAGGCTTTGCTGGAGTCATCAATTTTCCACTGTACTTCTGGCCCAGCTGTTTCAGGTATTAGCAATGCATCAGCTTATACAGTTTCGTGCTGAGCAGCATGGGACTTTGAAAAAAAGGTGGCACCAAAAGTTTACACAGTTTGCTTTGTAATCTATCAGAACCCTTTGCTCAGGTCCCAAGGCTACTAACTAAGACTCACCTTTTCAGGAACCTACACATCCATGCTCCCACAAGGTCTTTCCCCCAACCAAAGAATGTCTAAGCATCTCCTTGTTTCTGAGATGACAACCACTCTCCCTTTTTTGAATTCTAGGATCTTCTTAGGGTGAGGGCATCTTTCCTTCTTCATCTTTCTAAAATAAATGGTACCTTCTTCCACAGTGAAGTTTAAAAGACCATTAAGAAGGACTTGGGCTTCAGAAACGTAAGAATCTGTCCATTTCCCTTTCTTGGGAATGGAGATAGAATGTCTTTTACTCCTTCTTGATAAATTGTCCACTCCATGGATAGGAGACTTTTTAATATAGAGTAAAAATTCTACTACAAGTTAAATTATCACCTGGAGGTCACTCTGCTATATCAAAGATGCTTAGAACAAGAGTGCATGCTTTTGTTAATTCATCTCTTGCATGGTGAAAGGAGTTCCTCTTTAGTTATGACCTAAACATAAAAATCTATGTCATAATGTTTTAACTTGTATAATTTATTTTTTATTTATTGCAAAAACAAGTGTTTTGGTATACAGTCCAGAGAGGAAACATTGCCAAGCTTGCTGCCAGAGAGAGAACTGAAGAAGCCAATCTCACAGGGCTCTGTTGAAAACAAGCAGCCTTTTACAGTCCCCTGATATCCTCACGGCGATGGCTTGGCAGTAACTTCTCAGGACCAGTGTGCAGGGGAGGGAGGTAGAGAAGTACCCCTGCAGTGCTCTACTTGGCTATGATCACGCTATCTTATTTTATGCCTGGTAACTCAGTGAGACTGCTTACCATTATATTAAGAAGCATAACTGCTTATAAAAGCATATCCGTAGTACTGGAGGACACTGTGTCAAGAACGCCCCTGAGAATTATTCAGGTAATGCTGTTGAGACCAGACCACTGGCCCATTGTCGCCCTCTCTTAAGGTAAGTTCCTCCTTTAGGAGAACATCCCTGGAGCATTTACCTACTCATTGATCTCAATTAGGATCCTTAAATAATGGTGAAACTAATCAGGGTTTGGGTTTTAAGTATTTTCTTTTCCTGGAGACTCTCTGGCCTGTAGCCAAAGGCATTTATTCCCTACTTAGTTTTCTTTGAGTTGAACATACAAAGATGATATGGATGTGGGGTAACTTGTCAAGCCACAAACATAACCTGCTCTGTAATAATACCCTCCCGCACTATTATCTTGCTTTGTCATGATATAATTCAAGTTCTAATCCTGTTTCCCTGACACTAAAATGAAGTGGTTTCTATTAAAGACATCATCCTCAATTGAAACTCACTAAAACATCAACATGTCACATGGACTAGCTTCACAAAGCTCTTAATCTGAAGTTGACCGTTTTAGAAAACCCATAGTTCAGAATTTGACCTTATCACCTCAGGAAATTAAATTTAAAATCTGTCTCTACAGTGTTACATGTGCTTTTTAAAAAAAAAAAAATCAGGTTTTTCTGAATTTGACTTGGGTATCAGAGACATTATTTGCTCACCAAAATGAACCAAAATACCTTCCTATTTAAAAAAAAATTCCTTTTCTTTCTTTCCTTAACATTTAGAAAAAATCTTGTTTTGGAAAAAATTCAACGTGAAAGATAACATGGGTGTGGGCCTCCACATATCAAGGCCTCAAAGAATTCACTTTCAGCATGTTTAATTTTCAACTGAGGCTTCTGAATTCCACCCAGTACAGGCTGTAGTGTGTGAAGAGTACATGTGATTGGTACTGAAGAGTAAAAGGCTCAGGCTTGAGATGGGAGGGAGGAAGAAGGAATATAAACAACCCAGAAACCTGTTTAGATCATGACAGGTGGCTGTTGATTAGGACAGGCATATAACTCACCTGGGTGCCTTAGTGGAAATGTCATGCCTTATTTTAGAAGGAAATTAGATTCAGTGATAGAAGATATACTCTAGGGACTAAATAGCATTCTAATAACATATTTTAAGTGTGCCACTTACCTACAAGATTGATTTTCAAATTTGTTTTAACAAAGATTAAAATAAAAATAAAACCTGATAGCAAAATGGTGAATAGTGAAAAGAAATGTGTAAAAGGATGATGGAGGATTATGTGAGCTACTCCCCCCGCCACCAAATTGTGTGAAATGCTAGGTTTTCTTCCTTCCTTCCTTCCTTCTTTCCTTCCTTCCTTCCTTCCTTCCTTTCTTTCTTTCTTTCCTTCAATTTTACTTGAAAATAACTTTTAAAATTTAGTCAGGTGCAGGCAAACTTATAGAGACAGAAAATAGATCAGTGGTTGCCTAGGGATGGAGATGGGATCTGGGATTGACTATAATCTGGCATAATGGATCTTTTGGGGGTGATGAAAATGTTCTAAAACTGGATTGGGGTGATAGTTGCACAACTGTATGAATTTAATCAAGATCATTGAACTGTGTACTTGTGATGGGCAGATTTTATGATATATAAATTATACCTCGGGCTTTGCTGGTGGCGCAGTGGTTGAGAGTCCACTTGCCGATCCAGGGGACACGGGCTCATGCCCCGGTCTGGGAAGATCCCACATGCTGCGGAGCGGCTAGGCCTGTGAGCCATGGCCGCTGATCCTGTGCGTCCGGAGCCTGTGCTCCACAACGGGAGAGGCCACAACAGTGAGAGGCCCGCGTGCCGCAAAAAAAAAAAAAAAAAAAAAAAAAAAAAAATTATACCTCATAAAGTTTTTAAGAAAATTAACAAGGTGCAGCTTCATGATATTGGATTTGGCAATTATTTCTTGGATATGACACCAAAAGCATAAGCAACAAAAGAAAAAATAGATAAACTGGACTACATTAAAATTAAAAGCGTCTGTGTATCAAAGGACACAGTCAACAGAATGAAAAGGCAGCCCAGATAATGGGAGAAAATATTTTAAAATCATATATCTGATAAGGGGTTAATATCCAGAATATTATAAAGAACTCTTAAAGCTCAACAACAAAACTAACAACCTGATTAAAAAATGAGCAAAGGTCTTGAATATGCATTTCTCCAAAGAAGATATACATATGGCCAATAAACACATGAAAAGATGCTCAACATTACTAATCATCAGGGAAATACAAATCAAAACCATAACAAGATACCTCCTTATACACATTAGAATGACCACTATCAAAAAAAATAGGAAATAACAAGTGTTGGCAAGGATGTGAAGAGATTGGAACACTTGTGCATTGTTGATGGGAATGTAAAGTGTGCAGCTGCTTTGGAAATCAGTATGGAGGTTCCTCAGAAAATTAAAAATAGAATTATCATATGATCCAGTAATTCCACTTCTGAATATATACCCAAAAGAATCAAAAGCAGGGTCTTGAAGAGATATTTGTACAATCATGTTCATAGCCGTACTCTTCACAATAGCCAAAAGGTGGAAGTGACCAAGTGTCCATCAACAGATGAATGGATAAACAAAATGTGGTCTATACATGCAGTGGAATATTATTCAGCCTTAAAAAGGAAGGAAATTCTGAAATAGGCTACAACACATGTGAACCTCAAGGACATGGTTAACGTGGTAAAATTTTACATTATGTATATTTTACCACAGTTAAAAACTTAAAAAGGTTAAATATTTTTTAACCAGATATGTTTGTCTATTCTAACACCCCCCAAATTGGTTTTGTCTATTCTAACACCCCCCAAATTGGTTTTATCTATTCTGGTCCTGGAATACTGTAGTCATGAATGAATTGTTGTGGGTATAAATGCATTCCAGATTGTGCTAATCAATTCTGATTGTGCTTCTGCTATTCTTTTGGTTAGTTCATCTGTTGTCATGGAGTTAAATCTCACTTTTGTGTGGATAATCTTACCTAGACCAACTTCACAAATTCTGATCCTGCAGTTCTAACTTCTTGATGGTGTTTTCACTAGAACATCACCAAATTATCCCAGACTCATCATGGGTAAATAAAAATTCATATTCTTTGCAAATAATGTCTGTCTCTTGAATTCCCTGGTTCTTCCTTTGGTCCCAGTCATCCTCCTAGTTATCATGGCTTATATCTGTGGAGTTATTTTGGATCCTACCTATTTCTCAGTAACAATCATTGTTTTTTCTGCCTTCATTCTTTTCTATTTCTAAACATACTGTACAACAGTGACAGGTAAATTTAAATCTTAAAACATTCAGACAATTCACAGTTAATCCTAACCCACCTACCCAAAATCCCTGACTGTTATCAAGATTAATTCTCTACTTCTACATTAAGTGTGCTCTACTTAATGTTCACATTCTAATTTTCATGTGTTTTACTCTCTTCCTTCCTAAATACAATGGTCTTCTCCCTCTTTTCCACTTAACGATCTCTTCCCATCAAGCATCCCTCAAACAGGAGCATTCCCTGATCACTGCAGCCTCTGGTCATCTCAGTCTTCTCTGAAAGCCTGCCTTGACACTCACTATCTCTTCTGGGCTACCAGTGGAGTGTGAGCTGTCAGCACCAGACAAGAATAACAAAAACAAACCCAGGATGGGCCTGGGGTCAGATGATAGGAGAGTGTTGATGGGAGGCCATGAGTTGAGGTGGGATTGTGGTCAAGATCAGATAGTGAATTAGCACAATAGAAGAAACACATATGAACAAAAGGAGACAGGAGAGTCAAAGTCTTTGGAAAAGACTGAAGAACAATAAGGAATGTAAATTGGAGTAAATCTTAAGTATCCCAACTTCCATTAAGAGCTCTAGTCACTGTACCTTGACTAGTACACAATCTCAGGCAGCAGAACAGTTCAGGGGAAAGGGTATAAACTAAAGCTCCTGACAGACATGGATCCTAATCCCAGGGCCCCCACTTCCTATCTGTGTGATCTTGGGTAAATTACTCGAACTTCTTGAGCCTTGTTGTATTCATCTCTAAAACAGGGATAATAATACCAATATTATAGAGTTGTTCTGATAAGTAGATAGAATTCAATAATGTAGATAAAGATCCTGGTAGATGCTCAATAATGATAGCTATTAAACCTTTATTCTGACTAAGGTCAATTGCTCTGTAGGTATTGAATGAAAACTACCTTCTTTATGAGTTATAAAGATAATATCATCACTACATCACTGTGTGAATAAAGTATAATTATCAATGAATGTCAACCTATATCTTAAGTATGCAAGAAATACTGCCTTTCTTCCTCTTTCTTTCCTACCACTCTTTGTTCTTTCTTTCCTTTTTCCTTTCTTTCTATTTAATTTTGACTCTGGTGTGGACTGGGTAGGAAATTCAATATCAATGATTCTTGGGTTCCCCACCTCCTTCAGTTTTGGGCCAAGAGTTCAGAGTCTTTCATGAAGGCTTTAGGAAAGTCTTGCTACTCACTGGTCTCTGTCTATCCTGAATACTGTTGAGAATCCACCTTGCCCAAGACTCCCTCAGATCTTTTGCCACACTTGGACTCCAAAGAACTTTGGTCAATCTAAGAACACTGGATCAAAGTCCAGTGTCATAGAAAGACTCACGGAAAGAAGAAAGGAAAAGGAAGGAAGGACAGAGGAAGGAAGGAGGAAGCCATCAGCCTAGGGATATCTGGGTTTGCTTGTTGGACAATAAATTATCGAAAGAAAGTTCTGTGTTCTAGGCAGAAATGAAAATCTCTGGAGATAAAAGGAGAGTGGAGAAGGGCAGATGGACTAAAGATATGGAAAAGCCTAAAGTTCAAAGTATTGTAGAATTTCTTATTTGTAACTTGAACTTTCTCTTCCTCTGATAGAAGAGACATGAATTGTTCAAAGGGTATTTCCAGCTGACTCAGACAAAGAGAACTTATGGGTTGTCTGAAGCAGGAGAAACACAATACTTCTTGTTTTGACCCTACCCTAACTTGGTTACTTAATTCATCTTCAGGGGCCCATGTTTTTTCATCTGTAAAATGAAGGTGTTCTAACCACAAACTGTTAAAAATATAGTTGAATTCTAAAATTCTCTGGAATCATCTGATAGAAAAAATGATTTTAGAGAGTGGGCTTTGCTATAGGTTTCAGAATCACGACTGTAAAAGGAAACAATTCAGAGGCAAAATAATCTCCTCCTCCACCCAACTGTCATTGCTCTTTAGCTCTGCCTCTATGACGGCCTGGATGACTTTCTGTTCTGATTTATAGTCATTTGCTGGCAAGTCTTATCTCCTAGTTTACTACTAGAGTTTAAATTCTTTATGGAACTGATTCAGCTCTCTAGACATCTCTCCTTTCCCTCTTTTCTCACTCCCTGCTCAGAGTCTCCTTGAATGGAGTAAGCACGAGTAAGAATTATTTACAATGAATGGAAATAACCAACTTTAAGAACTCAAGAATTTCCTCTGAAGGTTGACTTTATTGACCGCTCTTGGGAAGTTGTTTCTGTCGCCCACATTCTAACAAACTGAAACTGCTTTTGTCCTAAAATATTTATTTAAAATGTTTTCTGTTGTGTTTAACTCTTTACAAGCATTTTCTTTTTTCAATTTCACAACAAGCCTGAAAAGTAGATATTGATATCATATCTACCAGATAGGGAAACAAAGCCTCAGAGGGGTTAGCGTTTTGCCCAAGAGCATTCAGCTTGCTAAGAGGCAGAAGCAGGGCATAATTCCAAATCTTTCAGATTACAGAGCCCACCTCAATGTAGTAGAGATATTTTCCAAATCCTTTAGAAAGAGCTAGTAGGGATTGCCTCACAGTTGAAGAGACAAACTGGTTTATGAATATCCATGAAGGAAGAAGAACAGCAACGGTGAATTTGGAAACAAAACTTCCTTCTTCTAATTCAGTCCAAGCAGCATCTCTGATTTTAAGCAGCTATTTCATGATATATAGCATTGACGTCTAGCCTTGAGTTTGTAATCGTGGTGCTCACACAGGTTTGCCAGGAGTTTGCAAATGCTTTTAAGCAACAGAAGTTTTCAGTGAGAGAAAAAGGAAAATAGTTTCAATATAAAGATCAAGGAAAGAGACTGATTGACCCAATCCTATTAGAATGATTTAGACTGGAAATAATAACTGTTTGCTTTCAACTTATTCTGAGTAAGCAACTATTTTCAACAGGCATCCCATAATGACTCCCAATTCTCAGAACACTGAAACAATCTCTATAGGAGAATGAAGTCTGCTGTTTGTGAGGGGAGGAAAAAGATACCAGCATTGCATACTGACTATTCAAGGTTATAATAAACACTCTATGGAATGTCTCTTGCGTCTATATTACACTCTCAATCCACAATGAATATGTATTTGAACATTAAATTCATCTTTTTTTCCCCCAAAGAACAGGTATTTGTGTCGAACTAAAAATCAGGACAGAACTTACTTGTCTGTCCTTGGAAGTTGTTTTGCTTAAGAATCCCTTCTTTATCTTCCAGTTCAGTAAGGGCTTTATTGATTATTGAAGACTTCTTTTAGCTTGACAGTTTTAATAAGATATATAATATGGAAGTTTTAATATGATATATAATCAGAAGTCAGCTCATACCTGAAAAAAAATCATTGTGGAATAATACACATCCATAAGCGTGTCATTGTGGACACACCTGGCAATTGTCTGCTGTGACTAACTGCTTACCTCACACAGGTGACGACACTGACTGCTCTCCGTGTTATTTCAGGCTCTCTGGCTTAAATCCTGATTCTAGTAATTATGGAGAATATAAACAAAATTTTGGATGAGAGAACATTCTTTACTTTTTGGTGAATAGATGCAATTTTTTTGGTTGTACATGTATAATTTTATACACATAAATAAACTGTATAAATAAAATTATTCCGTCTTTAAATGGGATTTTCTTATTGGAGTTCATAGTTTAGTAAATGAATGGAAGCCTCATTTAAAAATCTATGTATCGGGGCTTCCCTGGTGGCGCAGTGGTTGAGAGTCCGCCTGCCGATGCAGGGGACACGGGTTCGTGCCCCAGTCTGGGAAGATCCCACATGCTGCGGGGCGGCTGGGCCCGTGAGCCATGGCCGCTGAGCCTGCGCATCTGGAGCCTGTGCTCCTCAATGGGAGGGTCCACAACAGTGAGAGGCCCGCATACCGCAAAAAAAAAAAAAAAAAAGAAAAATCTGTGTCTCATAGAAAACAAACTTATGGTTACCAAAGGAGAAGGGGGGGAGGGAAAAATTAGGAGTATGGGATTGACAGATACATACTACCTTATATAAAATAGATAGGCAACAAGGATTTACTGTATAGTACAGGGAACTATGTTCAATATCTTGTAATAACCTATAGTGGATTAGAATTTAAAAAATAAAGAATATATGTATATATGTATAACCAAATCACTTTGCTGTACACCTGAAACTAACACAATACTGTAAATCAACTATACTTCAATTAAAATTAAAAAAAATCTATGTCTTCATTGTATCTATGTTCAATGTTTTTCTATAAATTATAATAAAATCTTTTCCTGGCAAATATCTACAAAACTATAAATTGATAAATGAATGAAAGTTTAGGACTGTTATACAATTTCAAGCTGTTTCCAAGGATGATTTAAATTTGACCAGTTCAACTCCCAGGATCTATCACTGTTTATAGGTGGGTGGGTATGCACACATGTGTGTGCCCACGTGTGTGTACGTGTGCAGAGGATGACACTATAAACCACAGATCATAAACTGGTGATTATTATCACAGATGTGTTTTGATCTCCCAGCACAACGTTTTACAAAATCCCAAATTTGTTGTAAATATTTATGAATCAGCAAATATCAATAAAAGCAGATTTCTGAAGTCTCTTAAAAATGAGGAAACATAGCAATATTGAGCCTATAGTCTCTCATGGCAAAAATTGGATGGAGTTAGGGAGAGACTACAGAAATAACTGGGGCTCATACTTTCCAACTGTCCCCTCCTCCCTCATTGCTGTACATTACCTCCCTGGTTCCTGTGGGTATTTGAGATTGAGGCCCTCGCTTTGAAGAAAATTCTCTAAGACTTCCTTTTCGCGTGGTGTATTAGTCATTGACTTTGTGGTTGGTGACTCAGAGTTAAGAAGTATTGCAGGAGTCTCAGGCCAGCTCAACAGCCAGGTGTAACTGAAGGATACCTGTTTAGGAACTCCAATAGCCCAGCTCCTTGGGACTCACAGGATGAAGAGCCATACTGGAAGGGGAAGAACACCTACCCAAATCCTTTCATAAATGGGAAGGAGGGAATTTGTCAAACTTCAATCACCCTTGGAAGTGGCTTGAAATTGTATAATCATCCTAACTTTCCCTCATTTATCAATTTATTATTTTGTCAATATTTGCCATAAAAAGGTTTTAATACAATATATAGAAACCCTCTGAGTATAGGTACAATAAGGACATAGGTTTTTTTTTTTAAATTATTTTATTTTTGGCTGCAATAGGTCTTCATTGCTGCGCACGGGCTTTCTCTAGTTGCAGTGAGTGGGGGCTACTCTTCGTTGCGGTGCGTGGGCTTCTCATTGCAGTGGCTTCTCTTGTTGTAGAGCACAGGCTCTAGGCACACAGGCTTCAGTAGTTGTGGCACGTGGGCTCAGTAGTTGTGGCTCACAGGTTCAGTAGTTGTGGCTCACAGGCTCTAGAGCACAGGCTCAGTAGTTGTGGCACATGAGCTTTGTTGCTCCACGGCATGTGGAATCTTCCCGGACCAGGGATTGAACCTTGTCCCCTGCATTGGCAGGCGGATTCTTAACCACTGTGCCACCATGGAAGTCCCAGGACATAGGTTTTTAAGTAAAGTTTTCATTAATTTACATAAAGCCAACAGCCTGGATTGGGAGCACAGCTCTTGTTTTCTTTCTTATCCTTACTTCTGGGACGGAAATTTCTGACTATAAATTTGTTTTCAACACATTTGTTTATTAATACAAGGATATATGTATATATAGTGCATATAAACCAGCAGGCTTGGCTCATATGGAATAAAACAAAAGAAGGGAAAGTTTGGCAATTATCCTGGTAATTCCCTTGATAAAAACAGCAGATCTAGTTCTGTTCCATGATGGATATTTTGGTTTTAAATTAGTTCTATTACTACCAGGCCTGAATTAATTAACCAGGTAATTTTGCAAAGTGGGAAAAGTCTCCTTCAAGATGAAATAGGTACTCCCTGTTTAAGCTTTTAGATGGATTAATTTTAGAAAGTTCAGCTCACAGAATTCCTTAGATTTGTAATGATGTCACCACTTCGAAGAACTCTAATTCTGCGTCTGAGCCATTCCTCTCACCCCCAGGAGAGTGTGTGTGTGAGAGAGAAGGGAAGCCAGGCATGGATACATGAGCAATTGTGAAGGTGAGCTCAAACAGCAATACGTGGTACACAGAAGGGCTGTGTCTCTTTAATGAAACGCCTCAGCTTCCCTACTGCCCTCTGCCTAATTTTGGGTTCTAAGTTTCTTGGCAGCAGGGGATGATGGCTTTTAGGAGGTGCCAATCCTACTTGCAGATATTGTTGCTCTAATTCTGCCTAAATTGAAGTTTCTGGCCTTGGGTCATAATGCCAAATAGGAAGTGCCTCCTAGTTCCTCCAAATATGGTATGTGGACAAGGGGGCGGAGTTTAGCACACAAATACCCCTCTGCCAACTTTTCATGCTTACAAAGGATCAAAAATAGGTCACTTAAGGTCAATAATACATCCTTTCTTCTCCCTCCCAAGGAGCAAATAGTGTTGTCTTACACTCTAGGTGAAATACAGTCTTCAACTCCAGAGCTATATTTAGTTTGGAGTTTTGCTTTAATGCTACCCAAACACATTCTATAACTGTTATGGCCTCAAAGAATTGCATGAATAAAGTAACTTAAATTTAACTTGTATACATGTCTGATCAACTTTGTGGGGGAAAGTTTAAAGCCAAAACAAGGAGAAATGGGGAGAGGGAGTAAAAACATGTTGTTTGTTTTTGAGGTACGACTGATATTTGACTATAAATTAGTGTCTGAGTAGAATGGTAGAAAAACAAAAAACAGGGTTGACAGGTGTCTCAAAGGTCATGTCCAACCCTCTTCCTGAGGATGCATGAATCACCAGCCCACTCTGATTCCTTCTGTCTGAGCTGCTGCATTTTTTTCAGGTTCTGCTACTTCAGGAAACCACAGTTGTTGTCTGATAGAAAAATTGCAGCAGTGCCATAATACGAGAGAGCTATTTCTGCCAGTGAGATATTAAAAGTACCTAGTATATAATAGACCTTGCACTATAAGAAAATGCTGTTCTTTGCTGACTATCAAGAAGTTAAAAAAAAATAAACTGTGACTATTTTGAACTTTCAACTATCAGGTTCCCTGCATATCTAGGAATACTGATAATGTTCCTCTGGTGAATAGACTTGAAACACAGTAAAATGCTTTCTTTACAGCATTATCATTTCCATTAATTTGATCAAGTGTTGATCAGTATAAATTATTTATGTGAGCACTGAGAGCCGCCTCCCTAGGTGCAAGGCAATCTGTTAAAGATTTGCTATCATGCTAATGAATGAGGGGGAAGGGGGAGAAGTACATTTTATGAGTCATAAAGTTTTAGGAACATTAGTTCTCATGTTTGCATTTGGAAATGAACTCTTGGTGAGATGCACTGTAAAAAAAAAATGGAAACCCAAATTCATCAACAGCATACATCAAAATAATGGTGGAAAAGACTCAAACCCTGGTAACCTGACAATTATGATGATCAAATGGGAGATTAGAAATGGTCCTGAAGGTATAGAAGGACTTAAACTCTAGCAGGATTGACTGGCTCATGCCTTAATTTGATTTCGTTCCTTTTTTTTTTTAAAAAAATTAATTTGGCTGCGTTGGGTCTTCGTTGCTGCTCACGGGCTTTCTCTAGTTGTGGCAAGTGGGGGCTACTCTTCGTTGCGGTGCGCGGGCTTCTCACTGCGGTGGCTTCTCTTTGTTGCGGAGCACGGGCTTTAGGCACGTGGGCTTCAGTAGTTGTGGCTCGCGGGCTCTAGAGCGCAGGCTCAGTAGTTGTGGCGCATGGACTTAGCTGCTCCGTGGCATGTGGGATCTTCCAGGACCAGGGCTCGAACCCGTGTCCCCTGCATTGGCAGGCGGATTCTTAACCACTGCGCCACCAGGGAAGTCCCTTTAATTTGTTTCTAATAAAATATGTCTATCGGCCACAGCTTTTCTGAGGGGCAGGGGAAAGTGAGAAGAGAAAAGAAGATGGACAGAGAACCAGTACCTAATGTACTTCTTCCCATACTTACTGGTGTCACTGTAAGAATCTTGTAGTTGTCTATAGGCAAGGTCTAGCTTCCAGGGACAGCTAGGTAAGTCCTCTACTGCAAATAATTGGCAATAAGTGCACTTGTTATTCTGATGCTCCATGTATGTTAATGCATTTAATGCTTGCGTCAAGCCTGTAAGGTAGGCACTATCATTAATCCTATTCTACAGTCGAAGAAACTGAGGCACAATGAGGTTAAGTGTCATGTGCAAGTTCACACAAAAAGTAGAAGAGCCAGGAATTGAACCCAGGCAACTGAGTTCTAGACACTGCACTCTTAATCGCTGTACTAAATGACCTCTCAAATATTTGCAAAGTCTGTGTTTTACAAAGTCTGGTCTAAAATTCACCTGCATTAGACTTCCTGGGGTGATTTTTTAAAGTTTCCTAGGCTAGTATATCAGAATCTCTGGGAGTTGGGCTTAAGAATTCCTATTTAACAACTCACTTTTGCACACTAAAATTTGAGAATCACTAGTCTGAGGAGTGGGAGAGGGACCTAGAGAGAAGCTCCTTTTGGTCTTCAAAGCCCAGAAAGGCACGCTATTAAACTCTTCAGATTTTGTATGTAAAATCAGGTCACCTTCAAATACAGATGGTTTTACTTCTTCCTTTCCAATCTGGATGCCTTTTATTTCTTTTTCTTGCCTGACTGCCCTGGAGAGAATCTCTCGTACAATATAAAATAGAAGTGGTGAGAGTGGACATCTTTGTCTTGTTCCTAGCTCTCCAGATTTTGAAGGAAAGAATTGATGGATTGATGCTCATATATTAGAAATTCACAATTAAAATCTGTAGTTTGGTATCTTCCATTCCTGACCTGGATTGCATGAAGAGAAGCTTACACACCAAAAATACCAAATTTACTTCTAATTCATTCCCAGAATGGAGTGTGGTCTTCCTGTTAGGGCCCCAGGGAGCAGATCCAGACACGTAGAGATTTTCAGTAAACTCCTATTGAGTATGGGTGAGGTCTTCAGCTCTTTCCCTTCAGATTCACTGTGGGGACTAGGTATGTCCATGGTCTCCCCTTGTGGAGATTTGTTGGAGTTAAATGAGGAACATTTTCAAATTATACCTGTCTTTATCCCATATCTGCTGTTCAGCATGTCTGGGTATGGGACCTGGGTTATGTATTTTTAATAAAACTCCTAGACCATTATAATCTCCTCTCTGGTTAAGAAGAACTGCAGTATAGAGGCCTAGCTTTAGAGATAGTTTAATGTCACCTGATTCCTGTAAAGGTCACCATGAACAGTGCTGTCATAGAGGTAAAGAAATAAAGGGGCTGTTCCACTTATTGTGACTGCCTGAATTACCTCCACACTAAGTGCTGTATATCAACCGTTCATGATGCTCACAGATACTTTGGTTAGGAATTCAGACAAGGCTTGTAGTGGATCACTTACTCTGCACCATGAAGTCTGAGACCTTTGGTAGAAGACTTGAGAGCTGAGGGCTGAGGTTAGCTGAGGTTCATTCACTGATATACCTGGTGGCTGATGCTGGTTGTTGACTGAGACCTTAGCCCAGGCTGAGAGCTGGAACACCTCGACGTGGCCTCTCTGTGGGTCATGGCATTCCTCACAACAAGATGGCTGAATTCCAATAACAAGAATTCCAACAAGGCAGAAACTATATTGCCTTCCCTGATCTAGCCTTGGAAATCATGCAGCATCACTTTTATTGCATTCTGCACATTAGAAAGTCACTAAAATGGACCATATTCAAAGAAGAAGAATTAGGCTCCATTTTTTGTGTGTGGAAAAAGTGTCAAAGAATTTACAGATCTATTTTAAAACCATTACAGTTGGGATTTCCCTGATGGTCCAGTGGTTAAGACTCTGCGCTTCCACTGCAAGGGGCTTGGGTTCAATCCCTAGTTGGGAAACTGAAATCCCACAAGCTGCGTGGTGCAGCCAAAATGAAACAAACAAAAACCCATTACAGGTGCTATGGAAAAAGAAACCATATAATAATAATAATAATATCTAACATTATTGAGCACTTACACGCTAGATACTCTTCTAAACATTCTATGTAAATTACCCCAGTCTTCCCACAACCCTATAAAACAGACAATATTATAATCTCTATTGTAAAGAATCTGAGCTTGTATAACTTTCCTAAAGCATAGCTTGCCAGCAAGTAATGGTGATCAGATTAAAACCAGGCAGCCTGGCTCCAGAAATATTCTCTTATTTACTACTGGTATGCTACATAACTGAGAGAGACATGGGATCTAGTCCAAAGCACTAATTTGAGGAGGACTGTATTATGCTCCAAGTGTTTTCCATGCCCGAAACCCCATTCTGAGGAAAGATGACTACTCAGCTTTGTCTCTAGTCTATCCTGATTGACCAGGGAAGGACATCTTCCTGTGGCCATCATCTGTAATAACCCTGAAGTCTGATGACAGAACTCTGTAGAACTACTGGAGAGTTACTAAGTAAACCCATCAGATCCTCCCTCCCAGAACTTGAATGTAAGTCTATCCAAGGGTAGTCAGCTGTGTGTCAGTAGGCAGAAATCAGGAGACACATAGAAAATAAGTCAGAAAGGCTGCACAGGAAGCAGAAGCCCTGGGAAGAAGGAATTAAGAAGCAGGCAGGAGAATAAAGAGTTATGTGTTCATATGAACAAAAGCAGTAAAAGCAAAGGCGGAGAAGAGAGTAGTTAGTGCCCACAATAGGAAAAGACTGGAGCAGGCAGACAGATGCCAACGTCTAAGGCGTGTGTGCCATTGTGAAATTAGCAGACCTGGAATATATTTACTATATGTACCTTTTCTTATGTACCTGTAGTGTTTAGTGCTCAACGAAGTGTGTCTGTGCTACAAAGGAAGTTCCCTGCCCCGTGCATCCTTAAAACAAATCCTCATTTTCTGAGGTAACGTGAGCCTCTCTCTTTCTGTTCTTTATTCTTGAAATGCCCTCACCCACTGACTGTGCAGCTTATGAGTCATGTGGCCTGGGATAGGTCACTTCCCTGTTTGCCTCAGTTTTCTCATTGATAAGATGTGAGGTGGACCATTTCCAGCTCCAGAATTTATTATTCTGGACTCAGCACGAAGAGGGTGGTCACAGTTGGATTACAAAGTCATGGTAGTTCCCCCACCCTCTTTATTCTCAGCTTCCTTTCCAGCCACAGAGTGATTTAAACTTGAGACTTCTGTCTCATAAGAAATCCAACTGCAGTACTAGCGTGTAAATTAGCTGTGTGGCCTCCTGGCAGCCTCCACGCAGGCTTCCCTGGCTCTGTGCGGTGTTTTCGCCGAGCCAACAGGCGAATGTGTGTGTGCTGACCCTGTCTTCTCTCATTTCACAAGAGGCCTTGTTTGCTGGAGAGAGATGAAAATAAACTATGGGAAGTTGCAAACATGCTGATGGGAACTGAGGTAAAACGTGGAAAGGATGCTGGGTTTGGTGTGGTCAGAGGTGACTGTAACTACTGGCCAGGAAGGAAATTTGGAAGGGATTGTTTTACAGATTCTGCTTAAAATTCTGTCTCATCTCAAGGGGGCTTTACAGTGGAACAGACCAGCATTTGCATTTCAGAGAAATAAAAAAAAAAAAAGACAGAATTTTGGACCTGGAAGGGCTCGCAAGGATTCTTGTGTTAACCTCTGCCCATCACTCACTTCCATCCACCACTTCCCTACATGAGTTTGGATTTGGAGGAAACCATAGGCAGAGCTCCAGATGGAACATTTGGAGACCTGGAAACAGTTCTGGCTCTGAGGTCAGCTTATTGTGTGACTGTGGACAAAAACTTCTTGGAGTTCTTAGTTTTTCCTTTTGTATACTAAATGATATTGTCTGTTTTTTGCTTATGTCACTAGAATTTTGTGCTAGTTAATGACATATTGGTCTCTATTCTCCTCATTTTCTCAGTCAATACCTTGCACTAAGCCAAATGTTTAGAGAGGGTTACAGGTTAACTCTTTCAAACCTTCAGGGAATTGTTTTATGAATCACTAGTGTATTGAACTAAATAGAATCCTTGTATGGTCCGCTTAGAGAGTAGAGCACCAGAAATGCACTGAAAAGTCTGAATGGTACGCTAGAGAGCTGAAAGAGTTAATGGGCTTGCCTCTGGTAGAGCTGATTGGATGCCAAGACATGACATAAGACACAGGAGAAAGAGAAGGCTAAAATGTATTTACATGAGGGAAAATTTAGCAATCTGTTAGTAACAACTGGATTGTACTTCCCTTTCACTGTCTCTTTCCTTGCCCAATCTCTCTCTCTCTCTCTCTCTCTCTCTCACACACACACACACACACACACACACACACACACACACACACACACATGTGCCCACACACGTCTTGATATTATACTATTGACTAGAATGGAAAGTCAAACTGAGCTGAGTGGAAAGGTGCTTTGAGTTCTTGGTGAAAGAAATAAATACACCTCACCCTGGACTGTCCCTTTGTATTCTAAAAGTTCATTGGATGATGGGATTTTTTTTCCCTTCTTTTTTCTCCCTATTCACAGAAACCCAATTACTCACTGAGCTAAGGGTCATGGTTGATTTATTTCAAACCTAGGATCCAGTGAAGAAACAGGCTTCTGTGAGTATTCTAAGAAACCTAGAATAACAGGTAGCAAAACTCCACTGATTGCCCATTAGCAGGAGAATAATGTCAAAATTCCTGAAATTGAAATTCAATGAACTTCTTGGTCTGTTTCCAACCTAAGTATGCTGCCAGTGGAAAGGAAGCTTCCTAGGAGCGAAGACTGTCCACATTGTTCATTTTAGCAGGGCACTTTGTGTCTGTTATTTTGAGAATGTCGTGAACCCAGAGTGGTCTGATGTCCTGGTGTATTTGAGAACTTATTGGTTAATATGACAGAACAGCTACAGGCTCTTTTTCCATGTTCTTTTGGGGTTTTTCCTGTGTCTTCATTCTGTGTGCTCACTCTTCTATAAGCCACACTCCCTTTAATTGGCTGAATGAAGGTTGCCACGTAAAATATTTTCTTGTTAAAAATTTTCAACATTGTTATAATTCTGATTAAAATGATGGTATTAAAGGCCTTTGGGTTAAAACACAAAAATAACAGTTTTGTTGTCGTTTTTATTCATTGGTATATACCGACATGTAGCGTAGTACTTGACACATAATTAGCATTCAATAAATACTGAAAGAATGAGTAGATGAACCTTATTTTTCACTATTTTCCTTCCTTATTTTTTAGCCATAGCTAGTGGCCCAGCAGGTACAGTAAATGAGTGAAGTCAGTCATGAGTCCAGATTCATGCATTGGGTTTGTGGTAGGAACTGTGATGAGTTGGAGAACACATGTCCCAGTTACAGTGGGCAGCTCCTGCCTATTGTTGCCACACAGGAGTATTAAACTGGTTTTGCCAGACATTTTTATTTTCAAGAGAAGCTGAAAATCCTTATTTGTACATGAAATCTTCAGTTTTTAAAAGTATGCTGTGCAATATTTAAGAAACTATACTAACCCTAAATAAACAGGGACATATACCATGTTCATAGGTTAGAAGACTCAATATTGTAAAGGTGCAAATTTTCCACAAACTGACCTGTAGATTCAATAAAAGTCCATTTTCTTACTATATATGAGAATTAATGAGTCAATTATAAAATTTACCTAAAAATAACAAAGGATCAAGAATAGCCAAGGCAATCTTGAAAAGGAACAAAGTTGGAGAACTTATGCATTACCAGATATAAAGCGTTGTAATAGACAAATAGAACAGAGTCCCAAAACAAAAACGACATAGTCTGTTCACTTGATTCATGATGAGGGTGACATTGTAGTTCAGTGGGTAAAGAATAATTTAAAAGAAAAAGATGTTTCTGGGGGAATTAGATAGCCATATGGAAAAAAATAAATCTACTTTTTTTAAAAAACATCTTTATTGGAGTATAATTGCTTTACAATGGTGTGTTAGTTTCTGATTTATAACAAAGTGAATCAGCTATACATATACATAGATCCCCATATCTTCTCCCTCTTGCGTCTCCCTCCCACCCTTCCTATCCCACCCTTCTAGGTAGTCACAAAGCATCGACCTAATCTCCCTGTGCTATGCTGCTGCTTCCAACTAGCTATCTATTTTACATTTCGTAGTGTATATATGCCCATGCCACTCTCTCAGTTTGTCCCAGCTTACCCTTCCCTGTCGCTGTGTCCTCAAGTCCATTCTCTACATCTGTGTCTTTATTCCTGTCTTGCCCCTAGGTTCCTCATAACCTTTTTTTTCTTTTTTAGATTCCATATATATGTGTTAACATACGGTATTTATTTTTCTCTTTCTGACTTACTTCACTCTGTATGACAGACTCTAGGTCCATCCACCTCACTACAAATAACTCAATTTCGTTTCTTTCTATGGCTGAGTAATATTCCACTGTATATGTGTGCCACATCTTCTTTATCCATTCATCTGTCGATGGACACTTAGGTTGCTTTCATGTCCTGGCTATTGCATATAGATCTGCAATGAACATTGTGGTACATGACACTTTTTGAATTAGGTTTTCTCAGGGTATATGCCCAGTAGTGGGATTGCTGGGTCATATGGTAGTTCTATTTGTAGTTTCTTAAGGAACCTCCATACTGTTCTCCATAGTGGCTGTATCAATTTACATTCCCACCAACAGTGCAAGAGGGTTCCCATTCCACCACACCCTCTCCAGGATTTATTGTTTGTAGATTTTTGGATGATGGTCATTCTGACTGGTGTCAGGTGATATCTCATTGTACTTTTGATTTGCATTCTCTAATGATTAGTGATGTTGTTCATCCTTTCATGTGTTTGTTGGCAACCTGTATATCTTCTTTGGAGAAATGACTGTTTAGGTCTTCTGCCCATTTCTGGATTGGGTTGTTTGTTTTTTTGATATTGAGCTGCATGAGCTGCTTATAAATTTTGGAGATTAATCCTTTGTCAGTTGCTTCATTTGCAAATATTTTCTCCCATTCTGAGGGTTGTCTTTTGTCTTGTTTATGGTTTCCTTTGCTGTGCAAAAGCATTTAAGTTTCATTAAGTCCCATTTGTTTATTTTTGTTTTTATTTCCATTTCTCTAGGAGGTGGGTCAAAAAGGATCTTGCTGTGATTTATGTCATAGAGTGTTCTGCCTATATTTTCCTCTAAGAGTTTTATAGTGTCTGGCCTTACATTTAGGTCTTTAATCCATTTTGAGTTTATTTTTGTGTATAGTGTTAGGAAGTGTTCTAATTTCATTCTTTTACATGTAGCTGTCCAATTTCCCCAGCACCACTCATTGAAGAGGCTGTCTATTTTCCATTGTATATTCTTGCCTCCTTTATCAAAAATAAGGTGACCATATGTGCGTGGGTTTATCACTGGGCTTTCTATCCTGTTCCATTTATCGGTATTTCTGTTTTTGTACCAGTACCATACTGTCTTGATTACTGTAGCGTTGTAGTATAGTCTGAAGTCAGGGAGCCTGATTCCTCCAGCTCTGTTTTTCTTTTTTAAGATTGCTTTGGCTATTTGGGGTCTTTTGTGTTTCCATACAAATTGTGAAATTTTTTGTTCTAGTACTGTGAAAAATGCCATTGGTAGTTTGATAGGGATTGCATTGAATCTATAGATTGCTTTGGGTAATATAGTCATTTTCACAATGTTGATTCTTCCAATCCAAGCACATGGTATATCTCTCCATCTGTTTGTATCATCTTTAATTTCTTTCATCAGTGTCTTATAGTTTTCTGCATACAGGTCTTTTGTCTCCTTAGGTAGGTTTATTCCTAGTTATTTTATTCTTTTTGTTGCAATGGTAAATGGGAGTGTTTCCTTAATTTCTCTTTCAGGTGTTTCATCATTAGTATAGGAATGCAAGAGATTTCTGTGCATTAATTTTGTATCCTGCTACTTTACCAAATTCATTGATTAGCTCTAGTAGTTTTCTGGTAGTGTCTTTAGGATTCTCTATGTATAGTATCATGTCATCTTCAAACAGTGACAGCTTTACTTCTTCTTTTCCAATTTGGATTTCTTTTTCTTCTCTGATTGCTGTGACTAAAACTTCCAATACTATGTTGAATAATAGTGGTGAGAGTGGGCAACCTTGTCTGTTCTTGATCTTGGTGGAATTGGTTTCAGCTTTTCACCATTGAGAACCATATTGGCTGTGGGTTTGTCATATATGACCTTTATTATGTTGAGGTAAGTTCCCTTCTGCCTACTTTCTGGAGGATTTTTATCAAAAAATGGGTGTTGAATTTTGTTGAAAGCTTTTTCTGCATCTATTGAGATGATCATATGGTTTTTCTCCTTCAATTTGTTAATATGGTGTATCACATTGATTGATTTGCATATATTGAAGAATCCTTGCATTCCTGGGAGAAACCCCACTTGATCATGGTGTATGATCCTTTTAATGTGTTGTTGGATTCTGTTTGCTAGTATTTTGTTGAGGATTTTTGCATCTATGTTCATTAGTGATATTGGCCTGTAGTTTTCATTTTTTGTGACATCTTTGTCAGGTTTTGGTATCAGTGTGATGGTGGACTCGTAGAATGAGTTTGGGAGTGTTCCTCCCTCTGATATATTTTGGAAGTGTTTGAGAAGGATAGGTGTTAGCTCTTCTCTAAATGTTTGATAGAATTCGCCTGTGAAGCCATCTGGTCCTAGGCTTTTGTTTGTTGGAAGATCTTTAATCACAGTCTCAATTTCAGTGCTTGTGATTGGTCTCTTTATATTTTCTATTTTTCTTCCTGGTTCAGTCTCAGAAGGGTCTGCTTTTCTAAGAATTTGCTCATTTCTTCCAGGTTGTCCATTGTAAGGCATATAGTTGGTTGCAGTAATTCTCAGGATTCTCTGTATTTCTGCAGTGTCAGTTGTTACTTCTCCTTTTTCATTTCTGATCCTGTTGATTTGAGTCTTCTCCCTTTTTTTCTTGATGAGTCTGGCTAATGGTTTATCAATTTTGTTTATCTTCTTAAAGAACCAGCTTTTAGTTTTATTAATCTTTTCTATCATTTCCTTCATTTCTTTTTCATTTATTTCTGATCTGATCTGCATGATTTCTTTCCTTCTGCTAATTTTGGGTTTTCTTTTGTTCTTGTTTCTTTAATTGCTTTAGGTGTAAGGTTAGGTTGTTTATTTGAGATGTTTCTTGTTTCTTGAGATAGGATTGTATTGCTATAAACTTCCCTCTTAGAACTGCTTTTGCTGCATCCCATAGGTTTTGGGTTGTCATGTTTTCATTGTCATTTTTTTCTAGATATTGTTTGATTTGCTCTTTGATTTCTTCAGTGATCTCTTGGTTACTTAGTAGTATACTGTTTAGCCTCCATGTGTTTGTGGTTTTTACAGTTTTTTTCCTGTAATTGATATCTAGTCTTATAGCATTGTCGTCGGAAAAGATACTTGATACGACTTCAATTTTCTTAAATTTACCGAGGCTTGCTTCATGACCCAACATATGATCTATCCTAGAGAATGTTCCATGAGCACTTGAGAGGAAAGTGTATTCTGTTGTTTTAGTATGGAATGTCCTATATATATCAATTAAATCCATCTTGTTTAATGTGTCATTTAAACCTTATGTTTCCTTGTTTATTTTCATTTTGGATGATCTGGACATTGGTGAAAGTGGGGTGTTACAGTCTCCTACTATGATTGTGTTACTGTCGATTTCCCCTTTTATGGCTGTTAGCATTTTCCTTATGTATTGAGGTGCTCCTATGTTGGGTGCATAAATTTTTACAATTCTTATATCTTTTTCTTGGATTGATCCCTTGGTCATTATGTAGTGTCCTTCTTTGCCTCTTGTGAAAGTCTTTATTTTAAAGTCTATTTTGTCTGATATGAGAATTGCTACTCCAGCTTTGTTTTGATTTCCATTTGCATGGAATATCTTTTTCCATCCCCTCACTTTCAGTCTGTATCTGTCCCTAGGTCTGAAGTGGGTCTCTTGTTGACAGCATGTATACATGTCTTGTTTTTGTATCCATTCATCTAGTCTATGTCTTTTGGTTGGAGCATTTAATCAATTTACATTTAAGGTAATTATCGATATGTATGTTCCTATTACAATTTTCTTAATTGTTTTGGGTTTGTTATTGTAGGTCTTTTCCTTCTCTTGTGTTTCCTGCCTAGAGAAGTTCCTTTTGCATTTGTCGTAAAGCTGGTTTGGTGGTACTGAATTCTCTTAGCTTCTGCTTGTCTGTAAAGGTTTTATTTTCTCCGTCGAATCTGAATGAGATCCTTGCTGGGTAGAGTAATCTTGGTTGTTGGTTTTTCCGTTTCATCACTTTAAATATGTGCTGCCACTCCCTTTTGGCTAATAGAGTTTCTGCTGAAGGATCAGCTGTTAACCTTATGGGGATTCCCTTGTGTGTTATTTGTTGCTTTTCCCTTGCTGCTTTTAATATTTTTTCTTTGTATTTAATTTTTGATAGTTTAATATGTGTCTTGGCGTGTTTTTCCTTGGATTTATCCTGTGTGGGACTCTCTGCATTTCCTGGACTTGATTAGCTATTTCCTTTCCCATATTAGGGAAGTTTTCAACTATAATCTCTTCAAATATTTTCTCAGTCCCTTTCTTTTTCTCTTCTTCTTCGGGGACCCCTGTAATTTGAATATTGGTGTGTTTGGTGTTGTTCTAGAGGCCTCTGAGACTATCCTCAATTCTTTTCATTCTTTTTTCGTTATTCTGCTCTGCAGTAGTTATTTCCACTGTTTTATTTTTCAGGTCACCTATCCGTTCTTCTGCCTCAGTTATTCTGCTATTTATTCCTTCTAGAGAATTTTTAATTTCATTTATTGTGTTGTTCATCATTGTTTGTTTGCTCTTTAGTTCTTCTAGGTCCTTGTTAAACGTTTCTTGTATTTTCTCCATTCTATTTCCAAGATTTTGGATATCTTTAGTTCTTCTACGTCCTTGTTAAACATTTCTTGTATTTTCTCCATTCTATTTCCAAGATTTTGGATATCTTTACTATCATTACTCTGAATTATTTTGCAGGTAGACTGCCTATTTCCTCTTCAGTTGTTTGGTCTGGTGGTTTTTTACCTTGCTCATTCATCTGCTGTGTGTTTCTCTGTCTTCTCATTTTGCTTAACTTACTGTGTTTGGGGTCTCCTTTTCACAGGCTGCAGGTTCGTGGTTCCTATTGTTTTTGGTGTCTGCCCCCAGTGGCTAAGGTTGGTTCAGTGGGTTTTGTAGGCTTCCTCATGGAGGGGACTGGTCCCGGTTTTCTGGTGGATGAGGCTGGATCTTGTCTTTCTGTTGGGCAGGTGTGTGTCCGGTGGTGTGTTTTGGGGCGTCTGTGACCTTATTATGATTTTAGGCAGCGTGTCTGCTAATGGGTGGGGTTGTGTTCCTGTCTTGCTAGTTGTTCAGCATGGGGTATCCAGGACTGTAGCTTGCTGTTCATTGAGTGGAGCTGGTTCTTAGTGTTGAGATGGAGCTCTCTAGGAGAGTTTTCACCATTTAATATTACGTGGAGCTGGGAGGTTGCTGGGATGTCCTGTACTCGGCTCTCCCAACTCAGAGGCACAGGGCTGACATCTGGCCAGAGCACCAAGACCGTGTCAGCTACATGGCTCAGAAGAAAAGGGAGGAAAAAAAGAAAGAAAGAAAGAAAGAAAAAATAAAATAAAACAATTAAAATAAAATAAAATAATTAAAAATATAAAAAAGAAAGAAAGAAGAGAGCAACCAAACCAGAAAACAAATCCACCAATAATAACAAGCGCTGAAAACTATACTGAGAAAAAAACAAACAAACAAACAAAAACGGACAGAGAGAACCCTAGGATAAATTGTAAAAGCAAAGATATACAGACAAAATCACACAAAGAGACATATACATACACACTCAAAAAAGAGAGAAAGGAAAAAAATATATATATTGTTGTTCCCAAAGTCCACTGCTTCTATTTTGGGATGATTCGTTGTCTATTCAGGTATTCCAGAGATGCAGGGTACATCAAGTTGATTGTGGAGATTTAATCTGCTGCTCCTTGAGGCTGCTGGGAGAGATTTCCCTTTCTCTTCTTTGTTTGCACAGCTCCTGGGGTTCAACTTTGGATTTGGCCCTGCCTCTGCCTGTAGGTCGCTTGAGGGCGTCTTTTTTTCGCTCAGACAGGACGGGGTTAAAGGAGCAGCTGATTAGGGGGTTCTGGCTCACTCAGGCCAGTGGGGAGGGAGGGGTATGGGGTGCAGGGCGAGCCTGAGGCGGCAGAGGCTGGCGTGACGTTGCACCAGCCTGAGGAACACTGTGTGTTCTCCGGGGAAGTTGTCCCTGGATGCTGGCCGTGGGGAGCTGCACAGGCTCCAGGGAGGGGAGGTGTGGAGAGTGACCTCTGCTTGCACACAGGCTTCTTGGCTGCAGCAGCAGCCTTAGCGTCTGATCCCTATCTCTGGTGTCCGTGCTGATGCTGATAGCCATGGCTCGCACCCGTCTCTGGAGCTCCTTTAGGCAGTGCTCTGAATCCCCTCTCCTCGTGCACCCCCGAAACAATGGTCTCTTGCCTCTTAGGCAGGTCCAGACTTTTCCCCAGACTCCCTCCCGGGTAGCCGTGGTGAACTCACCCCCTGTAGGCTGTGTTCACGCCGCCAACCCCAGTCCTCTCCCGGCGCTCCGACCGAAGCCCGAGCCTCAGCTCCCAGCCCCGCCCGCCCCGGCGGGTGAGCAGACAAGCCCCTCGGGCTGGTGAGTGCTGGTCGGCACCGATCCTCTGTGCGTGAATCTCTCCGCTTTGCCCTCCGCACCCCTGTTGCTGTGCTCTCCTCCGCGGCTTCGAAGCTCCCCGCTCCGCCACCCACAGCCTCCGCCCGTGAAGGGGCTTCCTAGTGTGTGGAAACCTTTTCTCCTTTACAACTCCCTCCCAGTGGTGCAGGTCCAGTCCCTATTCCTTTATCTCTGTTTTTCCTTTTTTCTTTTGCCCTACCCAGGTACGTGGGGAGTTTCTTGCCTTTTGGGAGGTCTGAGGTCTTCCGCCAGCGTTCAGTGGGTATTCTGTAGGAGTTGTTCCACATGTAGATGTATTTCTGATGTATTTGTGGGGAGGAAGGTGATCTCCATGTCTCACTCCTCCGCCATCTTGAAGGTCTCCCCCCAAAAAATAAATCTTGATCTCTACCTTACACAATATATAAAAATCACTTCCAAATGGATTGTGTATGTAATATGAAAAGTAAAACAATAATAAGGAAGAGAACATAGAAGAATATCTTCATGATCTTGGGGAAGCAAAGATTTCTTTAAAAGGATGCAACAACACTAGCCATAAGTTAGAAGTAAAAACTTCTGGGGCTTCCCTCGAGGTCCAGTGGTTAAGACTTTAACTTTCAATCCAGGGGGTGAAGGTTTGATCCCTGGTCAGAGAGGTATTCATTTATAATACCGCCAACACAACTGTCCATCTACAATAGAGTATATAAATTAATGTAGTGTATTTATAAATGAAATACTGTACATCAGTGAGCAGGAGTGTATGATTGATGCATGAAACAACATGGGTGAATCTCACTAACACACAAAAATTTAGAGACAAAATTATACACACTGTATGATGCTATTTATGTAAGGTTCAAAAACAGACAAAACCAATCCGTGGTGATAGAAGTCAGGATAGTAATTACTTTTGGGGGGTAGTGTCTGGAAAAGGGGCATGAGAGAGGTTTATAGGGTGCTAGTAGGTGTTCTGTTTCTTGATATGTGAGGAGTTACATGAATGTGTTCAAAATTTGTGAAAATTCATTGAGCTGCACATATATAATTTGTGCATTTTTTGGAAAGTATGTTATATTAAAAAATAGATTACTTAAAAAAATATTATGCAAACCAAACAAACATAATTGTAAGTCTGGTAGAGTTCATGGGCCTACAGTTTGTGCCATTTATCCTGGGTCAAATTTCTGATTGAGCCAAACTGGTATATTCACTGTTCATACTCCTGCATTATTTCCTTCCTTGGGCTTCTGCCTATATCCTCTACCTGTCTGGAATTATCTCCCCACACCTTTTTACCATTCAGTCTTTCAACCCACTGTGGGCTCCACTTCTTTAGTGATTTTATTGCTCACCTGAATCACAAATCGGCTCATATTTTAATTACACTTTCTATGTATAGGTTTTGTCTCTTTAACGTTGTTCCATGGCTCCCAAATGCCAGTCTTTATAGATCCATACAAAATGACAAAAATAAGGGCAATGTAGCTTTTGTCCTAAAGCTAAATACATTGTATCTAACAGATCTTGTAGTTAGTTGACTTATTTACTCTCTTAGTATTAAGGTAAAGCTCTTTCATGGAACAATGAAATTAACTGATATGAGAAATTATGGTGGTTAAGGGTTCTGGGAGCTAGACTGGTTGTATTCGAATCCCAATGAGGCTGAGATCATTGACTTCTGCAGACTTCAGTTTCCTGAAAAACGGGGATGATAACAGTATATACACACACACACATAATGCTACATATAGTTATATATAGCAATAATAAAATATATAAAATTAATGTTTTATATATTTATAAAATGTCAGAACAGTTGCTATAAATTCTAAATGAAATAAATAAAGCCCTCATATCCATGTCTGGCACATAGTGTGCACTCTGTAAATGTTAGTCATTTTTATTGTTTAGCTGGGCAGAAGAAAAAGTTGATGTCTCTATCGTGTCTGTCCCTTCCATTTTTTATTCTCCAAGTTATTGATCTATGAAATTCAAAAGATTCAGACCCACTCAACTAGATTGTATGATCTCTGAGAGCATGGCCCATGCCTTATATTTCTTTTTTTTTTTTTTTTGGGGGGGGGGGTAGGAGTTTATTAATTAATTAATTAATTTTTCTTTTGCTGTGTTGCGTCTTCGTTTCTGTGCCGAGGGCTTTCTGTAGTTGTGGCAAGCAGGGGCCACTCTTCATCGCGGTGCGCGGGCCTCTCACTATCACGGCCTCTCTTGTTGCGGAGCACAGGCTCCAGATGTGCAGGCTCAGTAGCTGTGGCTCACGGGCCCAGTTGCTCCGCAGCATGTGGGATCTTCCCAGACCAGGGCTCGAACCCGTGTCCCCTGCATTAGCAGGCAGATTCTCAACCACTGTGCCACCAGGGAAGCCCGCCTTATATTTCTTTTAAGTATATAATATTATATGAGGAGCTGCTCAAATGGATTGATGAAGTACGTGTTTCTCTTTATAGTACCAATTTCTTCTAAGCCTGTTGGTATGCCTCTATGGTGAAATGCGATAAGATATATTTCTGTGTAGATATTTGCTTTAATACCATTTAATAATGTTAATTAAATATGAACCTTTTCAAAATTTAAAACTTCTATTGTAAATTCCATTTTCTTTTCAAGATAGTTTTTTCAACTAATAATAAAGAATAATCCTCTAAGGGCTTCCCTGGTGGCGCAGTGGTTGAGAGTCCGCCTGCCGATGCAGGGGACACAGGTTCATGCCCCGGTCCAGGAAGATCCCACATGCTGCTGAGCGGCTGGGCCTGTGAGCCATGGCCGCTGAGCCTGTGCGTCGCGTCCACAGCTTGTGCTCTGCAACAGGAGAGGCCACAACAGTGAGAGGCCCGCGGACCGCAAAAAAAAAAAAAAAAAAGAATAATCCTCTAAGAATAATAGCAAAAAGGCAATTGGGAAAAATCCCCCCTGAGGTTCAGACAATCTGCTGTCTTTTGGCATAATTAACTTTGGGATAAGAAGATCTTTGGAAAATGCACAGTGAAGGACAGACACCAAACACTGAGCGAATACTGTGGTTGAGTTTAATTAGCAGTGATCTTTATGACACTAAAGATTTTAAAACATAGCTGTCCATGACAATTGGTTGGGGCGAAGGAGGCAGCAGTAACTCTCTAAAAGATAAGCATTACAGCTTTAGGACGACATAGCAGAAACTACGAAAGGTGTTTCATCAATCTTGAAACTGTTCTAGAAAAAATTTGGAGATGTAGGAGTGGGAAGGAGGGACCTGAGAGAAGGAATCGGGGTTGTAAGTCTAGAAGAGTATCTTTGGAGAGAAGGAGGACATTTTCTTTCCCTTTTCCACCCTTATAATTCTCAATTAAAAAAAAAGAAAGGGCCTGCTTTGTATACACAACTTATACCTAAGACTCCCTGGAGATATATTTTTTTCAAGGCTAAAGTAAAGGAGTAAACTTAATTTCTTTGACAAATTTCAATTTAAACCATGTGTTAATCACAGGATGACTTAATGGGCAGAGTTGAAATTTTAAAGGAATATTCTAAATGGCAGAATCTTGAGTATAATCCTTATTTGAATCACAGAACCTTTCTTTTTAATTTCCTTTATAAGAAATTTAAATTTCCTGAGTAGGATGGTGGGGAAGATGGGGACACTATTTTGGAAGTTTTATTAGGGTGGCATAGAGGCACAGGTGCATAGCATAATTATTCTATCTACACTCAATTTCATTGCCAAGTGGGGCCAGTTGGTGCTTCTAAGGATTCCACTTGACTGACAGATCACAGAAACTTGAGCACTGAGGCATGAGGCATGATACGACTGCTCATGTTTCCAAAATTTGAAGAAAGCCTAAATTTCAAGGGATGGGGGCAACTCAATCAACATTACTTGGAGAGGTTCACAATCCCCTAATACAATTTTTGTCAAGGCTCTTCAGTTGAGCTCCAAATTCAGATCTGTGCCATGACCTATAGCCATTATTATTCTGTCAATAGGCTTTAACCACATTTTGTCTTAAGAATAAGGACATAAAATAGCCAATTTTGGCAATTTTGGCAATAGTTCATTGTTAAAAGCTGCTTTTCAAGAAGAGGAAAAAACACTGCTGTTTCTCAGAATTATTCCTGTTTATATGGTACATACATATGGTGAATGACATGTGCATTTTGATCAAATGCGTCGTTGTTTATGTTCCCTACTTTTCCTTTATTCTTTCTTAGTGGGGGGATAATCATCTGACCCTAGGTACAGATCTAGGCTACTCCCACGTCTTTTCTGTTTGTAAGGTAAACGACTGTCCTATGGTCATTTTAAGTCATAAACACAACTTTAATTCAGTCTCGACAATGTCCAGGGCCATGTAAAGTTAAAACTGCAAATATAACATCAAATCTCTCTTTCCTGAAATCTGAAATCTCTTCTGTTTCGGCCTGAAGCCTACAGTAGGAGAGGAAGCAAGTTTGTCTCCTCTTCCTCTATCATGTTCCCTGCTTGCCTCCTTCCTAGAGTCAAATGTAGCATGGGAGAGGGGAGAGATAAAAGGATAAGACTGTTGACTCTTGGCTAGCTGGCTTTGGCTCTTTGACTTGGCAGATGGTTAATGCCAGCCTCTCTTGGAAATCCTGGAAGGCAGGGACTTGGAACAAAAATGGACTCTTGCTCCTGTGTTGCAGTCTCATGGACTCTTCCCTTGCTGGGTTTCTCTCGCCTGTAGATCATTTTACCTTCATGGATGCATCTGTAACCCAGGTGTTAACAAGCAACTCCTTGCTCAGTCCTCAGATATCATTGGGTGTGCATCCAGCTTCTACTAAGGTCACCTCATACATCTATGTGGCCCAACTCTGTAGGACCCAAGAATAACAGAGGTCACTCTGTCTTGAATAACTCACTTTAGTCAACAGGAAACATCCCATGTCTCTTGCTTAGGGAAGCTCAGAGTGGGTAATGCAGTACCAAAGTGGCAGCTCCCTCTTCGATCCCCCACCAAAACAATTAAGTTAGTTAAGCCCTCTCTTACTATCTATATTTCCCCAGGACCATCCACACTCTGCCTTAGATGCCTCTAGCAGGAGTCAGGCAAGAGTCTTCTGTTACTCCCAACTATAGGAAATGTACTTTGAACCATGCTCAGATTCTTCTTTGTGTCATCCATCTACTTGCATAGTCTGATTGGCATGCAGCTAGTTCTTTGGGGCCATTTCTTTGTAAAATTCTGTTTGGAGTGCGGTGTGTCTCATGCTTACCTTTTTGACTGCAATCTATTATACTGCAGTCCTAAGAAACAAAGGCAGGAAGACTCCAATTCAATCATCTTGCTGCCTGTGTTTCATGGCTTGCAATTATTATTTATTATTTATTATTTCAGCTGTTTCTCACTGTAGCAAGAAATAAGCCCCCAAGAAACAGACATGTCAACCCCTTTTTCCTGGTGAAAAACAGAGTTTGGAAAGGTTAAATGACAGGCTCAAGTTCATATAGCTTTCACTGAAACTATCTATTTATTTGAATCCTCCCTGGGCTGAACTCTTTAAAGGATCTTGTATTCATGTTTGTATCCTCAGTACTTAGTGCATAGTAAGCAATAAATAAGCATTTATTTGTTTTTTTTTTGGCTGCTCCACGAGGTGTGTGGGATTTTAGTTGCCCAACCGGGGATCAAACCCCCACCCCCTGCAGTGGAAATGCAGAGTCTTAACCACTGGACCGCCAGGGAAGTCCCAATAAGTATTATTTATGGAATCAATACATCTGGGACTTCTAATGCCTAGTGAAGGGGTTCAGAACATGCCACCCCAAAATACGCCACTTTGGCATTTATTTTGAGCTGAAGGCACTTGAGAAACAGCACATGCAGGAAGGGCTCTCTGACCTTTTTGTACCTAAAAGCAGGTCATAAAATGTCCTATGAAAAAGGTGCCCTCCTTGTACTGAGAAGAACATTCTTATCACCAGAGACTGGGATTCAACAGTTAAATGGTTCTGTACAAACAAATCTACTAAAATAACCCTTATCTCCCATTAGGTTCCCCATATATTTCCTAGTCACCGTTCCACAATTTACTGTTTGTGGCCTAAGACCATTTGTCTTGTCACATCCCCACAATTTATTGTTCTTTGTTTAAAAAGATACATAAGCTTTCAGGCTTATGGCTTCTTTGAGTCTTCATTTTCCTTTTGATGACTCCCATGTGCACATAAAAATACTAAACTAAATTTGCATGTTTTTCTCTTGTTAATCTGTCTTATGTCAGTTTAATTCTTAGGCCAGTTATAGAACCTAGGATAGTAGAGGGAAGTTTTTCCTCCTTTGCACTAGTCAAGTTCTTTTTCCACTGTACATCAACTTGCCCCCATGCAGGGTGTCTGTTGTGACCTCCATGTCAGCACAACTGGTTATCCCCTAACAATCCAGGACTATTTCAGTTTAAGGCCAACCGAGGATCCAAAGGTTTGGATTTGAGTAAACTAAAGATGTTCAGAGCTCTTTGAGAGTTATTCTGGTCCATTCTACACTTAGCTTGTAACAAGCAACATTTACTGAGGTACTGTATGGATTATGAGAGAACCAACTATAAATAGGCAAGATTCCATGTCTTGCAGCTCACCTTGGAGCAGACTGGAAACTCAGGAAAACTCTGGAAATTATAGAATCTTTTGTAAACGCATGACAGTTTTGCCTGGAGCTTTTAGAAGGTACATTAATCCCAGAGTGGTAAACCCTCATGCCTATAGGGTTGGGCAAGTAGCACACATGAATAAAGTGGATCAGGTGGAACACAATAGGGAGAGGTGAGGAGTGTGGTAAACCAGAGAACACCTGCCCTATCTAAAGGTAGCAAGAACTACCCAACTCTGGCTGAAGTGAGCATAGCAACTCAGAGATTTCTAATTTTTCCGAAACGCTAGAGATCTGTATTTATTTTAAATGTAAATTTTCTCCATTTGAAAACACAGTGCTGGCCAGACAACATATCAGAGCGTTAGCAGGATTAGCCTCTGCCCTAGATGGATTCTGGAGCCATTTCTTTCTCCTCATTCCACCCCTACCTTCTCTTTTCTTGGGACATGGCTTGGGACTGAAATGGACTCGAGATTAGGAGCTGAGGTAAGGACTGCTGCTCAGCCTTATTCCCTTCCATGGGTCTTTATCAAAAGGAGAGCTGTGCCCCATTTCATTTCATTTCATTCTCTCAGAGAATAGGGGAACTTATGTTTAGAATTACCTTCAGCTTTTGTTCAAGGATGAAGTCCTTCCTTTAAGCAGGACTGCAAGAGACTTCCCATGACAGTCTTAACATCTATCTTGTTTTTTTTTTTAATATTTATTTATTTAAGCTGAGCCAGCTCTTAGTTGCAGCATGCGGGATCTTTAGTTGCGGCATGTGAACTCTTAGTTGCAGCATGCATGTGGGATCTAGTTCCCCGACCAGGGATCAAACCTGGGCCCTCTGCACTGGGAGTGCAGAGTGTTAGCCACTGGACCACCAGGGAAGTCCCTTAACATCTGTCTTATATGCATATTCATACATTATTATCGTTCACACAAATTTGAAAAGTATTCACCTTCTGAGTAATTGCTAGCTGGTTGTCCTGTTAATGGCCATTAAATGATGGCTTGTTACAAGCCATGATGATAAGCAGTTTATAACACAGGTATTTCTTTAAGAGTCATTCTCCCTCTGCTTTAGATTCCTATTTCCACGCTCATCTTGTGGACATCAGGGGCTCTGGATGTGTATTTATCTGCTTCAGGTTGCGTGATTCTCCCACTCACCCAGTTGCTTGTTTTAGAGCTATCTTGGTTCTGAATGCAAATATTCAGTACCTTTAAGTATTATAACCTATGTTTAATCATTTAGCCCGCTTTGTGGAAGGTTTAGATACTCTGGAGCACTGAGCGATAAATTGTTTCTTTGTTTTTTAATTATTTAGGTTACAGCTTTGAGACTCCAGGAACTTTTGATGTCAGATATTAACAATAAACAAATTGTAAGCCTAGCTTTTTTGTGGCATTGTGGTTATTACATGCTTAAATTAATTTGATAAATGTATCAGTGTATACCACTTATGTGGCATGAATACACACATGCATATACATATTTTTATCATAAATAAAAGACATGGCACTTTAAAAGATCAACTTTAACTGGCTAATGTATTCCATAGATTGTAAAGAAATGAAGCTTTCATTAAATGCTTGCATTTACGATTCAGTTGGTGTGGAGAGATTTTCATTTCTGACCTAGATACTTCAAGTGGCTTGCTTCTGGGAAAAATAATAGGTAGTTAGACAACAACAACAACAGAAACCCATGTCCTAATTGGGTTTTCAGAATCCCTAAAATGTTTTATTTTCATATCCATTGTTTTGAAATTGTGTCACTAGGTTAAGAAAATAGTTTTCTAGGGTAAATCAGAATTTAATTGCTAGTTTGCAAGTGTCTGGTGTACATGTATTGCATTTCACTTCAATCAAAATATTTTAGGTTCTATTGCAATCCTAATAAATTGGGGACCCCAAGGTTTCAGTCTCTGAAGAATGTGGCATTTCAGAAAAACTGTTCAGTAGGCAGTCTTGTCTCTTCCTCCACATTAAAAAGGAAATCTGTTCTTGTATCTCTCAAAGGATATTACAGGGATCCAAATCAGAATCATCATATCCTTTTTTTACCTTCTCCCCATTCTTTACATTTTCTTATTCACAACTAACTACCCCTTCCCCATTGCCATGCACTCCCTACCTATACTCTCTCCCCAGTCTATATGATTTTTTATTTTATTTTTTTGCGGTACGCGGGCCTTTCACTGTTGTGGCCTCTCCCGTTGCGGAGCACAGGCTCCGGACGCACAGGGTCAGCGGCCATGGCTCACGGGCCCAGCCGCTTCGCGGCATGTAGGATCTTCCCGGACCGGGGCACGAACCCGTGTCCCCTGCATCGGCAGGCGGACTCTCAACCACTGCACCACCAGGGAAGCAGTCTATATGATTTTTACTCTCTATCTTCCCTCCTCCCTCTCTCACAGCTCTTTATTTGTGAGTCACCTTCACCTCTTTCTCTGATTTGTTCCCTCCTCCTTTTATGTCAGTCTGAGAGATGGAAGGGAATAGGGAAGGGTGAACTGGTCTTGTAATTACCGAATGGTGGCCTTGGGGAGATTATGTAACTATTTTCCCTTTAATGATTTTTATCTTAACGGCATATGGCATTAAAGAGTTTTAAATCTGGCTTGCTTCAATAATATGGATTAAAATACAAAGACATTGGTATATTTGGTTCATAACTGAATGCTTTGGAGAGGATGAGATTGGGCTTTTTATCACTAAAATGGTGTTATTCTCTGAAGTGGTGTCAGTATTATCATACTACTCCATTCTGTGCCTATTAGGGCAATAAGGCTATCTAGGCTTTGTGTCTCCAAATTTTTCAACCTTTATCAATGGCAACAGAAGAATTTATCAGTGGTAATTAGAGTACTGCTCAGCCTTCAAACCGCTCCACAGTCTGGCACTGGTTCTGGTTTCCTGCCTTGTCCTAGCCCTGTTCCCCATGCCGAATACATTATTTATATCTCTATTAATAGAGCAAATTGCCTTGAATTATGGATATTCATGTACACACAGTCTGCCTTAATGGATGATAAGCTCTATAGCATCTTACACATAACACAGGCTGAATAAATGACTGTTGGGCTGACTGGAACTATTTATAGACTCTCAAACTTCAGGATAAATCCATGATGTGACCTTGTTTGTTCAGTGACTAGCAGGGTAGCTGCATATGGCACGTATTTTTGAATGAGAGACAGAGCAGCAGTAAAGCTAGCATCGTCAGAATTTGGAGAGTCTTCTCTCTACTAAACTCAGCAAATATTTCCTGAACGAAGATTATGTAAAAGACACTGAATGAGGTACCATGGGAAACACAAACTTAAGAATGTCTCAGTGTTCACCTCTGGGTATCTTACTGTCTTTGTGCATACAGTTTCATTTATATGGAATATAAGATGAAACAGAGAAAGCTCATTATTTCCTGGCCTGTTAAAATATCTGTAAGGTATGAATGCATATGTGTATTTGGAGTATCTTCCATGTGGATTCACCACTTTCCTTAACTGGCATTACTTCTCAATTATTTTCTAGGGATTACCATAAAATTGGTAAACACAATTATATACTTAATGTTTGAAAGAGGAATGAAGGGTAAACATTCCTTAGACTCTTACTACTGAGGAAACCAGACCAGCCATTCAAGTGATGAACCCTGTGACATCTAACAACTACTGGTGAGTCTTTAGTCCCAGAATGTTTCCGCTCCCTGAGCTGGATAACTTTGCTGTTGGTAACCACTAACAGATTCAAACTCCCCCTGGGAGGGTGGTCTCGGTTTTGCCAGTCTTCCTGGCCTTTATAACTTCTTTATAGTTTGGCATTTCCTCCTTGATCAAAATTCCTGTGTCTTGAAATATTCTTCAATAGCTATGTAAGCTGTGTTCCGTGAACTCTGGCTGAACTTGTATGCAATCTTGGTGGAAACCTTGAGCTTCATGGTATCTTCTGTGTACAATCTATTTTATAGAAAAATGGAAAATTGAAACTGGAAGGGACTTTCTGGAAGTGTTAGTAATAGGACAAGAGGAGGACTAGTGCAGTGGTAGTCATAGTCGGATTGTAGTGCTAGTAAAGTATAGCAGTAATCATAGTGTTATGGGCTGAATGGTGTCCCTCCTTCCACCCCTGAAATCATATGTTGAGTCCCTAACCCCCAGTACCTCAGAATGTGACTGTATTTGGAGATGAGACCTGTAAAGAAGTGATTAAGTTAAAATGAGGTTGGCAGAGTGAGTCCCAATCCAATCTGCCTGGTCTGATAAAAAGAAGAGGTTTGGATACACAGAGAAGTACTAGGATGTACACATAGCAGAAAGACCATGTGTGATGGTTAATTTTATGTACTGACCTGGCTAGACCACAAGATGCCCAGATATTTGGTCAAAATTATTTGGAATCTTTCTTTCAGGGTGTTTTTGGATGAGAATTACATTTCAGTCTTCGAGTAAAGTATATTGCTCTCCATAATGGGGATGGGCCTCATCTAATCAGTTGAAGGCCCGAGTAGAATAAAAGGCTGATGTTCCCCCAAGCTAGAGAGAATTTTGGCAGCAGACTTCCTCCAGATTTTATCTATAATATCAGCTCTTCCTAGTTTGTCAGTAGACTGCCTTTAGACTCAAATTGTAACTCTTTTCCTGAGTCTCCAGCCTTCAGGCCTTCCCCCATCAGATTTTAAACTTGCCAAGCTTCCCTAATCACATGACCCAATTCCTTAAAATAAATTTGGACTCCTTGTCTCTGAGTCCAAATTTCCTCTTTTTATAAGGATGCAAATCATATTGAATTAGCCCTCCCTCCCCCACCCTGCTAATGACCTCATTTTAATTTGATTATCTCTGTAAAGACCCTGTCTCCAGATAAGACCACATTCTGAAATACTGGGGATTGGGACTTCAATGTGTAGATTTTGGGAAGACATAATTCAACCCATAACAGGTGGTGATTAAATATACTTGTTTAATCCATAACTTACTGCACATTGAAATAGAATCATGTTGAAACTAGAGGAGAAATGGATGCCTAACAAGAGATCCTAGACTTGGAAACAAGTGCAGGAGGTAGTGAGAATTTAAATTATCTTCATTTGGAGAAGCTGTGAGTGTGTATTCAGCAAAGGAGCTACATTATGTTATTTGGGGACATTTTAGAAGAAGGTCCATGCATGGAGAGAACAGTGTGGGGACAGCAAAAAGAGATGGACCATGGAAGTTACATGAGGTTGTTGTGGTCACTCAGGAGCATTCAGCCCAGTTCCAGGACTTGTCCTCACTTTCATTTAGGACTCCACCCACCCTACCACCTCAAGTCATATGGTTGGTGCTGCATAATTTCCCCAGTCCTAAAGTTAAGTGTGAACATATGGCTACAGCTAAGCCAAGTGAGTTCTCTTTCTCAGGACTCTGAACACTGAATGAAGTAACTTGAGTACAAAATAACAGTAATGATTGGCATGCATTTATTAATTTCAGCAGTAGCAGTAGCCTGAAAAGAAGGTCTAGCAATTCCAGTGGTCTTGGTTCCCATCCTGACCTGGTTCTGAGTTTTTCTTCAGCCTTCCTGTAGATTTTGTATTCTTTCTGATGTAACAACTTCCTTTTGCTGAACTTGGGTTGATTTCTGATGCTTTTGATTGAAAATTTCTATTTCTTTTATTGAGGAATAATTGACATACAGCATTACATTAGTTTCAGGTGTACAACATAATGATTCAATATTTGTATATATTGTGAAATTATTACCACAATAAATCTAGTTAATGTCTGTCATCATACATTGAAATATCCTAATTGATAAAATGTTTTCTTAGTGATAATACTTGTTCTTTCAGGATTTATATAACTTGCACTAATATCTGTACATATCCTAAGATAAGAGGAAGCAATAATAAGTAGATTCATTAAACAGGCCCTTTTAAAAATTTCTTTTGGACAAGAGAAAAAAAATACACACACATATACATATGAATATATACATGTATATATAATTATAAAAATATGTTATAACAGGGCTTCCCTGGTGGCGCAGTGGTTGAGAGTCCGCCTGCCAATGCAGGGGACACGAGTTCGTGCCCCAGTCCGGGAAGATCCCACATGCCACGGAGCGGCTGGGCCCGTGAGCCATGGCCGCTGAGCCTGCGCGTCTGGAGCCTGTGCTCCGCAACGGGAGAGGCCACAGAAGTGAGAGGTCCGCATACCGCAAAAAAACAAAACAAAACAAACAAACAAACAAAAATATGTTATAATAATATATAAACTATATATTAAGTATATACTTTGTATTATATATTGTATATATTATAAATATATTTAAAAATATATAACATGTATTTCTTTTTTTTAATCTTAAATTAAACATATTTGGCTGAGAAGTGCTGTTTATAGTAAGATGAAGGAATGGGAAACCATGCTAGGGAATACTGCAGAAAGGCTCAAGTGCTTGTGAAATCCAAGCCTATTGGTCTTTTTCACCCCTTTATACACACACACACACACACACACACACACACACACACACACACACACAGATGTTTGTTGCCAAGTTATAATGATTGATAAGTTAAAGACTCAGTTTAATCAACAAGTGCTAGGTTGGAAAGAGGGTTGCAAACATAACTTTTCTCAGTGAATCTACTAAAGAACAACCTGTGTCTATGTGTGTATCAAGAACAACAATGAAGTATTTAGAATTTTGTTGAGAGACATAATGACTAGTCATACTAAATCAGAACTTATGGTGGCATATAGGTATCTGTCAAATGCTTAAAAACAAAACCAAATATTTACCAAATGCTTCTTACTCTCAAGTCACTGTGCTTATCTGCAATAATATAAGGGCAAATAAGACCAGGGCTGAGGCTTGAAGGAGCCTGAAATGCAAAAATGTGAAATCTAATCATATTTGTGGAATTACAAGCATATTTTCAATTACTCCTGGGCACTAATACCATCAAACAAAAGTAAGAACTTTTGAAATTGACAGACCTTCACGATAGAGTCTAAGGAAAATTTCTTGGGCTACTAATTTTTCCTGTTCTAAACATTAAATTAGTTTTGGTTGCAAGATATATATGGTATATGCTGTAAGGGCTATGTACAATCTTCATATTTTTTTTTACATCTTTATTGGAGTATAATTGCTTTACAATGGTGTGTTAGTTTTTGCTTTATAACAAAGTGAATCAGTTATACATATACATATGTTCCCATATCTCTTCCCTCTTGCGTCTCCCTCCCTCCCACCCTCCCTATCCCACCCCTCTAGGTGGTCACAAAGCACCGAGCTGGTCTCCCTGTGCTATGCGGCTGCTTCCCACTAGCTATCTATTTTACGTTTGGTAGTGTATATATGTCCATGCCACTCTCTCGCTTTGTCACAGCTTACTTCCCCTCCCCATATCCTCAGATCCATTCTCTAGTAGGTCTGTGTCTTTATTCCTGTTTTACCCCTAGAGATTTAAATGGGTACTTCTATCCAGAGCAACCTACCCAGAGAATTCTCTAACTTCCCTCCTCTGTTTTGCTTACTGCTATCTGATTTACTTTCCATGAGAAAAATATACATGCTGAATATGCTGCAAACATGGTAAGTCACACGGGAAGTCACATAAGAGTTGGAAAGAGACAAAATAGTGTAGTAAAAACAATGCTGACCTAGGAGTCAGGCAAGCCAGTTTCCTTAGCTAGCTGGCTTAAGTTATCACTTGGCCTTTGAGAGGCTCAATTATCTCTGTTGTGTCACAGAAATAGTAACAATTCTTCTTTTATCTATCTCACTGAATTGTGTAAGGCTCAAATGCAAAAATATTGTAAGTCCTGAATACCTACACAAATGTGAGTCACTATGGTTAAATGATGTCACAGATTAGAGGAACTGTGCTGAAAGATTTTCAAAGCTGCTGCTACTACTCTCTAAAAGTCTGAGTAGATAGCGTTCACATATTTTTATCTTTCAGATGGGTGTGGGAGTGAGGTGGGACAGAGGAGCTAGAGGAGAGAGTCAAGTTGAATATGTGAAATTTACAACACACAATAAAATGCACTAAGACTTTGAAGGTATTCACTACATTTTTTTTTATCCCATCCCATGACATGTTTGCAATAGATTTCCTCTAATTATTCCCGAGGCAAGTGAAAACACTGAGTGATACAGGTGGCTTTAAACAATTACCTCTGAAAAAATAAAAAATGCTTTAGTTGCTGGCCCATGGAAAGAAAATTAATATAAAACAGGCAATCACAGTGTATCTTCCATTGCTTAAAATAGAATTGACCCATCCCATAACTTCAGCCTTCATAGTAACCTTAGCTGATAAGTAGGTTTGGAGAAAAACTAAATAAACCAAGATGTACTGCTCTCCTTCCATCTCCTAACAAGAACAGAAAGTCTGAGTCATAAAATAGAGGCCCTAGCCACTAGTTAGAATTTAAGACTTGTCATTTTCTGTGGAGTCAATTCTTAAACATGGTGTATAAAAAAAAAAACTCTAGGCTTTAATGACTGATGTTTTTAAGGAATGTGTATGTGTGTATGAGTGTGTGTGTGTATTCTGATATGGGCTGAGGCTGCGTTTTTGGTGATTTCCACTCTTAAAACATTTCAACCTTAACCAAAGTCACCCACTCTACTATTTTCTGGCCTTAAAAGAGGTGAAGCTAAAAAACAAGTTATTTTTGTTTTTTGTCCTGTCCCAAATCCCAAGTTTTCTGCTTGATTGGTTAGCGGCTGGATTTTATTTACATGGCAAGGAAAAGGCAAACATTACAAAAGTTTAATTAAAAGCTATCAGAGCAAATATATTCTGAATTATAATGTAAATGTGACTCTTTTACTAACCATGGTCATCTGGAGTACTTGACCTTATGTATGAAACACTTAAACTTTCCTATGCATAACCCCCATAAAACTGATTAGTAAAAATTCTAATATTTCTTCTTGTGAGTCCCCTCTCCCAAATAGTCTAAGAATCCTGGTTCAAAGATGGCTATAGTGGTGTGACTTCTGACTCTACTGCTGTTTCTTCTTGCTGCAAATTAATATCAAGGATGAATATTGGTCCTGCACAGTCTGATAGATGCTATACTGCTGCTGGAATGGTCTAGTGAATCCAGGTTTTTGACCAGGCCTCATGTTGGATCCCAAGTGAATAACACGTTTTAGTTCACACTTTGATGCTCAGTGACTGTTTTCCAAAGTACAACTGCTGTGCTTAGCTGCCTAGGTTGGAGGAACTTCTAGCATTTGTCATACTGCTCAAACCAGCCCTCCCTCATAAACATTTAGGCACTAGTGTTAGTGCTGCATCACCAGTCCCCACAGACACCCCCAATTTTTTACTTTATTTTCCATGATTAAAATTTTTCACTTTACATATTGGTTAGGGTTCAGGGACGGGAATCCTTACGCAGTTTGGGCCACCTTCATCCCAAGGAAAACTTCTGCTTAACAGGATGTGGGCAGATTTGTTTAGCTACTGGAACAAAACCAAAGGCCTTATATTCTTCTACCAGAACAATGGGTAGATACTTGTTCTATATTGTTTTTTACCTGGGAGGGTCACTTAATTGACTCTTTACAGCTCAAAGAAGATCAAACAAACAAACAAACTTCAGCTCTACCCCACACAATTGTAATATCTGGAAGCATTTACAGTAGAAAGATAAATACATAGGCACTTAGAGCAACTGGCCTTCTACTGCTCTGTGTGTCATTTTGATCTGGCCTATAATGTCAAAATGTAACCATACAAAATAAATGATTTAGTAAGTTCAATTACTGTAGATACCCATACTATATAATGAATAATATTTTAGATACATTTGCTAGGAAATTATTTTAGTGCTTTTTCCACATTCAGTCATCTGAAATATCTGACCTTTGTTCTATACTTTGTTCAAAGAGGAGCCACTGTTACATTACATGACCAGAGAATTAGAAGCAGAGTGGTACATAGCCTCTCTCTAGTTTGGGAATTGCACCCGCTGTACTGTTTCTGATCTACTGAGTTATAAAAATTCAGAAAACTATTTTTATCTTCAATGAAATCTCATTATGTACCAACAATGAAATCAGCTCTTGAATTTAAAATCTTAGTTTATGGAGTATGTTGCATCACAGTCAATATTTACATGTGGCACAGTTGCAGAAGGAAATTGCTCAAACCAAAGCCATCCATCAGGAAAAGGGAGATTCCTGTAATAACTATTATGTTAATAAGATTTACCAAGTAGAAGAAGAGAATTGTGTTTCACCAGATAGGGAAATAAAATGCATTTGGTTTTATGACTTTCTTATCATTTAATTTTTCAATGAATGTCTAATTCAAATTTTCGCTATATTTATGGGCATCATTTTCAGCAGTACTCACTCTAGCTGTTTGAACTGAGTGATCCTGGATTTCCCAGAAGCTGTAAATGCCAATAATTAAAATATTTCTAATAATGATAATTGTTGTCTTGGAGGGAGTTATCCCTGATTCAAGGCTGATTTAGGATACCTAGGTGACATGGAGTTAGATGACACTCTTTTCCCCTAGAAAGTATATCTTTGTAATTACTGATTCCAAAAGTGTTGAGAAACTTTATGAAAAAAAAAAAGAAACAACTTAAGTGTGGTTCACAGTTCAGATGTTCACAGGTATGTCTGGTGGATTTGAGGTTGGAGTGTGCCTGTGTTAGAGGCGGGGGCACAAGTCGATAATTTTATGAAGCCAGGTGGAGTCCTGGTAAAGAATTCACCATAAGGAAAATGTTCAGCCGAACAAGTCAGGCTCAAGTACCGGCCAAATGTCAGAAGGTCCATGAGAGTGAAAGAGGTGTTAGAATGTGGCAGCTGATACTAGAAATCAGTCCTAATGAAACCATTCTGTGTGTCAGTCCAAGGAGAAAGAAAACAAAAAACCAAAAACGTCATCTCACTATCTTTGCAACCCTGAGCCCCAGGACCCTGCTGCTTTTCACCTCCACCCACTATTTCTTTCTTTCATTTTTTTTTTTTAATAAGGGAAATAGAATCTTCTCTTTTTTAAAAATTTTGTTTATTTTTGGCTGCGTTAGGTCTTCGTTGTTGTGCATGGGCTTTCTCTAGTTGTGGCGAGCGGGGGCTACTCCTCGTTGCGGTGTGCAGGTTTCTCATTGCGGTGGCTTCTCGTTGCGAAGCATGGGCTCTAGGCGCACGGCCCTCAGTAGTTGTGGCTTGCAGCCTCAGTAGTTGTGGCTCGCAGGCTCCAGAGCGCAGGCTCAGTGCACGGGCACGGGTGCATGGGCTTAGTTGTTCTGCGGCATGTGGGATTTTCCCAGACCAGGGCTCGAATCTGTGTCCCCTGAATTGGCAGGCGGATTCTTAACCACTGCACCACCAGGGAAGTCCTGCTGCCCAATATTTCTGAGAGTGCCCAAAAAGGGCATCACAAACAGGGTGTATTATTCCACTTGCCACTCTCTATGAACATTACTGGCTGGGAACAATCTTGGGGTGACAAAAAACAGTGGTAGGAGCATAGTCTGCAGAGTTCTGGCATGGCCAAGGGTGCCACCAGTGTTGGGATCAGTGTGCTAAGCCCAGGAATGATTTCTAAGACCTTCTTGAGCTATTCTGACATATTGGGCAATGTGGGGATAAAGGAACACTCTGAAAGGCTCTGGAATTCTTTCAAGAGCATATCTGAGTATAAGTGACAATGTGACATTATTTGTACCCACAAACTAAAAAAGTCAAGAGACATTTGGGTGAATATTATTTATTATCATTTTATTAGTAGTTTTATGATAATCTTTGTTGGACAGGTCTTGATAACCAAGACATGACTCAAATATAACTTCAACTCATGCCTCCTCCATTCCAAATTATGTAATAGCAATTGTGTGCACACATGCAAACACACACACACACATTTCCTGATTTATAACTTTGGACAGCTTTCTTCTTAAGAAGTGAGATGACATGCTTTCATGGATTGTGTCCTTTTCCTAGCCATCATGGTGTTGTACGATGACAGTTGAATACTTATAAAATAAGAGATAGACTATACCCAGTAGAAAAGCAAAGAGTTTTGATGTGAAACAAGACACAACGGAGGGAAAATACACATAGATGTTCTAGGAAGATCATTTTAATAAAAATTATAGATTTTAAAATATAGGGATAATTTTTCAAATACATACCATGTGTCTTCTTAGGATTCAGTAACATCAGTACAACACTTAGCATTTATCTATCATCTACTATGTGTCTGAAACTGCCAGGCATGAGATACACAAAGACAATTAAGACAGAGACTCTGACATTAAGGATTTCCCAACATAAAAGGGAAAAATAACTGCAGTAAATAATAACAATACTGTGTGACACAGAAGAAAAAGTGAGTAACTGCGTTTGAATAAGTGATTTGGGACAGCTTCTCAAAGAAAGGCTCTCTTATCCTGGGTTTGGAAGATGAGTCAGGTAAGGCCATTTCAGTTAGAGGAAACTGTGTGTAAAAGCAAGGTTGCATAAAACAGATTTTTAATCATTGGAAGAAAGTCTTGCAGTTTTTCCCATGGGCTATATAATTCAAAGAGCCACAGGAAAGCTAGTATGATGAGAATTTAGGGAGCATTTTGGAGAGTGCTGGGGATAAAGATAGAGAAGTGAGCTTTAATTAAGTCAATGAGAGCTATGGTAAGGTATGGTAATGGATTTTATATTGCAAGCAATGGGAAACCATTGAAATGTTTAAGTAAAGAGTGACATATTCAGATTCATGAATTAAAAAATAAAAAATAGCACTACCAGACACCCTTTCCTGCCTGGGCCCCACTTTGAAACCCTTTTTCATATGCTCATTTGCATGGTGCGTGATCATCTTTTCTCAAATTTGTGATCATCTTAGCCCTTTGATATTACAGATATTAATTGTTGAAAAACAGATTTTATTTCATGAGTCCATTCTTTTATTATATTGTTATAATGATTTTTGCCAAAGTAAAGATATTTTGAAGTTGAGAAGTTATGCATAGCTTTTCATTTCTAAGATCATTTTTGAAACAGTAGAAACGTGACTTCTTGGTAGAATCTAGTGTTTCAGTATTTGTGGCAATAAATGTGGTCTCTTGGTTTTTCAAATATGGTGAAGACTATTTGAAAGGAGAAGGGGTTTAGAGCTTTCCATTATAGGAGGAAGATTCTAGATCTTGGTGAGTTTACTGCGACATGTGGGAATCCAGAGCCCATTTTAGTTCTAGTATATTTTTAAACATGCTAAACTCAGGAAACAATGTTAAAGACTATGTTTTTGAAGATGTAGCTTGCTTTATATTTAAAACACCATACAGCAAAAATAAATGGGTACTTGAAGTAAATTGGCCTAGAATCATAAATTCCTATTCTAATTCAGAATGGCTCTGATTTAGAGATAAGTAAGCTTATAAATTGTGGTTACATTGATTACCATTTTTATACTGACCACAGTTTGAATAGTGATGTAGCAATTTTTGCCAGTATTGTGAACAATTTAAGGCTTCAAAATATCTGTTGTGCAGTGCCTGCATTTAATGGGCATTCGATAAATATTTAGTTGCATCATAGCAGTTCTCATTGTAATAAAGCGCTTTCTTAAGCTGGTTATTTTTATTTAATATTCACAATTTTTATGCGACCTTTGGAACTTTCTGATAATGGGAAAGTAGTATAGGCAGTTACTCTTCACTATTGTAAAGAAGATAATCCATATTTTCTCAACAGACTCTTTTCCCATCCAACGCTGTTCATGTCTCTAATCGGATTCCCTTAATGTTTCTAGAACACATTTGGTTCCACCTTTAGTTTAACAAACATTTATCCAGCCACTACTTCGTACAAGGCACTGAGACATATGCAAAGAAAACATTAGTCAGCACTGGTTTTATCATTCTGTATGGGTAGGTTCCAGTTGCTTAATATGTGAGCCCAGAGTCTTCGATTATCTGGGAGCAGAGCTCATTTTTCTCTCATCCTCTTCCTTTTCTTTTCCCCTGCACCATCTTTTAACAAATTCTTGTATACTTAATTCCAATTTCTTATCAACAAATTGCAAGTCACTTTTACTGAGAACACTTAGAAATCAGAAGTAACTGAGGGTTAGGAAAAGAGAAATGAGAAAAGTTAAATGGTGGTTCAGCTTAGTGGCTAAGAGGTCTGGCTCGGGTGTCAGACTTGGGTTCAGATTCTCCCCTTATCACGCACTAGTGTGTGACCTTGGATGAGGTACTAGACATCTAGAAATCTTTCTTTCCTTATCCATAAAATGAGGCTAATACTAACATCTATCTCATAAGCTGAGGCAGCAACCTCTGCCTTCATACCACATTCTTTTCTTTATTAAAATGGTGAGAACTTAGATGTGTTTCAGAAGATCCTTTAGCCAGAATAACTTCTGGAAATAGCCCATAATATATTAACATGTATATTAGAAAAAAGGCTTGAAAAAATTGCTCCTCAGTTGTGCAAAATAAGCTAGTGTATGGAGAGCCTTTTGAACATTCACTTTTAAATCTGTGTCCCTGAAATTATAGTGTAAACTGAGATGATAGGCGTTAGAGCTCTAAATTGTAAAAATCAGAAAGGACCAGACACTTTTAAACAATGCCACTTATTAACATGCATGCTCTTTGCAATAAAGCTAATAATATTATAATTTATAGTTTATAAATTCAAATTTTAAACTACAGTTTATAATTTTCATATTGAAACTTAGAGAAAGTGCTCTTCTGAAAAGTTCATAGTAAGTGAGGGATGAAAAAATGAAATTAATTGTATAGTATCCAATCTTATTAACTTAAGATGCCAAATGGCATTTATTTCATGTGCTGTCTTTATTTTAGCAATGGTTAAAAAAAGTCTGTGAGAGCTTTCTCAGAGTTATCCACTAGCTCATGTTCCCAACAGATAGATTTCTTCAATAAGGTCTCAATTTCCACCTCTATTCCTACATTCTTTTATGAAGGAAGCTTGAAGAAATTAATTCTTGTCCTTGGACGTGGAAGAGGACACTGTTCTGCTTTTTGTAGGAGGTATTATTATGTGTATTTCGGTACATTTCCCAAATATTCAGTAGGCATGAGTGGCCACACAAATGAACATATACATATGTCTAGTAATCACTTAAAAGCCACACCTATAAGCTTCTAATGCCTGATGTTTACAAACAGCAGGTAGAAAGAGGCTGTGTACAAAAAAATACATGCACTTCAATGTTTATTTCATCTGCTTGAAATTAAGCTTATTATATCTATAACATATAGCATGAAGTATATCAACTATTTTGAACTTAATATTATGCATAATATATTCATAAGCATTATAATTTTTTAGCATTTAGTTAGTTTTAGATGAGAGGTTAAAAGCTTTAGGATGCACAAAAAATGGTTAACGTTCTGTAAGAACTCTGGGAAATGATTGAAGACATGCCAATGAGAGACTGGAGGAGAGAGCAAATAGCCTAGGATACAAAACCAGAACAAAGAACATAGGAACAAGAGAAAATTGATTAGAAAAGGCATTGGGGGGGGAAGCAAACAATATGGGAATTATTAAACCAAAGCATCAAGCAACCAAAAGCTATAATCAAGGTAGAAGTTTGCAGTTCAAATATGTATTATGCCTGTAAGAAGTGTAATAGATATTAGAGCCCTGAGTATAATGCATCAACAAATAAGATATTTTGTTTTTAATTATCAAGATCTTCAAGAATGTTATGTTAGTTATATTTCCAATAAATAATGTTCCCCAAGTGTACTGGGTCTGACAATTAATTTACTTTTGAAAATTGAGCCCTTCCTTAGTTATAGGAATAGATTGGAATGTTTCTCCTCCCCTGCTTGCAGAAACCCATGAGTTGTTCTCTTTGTGAACACTGAAAATTTATTGTTTTAGCCAAGTGAAGGGTGTCCATTTTCGGTCAAGGAGTTACCTGGCTGGTTATCCTGAAGCAGCGGTTCTCAAAGTATGGTTAGAAGACCAGTAGCAGCAGCAGCATCACCTGAGAACTAGTAAGAAATGCAAATTCTCTGGTTCCAACCAGGTCCTACTGAATCAGAAACTCTGAGGGTGGGACCCAGACAAATCTTAAGAATCAGTGTCTTACAGGGTCACACTTACTGACTAGGTGTCAGATAAGGAAAGAACATGATGACATATGTGTGGCATATTTAAAACACTTTATGAAACACCTATGAAGACCTAAATCAAAGTCCTCTCCTTTAGGAAATGTTCTCTGATCACATTAATGGAAATGAAACTGTATTTCCTCTATTCTGCTGCTACAGAAATCTCCCCAGTAAGGATAGGCCCGGTTTCTTATTCATCTTTGTTTTCCTTGCAGTGCCCAGCATGTCGCCCTGTAATTGATACGTTTAAAAATTAAAATTAAATTGAATGAATGCCTAAGATAAACAAATGTGGGGCAACTTATTTCACTATGTTCCAATTCTTATTTTAGAGTGAAAGGAATTCAAACATGACAGTAAAGGGGGGAACAGAGCATATACTAATAAGGTAAAAAGGAGAAAAGGGAAGAGAAGAGGTATGGAGAGAGCTAGACAGGAGGAAGTGTCAGGAAAAGACTGAGGGCTTTACCCTAACTTTATCCCCGAGTATTGATTTTCCTTTGACTTGCAGTACCTGCTCAAATTAGTTATTAGCTATTTCATAGAGCTGTAATAAAATTTTTTTCAACTAAATTTTCAACAAAAAATTACTTAAAAATTTTTTTGGATTCCTACTGAGTGCTGGGCACTGTGCTTGGAGCTGGTAGAACAGAAAAGGAACTCAGTCCAGTGCAGGTTCTCAACCTTAGCAGTATTGGTATTTGAGTCTGGATAAATCCTTTACTGTGGGTGCTGTCCTGTGCATTGTAGGATGTTTGGCAGCATCCCTGGGCTTTAGCCACTAGATGCCAGTAACACCCCCTCCCCAATCCTGACAATCAAAAATGTCTCCAGAAATTGCCGAATCCCACCCCCCCACTGAGGGACAAGATCTCCTCCAGTTAAGAACCACTGGCCTAGTGGAAGAAACAGACAAAATATAGAAGTTTCTCACACACTGTGATAAGTGCCATGATGCTGTAGGGTTGATAGGAGTGCAGTGAAGGGGCACCTCACAAAGACTGTGTGTACGGAGGGAAATTAGGAAAGACTTAGGGCAGGTGAAGTGGCCTGGAATCTTGAAAACTGAGCAGCAGCCTGTGGGAGATGTGAAGGAGCATGAGGAGGAGGGAAAGGAGGAAAGAAGAAGAGTGAAGAGTGATGGGGAATTACTGGTCCAGGCTGAGGACGGGGAAAGAGAAAATGCACAAAGGCCTGAACCAGCATATTATATTAAAGAACCTAGAAACCAGTAAGTGCAGTGTTATTGAAGCATGAAGTGCGAAGGGAGGAAAGGGGACTTTGCAGCCACGAGGCTACAGAACACATTTTTCATAGCCCAAGGTCACTCTTCTATTCCCCTTTTCAGTGAGGTTATCATCATCTATTTTTCTCTTATCACTGCTGGGGAGCCCATTAAATACTTGCCCTATACTTGGTCCCAACAGTTCATAGACTGTAGCATCCTTTATTTCTTCACCTAGTGCTAAAATCAGTTGAGATTTTGCAGAATCTCAGGTGTGTTTTTCTTCAGATTTGGGACAGAAGCATTTAAAAAGATTCATAATACTTGAAAGTAGAGAAGAAAATAGCTTTGACAATTTGTTCCTTTATTCAGCCTGAAACTTTTTATAAAGGTAAAAAATAATTTTAAGGATAAATATCGTTATCATTTTATTTGAGCTCTTTTGATTTTGGGAGCCTTTGGAAAACAGATCAGTGTCTTTTTTTATTTTTTTGACTTTTATTTATTTATTTTAAACATCTTTATTGGGGTATAATTGCTTTACAATGGTGTGTTAGTTTCTGCTTTATAACAAAGTGAATCAGTCATACATAAACATATGTTCCCATATGTCTTCCCTCTTGCGTCTCCCTCCCTCCCACCCTCCCTATCCCACCGATCAGTGTCTTTTTAATGTTTATCACGATGTCTGATATACAGAAGGTGCTCAATAAATGAATGTTTATTGAATAAATATATTTACATTTATTTTAAATAATAATAAAATTTAGGCTTTTCTGCCTGTATATACTATATACTATATCAAAATGCCATAGACTGAGTGGCTTACAAACACAGAAATTTATTTTTCACAGTTCTGGAGGCCAAGAAGTCCAAGATCAAGTTGCCAGCAGCTTGGATGTCTGGCGATATCCCAATTTGTGGTTCATGGATGTCCATCTTTTCGCCATAACTTCACATGGCAGAAGGGGCAGAGGGTCTCAGGGGTCTCTTTTATAAGGCACTACTCCCACTCCTGAGGGTTCTGCTCTCATGACTTAAGCACCTCTCGAAGACCCCATTTCCTAATACTATAATATTAGGGATTAGGTTTCAATGTATGAATTTTGAGGGGACACAAACATTCAGTCTATAACACATTTCTGTAGAGCACAATACAGGATAAACTTTCCAACGATGTGATCTCGTTTGATAACTACAACAACCCAGTGAGGTAAATAAGGAATTGTTTTTAACTCCATTACAAGTTGTGTCTTATCCTGGACCCAATATTGTCCAAGCCGTACTTTCCTACTCTACACTGAAAGAAAACTGTTAACAGAAACATTTTCTGCATTGTATAAGTGCTTGTTCTTATCGACGGAAAACAGAGAGGGTAGGCATTATAGGTACATATTTTCAACTTTTTAAAGTCCTAGAATCATAAAACAATAAAGGAGGGAGGAGCCTTAACAGTCAAACCTTTTGATTTCACAGGTGAGGAAACTGAGGCTACATAGCTACTTAGTGTAGAGCCAGGATTATAACCTGGGTCTCTGGAGCCCTATGCTTGAGTGGGCACATAAGAACTTACTAATAGGTGTGTTTACCTGAAAATTCCATGTCTCTATAAGTAGCAGACCACCACACATCTGCACAGCAGAAGCCCGGATTGTGGAGGTTTCTCTGTACAGTGTGGCCTCTATAAAAGGATATGTTCCAGAAGAAAGTGGGCTTCAAGGACATGAGAAACAGCATGTTCAAAAACACACACATATGCCTATTCTTTCTACCAGTATTAAACAATGCTATCCAGGTGCCCAAATATAATAACCTGTCTGTTTCATCTTCCCTAGAACAGGATGCAAGGGCCTGGAGAGGTTAAATTTTACATAGGGTTCTGTTAGCCAAGTCAACATCTGTTTGCTTCTTAACAATGAGTCATCTCCTTATAAGTAGGGCAGGAGGGCAGCTGGAATTTCCCAGCTGATTCTTTGCTCACTGCTTCCTGTCTCTGCTGCTCTTTATCCTTCATGGCACATGGCACAACTTCACTGGCAAAAAAGTAAAACAGATACCACCCAGGGTAGTTGCCTCTACTGACTCATATGCCTTGGGCTTGTGTTATGGTAAAATGAAAGTCTGACTTTAACAACAGTGTGAATAATTGAATTTCTTCCCAAGCTTTATTGCTCAATATTCCACCCAGAAAGGAACCCAGACCACACTCAGCCTATCAAAGCTCATCTGTGATTAACACATGCAGAACTTGTCACAGGTGATGCAGATGATTATCATGGATGGATCATAGCTGCAAGAGAGAAAAACACTTTGAGCTGTTGTGGCTGTGTCCTCTCTCTCTCTCTCTCTCTCTCTCTCTCTCTCTCTCTCTCTCTCCCTCTCTCTCTCTCTCTCTCCCTCTCCCTCTCTCTCTCTCTCTCTCTCTCTCTCTCACACACACACACACACACACACACACACACAGACAGCACAAAACAAAGCAATCTTTAAAACCAAAGACCAAATAAGTGTTGATACACCAAGAATGCTTCACTAGTCTGGCCTGTTGCTAAAACTTGAAAGCAGTAGGGTCTTGTTTAGGTAGGTGTGTGAGTGTGTGTGTCCTCCTCTAGAAGGGGGCAACCCTGAGAATAGAAGGAAAGGATCTTGTTGAAGATACATTAAATTCCTATTGCAGTTAGTTTGTCTGGGGCACTCACTTTATCACTTAAAATAACATACTCCCTTGCACAGCTGTTATTTTTGCATTCCATGTATACAGCTTGACTTATCCAATGGCCTTGCTTTAAGGATGTTCATCATATCTTATTGATCCTTTCACTGTCTGGGACAGACAGAATAAATGCTTAACAGATACTACTTAAACTAAATGAACTCTATGAATTCAAAGTTTTAAGATGCCACTTAATCATGCAAGCTTTGTCCTTTAAGACTTTACCTGCCAAGGGAAAAGTCAAGACCTTGTAAAGTCACAGTGGGATTAAACTCTAGCATTTATTCATTTTATAATTGGCATTTTGACCCTAAGAGCTTTCTTTTCCTCTCTGATGCTTAAAAACAAAGAAAAGCAAGACAAGACAAAACCAAAACTAAATAAAGCAAAACCCCTCTGACTTCAACAAAAGAGCCCAAAATAATGAGTAAGTCTCTAGTCTAGACCAGTAGCTGTCCCTCACAATATGTGGGCCCAGGGCACAATTGCAGATGGAGGGAGAGAAAGGGAAAGCCTTTCTCTTACCCCTGTGTGAGAGGCTTGGAGAGCACAGGTGATCAGCCCAGCACGAAAGTCCAAGCTCCAGGCCCACCAAGCAGCTGCCCCTTGGCAAATACTTGGTTCTGGAATTGTGCACACCATGTAGTGTGGTCCAACCATGGGAGAACAGACCGGGGGAAGAGGTCCATTCAGGCCTTTGAATTGGTCTCAGTCATTTAGAGAATCCAGGGTCTTGGGAACCAGGATCATGGTCTGATGGGGCGTAGTTGTGTACTAGGTAAGCATGGGGTGCTGTTGAACTTGTTATCTTGACCCCTAGGACACCTTGCCCTGTGAAGAGCATGGCTGGAAGACGGTTCTTTAAAAGGCAGGGTCCAGGGCAGTATTCCCAGTTGCTCAGACCTATGGGCAGTACTGTTAAAAAAAAAATCACACTAAGAACTTGTTTAACATTCAGTTTCCTGTGTTCTACTCCCAGATATTTTTTGATGTAGCAGCTCTGAGGTAGGGCCTAGGAATCTGCCTGTGCAACCAGAGGTGGATACTCTGGTGTTTCCTGGTTTGGCTTTGCTCATCTGAGGGGATGTTTACCATCAGGAGAGAGGCCTCTTTCCTCTGCCCTCCTCCTCACACTGCCCTCCCCCAGACCTGGAGTGACTCACACTCCTCATGTTGCTGGCCTTTCTTTGTTGTGGTTGCCAGCATCATTGCTGTGCCTTGTGCAGACATAGCCTGCTCCCTATATGTTAGCACAGGTTCTGTTTTCCTGCTGCCACCACGGCTGTTGTTTGTTCTGTCCCTTGATTATTGTAGGAGAAGATGTTACTGTGCCTGTTGCCACTGCTATCAAGCTGCAATCACTATGATGTTTCTGTTGCACAAAGAAGGGGCTTCTCTGCTATGTGTTCTTCTATCAGCTAGACTTAGAAGCTCAGTCACTAAGTGACAATTGTACCTTGGCACTTCCAAATATGGCCTCATGGTTCCTAGCCCTCCATGTAATTCTTGTATCTGTTCTCTTACACCTGAAAAGGGACCCATGTCCTTTAGCATGGGTCCCTATTTCCTCTTTTCTTGGGGTACTTCTCCCTAGAACTTAGAGAAGTACTTCTGTCCTCCCAAAGGTTCTGAATCTGAGTACCCAAGACTTGACTTTCAGTCCTAACACCCTTCTCCTCTCTTCTTTCAGGGAGTCCATGTTATTTCCTAAATTTCCTGGATTCATGAGGTAGGTAGGCCTACAAACTGAGCTTCAGTATGACCTTTGCCACATTTATGTGATAGATTTCTTACAGGATTAGATAAATAATTGCAAAATGACTCCCTTCTATTTTTGTGAACTTGTAAAAGACTGTTGAGGAGCATGAAGACTGGGCAAGGCCAAAAGTTATATATTTATTTTAAAGTATGCTAAAATATGGGCCCAGAACATGAAAAAGTTAATTAGAAGACATTTAGGTATTAAACAAAAATGACTTGGTGAATAATAAATGCTGCTGTGGTAAACCTGTGCACATATAATAATGTCTATGTATTGTGTATATATATTAATATAATATAACTGTATTTGTCAAAACTTATGGCTTCATATGTTATAAAATAATATTTTGAGATATTCATTTAAATTTGTTCCCAGGTTGATTTTCTTCTCTCTTTGCCTTTACTCTGCTTTATTCAATGGCATTCATTGCTTCTGGGAAGAAGTGACCCAGCAAAACACCTAACAGAGAATCAAAAGTTTGCCCTTTGGGTAATAGATCCACTGGTCTGGGCATAAGAGAGAAAATTTAAAATAAGCTATCAGATTAAACCAGTTTTCTCCACCTGCAACTAGATAAAAATTTCCACAAGAAAGGAGAGAATAATGAGAGAGTGAAGACTTGGATCCCTGATAAGGGCTGTGCCCAGGTTCTGAGGGTAGAGGATAAGAGACATTCTCCCATCCCCTATCCCCACCACAGTAGGTTTTGGGAGTGAAGTTCAGAGAGGTCCATAATATAGAGTGTAGGGAGCAAGGCAGAACTCAGAATTTCTACATGACTACCATGAATTGGGAATAAAGAAAATATAACTGAAGTATATATCTGGACTGGTGGGTGTGAGGCAGCCTCATGGAGTTTCTTTAAGGCCCAGAGGAGTAGGAGAGCAGTAGCATATTTTATGTGTCTGGGAGCTACATAGTCATGAAAGAGAGCTTCAGAGCTAAATGATCTTGCAGTAGAAAATAAAGCATACAGCAGGGCAGTTGACTCTGTGTGGAGGAACAACTGAAGACCAACTGAAAATGAGAATGCATAAGTGTATGCAGCCAACATATATGATTGCCCACATCTGATGTGTCTTCCTTGATTTTTTTTTTTTTTTTTTTTTTTGGCGGTACACGGGCCTCTCACTGTTGTGGCCTCTCCCGTTGCGGAGCACAGGCTCCGAACACGCAGGCTCAGCGGCCATGGCTCATGGGCCCAGCCACTCCACGGCATGTGGGATCCTCCCGGACTGGGGCACGAACCCGTGTCCCCTGCATTGGCAGGCAGACTCGCAACCACTGTGCCACCAGGGAAGCTCCTCTTACTTGATTTTTACAGATCATCTTGAAGTGTGTGTTTCTGCAGCACAGTCTGATGGTAAATGCTGTATTTCATCAGTTCTAGAATAATTTCAGCTATTGTTTCTTCAGATAATGCCTCTGTCCCATTATCTGTCTCTCTTCTGAGATTCTAATGAAGTGTATGTAAGAGCTTCTTAATGTATTTTCTATGTCTTTTACTTCCTTTCTTGTATTTCTCATCTTTATGTCTTTGTGTTTCATTCTGGATAATTTCTTGTGACCTATCTTCCAGTTCACTAATTCTTTTTTCAGCTGTGTCTAGTATACTGTTAAGTCTGTTTATTGAATTCTTGATTTTAATTATTGAAATTTTCAAGTCTAGGATATCTAATTTGCCACTTGTTTCCTGTTTTCTGCCAGAGTTTTTAAACTTGACTTTTATCTCCTTGAACGTAGTAAACACAGTTGTTTATATCTTTATTTAAAAATTATAACATCTAGAGCCTCTAGAGTCTATTTTTGTTGCCTGTGATTTACATTCATAGTATCTAGTCTCTACATGTGCTGGATACTTTGATTGTATGCTAGATACTTTGATTGTATGCTAGACATTGGTGGGTTTTCTTGGCAAATAATTTTCTGAACACAAAGTGCACAAATAATTTGAAGCCTGGAATGATGTTTTGTCCACCAAAGAAGGTATTTAATTGATCTAGCCAAGTGCCTGGGGACACTAATAATTCAGAATTAACTTAATCCAAGTTCCAGATTTGATATTTTTGAGGCCACCCTGCATATCTTTAGTTCATAAAAGAAATAGTTTACTTCCAGCTTATGCTTACTTCTAGGGTACAGCTCTGTGGGCTACCAGCCTAAAGTAAGGAATAGTTTATGGAATTCCTTCTTTCCCTGCCTCTGGACACCAATTTTTATCTTCCCAGTTCCGTGAAGATACCAAAAGTATAGTTCAGCCTCTTGACCACATCTCTCCAATTGGCAAATACCTCCAGTTCAAAAGTGGTCATAGTACCAAGCTTACTTATCTGGATTCCCATCCCTCTGTATCTGGGATTGGTAATTCATCAGTCTCCTGTTGACCCTTTGATGCTACCAAGATTTTTGTCTCTTAAAATTTCATCCAGCTTTCTTAGTCATCTTTTGTGAGAGGACTGGCTTACATTACCTTGTCTTCTAGCAGAAGCAGAAATTTTGCTTCTGCTTTACCAGAGTTAAAATCATGTCATCCTGAGGTTATGGCCATGACTCTGTGAAAGGAATTGGTGAGGTGGGATGAGGCAGACACTCAAGAGCCTTGCTGACTTTGGAACATAGACTAGGATGAGAGTTGAAAAAGAGTACTGTAGTGTATTTTAATTTCCTTGGACAGATTCAGATTAATCTTCAGAACGACAAAATGCAAATGTAATCTTGTTAGAGCTTGCTGATGAGACTAAATTTTCTCAGTGTCTGAGGAATACCTAAGACGAAAAAGGTAAAGAAAGCTATTTTTAAGGACCTTATGGATCTGAATTGCTAAGTGAGAGTCAGTCTACCAGTCTGGGCTTGGGCTACTTGGCATAGAGGATCCTATTATTGTGACAAACTGGCTCATCCTTTAATCTACATACATGCTGGAGTGGGGGTGGGGGTGGGGTGGGAAAGGGGTGTTGTGTTTTTTAGGAGGAAGCTATATTCTATTGTAAGACCTGATTCTTCCCTTGCCTTGGAGGGGAGATGCTTATGAGATAGCTGCTAGGACCAGATCAAATGCCCCTCTTCTTGCTTTGCCTGTCAGAAACTGCGTACCTTGTTGTGAAGGATATGCATGAAGAGAACTCACACAGCTCATAATGTATAACTTGGAACAGGCTGAAAAGATCTTGAGGAACCGTAGAGAGATCCCTGGCTCTAGAAGGACCTTTAGGCATCCAGAATGATTTACTTTTCCCCAGAGATAACCTTGATCCAGAGATTGAGGGATAAATTGAAAGAGGAAGAGCACATGGCCTGGCAATGCATTGCTGTGAGCTTCTGCGTTAAGCAAAGACTGCTGCTTCCCCTCCTTATTTTCTCTTGAGCATACTCTACCAGAGGTGTCCTCCAGGGACCACCAGAGTTGTGGCTGAGTACATGTAAGCAATCAGATGAGTTTGAGGAGATAGCAGCCACACAGCCTTACACTTCTTGTCATGGGAGAGTTCTTGTTCTGGAGAGACAAACTCAGAGCAGAGACTCATTTGAGGGAGATTACGCAAACAATAGGAATTTATGATAAGGATACAGGACACTTACAAAATCTGAAAGAAACATCTAGGCCTCAGAAAGAAACCGGACCAGAGACTCAGACACTTCTGCTCTCCTGTGTGTCTGATTTCAGGTTTCTCTCTCTCTCTCTCTCTCTCTCTCTCTCTCTGTGGACTAGCTTTATTTACTTTTCCATGCACAAATGGAAAAATCCAATTGCTGAAACTTACAAACATTTTATGTTCCACCTCCAGCTACCTGGAAAGTGACTGCTGTCTCTCTTTTTCTCTCTTTTCCAATTCCCAGTCCCAGAGTCAGATGCCTTCCCTGCGGTAGGGCCATGAAACAGAAATATGACATTAGGATCCATCCTTTGATCATATGGACCAACAGCAGTTCACAGGAAAGGTAGAGGGAATGTGGAGGAAGGTGCTGAGTAGACATTATAAAAGAGCTCCACCAAATGAAGCTCTTTGATATATCCAATTTGTTATGTTTATTAACAGTCTGAAAAAATTCTTCACTCACACAACCAAGAACTGATAAACAATTAATTAAAAGATTGCATCCATTAAGAAACTATGTTCAGTTGTTTAATGACTAATATAGACATGGATTATATAATTTCTTAAATTTATGTTTAATGTAGAGTCTATATATTATTTTGGCAAATATAGAAAAAAATCCAGATATTTTGAAGACCATCACCAGAAAAATATTTATGAAAACACTAATGGAATCATATATACTTATGTCCTGTGAGAATGTGTAGTTCAACTTCCTCACTCTACTGATGAAGAAACTGACAACTTGAGTCATAAGATTATAAAATTTTTTTAAAAGATACTCTTAGGTTTTCATTCTAAATGCTTAAAAAGAATCCCTGAAAATAGTGGTTAAGAAATTTAAAAGACTGAAGACCAATAATATAGCTGACAGCCTGTTATAAAGATTTAGAGTATTCAAAGATATGATGAAAGAAAAAGATTATTTTTTATACCAGTGTAGAAATGGTTTATTTTCAGTATCACTGTTCTTGCTTAAGGTGTATATCTATTATCTGTTAAGCTGATCCATACAAATTGCCCCAATTCTTAGACAAAAGCAGTTGATTCATGGGTCTCTTAGAAAGAAAAGCTAGTTGGGTGTGTTACGACCACATGAATCATATGGGATACTGTTTAAAACTATATTTATCATGGGTAAAAGCATACTTTCAAGGGAAACTATGAGTCTACCTAAAATTATATGGTTCACCTCTGTTCAGAGGAACTTATCTTTTCAGTATGTTGTTGAATGTGCTACAAAAAAACTCTTCTGAACAGTTAGCATTGCAGGAAGAAACTCTCCAAGAGTTGCTAGAAGTCATCTCTGAAAGTTTGGCTTTCTCCTGGAAGCTCATATTTCCATCATAGTTTTAACTGCCTTTTTGAATCCTCTTGATAGGAAGTTACATGTCTTCTTGCCTTGGCTGCATTTAAACTTTTCCACTTATTGCCTTTCTTTTTCCCCTCTAATCCAACCTCTGAACCATACTCTAGTGAGGGTGCTTGATATGCCAATTGTGTCCTCTTACTTCCCACCTAGAGATCCTTTAGGGGCTCCATATTACCTCTAAGGTTAAATTTCAGCTACTCCCCCGAATTTCAGTGTTTTACCATCTGACATATCTAGTTGGCCTTGTTTCTTCATACTTTTTATACTTGTCCTTTACCTCATGAAGGAAATAGGAGGATGTGGTTCAGGGTGTGCTGTAAGCATTTCATGCTCAGTCTCCACTATCAAATTGTATTCCATTTCTTTTCCTTTCAGAGGCTGACATGACTGTTCCTTACAATGTAAGGACAAAGGTAGCCTCATAATGAGTAGTGAAATCAGGAGCAACCAGACCAGCTTTCAGCCGGGCATCTGCCTCAGGGAGACTTATCTTTGGCTGTGCTTGCCCTACGATTTTTTTTTTTATTTTAATCCCACCCCCTTTCGTAGCCAGTAAGTAGCTACATTTTCCCAGAACTTGTTCTTAGTGTTTATTCTTATCCTTACTGTTTAGAAGCTGGCCCTTAAGCCCCTTTCTGTCTTTGCAGTCTGACCCTGTCTCTGCAGTGACTTGTTGGTAGTCATTTATTTTTGTCCCTAGTCATTATTTCCAGACTTCATCATATCCATTTTGACGCCCCTCCCTTAGACTGTTACAAACCACTAGCACTCATATGAGAGGCCACATGCTATAGTGGTTAAGAGCACAGGCGCTATAACCAGACTTTATGGGCTTGAAACCCAGAACTGCAATGTGCTGGCTGTGTGACTGAGATAAGTTACATAACCACTCCATGCCTCAGTTTTCTTATCTGCAAAATGGAGGTAGAATAGTACCTCCTCATAAGGTTGTTATTATACTTACAAGTATAGTAATTAGTTATTCTTCTCAGATTAGCTGGTCTGCCTCCATTGAATCTAATCACCAACACTATTGCTCTTCATTAAAACTCCTGACCCATTTTTGGGCTTGGCCAGACCCTGAGCTGGATTAGTTTTTCTCAGTTAAAGCTTATATCTGTTTTCCTTTTCTCCCTTTCAAAGTCAAACTGTTCTTTGATTTTTATCTCTAGCCCTATAATCTTTGATTTCTCTCACCCACATGGATGGCCAACTTTTCTGAAATGTCATGGCCCTCATTGTGCTAGCTACCTATTTTGATGCCAAATCTGGTACTGGTAAAACCAGTCACTTAACCAGTTGTTACCTCTACATCTTAATCTCTCCAACCAAAATTAAAACTTGTGGATGTGAAGGATCCAAGGTCATCTTTTTGAATCATTCATAGGCTACAGAACAGTAATACTGAATAAATGTTTGTCTGACTAAATTGTTTGAATAACTTCTAGACCTTTCTTAAAGAGCCTAGAAGACTTCCAGAATGGTTTTGGAGGTATTGGCTTTAGAAAACAGTGCTTAATAGATGAAAATGGCCTGATTGCCAGTGTCCCATATGCTTCTCAAGAATGACGTATGGTTGGTCTGAAATTTCTGAAGATAGGAAGAACCTTCCTGTTATCACTGTCTGTGCCTTTAGGAACAAGTGAGTTCATAGGCTCTGTAGCAGACATAGCCACCAAAATGAAAAAGGGTATAAAGAAAAAGGATTATGATAAAAACAAACCAGGTGAAGTATTTGGAGTGCTAGACCCAAAGAGTCTGACCTAGGAGGTGACTTCTTTTCCAGGCTCTAACTCATTGAGCAGGTCATCTCTCCCCTTGCGCCTGAGCTTCCTAATGTGTAAAACGAAAATCTGGACTAGATCTTGTCTTGGTTTTCTCTATATGATGTTCTTTTTTTTTTTTTTTTTCAAACTACGGTGTTGCTTTACATTTATTTTTATACTTTTTCTTGTGAGATTGCCTTTGAGCCTTGAAACAAGGATTTTCCTCACTAAACCAGTTTCTCCCCCATCACAACCAATGACACCACCAATCACTCTTTGGTTAAGCAAGAAACCTGGGACGTCTTGATTCCTCCTCTTGTTTACTCCTCCCATCTACTCCATGAGTGAATCCTATCAGTTTTGTTCCGAATGTAAATCCCAAATATATCTTCTAGATCTCTGGCCTATCCACCTTCTTCTGTCTCTTCGATCATCAACTTAAGCCAAGTCACAACTTTTCATTTAGATTATTGAAATAGTCTCCTTATTGTTCTCCACGTTTTCATTGTTGCTCCCCTCCAATCTATTCTCAGCACTGCAGCCAGGACTATCTTGTAAAAACACAAATTTGATTACACTTTTCTTGTGTGTCTATCATTGACATTGTTTAGAATTGCCAGGGCATGGTGATAATGAGAAGCAGCCTCTGCCCTGCTGTCTTGACCAAACTTTAGGAGAGCTTGACTGGGGTGAACCAAGGTCTGTGGCCCTTCTAGCTGTGGTTTTGAGGCATTTCAACCATAAATGGCTATTAGGGGTTGAATTGTGTCCCCCGAAAGGTAGATTGAAGGCCTAGCCCCAGTGCCAGTGAATGTAATCTTACTTAGAAATAGGATCTTTGCAGATATAATCAAATTAGAATGAGGTCATATTGGATTATGGTAAGCCCCAGTCCAATTTGACTGCTGTCCTTATAAGAGGAGGAGAGACACAAGCACATAGGGATAAGGCCATGTTATGGTAGAGGCAGAGATTGGAATGATGCATCTATCAATCAAAGAATGCCAAGGATTGCCAGCAACACCAGAAGCTAAGAGAAAGGGATGGCATAGATTCTCTCCTAGAGCCCTCAGAGAGAGAGGATGGCCCTTCCAACACTTTGATTCCAGACTTCCAGCCTATAGAACTATGAAAGAATAAATTTCTCTTGTTTTAAGCCACCCAGTTTGTGATAATTTGTTACAGCAGCTCTAGCAGCAAACTAATACAATGTGTCTTCTGCCAGGGGAACTTGATCACCCTGGTAAGCGGTAGTCTTGGCCCATCTTATCCCAAATCTGAAAGGGGAGAAGGGATTGAAAGGTCCCAAAGATTTTGGCCTGTTTACTTAGGAGCCCTTCCACAGAACAAATAAACTCCTGAAGATTAACTGCTGCAGAGATTCTGTGCTTTGGACAGATTTGCACTTGCCTCTCCCCACAGCAGTCTGTGCACTGAGAACGGTCCAAGCTGAGAAGGAATTCCCTCAAGGAGATTTGTAAGCACAAGGGGCCCCTGGAAAACTAACAGGGAGAAGGTTAGAGCTGGAGGAGACTAACTGGATCTCTGAACTTCTGGTTATTGCTTGAATGTTGGGGGTAGGGTGCAAGTACTGTATTTGGGGGATGTACCATGGGCCTTCATTTGCATCTTGAGTTGTGTCAGGGTACTCTGGTTATGGTACAACTTTGTCAACATGGAACACAGGAAATCTGGCAACTAGTCTGCATTAATCAGATTAGGTAGAATTAGCTAACTTTCAAATGAAAGAATCAGAGAATACTTCACAAGCAAAAAATGATAGCTACACTGAATTACTTGCTATTTGTAAAACCAAACAACTAACCACTCATGATGTGTGTCCCAAGGTATGATAATAGCTAGATTTTAGCATTTTCTGTTCAGATTTATCTGGTTGCTTCTATTTATCATATAAAAAAAGGGATCAGGATCAGAAAATCTCAATACTCTTTATCTTTTTCCATTTGATGAAGATTTGTTTTAAAATATAGTGAGAGAGTAGCACTGACATATATACACTACCAAATGTAAAATAAATAGCTAATGGGAAGCTGCTGCATAGCACAGGGAGATCAGCTCAGTGCTTTGTGACCACCTAGAGGGGTGGGATAGGGAGGGTGGGAGGGAAGCTCAAGAGGGAGGGAATATGGGGATATGTGTACATATAGCTGATTCACTATGTTGTACAGCAGAAACTAATACAACATTGTGAAGCAATTATACTCCAATAAAGATGTGACAAAAAATTTAAGTATTACATATGTGTTTGTAAATGTGCACACACACACACACACATACACACATACAGTTGACCCTTGAACAACATGGGTTTGAACTGTACTGGTCCACTTATACGTGGTTTTTTTTCAATACTAAATACTACAGTACTATACAGTCCGGGGTTGGTTGAATCTGCAGGTGCGGAACTGTGAATTCAGAGGGACTGGCTCTACAGATAAATTATACTCGGATTTTCGACTGTAGGGAAGGTTGGTGCCCCTAACTCCCTGTGTTGTTCAGGGGTATACTGTATACAGTAACTCTCAATATTGCATATAACGTCCTTTTAGGGTTCAATTCTTTATATTTTAAAATATAAGTATAATGTTCCAATGTACAAAGCATATTCACGTATCAGTTGCTGTGCTATTTTTTTCCCCATTTTAATCACCCTAGAATGAAGAAAACTGTATGTAGATTTAAACATCTCACTTAATTTCTACTCTATTCAAAAAGAAATCCATTTATTTATGAAATAACTTAGTTATGAATTCTCTAATCTTCTCTGTTGCTAGGTTTTAGGAGGACAAAAAAGAAATAAAATGAAGCATGAAGTAGAAGAGAGAGTAGAATTTACACCAAAATAGTGGACTCATATTTTATCAGAGCTTGCCTATACTTCTGCTGATACATTTTTCCCACAGCTCGACATTTTAAAGGCTTATTTTAAATTTATCTCTCCTGTATTAACAGGTGAGAAGTGGCCAATTCAATGTATAGAAACTACTATGGCCACTTTCATCTGGTATTTTCTCTTAAAGGTAATAGGATTTCTGGGACCCTAGACATATAATGATTAGAATTCATGCTAGCAGTTCTATATGGAGCCATTACAATTTATCCCTTCAATGCATTTTTTGGTGTGTGTCTAAGTACTGGGTATCCCTATAGCTATTAACTTAACTGAATTTTATGCCTGAGTATTCCTTTTAACTAACAAATGAAAGTCCTTTAAAAAACTTCATTTTCAAAAAGAGCAGAAAACACTTAATATTCCTTTGTGATCCATAGCACACACACTCTTGACTTTTGATTCTTCAAAGTCTTGATATTTTATAAGCATGAGTTCCTATTCTTTTTTTTTTCCATGCAAAAAACTGACTGATACCATTGTATTGGTTCTTGCCTTTTGGTCTTTGGCTTTTCTCAGCTGTGCTCATTTGTTATTGAGTACTTAAGAACTGCTTTTTCCTATCAAAAATACATATTTCCCCTAAATTTTTGCTTCAGGCGACTCACTTCTGGTTTCAGTGTTGTTCCAGCTTGCTGAGCATTCCAGAGGGATGGCGTCCAAGTTAGCCAAGGTTTTAAAATGTTGACCATATTGACCTGAATTCTTTCCAGATGCTTATTTGCATACTTTCAACAAAAGTAGTTATTTCTCATCAAAAACCCCAAATCTAGAAATATTGGGGCAAGATTATGTTTTTTTCTTGGTGAGATCTTGATCTTAGCATTTTACTTTCCCTTCCTGGTTTGCAGCCGGACCTTTTTAGAAGTTAGAGGAGAGAGATAGAATAATGGCACATGGGAAGGGACATGACAAAAACAATCCCTAGAGCGAAGGTAGTGAAAGATGGAGTTAGGCTGGCATCGACCACTAAGAAGCTTGAAGGACTTTGGTATGTGACTTTGTGAGTATTGCTTTGTCATCTATAAAATAAGGGTGTTGGATCAGGTGATTTCTAAGGGTCTTTCTTGCTCTCTGACATAAGCTGTCTTCATAACCCATGACAACAAAGTCTCCAGAGAATAAAGGAGTTGAAAACATTTTTGAAATTTACCTAGCTTATATATTCCTAAACATTCCCAAATTCTGAGTTGGAATCTCTTGAGTAAATGCCATTAGCAACTAGATTTCCCTTGACTTATGAGAAACGCACAGAAGTTGACCTTCCTTAATGTAATTATTAGTAAAAGCATATAAATGACACATTGGAATGTCAGAAAATCAATAGCTTCATTTTTCATGTGTATGAATGTTTCTTATTAAGATTAAAATGTTCCACAGATATTATCTCATTTGTTCTTACAACATCCGGATGAAGTAGTCGGTAGTAGTAATCCCATGCAAATAAGTGGAGTCCTCTTAGTAACTCTGTTTCTTTGGATCCTTTTGGCTTTGGGCCTATTAGATGATTTTACTCAGGTAAATGAATTCATGAATAAGGTTAAAAGAAAAAAGGCAAGGCTATTAATGACATCTTATATAATTGAGACATTTTATGAAATCTAAGTGATTCATTCAGAGTCAGATAGGGCATGGATTATGAAATGAGTGTCACCAAATGAACCCTTCAATGCTTTGGGTGTGACTCTGTAAACAATGAAGATGGGGCAGGAAGTGGAGAGTGGATTTGAATAGGAGGGGTGGCAGTTATTAAAGAAGACTATCAAGGATATTAATTCTATTTACATAAGTATTCGGTAGGTTTGTCATTCATTCATTAATTCATTCATTCAAAAATATTTGTTGAGCACCTATGTACTATCTGCTGGGTATTGTGGGAAATAGGGATACAGCAGTAAAGAAACCAGATACATTCTGATAGGGGATAGGGGAAAGAAACTATACAAATAAAAAGTAAACTAATAAATATGATTATTTAGATTAAGATCTAACAATAAATACTGTGAGTATTATGATCCAGAGTGACTGAGGTGTAGGCAGGGCTGGTTCTGTTAACGAGGTAGAACCCTCCCCTGAAGAACGGACTTTGGAGATGAATCCTAAGTGATAAGAAGGAACCAGTCACAGGAATGTAGAAGAAGAGCATTCCAGACAGAGGAAAGGGCAAGTGCAAAGACCCTGAGGTGGGCAGAGTTTGGAATGTCTGAGAACAAACCACAAAATCAGAATGACTAGAGCAGAGGGGGTGGGGTGGGCGGTTGACAAGACATAAGGCCTTGTAGGCCAGGGCCAGGAATTTGTATTTTAAGTGTAATGGAAAGCCATGGGAGGATTTTAAACAAGGAGTGGCATGGTCTGATTTACGTTTTAAAAAGAGCTCCGTGAAGAATGGACTATGGCTTATAGAGGAGTGAGAGTAGAGGCAAGGAGACTGCTCCCTTAGTCCAGATGGAAGATGATGGGGGTTTGAATTTGAATAGAAGCAGGGGCTTTCCAGGAGAGAAATTTAGGGCTGATATTTAGATTAACGGATCAGAACAAAGAGGGAAGAAAATGGACCCTGATTCACTGAATTATTGCCTTATGAAGATAGAAAACTAACAAGGAGCAGAAAAAAAGAGGGGCACTAGGTTCTGAAACACAAGAACATCTGGCAGTTTCTTGAGTGCCCCTTAGTAGAAGGACTATAAATTAAGAAAGCCAGATTTCCTTTTAGTACAGTAGAATCTATCTGCACCCATGCAGCTGGTCGCTATTGGCCAGGGAGAAGTGTGAAGAGCAGAGAAGAATCACACCTCATACTAGGAATGATAAATGGCTTGAAATTCAAGAGCCACAGACAATGACAGTTTTGACTGTGTCCCACATATGTGACTATCAAGTAAGAATACAAGAATAACACAAGGAAAAGAGTGAAAAGATCTGTAGATCAGAAGCTCAGTGGATCTGACCACTAATCCACTGGGTGACTTTGCACAAGTCATGTCTCTGTGAGCCTTCTCATTGTGAGATGACAGCTTGGACTGAGTTCTCCCTAAGGAATTTTTTTAAACTATCTCATATAGAAATCTCAAATCAACACTCTTGCTTTCCAAAAATATGCTCTCTAAAGCAGTTGTTCTCCATTGGGGCAATATTGCCCCCCAGGTGACATTTGATAATGTCTGGAGACACGTTTGGTTGTCACAATTGGAGGTTGAGTGTGGATTGCTACTGGCATCTAGTAGGTAGAGGCCAGGGATGCTGCTAAACCTCCCACAATGCACAGGACGGCCCCCACACATACAAACAACAATTAATTAAACTGTCCAAAATGCTAACAGTGTTGAGGTTGAGAAACCCTGGTCTAAAGGAAATGACAGAAATGTTAACAGGTCGCTTCTGGATGGGATTATTATTCTGGATGGGATGTGATTTTTTTCTTGTTGAAAAAAAAAAGTTCTGTCTTTTCCAAACATTTAATATTGAACACTTACTTTACAAGCATTAAACAAATGGACAAGCACACACAGAAACTTGACAACTGAAAAGCAAACAACACCACCACCAAACAATGTCTCCCAGACCTGGGTCCTGAGTCTTCCTGATAGCAGACATCAGAGGCAATGTGCCTTAAGTCCTCTCCAAAGTGAGTCAGGGCTGGCAGCGGGAGAGGGTCCAGGGCTCTTTGATCTGACAGGCTGCAGAATGTCTTACCTAGCAAACGTTCAAGATTTCCAGTGAATCGTTTGCCTGTGGCTTTGCTCTGCTCGCTCAGGTCCTCTTGGGTTTTGGTTCTAGAGAGGCTGAAGAGGAAAAACAAGCTGTTCTGTTTCTCTTTAATTTACACTGTCATTGAGCAATATCTAGAACCCTGGCTGCTGCCCCTTCTTCTCTGCAGCTGGACCAGTGTGGAGTGTGTCAGAACCCAGAAGAGTCTCTAGGAGTTCATTATTTTAATATTAAATTTAATATTAAATTTTAATATTAAAGTATTTAAATATTAAACATTAAATAAGATTGCAGGTTATATTCAGAGAGAGTAGATATGCTCCCCTAGCACCATAAGGGTAGCCAGGAATAAAATAAAAAATACTTTTCAGTGAGGAGAATTGTCCAAACTGAAGACATAAGGAAACATTTCTCACTTGCCTCATGTTTAGTGAATGTCTCACTCTCACCCTCTCTCTGCAAAATTCCCAGTCACTTTCATTACTTTACCTCAGCCCAACCAAATGAGAGTTAAATCTCTTACCTCTCCTGTGGAACAGTAATGTCTCCATGTCCCACTCAGTAAAGCTAAACATAAAGTTATGCGCTTGTTAAATAATTCAGGTTACATTGTTTTTGAGATTTCAGGGTCACAGAGAAATTCTGACCTGAATAATCTGGATGAACTGTCACAATTGTGCACTGCTTTGTCTGTTCAAATTTGGCAAATGCTGACCAGCACTCATCCAACAGGTAAACCTGGAGTCTGGCTCACACAGCAAAATAGAATTTCAGGCTCAGTGATTTGTAATCTGTTACTACTTGCCATTTTCTATTGGAAGAGGGCAGTTTGCTTCATTGATCTCTATTTCTATTTCATCTTTTGAAAAATTGGGATGATAATGGTTATCTGGCTTACATGCTTGTCAGGAGGAGTTATTTTAAAGCACTTTGCAAATATAAAAATGTTGAACGAAATTGCAGCGTCATCTAGATGCTGTACCACCTGTCTCCTTTGGGGAATCCATCAAAATCCACACCTCTCCCAGGCTGATTTTTCTAGTCCTAATCTCCTATTCTCTCTTTTGTTGAAAGGTATTTAGATCTCCTTTTAAAATGTTTATTGCATGTGTATATGTGTTTGTCACGCAAAAGAATTCTGTTAAAATATTAATATCTTGAAAACTGTGTTTATAAGTTAAACATTTTATCCTGAAAAGTTGTGTAATTTCCCTTTTTAAGAATTCTCTTGCATTTCTTATTTGCATAAAAAATGTAAGCGAAAGTGTATTTTTCTCTCTAAATGGAAGAGTCTACTCGGCAATCATAAGAATTCTTGTTTGAAAAACTGAATTTTTTCAGTTGTTTGAAATTATTTTCAAAATTTCAGTTTCAGAAAAAACTGAATTTTTTCTTGTTTGAAAAACTGAAAAACTGTGACTAAGGAAGTCACATAACTTTTCAGTTGGATACCTTACTGAATTCAAATGAACATATTTTGATATAAGGAATGAGGTGAGCATCTTTTTCTTCTATAACTCTTTAAAGTGGACTTCATTTAGATTTGAGACACTAGAGTGAAAACGTTTCCTTTAGAGGAAAACATTTATTTTATAAAGAGTAGACTGGAATAGTCAATAGAATGAGAGAGATAATTTTACACAAACAACTTCAAGTTTTATACTAGAAACTTTATCTGGCCCCTTTTTCCCACAGTCTTAAGGAATCAACTCACATACCACCTATTTCGTGATACCCTCTGTAATGACCAGGTTCCATTCTGAGCTCCTACACCACTCAGTGTTTCTCATAAGGAACCACAGTAGTGGATAATACTCAGAAGCAGAGAATCCAAAAGGCAAAGAACAGGACCTAGAAAAGAAAAACTGAAATGGGCAGACAGAGAAGAACCTGCAAAGCAGACACCAAACCCAGAAAAATATGGTATCATAGCGACCACAAAAAGAGAATGGTTAAATTTTGAAAATTGAGATGAAGAAAAATCATCCATCTATAATTCTGCTATCTAAAAAAGAAAACACACATAAAAAAAGAAAAGAAAAGAATGGCTAAAAAAAAAAGAGGGTACTTGTCAGTCAACCATGTTGAATGCTGTGAAGATTAAGAAGTGTCCAGATAGATTTAGCAATAAGGAGGTCACGGATGCTGGGTGCAAAACCCAGACCTCAATGTATTTAGGAGGCATTAGCTATTTTGAAACATACTAATTTCAGGTTGAATTTAGGGAAGAATCCCATCGTTTGAAAGATTTTATTTGAGGAATAATATTCCTCATTAATAATTCATTCTTAAATAGGTATGTGAGAAGGAGCCTCTGGGCCTGATGTGTCCTTGATTGAAAGAAAAATAAATAATAGTTATGTCTGATAACCATGACCCATCATCCCACACTTGTTTGTAGCTTTCTACAGCTCAAAACATTGTTGAAAACACTAATTATTGCAATATCCCCAGGAGGCAGGTATTAATACCTGCTATATACACCTTTCAAACTGATGATTTGATGAAAGCAATTCTGTCATGAGTCATAAGTTACCACTACTTACTTCCCCAGAGTCAAATTGCACAGGGATCTATCTGATCACGGAAGCAATGCATGAATGTACCACAGCATTGCACATGTGTGTATAAACATTTCCGGCCAGTGATCTTTATTTAACTTTGGTGAGATAAAAGTTAATGCTCTCCTATGTCCTTATATATCCTGAGTCAGCCTCATGCACCTCAACTTTGCCCTAATGTGCTCTCAATTTGTATCTTTGACAAAGCTGTTGTCATTTTCTTCCTCTGGGTGTTTATCTCCTGTCTGCTTCCACAGGTGGTATTTTGCAACTTTCACCAGATCTCTTCAATTAAACTTCACTTTACCAACCATGGAAACTTGATGATTATTGTTTTACTTTTCTGATTGCATTGGACCCTGTGAGCACACCGATTAGCCAGAGATGCTTGGATTTGATATTCCCGGTAAATGAGTATTTCCAATCAGATACACAACAATGACAACAGCAGGACTGTTTTTGGACTTCTAGAGAGAGGAGAAGTTAACAGCTGTGTTTAGGTTTCTGCTCTTTTTCTCTAGACCATACAGTGGGTTTTTGCGGAAGTGGGGGAACCAGAACTGAGCAAATTAAACTATTAATTTTAAGAGATCACAGCAGTGGAAAGAAAGGCTGATAAAATGAAAGTAGTGTATTAGTCTCACTATGGGCGGTAGTAATAAATAGAACAACTATGTCAACAAATAACAGCAGGTAACATTTAATTAGGGCTTACTCCAAGCCTGCATTATTTTTAGCTTGTTTAATTTTCACAATCTTGTGAAGTAGGTCCTGTCCCATTTTAGAGCAGAGCCATCCCTGGATCAGCAAGGTTACAGTGACTTACCAAAGGTCAACAGAGGTAGTGAGTTCAGAGTTGGGGTTTAAACCCAGGTTGTCAATTTCAAACTGATATTCCATAATTCTCCCTCTACTTCTCTACCTTTCAGGCATACTTTTAAATACCGGAAGGTTTGGTCACAGAGTTAGAGACGATAAAAGATCACAAACAAGTCAGTGATAATTACAACATGATCATTATTACTGTCTAACAATATCTCACAGTGCTGTTAAAACACCCATAGTTACTGTTTGATCCACTTGGTTGCCCTTGAACATTGATTCGTTGTTTAAGTTGAACTGCCTCCTGCCCTGACTAAATCCTCTTATATACTCCAAGGCAAAGGTCTTGCAGTTTCTAATAAAAAAGCACTTTATTTTTGGTCACTGGTTTCACATTATATAATTCTTTTTAAGCTCTTGTGTGCACCAAATTTACTCCATTCTATGCTGTGTTATGTGAGTCACTCAACTTTTGCTCTCTGATATATCATAGAAAGAGTGCTCTTATATAATTGACATATTTTAATGTAATTTACATTTCATGTATATTGCAGTACACATTTGTATCATACTATATTGTTTGAGAATCAATCGATATTTCTGGTAGCTGTAAGCTTGAGATTATACATGAAAATCACTCACATTTATTATTACTAGGGGAGAGATAGATAATTAGTTTGATTCACAAACACTTGAATACTTATTGTGTCTACATTGTGTTAGGAATTGGGATACAAGGAATATACAACCTAATCTATCAAAGACTTCTCTAGTAAAAATATAATCATAGTGGGATAATTGGTATAATAACAGTTTGTTAACTGTAGAATAGAAATAAAAGACCCAACTAAGTTTTGAGGAATTATTAAAGAAAATGAAACTGAGACATGGCACTTGAGCTGTCTTTCAGATTAAGGAGAAAGTTACCAAGTAGACAGTGAGGGTTCAAATGTAGGACTTACAAGCAGAGAGTACAGCATAAACAGAGGCATAGAGGCACAACAGGATTTGGAGGTGGGTATGGTTGAAGCTTCCACTGCATGGTCAGAGTAGTGGGTTGCAATGAGGGGAGGTTGGAAAGTGGATGGAGACTGGATTGAGAAAAGTCTTCCAGACCAGATGAAAAATTTGGCCTTATTTAAGCAACAGGGAACCATAGAAAGTTTTAAATCATCATTAGCTTTATATTTTATAATAGTAATTGGGTTTTCCATAAGAAACTTGGATTAGAAGTTGATGGGAGCAGATTCCAAGGGACTAATTCATCAAACTTGAGTGCCAATAGTTCAAGAGACAATAAAAGTCACAATTAACACAGTGGCCGTGGATTCCAAAGGCATTTCAGAGTCTCAAAAAATGGACTCAAGATACCAGTGGGGATGGGAGGAAGAGAGAAAAATGAGGGAAAAGAAGGAGTTAATGTCTTTAGTGATTGATAGTGCTTTTGCTACAAGTGGTGATACTGGAGGGAGAATAAATTGGGGGAAGAGAGAAAGATATGCGCAGAATTCTAATTTTAATGTATTGAGCTTGAGATGCTAGTGGAACATCCAAGAGCCTAGGCCCTCTTTGATTGTCACTTCCTAGGTGATCAAACTCCTGGTAATAACTCCAATCACACTTATCAGCTGTAGATAAAGAAGAAACTTTGAGTCTTGCATACCAATCCTTAACTCTGCCATTTTGTATTTTTACAAATGCTAGTTTTTTGTTATTTGACGAGATTGGCTTAAAACTTCCCCTATATTTTCCTAATTGCAGTAACCTAGGGAAAGCATTCAATTGTGTTGATAGAATTGTTAGCTACAATCTGCCTCTAATGATAATAGTTTAGAATCATGAAGCAGCTATATTTTAGCCCGAGAGAAAACAAACTTTATCCCGAACACGTGTTCTTTTGCCTTTCTCATCTGATGTTGCTTGAAAATTTTATTTTTCCATTTTGAATAGTGGATTCTGCCAACTGTTTTAAAAGCTTTTCTCCTTTTAGGGGAGGAGAGGAACAGTTTTTCCTCCCTTTTGTCCGATAGCTGAGAAGTGAAGATTTAATCGGTGAGAAAAATATACACACTACAAACCTCAGAATGTTCCTCCTGCTTTTAATGTTTGATGTGCCTGACAGATTACCCTTTCAAAACAGGATAATAGGATAGGTGGTGCTGGAAAAAAACTTTTCCATCCAAGGCAAAACCTCATGGACATTGAAAAGAACTGGCATTAGCCTAGACATTTGGGGGAGGGGAAACATATCCTTGGGGCATAGATTCTATAGTGAAAGGCTTCCATCTCTTTAAACATACACTCTAGGCTCACTCCAAGAAGTGTAATGGAAAGAGCATTGAAAAATCAGGAGACTTGGCATCTGTCTCTGACTCTGCCACCTTGTGGGATGCGTAAATCTTACCACGCTCCGTGCTTCAGCATCTTCCTTTGCAAAGGTTAATGGTATTATTTCTGACTTTAACCCAAAATAAATACAATATTTTTTTGAACACCAGCTACTTTCACATATATTTTGGCACTCAATATAAATTGACAATGAAAAAACCCCAAAGTCACGTTACCCATTGTTTACTAATGAGAAAACGAAGGCTCAGAGAATTTAAGAGATTTACTCAGTATCAGGCAGTTCGTGAGCACTTTTGAGGCAAGGTCTTCCTTTAACCAGTGTCCTTTCCATAACACTGCACTGCTGCTAAGCAATTTCTATTATTTGGCTAGAAGAACACAACAGTTAGATGCATCTGAAACAATAAAACTACCTACTTTTCCTTATCTCAGGCAGAAACAGAGGATGATGAGCAACTTTGACTAAGAATTTAATGAAGTCTTCAGGACAAGTAATCTCAAAGCTTTGACTGGCTGCTTGGGTTTCTAGAAAGTGACCATGAAGAGGTATTATAACTCGGCAACAGGATCTTTCTTATTCCTGCCAAGACTGAAGATGCACAATTTTAAAGCTAAGGAGGATATAAAACACTGAATCCATTGTCTAAGAGAGGTGCCTTGCAAATTATGAGTTAGAAAAAATGTTTAGCTTCTACCTTGTCATTTTATGGACTTTATATCTTTGAGAATTAATGTTTTTCCTTTGGAGGGGTGGATATGTGTTCAAGCATTGTGTGTGTGCATATACACACATGCACTTATTTTGATAGTGACTGATGGACCATCTGTAGAATAAATCAAGAGAAGGGACTGACTCATACTGGAGGTGAGATCTGAAAAGAGACCAGTTGCTTAGAAATCCTTTCTCTACTCCCTCATCTGCCCTCAACTCTTCTGAAGGCCCTGAGGAGTCAAGCGCTGTCACTGTCTTTTCTTTGGAAGTCCTCAGGAGGCCATCCAATAAGGAATGGCTTAGGCTTTGTGATGGGTATAGGATGGGGGTGGGTGGGAAGGGCAGAGGAGAGACCAGTGCTCTGGGTTGGAGAGGGGATAGAGAGTGGCCCACTGATATTAAAAGAACAGTCCCTTTATGGAAGGGGAACACTTGACAATGATAGAATGGGAAGGAAGGAGAAACAGTCAAGAAACAAGAAGAGCCCAGAAGGAGGCCCCACTGTGAATAGCTGACTCTTCTGGAGTCCTTAGACGTGGGTGCAAAAGCTTATTTAGGTTTAGGTTCTTCTCCCTACCCATGATGATTCTGCCACATGCATATCTTTCAAATTGATTCCATCTACTTCCCTCTGATCTAATGCCACTATTTTATTAGTCTAGGACCACTCTCCTCTTTCCTGAGGTTACTGCCACAGAATCCTACCTGAGCTCCCAGCATCAGGTCCTCAGCCATTTTCATCTCTTGATACGTTCCACATAATACAGCCAGAGAGATCTAAAATGCAAATCAGATCTTGTGGCGTCCCAGTCTCAAACCCTTTCATTGCCCTCCACTTTTCCCTCATGGTCCAGTTCAAGCTATCGAGTGTGGGGGAATAAGTCCCTTTCTGATTTTTCTGCTTATTTCTCCTGCCTCAGGCCTTACCACCCTCTACCTCACAGAAGATGTCACAGCCACAGTGAGTTCCTAGTAGGACTTTGTTGCACTTTCTTCTCTATCCTCAAGGCTGTTCTCTCTGCTGTGAGATTCTCTTCCCCTTTCCCATGAAGAGTCCCTGTAAACATTTCCCTGAATAATATGTGATAATCCTTTAGGTTTCAGAGAAGATGTCACTTGCCCTGGGAACATTTCCCTGACTCCTCATTGCAAACATGTTCCTCTTTAAGTTCCCATAGCACCTGGTGATCACATCATAGGATTTATCACACTTTCTTGTGGTAGCCTGTTTTCTTGTGTGTATTCTCCACTAGGCTTTAAACTTCTCAAGTATAGAGTCTTCTTTGTTCATCATTGTAACTCCTTTTCCCGAGAACAGCTTCAGATATATGACACTCAAAAGCAGTTTGTCCTTCTTTCCTTTCTGTGGAGGAAATAAACGGCTATTTAGCATTATCCATAAAATAGCTCTCCAGCTAAAGACAGCTAAGGAACTCATGTAGTCTTATTTTGCCTCAAACAAATAATTCTGCCTCTTGAATCTTTCATTCATCAAGACTTTATCTTGGAGCTCTAAAAACGGACTGTTTTCTCCTGGGACATCCCAGTCCTAAATTCTGCTTTATTCCATAGATTAAATTTACCCTTGGGCCAAATTTCCATATCTGTGGCCTGTGAAAATTGAATTTGGGATTGAAAACCTGTAAGTAGTTGGCAGTGGTGTGTGTGGGGGTGGGGAATAAGAGGGTATGGGGCTCATACTGATTATTATTTCTTTGGGAATTTTTTTGTGGATCCTGAGAAATGCTCAGGATCTCCCAGATAAAAATGGTTTCGATTTTGTGGTCAGCTCCTTTTCTCAAATTTACTGCGTACTCCTCCACTTCTTCTCAAACCCCCAAGCTGAACTTCCCTCTTCAACATGTTCCCCTCTGACCCACACTCAGTCACATAGCTTTATCTGTGGAGAAAATATATTCCTTGACACAACAGAGGTAGGAACTCCTACTTCAAGAAACAGTACCATGTTTCTTGTACTTCTGTCTCTGTCTAAATTCTCCCCTTTCCAATTAAAATGGAAAGTAGATTAGAGCCATATTCTAGTATGGATATGATCAGAACAAAATAAAGCAAGAGGATCGCTTCAGGCATAGAAGCTTACACTGTAAAATTCAATTATTATAAATAATTATTGCTTAAGTACAATATTCTTAACCTGCATTCTTAAATATTTTGGGTCTATAGAAATTTGTTTGTTCATTTGTCATTATTACACGGGATCTGTTAGCTCAGTGGATTCTGAAATGGTCGGCTAGCCTTCTGATCCAAGATGGCAGACTAAACATTTGTATTTACTAACTGTGCTTCCCCACACCTCCCTGAAATAAAAGTATAGATGTACAAAATGAGATAAACTTATGAAGCAAAGGAAAGAGACCTTATCAGCAGAGAGGAGATTTTTAAAAATTTTAGAAAATGAGAGGTCATTTGAATAGTAGAATATAGAAGTATCAGACGTGTGGAAAACCAACAGCATGAACAAGGCAATCCGCCCCCCCAAACCAAATTAACCCTTGTAGAAAATGGAATTTGAGAATACAGACGTGAACTAAAAAATAAATGATTGAAACCAATAGCTTCTGTTTAATATATTCAGAGAGAATTGGGAAATCATTAAATTCATAAAGTAAGAGCACAGTGCAGTGAAAAAAGTGTCAGTGGATGTGTGTGTGTGTGTGTGTGTGTGTGTATGTGTGTATGTGTGTTTGAATATATATGGGTAAGAACCAGGAAAATCTTCATAAAGGAAGTGCTGGGCTGAGCTTATTGAAAAAGTAGATGTACTGTTCTTCAGGTGGATAGGGGCAGGGCATTTGGGGCAGAGGAAGCAACGTAAAACAGTGAAGTCTAGGAAACTACAGGTAACTGCAGAGAGATTATAGGGCTGATATGTGCATAGAAAGAGGTCAATCTGCTGAGATGAACAGGGGCTAGCTCATAAAGGGCTCCAGACTTTTGAAGCCATGCTAAATAGTTGGCATTTTATCTTCTCAGTAATGAGAAACAAACACCTTTGTGGAGATGTTTAATTGAGGAAGGGATTTATATGATCAAATATGCTTCAGGTTGATTGCCCTGAGTGCTGTTTGTTAGATGGATTGCAAAGGTTAAGGCCTGAAGCAGGAAAAAGAACCAATCAATGAGAGAGCTTGAACTAAAGTGGTGGCATTGGGACAGGACTTAGTGAGACTAGTGGCAACGTTCATCTAGACAGAGAATACAGGATGAGGAGCAGATTTCAGAGGAACATAATGAGTCCTTTTTTTAGCTCTTTGTGAATGTTCAGAAATGGCAGCTGGTGTTGCATAATTGCAAAATTGGGGCTTAGCTAGTTATTGGCTTCTAAGAACATAAATGCATTCCTTTTTTCCTCTGGCCTACTCTTTGAAAAATGACACCAAGGGGTGGGGCTGAAAGGGGTATTTTTTGTTTTTTCAAGCTAAGAATTTCTTTTTCTTTTTCTTTTTTTTTTTTTACATCTTTATTGGAGTATAATTGCTTTACAATGCTGTGTTAGTCTCTGCTGTATAACAAAGTGAATCAGCTATATGTATGCATGTATCCCCATACCACCTCCCTCTTGTGCCTCCCTCCCACCTACCTTATCCCACCCCTCTAGGTGGTCACAAATCACCAAGCTGATCTCTCTGTGCTATGCGGCTGCTTCCCACTAGCTATCTATTTTACATATGGTAGTGTTTATATATGTCCCTGCCACTCTCTCACTTCATCCCAGCGTAACCTTCCCCCTCCCCATGTCCTCAAGTACATTCTCTACGTCTGCATCTTTATTCCTGTCCTACCCCTAGGTTCATCAGAGCCTTTTTTTGTTTGTTTTTAGATTCCATATATATGTGTTAAAATAGGGTATTTATTTTTCTCTTTCTGACTTACTTCACACTGTAAGACAAACTCTAGGTCCATCCAACTCACTACAAATAACTCAATTTTGTTTCTTTTTATGGCTGAGTAATATTTCATTGTATATATGTGCCACACCATCTTTATTCATTCATCTGTCGATAGGCACTGAGGTTGCTTCCATGTCCTGGCTCCTGTAAATAGTGCTGCAATGAACATTGTGGTACATGTCTCTTTTTGAATTATGGTTTTCTCAGGATATATGCCCAGTAGTGGGATTGCTGGGTTGTATGGTAGTTCTATTTTTAGGTTTTTTTTTTTGTTGTTGTTGTTGTTTTGCGGTACGCGGGCCTATCACTGTTGTGGCCTCTCCCGTTGCGGAGCACAGGATCCGGACGCGCAGGCTCAGCGGCCATGGCTCACGGGCCCAGCTGCTCCACGGCATGTGGGATCCTCCCGGACCAGGGCATGAGCCCGTGTCCGCTGCATCGGCAGGCAGACTCTCAACCACTGCGCCACCAGGGAAGCCCTATTTTTAGTTTTTTAAGCAAACTCCATACTGTTCTCCATAGTGGCTGTATCAATTTACATTCCTACCAACAGTGCAAGAGGGTTCCCTTTTCTCCACACCCTCTCCAGCATTTATTGTTTGTAGATTTTTTTAATGATGGCCATTCTGACCGGTGTGAGGTGATTGTGGTTTTTTTTTTTTAATTAATTTAAAAATGTTATTTTTGGTCTGTGTTGGGTCTTTGTTGCTGTGTGTGCGCTTTCTCTACTTGCGGGGAGCGGTGGCTACTCTTTGTTCCAGAACATGGGCTTCTCCTTGTGGTGGCTTCTCTTGTTGCGGAGTATGGGCTCTAGATGCGCGGGCTTCAGTAGTTGTGGCACACGGGCTCCAGAGCACAGGATCAGTAGTTGTGGGGCATGGGCTTTGTTGCTCCGCGGCATGTGGGATCTTCCTGGACCAGGGTTCGAATCCGTGTCCCCTGCATTGGCATTCTTAACCACTGCGACACCAGGGAAGCCCCTCATTGTGGTTTTGATTTGCATTTCTCTAATGACTAGTGATGTTGAGCATCCTTTCATGTGTTTGTTGGCAATCTGTATATCTTCTTTGGAGAAATGTCTATTTAGGTCTTCTGCCCATTTTTGGATTGGGTTGTTTGTTTTTTTGATATTGAGCTGTATGAGCTCCTTGTATATTTTGGAGATTAATCTGTTGTCAGTTGCTTCGTTTGCAAATATTTTCTCCTATTCTGAGGGTTGTCTTTTGGTCTTGTTTATGGTTTCCTTTGCTGTGCAAAAGCTTTGAAGTTGCATTAGGTCCCATTTGTTTATTTTTGTTTTTATTTCCATTTCTCTAGGAGGTGGGTCAAAAAGGATCTTGCTGTGATTTATGTCATAGAGTGTTCTGCCTATATTTTCCTCTAAGAGTTTTATAGTGTCTGGCCTTACATTTAGATCTTTAATCCATTTTGAGTTTATTTTTGTGTATAGTGTTAGGAAGTGTTCTAATTTCATTCTTTTACATGTAGCTGTCCAGTTTTCCCAGCACCACTTATTGAAGAGGCTGTCTTTTCTCCATTGTATATTCTTGCCTCCTTTGTCAAAGATAAGGTAACCATATGTGCATGTGTTTATCTCTGGGCTTTCTATCCTGTTCCATTGATCTATATTTCTGCTTTTGTGCCAGTACCATGCTGTCTTGATTACTGTAGCTTTGTAGTACAGTCTGAAGTCAGGGAGCCTTAATCCTCCAGCTCTGTTTTTCTTTCTCAAGATTGCTTTGGCTATTCAGGGTTTTTTGTGTTTCCATACAAATTGTGAAATTTTTTGTTCTAGCTCTGTGAAAAATGCCATTGGTCGTTTGATAGGGATTGCATTGAATCTGTAGATTGCTTTGGGTAATATAGTCATTTTCACAATGTTGATTCTTCCAATCCAAGAACGTGGTATACCTCTCCAACTGTTTGTATTGTCTTTGATTTCTTTCATCAGTGTCTTATAGTTTTCTGCATACAGGTCTTTTGTCTCCTTAGGTAGGTTTATTCCTAGGTATTTTATTCTTTTATTGCAATGGTAAATGGGAGTGTTTCCTTAATTTCTCTTTCAGATGTTTCATCAGTAGTGTATAGGAATGCAAGAGCTTTCTGTGCATTAATTTTGTATCCTGTTACTTTACCAAATTCATTGATTAGCTCTAGTAGTTTTCTGGTAGCATCTTTCGGATTCTGTATGTATAGTTATCATGGCAGCTGCAAACAGTGACAGTTTTACTTCTTCTTTTCTGATTTGGATTCCTTTTATTTCTTTTTCTTCTCTGATTGTTGTGGCTAAAACTTCCAAAACTATGTTGTATAATAGTGGTGAGAGTGGGCACCCTTGTCTTGTTCCTGATCTTAGAGGAAATGGTTTCAGTTTTTCACCATTGAGAATGATGTTGGCTGTGGGTTTGTCATATATGGCCTTTATTATGTTGAGGTAGGTTCCCTCTATGCCCACTTTCTGGAGAGTTTTTATCATAAATGGGTGTTGAGTTTTGTCAGAAGCTTTTTCTGTATCTATGGAGATGATCATATGGTTTTTATCCTTCAATTTGTTAATATGGTGTATCACCTTGATTGATTTGTGTGTATTGAAGAATCCTTGCATTTCTGGGATAAACCCCACTTGATCATGGTGTATGACCCTTTTAATGTGCTGTTGGATTCTGTTTGCTAGTATTTTGTTGAGAATTTTTGCATCCATGTTCATCAGTGATATTGGCCTGTAGTTTTCTTTTTTTGTGATAACTTTGTCTGGTTTTGGTATCAGAGTGATGGTGGCCTCGTCGAATGAGTTTTAGAGTGTTCCTCCCTCTGCTATATTTTGGAACAGTTTGAGAAAGATAGGTGTTAGCTCTTCTCCAAATGTTTGATAGAATTCGCCTGTGAAGCCATCTGGTCCTGGGCTTTTGTTTGTTGGAAGATTTTTAATCACAGTTTCAATTTCAGTGCTTGTGATTGGTCTGTTCATATTTTCTATTTCTTCCTGGCTCAGTCTTGGAAGGTTGTGCTTTTCCAAGAATTTGTCCATTTTTTTCAGGTTGTCCACTTTATTGGCATATAGTTGCTTGTAGTAGTCTCTCATGATCCTTCGTGTTTCTTAAGTGTCTGTTGTTACTTCTCCTTTTTCATTTCTAATTCTGTTGATTTGAGTCTTCTCCCTTTTTTTTTTGATGAGTCTGGCTAATGGTTTATCAATTTTGTTTATCTTCTCCAAGAACCAGCTTTTAGTTTATTGATCTTTGCCATTGTTTCCTTCATTTCTTTTTCATTTATTTTTGTTCTGATCTTTATGATTTCTTTCCTTCTGCTAACTTTGGGGGTTTTTTTTGTTGTTGTTCTTGTTTCTCTAATTGCTTTAGGTGTAAGGTTAGGTTGTTTATTTGAGATGTTTCTTGTTTCTTGAGGTTGGATTGTATTGCTATAAAGTTCCCTCTTAGAACTGCTTTTGTTGCATGCCATAGGTTTTTGGTCGTCGTGTTTTCATTGTCATTTGTTTCTAGGTATTTTTTGATTTCCTGCTTGATTTCTTCAGTGATCTCTTGGTTATTTAGTAGTGTATTAGCCTCCATGTGTTTGTATTTTTTACAGACCTATGTGTCCCTAGGTCTGAAGTAGATCTCTTGTAGACAGCATATATACAGGTCTTGTTTTTGTATCCATTCAGCCTGTCTGTGTCTTTTGTTTGGAGCATTTAATCCATTTACATTTAAGGTAGTTATTGATATGTATGTTCCTATCACCATTTTCTTAATTGTTTTGGGTTTGTTATTGTAGGTCTTTTCCTCTTCTTGTGTTTCCTGCCAAGAGAAGTTCCTTTAGCATTTGTTGTAAAGCTGGTTTTGTGATGATTCTCTTAACTTTTGCTTGTCTGTATAGGTTTTAATTTCTCTGTCGAATCTTAATCAGATCCTTGCTGGGTAGAGTAATGTTGGTTGTAGGTTTTTCCATTAAAGGTTTTTTTTTTGAGACCTAAATGTAAGTTTCTTTACATTTGTCTTTACCTGCTCTACCACTTCTCAACATTTTGGCTGGTTGTTTTCATTACAGAGGTAATCCATGATCATGGCAAAAGTTCAAACAAAACGAAAAATGTAGGAAGTACAGAATAAAACCCCTGAAGTAACCTCCCACAGAAAAGTAACACTGACAGTTTGGTCTACAGTCTTTTGGATTTTTTTTTAGCATATATTCTTTTATTTGATCATGCATTATATTTTGTGCACTCTTACTATCATACTGCCTTTTAATTCATTTCTTCCATTTTTAATTTGAAATTTTTCAAATATACAGAAAAGTAAATGAAAGAAAATAACACCTATATACCCCACACTTAGATTTAAGAGAAATCAACACATTTCCAAACATTTTCTGTAAATAGAATTTCAGATATAGCCAAACCACCCAATTGCTATCACTTCTCCCTTCCTTCCTCCCTCCACCCCCCCTCTTTCCTTCACTCTTATTATAATTTACATTAAATGTTTATACTTATGGTATCATACTATATGTATCCTTTCTCAATTTGCTTTCTTTAAATGCAACATTATATTTTTGAGATTTAGCATGTAGCTTCATGTAGATTAATTTTACTTTTTAAAATCTAGTCTATGATACAGAATTCCACTTTTCTGATAATACAGTGAGAATAACACCATATTATTATCAGTGCTGTAAAGTATATCCTTGGACATCTCTGCTTGTATAAATATGAAAGACTTTCATAGAAGTCTGACTATGGAAGATGCCCATACTCAGCTTTACTAAAGATTGACAGATGGCTTTCCAAAGGGGCGATACCAGTTTACATTCCCACCAGCCCTTTGTGCACTTTCTTGATTCCTTTCATTTCTTGCCAATGCTTGTTGTTTTTAGACTTAAAATTTTTGTCAATCACGTTGATTACAAAAAGGTAGTCTGTGGTTGTTAATTTTATGTGTCAACTTGACTGGGCTCTAGGGTGCCCAGGTATTTGTTTAAATATTACCTGTGTCTGTGAAGGTGTTTCTGGTTGAGATTAACATTTGAGTTGGTAAAGTGAGTAAATTGCCTCCCCCAGTGAGGATGGGTCTCATCCAACTAATTGAAAGCCTGAATAGAACAACGAAGAAGAATAAGGGAGACTTCTCTCTTCCTGCCTTTATTTGACTGGGGACCAGGATCTTCTCTTGCCTTCACAGTAGGACCTGGATTAGAACTTATACCATTGACTCTCCTGGTTCTCGGGCCTCTGACGTAGACTGAAACCATACCATCAGTTCTCCTGGCCTCCAGGTTGCTGACTGTAGAGCTCGGGACTCTTCGGCCTCCATAATTGCACGAGCCAATTCTTTATAATATATCTCTATCTGTCTGTCTTATCTATCTATCTCTATCATCTCCTATCGGTTCTGTTTCTCTAGAGAACCCAGACTAATATAGTATCTCATCATCGTTTAAATAGACATTTCCCATAATAACTGTTAAGGTTGAACATTTTCTCCCCACGTGTTTATTAGCCATTTGAAATTTCTCTCTGATGAATTTTCTATTCATATACTTCGCCCACTTTATATGTGTCTAGTCACAGCCCATCCAACTGTTCTCTCCCTCAGATATTTCACTTTAGGGACATCCTTTCCATCTTCACCCCCTACACCCAGAATTTTAAATTTCATATCTGTTTGACTATAAATTGAAGAAAATGAAGGCTAATTCAGAATAAAGAATGGTGATGTAGGCAGATGAGCAGTGTATCCTTCTGTAAATAGGAGCTTTAGAATAAGAGAAGGTAAAATGAATGTGCAGCCTCAAAATCCACCACTCATGAATGGTTTCAGAGAACATGATGACACTGGCATGCTGTGCTAGCATTTCCTACCCACCACAGTGATTCAGTCCTACGTGTGGGCCTTGGAAGAGAATATACTCACTTTAAGCCATTAAGGAAGCAGGTAATAGTTTCTCAAAGTGGCAGGTCTTGTTCTCCTTTGTATGGTTTATAATGATCCTAAATCACCCTCAGAAAAAAAATCTCACTCACTCTATACTCTTTAATTAAGATTTCTGTTTCTGCAACATTTTGGTGGTATTTATGTCAAATGTTTACTTTTCAGAATGTCTCCCTTTTTCTGTCTTTTTTTTCTGTTTTGATCAGGCTGTAACCATGCTCTGTGCTCCACATGGGTGTTCCTTGGAAACAAAGCATTTTTGAGATGGCAGGATTGGGACTAGTAAAAGAAAACAGGAAGATCTGTGAGCAGAATCTCCTCCAGTACAGATGGTTAAGGAACATAGATAGAGGAGTGTGTTGAGTGACCTTTGTTTAATGGGGTGTCCAAACCACTGGGTGCTCTAGCGTGGGTGGCCATCCTGACTGACCCCATGATTCAAGAACTGCTATAATGATACCAGGGGTGCAAAACAAAGATGTGAGTATGCTGCAGAGACTGCTCCTTTTACAGAGGCTGTACACTTCTCCAGCTGAAAATTTTCCTTTGCCACAGTCCCAGTCAAGCCAGATTGAGTTGATGATCCAATTTCAAAGAATGTTTCCTTTTACAAAACGCATTCCATATCACTCTTTTCTCCAATAATATGGAATCAGTTTTGAAACTCAACTGGAAAACTTATCCATCCACAGGGAGGTTGTAAAAGGCCACCTGCTAACCACAGGAAGCCCAGACTGATATAGGGTGCCAAATTAATTTAAGGTGGATAATGGTTATTTCCTTGTCACTTTCTATACCTGTCCTTGCTCTGCAATAGGGGTTATAAGAAGTATGATGCATGCCAAAGGTGAAACTTTAAAGTCAACTCCTCCAAGAAGTATTCTCTGCGCACTCTTTCTGGAGTCCCCAAGTGCTCTCACATCTCCCTGTGTGTTAGTCAGGGTTTTCCAGAGAAACAGAAACAATAGGGCATGTAGAAATATATATAAGAAGAGAGTTATTATAAGAATCTCCTCACACAATTAAGGAGGCCAAGAAGTCCTAATCTGCTCTTTGCAAGGTGAAGAATCAGGAAAGCCAGTGGTGTAATTCAGTCAGAGTCTGAAGGCCTGAGAACCAGGGGAGCCAGCGTGTGAGGGCAGAAGATGGATGTCGCAGCTCAAGCAAAGAGAGCAATTTCACCCTTCTTCCATTGTTTTGTTCTACTGAGGCTGTCAGCAGGTTGGATGATGCCCACCTGTATTAGTAAAGGCAGGCCTTTACTCAGTCTACTGATTGAAATGCTAATCTGGTCTGGAAACACCCTTACAGAACACCCAGAAATAATGCCTTACCAGCTGTCTTGGCATCTCTTAGTCCAGTCAGGTTGACATATAAAATTAACCATCACACTGTATTCACTCCCACTGTGGGAGTTACTTACTCATTGTAACTGTTCACTTACCTGTCTCCATCATCAAGCTTAGACTCCTAGAAAGGCAGGGCCAGTGCTGTCTGTTTGATTTCCCAGACCTAGCACCATGCCCCCATGTACTTGTGGGATGATTTTAGTGGCTAGATTTGGGTTTGGGGACTCAGCTGCCAACTGTCATGAGGCTCTTATACTTCTTTAGGCCAGGCTTTCCCTCCCAGGCCCCACCGTGACCTCCCTTTTACCTCCATCACTCTGCTTAAAAGGAGATAAATAATACTACATTTGTACAGTGGGTTTACATGTATTGTCTCATTTGTATTATTATTCCACAGTAGTAGATGAGGTTTAAAAACTGAATACCATGTTCTTAAATTTGCAAATGTCTGGAACAAGAATTGGGAACAATGACAATATTCTGAGCTTCCCAGAAGGTAGCAACTATGGGGATTTTGTGGACATCTGAGAGAAGTACATGCACAGATGGTTTGCCTTTTATTGGCCCATTTTGCCCGGAAGGCAACACTAACTGAAACAAAGGAGCCTTATACCAGAAGGGTATGGGGTCACAGCCTTCAGGGTGGCTGTGGATCCTTGCTCTGGTCTCTCTCTCTCTCTCTGCTCTGTTCTATATTGCTCATCTTGTTACTTCACAATCCAGGACTTATGACATTTTTCTTCTCTGGACTGGAAATGACAGAGCTGTCAAACATTAGTTTCTGATTGGTATCTCTGAGTCAGGTAAGAGGGCCGGGGTGATTAAAACTGGGCTCACATGTATCTTCCCAACAGCCAAACAAGTGTTCCGAAGTATAGGAAGAACTTATTAGGGAAGATACCCAGGAGAATGCTTTCGGTGGTAAAGTCAGTGGAAAGCAGGCTTCCTTTGTGCCTGAAGAGATGGCACCACTTGGGCAGGAGCCCTGTGGCAGAATCTCCATTAAGACGTCAAAGTAAACTGTATGAAATTACTTCTAGGAAGCAGCTCAGATGAAAAAATCCAGCTTCACAGAGCAAGAACTGTGATCATGGTAAGCTCTGGCAACTATAATATAGTTGGCCGAGAGTGGAAAAATACACTTGAATTCTGAGGAGGCCCGTAGATATCTTGGATAATCTCAGCTTGTGTGCCAAATGTGTCATGGTCGTTTCTTTCCTTTCTCTCTTCTCGTTCCCTTTTCCCCTCTTCTCCTCCCCCTTCCCTTTCTCTTTCCTTTATGACCTCTTTCTCTAGACCCTCTTCCTTCTGTTCTTTCCCTTCCCTCTTCTATCTTCTCTGATCATTCCTTCCTCCTGTCCTTCAAATGATCAGTGCCCCTTTGCATCAACAAATGTGTACCAAACTTGTGCTTTTGCCAATTACCACGCTAAGAGCTGGGGTGTCAGAGTGAATCAGTTCTGTTTCCTCCCCAGCACCCAGGGATGATTTGATGGACTTTGCCTAGCCCCTTCCTGCATCCCCAACTTCTATTTCCTGGAACACTCCCCACTGTTATGTGGGCAACTTATCAAAAGTACAATCTAAGGTTAAATAATGTGCTTATTGTGCAACCATTGTTTCAGGTCAAGTCCCCTGGGTACAGCCTCCAACTGCTCCTTTTCTAGTATCATCTCTGCCCCTTTCTCCTCCTCTTAGAAATTCTGGAGGTGCCATTGCTCCTGCCCTCAGGCGGCTCACCACCTAGGGGAGCAACATTTAGATTAATTGCTTTAAAATTCTTTAATCACTCTGATGTTGACAAGACTAGCTGGCACAACTGATTTAGAAATGCCCAATTTAGCAGACTGTTGTGCTTGGGTTCCAAGGATGGGTGAAACAGAGGAACAAGAAGCCAGTTCTCGGGGTACTCACTGATTGCATAACAGGGAGAAGCATCAATTAACACAGATTCTGGCCAGAACACCCCGTAATGCCTCCATGTCCAGTCAGATAAAAACAGTTCACTCTGTAAGTAAATAATAGCTTAGTTTCTGTTGCAGCCTGATTGAGATCAGCTAACCTTTAGGCAAGGAGCATGACTCTTGCTAAAGTTTTTGACAAACTCTTTTCAGCTTTATGCAAGAGATTAGGTTAACTCTTGCAAAACTGGTTCACCAGGAACAATGACTAAGTGGATTTTTTCAGTATCTGGCATATTATGTCTGAGTAGCTATAAATATATTTACAAGTTGGAATTTCAAGGGAGAGGAGTATTACCTTGCTGGAAAACAAGCCAACTGCATTATGGGCCTACACCCAGCCAGCATGCTGTGTTTTCATCTTCACTTCTTGCAATTTTGTTTTCTTTCTCAAGGACTTTGACTATGTCATTTTTTCTTTAACACTAATAATTTCTCTCTACCCTGCTCCCATTGTGAATGTGCGTGTGTGTTATGTGTGTGTGTATCTTTCTACAGGGGGGTGGAGAATCCCATGCAGGTGTGTTCATGTTATTAAATGTATATCTGCTTATTAATCTCTCCATTGACAAAAGGCAACGGACAAACAAGCGATGCTCTTATCCCTCCTTTGCAGTGGTGAATCTGAAAGCCAAGAGAAGTTTTCTTTCAAACAGGAACTGTTTTGGAGTCTGAACAACTTTGCATTTAGACAGTGCAGCTTTCAGTTCCAGATCTTGGCAGTGGGGCAAGCAGAGGGTGTGGCAAGTACAGACTTTGCCACAGGGCAGTGTTTCCTACCGTGTGTTCCCTGGAGTTACTGACAGGAAGGATGCTACTAATCAATTTATTGAAATAAGGATGTCCAATGAGGGAACTTTCTTGAAGTATTAAATATACTACCGTGCCTTGGGCGTAGTCAAGGGTGAGTTATAATACATGTCATTTTTCATATTTATCATTGAAACCACATCACCCGCAGTCTTTCTCTAAGCCTAGCATTCTGAGAAACACTTTAGTGGTGCCTGAGGGCCTAGGGAAGGAATGGAATGAGTGAGGCATCCCAGAATAGAAAACTAACCTCATAGTTCCTGTTGGTTGGTGGACGATTTTCCACTTTCCACCAATGAAATTGATCTGAGGAGAGTAGACCGAACTGGGGACTCCTGTTTGAGGATCCAGGGCTTCTGGAATTTTCCCTGTTCCTTTATACTTTGCTCTACCATGTTCACCTCGAAAAATCAACATAATCCATTTGATTACAGAGCTGAACCTTTCTCCAGAGTGCGGGATTTTAACCACGCATATATTTAGACATCATTTATCATCTGTTCATTTGTCTTTTTTAAAGTTCAAGTCAAATTCTGGTAACCTAAGCACATACTTATACTGATCCTTTTACCACTCCCTTTTCTTCTCTGCAAGTTGCTTTCTCTGGTTTCTACGAACTCATTACTGCCCTCAAATTTACAACTTTGTCTTCCCAGTTCCCTGTGTCACCTGCTTGGTCTCAGCTGTCCAGGACTCTGCCTTGGAAATCTCAGACTCACATTTCTATATGTCCCTGCGCTCAATTCTGGCTGGCCTCAGAATCCCCCAGTCTCCATGCCAGTTCTGCCGACAATGCTCAGTCTTTTGTCTCAAGGCTGAAGCCCCAAAATCTCCACTTCTAAGTGACACCCCAGTGGATTCTGATGCCCACCCAGGATTGAGGAACACTGCTCTAGGTTCTGGGCACATAGCCCCCTGTCTTTTTTTCCTGGAGCCCCTCCTGGGTCATGATTCCATTTCCCCTTCCTCTGCCCTCAGAAGGGATAATGATGGAAGTATTTGTAAAGTTTCTCCTATGTCCCAGGTGCTTTAAATATGTTGTTTCATATTTCACAATACTCTCATGGAGTATATATCATCATCTTTATTTTAAGGATGAGGAAAACAAGATTCAGAGAGTCTGGGTAATTTTCCCAAAGGTGCACAATTAGGAAATGGCAGGGCAGGGGTTCAGACTCTGACCTGTCAGCATCTACAGCCTTACCACTTAAAAAGAGTGGTCCCTGGACCAGCAGAATCAGCGTGCCTTGGGATCTTGCTAGAAATGCAAATAACCTGGGTGGTGTCTCAGACCTACTGAATCAGTTTGTTTGGATGTGGGGACCAGAAATCTGTATTTTATCAAGCCCCTCAAGTGATTTTGATGTACCCTAAATTTAAGAGGGACCGGGCTTCCCTGGTGGCGCAGTTGTTGAGAGTCTGCCTGCCGATGCAGGGGCCACGGGTTTGTGCCCGGTCCGGGAAGATCCCACATGCCGCGGAGTGGCTGGGCCCGTGAGCCATGGCCACTGAGCCTGCGCATCCGGAGCCTGTGCTCCGCAGTGGGAGAGGCCACAACAGTGAGAGGCCCGCGTACCGCAAAAAAAAAAAAAAAAGAAGGACCAATCTAGAGTACCATGTATTTCCCCACTCTTTTGTCTCTTTTTCCTCATTTCTTGCCTCGGAAGAATTGCCTTATTTCTTTCCAGTAACACCACTATCAGCTTACTGCGCAGCCTCACTCATATCTTTCTCAACCAGCAGTTTTATTATGCACACCCTTCTCGTTTCCTTTACAACATTTGTGGTATCTGACTGAGCAAACACGGGGCTCCAACTTGGCTTCAGGTTTTGCCCTATCTTGCCTCAGACTCTCAGTATCTTCCCTTGAACATTTTAAGGCACTGAAGACACTGACTTGCAACTCTCTTTCTAAACTTGGGGGTGCACATGGGCACATGCCATGCACAAAGAATTAAGTTTGATCATCCAACTAGGTGCCTCATTAACGTCTATACACTACAGCTGGGAAATCCCTACTCGTGGTCTACTTCAAGTTCGGGTTCCCAGACAAAGAATTGCAAATATCCAGTGGCTTTGGAAAGTTTCATTTAGCATTGAACTGTGTCTCTTCCAAGTGAAGCAGTGGTGGGGAGATTTTTAAACATGGATCTGCTGATAACATGGCACCTCCTCAAAACTATAATCTCATTAAGGGTTGGATGATGTCCAAATCAAACCAGAAATGCAAGACCAAAAGACAACCCTCAGAATGGGAGAAAATATTTGCAAATGAAGCAACTGACAAAGGATTCATCTCCAAAATTTATAAGCAGCTCATACAGCTCAATAACAAAAAAACAAACAACCCAATCCAAAAATGGGCAGAAGACCTAAATAGACATTTCTCCAAAGAAGATATACAGGTTGCCAACAAACACATGAAAGGATGCTCAACTTCATTAATCATTAGAGAAATGCAAATCAAAACTACAATGAGATATCATCTCACACCAGTCAGAATGGCCATCATCAGAAAATCTAGAAACAATAAATGCTGGAGAGGGTGTGGAGCAAAGGGAACACTCTTGCACTGCTGGTGGGAATGTGAATTGGTACAGCCACTATGGAGAACAATATGGAGGTTCCTTAAAAAACTACAAATAGAACTACCATATGACCCAGCAATCCCACTACTGGGCATATACCCTGAGAAAACCATAATTCAAAAAGAGTCATATACCACAATGTTCATTGCAGCTCTATTTACAATAGCCAGGAGATGGAAGCAACCTAAGTGTCCATCATTGGATGAATGGATAAAGATGTGGCACATATATACAATGGAATATTACTCAGCCACAAAAAGAAACGAAATTGAGCTATTTGTAATGAGGTGGATAGACCTAGAGTCTGTCATACAGAGTGAAGTAAGTCAGAAAGAGAAAGGCAAATACCGTATGCTAACACATATATATATGGAATTTAAGAAGAAAAAATGTCATGAAGAACCTTGGGGTAAGACAGGAATAAAGACACAGACCTACTAGAGAATGGACTTGAGGATATGGGGAGGGGGAAGGGTAAGCTGTGACAAAGCGAGAGAGTGGCATGGACATATATACACTACCAAACATAAGGTAGATAGCTAGTGGGAAGCAGCCGCGTAGCACAGGGAGATCAGCTCGGTGCTTTGTGACCGCCTGGAGGGGTGGGATAGGGAGGGTGGGAGGGAGGGAGACGCAAGAGGGAAGAGATATGGGAACATATGTGTATGTATAACTGATTCACTGTTATAAAGCAGAAACCAACACACCATTGTAAAGCAATTATACTCCAATAAAGATGTAAAAAAAAAACAAAAACAAAACACCAGAAATGCTCCCATGCTACTCTGCCCTTAGTCAGAGGTTTCAGGGTGGCAAACACGTCTTGGTGACTCTGCCTCTGTCTACACGTGCAGAAAGTCCAAGTTGCTTGGCAAAAGTCTGATTGCTCTAGAAAAACAGTTTGATCCTAACTTCAAAAGAATTTTTATGCTATTTGGAATATATTTGAAAAATGAATTTATTCTAATATCTTTAGCCTCATAAATAATACATAATGATTAATGAAAGATTAGCATTTTGGAGTTCAAAATACATAGTTTCTTTGGACGGTTGATACATCATTGTTATTTATTTATTTATTTATATTGACGTATAGTTGATTGTAAGTGAACTAATATTATATTAGTTTCATGCGTACAGTATAGTGATTCAGTATTTTTATAGATTAGACTCCATTTAAAGTTATTACAAAACAGTGGCTGTATTTCCCTGTGCTCTACAATATGTCCTTGCTGCTTATCTTTTTTTTTTTTTTTTTTTTGCGGTACGCGGGCCTCTCACTGTTGTGGTCTCTCCCGTTGCGGAGCACAGGCTCCGGACACGCAGGCTCAGCGGCCATGGCTCACGGGCCCAGCTGCTCCGCGGCATGATGGGATCTTCCCGGACCGGGGCATGAACCCGCGTGCCCTGCATCGGCAGGCGGACTCTCAACCGCTGCGCCACCGGGGAAGCCCGCTGCTTAACTATTTTATACATAGTAGTTTGTACCTCTTAATCCCATACCCCTATCTTGCCCCTCCCCACTTCTATCTTCCCACTGGTAACCACTAGTTTGTTCTCTATATCTGTGATGCCTCATCATTAGGTAGAATAAGAGGAAATAGAAAGTTGACAGGGGAAACTTAGTTTAGTTTAACCCTAAACTAAATTATTTAGTTATTTTTCTTTAGTTGCATTTAGCTTCCAGATTGTTTCTTCAATGCCACCTTTCACAAGAATATATATATATATATATATTCATATATATATGAATAAATATTAGGCTATATCCCTGGCCATCTGTAATGGTCATGTTATTCTGTTCAATGGCTTGCTTGTGGGGTTGTATCCTAACTGGAATTGCAGTTGGTATATCAAGATGCGTTGTATGCATTTATATCTTTCTTTTTTCTTTCTAAATGTTTCCAAACTGGGTTAGAGCTCCTAGCCATGAGTACTCTCGGATCAGCTTAATTACTAAAAGAAGAATTATAGTTTTACTGTACAGTGACCTTGTAAGAAGTACCAGTGCAGCTCAATTTCAAATTCTGCTCACATTTCAATATATTTTTGATATATTTTGCTTAGCAGTTTATTTGCTTTCTCATTGCCACTGTTTTTCCTGATCATAGAACTCTATAAAACTCAATAATGGGGAGTGACTCAAAAGTTTGGTTATTTTTACTAGTAAACTATTTCGGGGGTAAGCACTTCACATTTCACATTCTTATGCTCCACAGCACTGTAATCCCTTGGATTCAAGAGAATATTTTGGAGATAATTGGCAGAAAATAGAATTAACAATGCTATCAATTTTCATGTTGAATAACTTTAGAGGGAATGATGGCATCTTATACTTAAGAATAAACATGCAAGAATTTGTAAAAGTTGGCAAACTGCAAGAATAATACATTTAGAAAATTGTGCTATGATTAAATGTCCTGGCTATATAGCTTATTTCCTTTTTAAATGTTTAAAATGAAATTTAAAGCACAATTGAGCTTGGCTTGGATAGGCAGACTGTATATTAACTGGGGATTTAGTTAATATCCAAGAGCTGATCTACTTCTGACAGTAAGACCCAAATAGCCCCCTTGGAAGTTTCCATAGAGGTTGATTAACCTTTTAAAATCCCTTTTTCTGGGGCTTCCCTGGTGGCGCAGTGGTTGAGAGTCCACCTGCCAATGCAGGGGACACGGGTTCGTGCCCCGGTCCGGGAAGATCCCTATATGCCGTGGAGCGGCTGGGCCCGTGAGCCATGGCCGCCGAGCCTGCGCGTCCAGAGCCTGTGCTCCGCAACGTGAGAGGCCTGCGTATCGCAAAAAAAATAAAAATAAAAAAATATTCCTCTTTCTCCCCTTCTTTTTGGCCTCTGCCTTCTTTAGTTGTGTGCTAATTTGCTACATAGAATCTTGATTTTCTAGAATTGCTACCTTGATGTATGGGGGAAAAGAAAATTTAATAAAATCCTTGATTTTGAAAATCTTGAATTTTTCATATTTGATTTTTTGAGGAGAAATTATTTAAATTTATTTCTGTTTTAACAATCTCCATGGAGTAATGATTAAATGTAAATTGTTCAATATGCCTTTTCAAAGTTTTACTTGTTAAACCTCATACTAAACCTCTGAAATATTGAGTCAATAATCTCTAATTCCCTGTTCAAAATTTCCACAAAGCAGAAACATAAATGTCTTCATTGTTAACGACAGACAAACAAAACCAATAACAACAACAAAATAATTTTTACACTTCTAGGATTCTATATTCGGTATTGCATGAGTTTTATTTATTAGATATGTTCCAATAATCTTTGTTATTTAAGAGCAGATGAATTAACTTCACTACTTTAACCTCTTTGGCTCTGCCTATTGCCACATGACTCTTCATTAGCAGTCCTAAGAACAAATTATGCATCAAAATTCCAATTAAGAGTCTATTGTTTGCCTACTCAATATCCCCTAGGAGAAATCTTATACAAGAGCTTTTGTTTCAGAACTAAGTGCCAGGAAAATTTTGCTGTCCTCAAGTAATGGCATGTTTTCTCCTTCTAGACAATGAGACCCATGTAATTGATCATATTTTCCTTTGTGATTTGGCTGCCGGGAAGCGCAGAGCCAAACTTCCAGCCCAAATGTTATGGCTATGTAAGGTCCTATGGCCCACATAGCTGGGATCTTGATATTGATTTTCAGTCTTGACTCTGGTTGACAAAACATGCCATTATAAAAAAATTATAAAAGTATCTATAGGCTATCTGAAATTATTATGAAGTAGGCTATAAATAAACCAGTCAATTGTTTAAAAAATAATTCAGTTTTTGCAGGGAGATGACTTTATGAACGATCTTTAGATTCACACTTCAACCCTCAGAAGACCATATCATTTTCAGTATACATTTCATGTGCATTTACCATGTGCTGGACAGATGTGCTCCTGGCAGAGAGGTTTCTAAGTATTAACAGAGTTCAGTCTCTCAAGGGCCTTTGGAGGCTCTAGAAGGAGGGACAAATACAAATTATGCAAGACTAAATAAAATAGGTGTTGAATAGCAATAAACTTTTTTGATATAAGGGTACAAGGAAAGGAACAATTTATTCTCCAAGGGCTTAAAAGATAGAGGTTTTCTCAAAGGCAAAAAACTGAGGTCATTTCAAGCCAAAGAGGCTATATGAAGAATGCACAATGTTGCTAAATTGTAGTGAGAAATGACAAAACAATGTTGTTACAGAACATTATTAATGAGCAACAGATTATCATTAATACTGCTTCTTGAGGAAGATGTGTTTATGTAGAGGTGGGTAGAGTTTTTTAAAGAGAGCTTCTGGGAATTTCACTACACTAGTCCTTATCATATGCAGTTCAGTTTAAAAATTGTATTTCTCCTTTTTCTTGATAGAGGACTATCATTAGGACTATCAATCATAACTGGGGCTATTTCTGAGTTGACAGTCATAATGAAGAGAGGAAGCAAAAGAGGAAAGGAGACGATACAAGAAGAAAAGGGAAGGAAAAAATGATGACAGGGATTAACTGTATTTTCCTAAGGTGGAGAGAGCACATGAGGATAAAAAGCGTATGGAATTCCTCAAGATAAAGGTTTCTCTGGATTGGAATTGACCAAAATAGAGAAGGGTGAAGAGACTATGACATATGGAAAATTCTCCTTGGGAAAAATGTCAGTGGAAAAGTTATTGGGTCAGATTGTTCTTCTGTCAAGGTAGAACATGGTGGCAATTTGACAAGGAACACAGTTTGGTACAATTAAGCCATCAAGCTTATGATGTGTGTTGTGTAGGGATGGGGAGGTGGGTTGGGGCCCAGGTGGGTGGTAGGAGAAATCATGTATCCTGGGTCTTGCCCATATATTGATGTTAGATTCCACTGACCATGTCACCACCTGAACTGTTTGACTTTGGTAGCTAATTTATAACATCAAGAAGAGTTGCCTAAGCAGAATCAGAGGGCAATTTCATAAACAGCAATTGCAGTGATTCCTACTGGCCAGGTGCTTTCAGAAACAATTTACACAAGGGCTGATTTCGACATGCACTAATGTATACAGTTTAGCTAGTGTTTTATATGGAAACTGTGATAAACCGTTCTAATTGGTGCTTAATTTACATAGATTAGAGAGTTCCACAGGCCCACACATTAATGCTTGGGGATTTTGGGTCATTTAATGGAGATGCCAATTTGATTCAGATAAATAACCAATTTTAGGGAATCCTGCTAAAGTTTGCCTGATACAAACTAGACTATCTTATTTTATTTTAATATTTTTTTGTACCAAGTTATTTATTTAGGCAATGATTGTAATAGTAAAAGCTTGGAGACAACTTAAATGCCCATCAGCAGGAACTGATTATACAAAGTATGTCTCCATAAAATTAAATATGTGCATTTAAAATAATGAGGCATGTAATGATAGCACACTGTCTAAGACACATATTTAAGTTAAAAAGGAAGATGCAGAACAATGTGTAAAGTATTCTAACATATGTGTTTTAAAAAGAGATGGAGTCCTGTATATATGTATCACATGTGTATGCCTAGTGTTCCTCTGGAATGCCACTAATGACAGAAACTAATTGACAGTGGCTGGCCTAGAAGGAAATATTAAGGGTCAAGAGTAGGAAGGAGACTTAACTTTTCATTGTTTCTTTTCAAACTAGTCAGTCTTGAGGTTTTTTTTTGCTTACTCTTGCCCAGTGGCCTCAACTAGCTTTCCATCTCTTTGCAAGATTCAGGACAAAGGGAATCACTGTATCAACATGAGGCAGGAAAGCTTTGATTTTCTAGTCCTGTTCTCTGTGGATGTATCCCAGATTCCTCCACAACCTGGGTCAGAGCATCTGTGGCCTTAGTATGAAGTTTTGTAAAAGGTTCTTCTTCAGACAGATGAATGAGAAAGATTTCCTCCTTCTGTATGGAGATAGCATAGCAAGCAGAGTGGGATGGATCTCATCCATGGCTTATCTCTGAGGTTAGGTACTGTTGTGCACTCTGCACACTGCACAACCATTTGTGGTGGCCCTGAACTGGGTCACCTTGCTGGGAGAGACTCTGAGTTCCAGGCACCTCACTTGGTATATCACTAACAGAAAACTCAAGCTCTAGGTAGATCATTACACCTGCCCTACTTTTCCACCTGCTCTCACAGTCTTCAGGGTGGCAGAGTCCAAGGAAGTAATTATAAGTTGATGTGGCAAATGATATGAGTGCTATGGAAGAGAATCTATGAAAGGCTTTCAAAGAGTGAAGAGGAAGCCATTCTGCATGGGGGCAGTTGCATCAGGTGGAGCCGTCTAAGTCAGTGTTTCTCAACTGGGGCCCTCTAAGGGATCTTTGGTAAAGTTTGGAGACATTTTGGTTGTCTCAGCTGGGGGTTATGGTGCTACTGGTGTCTAGTGGATGAAGGCCAGGGTTGCTGCTGAACATCCTACAATGCACAGGACAAAGAATTATCTAGCCCAAAATATTAGTAGTGCCGCCATTGAGAAACCTGGTCATATGCTGTGGTAATAAATAACTTTAAAAAATCTCAGTGGCTTAACTCAACAAATAATGGTATCTCCCTCATGCTGTACGTCCAGTCTGGGTTGGCAATGCAGTCCTCTTCATTGTAGTTCCACCAGGGAGTCTGGCTGATGGAATCTGTGTGGGCTTCCACCATCACTGTGACAGGAGAAAGGAACTTAGTGGATGGCACAGGAGAGTTTTAAACTTCTGCTCAGAATTGGCACGTGTCCTTTCCAATCACGTTCCATTGGCCATTATCTATCATATGACCAAGCCTAAATTCACAGCAGGTGGGAAGTTCATTTTTGTCTTGTACCCAGAAAGAGGAAAGAATGGGAATAGTTTTGAACGGCCCTCATGACTGTTGTACTGATGGTAGCAGTGGTTGTGGCAGTGGTGCGGGGATTTAGTCAAGTCTTCTGCTGCATAACAAACCACCCCAAACTTAGGGGCCGAGGACAGTCATTTAATTAGCTCATGAAGCTGAAATTTGGATAGGTCTGGAAGGGAACAGCTCATCTCTACACCATGTGGCATCAGCTGAGGCAGCTCAAAAACTGGGAGCCAGAATCATCTGAAAGCTTGATCGCTCATATGTCTGGCAGTTGATACCGGCTAGACTGAGACCTCAGCTGTGACTGTCAGCTGGACCACCTACACATGGCCTCTACATGTGGCTGTTTGGCTTCCTCACAACATGGTGGCTGGGTTCCAAGGCAGAAAGTAAATGCTGCCAGTTTCTTAAATCCTGCGCCTGGAAACTGGCACAGCATCACTTCTACCGTATTCTCTTTATTGAGGAGTTACAGAGCCCAAATTTAAGGGGAGGGAACATAGACCTCATGTTTCAGTAGGAGGAAGGTCAAAGAATCTGGGGGCTATGTTTTAAAACTGTTTCTCAGGTCAGTGACAGGGTTGAAGAAATGGCAAGATTTCTTTAGATGGAGTTTGGGGAATGAGCATTCTGAACAAAAGCACATCATATCTGAATTATCCTCAGTTTTCTAGGTGGTCCTGCCTCCTAGCTACTCACTCCTAGTGCTGACATAAGCCTTATGGAAATGTTTTGATCCAATTATAAAATATATATCAAGTGCACTGTTTCACTAATGTGAAGTACAATCTGGGTTTATTCTGATTTAATTGTCTAAAATTATACATGAGTCATTCTAATGCAAACAAATGAAATTTTTAAAAAAGCATCACCAAATTTTTCTGTTAAATGTTTGTTTTTCTTTAATAATAATAATAATTTAGTTCATAATAGTAGTTTAGTTTACCTCAATTTTGGGATTTAGTAGATTAGTGGCACTCATTCTGCTTTGGATTCATTTTGCTATGAACTTCATGCTATGAATTTTGACTTTAAAACAGGCTGGACTTGACCTGAAACACTTTCTTCAGGAATCAGATGCAACAGGGGTTGAGGAATAGCATAAATGGGCCATCCTTTTTCTGATTTTGAGAAGGGGATTATTACCAATATCCATGTGTTTTCCTGTCTTTTCAGAGTAATTTCTAGCAGCGTTGGCTGTGGGTCATAGAACCGCAGAATTGTAGAGCAGAGAGCATCTTTCAAGATCATCTAAGTTGAGTTTCCTCATTTTGCATATGAGAAAAGTGAGAATCAATGAGGCAAGGTGACCTCTTAGAGTTACAACTCACTATTACGCAGAAAGAGGAAGGGCAGTTGGTACATGGTGGAGGGGCCCCATGTTGGTACATGAAGGACAGTTGGAGGGGACCCACTGATGAATTACAGGGAATCGAATGTTCCCCCCCTGTATTTTTCACTGAGGAAGAAGCAGCTTCTTAGCTTCTACTGCACTGGCTTCTCTTGTGACCCCTGTCCCAGCCCTTGGCTCCATCTACTCCACATTCCTAGCCCTGGACCATTCCATCTGCCTTCTGTTTATGCGCTGACAGCTGCCTTTCCCCTCATCCTTCGTTCTTGTTCTTTTAAAGCCAAGGGGGAGTTGCTCCACTGACAGCATTTGAATTCAGCTCATGAAAAATTCTATAACAAGTGTACTTGACTGTTTGATCTCTGACTTCTCCCACATATTTGCCCTTTATACCCTGAGATCCATAAGCTTCATTTCCTTGGAGCAGATTACAATTTCAATGGAAAGGAAATGTGTAGCTTTCAAGCTGAGCTCAGTTCTAATAAGAATCAAGTAAAGCTCAATCCTGGGCCACTGTGGATACTCAGGCACTGAGTCAGGCTGTGGCCATCTCTCTGAAAACACAGCTTCATTGTTATGATGCTGGAAAATCCCTGACCTCGGTTCAAATTCCAGCCACACCATTTACCTGCTGTGTGATCTGGGCAAGATGCTTCAACTCTGCAGACTCAGTTTCCCCTTATATAACTGGGAACACTAATATTTGTTAGTGCATCCTGTGTGTCAAACTCTTATGGTTTATGATCCAGTGAGGAAGATGGACATGAATCAAATGATCACAAATAAATATAAAATTATAAATAGGTAGATCCATAAGCCATGAGTCCATACATCAGGACTATCTGGGCAAACTGGGATATATGGATCCTCCCCATCCTACCTTTCCCATGACAAAGAAGGTTGGGAAGGACTTCCCTGGGGATGGGAAGATGGAACTGAGATCTACAGGAAGAGTGAGGATTACTAGGCAAAAGGGGTAAGACAGGAACATTTAGGCCAAGAGAGCAAGCAGCATATGCAAAACTCTAAAGCAAGGGGAAGCATGGAGCCTACAATGGATTGAAGACCCGTATGGTAGAAGACTAGAGGAGTGTGTGGCAAACGTAGGGGCCAGAGCACTTGCCTGTCTCATAGGTGTTAGGAATGTGGGCTTGATCCTCGCTGGTTTTACGCAGGGGAATTGCAAGACTAGGTTTGTATTTTAAAAAGATCAGTCTGGCTTCAGAGTACAATTGAGTTCAGTAGTGGTTCTCAGTCTTGGCTTTCAAAGTGAAGCTTTTACACAATACCAAGGCCTGGGCCCCACCCCCAGTGATTTGGATTTAGTTGGTTTAGGGTAGCTTCCTGTAGGTTATAATGGATGCCAGGGCTGAGATTTACTGTAGAAAGCGGCTTTAATGGATGTGGGGAAGAACAACTGCAAAGCTACTCCTGTAGCCCAGATAAGTAATGATGAGATAGGTTTATGGCAGTAGCAGGGACCCTGTAGCTGGACTTCCAATTCCTGGAGGACTTGTTAAAATGCAGGTATCTGGGCCCCCTTGATTAGGCCTGGATTGGGGCCTGAGAATGTGCATTTCTGACCAGTTCCCTGGAGATATTAATGTTGCTGGTTTGGAGACCACACTTGGAGAATCACTGATCTAGAGAAAAGCTGTCAGATTTGGTAGATAAAATGAACAGAAGTTGGTGATAGATGGCCTGTGCACCTAAGGGTGAGGGAGATTGCAAGGAGTCTTTTTAGTTTTCTGACTGTATGGGGTGTGCCATTTATTGACCTTCGGGGAACAGCCAATCAGACCAGAAAGGATCATGAATTCAGTGCTGTGCATGTATTTGAGGATGTCTTTGAAACAACTAAGTGGATATATTAAGTAGGGACATATATAGAACTTGGAAGAGGAGGTGATTAGAGATGTAAATTTGAGAATCATTGTATAGATGGTCACTGAAACCAAGGACTTATCTATCAGTGGGACCGCTCAATTTTCCAACTTTCTTTTGCTCTTATCCTTAGTTTCAAAGCTCTGGCTTCTCTTTTTCTTAGCCTGTCCAAAGTGTCATAACCCTTCCAGCCTCAGTGCCTTCTTATGCCTTCTTAAAGACTATTCCTTCTGTTTGGAAGAATGTTTACTCTCCCTCTTCAAATTTAGCTCCTTTTGGATTCTACCCCTCAGGCTTGGTCATTAGCAACCAGGAATCCTTGTTTCTCTGATTTGTAGCATAAATCAAAGTTGGTGATTATGTGTTTATTTGTGTGATAATTTGCTAAATGGTCATCTCTCTTACTAGATTCTAAGAGAACACCACTGCGTCCTGAGGGCTTAGCTCAATATCTAATTGCACTTAAGGAAACCCTCTGAGATAGTTGTTAAGTGTCCAGCAGGTTAGTTACAGAGGTGGTAGTTGTTAAAACTGGTAATTTCTCAGGAATGGGGAGAAGCAGTCGCTGGTGTTTTTTCAGTGATGAGATTAAATTTTGTAGGACTCCGAATGTGTGAATCAGCAACAGCGCCATCTGGTGGAAATAAGTGATGCAACAACTACGACCTGGCAGTCCAGGCCCAGGGTTTTTTAAACAAATGCTGCTCTGGGAGAAAAGACTTTTTTATACTTAAAAAATATGAGTAAAATTTATTAGAGGGAAGATGGACTCTCTTTTTGAGAGAGACAGTTGGAATAATTGGATATTGAAAACAGCGTTTAGTTTTCCAAAAAGAACGACACTGTAATTCAGAGGGGTTTATTCAAAGGACACATATGGAAGGAAATAAGGAAGTTAGAGATCTCCACCCAAAGTCAGCATTACAGAAAAACGGGAACAGGCATATAGCTGTGCTTCTCAGACTGATTTGCATTTGGGAATTGACTGGTCAATGCGGATATTGCTATCTGGTTGCCTTGTAGTCTCCTCGGTGGCAGATGCAGGTCTCCGTTACTTTCTCCTCTCTTGCTCTTGTGGGCCTGCCTCCTGCAGAGACATGGTGTTACTAAAATGGTGACGTCAGGGACTTCACAATATGGGGGCTTGAAGGTATGAAAGTGGACTCATAATTTTTCTTTGTTTCTAAATTTTTCTCAGAATGGGGAAGATATATGGCTTTTTAATTCTGTGATAGGAAATGAAAACTGTGACTAGAGCCCACAATTTATGAAATTGATTTCACAATGTGCAGCTCTCCTCTGCTTCTAATTCAACTATTCTTGTTGCTATCAGTAGACTTAGTGAAGGACTTGGAGCCAGGTGGATTGATGTTGGTCAGTCACTTCCCTGGGTATGATGTCCCTATTGGACAGAGCTTTTGTATCCATCTACTTCACAGACCATTGTCCAGCCTGCACATCGTTTGCTCAGAGGTCTGGTGCCCTCCCTTATTCCATTCAGATACGGCATTGTTGGGGGTCATATAATACAGAATATAATCACTGTACCAGTTAAGTGGTTTCGATTCAAATAGCTTAAATTATAAGGGAATTTATTTCTTATATAACTGGTAAGTCTAGCAATAAAATGGCCTTTCTGTGAGGGATGATCCAGTGGTTCAGTGATGTCAAAAACCCTGTCTGTTTTTCCACTTTGCTATCTACAATGCTGGCTTCATCTTAAGGTTGTCTTCCTTTATTGTCATAGGTTTTGTATCAGTCAGGATCAACTGCATTATGCTATAGTAACGTTACGGACTGAATGTTTGTGTACTCTCAATCCATATGTTGAATCCCTAATCCCCAATGGGATAGTATTAGGAGGTAGGGCCTTTGGAAGGTAGCTAGTGAGCAGAGCCCCATGATGGGATGTGCCCTTATAAGAAGAGGAAGAGACATCAGCGTTTCCTTTCTCTGTCATGAGAAGACACAGTGAGAAGGCAGCCATCTGCAAGCCTGGAAGAGGGTTCTCACCAGACACTGAATCTGTCAGTACCTTAATCTTGGATTTCCAAGCCCCAGAACTGTGAGAAAATAAATATTTTTGTTTAAATTACCCAGTCTGTGATATTTTGCTCTGGAAGCCAGAGCTGGCTAATACAGAAATTGGTACCATGAAGTGGGGTGCTGTGGAAATGGCTTTGGTACTGGGTACTGGGTAGAAAATGGAAGAGTTTTGAAATGCATGCTAGAAAAGCCAAGATTACCATGAAATGACTGTTAAAGGTAATTCTGGTGAGAACTCAGAAAGAAAAGAGGAACTCCATAAAGAAAGCTTCTATCTTCATAAAGCATAATAATTAATCATGAATAGAATGATAGAAATATGGATGGTAAAGGCCGTTCTGATGACGGCTCAAACAGAAACGAGAAACATGTAATTGGACAATAGAGAGAAGGCAGTCCTTGTTATAAAGTGGCAAAGAACATGACTGAATTTTGTTCACATTCCAGTGTTTTGTGGAAGGTAGAACCTGTGAGTGATAAACCGGGTATTTCACTGAGGAGCTTTCTAAGAAAGGTGTTGAAAGAGTAGCTTGGTTCTCCCTGACTGCTTATAGTAAAACACAAGAAGAGATAAATGAATTGTAGAAGGAATTATTATGCAAAAAGGAACCAGAATTTAAAGATTTCGAAAATTCTCAGTGTATGCAGAGAGCACAGAGTGTGGTGGGACAACCGTTTGATAGGACATTAGTATGAACCATGGACCTAATCAGCCACCTCAGCAGAAACTCTGCCAGTTTGAACTGAAGGAGATGGCTGTAGGACTTCTTAGATCCCACAGGACTGGACCATGGTGCTACTCAGCTGTGAAGGTGTGCGATTCTTCAAGACTAGGGAAGAACAACCCCAAAGGTGATTTAGAGGTCATCAGAGCTGCCTGCCTCCTTGATTCTATTCGTTTCCTGTCATGCATTATGTTCCCTCTCTGTAATATTCTCTCCTGTGAAAATGAAAAGGATAAGATTCAGTCATTACAATAAACTAGTTACGCTACGGTGTTGATGCTTCACATCTACCATACTTCATTCTATGGTCTCCATGGAAAAGGACCTTTGATAGCTGCTCACTCCACTATTCTTCTCTTCCTTTCTTTTCCTCCAGCTAGGAGCAGCATCAACGGCTTTTCCTCAAGACTGTCCCCAGGATCTTCTGGTGAGGGTGGGACTGTCTGGCGCCACATACTTTTTTGAGCCACAGACCGAGGGGTTCAATTCCATGGAGCCACTGTCCCTTTACTGATGCTGTCACTTCTGACCCTCCCCCAGCTCTCTCTCCTTGAATCTCTTTGCCTTAGGACACATCAGTTTTTCCTCCACTTCTTCTTTACAGGGCTCTGTGATGCTGATGACTCAAGGCCAATGCTCGTACTTACCTCTTTATCAAGCCGCATCATCTCAGAAACTAGGTGATGGTTTTTCCAGCCTCTAAAACATGGAGATAGCATTCTCAGTGACTGAGTGTCATTGCTTTGTGGCACGTCGAAGACTAGGTAAAGAGTGGATGTGGGAATTCTCAGAAATCTCTTAAGTGGAGGCACCAGGGGAGCAGATATGTGCTACATTTAGTCACTCATGCAGGTGTTTATTTAATTGCCTACTAAAGATGGAGACTAGTTTGTTTATTTTAATGTGATATAACTTAAATGCAATAAGGAGCGTAATTTTAAGCGTACAGTTTGATGAGTTTTGCATATGTACACATTTATTTAACTACCATCCTGATCATACAGAGAGCATTTCTAGCATCTCAAAAAGTTCCCTATGCCCCTTCCTGGTCAGAACATCCCCCAAGGTATTTACTTTTGAAAAAAATTATGTTATAAATGTTTCAAACATAAAAGCGTGGAGAATAACAAAATGTACCCCCATACATATATCATCCTTATACTTATTACCCAGATCCAGTGTTTTTAAAGATTTTGCTGTACAATATTTATCTATTCCCCTTCTCTTTATGCATGTGTGTTAACTATTTTAAGCACACCTCAATTATCACATCATTCTATTTTGATATACATTTCCAAAAACATGGATATTTTCTTACATAGCCATAGCTTTATTGTACTGTGTGTTAAATGATGTGGAATCATTTAACACACAGTACACATTACAATCTCCTTAATTGTCTGTGTATAATTTATTTGGTCAAATTGAGATTCCGTCAAGGCCCATGGTAGTCCTCTCTCTCTTTTTCTCCTTGTCATTGACTTGTTAAAGATACTATGAGTTGACCTGTAGAACGTCTGTTTCCTTTAGGTGGTGTTTAACTTGTTCCTCCAGCTGCCATTTTCTTTTTTGACTGGAATTCAGCTCTAAAGCCTTCATCCAACGCAGGTTCAGGTTTTTGCAAGAGTACGATGTTATATATTTCACATCACATCACATCACTTCGGGAGGCACATTGGATCTGTCAGTTTCATTTTAGTGATTTTAATATTGATTCTTGAATTCAAGTGTTCACAGCCTGATCTCTCCCTTTCCTTATCAACCTTTCATCTAATGATTTCCACATTAGCTTTAAACATTTATTCTGCAAATATTTGTCAGAGCCTCTACTGAGTACTGTTAATGTGCAAGATACTGGGGTTACCAAGGTAGACAAAAGGAACTAGTTGCTGACAAGTATAAAGACTATTCATGTATCCTCCGCCTAAGAGTATACCCCCCAAATATGGAGTTTCTGTTTTTAGAGCAGATTTTTCTAGCCGGGGAAAGATGTGAATGGGAAATACAATTGGACCCCAGAGCTTCCTTAATGTCTAATTAATCCTATTACCTTTTCTTCCTTTACTTCTTCCTCATTTCATTCCTTTCTCTTCTCTCTTCCATTTTTCAATTATTTTGCTTTCATAATATGCTGGGTATACTGAAGATCGGTATTAGAAGTAAGGTGCACTAAATTATTCTTGTTCGTATGCCACGGTGATTCATGAGGGAGTTGGTTAGATAGCAGATCATACAACAACCTAATTTTGTCAAAGATAAAACTAAAATACAAGACCTTGTTACTTTTCTAAGTTTACACAATAACTGACCCCAATAATAAAGGCTGTCTTTACTGGAAGTACCCAGTAGCACACCTTCTGACAAGCAGCAGGGACTCTTCCAAGAAGAAAGATAGTCAAAGGCACATAGTGTAAATCTACACCAAAGCACACCTGATAAGGAATTGTATACACTGTCCCCTCTGGAAACTCAGTATACTGTGTATTTAACATAGTTGCTTTCGGCAGCTTAAAGTAGTTGAGTTGTGCGTCAGTAGGTGTTCTTCATGGAATTCAAATATGAAAGGCTTTCACTCCACATTGAAGAAAATGCACAACTAACTAAAGAAATTCAAGTTTAAAAAGGAAGAAAAAAGAGCAAAGAAAAATCCACTAGGGTCTCTAAAATAGAAGTGTGTGAGACATTGACTGTCAGTGGCTTATAGGCGCCATAAAATCTTATATCCCTCCTTCAATGTTGTGACAGGGTGGAAGGCACATGGGCCACTAACATCCCTGGCATATATTTGTGGATTTGAATTTCATAAAGTGAAATACCATCAGCTGAGGGCTTTGCTGCTACTGTTACAGAGCTGTGGCATCTATCACAAAACTGCCACATGAGAGACTTCTCAGATGACAAGATGTGGAATTCCTAATGAGAAAAGTTTATTAGAAAAGACTCTCTAATGCTGCCTCTTTAGAGAAGGACGTTTTACGTTTGTAATGGACCAGAGTTCTAGCTGTTGACTTTTCTTCCTGCACAGAGAAGAAAGGATGACACAGTGCTGTTCACGTTGGGCAGGGAAAGTGCTCTTGCCAAGCGGGTCAGCGGGACACAGGGACTGCATGCCTCACAATAGTGCAGACTGGCTCATATTTACTCAACTCTGTGGCCTCGCAGTGCTCTGTGACAGATTTCAGTGTCTGGAAAAGGAAGGGCTACCTTGAGGGCACCTGCTCTTCACCCTCTATTAGATTAAGATTGAAGAACGATAGTAGCCGTGTGTAGCAACTGGCATGAGGGCATCCTGGATACCCACATGTCAGCTCCAGGAAACGGCTACATTTTCCAACTTTCTCACCACGTGGCCCTGAGAATGAATAAAAGTCAGTGCTTATTAGGGGTGTATAAAGAGTTGGTAATATACCTCTCACAAGTCCCTGACCCAGATTTAGGGGCCATCGTGCCTTGGATGTTATCGGGAGCTGTGTTGTGTGTGTTCTGTTTAGCTCCCTAGTGGAGAATAATAACAATAGCAACAGTATTAATAATGAAACCCAGATGTCAGCGCAGACCCTCTGTTCTCCGGTCTTCTTCAAGATTTTTACGCGTTTCCAGGGATTAATGTTGGTTCAGGGCTGGCTCCTACTTCCTGCTTCTGGGAGAACTTATTCCACATTCCTAGCCTCTCATCTCCCATATAAGTTCCCTTCTCTCCACCCCATGCTGCACGAACACTGTACTCATCCCTTTCTCTTTGAATTACATGAAAAAAAACACCTCTCATGGGGCACTTATGTGTAATAGTCTTTACTGCACGTTTGAGAACACAGAAGGGGGTTTATATCCTAGCAGAGCAAATATCTTAAATGGAAAATAGAAAAAAATGAAACAAAACAATCCTCAGCTACCACAGTGTTGCATTCCTATTATCTTTTTGCTCCCTCCTTTTCTTCTGTTGCCTCCCCCTCAGAAGTGGAAGTAGACCCTACCATCCTCAGTCTCTGCTCTGGGGATCTTCTTGTATATCCAAAGAAGAATGAATGTGCTCTTGGTCTGCTAAATCATCTACTCTGGGTCTCAATCCTTCTCGCCCACCAGTCTCTGCAATTGAAAGGGGGCAGCAGAGAGATTTATTTTCCCAGTGACATAAATTAATTCCTCCCCCTATTCTTCCAACTTGGAAGTCAGATTTCATTATGGTTAGTTTTGATTAAAAACAAGCTTTTTATTTTTTCTCCACTACTGGAATAATAATGTAAGGGAGCATTGCGAGGTATGATTATTCTATTTTCATAATGTTATCTATTATTACTAATACCTTTTTCTTCTCCCGAATGTGGCTGAATAATGTAGCAAACACTACATTATTAAAGATAATAAAAAAGTGGAGTCAGAGCTCTGATAATAAAATTACTGAATTCTCCAAGACCGAGGACCTGGTTTTCAGTCATGAGTTTCCTAATCCTTGCTCCTACTGCTAGGAAGGCTGAACTGGTTTCCCTGTCTTTATCAGTGAGTCACATTTAGGAGGGACCAGGGACTTCCCTGGTGGTGCAGTGGTTAAGAATCCGCCTGCCAATGCAGGGGACCTGGGCTCGAGCCCTGGTCCGGGAAGATCCCACATGCCGTGCAGCAACTAAGTCTGTGCACCACAACTACTGAGCCTGTGCTCTAGAGCCTGTGAGCCACAACTACAGAAGCCACCACAATAGAAGCCGACACACTGCAACGAAGGGTAGCCCCCGCTTGCCGCAACTAGAGAAAGCCCATGCGCAGCAACAAAGACCCAATGCAGCCAAAACTAAATAAATAAATTTATAAAGGAAAAAAAAAGAGGGGCTGGAAGACAGGAAGGTGATGACTTTTGGGAGAATGCAGAATTTGTATTGTGGAAGCTATTCTTTCCTACTCAAAGAAGGACTTTGGACTTGTTCCTCTCCTTTTCCTGTACATTTGGGGATGTACATCTGTTTCCTCCTCTCCACTTGGTTAGGTGCTGACAATGTTCTCTTGTCTTAAAGTTGCTTCCTATTGGACCAGAAGAGTGTTTGATGCTAATGAGACAAGGAGAAAGTGGTAGGAGAGACATGGCTTAGCCAGAGGACACCTGCCTTTCCCACCATTTTTTTTGCAAAGATATTTAGATTTCCCTCCATTACGTGGATGCCAAAGAAGATGGATGGGGCAAAAGCCTTCTTGCAAATATCTCCCAAAAGGACTGTGGAAGAGTGGATTAAAAAAAAAAAAAAGTCTGTAGGTTAAATTTCACAAGGAAGGGGCTGGGGAGTAGAGGCCAAGTTGAAGCTGGATTTTCCATATCAAACAGTATGCAGAGGAAGACCCCTCAGGACCCTGTAATGAACCAACAACTGCACATCCAGTCCCTGGACACCTGCCATGCAGAGGAGGCCCTGTCATGTTGGTGGATAAGAGACAGCAACAACCTCCAGAAAGGGATATCAGAGTTGCTGCATCTCAAGAAAGTCAGTGTTACCCGCTCCCACATCAGTTGCCTGAAGTTTTGTGGGTAAATGCAGGTTAGAGAATCAGAGAGGAGAAAGGGAGAAGGCAGTCATGAGAAAGTAGACCATGCCTTCAGTGGGGTGCTGGAAATAGTTCATACCTGCTCAAGAGACTAAGTTTAAATTTTCAGGAATTTTGCCAGTTGTTCATTGGTAGTTTGAATCAGCCCTGGTTGGACTACTCTATATAGCATTAATACACAGTGGAAATCAGTCGCTGCTACAAATTGGGCACTTTGGATTTTTTCTCCCCTAAAGAGTTGGTCTGCCAGTGTGCCACTGCCTTCTCCCCACCCCAGACAGGTGCTGTCCACGGACAGTGAGAGCCTGAGGGGGTGTAACTTGTCTGATTATTTTAAGAACAAAAGAGAAATTAAATTGAAATATAACCAGGGAATCCTGTTCCTCAGCAAGAAAAGGGAGGTCAACAAAACAAAATTGGGTCAGTTATTAGAAAAACAAAATACCATTCTATACTGTATTCTTACCACAATTGGCTACTCTGCTTCTGCAGGGGAGGGAAGATAACTTCCCTCTACTTTTCTGAGTTCTCGGTGAGACTTCTGTAATAATAGATTAACAAGAGAAAAACAAACAAGTTTATTAATATGTATACCTCATGGGAGATACTCAGAAGAAAATGAGTAAGCCCGAGGTGGCTTAGAATTCAGACTTAAATACTATCTTAGTAGGGAAAGGGGAAAAAGGATGTAGGCCTCTCAGGGCAGAGTGAATGATTTTTAGGAAAGTTGAATGGGTCCTTAGAAGAATGTATATGGGAGACATGATAGTTTGTGGCAAAGTTCATTTAGGCATGGTGTTGACCTCTAGCCTTCTCTCCGGTAGTAAGTCAATCTTCTCTGCCTAATGAAACTCCCAGGGAACGGATTTATGGCAAGTGAGTTCCTTTAGGAGGATCTGTGTTTAGGCACATAAGGGAAGTTCAGAGAAAGTCTCTACCTGCGTTTGCTGTTTTTCAAGTGCCTTCAGCTCAAAATAGTCAATATACCAAAGTGGCATATTTTGGAGTGGCATGTCCTGAACTCCTACAGTCATGTTTTAAGGTGACATATTCTGCTACCTTTCACCTCTGTTATGGATTGAATTGCGTTCTCCCCAAAAGATATGTTGAAGTCCTAACCCCCAATACCTCAGAATGTGACCTTATTTGGAAATGTGATCTTTATGGAGGTAATAAAGGTAAAATGAGGTCATTAGGCCCTAATCCAATATGACTGGTGTCATTATAAAAAGGAGACATTTGGACACAGAGACAGATTAGCACAGAGGGAAGATGATATGAAGACACACAGGGAGAAGATGGCCATATGACTGAGAATGAGGCATCTACAAGCCAGGGAATTGAGGATTGCCAGCAACTACCAGAAGCTAGAAGAGCCAAAGAAGGCTTCCCTGCTAGAGCCATCAGAGAAAGCGGGTCCTGTCAACTCTTTAATTTTGGTCTTTTAGCCTCCAGAACTGTGAGACAATAAATTTCTGTTGTTCTAAGCCAGTTTTTGGTACTTGTTATGGCAGCCCTAGGAAACTAATACAGCCTCCAAAATACAGTTGCAATGGCTAGATTGGCTACCATTTGTTGATTATTTACAATGTGTATGGTGTGTACCAACACCTAGCTTTCTTTATATTATCTGAATTAATCCTTACAGAAGCCCTGTAAGGATGAGAAAACTGAAGCTTCTGTTGGTCATTGCAAAAGAGCATCAGAAGTTTCCAGGCAAGGAGGAGCCTCAGATATCTCAGAATCAGCAACAGGGAACTGTCACTAGATTTCTCCAGGCAGACAGTGAGGAGCTGGGTACTTACAGGGAGAGTTATTGTCATTCTACCCAGACCCATCCATCGCTCCAATTCACTTAAGAACTGAAAATGTGTCCTTTGGCTTAAGGGATATGACAGTAGACAGGGAGATGATAATGAGCAAACAAACAAATAGGATATTCTCAAACAACTTGTGATTAATTCAAGGTGTTGTGACTCAAGCATCGAGTGCTCCAGTGAAGGAATTGGCTTAAATATTTGCTAGGTGTTCCAGCAACCCTGGGCCAAATGCTTCGGGGCTGAATGATTATCAAGAATAAAATACCAGGGCATAGAGCAGAGCCAAGTGGAGAAGGGAAAGCATTCTAAAATGCCAATCTGAGAGGTTGTGAAATGGTAGCAGGGCTGTGAGGGAAGTAAAATGGAGAGTGATGAGTTGTGGATCAGCAAATAATTACAGTGATTCTGGAGCCAGGAGGATTACTCAGGAAGCTAACAAACGTGTGGTCGGCTGCCTTAAAACTGCTACACCCAGCTTATTTTGCAATTGTGACTTAAGTATTGAAACTGTAAAGCTCATGACATGCAGCCTGGGGTAAAAATTGGCGGTTTCAATCAATATCAACTGACATAATAACTTTGGGGGTCAGAATGTCTTAAATGAAATGAGTTTTAGTGGCTCTCAGAAGATAGTGGGAACAGGACATTCTATCCTGGAGACTGTGTCTGCTAGAATGAGGGTGACACAGGAACCTTGAAAGTGGCAGAACTTTTTCTCAAAATTCAAAGATTTTGGTTGTAATATGGGTAGAAAGATGCTCCAGGTGATGGCTGTATTTTTTCTGGGCTGATCTCTGGTGCACGTATAGATCTTACATTTTAGACCCACAGAATGTCTTTATTTACTAAGTGTCTCTTTTGTACTGGGCTTTATGCCAACTGCTGGGGACACAAAAATGAAAATGTGCTTCTTGCCGTCAGTAAAAGTTAAGTAAATGTCTTGTTTAGAGACAGACGTTCAAACAATTATAATGTAATGTGAAAATGACTTCTAGAGGTCTGCACACGGTGCTCCAGGAGCTCTGAGTTAGGAAGGACCAGCTCCCTAGTGATGACGAGTGGGCTGTCGAGCAAGGCTCCATAGAAGAGCTCTAATTGTAGGACTGGGGTCCGTGAAATATGTCAGCAGGTGCCATATTACAAAGACTCTCATGCCAGGCTTAAGGGAGCCATTTAAGTCTTTTAAGTTGTATTGTGACATGATTAAATGTGTTCCTTAGAAAAATCTCTATGGCAGCAGTGTGGAGGATGCAGTGACAAAAATACACACTGGGGCTTACTTTGTTCTAAACGGCAATTTTACCTTTAACTGTGCATACACCTTATTGACTATACTCAAGCCACAAAATGCACAGACTTAGAAACCCTGCATTACACTCCTGCACCTAGGTTTGTCACTGATTCAGCATATGCCTATGCTCTAATCTTATAGTCCTATGATTTTGTTTATGGAATTGGTTAAGACTAATGAGTAATAGGCTGTGTTCAAATGTATAATTTTGTAATTCTCACCAATACTGTAGGCTCTCTCTTTTGAGTTTTTCCATTGTATCTTTGGCTTTACAAAATACATTAACACAATTTAATAATAGATCTCTTGGAATATGGTTGTGTGGCCTACAGGAGTCTGTCTAAGCAAAGTCAAAAATAAGATGGGAAGAGTTATTCTATGGAAATCCTACTGTTCTCAAGCTACTGCTGGGTTTCTTTTTTAGTTGTTTGGAAAGAAATAAAACCAAGCATTCTTCTGCATTTAAATAGTCACAATAAAACAGAAGTTCTTAGTGATGAATTGTATTAGAATTTCTTTTTTGTGTAACCCTATATTCTATAAGCATGGTTCTCATTTCAGTGGTTACCAGAATCGCCTTCAGGGTTTGTTAAAACAGAGTGCTGGGTCCTGCCTGCAGAGTTTCTGATTCAGCAGGTGTTGGATGAGGCCTGAGCATTTGTATTTCTAAGTTCCCAGGTAATGTTGCCGTTGCTAGTCCAGGGACCACACGTGAAGAAACATCGATCTGAAATAATAATGGTTAACTTTTATTTGGCACTTTCTATGTTCCAACTGTGTCTGAATACCTTATTTACCTTAGTTCATTGAATCCTCATGACAACCTTAAGACTCTCCATTGGTCGAGGACATCTCCCTTTCTGTATCAGAAAGAGAAGTTTGATTCTAAATCACAGGAGAATCTTACCCATGGAGAAGGCACCAACTTAAATCTGCGTAGCAAACTTATCCTTGTTTACTGTGCTAATAACCTCCTGTGACTGACCTTTTCTCACCTTCCCTTCTTTGGCCTTTAGGTGAAGATGGTATTTGAGTCAGAATTCTAAGCCACCCTGGAGAGTTACTCATTTTCCCCTGTGTATCTACCACGTGTACTTGAGGTATACGTGTTAATAAACTTGTTTGTTTTTCTCTTATGAATCTGTTTTTGTATTACAGGAGTCTTAGCTAGAACTCAGAAGAGTAGAGGGAAAATGATTTTTTCTCCTCTACAATATCATAACAAATGAAACTGAGACTTGAGAAAGTAGAGTAACTCAAGTTCACTCAACCAATAAGCAATGGGTGAAGACTAAATCCAGAATTATACATGCCAGTGAATTGTACTGATTTTCCTGTTGGTGAATCCCAAGTATGCCACACATCCAGAAACTTTGGGACCCTGAAAACATTTTGTTGTTGTGTATTGTGACTAATATTTCCTTGTTCTAAGATGAATGTTGTTCTTTGTAAAAATACTCAAATTTTTAGGTAGAGACTTACTTCCTCCCCAGTGGACATTTCTGACTAGAGAGAAATTGCCAAACTTGTTGACTCACAACAAAAATAAAGAGCATCTGCTATTTAGCTTATGGCTTTTAGTTTTGGGAGGTGGTAGGAGGAAGACTAGATTGCCACCACTATAGATCATTTCATTTTTATTTTATTCAATGTCGTTTAGAGTACTGTATATAGAGGTGGTCTTGAGAGCTTTATGGAGATTATTTTTTCAGTAGTACAGATAGCTCTGCTAAATATTTAAGGCGTCTTGGCGAACAAGAATATGATCCTGACTCAGGGGAACTTGGTCATGTAACTCACTTTGTTTCAAGTGCTTTGACCTATGAACATTTAAAATGGACACATATTTTATTGGCTTATTAACTCATTGCTGGAGCCACTGAAGGCCCAAGCTACAGCTTCATGCCTGACCACAAACCAAGGATTTTTTATTGCTTATTTTACTGGCTCTTTGCCTGTTTTCCTTTCTCTATCCATAACCACGTATGTATAATGTCCAACAAACACTCTCTGTCTCTCTTTTTCTCTCTCACAAACACACACATACATTAACACATCATTTTTCATGGATTTGTTGGGTCAGAAAAATTTCTATGTTCTGAAGCTAAGTATAAAACATTTCCTCTGGCCACAGCAATGCCAAGTTCAGTTTTAAGGCTGTTATTTTGTTGGAATATAATGGGAGAAAGGGCCATCATCACTTGGTGATAAAGTTTCCTGTAATTATGAAGGAGAAAACATTGATGCCCAATATGCTTTTAATTTTAATGCCAGTATGTCAAAATTGAATACATTTCAAGTATTTACAATTCTTCTGCTGATAAGCTCTCATTGTAATCCTGAACATAACTGCAAAAAAGGAGCTATATACTGAAATTCACCATGAAAATTACCTTAGAAATGAGCCAAGCTGAAACAAGAATATACCCCCATACTCCTGAAAGTTTACAAGATTTACTAAATATTTTTAATATGGAATGGTTTACAAGAGCCTCCTCTATTCACTAGCTCAATATCGTCACATTTCTACCCACCATCTAAGGGGAGTTGATCATGGCTAGAAACGTTTCTAAGTGCGGGGTTGCAATTTACCCCCACGTTTATCCTGCATTTATTTATTACTTATTTATTTATTCCTGCAGTTATCACATATTCAGCAAAATATTACAAATTTTACTTATTTTTCTTCTTTTTTGCTGTCTCTTTCCACAGCTCTATGAGCAGGAATTTTCATCTGTTTTGTTTACTACTATATCCTCAAAGCCTGTAATGATGCCTGACACACACTAGGCATTACATAAGAACTTGGTGAGTTAAATAAGCACTTGTTGAGTGAATGGATAATAAACAAATTAGTGAATAGATTAACTGTGTTGGTTTACTATTCATCATCAGAACTGAAAAAGTTTAAAGAACCTCTATTTAGTTATGTTATGGGATAGAGATTTCTTCCATCTCAGAGACCTTCCTTTTGAGAGGAAAATAGGATATGTGTTTACATGTGCTCTGTCAAATACCTAATAAGTCAGACAGAGAAAGATAAATACTGTATGATATCACTGTATGTAGAATCTAAAAAAGCTGAACTCACAGAAACAAAGAGTAGAATGATGGTTACCAGGGGCTGAGGGTGTTGGTCAAAGGGTACAAACTTGCAGTTGGAAGATGAATAAATTCTGGGGAGCTAATGCACAGCATTGTGACTATAAACACACAAACACACAATGGAGCTACAGCATGAGGTACGGGAAGGGGAGTCAGAGAGCAAGCATGGATGGGTTGGGTTGGTGTCAGGTAATGAAATAACTTTAACATCAGACCACTGATTTGGGATTTCATTGTGTGGTCACTTAAGGAGGTTTTAAGCAATCAAAATGATGATTTAGGAAGAGTAATCTGGTGCAATTGTGAAAAGTAAAATGAGAAGAAGGCTTCAGGCTTGGCTTGATCCAAGGTTCAAATAATATCACCAAGATACATCTCTCATTTGTTTATTTTTGTTGTTTCCATTACTCTAGGAAATGGATGCAAAAAGATATTGCTGTGATTTATGTCAAAGAGTGTTCTGCCTATGTTTTCCTCTAGGAGTTTTACAGTGTCTGGTCTTACATTTAGGTTTTTAATCCATTTTGAGTTTATTTTTGTATACGGTGTTAGAGAATGTTCTAACTTCATTCTTTTACATGTAGCTGTCCAGTTTTCCCATCACCACTTATTGAAGAGACTGTCTTTTCTCCATTGTATATTTTTGCCTCCTTTGTTGTAGATTAATTGACCATAGGTGCATGGGTTTATTTCTGGGATTTCTATCCTGTTCCATTGATCTATATATTTTCTGTGTGCCAGTACCATGCTGTTTTAATTACTGTAGCTTTGTAGTATAGTCTGAAGTCAGGGAGCCTGATTCCTCCAACTCCATTTTTCTTTCTCCAGGTTGCTTTGGCTATTCAGGATCTTTTGTGTTTCCATACAACTTTAAAAATGTTTTGTTTTAGTTCTATGAAGAATGCCATTGGTAATTTGATAGGGATTGCATTGAATCTGTAGATTGCCTTGGGCAGTACAGTCATGTTAGCAATATTGATTCTTCCAATCCAAGAACATGATGTATTTTTCCATTTGAGTCACCTTCAGTTTCTTTCACCAGCATCTTATAGTTTTCAGAGTACAGGTCTTTTGCCTCCTTAGGTAGGTTTATTCCTAGGGATTTTATTCTTTTTGATGCAATGGTAGATGGGATTGCTACCTTAATTTCTCTTTCTGATCTTTTGTTGTTAATGTATAGAAATGCAAGAGATTTCTGTGCATTAATTTTGTATCTTGCAAATTTACCAGGTCCATTGATGAGCTCTAGTAGTTTTCTGTTGACATCTTTAGGGTTATCTATGTATAGTATCCTATTGTCTGCAAACAGTGACAGTTTTACTTTTTCTTTTCCAATTTGGATTCCTTTTATTTCTTTTTCTTCTCTGGTCACTGTGGCTAGGACTTCCAAAACTATGTTGAATAAAAGTGGTGAGAGTGGGCATTCTTGTCTTGTTCCTGATCTTAGAGGAAATGCTTTCAGCTTTTCACTGTTGAGTATGATGTTAGCTGTGGGTTTGTCATATATGGCGCTTATTATGTTGAGGTATGTTCCCTCTATGCCAACTTTCTGGAGAGTTTTTATCATAAATGGATATTGAATTTTGTCAAAAGCTTTCTGCATCTGTTGAGGTGATCATATGGTTTTTATTCTTCAATTTGTTAATGTGGTGTATCACACTGATTTACAGATACTGAAAAACTTTGCACCCCTGGGATACATCCCACTTGATCATGGTATATGATCGTTTAAGCTTAAAAACTTTTGCATAGCAAAGGAAACCATAAACAAAAGAAAAAGACAACCTACAGAATGGGAGAAAATGTTTGCAGTGATGTGACTGACAAGGAATTAATTTCCAAAATATACAAACAGCTCATGCAGCTCAATATCAAAAAAAACAAGCAACCCAGACAAAAAATGGGCAGAAGATCTAAGTAGACATTTCTCCAAAGAAGACATACAGATGGCCAACATCGCTAATTATTAGAGGAATGCAAATCAAAACTACAATGAGGTATCACCTCACACTGGTCAAAATGGCCATCATCCAAAATAAATGCTGGAGAGGGTGTGGAGAGAAAAGAACCCCCCTACACTATTGGTGGAAATGTAAACTGGTACAGACACTATGGAGAACAGTATGGAGGCTCCTTAAAAACATAAAAATAGAGTTACCATATGATCCAGGGATCCCAATCCTGGGCATATATCCAGAGAAAACTTTAATTCGAAAATATACGTGCACCCCAGTGTTCATTGCAGCACAATTTACAATAGCCAAGACGTGGATGCAACCTAAATGTCCATCGACTTATGAATGGATAAAGATGTGTACATATATACAATGGAATATTACTCAGCCATAAAAAAGAATGAAATAATGCCACTTACAGCAACATGGATGGACCTAGAGGTTATCATACTAAGTGAAGTAAGCCAGACAGAGAAAGACAAATATCATATGTTATTGCTTATATGTGGAATCTAAAAGAATTATACAAATGAACTTATTTACAAAATAGAAATAGACTCACAGACATAGAAAACAAACTTATGGTTACCAAAGGGGAAAGGGTATGGGGGAGGGATAAATTAGGAGTTTGGGATTAACATATATACACTACCATATATAAAATAGATAACCAACAAGGACCTACTGTATAGCACAGGGAACTATACTCAATATTTTGTAATAACCTATATGGGAAAATAATATGAAAAAGAATAGATATACATATATGTATAACAGAATCACTTTGCTGTACACCTGAAACTAACACAACATTGTAAATCAGTATACTTAAATTTAAAAAAAAAAAAGAATATATGGTGCTTTGGAAGCCAGAAGAAGTAAATCAAGATGGAAGGAATAATGGCAAGATCTTTTGATGCAAAGAAGTTAAGGTTGATGAAGTTTTAGGAAAAGGCTATCAGATTTGGTGATTAGGATATTCTGGCAGTTTTAGTTAAGGGCTGAAAGTCATGGGAAGCTGAGCAAGCAGTTAGGCCCCTGTTATCTGATATTATGACATTGTAGGGATTCAGTAAGCAGGGTAATTAAATTCTTTCTACCAATGTTTAGTAGCTTGAGGACATGAACAGAGAAGGTAGCAGGCAGGAGACGGATGGGGGCATGTCTGGTACTTGGGATTTAAGGTTTGAATGGGGGAAATGGGTTTAAGGATTGAAGTTTGTTAGAAAAGACAGCATTGAAATATCTGACTATGGGATTTTGCTTCAGAAAGGAGACAAATGAAGTGAGAAGGCCAGAAGGGGATTTAGGAGACTTTTCAAACTGTGTTCTCTATTTCACCTTGGACCAGTGGGTTCAAGATAAGGCCAACCTGTGCTGATCTCAATACCTTCCTCCACTAAACATCACAGAAACTTTGCTTTGATCAGTTTCGGTTATTAGGGCTCTATGCTGGGTTTCTTTTCTGTTTGTCCCCCAGGTCTAGTTTCCACCCTGTACATTCTGCTCTGTGACCTGGTAGGCTGATGAATAAGGACCGTATCCGTGGGTTATCTTGCTCTCCTGCTTCTGTTTGGATTTAGCCATTGGGGAACACTGGTCTGAGACTGGAGAAAGGGAGAATGTGAGGGAGGTATTCATTCTCTGGCTCCCTTCCTATGAGGTCGTTTTGGTCCTCTCCCCTTCAGGCCTAGAGACGGTAATAATGCCCAGCTTTCTTAGCCCTTCGTGATTTCTCTATACTCTGACACACGTTTGAAATTGCCTATATAAATTATTCTGCATATGCTTTACTTTCTCAAATTACCCAAGTTGAAAGTTCCATCTGGACCCTGTCTGACACAATTTTTATGTAAGATTTCATTATAAAAAGTTGTCATCACTAAAAAAATGTTTGAAATCAGTAGACTAGTACAGGAGTTGGCAAATTTTTTTCCTAAAGAGCCAGATAGTAAATATTTTTGGTTTTATGGGTTATACAATACCTGTCACCATTCCTCGATTCTGCTCTTTTAGTGAGAAAGCAGCATAGACAATAAGTAAGTGAATGAATATGCCTGTGTTTCAATAAAACTTTATTTACAAAGATAGGCAGTGGGTATTATTTTTGGCCTATGGGCTGTAATTTACTAATCCCTGATCTAGGACAATCAGTCTTCTGTTGGATGCATGAGACTGATTCTCAATCTGGGAAGATTTTACCCCTTAGGGGATGTTTGGCAATGTCTATAGACATTTTTGATTAGCACAACTATAGCAGGGGTATGCTTGGGGAATGTGCCATGAGCTAGTTCTTTTGTTTTTTTTGGTACACGGGCCTGTCACTGTTGTGGCCTCTCCCGTTGCCGAGCATAGGCTCAGGACGTGCAGGCTCAGCGGCCATGGCTTACGGGCCCAGCTGCTCCGCGGCATGTGGGATCCTCCCAGACCGGGGCACAAACCTGTGTCCCCTGCATCGGCAGGCGGACTCTCAACCACTGCGCCACCAGGGAAGCCCGAGCTAGTTCTTTTGATTATAATCTTCTGGGGCTCTGTGTTTAAGACTGGCTACCTTAACATTTCAGATGGGGAAGGAGAGGAATTGATAACTCCAACATGGGTTATTGTACTATGAGTTTTAAATGAACCTATATATCATCCTAAAACTATTGAACCAGAGCAAAACGGTGACATTTGTATTCCCTGAACTGAACTGATATTTCTTTTGACTAATGTCTTCGTTAACTGACAGGGGACCATATCTCACTCCCCACACACCCCACCACTATATTATTAATTAATGGACAAGTTGAAGAGCAAGGACACACAGAGATCTGTGTCTGGATGACATCATAATTTTGATCAACTAAACAGTCTGGCAGTAGCTTTGAAGAGATGCTTAACTTTTGGAAATCACTTCTGTATTGCAACCAAAGCTATTAAGTTTAAAGGTCCATAAAGATGAGATAAACAGTCATAAAGACCTTTTGAAATTCATACACAGTGTGTTAAATGGATTTAATCACTGTCATTTAAATATGGTGATGTTTTAGCAATGTCCATACACTGGCAAAAATCAGATCATTGACTGCTTAATGGAGGACAAAAATTTGGAGAACAGTGGATGAGATGTTACTTATGTATGACTTCTGAGTCATTTTTACAGGGTTTTCAAGGAAATAACTTGACTCTAGTGTACTACAGTGGAAAACAGCTCTATACCTGGGTCCATTCTTTTTAAAATTAATTTTAGAGTTCTTTTTTTCTATTGGATGCTTTTATCATAGTCTAACTTATAGATTGACAATCCTTAAAAGGTCATTTTAGAATAATTCTGACCCTGAATACCAGGGAAAGAAATACAATTGAAACATGAAACCAAATTTAGCCAATGTATCAAATACACAATATAATCTTAATCCTAGCTAGTATTGATTATTTCCTATGTGTCAGACAATATACTAAACAGTTTTCCTGGATTTACTATTTTAATTCTCCTGGTAAACTAGAGGTATGTGCAATTATTGTCACCCTCATTTACCAGAGGAAGAGAACTGGGGCATGAAGAGATTACATAATTGGTTCAAAATCACAAAGTAGCACTGTTGGAATTTGCACCCAGGCAATTTAATTTCACAGCCTACACTTAACCACTCTCTTACACTGCTTTCATTTTCTGTATTTTTGTGGTGAATATGATAAGATCATTTTGAAGGCATTATGGTATGTTTGGTCTTAATATCCCCAGTAATAAAGCTGTCTATAATACAAGTAAGCTGTGTGGTCTTCGGGAAATCACATAACTTGCATCAGTAAAGTGAGGGGGTAATACTGAGTGATTTCTAAAATGGCTTTTCTAATCCAACATGGTATTTCCAAGATAGTGTTTAATATTTTTTAACCATATCCTTCAATCAAACGGTCATCCTTTAGCATTAAAATATTTGGAGGGCTTCCCTGGTGGCGCAGTGATTGAGAGTCCGCCTGCCGATGCAGGGGACATGGGTTCATGCCCCGGTCCGGGAAGATCCCACATGCTGCGGAGCGGCTGGGCCCGTGAGCCATGGCCGCTGAGCCTGTGTGTCCGGAGTGTGTGCTCCGCAACGGGAGAGGCCACAACAGTGAGAGGCCCGCATACCGCAAAAAAAAAAAAAAAAAAAAATTTGGAATAGACGCTTTCCAAATTTGCAGAAAAATTTCCCAGTCTCCCTTTGACCCCATTGGTTGATGCTTAGATGTAATAAGAAACTCCACAGCCAAAAAAAGGAAGAATATTGTTTAAGTCTTTACTCTGTCATAAAAGAGATGTTTTGCCAATATAGAAAATTCACAGAATTTTACATCTGTAAAGCCATGACCTAATCTGGCCCTCTTACATTGCAAATGAGGAAGCTGAAATCCAGAGAGGTTCAGGGACATGTCCAAATTCACAAAGTTACTTCATAGTAGAGCTGGGCTACAATTATCTGGATTCAGAACCCAGGTCTCTTTCAGTGAATCACAACCACTTCTATCTTAATTTCCCCAAGTCATAAAAAACCACTGGCCTGTTTTAGTCTGGGTTGTCTAGTGGAACAGAAAGATCTGGGTTTGAATCTCAGCTTTATTGCATACTAGATGTGAAACGTTGGGGAAAGTTAAAATGTAAATACGTATGTGTATGTATGTATATATATATATATATATGCATATATAATGTCTGGGGTTTATATAAAGTCATCCTGTGTCATCTTTGGAGGATTGGTTCCTGGATACCACCCTGCATCCCCAAAGGATAGCTGTTGAATATAGTGGATTAATGTTGTAAGTCTGTTTGTTTTGAGTTTGTGAAGTCTTGTTATTATATAAGAATTATCATTATAAGTAGTTTATGTCTCATTTTGTATTACACATTTAAATTAAGCAAAATTAAGTAAAAAAATTAGAGAGATAGAGAATTTTTTCAAGAACTATTCATACATTTTCTTCTAGGCATGAAAATGCTTAATGGTCCAGTATGAGGACTCTTTTTAAGTGTTAGAGATTTTCTTAGACCCTCACATGATGGCGGCTGCATGATTCAAATATGTTATCTGAGACAATACCAAATGTTAAAAGACCACTGTGAATTTCAAAGCTTCCAAAATAATTTCATTCATCACACAGGCATTTACATGCGTTTTACAAAATGACAGCACATGAAAATGCTCTCCACTGCAGCATGACTTGTAAGAGCAAGAGTGGAAACAACTCAAATGACCACCAATAGAGACTATGAACTCGTGATGTTATATCCATATAATGAAATACTATGCAGCTGAGAGAGGGCATGAGGACGATTTCTATACACAGCCAGAGGTAATCTTGAGGATAAACTGTTAAGTGAAAAAGCAAGATAGAGGAAACATGACTCGTAAACTACCATTTATCTAAGAAGAATATGTGAGTATGGGTATGTGTTTGTACATATACATATGAACATATGAATATAAATATATATTTGTAAGGTGATGGTTAATTTTGTGTCATCTTGGCTAGGCTATGGTGCCCAGTTGTTTGGTCAAACTGGTCTAAATGTTGCTGTGGAGGTATTTTTTATGTGTGAGTAACATTTAAGTCAATAGACTTTGAGTAAAGTAGATTACCCTTCTAATGTGGGTGGACCTCATTCCATCAGTTGAAGGCCTTAAAAGAAAAGACTGAGGGTTCCCAAAGAAGAAAGAATTTGACCTCAAGACTGCAAAATCAACTCTTAACCTGAATTTCCAGCTTTGTGACTTTCCCTGCAAAGTTTAGACTTGTCACTCTCCACAATTTTGTGAGGCAATTCCTTAAAATCTCTCTCTCTCTCTCTCACATTATATATATATCTGAATGGAGATGAAAATGATGAAAAGGATGGGGATAGAACAAGTGAGACTCTTCTGGGTATAGCTTGCTAGTAGATATGACTTTGGAACCAAGTTAATATTTTCTATAATTAAAAAAAGGCAAAGTAAAACGGAACAATTTCTTAAAAGAAAGTAAAAATAAACATTAACTATGAATCGAGTTGGTAGCAAAACTACACAAGTTAAATGATTTCAATTGATTTTAAATCATAGTTAAATCACCTCTAGTGAGATTAAAAACAAAGGTAGGAATTGAGGTGTCCAGGGCAGCACTTCTGCACAGGGCTGCGCACCAAATTGTCGTGTTGCTCACAGCAGTTCTTCGCTAGGGACACTAATCCCATGTGCTAGGTGCAAGGCTTCTGCACACAGCCCACTACAGGCAAACAAAATTAGACTAATCCCTAAAGAAAGCTGTGTGGCTGACAGGGTCTTGGTGCTCCGGCTGGGTGTCAGGCCTGTGCCTCTGATGTGGGAGAGCCGAGTTCAGGACATTGGTCCACCAGACACCTCCCTGTTCACATAATATCAAACGGCAAAAGGTCTCCCAGAGATCTCCATCTCAACACTAAGACCAAGCTCCACTCAATGACCAGCAAGCTACAGTACTGGACACCCTATGCCAAACAACTAGCAAGACAGGAACACAACCCCACCCATTAGCAGACAGGCTGCCTAAAATCATAATAAGGTCACAGACACCCCAAAACATACCACCAGACGCAGTCACCAGTCCCCTCTACCAGGAAGCCTACACAACCCACTGAACCAACCTTAGCAATAGGGGGCAGACACCAAAAACAACGGAAACTACAAACCTGCAGCCTGTGAAAAGGAGGCCCCAAACACAGTAAGTTAAGCAAAATGAGAAGACAGAGAAACACACAGCAGATGAAGGAGCAAGGTAAAAACCCACCAGACCAAACAAGCGAAGAGAAAATAGGCAGTCTACCTGAAAAAGAATTCAGAGTAATGACAGTAAAGATGACCCAAAATCTTGGAAATAGAATGGAGAAAATACAAGAAACATTTGACAAGGACCTAGAAGAACTAAAAAGCAAACAATGATGAACAACACAATAAATGAAATTAAAAATTCTCTAGAAGGAATCAATAGCAGAATAACTGAGGCAGAAGAAGGGATAAGTGACCTGGAAGATAAAATATTGGAAATAACTACTGCAGAGCAGAATAAAGAAAAAAGAATGAAAAGAATTGAAGACAGTCTCAGAGACCTCTGGGACAACATTAAACACACCAACATTCGAATTATAGGGGTTCCAGAAGAAGAAGAGAAAAAGAAAGGGACTGAGAAAATATTTGAAGAGATTATAGGTGAAAACTTCCCTAATATGGGAAAGGAAATAGTCAATCAAGTCCAGGAAGCTCAGAGAGTCCTATACAGGATAAATCCAAGGAGAAACACGCCAAGACACATACTAAACAAAAAGTCAAAAATTAAATGCAAGGAAAAAAATATTAAAAGCAGCAAGGGAAAAACAACAAATAACATGCAAGGGAATCCCCATAAATTTAACTGCTGATCTATCAGCAGAAACTCTGTAAGCCAGAAGGTAGTGGCAGGACATATTTAAAGTGATGAAAGGGAAAAACCTCCAACCAAGATTACTCTACCCAGCAAGGATCCTATTCAGATTTGACAGAGGCATTAAAACCTATACAGACAAGCAAAAGTTAAGAGAATTCAGCACCACCAAACCAGCTTTACAACAAATGCTAAAGGAACTTCTCTAGGCAGGAAACACAAGGGAAGGAAAAGACCTATAATAACAAACCCAAAACAATTAAGAAAATGGTAGTAGGAGCATGCATATCGATAATTACCTTAAATGTAAATGGATTAAATGCTCCAACCAAAAGACATAGACTGGCTGAATGGATACAAAAACAAGACCCATATATATGCTGTCAACAAGAGACCCACATCAGACCTAGGGACATACACAGACTGAAAGTGAGGGGATGGAAAAACATATTCCATGCAAATGGAAATCAAAAGAAAGCTGGAGTAGCAATTCTCATATCAGACAAAATAGACTTTAAAATAAAGACTATTAGAAGAGGCAAAGAAGGACACTACATAATGATCAACGATTCAACCCAAGAAGAAGATATAACAATTGTAAATATTTATGCACCCAACATAGGAGCACCTGAATACATAAGGCAAATGCTAACAGCCATGAGAGGGGAAATCAACAGTAACACAATCATAGTAGGGGACTTTAACACCCCACTTTCACCAATGGACAGATCATCCAAAATGAAAATAAATCAGGAAACACAAGCTTTAAATGATACATTACACAAGATGGACTTAATTGATATTTATAGGACATTCAATCCAAAAACAACAGATTACACTTTCTTGTCAAGTGCTCATGGAACATTCTTCAGGATAGATCATATCTTGGGTCACAAATCAAGCCTTGGTAAATTTAAGAAAATTGAAATCGTATCAAGTATCTTTTCTGACCGCAATCCTATGAGACTAGATATCAATTACAGGAAAAAATCTGCAAAAAATACAAACACATGGAGACTATTAATACACTACTAAATAACCAGAAGATCATTGAAGAAATCAAAGAGGAAATCAAAAAATACCTAGAAACAAATGACAATGAAAACACGATGACCAAAAACCTATGGGATGCAGCAAAAGTGGTTCTAAGAGGGAAGTTTATAGCAATACAATCCTACCTCAAGAAACAAGAAACATCTCAAATAAACAACCTCACCTTACTCCTAAAGAAATCAGAGTAAGAAGGACGAAAAAACCCCAAAGTTAGCAGAAGGAAAGAAATCATAAAGATCAGATCAGAAATAAATGAAAAAGAAATGAAGAAAACAATGGCAAAGATCAATAAAACTAAAAGCTGGTTCTTTGAGAAGATAAACCAAATTGATAAACCATTAGCCAGACTCATCAAGAAAAAAAGGGGGAAGACTCAAATCAACAGAATTAGAAATGAAAAAGCAGAAGTAACAACTGACACTGCAGAAATACAAAGGATCATGAGAGATTACTACAAGCAACTATATTCCAATAAAATGGACAACCTGGAAGAAATGGACAAATTCTTAGAAAAGCACAACGTTCCAAGACTGAACCAGGAAGAAATAGAAAATATAAACAGACCAATCACAAGCACTGAAATTGAAACTGGGTTTAAAAATCTTCCAACAAACAAAAGCCCAGGACCAGATGGCTTCACAGGCAAATTCTATCAAACAGTTAGAGGAGAGCTAACACCTATCCTTCTCAAACTCTTCCAAAATATAGCAGAGGGAGGAACACTCCCAAACCCATTCTATGAAGCCACCATCACCCTGATATCAAAACCAGACAAAGGTGTCACAAAGAAAGAAAACTACAGGCCAATATCACTGATGAACATGGATGCAAAAATTCTCAACAAAATACTAGGAAACAGAATCCAACAGTACATTAAAAGGATCATACACCATGATCAAGTAGGGTTTATCCCAGGATTTCAAGGATTCTTCAAATCAATCAACGTGATACACCAAATTAACAAATTGAAGGAGAAAAACCACATGATCATCTCAGTAGCTGCAGAGAAAGCTTTCGACAAAATTCAACACCCATTTATGATAAAAACCCTCCAGAAAGTAGGCACAGAGGGAACTTACCTCAACATAATAAAGGCTGTATATGACAAACCCACAGCCAACATAATTCTCAATGGTGAAAAACTGAAACCATTTCCTCTAAGATCAGGAAAAAGACAAGGTTACCCACTCTCACCACAATTATTCAACATAGTTTTGGGAGTTTTAGCCACAGCAATCAGAGAAGGCAAAGAAATAAAAGGAATCCAGATTGGAAAAGAAGTAAAGCTGTCACTGTTTGCAGGTGACATGATACTACACAGAGGATTCTAAAGATGCTACCAGAAAACTATTATGGCTAATCAATGAATTTGGTAAAGTAGCAGGATACAAAATTAATGCACAGAAATCTCTTGCATTCCTTTACACTAATGATGAAACATCTGAAAGGAAATTAAGGAAACACTCCCATTTACCATTGCAACAAAAAGAATAAAATACCTAGGAATAAACCTACCTAAGGAGACAAAAGACCTGTATGCAGAAAACTATAAGACACTGATGAAAGAAATTAAAGATGATACAAACAGATGGAGAGATATACCATGTTCTTGGATTGGAAGAATCAACATTGTGAAAATGACTCTACTACCCAAAGCAATCTACAGATTCAATGCAATCCCTATCAAACTACCACTGGTGTTTTTCACAGAGCTAGAACAAAAAATTTCACAATTTGTATGGAAACACAAAAAACCCTGAATAGCCAAAGCAATCTTGAGAAAGAAAAACAGAGTTGGAGGAATCAGGCTCCCTGACTTCATACTGTACTACAAAGCTACAGTAATCAAGACAGCATGGTACTGGCACACACAAAAAAATATATAGATCAATGGAATAGGATAGAAAGCCCAGTGATAAACCCACACATATATGGTCACCTTATTTTTGATAAAGGAGGCAAGAGTATACAATGGAGAAAAGACGGCGTCTTCAATAAGTGGTGCTGGGAAAACTGGACAGCTGCATGTAAAAGATTGAAAGTAGAACGCTCCCTAACACCATACACAAAAATAAACTCAAAATGGATTAAAGACCTAAAGGTAAGGCCAGACACTATAAAACTCTTAAAGGAAAACATAGGCAGAAGATTCTGTGACATAAATCACAGCAAGATCCTTTTTGACCCACCTTCTAGAGAAATGTAAATAAAAACAAAAATAAACAAATGGAGCCTAATGAAACTTAAAAGCTTTTGCACAGCAAAGGAAACCATAAACAAGACCAAAAGACAACCCTCAGAATGGGAGAAAATATTTGCAAATGAAGCAACTGACAAAGGATTAATCTCCAAAATTTACAAGCAGCTCCTGCAGCTCCATATCAAAAATACAAACAACCCAATCCAAAAATGGGCAGAAGACCTAAGTAGATATTTCTCCAAAGAAGATATACAGATTGCCAACAGACACATGAAAGAATTCTCAACATCATTAATCATTAGAGAAATGCAAATCAAAACTACATTGAGGTAACACCTCACACCAGTCAGAATGACCATCATCCAAAAATCTACAGACAATAAATGCTGGAGAGAGTGTGGAGAAAAGGGAACCCTCTTGCACTGTTGGTGGGAATGTAAATTGATACTGCCACTATGTTGAACAGTATGGAGGTTCCTTAAAAAGCTAAAAATAGAACTACCATATGACCCAGCAATCCCACTACTGGGCATATGCCCGTAGAAAACCATAATTCAAAAAGAGTCATGTACCACAAAGTTCATTGCAGCTCTGTTTACAATAGCCAGGACATGGAAGCAACCTAAGTGTCCATCGACAGACGAATGGATAAAGACTATGTGGCACATATATACAATGGAATATTACTCAGCCATAAAAAGAAACGAAACTGTTATTTGTAGTGAGGTGGATGGACCTAGAGTCTGTCATACAGAGTGAAGTAAGTCAGAAAACGAAAAACAAATACCGTATGCTAACACATATATATGGAATCTAAAAAAAAAAAAAAAAGGTTATGAAGAACCTAGGGGCAGGACAGGAATAAAGATGCAGACATAGAGAATGGACTTGAGGACCCGGGGAGGGGGAAGGATAAGCTGTGATGAAGTGAGAGAGTTGCATGGACATATATATACTAACAAATGTAAAATAAATAGCTAGTGGGAAGCAGCCACATAGCACAGGGAGATCAGCACAGTGCTTTGTGACCACTTAGAGGGGTGGGATAGGGAGGGTGGGAGGGAGACGTAAGAGGGAAGAGATATGGGGTATATGTATATGTATAGCTGATTCACTTTGTTATAAAGCAGAAACTAACACACCATTGTAAAGCAATTATACTCCAATAAAGGTGTTGGAAAAAAAAAAGAAAACTGGCCAAATTTGGTACAAGTGAATTTATCATGGACTGATGAATAAGTGACTAAAAGATTGACCTCCAGGAATCCCAAGATCTGGTCAGTGTAGATTTATAGTGATTACGTTGCACCTCAAGAGGTATTTCGACGTATTGGTATAACTAGCTGGCAATTCACCATTTAGAGAGATTCAGCCTTGGAGGAGACTCCTCCCAATTCAGAGTGCCTCACATGCTTCCAAGGAGACTGACACCATCAATCGACAATCCCGATTCAGCCAAGGAAAGCACTTTGACACAAGAGAAATTGTGCAAGTGTTTATACCAGGCATAGTAAACTCATTTTCAGCTGACTCAAAGCATAAAGCAAAAGCATTTGGAGGGGCAACAGAATACATAATCAGTCACAATTTAGGGTAAAAGAAGAGAAATGACCAAGGGAGAACAGGAAAAAAACTTCAGTAGGGAAATTACCTCAAACTTCAATCTTCAAATTAATTGTATTTCAATAAGTTGCAAGTTATTTGTGTTAAAAAGAATAAAAGAACTAGATAGAAGAAAGTGAAAATGCAGTTAAAAACTGAGAGAATAGGAGACCTGTCATATCTTTTCATTCTGGAGTGAGTTGATGGACTCTTTAGCCAGACTGAGGAGAGCAAAGGGGCTTATCACTGGTGTTCCCTCCTATCCTAACTTTGAATCCAGAAAGCACAACTGGAGAGCTTTTTTTCGCCCCAACTCAGTGCTCTGTTTTCTCATCTTATCAGACTTCAGTTCTGCTCTAATTTACTTTGGTTGTTGGCTGAACTGAGGATGCAATAAAAAACAAAAACAGAGGTCTCACAGAAAGAAAACCAGTGGTTGCCAGGCACTGGGGGAGAGTGACATGGGGAGCGACTGTTTAATGGTAGGGTCTCTTCTTGGGGTGATGAAAATGTTTTGAAACTAGATAGTGGTGATGGTTGCAAAGCATTTGAATGTACTAAGTGCCATAAATTTTATACTTTTTAATGGTTAAAACAGTGTATTTTATGTTAGTGAGTTTTACAGTAAAAAAAAAAAAAATTAAGGGCTCAAATGCAGTGCATCGTGGGGAATGATATGGGGAAGAATGGGGAGATGCTGGCATCGTGGAAGCCAAAGGGATATAGAGAGTGCGGAGCTCCAGGGACTGAGCTAGAATCAGTGGGACTTCTGGCTCAGAAATGAGTCCTGGTTTTCTTTGGTGAACCCAGTTTTAGTTCTTTCTTAGCACTACTTCAGCATCTAATTCAGTTTACCCAAGATTCATACAGAAGTCATAAGTGGGCTAACAGTCTGATGTAGGTTGTAGATTTTTTCCCCTAGTATCTTTTGTTTTATTTTGTCATTTAATTTAATTTATTTTATTTTGTATAAATGTCTTTAGATGGGGTAAGCTTTCTCCAGTTTTGTATGTCCCCCGTGGATCCCTACTATTTTAAATTATTCCAGTTTCATTTATTTATGATAACATGCCTGGTCCATGAAAGCATTTGTGTTTGCACCCCTGGTATTTAAGGAACTTACACATATAAAGCACAATGCTAGAAATATTGATAATTACTCGAAATGGGCTTTTGCTTCACCGAGTCTTCTTAAAATGAAGACACATGTAAATGGTTTATTACAACATAGGCAAGATAGTCATTTTCCTCATTAGTATAGCGGTGAGTATCCCTGCCTGCCACAGCATAGGCAGGATAAGTGCCCAAATGGTAATAAAAATTAAGTGCATTGGGAACAAAGACAAATGTAAAGAACATGTAATATCTGATTCCCTTCCACTTTCGCTCATTGCATTGAGATTTTATTGCAGTGAATGCAGTTAAAGACAAATGGTATTTGTTAAGAAGCTGGAAAGAAATACCATCAAATCTGTAATTAATAGTCATCAGGGCATAACTTTATTGTAGCACACTTATAGCTCGGGAATGAGGAGTTGTATTTACATCGTTAATGAAAACAACTTTGGCATATATATATATATATATATATATATATATATATATATATATATATGGAAAATATATACACTTGGATTCTTAGCAGTTTAACAGCAATGCTCTCGGGAACTAAAGCTGCTATGTATTGACTCCTCCTGGGTGTTTTATATATGTCATTACCGATCCTCATAACAACCCTGCAAGTTAGTGTATGAGAATCTTGACATTAGTGAGGAGACGTTCTAAATATGTCTGAAGCCCTCAATTTCAAAATGTGGACATGGACCTTGGCTTTCCTGAATCACACTTTTTTCAAGAATCAGATGTCATTTGTGGATAGTCTCATGTTTCATTAAAAAAATTTTTTCCAACTATTAGAATCTTAGCTTTATCTCTGCTTTGCTAGCTATTTTAACAAACAAACAAACAAAAAACCCACAAAATCACCTTAGAGAAAGACTCCACAAAAAAATGAGTGGAGAACAGGAACTGGCTAAGCTGGACAGTCAGCTAAGATCACTCACTCACTGTGTGAGGATTTGTTCCAACACATCAGCCTCCTAGAACTGCCCCGCGTGTGCTTGTTCTTCATATATTCAAATTCTGCTGGAATGAACATAAATTTGCACAGCTTTATGGAAAAGTTTTATTATTATTATTATATATCCAAAGTTGTTTAAATGTTTGAGTCTTTGGACTCAGTAATTTCTCCTAAGGAAAATAATAAGATATCCATAAAGATGTATGTGAATGTTGATAATTGTTAGTTATAACAGTGAAAACGTACAAGGTGACAGTTATCAGTTTATTGTCTCTGAGCTCCAAATTCACCCTTCTTTGTCTTCCTTTGTGTTACTCTAGCTAAGTCCTATAAACGTTTCTTTTGCCAGCTGGCGGGATATTCATTTCATCAGTAGAGGGCACTGGACGCAGTAGTTGCAAGAAAACACTTCTCTTCCAGGTTCCAGTCCTCCGTATACATTCTGAGCCCCACAGCCATAAGCAGGAGCTTGAGCTGCACCCTCAGGCCATCTCTCCCTATCTGCAGCCACTTGAGAGCAGCTTCAGCTGTCTGCGCCCACAAGCAATGCTGGCCACTTCAACAGACACACTCTGGCCCGCCCACACCAACCAGCAAAGGCAGGTCACTCCTGCAGACCAGCTCCCGCCTACCAGCTCCCGCCTATCCACACCCAGCAGCCGTGATGAGCTGTTTTTACAGATCAGTGCCAGCCTGTGCCCTCAGCCAAGTTTTTTTTTTTTTTTTTTTTGCCACTGCAGGCTGCCTGTGGTAGCGACTCCCTTTTTGAAGAGGTTTGAATCTGAGCCTTGGGGCCCAGAGGGCTAATCCTAGTCCTTTATTGTTCCTATTCCTCAGGCTAGAGGTAGTACCTGCTTTTTTTTTTTTTAATTGGAGCATAGTTGATTAACAATGTCATGTTAGTTTCAGGTGTACAGCAGAGCGATTCAGTTATACGTATACATTTATCTATTTTTCAAATTCTTTTCCCATTTAGGTTATTACAGGATATTAAGAGCATTCCCTGTGCTATACAGTAGGTCCTGTTGGTAATCTGTTTTAAGTATAGCAGTGTGTACTTGTCAATTCCAAACTCCCAATCTATCCCTCCCTTCAACCCTTCCCCCCTGGTAACCATAAGTTGTTCTCTAAGTCTGTGAGTCTGTTTCTGTTTTATAAATAAGTTCATTTGTATCTTTTTTTTAGATTCTGCATATAAGTGATATCATATGATATTTATTTTTCTCTGTCTGACTTAACTTCACTTAGTATGAAAATCTCCAGGTCTATCCATGTTGCTGCAAATGGCACTATTTCATTCTTTTTAATGGCTGAGTGATATTCCTTTGTATATATGTACCACATCTTCTTTATCCATTCATCTGTCGATGGACACTTAGGTTGCTTCCATGTCTTGGCTATTGTAAACAGTGCTGCGATGAAATTTGGGGTGCATGTATCCTTTTGAACCATGTTTCAAAAAACCATGTTTCAAAAAACCATGTTTTTTTCTGGATATATGCCCAGGAGCGGGATTGCTAGATCATATGGTTGCTCTATTTTTAGTTGCTTAAGGAGCCTCCATACTGTTCTCCATCGTGACTGCATCAATTCACATTACCACCAACAGTGTAGGAGGGTTCCCTTTTCTTCACCCCCTCTCCAGCATTTATTGTTTGTAGTTTTTTTTTTTTTTTTCGGTACGTGGGCCTCTCACTGTTGCGGCCTCTCCCGTTGCGGAGCACAGGCTCCGGACGCGCAGGCTCAGCGGCCATGTTTCACGGGCCCAGCCGCTCCGCGGCATGTGGGATCTTCCCGGACCGGGGCACGAACCTGTGTCTCCTGCATCGGCAGGCGGACTCTCAACCACTGCACCACCAGGGAAGCCCTGTAGATTTTTTTAATGATGGCCATTCTGACTGGTACGAGGTGATATCTCATTATAGTTTTGATTTGCGTTTCTCTAATAATTAGCAATGTTGAACATCTTTTCATGTGCCTCTTGGCCATCTGTATGTCTTCTCTGGAGAAATGTCTATTTAGGTCTTCTGCCCATTTTTTTTGCGATATGCGGGCCTCTCACTGTTGTGGCCTCTCCTGTTGCAGAGCACAGTCTCCAGACGCACAGGCTCAGCGGCCATGGCTCACGGGCCCAGCTGCTCTGTGGCATGTGGGATCTTCCTGGACCGGGGCACGAACCCATGTCCCCTGCATCGGCAGGCGGGCTCTCAACCACTGCGCCACCAGGGAAGCCCCTGCCCATTTTTTTATTGGGTTTTTTTTTTTTTTTTGATATTGAGCTGCATGAGCTGTTTGTAAATTTTGAAGACTAATCCCTTGTAGGTCACGACGTTTGCAAATATTTTCTCCCATTCTGTGGGTTGTCTTTTTGTTTCGTTTATGGTTTCCTTTGCTCTGCAAAAGCTTTTGAGTTTAATTAGGTCCCATTTCTTTATGTTTGTTTTTATTTTGTTTATTTTATTATTTTTCTTTATTTTGTTCCTGGTGGGCTTTGACTGAAGGGCACTGACAGCTCCCAATATTATTCCATTTTATGGATGTATCCTCGTTTATTTAACTAATCCTTTATTGTTGAGCTTTTAACTTCTATATCAGTCAAGGTCCAGTTGGGAGACAGAAACCACGACAGTTATTTGAGCAGGGAAAAATTAATACCCCCACAAAATAACTACTAAAAGAGGTAAAAGTGGGCTTTAAGAGATCCAAGTATCACAAATTAAAAGAGCAGGTAATTTAAAGTTAGAGCCCCCTTAGAGCCCACTCGTACCTCTTTTAGTAGTTATTTTTTTGGTATTAATTTTTCCCTGTTCAAATAACTAGTGGTTTCTGTCTCCCAACTGGACCTTGACTGATATAGAAGTTAAAAGCTCAACAATAAAGGATTAGTTAAATAAATGAGGATACATCCATATAATGGAATAATATTGGGAGCTGTCAGTGCCCTTCAGTCAAAGCCCACCAGGAACACACTTGTAGCTAAACAAGTTGGATTTGTTACTTTGTAGAAAGGGAGAATGCACATCAGGGGAAAACCACAGGATGTTTCAGTAGGAATGTGTTAGAAAGAACCCATTATAGGATTTGCGATTTGGTTGGATGATTTGGGGGAAGGTTTAAGAAAGAAATTTGGTCTAGATTGTGTGTTGTCAGAATGTGGGGGTAATTCTATGGTTGGACATTTTGCAGTTGCCATAGTGATGTGTTTTTGTCTGTACTTACACAAAGTTATGAAGAGACCTTTCTTTATTTCATCCTGTCATGATCTCAGAGTAACCTTGTCTAAGGCTGGTATTCTGTGAGATTGTTTATGTCCAATAGGAGACTAACATGGCCTTGCTCTGAATGTTAGATTGGTTCTGAACATGAGTTCTTTTTCAGAGCTTTCAGCTATCATGTAAGAAGTCTGCCTACCCTGGGGCCACCACATGGAGTGACCACATACTTACATATAGAGAGAGATGGCCCAGAGTTCAAGTCTCCAGCTATTGAAGGCTTCCATCCTGGCTAACAGACAATTGAATGAAGACGACTTTGAGATGCTGTCAGCCCCAACCATTGTCTGACCACAACTACGTGAGAGACCTGCATGCAGTCAGAACTACCAGCTGAGCCAAGCTGACCTCCAGACTTGTGAGTAAAATAAATAATTACCATTGATTTGAGTTACTATTTGAGGGTGGTTTGTTTTACAGTAACAGATAACTGATACAATGTCGGATAGGCAGTTAGCTCTATAGTTCTGGAGCTCAGGAGAGAGATCAGACATGGTGGTACAGATCAGGAAGTCCTTTAGCAAGGAGAAAGCACTTGAAGTCATAGATGAAGTCATCAGGGAGATAATGTACATTGAGAAGAACAAAAAGAACCCACAGTGGCACCTTTACAATAACACTGAAGTGATCAAGACGAAAGAAGAATTTGCAAGGAGACTGAGAAGGAGTTATCAGATGACATCCATGAGAGATGAATGTTAAGGAAGTCAAGAATGAGAGTATGAAGAAAGAGGGCATTTTCCACAGAGTCAAATGCTGTGGCGGGAGATCAAGTAAAACAAAGACCGAAAAGTGTTCTTTGGATTGAGCAACAGTGAGTTTACCTTGTTGGAAAAAGTAGTTTCAGGGGGTTTCCCTGGTGGCGCAGTGGTTGAGAGTCCGCCTGCTGATGCAGGGGACACAGGTTCGTGCCCTGGTCCAGGAAGATCCCACATGCCGCGGAGTGGCTGGGCCCGTGAGCCATGGCCGCTGAGCCTGCGCGTCCGGAGCACACGCAACGGGAGAGGCCACAACTGTGAGAGGCCCGCGTACAGCGAAAAGAAAAAAAAAAAAGTAGTTTCAGGGAAACTAGGGGCTAGGCAGTGATGGGGGCAGAAGCCAGATTGCAGAGATAAGGAGAGAGGAGAAGATCAGAAAGATACCAAATCCTATGCTGTTTTACTGCGTCATGCTGACTTCCTGCATACTATTCGTCTGTATATAATTTTTTCTACAATTCAGTAACCCAATAAAACAATCACATCATGTCATGAACCTTACAATTCCACAAAAGCATGGGTATATCATGTCCTGTTATATATTTAGTGTCATACTTTAACCTGCAGTTTCCAGTTATAAATGCATTACTCTGTGTGTTTGTCTGTCATTATAATCACTTTAAATCTCTCACTGTTTATTTCTCTTGAAAGTAAAATAGCTCATCATTTAAAATAGTACTCAGTGTTCAGTGTTCATTGGTGCCTTGTAATTACTTCAGAAAAACAATCTCAGTTTACAGGTTATAAACTCCTGAAGCATCTCTGCAGGAGGAATAGCTTACTTTCACCAGAAAAGTCTAGGGAAAATTATTCTAGTCATAGCCTGCTAATTCATTGGCCTGATTGTCAGAGCTCCCATGACAGTTCACTCTCTTGGGAGGCTGGTGTGGGGCTCTGCTTATCCAAGGGGGAGGTCAAGGCCTCCTTGGCAACAGGGAATGAGTTGCAAGGGGGTTGTGGAAAGAAATTCTTTTCAATTCAACCTGTAAGTAGATCTGGACATAATGGCCTCATCTGGCTCCTCTAAGTCTCTCTTTCCCCCTTCTTTTTAAAGGGCAAATCTTATCCCTAACTCTTTCATTATTTGCTTGTGGTTTCCTTGCCAAAGATGCGTGGAGGTAAGCACTATGATGAGGATGGGAGTTAAGGGTTTTTGAATGAAGAGTTTACGTTTCAAAGGACTTGAAATTTATATTTCAAATGTCACTTCCCAATGAGCCTTTACACGTAAACAAAACATGATCAACAGACTTGGAAGGTGAGGAATAGCTTGCATGTTTGACTCCTGTTGCATTCCTGTGCTATACTGCCTGTAACTTTTTTTTTTTTTTTTTTTTTTTTTTTTTGCGGTACACAGGCCTCTTACTGTTGTGGCCTCTCCCGTTGCGGGGCACAGGCTCCGGACGCGCAGGCTCAGCGGCCATGGCTCACGGGCCCAGCCACTCCGCGGCACGTGGGATCTTCCCAGACCAGGACACGAACCCGTGTCCCCTGCATCGGCAGGCGGACTCTCAACCACTGTGCCCCCAGGGAAGCCCCTGTAACATTTTTTAATAGATTCTATAGTTACCTTGTAAATATCACCATTGAGTATATTATATTTAAAAACATTCTTTTGTTAGGTGTAGAAGTTTAAAAAGTACTATTATTTTTAAAAATCTGGTTTTGGCATTTTTTCATATTTTAGGATATTAGAAGCCTCTAAAATGGAAATTTTGTGGGCAGTTCTCAGCATTTGAGAAGCCCTTCCTGGGGCAATAACTTTTACCCTGTGTGGAAAGGTGTGGAGGATAATTCTGTGAGTGCTCAGAGGGGTTTGAAAAGTTGGAAACGAACACTCGTGCATTGAGCACGTTTTGTTGTGCTTAGCACCATACTAGGGGCTACACATTCTACATTTAATCATGGAGAATTGCCTGGAATGAGGCCTGAGAACACAAAGTCCTGGAGGAGATGATTTGAGCTGTCAGCAGAAGGGAAACTGCAGTATGTGGGACTTAAAAACAGCTTGCATGGGGTATGGGATAAGGGTAGAGGGAAAAAAATCTTGGCAAATTTATTCTGCACAAATACTTGTGTCATCCTCATTTGTGTAGACTTTGTGACTTTTTCCCTGGGTTCATCTGGTTGGCAGATGGATGTAAATGCCTTTTAGCCTCAAAGAAGGCACACAGAAGGCACGTACGAATCTTGGCTGTGTGATAAACAGAAGCTGAGCTTCAGAGAATTTCTGGTATGTGTGCGTGTTTGTGTGCACGCGAGCATGTATGCACGCGTTGGGGCTGAACATACCACTGGTTTAAATCTGATTTTCAACTGGGAAGGTTTCACGTACTTCTTTAGCGTGGCCCAAGTGAATATAATTTTGGCAATGAAAAGTAGAGCATGTTCCAAAAGTTCTTTTCTTTTGCCATCAGGGATAGCAGTACTTTTATTTATAGTAATTTCAGGTCCCCAAATACCTTCAGCAGTATTAATGGAGCAAACAACAAAAAAAATTAAGCAGCAGATGATTAGATCATGTGTTATTTTATTGAGTACTTTATTTTCTTGCCTTTGGAAAATACAGGCCCTCTTTTCTCAACTGTGGTAATAGCTAATTCTTTTTATTTTAAAACATCTTTATTGGAGTATCATTGCTTTACACTGGTGTGTTAGTTTCTGCTTTAGAACAGAGTGAATCAGCTATACATATACATATATCCCCATATCTCCTCCCTTTTGCATCTCCCTCCCACCTTCCCTATCCCCCCTGAGCTGGTCTCCCTGTGCTATGCGGCGGCTTCCCACTAGCTATCTATTTTACATTTGGTAGTATATATAAGTCCATGCCACTCTCTCACTTCGTCCCAGCTTACCCTTCCCCCTCCCCATGTCCTCAAGTCCATTCTCTACGTCTGCATCTTTATTCCTGTCCTGCCCCTAGGTTCTTCATAACCATTTTTTTTAAGATTCCATATATATGTGTTAGCATACAGTATTTATTTTTCTCTTTCTGACTTACTTCACTCTGTATGACAGGATCTAGGTCCATCCACCTCACTACAAATAACTCAATTTTGTTTCTTTTTATGGCAGAGTAATATTCCATTGTATATATGTGCCACTTCTTCTTTATCCATTCATCTGTCGATGGACACTTAGGTTGCTTCCATGTCCTGGCTATTGCTGCTACTTTACCAAATTCATTGATTAGCTCTAGTACTTTTCTGGTAGAGTCTTTTGGATTCTCTATGTATAGTGTCATGTCATCTGCAAACAGTGACAGTTTTACTTCTTCTTTTCTGATTTGGATTCCTTTTATCTCTTTTTCATCTCTGATTGTTGTGGCTAAAACTTCTAAAACTATGTTGAATAATAGTGGTGAGAGTGGGCAACTTTGTCTTGTTCCAGATCTTAGTGGACATGGTTTCAGTTTTTCACCATTGAGAATGATGTTGGCTGTGGTTTTGTCATATATGGCCTTTATTATGTTGAGGTAAGTTCCCTCTATGCCTACTTTCTGGAGGGTTTTTATCATAAATGGGTGTTGAATTTTGTCGAAAGCTTTTTCTGCATCTATTGAGATGATCATATGGTTTTTCTCCTTCAATTTGTTAATATGGTGTATCACATTGATTGATTTGCGTATATTGAAGAATCCTTGCATTCCTGGGATAAACCCCACTTGATCATGGTGTATGATCCTTTTAATGTGCTGTTGGATTCTCTTTGTTAATATTTTGTTGAGGATTTTTGCATCTATGTTCATCAGTGATGTTGGCCTGTAGTTTTCTTTCTTTATGACATCTTGGTCTGGTTTTGGTATCAAGGTGATGGTGGCCTCGTAGAATGAGTTTGGGAATGTTCCTGCCTCTGCTATATTTTGGAAGCATTTGAGAAGGATAGGTCTTAGCTCTCCTCTAAATATGTGATAGAATTGGTCTGTGAAGCCATCTGTTCCTAGGCTTTTGTTTGTTGGAAGATTTTTAATCACAGTCTCAGTTTCAGTGCTTGTGATTGGTCTGTTTATATTTTCTATTTCTTCCTGATATAATTTTTTTCTAAGATTTATTTAAAAGGAATATTCTTGCCTGTGCAACAAGAATATGGACAGTACAATTGACCTTGTCTCTTACTCTTGATGATTTAAAGAAAAATACATACATAAGAATCAAATTCTTTGAATTTGTTAATATTTATTATAATGGAAATATACATGGAATGGGAATATACATGAAATGACACTATATTGGAAACATACAGCAGTAACTAGAAAAATGTCTATTATTTATTGAGCAACTACTATATACTACATTCTTTCATATACTCATTACCTAATTTATATTCAAAGAATCCTATTAAGGTATGTTTTAGGATCACCATTTGTTCCAGTTTTGTCTCAAAAATATTAGGTAATTACTCCAAGGACTCTGAATAGCAAAGCTGGGAGCTTGAACCTAAGTTCGGCCAACTCTGAAGTTTATATTCTTTCCACTCAAACATGCTGCCCCTTAAAGTCATGCAATTACTGGTAATGACACTCAGTTCTATCACTAGGAAGGCAACTGTGTTTATTAGTCAACACTGTTCATATTCAAAGAACCATTTACTGAACTTCTGCTTTCTTCTAGACATGATGATAAATGATGTGGAATCTAGAGACCAAAGATGAGGTGTCCCTGCCTTCACAGAACCCACAGGTTAGTGGGAAAGTCTAGGAAGAATATTAATGATTATGGTGCAGGATGTTAGACATTATGAGAAATATAACAACAAGCTACTACTAGAGCCTGGAAAAGACCACAGGCTCTGTGTGCATGTGTGGTGTGTGTGGTGTGTTTGACTGAGGTAAGATAAAGGACATTCAAATGGAACAGCACATGCAAAGTAAAGTGATGGAGAACATATGGCTTATATGAAAAACTGAAAATTGTTTGGTTTACCTGGAACATAGTGGTAATGGGTGGCAGAGTGATGGGAAATGAGAATAAAAGGTTTTGAGAGGGACTTCCCTGGTGGTCCAGTGGCTAAGACTTTGCGTTTCCACTGCAGGGGGGCACAGGTTTGATCCCTGGTAGGGGAACTAAGATCCCACATGCTGCATGGCCAAAAAAAATAGCCTTTGAGAATGGTGAAATCAAGGATTTTACTTTCTGTATGGCCATAAACTTTCAAAATTGTCTTGATAAGATAAATATTTTCCTTCCTATCTTTTGAAGACACACTGTACTATCATAGTATTTTCCCAAAGAGGAAATGCAATTAGCACACAAGTATATGGGAAAAATAGTCTTATTGGTAATCAAAGTAAAGAAAAATATTAACCCAACCAAAGGATGAAACTAATAAAAATATCCAGTATTGATAAGTATAAGATGAGCTAGGCATATTTGTATTTTGCTGATTGTTCTATAAACTGGTCCAACACTTTTGCAAAGTTAAATATATATTAAGATATTTTAAATGTTTATGCCCTTTGAATCAATGGCACTAGTTTTGGAACTCTGTAATAAGAGAGCTATAAATATTTATTGCAAGTTTCTTTAATGGTGAACCATTAGAATCAGCCTAAGTCGCCAGAGTGCATCACTTTGATGCAACTTAAGGTACCATTAAAAATTATGTTTATGAATAGCATATAAAATGCATTTAACACAATTCTAGCTAAAAAAGTAGGATACTGAAATTGTATATATACATATATATATATACATACACACACATATATATCCCTTCTCCCACTCCCCTACACCATATAAAACTATGCATTTTGTGTATACACACACACACACACACACACACACACATTTGTATCCCCTGTCTTCCACTCCCCTAACACCCAATAAAAGTATACATTAAAAAAGAAACTGGAAATAAATCCACAGAATGTTAATGGTGGTAGTTGGGTTTTAGTGATAGGACTATGGGGAATTTTTTCTTTTTACTTTTTTTTTCTTTTTACTTTTATGCATTTTCCATATATTCTTTAATGATTGTTTAACTGTCAGAAATAGTACTAAATATTTTGTTAATGAATAGGAAAAGATGCTTGTAGAGTCCAGTTTTATTTTTTTGTTTCCTGTTGTCTGGTAAACTATTCTCAGATAGACCTGGCCCGCAATTATCCGCAAGGGGATAATTCTTTTAAAAAATTCCCAGTATTGGCAAACTTTCTCTTGGAATAGCTCTGCTGAACTCAAATGAGATCTTTTCTCCCTAAGCTACTTGCCCTTCTGTTTTTCTGGAAAGATGGAATTCATGAAAAATTACAATCTACAGTCTACAAATTGCTATGTACTACAGGGTCTATTAAAGAATATGACATTTTATTTTGCGAACTATATCTCCCAGGCTACAATGCCCCATAGCTAGTCTCACATCAAATGCAACCTTCCTGAACAGTCGTTTTCTCAAAGCTCCTGTCTCTTTAGAAAGTAAGTTGTTAGGGAAAGCAGAAAGTAATTTGTTAGGGAGAGCAGGTGGCTCTGAAAACATCAGCCATCCACACACTCTACCTCTTTGAGAATAGTGAATCTGAACAAGTGTCTCCTTGTCAAGGATGAACAATCACAAAAGATGTTAATGAAGCCCATAAAAATAAGAGCAGGGTGTAAGAAAACATGACCATTATGAAATAGCACAAAGCTATGAGGAAAGAACAAGCCGGATGAGAAGATACCAAGTGAGACTGAAAGAGATGGGAGAGATAGTAAAGACTGACAAGGAACTAAAGTAATGCAAAAACAATAAAACATTCATGCCAAGGGAGTAAAGAGTCAATGATGCATATACTCACATGGAAAACAAACTTGAGAAATTTTTGCAGAACATAGAATAAAAGGACAAGAAGATGGAAAAGGAAAAGGTCATGGATATAGAGGGCAAAGAATGGAGTTAAAGGAGTACTTTAAGTACTCCTAAGGAACCAACAAAGATAATATAAACAGAATAAATATTAAAAATATAATGGAATAAAATGACTCTGTTGAAAGAAGTCAAAGTATGTAGATTGAAAAGGTTCACAGATTCTAGTAAAAAGCATTCAGAACAACCCCCCCCCCAAAGAAATACTGCAAAGTCCATTCTTACAACTACATTAATTATTAGGATTTAAAAAATAAGTGCTCAGGAAGTAGAAAAAATTTGCCAATAAAGGAACTAAAATTAAACTCTTTCTTATGTAACTCTAAATTCCAGAAGAACTTGGAGATATATCTGCAAGCTTTGCAAGAGGCTGGATTAAGATGTGGATATTCGGGACTTCCCTGGTGGCACAGTGGGTAAGAATCCACCTGCCAGTGCAGGGGACACGGGTTCGACCCCTGGTCCAGGAGGATCCCATATGCCGCGGAGCAACTAAGCCCGTGCGCCACAACTACTGAGCCTGCGCTTTGGAGCCCCTGAGCCACAACTGCTGAGGCCCGCGTGTCTAGAGCCCGAGCTCTGCAAAAAGAGAAGCCACCACAATGAGAAGCCCAGCAATGAGAAGCCCACGCATCGCAATGAAGGGTAGCCCCCCACTCACCGCAACTAGAGAAAGTGCACGTGCAGCAACGAAGACCCAATGCAGCCAAAAAAAAATTTTTTTAAGTAGATATTCAAAATTAGGTAAGCACACTTTCATTGACAAAGGTGGTAGAAAGATGTACTTTTAGAAGTAGAAGTTCTCTACCCCTATATACTTTTCTGCAAAATATAAGATAAAATATAAATAAAATGGGCTTGACAGTGTACATTAATCACTGACAGATGATTCAAAAACATAATTTAATAACAAGAATGTTAGCATGTAAAAGATGTGTAGAATTTTTCCTTATCCAATTTGCTCAACAAATTTGTGGATCCATAATAACTTGATATATTTTGTTGCCTAAAGGGGAAGCTTGGCCTTACCTTTTCTGTTTTTGCTCTTTTCATGGTACAGGAAATATATTTTTGCTAACCAGTTATTCACTTCATGTTTAAAGTGGCCTTTGTTGCCCTTTTGTATGGCTGTTGTGTTAGGTCAAAGGTAGTTTCCTGCCACATGCCTAGGCCACTTTTATTTATTTATTTATTTGCAGTACGCGGGCCTCTAACTGTTGTGGCCTCTCCCGTTGCGGAGCACAGGCTCCGGACGCTCAGGCTCAGCGGCCATGGCTCACGGGCCCAGCCGCTCCGCGGCATGTGGGATCTTCCCGGACCGGGGCACGAACCCGTGTCCCCTGCATCGGCAGGCAGACTCTCAACCACTGTGCCACCAGGGAAGCCCTTAGGCCACTTTTAAATGATGTGGCACTGCCCTCAGTTCCTACTGTGGGGACCACATGCTTTGTCCTACTTGGGTGCAGCCAAAATTGGACCATGGTGGGCACCTGACCCATGACCACCAAATTATAGGTGATTAAAAGAATGGGAGCTGAGTCAGACTGTCTAGGTCCTAATCTAAGGTTTGCCACTTGACTTTGATCTTCATTTTCTTCTTTCATAAAATGAGCTTAATGATTATTCCTATTTGATTTGTTTGAAGTAAGGATTTAGAGTTAAACCATATGCTGTTTGGTACATGATACCTAATCCTGTTGCATGTTATTGTTATTATTATTATTTGAAAAGATGGGGTAAGTCAATCAAATTCTCTCTCCTCTTTTGAATTTGATTTGGGAAAATCAGAATCAGGCAGCTAGCAATGGGAATAAGAGTTTAAAGCATGCATAGAGAGGAGCTATGAGATAGAGTTGCCAGAGGTGATGGCAATCTGGAGTTCGCAGATAGGGGAAACTAGATTAAGCAGATTGTGTCTTTAGGCAAATCTGATATAAACCCAGGCAGAGTCACATCACCTCGCTGAATGCGTGCCCTACAACAGTTGTTTTTAGCACATATACATTCACCCCTTAGAGACAGTTTCTCTCTTCTATGACTGCTGGACCTTTCAGCTTCACTAAATAGGGTAGCTCCCTGTTACGGACTGAATGTTTGTATTCCCAGAAAATTCATATGCTGAAATCCTCATAATGTGATGATATTAGGAGGTGGGTGGGAGGGCCTTTGGATGGTGATTAGATCATCAGGGTAGAACCCTCATGAATGGGATTACTGCCCTTATAAAAGAGACTACAGAGAGGTCTCAAGTCCTCTTTCTGCCAGGTGAGAATAAAATGGGAAGACTGCAGTATGCAACTAGGAGAGGGCTCTCATCAGAACCCAACCATGTTGACACCCGAGCGAACTATGAGAAATAAATTTAGCCTCCAGAACTGTGAGAAATAAATTTCTGTTGTTTAAGCCACCCAGTCTGTGGTACTTTGTTACAGTGGCCTGAACAGACTAAGATACTCTCATTATACAGGGAAATCTGCCAGAGTTAAAGGTAAGAAAAGGGAACCTGGGATCCAGAATAGGGTTGAAGTGATCTTCCATTCTTCCTTTGATGTCTAGTCTGCCTTCTGTCTCTGCCAAGCAACAGAATAAAGACTAAGCTTCTACCCATAGCAGGCAAGGCCTGCCCTGATGTGAGGATGGGCCAGCTTAAAGGAGCCTTACTAAGTGCATTTGGTAAAGAAATTTGTGTACATTTCAATTAGTAACATATCTAACTTGTTTGGACTTGTACAATTTCTAAGAATAATTATGAAAAATGAGGTCATTCAAAAGGCTCATTTTCTAAGATTTCAGTATATAGTTAGCAATGTGGTACGGAATAAATAAAATGGCACAATTTGGGGGTTGGTGCCTTGTATATTTCTGTCCCAGATCTTTCCAGTGCTTTTAATTCTTTCAATAATAAAGAATACAGCAACGTGTGGATCTTTGAATCTATGGTATATAGTAACTGTCAGCCTAGAGCAGTGGTTCTCAACCAGGGATGTTTTTTGTCTCCTGCAGACATTTGTCAATGTCTGGAGAGTTTTGGTTGTCATAACTTGGGGGCTTGCGATTGGCATCTAGTGGGCAGAGGCCAGGGATGTTGCTAAATATCCTACAATTTAGAGGATGGTCCCCCCACAAAGAGAATTATTTTGTCAAATATGTCAATAGGGCCAATATTGAGAAACTCTGCCCTAAAAAAAGAAGTCTAGAACTTCTATTGAATGTTCTTTTATTCAATCAACTAATGAGAAGAAATATGGGGGAGACAAGCAAAAACATCAGCAGCCCTCCGTGGCGTTCAGAGTTCCTCAGGTCTGGAGCATTTCAGATGTTTGCTGTTTACCAATGACGACCAATTTGTTTATTTTCTAAAGTTCAGAGATTTCACAGGGACATATTATTAAACTGCCTATTATTTTCTCTTTTCACAAGCCTATTTTAATGGCCTGGTATTGACATGTCTGGCATAGAGATCTTATTGTTCTGAGTGCTGGATCTATTTTCACTTACTCAAGATTTTCCTAGTCAATACATCCTTTGACCTGAAAATTCAAGAAGTAGAAATCCTACCCATGGTTCTGCCCTGTCTCTGTCCCCAGTTGGCAGGTCTTCTACAAGCTCTTCAGTGTACTTTGGATATAGTACCTCCTATCGGTTTCATAATTAGAACACTTTATTCCTCTGAACTGTTTAATTTTTTAAGTTAATCTCTGGTTAGCCATAAACATTCAATTCTGAATTATTCTTCTAGTGTCAGAATAGAGGTCTAAATTATTACAGTATTAGAAGACTAATCAAGATCACCAAGAAAACCTCATGAATATCCCACTGTGCCTTACCTAGCATCTGATAGGATCAGATATATCTTGAAAATTTGCCTGACAAACATGTTGACATATAGTTTTATTAACGAATCCTAGAAAGTCAGTGGAAAAATCCCTTCTATTCTAAGTTGTTCAGGCCACATTCTTGGATATAGGGGATTCTGCATAAACATCTTCACAACTGGAAAAGTATAAGAGAATGAGTATTCCATTAATAAGGAATTCCTGATATTTTAAAAATATAGTCTAGCACAGAAATTACTACTTAGTAATTTTTTAAAACATCTTTATTGGAGTATAATTGCTTTACAGTTAGTTTCTGCTGTATAACAATATGAATCAGCTATATTCATACATATATCCCCATATCCCCTCCTCTTGCATCTCCCTCCCACCCTCCTTATCCCATCCCTCTAGGTGGTCGCAAAGCACCAAGCTGATCTCCCCATTCTCCCTGTGCTATGTGGCTGCTTCCCAATAGCTAGCTATTTTACATTTGGTAGTGTATATAAGTCCATGCCACTCTCTCACTTTATCCCAGCTCACCCTTCCCGCTCTCTGTGTCCTCAAGTCCATTCTCTACATCTGTGTCTTTATTCCTGTCCTGCTCCTAGGTTCATCAGAACCACTATTTTTTTTTTTTTTTTTTTTTTTTTAGATTCCATATATATGTGTTAGCATACGGTATTTGTTTTTCTCTTTCTCACTTACTTCATTCTGTATAGCTCGGGGGTAGAACATTTGACTATCTAGTAAATTTTGAAGGGAAATCTGAGGGAAATTTTTTGAATTGCTATAATTTTCAGAGTTTTCTCCTGAAGTAGTGTAGATGATGATCATGTCCCCCATTCTAGAGAACTTACTGTGGTCCCAACTTAAATGCAGCTTCTCAGACAGTCCCTTCCTGGTCTCCTATTTAAAACATATGCCTTAAGCCCCACACCCCATCACCTGCCTATACAAGACCAATATTTATCTATCCTATTACTCTGATTTTCTATCTAAAAGGATCTTATTTTCTCGTACACTAATCTATCATTCCTTGTACACTATAATGTCTGCTTTCATCTCATGAGTAATTAAAGCCTGGAAGCCTGGGAGTTATTTTTGAATCTTCCTTTTCCTTGCTTTTTCCTACAATTCTTTAAATTCACCAGCTAGTCTTGACTATTCTAAGTCCAAATATGTCTTGAAGTCATCTGACTCTCCCAGCGTTCACTGCTGTCATTGTAGTCCAGGGCCCCCATCGATGCTCACTGCACTATAGCAGTCTCCTGTCTGTTGTCCCACTTTACTGCATCCCCATCTCTAACCTGTCTGCACAAAGGAGCCGGAAAGAGTTAAATAAAAATACCAACTGTGTTGTTCACTATGCCATTATACTATTCCAGGCCCTGTTATATGTGGGTTCTCAATAGTATTGGCTGAATGAAGGCACAGACAGAAATAAATGAGCAGAGAGAATGAATTGACAGAAAATCTCCTTCTGTCTCATCTTACAGAGGGGGCTAGTGACACTTGTTTAAGGTGGCAGAGCTACTACATGTCAGGTTTGGGACTAAAACCCAATTTTTCTAAGAATGGTCAAGGGTTTCTTTATAGAAAACACAGTCATATCTCCTCATTCCTTTTTTTTTTTTTTTTTTTGCGGTACGCGGGCCTCTCACTGCTATGGCCTCTCCCGTTGCGGAGCACAGGCTCCGGACGCGCAGGCCCAGCGGCCATGGCTCACGGGCCCAGCCACTCCGCGGGATGTGGGATCTTCCTGGACCGGGGCACGAACCCGCGTCCCCTGCATCGGCAGGTGGACTCTCAACCACTGTGCCACCAGGGAAGCCCCCTCCTCATTCGTTTTTACTCTTAACGAATTAGTTGCATTTTATTTCACTTTACTGCACAATCATTGTTCATCTGGATTGGAAAATTGATACCCATTTTCTGTAAAAATCATTAAATTACTGAGGAACATAAAGGAGTTAAGAAGCAATTCATAATCCCTCTGAGCATGTAATTTTTACTTTCATCTTCATGCTTTTCTTCTTCATTGTTATTTTTTGCCATAAGTATGCATTTATTTTTATAGTCAGGAAATATAGAGTTATATCAATGTGTTAAGAATTTCATTCATGGGAAATAACTGCTGGTGATATTTTAATGTAATTTATTCTAATGTTTTGTGGGTTTGTTTGCAGTTTCTGGGATATGAATTTACATAATGCACAGGAAGATATTTTAAAGAATGCTAATCATAAGTTTAAGAAAGTAGGATTCATAATTTTAAATGTGGTCCACACAATTAATAAATATAGCTTAGCATACTACTTCTAATCCCTTGAATTTTTATAGCAACTGACTTTGACTGCAAAATGTTCAGTCTTAGAAACCTAATTATTCCTTAGAAAAATCCTTTGAGAAAGGGAAAATAAATTTTGTAGACTTTTTATTAGGTAATGATAGCAATAGCATAACTCTACCTATGTATCTATATATATTTTTAGAAGCCACATTAATATTTAAAAAATATTTGACATTTTCCCAAGGAATTTCTCTGCAGAAATTGTTTTTGGATGTATGTATAAAGCCTTGAAGTAATTTATAAGCTTCTTCTCTGGTCTCCACGTATGTTGGCAGACTTACTCATGTAAAATATATGCTTGAAATTTACTATAATAGTTGTTATTAAAATAAGCAGTCTTATCTAATATGTAGAGGAATAAATTAAAGGAATTTTAACACCAAAGTTATCTTTTCTTAATTAAACAAGGATTGTATTTATTTTAAAATTACATGTCAAAAAAAAAAATAAAAATAAAATAAAAATAAAATTACATGTCATACTCAAGCTGCCCTCAAATGTAATTTAATTTTCTATTATCTACATTTTAAACTAGCTATTTTATTTCATTGTTCATCTTTCTTAGTTCTTTAGGCACTATCCACCCCTTCCCCAACTCTAGCAACCAAATTAATTGCATTTTGCATCAAAATAATTTAAAATAGACCAAAGAACCAATTCCATAGGCCAATTTGCAAAAGCATTATGCACCTACATATACAATCAGAAAATGCATTTCTGATAGAATGCATTAAAAATAATATAATATAAATTAATATAATTTTAAAAAATTAAGTGCTTAGCATAATGCCCAGCACAGAAAAAGCACTTGGTACATGTATGTCAATGTCTTTGTAATTGTCATTTTTATTGATGATGTGTATTGGTACTACTAAAGGTTAATGGGATGCCTGTATTATGCATGATAATATTACAGTTAGGGTGACTATATGTCATAGCTGGCCTGGGAAAACCATGGTTTGTGTCCATTGTCCCAGTGTCCTTTACAGCTTAATATTTTAGCACTCTCAAAAGTGTCCTGATTTGGATGATCAATCGCATGGTCACTGATGTATAGTACAAAAGTAACCGTAATGAGAAGGCCCCAGTACAGTCATCACTCATCTCTTGATTTGGGCTTAACTGTATTCAGGTCTAGTGAGAGGGTGACTGGCCTGAATGACAAGACACTTTCCAAATGTGGGAAAGTATATTTAACATTAATAAACTCATTCCAGTGCCTATCTCCTCTTATGTTTTGTAGATGAAGAATCAGACAACATTTAAGAAACTGAGACCACAAGCCTTTACCTCACCTCACCCTTCCTGTCAGAGTTGTTTTTAGTTGGGATTTGGTTTTGGATGAAAATTTAAATAAATTTCTTAGACATGCCCATCTTTTCATTTGGCAGACAAGATGGACTAGAATTGGGGTGGTCATAATCATGTTTGTGGTTGTGGCACAAACCAGTGACACTTGAGTGGCAGTCTTTCCCATACCAGCTACTTGTGATTTATTTTGGGGTTGTAGGCACTACTTCCATTCTTGATTTTTTTTTTTTCCTTCAGGGGTTATGCAATCTGTCAATTTAAAAATAGCTATGTAGTCATATACATGTAGTCTGATTGCCGCCCTCCGGTTTGATCTATGTATTGCCTCTGTGGTTTGTCGATACACCTCAGTAGGTCTTATAACTTGAAATTGTGCTTTACTATGTGTCTTACATCTTTATGACAATGTCAAATGGATGTACCATGTCAAAGACAGTCTTCTTCACTGTCCTCTATTAGAGAAAGTTCAGTGATGGCTCCAGAATCTCCTGGATTTAGTTCTGGCTGCACAATTCATGAGGCTTAGTGCAAATTGAAAATGTAGAGCCTCATGTTAAAAAATTATTAGGAATTTCAAGGTGGCAACAGCAGAACATTAAGTCAAGAATGGGGCCCTTCTATTCTTGAGATCCCGTGCAACTGCATAGATATTGTACCATGCAGTTAGCCCTTTCATCTTTTAGTCTCCATTTTCCTTCCAACTGACAATTATGGACCACTTATTATGTATGAGGCACTATGCTTGTTATTTAATATAAAAATAAACTAATTTTTAGATTCTAATATTCCTGCTTTTAGATTTTGATGATTAAGACCCTCATCAGATAGATAAAATAGCACACAAATTGTAGCTATATTTTTGTCGTCTTCAGATCAAACACTTAGCTGTAATTTCCTATTCATCAGTCCTAAGTTGCAGTTCCTCTCCTCCAGATTCTTATGATCTATGTACTAACTATAGGATCCCAGCAGTCCCCGTCTCCCTGTATCTCTAACCATCCCACACATTGCCTGTTCTATTCCTACAGAGAGATTTATTCATGGCTAGGTAATAGATCATGCTATTAAGGTGTTAGTTGAAATGGGTTTAAAGCAGGGGTTTAAACTCAGATGTCTCCAGGGGTTGGGCAGATAATATGAAATGTTCTTTTTCTGTTGTCAATTAATTTCATTTTTAAAAAGACTCAATAAAGGCAGAAAAAAATAACTTCAGCCCAAAGTTAACTTAAGAGTTGTCAGTTTCCAATTTTTCTTTTCAGTCAGATTTACTGGAATATAATTCATATGTAATCAGTTCACTCTTTTAAGTGCATAGTTCTATGAGTTTTGACGAACACCTACATTTGTGTAACAACCACCACAGGCAAGGTATAGAATCCCCCAAAATTCCCTTGTGCCTTTTTGTAGTCAATTCCTCCAGCTCCTGAGAACCACTGGTATGTTTTTTTGTCTCTGTAGTTTTGCCTTTTCCAGAATGTCATATAAATGGAACGCTACAGTATGAACCCTTTGGAGACAGACGTCTTTCACTTAGCATAAACATTTGAGATTTATCCATATTGTATTTGGGTTGTTTCTACCTAATTTTCAAAGATATGTTTCCTACCTTCCTTCCCTCCCTTCTTCCCGTCTTCTATTCTTCCTTTTCTCTTTCCTTCTTACTTTCCCTCTCTCCTTTTGGGTATCAATTGTACAAAAGTAAATTAATCTTGGTATTTGTTTCATAACACACTATTATTATTGGCCCATGCATAGCTTTTATTTTAATAATTTTATTGAGATAAAATTGATATACAATAAACTGTACATACTCAAGTATACAATCTGAAAACTTAGATAGAAACTATCACTGTCACTGTATTTTCTAGAAAATTTTGTAAATTAAATAATACAGCATGTACTTTTTTCTATCTAGCTTCTTTCACTCAGCATGATTATTTTGAGATTCATGTATGTTGTTGTATGTATAAATAGTTCATTCCTTAGTATTATCAAGTAGCATTCCATTGTATGGCTGTATCGCAATGTGTCTATTAACTTGTTGATAGAGATTTGGATTGTTTTCAGTTTTGGTTACTATAAATATTCATGTAAAAATCTCTATAGGGACATGTGCTTTCCTTTCTTTTGGTTAAATAAATATCTTAGAGTGAAATAGCTAGGTCATATGGTAAATATACGTTTAACTTTTCAAGAAGTTGTTAAACTGTTTTCCAAAGTATAGTATGTACCATTTTACATTCCTACCAGCAGTGTATGAGAGTTCTAGTTGGGATTAGCCAGTCTTTTTCATCTTTTCTCCTACACTTGGTATAGCCAGTCTTTTTAATATTAGCCATTTAAATAAATCTGTAGTGGTATCTACTGTGGTTTTAATTGCATTTCTCTAATTACTAGTGATGTTGAGTATCTTTTCCTGTGCTTACTTGCCATCGTTGTCTTCTTTGGTGAAATGTCTGTTTAAATTTTTTGCACATATTTTATTGAATTGTTTGTTTTCTTATTAACTTTTTTTTTTTTTTGCGGTGTGCGGGCCTCTCACTGCTGCGGCCTCTGCCGTTGCGGAGCACAGGCTCCGGACGCGCAGGCTCAGCGGCCATGGCTCACGGGCCCAGCCGCTCCGCGGCATGTGGGATCTTCCCAAGCCGGGGCACGAACCCGTGTCCCCTGCATTGGCAGGCGGACTCTCAACCACTGCGCCACCAGGGAAGCCCCTCTTATTAACTTTTGAGAGTTGTTATATATATTCTATTATATATTCTGATTTTGAGTCCTTTTGCAGATGCATGAGTTGCAAATATTTTCTCCTTGTCTGCGATTATGTTTTCATTGTCTTAAAGTACCTTTTGAAGAGCAGACATTCTGCAGTTTAATAAAGTCCAATTTATCAGTTTTTTCTTTTATGGATTGAACATTTGGTATTATATCTAAAAACAAGATGTCTCTGCCTAACCCATAGTCTTCTGTGTTTTCTTCTAAAATTTTTACAATTTTAGATTTTACACTGGTTTACAGTCTATTTTGAGTTAATTTTTGTACATGGTGAGATGCAGACTGAAGTTATTTTTTAAAGTTGAAGTACAATTGATTTACAATGTTGTGTTAGTTTCTAGTGTATAGCAAAGTAATTCAGTTATACATATATCTACATATTCTTTTTCATATTATTTTCCATTATGGTTTATGACAGGATATTGAATATAGTTTCCTATGCTATACAGTAGGACCTTGTTGTTTATCTATTTTATATAGAGTAGTTTGTATCTGCTAATCCCAAACCCCTACTTTATCCCTCCCCCACCCTCTTTCCCCTTTGATAGCCATAAGTTTGATTTCTGTGTCTGTGAGTCTATTTCTGTTTTGTAAATAAGTTCATTTGTGTCACAGTTTAGATTCCACATATAAGTGATATCATATGGTATTTGTCTTTCTCTTTCTGACTTTTGAAGTTCATTTTTTTAATGTATGGATATCCAATTGTTTTGACATAATTTATTGAAAAGACTATTATTTCTCCACTAAATTGTCTTTGTACCTTTGTTAAAAATCCTTTGACCATGTATGTGTGGGTCTATTTCTGGTCTCTCTTTTCTGTTGCAGTGATCCATTTTGTCTCTCTGGATACCAGTATCACATTGTCTTGATTACTGTAGCTTGCTAGTAAGTCTTGAAGTTAGATAGTGTGTGTCCTCCAGCTATTCTCTTCTTTTTCAAAGTTGTTTTTCCAGTTCTAAGTTATTTGCATTTACATATAAATTTTTGGTTTTAGCTTGTTGATTTATTCACTTTTATTGCTATATAACATTCTGTTTTGTAAATATTCCATAATTTTTATATTCCATAATTTATATATTTTTCAAAGTTTTGCTAAGAGTTTCCTATCAAAAACAGTGCTGATAAAATGCATAGTACTGAATCCTCATGAATATGTACAAGAGTTCCTTCTGCATATTCTTAGTAGTAAATTTGCCAGGTCATAAGTTAAGCAAAAATTTATCTTCACAGGATTTAACTGGATTGTTTTCCAAAGTGGTTGAGCTAATTTATACTCTTATAAGACACATACAACAGATCCTATTTATCCTAATTGTCCAACATTTGGTATTGCAGGCTTAATAATCTTGCCAAACGGTGAAAATTGATACCTGTTGGAGGAGGTCATGAACAGGATATGATCGCTGGTGGACCCATGAGCTGGACTTGGGCAATTGGAGGCTTCTCACCCCCTCCCCTGTCCTTGGAATGTATGTTCTGCCTACAATTCCCATAGCCGGAACTGTTTTGAGGACATAGCCTTGAGAGAGTAAGGTGTTGAGACCATCTGGAGTGAATATGTGACTGAACCCAGTTAAGGCCTCTATATAAACTCCTAAGATTCTGGCAGGTGGGTGCAGAGATCTACTTGTCTTGTGATGCCCAAGACAAGTTCTCCTGTAAGTTCCCTTGCTTATTAAAATTGCCACCTACCAAGTAGGTGCAAAACCAACCATTGTTGAACTGGGCAGGAGACTGAAGAAATGGATCTTGGAAAAGAGGCATCCATGGGGGAATCCCAGGGTTGGCCATCATCCTTCATGTCAAGAGGGGTTGCTCATATGTTGGATGCTTGTGGACCACCACACGAGTACGGCGATGCCCTGAAAATGCCCACTGGTTTAATGCACTTGCTTGAAGAACTGAGCATAACACAGTGCTGCAAAGGAGAGAAATGAACCGCTGCGCAGTGGGCTGGCCTCTAGGGTGGGCAGTACAGCTTGACACTGATGACCAACCAGAGGCTGAAGCTTGAGTTAGAAAGTTGGAAGAAGAACTGAGGTTAGAGAAGGATGTGCACTGTCCACTGCCCTGCTCGCTTCGGGGCTGGCAGACAAAGTGGGAGAGAAGGATGATTAAGTTGGAGACTTCAGCATGCTGTTTTGCAAGGCCAGGAGGGCTCAAGCTGCCATGGATTAAGGTCTGAGCACCTGTGACAAAGCCCAATTGGGACACTAAGTGGTGGACTCCCTGGGAAAGTGAGGAAAACAAAGGTGGATTTTATGGTGATTGACAGTGAAACTGATGATACACCCCATGTCATTGGACCCGTAATTCAAAGGAAAGCAAAAACACAGCAACAACAATCCCAGCCAGTAAGGCAGCCCCCAATTCAGGAAACATACCTGATGAGAGAATATATGCTCACTGAGCTTATTGATATAATTATCAAGTTCCAACAAAAGGCCAGGAAAATATCCAGGAATGGTTAGTATGGTTACAGGATTGAGGGGCAGGGGAGAGGGGGCAATGGCATTTCTCTGACTGGGCAGGAGGCAGAAAAAAGAGCAATATCACCACACAGCCTTCTCTCCAGCTCAGGGGTGCTCAGGGGTGAGGGGCAATGGAGAGGTCAAGGCACTCACTCCCTTATAGATTGGATTATTCTATCCTACAGGGAAGCTTGACCCAGTAAGGGGGTCTCTCTGGACATATGAGGCCCTGGATATATTTAGAGGAGGTACAACAAATTCTTAGGGAGTGGGAAATGAGGTAGGCCATCTACGCCCCTGTCTTTGAAGGTCCTGATTGGGCTACATTCACTGCAGGAATGAAAGCCAAGATACTCCAGTATGCCTTCGGTACCTGGTATGCGGCACTGATACCCGTCCTGAGCCCAGTCATAACAGGAGACGTTTTTGATGTTGGGCAGGCTACTGCTGATCTGGGGGATACTGACAAATCCCAGGAATAGGTACAGGATGTGGGAAAGACCTAAGACAGAGAGGGAGCTCAAGAAGACAACAGGCTAACCCAATTGGCTGTAAACGGTCTGGTACAAGCAACCCAGAAGCAAATGTGGTTTGACCTCATTGCTGCAGGGATCACACCTGAAAAGATAGACGGGCAACCTAACACTGTGTTAGCTGGCCTGTGGAAAGCCTTAAAAGCTGAACAAGAGTTCAGACCTGCCCCACCTGCCTTACCATCCCTGATGTACCTACTGCTACAGCAGAGGCCTCAGGGATACAGTCCTATTCGGGGTGGGTACCTCCCACTCCCCGGGTGTAGGATATAAGCCAAGATGGCCTCCAAGTGAGGGCCGTTGGGGGCAATTGGAGGCCACATGTTGAGCTCACTATTCACTGGTACCCCAGAAATAAACAAAAGGTGACAGCTCTGATTGATATGTGAGCTGAATATACTCTAATACCTGGTAAACTTCAGGAATTTTCTGGGCCTTTCAGCGCCATCGATGGTTTCCAAGGGCAGTTGGTTATGGTCAGGAAGGTCCCTTTGACACTGCAAATTGGATGTTCTCCCCCACAAGAATATGAGGATTTTATCTCTCCAATACCAGAGAACATATTGGGCACGGACATCCTGCAAGGCCAAACTCCGCAACCTCTATCGGTGAATTCTGCCTCCGGGTTAGAGTAATCAAACCAGTACTGCTGAGGGGAAATGCCAACTGGGAATCAGTAAGCCTACACTTCCCCCTAACGAAGAGTGGTAATTGTCAAGGAAATAGGAGAAACTATCCAAGAACTGCACTGAGTGGGTATTCTACACCATGTCCATAGCACTTTCAACAGCCCATTATGGTCGGTAAAAAAAGGCAGATAGCTCATGGCAGATGATGGCGGATTACTGAGAATTGATCAAAGTTACGCCCCCCATTCATGCAGCTGTGCCCAAACTTGGCACCATCTTAGATAATTTGGCCACAGTCCTAGGAGTGGACCATGCTGTTCTGGACTTAGCAAATACTTTTCTTCAGAATACCTTGGCTGCTGAGTCACAAGTTCAATTTGCTTTCACATGGAAGGCACGATAATGGACTTTTCAAATTCTTCCCTGAGGCTACCTGTACAGCCCCACAAAATGTCATGGGATGGTGCCTGGAGATCTGTCCCTGTTATTCTTCCCCACATCTGTAAAATGGACCCATTGCTTTGATGATATAATGTCGACATATGAAGCCTTGCCTCTGCTGACTTCACACTCTGCAGATTTTGCTGGAACACCTGTGAGCAAGTGTATGGGAGGTGAATACACAGAAAACTGAAGGTGCAGTCACCAATGTAAAGTTTCCGGGAGTCATATGATCAGGTAAGATGTGAATTGTCCCAGAGCTATTATGGACAAGGTGCAAGCCTAGCTAATCTGTAAGAACATGAAAAAGGTGCGAGCTTTTATAGGAATTTTGGGGGTTTGGAGGACTTATATTCTCTACCTGGCACAGTGTTTCCATTCCTTATACTGCCTGGTAAAGAAAGGACATGTGTGAGCCTGGAGATCAGAACAATGAGCCACCTTTGAGAGGGCAAACATACTAAGGAGATTAAAGCTCTAGGCATCTCCCAAGCAGGGCTACCATTTGAGTTAGATGTGTCTGTGACTCCAGAAGGTATGCGTTGGGAACTGTAGCAGAGACAATAGAAGGAGAGAGTAGCCCTAGGATTTTGGTCCCAACTCTGGAAGGGGGCAGAAACCTGGTATAGCCCATAGAACAGTGGCTCCTAGCAGCATACACAGCACTCTTCCAGTAGAGCCTCTCACGAAACAACAGTGTATCATGGTAAGAACTTCTGTTGCTGTCAAGGTTGGATTGCGAATATATTCCACCGACCTACCTCTGCCATAGTTCAAACTCCCACTTTGACTAAGAGGCATGCCTGTTTGCAGAAGAGGACTAACCTGTCCTCCAGCCCACTGTCTCTAGAAATGCAGGTACAACTAGGCCCTATAGAACATGTAGGTTTTCCAAATGCCTCTGTCCCTAGTCCTGTGGCAGCCCCTGTAGGCTGTAGAGGGGGAATAGTGGAAATTGCTGCTGATGCCCAGTAAACAGAGGGGTCTAGTAGGGGCAACCCACCCACATGGACTGCACTTGCTATTCAGCCCAACACTGACACCATCTGGATGGAAACAGGAACAAACCACAGCAGCCAATGGGCTGCACTCAGAACATTTTGGCTGGTGATCACTCATGAGCCCTGGCCATTTCCCTTTGCACTGAAAGTTGGACTGTGGGCAACTGCCCTCCTCTACCTTCTTGGGGTTGACATGGCTGGTGTCACCACTGCACGGAGGGAATTGGAAAGCACTAAAGCAGTACATAAAGGAAGAACAAACTAGAGTTAGTACTCTTAATTCATCTGACATTAGCAATATTGATCCAAAAACCTGGCCTGTGGCACACACTATCAGTGGGCATTCTTTTTATGTCAATCAAACTGCACAGCCTATCAAATTGCTGACCAGAAGGGTCCTATGAATACCATCATCAGAGCCATGGGTGGCTACACTTAGATTTAGGATGTACTCACCTCGGCTATTGGACCTGTGAGCACCCATTCACCCCTACACTGGGACCAGAAAAAGCATTTTAAACAGAACCTGCCTTACTGTACCAGGGATATAAGATAGATATCACCAGAACTGCGCATTCTATTACATCAAAAGATAGTGACTAGTTTGGTACAGAATGGTCACACCATACAGGTATTTATTGGGGAGACCCAAATGAAACCCAGTGGTTCTGTGGCATGAATCTTTGGCCATGGCTTCCATCTAGGTGGTTCGGCCACTGTACCCTGGGTTTTCCCTGGGCACAGGAGAAAATCTATCCCACAGCAACAAAAGTTGCCAACCTCCTTCTCCTCAAGGCCAGAAGGGTGCATTCTGTTTTCCATTGGTATGATCATCTGGCTGCCATCTTTGTTCCTTTCATTGGCCTGGAGGATGGTATAGCTCACATAAAAGCCCTTATTAAATTCACCCAGCAAGCCTTATGATAGCCGACAGAACCTGTCCTTGCTGAACACTAAAATGTCTCTAACGAGGAAAGCGGTCCTCTGAAATAGGGTGGTCTTGGACAATATTACTGCCTCCCAAGGAGGCACCTGTGCCATTACCCAGGTAGAATGTGTGTGTTCACACCATGCAGCATTTTTACTAAAGCACACGGGTTACAAGTGAACACCCTGAGTAATCCAACCCCCACCTAGGGAGCTTAATAAATCAGTGGTTTGGATCATGGGGCTTTTAATGGAAAAAATTGTTTCTTACTTTGTTAATTGTTACCTTAATTTGTGTTTTCTCTTGCACGTGCCCATACTGTTGCTGTGGTATTTGCCTCTAATGTAGCCAGATAGCCGCAAATGAGCCATGCTAATGAAATTTCTTGTTGACCACTCAGGGCACATTGTAGAAAAAGGGTTGCATGTAAAATTGTAAGAGCCAGCAGGAGGGGTAGAGAGCTGGAGGAGGTCGTAGAGAGGATGTGACTGTTGTTGACCCTCAAGCTGGACCTGGGCAATTGGAGGCTCCTTATCCCCTTCCCTGTCCTTGGAAGGTGCATTCTGCCTGCCTTCCCTGCACCAGAGCCGTCTCAAAGACACAGTCCTGCAAGAGCAATGTGTTTCTGAGACCATCTGGACTGAATACAAAACCTAACCCAGTTAAAGCCTCTATATAAACCCTTAACATTCTGCAGGGCAGTGCCAAGATCTACTCGTCTTGCGACCACCAGAGACAAACCTCAAATGTGAGTTCCCTTGTTTATTAAAGCCACCAGCTATGAATCTGGAGTGGCCTGCCTCTTTCTTTGGTCTCCTCTTGCCCTCCATGCATGGAGCCAGTTTCAAATTTCACCCGGGGAACTTCTGAGGTTTAAACTAGCATGCCCCTACCACTTGTGGTCTTGATTTGCATTTCTCTAGATGACATTGGAACTTTCTTCATATGTCTATTGCCTGTGTGTTCCCTCTTTTGTGAAATTACTGTTGATGTTTCGTTCATTTTTTTGTTGTTACATCTTTATTGGAGTATAATTGCTTTACAATGGTCTGTTAGTTTCTGCTTTATAACAAAGTGAATCAGTTATACATATACATATGTTCCCATATGTCTTCCCTCTTGCGTCTCCCTCCCTCCCACCCTCCCTATCCCACCCCTCTAGGTGGTCACAAAGCACCGAGCTGATCTCCCTGTGCTATGCGGCTGCTTCCCACTAGCTATCTATTTTACATTTGGTAGTGTATATATGTCCATGCCACTCTCTCGCTTTGTCACAGCTTACCCTTCCCCCTCCCCATATCCTCAAGTCCAGTAGGTCTGTGTCTTTATTCCTGTCTTACCCCTAGGTTCTTCATGACATTTTTTTCCTTAAATTCCATATATATGTGTTAGCATACGGTATTTGTCGTTCTCTTTCTGACTAACTTCACTCTGTATGACAGGCTCTAGGTCCATCCACCTTATTACAAATAGCTCAATTTCATTTCTTTTTATGGCTGAGTAATATTCCATTGTATATATGTGCCACATCTTCTTTATCCATTCATCCGATGATGGACACTTAGGTTGTTTCCATCTACGGGCTATTGCAAATAGAGCTGCAATGAACATTTTGGTACATGACTCTTTTTGAATTATGGTTTTCTCAGGGTATATGCTCAGTAGTGGGATTGCTGGGTCATATAGTAGTTCTATTTGTAGTTTTTTAAAGAACCTCCATACTGTTCTCCATAGCGGCTGTACCAATTCACATTCCCACCAGCAGTGCAAGAGTGTTCCCTTTGCTCCACACCCTCTCCAGCATTTATTGTTTCTAGATTTTTTGATGATGGCCATTCTGACTGAGTGAGATGATATCTCATTGTAGTTTTGATTGGCATTTCTCTAATAATTAATGATGTTGAGCATTCTTTCATGTGTTTGTTGGCAGTCTGTATATCTTCTTTGGAGAAATGTCTATTTAGGTCTTCTGCCCATTTTTGGATTGGGTTGTTTGTTTTTTTGTTATTGAGCTGTATGAGCTGCTTATAAATTTTGGAGATTAATCCTTTGTCAGTTGCTTCATTTGCAAATATTTTCTCCCATTCTGAGAGTTGTCTTTTGGTCTTGTTTATGGTTTCCTTTGCTGTGCAAAAGCTTCAAAATTTCATTAGGTCCCATTTGTTTATTTTTGTTTTTATTTCCATTTCTCTAGGAGGTGGGTCAAAAAGGATCTTGCTGTCATTTATGTCATAGAGTGTTCTGCCTATGTTTTCCTCTAAGAGTTTGATAGTTTCTGGCCTTACATTTAGGTCTTTAATCCATTTTGAGCTTATTTTTGTGTATGGTGTTAGGGAGTGATCTAATCTCATACTTTTACATGTACCTGTCCATTTTCCCCAGCACCACTTATTGAAGAGGCTGTCCTTTCTCCACTGTACATTCCTGCCTCCTTTATCAAAGATAAGGTGACCATATGTACGTGGGTTTATCTCTGGGCTTTCTATCCTGTTCCATTGATCTATCTTTCTGTTTCTGTGCCAGTACCATACTGTCTTGATTACTGTAGCTTTGTAGTATAGCATGATGTCAGGGACCCTGATTCCTTCAGCTCCGTTTTTTGTTCTCAAGATTGCTTTGGCTATTCGTGGTCTTTTGTGTTTCCATACAAATTGTGAAATTTTTTGCTCTAGTTCTATGAAAAATGCCAGTGGTAGTTTGATAGGGATTGCATTGAATCTGTAGATTGCTTTGCATAGTAGAGTCATTTTCACAATGTTGATTCTTCCAATCCAAGAACATGGTATATCTCTCCATCTATTTGTATCATCTTTAATTTCTTTCATCAGTGTCTTATAATTTTCTGCATACAGGTCTTTTGTCTCCTTAGGTAGGTTTATTCCTAGGTATTTTATTCTTTTTGTTGCATGGTAAATGGGAATGTTTTCTTGATTTCACTTTCAGATTTTTCATCATTAGTGTATAGGAATGCCAGAGATTTCTATGCATTAATTTTGTATCCTGCTACTTTACTAAATTCATTGATTAGCTCTAGTAGTTTTCTGGTAGCACCTTTAGGAATCTCTATGTATAGTATCATGTCATCTGCAAACAGTGACAGCCTTACTTCTTCTTTTCCGATTTGGATTCCTTTTATTTCCTTTTCTTCTCTGATTACTGTGGCTAAAACTTCCAAAACTATGTTGAATAAGAGTGGTGAGAGTGGGCAACCTTGTCTTGTTCCTGATCTTAGTGGAAATGCTTTCAGTTTTTCACCATTGAGGATGATGTTAGCTGTGGGTTTGTCATATATGGCCTTTATTATGTTGAGGAAAGTTCCCTCTATGCCTACTTTCTGAAGGGTTTTTATCATAAATGGGTGTTGAATTTTGTTGAAAGCTTTCTCTGCATCTATTGAGATGATTATATGGTTTTTCTCCTTCAATTTGTTAATATGGTGTATCACGTTGATTGATTTTTGTATATTGAAGAATCCTTGCCTTCCTGGAATAAACCCCACTTGATCATGGTGTATGATCCTTTTAATGTGCTGTTGGATTCTGTTTGTTAATATTTTGTTGAGGATTTTTGCATCTATGTTCATCAGTGATATTGACCTGTAGTTTTCTTTCTTTGTGACATCCTTGTCTGGTTTTGGTATCAAGGTGATGGTGGCCTCGTAGAATAAGTTTGGGAGTGTTCCTCTCTCTGCTATATTTTGGAAGAGTCTGAGAAGGATAGGTGTTAGCTTTTTTCTAAATGTTTGATAGAATTCGCCTGTGAAGCCATCTGGTCCTGGGCTTTTGTTTGTTGGAAGATTTTTAATCACAGTTTCAATTTCAGTGCTTGTGATTGGTCTGTTCATATTTTCTATTTCTTCCTGATTCAGTCTTGGCAGGTTGTGCATTTCTAAGAATTTGTCCATTTCTTCCAGGTTGTCCATTTTATTGCCATAGAGTTGCTTGTAGTAATCTCTCAAGATCTTTTGTATTTCTGCAGTGTCTGTTGCTACTTCTCCTTTTTCATTTCTAATTCTATTGATTTGAGTCTTCTCCCTTTTTTTCTTGTTGAGTCTGGCTAATGGTTTATCAATTTTGTTTATCTTCTCAAAGAACCAGCTTTTAGTTTTATTGATCTTTGCTATCATTTCCTTCATTTCTTTTTCATTTCTTTCTGATCTGATTTTTATGATTTCTTTCCTTCTGCTAACTTTGGGGGTTTCTTTGTTCTTCTTTCTCTAATTGCTTTAGGTGCAAGGTTAGGTTGTTTATTTGAGATGTTTCGTGTTTCTTAAGGTAGGATTGTGTTGCTGTAAACTTCCCTCTTAGAACTGATTTTGATCCATTCCATAGGTTTTGGATCGTCGTGTCTCCATTGTCATTTGTTTCTAGGTATTTTTTGATTTCCTCTTTGATTTCCTCAGTGATCACTTCGTTATTAAGCAGTGTATTGTTTAGCCTCCATGTGTTTGTATTTTTTACAGATCTTTTCCTGTAATTGATATCTAGTCTCATAGTGTTGTGGTCGGAAATGATACTTGATACAGTTTCAATTTTCTTAAATTTACCAAGGCTTGATTTGTGACCCAAGATGTGATCTATCCTGGAGAATGTTCCATGAGCACTAGAGAAAAATGTGTATTCTGTTGTTTTTGGATGGAATGTCCTATAAATATCAATTAAGTCCATATTGTGTAATGTATCATTTAAAGCTTGTGTTTCCTTATTTATTTTCATTTTGGATGATCTGTCCATTGGTGAAAGTGGGGTGTTAAAGTCCCCTACTATGAATGTGTTACTGTCGATTTCCCCTTTTATGGCTGTTAGTATTTGCCTTATGTATTGAGGTGCTCCTATGTTGGGTGCATAAATATTTACAATTGTTATATCTTCTTCTTGGATCAATCCCTTGATCATTATGTAGTGTCCTTCTTTGTCTCTTCTAATAGTCTTTAAAGTCTATTTTATCTGATATGAGAATTGCTACTCCAGCTTTCTTTTGGTTTCCATTTGCATGGAATATCTTTTTCCATCCTCTTACTTTCAGTCTATATGTGTCTCTACGTCTGAAGTGGGTCTCTTGTAGACAGCATATATATGGGTCTTGTTTTTGTATCCATTCAGCCAATCTGTGTCTTTTGTTGGGAGCATTTAGTCCATTTACATGTAAGGTAATTATCGATATGTATGTGCCTATTCCCATTTTCTTAATTGTTTTGGGTTCATTATTGTAGGTCTTTTCCTTCTCTTGTGTTTCTTGCCTAGAGAAGTTCCTTTAGCATTTGTTGTAACGCTGGTTTGGTTGTGCTGAACTCTCTCAGCTTTTGCTTGTCTGTAAAGGTTTTAATTTCTCCATCAAATCTGAATGAGATCCTTGCTGGGTAGAGTAATCTTGGTTGCAGGTTTTTCTCCTTCATCATTTTAAATAAGTCCTGGCAGTCCCTTCTGGCTTGCAGTGTTTCTGCTGAAATATCAGCTGTTAACCTTACGGGGATTCCCTTGCATGTTATTTGTTGTTTTTCCCTTGCTGCTTTTAATGTTTTCTTTCTTTGTATTTAATTTTTGACATTTCGATTAATACGTGTCTTGGCGTATTTCTCCTTGGATTTATCCTGTATGGGACTCTCTGTGCTTCCTGGACTTGATTAACTATTTCCTTTCCCATATTAGGGAAGTTTTCAACTATAATCTCTTCAAATATTTTCTCAGTCCCTTTCTTTTTCTCTTCTTCTTCTGGAACCCCTATAATTCGAATGTTGGTGCGTTTCATGTTGTCTCAGAGGTCTCTGAGACTGTCCTCAGTTCTTTTCATTCTTTTTTGTTTATTCTGCTCTGCAGTAGTTATTTCCACTATTTTATCTTCCAGGTTACTTATCCATTCCTTTGCCTCAGTTATTCTGCTATTGATCCCATCTAAAGTATTTTTAATTTCATTTAATGTGTTGTTCATCGTTGCTCATTTCATCTTTAGTTCTTCTAGGTCCTTGTTAAACGTTTCTTGCATTTTGTCTATTCTATTTCCAAGATTTTGGATTATCTTTACTATGATTATTCTGAATTCTTTTTCAGGTAGACTGCCTATTTCCTCTTCATTTGTTAGGTCTGGTGGGTTTTTATCTTTTTTTTTTTTTGTTGTTGTTGTTGTTGTACGTGGGCCTCTCACTGTTGTGGCCTGTCCTGTCGCGGAGCACAGGCTCTGGACACGCAGGCTCAGCGGCCATGGCTCACGGGCCCAGCCGCTCTGTGGCATGTAGGATCTTCCCGGACCGGGGCACAAACCCATGTCCCCTGGCATTGGCAGGCAGACTCTCAACCAGTGCGCCACCAGGGAAGCCTTGAGGGTTTTTATCTGCTCCTTCATCTGCTGTGTGTTTTTCTGTCTTCTCATTTTGCTTATCTTAGTGTGTTTGGGGTCTCCTTTTTGCAGGCTGCAGGTTCGTAGTTCCCATTGTTTTTGGTGTCTGTCCCCAGTGGGTAAGGTTGATTCAGTGGGTTGTGTGGGCTTCCTGGTGGAGGGGACTAGTGCCTGTGTTCTGGTGGATGAGGCTGGATCTTGTCTTTCTGGTGGGCAGGTCCATGTCTGGTGGTGTGTTTTGGGGTGTCTGTGGACTTATTATGATTTTAGGCAGCCTCTCTGCTAATGGGTGGGGTTGTGTTCCTGTCTTGCTAGTTGTTTGGCATAGGGTGTCCAGCACTGTAGCTTGCTGGTCATTGAGTGAAGCTGGGTGCTGGTGTTGAGATGGAGATGTCTGGGAGATTTTCGCCATTTGATATTATGTGGAACTGGGAGGTCTCTTGTGGACCAGTGTCCTAAAGTTGGCTCTCCTGCCTCAGAGGCACAGCACTGACTCCTGGCTGGAGCACCAAGAGCCTTTCATCCACACGGCTCAGAATAAGAGGGAGAAAAAGTAGAAAGAAAGGGGGGGGGGGGGAAGGAGGGAGGGAGGGAGGGAGGGAAGAAGAAAGGAGATAAAATAAGATTAAGATAAAATAAAATGAAGTTATTAAAATAAAAAATAATTATTAAGAAAAAAAAATTTTTTAAAGAAAACGGATGGATAGAACCCTAGGACAAATGGTGGAAGCAAAGCTATACAGACAAAATCTCACACAGAAGCATACACATACACACTCACAAAAAGAGGAAAAGGGGGAAAAAAAATCTTGCTCTCAAAGTCCACCTCCTCAATTTGGGATGATTCCTTGTCTATTCAGGTATTCCATAGATGCAGGGTACATTAAGTTGATTGTGGAGCTTTAATCCGCTGCTTCTGAGGCTGCCGGGAGAGATTTCCCTTTCTCTTCCTTGTTCGTACAGCTCCCGGGGCTCAGCTTTGGATTTGGCCCCGCCTCTGCATGTAGGTCGCCGGAGGGCATCTGTTCTTCGTTCAGACAGGACGGGGTTAAAGGAGCAGCTGATTCGGGGGCTCTGGCTCACTCAGGCTGGGGGGAGGGAGGGGTACGGAGTGCAGGGCGAGCCTGCTGTGGCAGAGGCCAGCGTGACGTTGTGCCAGCCAGAGGTGCGCCATGCTGCGTTCTCCCGGGGAAGTTGTCCCTAGATCCCAGGACCCTGGAAGTGGCGGGCTCCACATGCTCCCCGGAAGGGGTGTGTGGATAGTGACCTGTGCTCGCACACAGGCTTCTTGCTGGCGGCAGCAGCAGCCTTAGCGTCTCATGCCCGTCTCTGGGGTCCGTGCTTTTAGCCACGGCTCGCGCCCGTCTCTGGAGCTCCTTTAAGCAGCGCTCTTAATCCCCTCTCCTCGTGCAGCAGGAAACAAAGAGGGAAGAAAAAGTCTCTTGCCTCTTGGGCAGGTCCAGACTTTTCCCCGGACTCCCTCCTGGCCAGCCATGGTGCACTAACCCCCTGCAGGCTGTGTTCATGCTCCCAACCCCAGTCCTCTCCCTGCGCTCCGACCAAAGCTGGAGCCTCAGCTCCCAGCCCTCGCCCGCCCCGGCGGGTGAGCAGACAAGCCTCTCGGGCTGGTGAGTGCCGGTTGGCACCGATCCTCGATCCTCCGTACGGGAATCTCTCCGCTTTGCCCTCCGCACCCCTGTTGCTGTGCTCTCCTCTGCAGCCCCGAAGCTTCCCTCCGGCCACCCACAGTCTCCGCCCGCAAAGGAGCTTCCTAGTGTGTGGAAACCTTTCCTCCTTCACGGCTCCCTCCCACTGGTGCAGGTCCCGTCCCTATTCTTTTGTCTCTGTTTATTCTTTTTTCTTTTGCCCTACCTAGGTACGTGGGGAGTTTCTTGCCTTTTGGGAGGTCTGAGGTCTTCTGCCAGCGTTCAGTAGGTGTTCTGTAGGAGTTGTTCCACGTGTAGATGTATTTCTGGTGTATCTGTGGGGAGGAAAGTGATCTCCGCACCTTACTCTTCCGCCATCTTCCCCTCATCCCTCTAACTGTATTGACAAATTCTCGTTTTGTTCATTTTTATTAGGTTTTATATCTTCCTATGTGTAATATTTGTTCAAATCTTTTGCCATTTATTTCCCTTTTGCCATTTATTTCCCTTTTGGGGGTGCTGATTTTCTTCTTGTTGATAAGTAGAAGTTCTTTGGTTTTTATACTTTTATGAAGTGTTGTGTGACTTGTAAGTATTTTCTACTTTAAATTCTTTGAAACGTCTTTCGATGAATAGGAATTTTAAATTTTAACATGCGTGAATTAATCTATGTTTCTTTGTTGGTTTCTGTGTTTAATCTTTTGTTTAGTATTGTTTTTATAATTTTTTGGACAGAAAGCTTGAAGAACATCTTGTTAATTTATTTATAAGTTTATTATGGTTTTTGTTAGAATAGAATTTAGAGTTATTTTACATATTTTTAAAGTTAATATAAATTAAATTACATACTGTTCTCACTCTAGATTATAGGTCCAACAATTTGCAACAAAACTTCTCAATTTCCTTATAAATTCCCAAGTTAAAGAACCACATAACTTTCATTATAAATCTTTAAATGAAGTACTTGTATCAGCTATATCCTATCTTACTATTACAGTTGAGATCTAATGTCCAGAATAGGAAAAAGCTAAGTGAGCATCACTTTACAGAGCTTTGTTTTAAACCATAATTCCAGGTGTGCTACACACTACTTTAGCTAAAGTCTATGTAGTAGGCTTTATATTCTAGAAGGGTCAGATCTGTGCACAAATCCATCTGTGAAGCCAAAAGCTGCCTTGGTGTAATGTGCCACCAGGATCCATTTCAAAACAGTGTTTCCTCTTGCCAAGGTCAGCGGCTATCACCGAAGTAACCAGAGAATGCCCGTGTTCTCCCTCTCCAAAGGCAGCCTCTTTTGCAACATTAGATTTCAGCACTTTTTGTCCCTTTCTTTTCAGTGATGGAAATCTTTTTTGTTTACCATTTTAAAGCAAGGATTACTACCTTCCTTTGAGAAGTGTTAATAGAAAAAAAAATTTTTTTTAAACTTCCCAGAAAATAAGCTTCCTGTTATAGCAAGTTTTATTTTCAGAGAATTTGAGAAAATGAACACAGTATCTCCGAGTTTCCCCACATTGAGATTGACAGCTAAACTGAATGCGCTGTGGCTTTGCTGCTTAAACCTGAACTCCACACATAGGAGTATCTTCTTTATTTACTCATTTAATTTACAGAGTCTGCTTAGTGGTCAGTATTTCTCACTTTTCTAAAAGTGCTTTCCCTTACACTGCCCTCTGTGCATGTATTTAGGATAAAACCCTAGAATGGAAGGTATTTAAAACGAGGCAGGCAAGCACATACAGAATGGGATGAAGCCAGATTTGCTTTGAATACCACTTGCACGATCAGCTTAGTTTTATTTCAGACATGAGCCCCACATACAACCCTTTTGACCTGAGTACTCCATCCCTAAATGGCAAACTAAACATTCATGAAAATTTAATGGTGAGGAAATTAGTACCTTCTTATGTTTCAGACTGTGAAATGGCACCAGGGAGCACTTTCAGCAACAGGCAGAACTGTGTGCATGTGCCGGACCAGACCTGAAACATTTGTCCCTTCAACCTGTCATCCTTCTTCACGTTAACCGGCAGCCGAGACATTCTGACGGGACACCACCAGGATGCCACCCAAGAAAGGTATTTCAAAATAAAGACCTGGTTGTAGGATACTTTACCTTTCTTAGAGATTGGGCACTTTGAAAAGTTTGTTTCACAATTTTTGTTTCCTCTTTGGGGCATTCCCCTTTCTATTTTTTCTGTGGGGAGAGTCCCTTTGTTTCTTGAGAAATTGGGAAGGGTTCAATATTTCTTCAACTTCTTTTCTTTAATGAATGTATGATTTCACCAGCTAGTAAGTGCTTGAACTTACCTTTCTTTCATTTAAGAAGGTAATGGGGGAAAGCAAAATACACTGATATTCCAGTGCAGCAACTCCTGCTTGGGGTTTAGTCCATAGCAGTGACCTCTCATCAGATTGGTGTGTGGGCCGAGTTTGTGAGGGAGACCTGTCCTGCTTCAATTTGTGAATTAGATACAGTTCTGAATTAAGTCAAGCTGAAGAGTAGAGGAAAGAGGATTAAGGCAGAGAAAGCTAAGAAGAGAGACATAAAACCCTATTGGGGGGGGATTTATGTGAAGGGAAGCAATGTGATGAAACATTCTTGGTACCTGTGACTTGTCACAGAGGTGCGATTTCAGTACTATGGAGATAGTGGGTGGCATATTCAGTTGTCATTTTGTGATGCTAATGCAGCTTACTTTGGATCTGTTGTCATCCTCATTTCAGTCCCCAAAAGACAAACTGGTAAAAATTTTAAATATGGAAAACCTGGAAATGTATATTTGCTTTTCAGCCTAGAACTTCTAATCCAAATGGCCTTGGTCTCTGTCGTTCCTTTAGCTGACTTATTTAATCTTAGAATGGAAAGTGGAGACAGAGATCTCATGTAGAGATAATCTATTAAAGTCATCCAGGCCTGTGTCTTGAGAATCTGAGCAGTATCCTATTGAATATGCTCAGTTATCTTATGGACTTCAAACATCTGGACAGTCTTAGGAGCATTATTATCAAAACAGGTCATTGCTTGTAGAAAACAAAAACAAAACCAGCCACTTCTTTTGAGACTCAACATACTTTTCCAAAGAGGCTATTAGAAATAGCTCATAGTTGTATATTAGCTTTTAATAGGTGGGGTTGGTTTTCCATTAATAAGTGTAGGGTTCAAATTTTATATAAGATGTTCAACTCCAGCACCAGGGTGTTCCAACCTGGGGTCCTCAAACTCCTCAGGCTATTTTCGTAGTGAAGGTATTGTCAGGCTCTCTTTAGAACTCCAACAGTTTTTACAAAAACTTGCAGTAAGGCTGCTCAGGCTTATCTTAACCATTTGTAAAAATGATGCTAATCCTGAATTGTAATTTAAAATGTAACATGTTGAGATCTTTCCCCCACCCTCTCTCTTTCATCATTGTTTGAAACAGATTAACAGATTAACTAGAAAAGCCCTCAGAAATTTTCTTTCAGTGCATCAATAGATTGTGATTTATAGACAGAAACTGCCTATTGGTAAAATAGTGGTCCAAAATGGCTTAGATGAGTTAATGTTTGTGAAAGCCATTTGTAAACTCTGATATAACATACAAAATAAAGGTGGCAATCATCGCCTTGTTTCTATACTATTGTTTGGCCATATGATTTTTTTTCAACAATGCAAAAATAAAACTCAGCCCTGCTCATACAGATTCTTCAAAATTCTAGATTTGTGGTGCTCAAATAAATGATATTTTATCATATTTAAAGATGGATAGGTAGCATTTTCTACAAGAGATAAATAATATACAGCTGTGTTGGGATATTAATTCCCATAGAAATTTATTTTATTCATTCATTCATTTATTCATTTGTTCACTTATTGGTGCATTCAACAAACAATTCATTTGATTCTTTTTATGTGCTCTGGGAAGAAGGTGATGTGACAGAGTTCTTAGCAAAGAATTTGTAGATTAATGTGTTTGGGGCAGTACTGAATAATTATCAAAACAAAACCAGAGCCAGAAACATTGCTTTGCAAGTTCTTTAGGGCCTTTAAAAATTAGGAACATTGAGGTATTTGTTTCCAGCTTGGCCTTTGCTTTCAGGATTTCTCTGAAGTCGACAGCACTTCCTGGGTCTGAAGTGCCCATTAGTGATGACTAAGGGCAGTATTCCTATGACTGATAGAATGTTGGCACTGTTTTATTTCCATTTTTTTCATTCCACTTTTAAAAACAGTGTTATTGATGTATAATTTGTGCACAAGAAACTGTACACATTTAAAATATACACTTTGGCAAGTTTTGACAAATGTATACATGCCATAATGACCACCACGATCAAGATTTCTACTTCCCCCAAATGCTCCGTATGCCCCTTTGACATAAATCCACACATTCTACTCCCACCTCCCATATAGTCTACCCCTAGACCTAAGCAACCCCTAATGTGCTTTTTGTCACTGTAGATTAGCTTGTGTTTGCTAGAATTTCATGTAAATGGAAACATGCAGTATGTACTCTTTTGTGTCTGGCTTCTTACATGTAGCATAATACTTTCTAGATTCATTCACATTTCAGTAGTGTTCCTTTTATTGCTGGGTAGTATTCCATTGTATGGTGTACCACAGTTTGTTTATCCACTCACCTGTTGATGAGCATTTGAGTTGTTTCTAATTTGGGGCTATTATAAAAAAAATTGCTATGAACATTTGAGTATGTGTCTTTGTGTGAATGTATGAGTTGGAATTGCTGGGTTGTGTGGCAAGTGTTTGATTAACTTCATAAGAATCTGCCAAATTGCTTTCTAAAGTGGCTGTATAATTTTGTGCTTTCACCAGCAATACATGACAGTGCTAGTGATCTACATCCTCACCAGAAGTTGATATTGCAAGTGAACCTTTTTAATTTTAGCCCTTGGGGAAAGTGTGTAGTAGTACCTTATTGTGGTTTTAATTTGCATTTCCCTAATGGCTAATGATGTTTAATGTGTTTTATGCTATTTTATTTCTTTTAACCCATGTATCTTTGTTCTTTATTCTTTTAATTTCTTTTGGAGTGTTTTTTTATTTCATTGTATCTCCTTTTTTATTGGTATATTAGCTCTTTTTTTGTTGTTATTCTGTTTTAGTGGGTTAACAGTATACAGCTTTAACTTATACTATTCTACCTTCAAATAATGGTATTCCACTTTACATAATATATATATATATATATTTTTTTTTTTTTTTTTTTTTTGCGGTACGCGCGGGCCTCTCACTGTTGTGGCCTCTCCCGTTGCGGAGCACAGGCTCCGGACGCGCAGGCTCAGCAGCCATGGCTCACGGGCCCAGCCGCTCCGCAGCATGTGGGATCTTCCCGGACCGGGGCACGAACCCATGTCCCCTGCATCGGCAGGCGGACTCTCAACCACTGCGCCACCAGGGGAGCCCCCACTTTACATATATTTTAATAGCATTACTACAGTATAATTTTATTCCCCTCTCCTATACTTCGTGTTATTGTTTTTGTACATTTTATTTCCACATATATTATAAACTCCACAGTCTATCATTATCATTTTTGCTTTAAACACTCAGTTATCTTTAAAAGAAATTTTGAAAAATAAGAAAAAGTTTTTCATATTTATCAATATATTTACCATTTCCAGTGATTTTTCTTCCATATTTCGGATCCAGATCTCTATCTAGTATCATTTTCCTTTTGCATGAATAACTTCCTTTAATATTTTTTGTAAAACAGGCCTATTGGCAATGAATTATCTCAACTTTTGTTTGAAAGAGTCTTTACCTTAGTTTTTGAAGGGTATTTTCAATGGAAACAGAATTCTAGTTTGTTAGGTTGTTTTCCTTTTAGTGTTTAAAGGTTTCTGTCTTTCATAGTTTCTGATGAGAAGTCTGTGATCATTCTTATCTTTATGTCATTTTTCTTTGTCTACTTTTAAGATGTTCCCATTACTAGTGTTCATTTTAGCAATTTGTTTATGCTCTGCCCTTGTATAGTTTTATTAATCTCTTTTTCTGTTTGGAATCTGCTGACATTTTTGGATATTTGGTTTATAGTTGCCATCAAATTTAAAACAATTTGGTCATTATTTCCTCACTTTTTTCTGACTTTCCCTCCAATTACATATATTTTAGACTGTTTACCATCATCTCACAGTCACAAATGTTCTTTTCATTTTTTAATCTTATTTTCCTTCTATGTTTCATTTTGAATAAAATTGATGTCTTCAAGTTTGGTGTTCTTTTCTTCATCAACATCTATCCACTGTTTATCCCATCCTATGTATTTCACATTTCAGATACTGTATTATTCATCTATAGAGTTTGGTTTGTATTTTTAAAATATTTTTTATTTTTTTCATTATGCTCTTAAACATGTGGAGTGTATTTATAATAGCTGTTTTACTATTGTTGTCTGCTAATTCTATCATGCTGGTCTTTACTGGATCTGTTTCTATCAGTTGATTTTATTGTTCTTCTGGATGGGAGGCATTATTTCCCCAGCTTCTTTGCTTACCTGGTGATTTTTAAATTCAATGTTGGAAATGTTAAATTTTACGTTTTTGGGTCCTGGATTTTTCTGTATTCCTTTAAATATTGTTGGATTATTTTCTGGGATGCAATTAACTTTAAATTAGCTGGATGCTTTTGAGACTTGGTTTTAAGCTACGTTAGGGTGTTTTCGGAGCAGGGCTAATTTGGTCTGGGCAATAACTTTCTGAGGACTCTAACCAATGCTTCTTGAATTACAAGGTCTCTCCTCGCTGACTGCTGGAAAATCCGAACTTTTCCTGACTCATGTGAACTTCAGAAACTATTCTGCCCATCCTTTCTAGTGTCCTTTCCCTGACCTTGGTAGTTACCACACATGTATGCACACATCAGTACTCAGCCAACGTTAGAAAAGATTTGTCTGCAGATCTAGAGCTCGCCATCTCCCCCGCCTCTGTGTGTGTTTGTGTGTGTGTGTTTGAAATCAGAACTGTTTCTCCTTAACTCAGTGAGACCACAAGCCTCTGTTTGGGTTCCCCCTCCCTGTGTTGCAGCCTAGAAACTCTCCTCAGACAAAATGATCAGGCAATGTCAGGGTGCATCTCATTTGCTTTCCTTCTTTGAGGAATCACTGTTTTGAGCTTTCTGTTGAGCAGTGTCTGAAAAGAGATGTTTCATGTATTTTGTCTGGATGTCTAGCTGCTTAAGGTAATAGCGTTAATGCATTCCTAATTACTTCATTGTGGCTGGAAGCAAAAATTCCAATACTGGATTTATAGTATGATTTGGCTTGAGTATTAGAAGATTTCCTTCAGTTACCATAACTTTTAAATGATATAAGGTAAATACCTTCAAAACATATCTTTCTACTTTGGGGTAGTACTCACAGGTATGTTTTTTTTACTAAAGATACAGATTTTTAGTATTTGAGTTTCATATGCCAATATTCAGAAATACTAAGTACATTCATGTAGTGTATTGTAATGGGGAAAAAAAGATAAAGTTCCACTCTTGTCTGATGTCTTCATAGGTCTTGGAAAGGCTTGAAGAAGGGGCATGAAGTCCATAAATCATTATTTAGTGAGATAGTAAAAAGGATCCAAACCAAAACTGTCCTAGACAAAAAAAAATACCCCTATGTAGAGGCTGAATCTCTAAGGCTTTTCCTCTTGGACACATGCTACAACAATTGCTTCAATTTGGAAATTTATCCCTAACACTAATTTAAATATCTCATATTAGTATATGAGAATTCTTTCTCCTCTTCTTGTTGTGGTATTGGAAAAAGTCAGTTCCCATCAATGTAGAGATTCATATTTACCAGTACTATTATTAAATTATCCTCTATTCTCTTGTGTTTGAACAAGCTGTCTTCTTTAATTTTAATTCATTTAACACAATACAACAAAAAGTATAATAGATATTCCTTGACTTGAAGAAGCTCAAAACCTATTTGAAGAGATGAGACAAAGACATAGAAAATATTAAAGAGCAGTGTAAGGCCATTACGAGAAAGATGTTTGGGTGCAGGATATGAAGTACCAATTGAATTGTGGAGGCAATATATACTATGCACTTTTTCTCATTTCCAATTATTTCATCTTCTTCTATGGCTCTCTAGTGAACATTCTTCAGTTTATCCAGATCACCCCTTAGCTGTGGAGCCGAAACATTCCGTAGATACAAGTCTGATCAGTTCTGGGTATGTCTGGATGATTACTTTAAAGTTCTGACTGCTGCGGTTCTGTTTATGCAGAACTGTACTTGCTCTTATCACCACACCATATCATTAACTCTTGGCAGTGTGGGGAGTGGAACAAATGTTGGAATCATGCAGACCTGGGTTTGAATCCTTGCTTCACTTCTTATAGGATTTAGAACTTGAGTGGGTGTGTTAGTTAAGGGCAATTTAGTTAAAGACAACATATTCCAGCTTAGCTAGCCTTAGCTAAAATATAGTGGGGGGTTGGTGGGGGGGATTCCCAGAGCCCAAAGGAAGAATGAAGTTGAGTCTCAGGCTCAGCTAGAACCAGAGACTGAAGCCCTATAGCAAACTCAGGAAATTCTCTTTGTCTTTTACCTCTGCAAATCTACTTCATTCTTTCCAGTTGCATGTGGTTTTCTCTCTTTTGTAGTAGACGTGACAGGTAAGACTGAGGCTAAGAGTACCTAAATCTTCCATTTTCTCAGCCATGTGGGTGAATAAATGTGTGTATGTTTATGTCAGGATACAATTCACAGAAAATGTTGGGGAGGTAGTAGGAAAGTTCCCATAAAAGCAGAGTAACTGGGATAATAAAATGATGGTTGTTTACTATAACTAATCATTTCATCTCTTTTAGTCCAGCTTACTTATATATAGGAGGTCTTCCATAAATATTAACTTTCTTGTTCCTTTCTTCCTTTCTAGCCAGTTCTCACTCTCTATCCTAGACAATTTTCTGCTAATAGTATATAATATGTAGTACCCACAAACAGGAGCATGTTGTATGGCTGATTCACTTTGTTGTGTGGCAGAAACAACATTGTAAAGCAATTATACTCCCAAAACAAACAAACATGGAATTATTGAAAACAACTTACATTTCCATCATTTATCAAGGCAAGAATTCATATATTCTTCCTTGGCCAAATAGATACAGTGGAAAGTAACAGTGGTTGAGTGATTTTGATGAGTCTTCATCCAAGAAGGTTGCTTGTTGGAATGAGGATTGTACAGATACAGAGGCTGCCTGTGGAGTGAAATATTGGGGTCCTACCTATGGGAGTATTGCAAAAGGCCCTCAGGAGAATGCATTAACCAAGTCTTAGACTGGACTGTGTATTTTAATACCTTGATACCAGAAAATGACTATGGCTTATCAAAGTGAGGTGATTCTTATAACTGTAAATTACCAGAAAGCTACAGGATCTACCTGAAAGCCAGGGCTGGAAGTGAAATCTGATGGAATCTGATTAAAGATAGCATTTATTTAATTTTTAATTAAATAATCTATGCTTACTGAAGTGAGCTATAGTTATAGTTAGTAGGGCACACAGTAGATTTTGATATAAATATCCAGTTCTTTTTCTTAAGGGAACCAGTTAGAAGCTTTAATCAAGACAGCTAAGGAATTTCTTTCGGGCTGGTATGGCTCATCTACCCTTCTGTGCTCCATTCTGCTCCTGGTCTGATCTTGCCTGGGAACTCTAATTGTGAAATATTAATTATCTATGACAGAGAGTTCACAATCTTTACTTTTTAACTCTGAGAATGACTTCATGATGCTATATGTCTTTTTCTACACCTGAGGGCTAATGGTTTATCTGTCCTATTCCTCACGTCTGTCCTTTCTGCTTGAAGGCGGGGTTTGGGGGTGGGTGGGGGGGGATTATCTACACATTGTGTAAATTGAAGAGGCCTTCCTACCCTCTTGATGTTGATGCTATCTTCTTTCTTTGCTATCTTCTATTAATGTCTGAATATTGGGTCCCTCATTTATGCACCACCGTGACATTTCCTGGGTAATGAATAATTAAACAGTCTTCCCAGCAAGAGTAGTTCGTTTTGTTTTGTTTTTTTCATTCCACGGCTAATATTGTGTGAAAGTTAAACTTGCAACTAGCCCAAGCCTTAAAATATGGTGATTTTGTGAAATGGAATTCTCTAACTTCAAATATACTTCCTTTTCATTGAACTTACTGAACTACATTCAAGTTAATAATTCAGTTCTTAAATATCTGGTTTTTGAGAGGCAGTGACTAATACAATAGCATCTCCTCCCCCAATACTATCTGCCTTTAAAAAAATATTTTTGTTTCAAAGAAAAAGAAGTTTTCCTGCCTTTCTATTTCTGTTCCAACTCCCCAGATACACAAACAGGTTTTCATAGTTCCAGAGTTTCTCTGACTCCACATAAAAGATTTCAGTATAGATACATATTGGTAATGCTAACCTCCCACAGAATACTTAGAAAATAATGGCAGGATATACTTGCAAGTTCCAGTCAAAATTATGAAGTGGCCAGAGATTTGTGCCCTCCTGTGGCTTCCCCATATTATAATAATACCATTGTGATCTAGGATCCAGTACTGTAAACTCTGTCCTCCACTTTTCTTTTTAGCTTGCTTTCATTGATTTTCATTCGGGTATCTGGATGGAAAATATCAATACATTATTTTTACACAAGAATGTAAATTATTGGTAGGTAAAGGAGTGCTTCTTAGTTTTCTGCCATGGCTCATATTTTTTCAGACCTTGCCTAATTCCTAGAGTATCATTCCATTCTGTCTCATCCTTCATCAGAAAGCTTAGATGGTTTCGCATTGTTTCCATGTGACGTTAGATTTCCCAAACCAGTATGTCAGGGTCTCCTGCTATTTGAACTTCCTCTTACTTTAAGTTCATATTTAATGCATTTGACCCACTCTCCATTCCCTGCATGCCCAGCACATTTTCCAACTTCTATATGTTATTTTACTGAAGTAATCACCTTAGCCCCTCTCAATCTTTTCCTATCATCACCCTGCCCATCTTCAAGGCTCAGGTGATTCCCACCTCCTCTGTGATGCTTTCCTGGATTTCTTCAGTAAAACATAATTTCTTCCTCTTCATACTTCCTGTGGCATTAAGTATACATCATGAACATGTCACTCTTCTTCAAGTGCTTTGGAGTGAAGAAGGTATTTATGTTCCTAATATGGATAGTCACCACTTTTTCCAGACCAAATATTGACACACTAGCCAGATCATTTTTTTCCAATTTGTGCACTTTATATATATATATATATATATATATATATATATATATATATATATATGTATATTTTACAAACTTATGAAGTTAAGTTTATTTTCTTAGGTTGAAAAATTTCAAGGACGAGGTGAGTCGATTGGCTTGCTGCTAAACTCACTGACAGTTAATGTTTGCTGGCCAGCCGTTATTACCCTAAAGAAAATCTACATGGGGAGCCAGATTATAATGCAAATGTTGCTTGGAGAGCCTATGCTCAGTGCCAGGATAGGTTGAAAGACTTGAGGGATATTTCAGCCAGGTCTGATGGAACATTCCAGTTTTGCCGGCAGGACAGAAAAACAAAAACAAAGAGCAAAGACGTTAGAATGGCTTGTCTTCTCCAGAATATGGATCTCTTTCCACCTGATAATGCTTAATAAGCACTAACGTCACTTCCTTTTTGGCTTCCCACTTTCTGTGCCTCTTTTTCTGACCAATTCCTCTCTTCCGACTGCTTTTGTTTTTCAAGTACATCGATGACATTATTTTGGCTACTTATTATGCCCTGGGAGCCATTCTATCTCTTTAGAAAGCTTTGCATGTGTCAGATCTCATCTTTTATGTTTTGATGTTTAATAACACTCAAAGGTTTTGTTTTCTTTTGTTCTAATAATATGAAAGTGTGCTCATTTAATAGGCTATATATTTTTAAATGTGTTACTTTTTTTAAATATAGAAAATTCTGCAACAATATATCATGGCTAGCAAAATATTTGTAATCAGGACTCTTTCAGAAATGTCAGAATGTATCATATCACTGATTACACTGGAAGATACGGGAAAGCAGGGGCATGGCTGGCTTTTAATATCGTGTATCTTCTACTGCCACAAGAATAGTAAGACTTAGTAAATATTTATTGAGTGATCGGTTGACTGTACTATGAATAGGTACATGGAGAGTGAGTAGAGTGATCCTAGGCTTTATAAGACACCTCCTGAGACCCACTTTCAGGTAGGTGTAAGAAGACATGAGTGTAGTCTAGGACCCCACTCCTTGTTCTTAGCTCCTGCTTGCAGGGGGTGTTAGAAAAGGAGGTTGGCCTCTGATACTATTTTCCTTGGTAGGTTATATGGCATCAAAGGCAGAACTTAAGGAAGTAGGTCTATTTTTAGACTTGGTGACTTATTTAGATAGGTTGTTATAGAAGGTGGTGCAAAGATATTCACACACAGAATATCAAATCCAGGGTGCGTTAACGCTGCATTCAGTGACCTGGGAGGGGTTGGATGGAAGCACCTGTGAACTGAAATAAACCACTGCAAGCTCCTCTTTGGAATCCACGAGTTTGGCAGCTGGTGACTCAGGCTGTGGGTCAGGAGACCTGAATGTTACCTTTGACACCATGATACCACATTAGTTTATAGACTTTGAGATTAATCTAATAGCCTTTCAATCATTTGGTTCATCTAAAAAAATCTGTCCAGCTTTTTGCTCCCCTCTAAACTTCTCCTTGTCTATGTGTAGATGTCGGTGAGGGTGCTAGATGTTTGTGAGCTATCAGCATGGACCACTAGGAGGGAAAATTATCCCACTCATGAGAAAGAGGCATTGGTTTCTCTGTGAAGAGGAATGGAATGGTCTGTATAATGGTGTGCAGAAGTGGGAACACAGCCTGCAGTTCCCTGCCATGGTTCCTCTCCATCCCCCTGCAGTGACATTTCCCTTGCATGGAGGAGGTTGGGGTTATATGAGGAGCAGAGCTGCCGGACCGCACAAATGCTGTAGTGAGAAGACAGGAAATTAAAATATATATACACTACCAAACGTAAGGTAGATAGCTAGTGGGAAGCAGCTGCATAGCACAGGGAGATCAGCTCGGTGCTTTGTGACCGCCTGGAGGGGTGGGATAGGGAGGGTGGGAGGGAGGGAGACGCAAGAGGGAAGAGATATGGGAACATATGTATATGTATAACTGATTCACTTTGTTATAAAGCAGAAACTAACACACCATTGTAAAGCGATTATACGCCAATAAAGATGTTAAAAAAATTTCAAGAGGAAAAATTTACAGTAGCTACTTTAAAAAGTGCTTTGATATTTAGAGGCACAAGAGATAGAGTTAAGGAAAACACATGATCTTTTCTAAGGAAGTAAGGGAAGAGCCCTAAGGAAGCAGCCCTGATCTCTTTGGGCAGAGTTCTTCTCTGTTCCCTCCATGGCCAGTGTCTCCTCCTTCCTGAGACTGGGCTCATGATCTTTCTTCCTCTTGGAAGGGTATAGGAAAGGCCCCAAGCAAGACTCAGGGGGAAATGTGATAAGTCTGAGACTGGAAGGAAGTTACTGTGTTATATCCCTATCGTTCATTGGTGGATTGGTTCATTCATTCATTTATTCACTTCACTCGTTCATGCTACAAATATTTACTGAGTGCTATGGTTTGCCAGGCACCAAGGAGAAAGAGTTGAAGAAGACCAACAAAGGTTGGTCCTGCCTTCCTGGAGCTTACTGCTTGTGGAGAAAATGAACAGTGGCTCAGTTAGCAAATAGCTAGATAACATAATGTCAGATGCTACAGTGCTATGAAGAAAACTAAAGCAGGGTAGGAGAACTAGTGACACCTGGCAGTTTTCGGTTTCTCCATCTGTCTAGTTGCTCTTGCAACCTCAGTGAGGTGGCATGGCAAAGAAAATTTCCCGTGTTGACTTTCAAGTTAGGGCACTTTTCTACCCTATGTTCTTCCTCCAGCCTCTAAGGTCTAATCCCTTGGATTCTGCAGTGTAAGTCAGCTTCCTTCCTCTTAGTTGCCACACATTCACTATAAAAATGCACATGCACTACACTCATTTGCATGGATACACCAGACTTCTCTGTTTTCTCGTTTTCTAAATGTTGTAGAGATCGCTCATCTGCTGATATTCCTTCTTTCCCTTTGTGTTGTGGGTTAGTACCTTTTAAAATTTCTTCACTACCATGTGTAGTTAGATCTTGGGAGTAAAGGCAAACATATATACAACCCACTATATGTTAATGGACTTACCCACTTAATCTGTTTAAACATTGGGACAATAGCACAACGACCACTGGGTTTCTCTGTGGACTCTGGACATTTTTAATCCCTGTAATTTTTCAATTGCTTAGTGGTAATATAGTCAGGTATGTTGAGTTGAAACAGACTGCCAGATATTTCTCCAGGAAAGATGGGTTTATTGGGGATCAGCAGAGAATTGCAATTAGGGGTCTGCAACCATGGTGAGCCATGTACAAGTCCCTGCATGGAAGGGAAGGAGAATGCTTTTTCAGAAAGGAGCAGGGGGAGGGATAAACTGGGAGATTGGGATTGAGATATGTACACTACTGTATATATAATAGATAACTAATAAGGATCTACTGTATAGCACAGGGAACTCTATGCAATACTCTGTAATGACCTATATGGGAAAAGAATCTAAAAAAGAGTGCATATATGTATATGTATAACTGATTCACTTTGGTGTGCACCTGAAACTAACACAGTATTGTAAATCAACTATACTCCAATAAAAATTATTAAAAACAAAATAGGAAAGGAAATTGAAAGGGCTTTAGTAAGCCAAGAGTCCATGGCTTTTCACTGGCTGAGTCTGTGCTAGGAAAGGAATCTGTCTTCTTCCTGTTGTGCTCTGTTTTGGTCACAGGGTGTGAGAGCTCCCCCTTCTGGCCTCCCAACTCTATTTAATTGAGGTTTCTATTTATTCATTTTTTACAGGTAACAGCACCTATTGTTATAAATTCCATCCCCCCTCCTCTGTTTACCTCACTGGGGCTGTAAGTTCCTCTTTACCAATTCTAATTCTTTTTTAGAGATTCAGTTTAACTCTCAGAATTGTTCACAGGGAGCCTTCACCGATTTGTCAATTACGTGTAGAATTTTCTACCCAGTAACAGTTCCTACAGGGGTTTCTGCTTGTAGGGTTTTGCGCTGGTAAGTTGCAGTTCTCTGTGTTTGCCTGTCTCTGTCTCTAATTTGGGGGAGACAACAGTTTGCCCTGTGACCTCGATTCTCTGACAGATCTTAGAAGAGTTGCTGATTTTCAGTTTGTTCAGCTTTTTCTTGTTAGGATGGGAGTGATTTCCAATCTCTTTACATCTGGAGACTCAGTGTGAGTCTACCTTTTTTATGCACCTTGCTCTGACCATTTCAGTTCCCTGGGATGTTTCCTCTTTCTTAGCTCTTATTTTTGACATTAAGTATCAGGGTACTTACTTACATTCCACCTTACACCAACTATTTTATTTGTGCATAGCCTGTCTTCTAGCTAGACTGTACTTCCTGAAATGAAAGAAAAATATCTTATTTACTTTATGGTTCCCCAGATTTCATTAGATTAATATAGAGTTGAGTGTCTTCTGTATACCAGACACTGCCACATACATTTTACTTATTTAATTATCACAACACTACTATGAAATTATTTGTTTTTACAGTTTGTTGAGATGAAAGCTGATGTGGCCTGTGGTCATGCTTTTTGAAGTGGCAGAGCTAGGTTTTGAACTCAGGTCTGCCTGATTCTAAGAATGAGACAGTTCCTTCAGCTAAGATACAAAGCCCTTCCTAGTACTTTGTCTCCATAGACAGTTGTATTCTTGTTCATTGAGTGAATTAATGGATGAATTATCTGGACATTTCACTACTGTTCTCTGTAAAGTGAGGATGATGGCAGGTACCTGACCTAAGAATGAAATAGTCAGCTGAGGTCTCTTACTTTGGTAACCAAGAGAAAGTAGAGTTAGTTAACTGAAACTCTCTCCCATCACTTCTCCTTAAACTTCCAGAATGTCTCAGAGACATTTTTCTGAGCTCCATTGCAAGGTGGAACATTTTAGCCACTACTGAAGAAAGCACTAAACATTTTATGAATTGGCTCTTTCTTCCTAACGTTGTTGGCTAAGTTCTGCCTGCTTTATTCCTGTTTTTTTCATGATGTTTTATAATCTAGGCCTTCTTTACAGGGACACAGGTGTATGTTTTATAACTGCAAGGGTCAAGAAAGTAAGAGTTTGAATGAGATTCTAGGAGACATAGTGAAGCAGTAACCTCTTACTTTCTGTAGCTTTTTTTTTTTTCAAAAATTTCCCCCATTTTTTTTGTCTCCCTAAATCTCAGTCTTAAAATTAAAAAAATAAAAAACACAACTTTACTTTTTAAAGTATCTTTAAAAGTAAATATGGTAAGTATTCATTTACCTTAATAATTTGGAAATACAGAAAATGTCTAAAGAAGAAGAAACTGACTTCTCACAATCTCATCATCCAGTTGTGACTGCTAACATTTTGGCATATTTCATCTCAGCCTCCACCCCCTTTTTGCATAAGGCATTTATTTCAGATCACTTATATTCTGTAATATACTGAATTTTTATAATCTTTTTACATGATATGTCAAACATTTCTGAATATCATTAAAATACATATAAATATTATTTCTATTTAACAGATGCATAGTTAATTTATGTGACCATTCAAAACTGGTAATTCCATGTGGAATCAACTTGAGGTGATTGAATATGAAACAAAAAAGAAAGACATGGGAGGCAGCCAAGGCTCTTGACTCATGTTTTTTTGTTTTTGCTTTTATGTATTTTTGGTTTTCTCCCCCCCATGTGACTGGAAGAAAAGAAATCAACTTACAGAATTCTAGAACATTTAGCATGAATAGATTTCTCATTTGGTCAAGATGGAGTACAGATACTGAATTTACTGTCCTTTCTGAAACAAAAAATGGACAAAATATATGAAACAACAGTTTTCAAGACATTTCACCTCAGACAACAAAGGATAGAGACCTCTAAGAGATGGAAAACAAATGAGGTGAACTCATGATTGCCCCAGCTGACTGTCTAGAGAAAGTCTCCTGGCCATGGTGCAGGTAGGTGGGGATATAAACAGAGACTAATGAGCTCTCTGAGTTGAGGAGATACAGCTTAGAGCCCAGGGAGACTGAGGCAGCTAAAATTCACAGGGAAGACTCCCAGAGAAGAGAAAGCTGGACAGAAAGAGAGAGAGAGTTCTGGAGATCTGCACTGTTCCTACTGACTTTTCAACTGAATAATGATCCATGCATGCAAGTGGTTGGGGAAAGAACCCCCAAAAGGATTAGAGGGAGCAATCACTAGAGCCTGCACAGGTCTGGGAATAGTTCCTCTTTCCACCAGCAAGAATATAAAACCTCAGAATTCATGCGATACCAGTAGAGTACTCAGAAGCATTTTTCTTCAGCAATAGGGAAAAATTAGCCCTAGACCAAATGTTGTTCTAGTCCCACCTAACAGCTTAAAAGTGAGACTCTAAAGGATAAAACTGTTTTGAAGTAACTTAAATGCATACCAGAAAAAAACTGAAGAATATTTATAGGAATATAAAAATATTTAACACCCCAATAAGGAAAAATTTATAATATCTATTATGTAATCAAATATTATCATGAATACAAAGAAGCATAAAAATACACATAATTATAAGAAAAATAAACATAATTGCCCCATAAATGACACAGATGATATAATTAGTAGACAAACAGTTATTATAACTATGTTACACACATTCAAGAGGCTAATGGGAAAATTAAGTAGCGGCATAGATGAAATTAAAAAGATAAAATTAAACTTCTGCAGATAAAAACTGCAGTGTCTGAGATGAAGCATATGGTACATGGGATTAACATCAGATTAGATATTGCAAAAGAAAAGATTAGTGAACTTGAAAATATGTATGACAATAGTAGCACAAAGTCTGGAAGGGAAGAAATAGAAACATACCGGTGTAAGGTTTTACACTATACATGAAACGGTATATCACTTGAAGATAGACTATTATTAAGTACCACTTTACCCTAAATCAGCCACTCAATATAGCATCAGAAAGAGTATAGATAGTAAGCCATAAGAGACAGTAAACTAGAATCACTGGGAAAGTCAGTTCATCCAAAAGAAGGCTGAAAAGAGGAAAGCAAAAACAAAGAGATCGGACAAACAAAAATTAAATAGCGAGAGGATGGATTTAAGCCCAATTATGTAGATGTGCACATTAAATGTAAATGGTCTAAATACCCAAATTAACAGTTAGAAACTGTCAGATTAGATTCAAAAATCAAGATTCAACTATATGTTGTCTACGAGAAACCCACTTTCAGTATAAAGATACAAATAGGTTAACAGTAAAAAGGATGGAAACAAAAAGTCATATGAAACTAATCAAAAGAAAGCTGGAGTGACCATGTTAATACTGGTTGAGTTCTATTTCAGATCAAAGAACATTACCAGGAATAAAGAATGCCATTTCATACAGATAGGGGTAAATTTATCAAGAGGAAATAACAAATTTAAACATTTATATACCTAATAACAGAACTTCAAAATACATAAAGCAAATACTGATAGAACTGCAAGGAAAAATAGGCAAATTGATTATTATAGTCAGATTTCAGCACCCTTTTTTGTAATAATTGATAGAACAAGCAAAAAAATTAATAAGCATATAGAAGACCTCCACAACACTATCAACCATGTTGAACTAATTGAAATTTATATAACTCCACCTAAGAAAAACAGAATACACACTCTTTTCAAAAGCATATAGAACATCTAGCAAGATAGGCCGTATTCTAGGTCATAAAATAAATCTCAATATGTTTGAAAAGATTCAGATTATACAGAGTATATTCTCTGACTATGGTGAAATTAAATTAGAACTCAATAGCAAAAGATATCTGGAAAATCCCCCCAAATTTGGAAAGTAAATATCACACTTCTAAATAACCCTTGGGTCAAATAATAAATCAGAAAAATTAGAAAGTGTTTTGAACTGAATTAAAATAAACACATAGCATTTCAAAATTTTTGAGAAGCAGCTAAAACAGTATTTAAAAGAAAATTTGTAGTATTATACACCTAGATTAGAAAAAAGGAAAGGTCTCAAATCAGTAATCCTAGTTTCTACTTTAAGAAACCAAAAAGAAAAGGAGTAAATAAAACTCAAAATTAGCAGAAGAAAGTAGGTAATAAGGGCTAAAGCTGAAATCAGTAGAAAACAAAATCAATAGAGAAAATGACACCAAAAACTTGTTCTTTGAGAAGATCAATAAAATTGATAAACCACTGGCCAGACTAATCAGGAATTTATCAAGAGGAAATAATAATTTTAATTAAACAGTTATTCACCTAGTAACAGAATACAGAAATGAGGGAGGAGACATCACTACAAATTCTATAGATAATGAAGGAATAATAAGGCAATATTATGAACAACTCATGACAATAAATTTGACAACTTAGGTAAATTGTACAAATTACTTGTATGATAGCCTACTAAAGCTCACTCAAGAAGAAATAGATAACCTGAATAGAAACTGAATTTATTGTTTAAAACTGCCCCACAAGAATATATCAAGGTTCTAATTGCTTCCCTGGAGAATTCTTTCTACTCAAGGAATCAGACAGACATTCTAAGAAAACCACAGACCAATGTATAAAAACAACAATCAGAAACTGAAATTTTACAAATATCATTTACAATCAGAAAAAAATTACAAAGCACTTAGAAACAAATCTGATCAAAGTGGTGTAAGACCCGAACACTGAAAACTACAAAACATTGCTGAAAGGAATTAAAGAGGATCTAAATAAATGGTTATACTCATTTATGGATTGAAGATTCAATATTGTTATCAATTCTCCCCAAACTGATTTGTAGATTCAACACAATTCCAATCAATATCTTAGTTGGCTTTTACAATTTTTTTGCGTAAATTGACAAGCTGATTCTAAAATGTGTATAGAAATGCAAAGAACCTAGAAGAGGCTAAACATCTTTGTAAAAGAAGAAGAAACTTGGAAGACATATTTGCCCTCATGGTTCATTATGAAGCTATAGTAATTAAGACAGTGTATTGGCATAATGGTGGACAATCAAAAGAAGACAGTTTCTAGGTCGCGAGAGTTATAGTTCCTAAAAGAAGATGGCAGGCTCATATTAACTTTCCCCATTCCCTCGGGATGCCTCAAAGTAGTGGTTCCCAAAGCATGGTTTGAAAACTAGCAATATTATTAACATCACCTGGAAGCTTTATAGAAAAGGCAATTATTGGGACCACCTACTGAATCAATATTTGTGGGAGAGGCCCAGGAATCTGTGTTTTCATAAGCTCTCCAGGTGATTCTGAGGCACAGTAAAGTTTTAGAAAGTACTGCCTAGGCCTCTCCCTGCTACAAATCCTCCAGGATTTGGGAGACAGGAGAAGAGGTTTGGAGACAGTGGCATAACTCAGTGTCACAGAGTGAAGAAGAAAACTGATGGCCTTTGACCACGGAATCCATTAAAACATACTCTCAATGCTGCCAGGCTGAGCTGATGAATAAAAAATAAGCTAATCTCATTTCTGGCCATTAGGCTATTGAAGATAATTGGGCTACAAGGTGAGCAATCAACTTTACCAAGCACAGGCAGTTGGCACAATGTGTTGCTTGGAACTAACTTACTGTAAGTAGATGGTTGAGAATAATGCAGAGGCCATGAAGAGAAATCCACGATTCTGAAATTTTCCTTAAGTCTTTTAAAATTCTCTTTCTCTCTGTCTCTCTCTCTCCCTCTCTTGCACACACACGAAAACACATACACACACATGCATTCACAGTGACATCTCATGACACATGAGACAGGATGTGGAACTGAACAGTTCTGACGAATGTCTGAGTGATAAGATCACCTTCAAGAGACAAGAGCTGAAAGTCTATTCTGGCTCAGTAAGACCTAGGAACTAGTCTCTTGGGGAATACTTGATTACGTTACGTAGGCCAAATAGTTTCTGACGTTAGCATTAGAGCTTTAGTCCTACCTTCAACTGCCTGAAGAATGTTCTATATTGGATTAGGAAACTGAGCCTCATGTAGTCTGGTCCTGCTTTCTGGATTTAGGATGTGGCTTGTCTCAATAACCAAAGTAAGTCCATCTCACGGAAAGAAAAGGAAGGGATGATGGGGAGTTAAAATTGTAATGAGCCCCTGAATTTATTTGTTGCTCTTTTAAAGGGGTCTCCTCTTTTTTTTTTTTTTTTTTTGCGGTATGCGGGCCTCTCACCACTGCGGGCTCCCCTGTCACGGAGCCCAGGCTCCGGACACGCAGGCCCAGCGGCCATGGCCCATGGGCTCAGCCGCTCCGCGGCATGTGGGACCTTCCCGGACCGGGGCACGAACCCTCATCCCCTGCACCGGCAGGCGGACTCCCAACCACTGCGCCACCAGGGAAGCCCTAGAGGGGTCTCCTCTTAATCAGCACCAGCTTTCTTTCCTACCTCCCACCTGGCTGTCATAGAACTAGGTATAGATCTTAACGTTTAACTATTGCCCTTCCCTGTGGGACATAATGGTTACAATTGTACTCCTGACCTTCTGGCATTTAATCAAGATAAAGTTGATTACCTTTAACTGAAAACAAAAAATCACTTATAATCAGAATACTGATATATTAGCAGGGACAAGATCCCAACTTTTAGTGGACTTGGCAGACTGTCAGGTACTGTCTTAAGTACTCCCCACCCTACACCTCTATTTTTCTATTGACAGAGAGTCATAATAATTTGTCCTGTGGATGCCAGTTGCTTTTTGTTCAACTTAAACCTGTGCTACAAGTGCTTCTTCAATCGCTGCAATCAAAAGTTTCCTAGTGAAGTTGCCCATTGGCTTAGGCAGCACGACTTTCAACGCTGGTTGGCATCATAAACAGGCATGGTGAGAGGTAGCTAAGAGTATCAAGAAACGGAGAGTTTAGGGTAATATTTTATTTCTTGTCTTTATCTTTTGATGATTAGTCTTTAACATAATCTCAGACTGAATACTGTGGCAATTTTCCTACTTGCAGAGTGCAAAATATTAAGGTAACAGTCTACGTAGATGTGTCTTTCTGTCTTACTAGAATTTTAGGTGAAAGATGTCAAAATTTTGTGTTTAAGTATGTGTTATAAAGCATTTGAACAATCCTTGTCGATTATTATAACCTTTGCTATGTGCCAGGCACTATATTATGTACAATGCATGCATTTGTTACTACATTTAGTTCTCCTTGTATAATGGTTATTATTCCTTCCTTTCTCTAAGGCATAGAGGATTTAAATAAATTATCCAAAGTTATGGCATAAAATTGTGGCAGAGCCAAAACTCAAATATGATTTTGTCTGAGTTAAAAACTCAGGTTTTCTGCTAGAGCCAGCTGCCAACTTGAAAATTCTGAGTTGTCTTTTCTAGTTCTAGGATATGAATGCAATAGTCTTAGGAACCGAAATGAACAAAAGTCCTTTTTTAGGACTAGGCCATATTTTTTCAGGACTAGGCCAGTCATGGAAATAAACTTTGTTCTTTTTTGGGGGCCACACTGCACAGCTTGTGAGATCTTAGTTCTCCAGCCAGGGATTGAACCCGGGTCCACAGCGGTGAAAGTCCAAGTCTTAACCACTGGACCACCAGGGAATTCCCTAAACTTTGTTCTTTATGACCATGATCTTGAAGGAATTGGAATTAATCCAAATGGAATCAAGTAGTGAAACACGTTTATTTATATTGATTAGTCTCCTGCCTATTTCCAGAAATATTTGAAGAAATGTGACAAAAAGCGAATATCCCGAAATTCCCTAATGAGCATAATCTCATTCTCTTATGAACTCTAATAGATCTTTTGCTTGTATTTCTCTGGTGGAACTTGCCGTTATATCTTGTGTTATTGTTTCTAGTATTTGTCTACTTCCATCAAGTTGATCCTGAAGGCAGATACTCTTTGTATTAGGATTCTTCCGAGAAACAAACCAATAGGTTCACTCTCTCTCACACACACATTTAATTTCACGAGATTCACTTGTAAAAAGCATTACTCCAATTAACAAACCATCTAGTGTTAATTTGAGATAGAGATGGCTGAAGTGCTTCTTCTTTCAGATGTTAAATCTCCATCCTACCATTGTGGATTACTAACTAGGGTACTCAGATGTTAACCAGCTGCCCATAGGATATAAATTAACACATATACCACATTTTATGTGGGCTATTTCAATAAAATGACAGACTACATACAAACTACTTAAGGGTTTAGTCTTATTGAATATTATAAATTGAGCCTGTGAGGAAAAAATTGGCATGGGTGGATAGGTGGTCACAATGCTTATAAACTCCTGAGGGCATCTAGTATTCAGAATTCCTTTTCATTAACTGAAGACAATGTTAGCTAATATATCTAGTCCGTAGCAAATCCTATAAAGTGTAATTCTTCCTAAGCAGCTAAAGAACAGAAAAAAGAATGATTCATTCTAGTCAATAATTTGCTTTTTTTTTTTAAGAAAAAATAAACTAAATTATTTCATCCTTACTCCTATTAATATTTTGTCAGAGAGACGAGTTCTAAATTTCAGAAAACAAATCCAAGTTCTAAGCTGCTCTCATTTTCTTTTTTCTGCCTCTGTCTTCTGTTGCAGCACTTCTCTCACCAATCAGCCTTCATCCTGACTCTGCCCCCACTGCCTTTTGTTCTTTAGAAGACACTCATTAACATTTGCTAATGTATGCTAATGAGAAGTAATTAGCATCTTCTCTGTGAACAAAAGCTGGTGCTAAGAAGGATGTGTAAAGACCGTACAGAGTTCGGCCAGCCTTGCTTCAAGCTTCTTTATGCTCTGAGGACAATCGTATACTTTCAGTTGTTTCACAGTTCTTGTGTTTTTTGTTTGTTTTGTTTTGTTTGTTTACCCGTGAATCCTGACAACCCTTCTTCTTCATGATTGGGAATATTACAGAAATGCTGCGGGGACAGAAGGATTCCTTTTGGTTCTAAGCAATCCAAGGATATATAAGTATAGCCACCAAGGGTTTATAGCACACTATTTTCATCTGGTTAGTAGCCACAGAAACTCACACAAGAGAACGTATTTTCATTTCAGCACACTTATTTACAGTGGTTGCCCTTTATGGCGGTAATTGCAATGTGAGAGCACACACTCTGAATATATATTATGACAACAGGGTTAAATAAGAAATGTCCTTTGCCCCAAAATAATCTGAATGCAAAGAAAGACTCACCACTTACTTTTCTGTAACCACAGAGAGCTCTAAATGCCTTTGTAAATAGCTGTTTATTTACTGAATATGTGTAGTTTAAAAAAAGTCAACCCTCCAAACCACATAGAATAAGAGTTGTTTTTGTTCTTTCTGTAGACCAGTGGTGTCAAGAAATATCTAATTGCAGTTTCTCACAAATACTCCTGTATATAATTTACCATTTGAAGAACTATGCTTCATCATTTCATATTTGCTCTTGTGGCTCAGAGGTGGTAGAACTTGGAAACATACCAGCTACCCATTTCATTCAGCCTGTTTAATTTTAATTTCATGTAACATAAAAACAGAAGGAAAAATTGCCAAACTATTCGGGGTGCATCCCCTTCCCCTCTTCTTATGTGTATAAAAAAAATTATTTTCATTGTGAAAGGATAGAAGGGGAATCTTTATTTTGAGTGAATTTTCTATTTTTCTTTTTGTTAGTCTCTCTGGAACCTCGTAGTAAAACGTGTTTCTCCACAGACTTCATTCTCTTCCTGTATTCCTCAATGCAACTACAATATGTTATATTGTGTTTTTAATAAAGCAGGCATCAGCAGCTATTTATTCTCTGCTTCTTAAGGACTAAAGAGCCTCAAAAATAAATATTATCTAAAAGGAAAAACATTAGAGAATGACAGCTACTGTTTTTTGTTTTTTGTTTTTTTTGCCTGCCCCGTCTCCTTCTTTGGTGAGTCTTACCAAAAACCAAAATTATTATTGTTTTTTGTAATTTTATAACCACAGTGATTTAAAATAACTATTTCGTATCTCCAAGATATCATAATGTTTGAAAATATGACCAGCCTTTTGGCATTTATTATACAAGTTTCCATCAGAGTGTTCTTGAACATATGTGCCCCATGGTTTTTTTCAATGGTCTTAAGGAAGACCTTATGGTTTTAAGGTTTTTAATGGTATTAAGGAAAGGTACTGGCACCTGCAGAAAGAGTATCAGCCTAGGTCTGTCACATTAAACCTTTCCCCCAGATACCTTGTGTATATTTAAGTGTAATGATCTCATTCTGTTATTTCCACTCCTGAGGATTTTTTAAATGTCTTATAGTTTACAGGTTCATTAAGGTATTTGATTGACATAAGAGCTAAATAATTATTCTTTTTACTCATTGGCTTCCAAAATATCATGCTCGATTCCATCATTTGAAGGAGTTGGGATTGTTATAAACAAATGTCATGAATATCTTCTTATCTGACCTAAAAGTAGCAAAAATAAAAGGAGCTGCTGATTTAAACTGAGTCAGATTTTATGTCCTGGGTAGATATTTGAGAGGAAGAAGAATCACATTCCATCATTTTTGTTCACTTTCACAGAGAGTGGCTTCTGTTCCTTACTTAACACCCACCAATAATAGTTTTTTCATAAATGAATGGAAGCCGAGTGCTGTGCCATTCTCTACAGGGGAAATGATACTTCAGTATGGTTTGGTGACTCCATCTCTTCAAATTAAACTACTGAACTTCAACTGTTCGTACCTAAGCTATTCTCCCTAGAGCCTCCTATCTCCTTTCCTTGAAACTCCACCCGCTGCTGCCCAGGCCGAAAACGTTGGAATTGTCCTTGATTCTTCTCTTCCTCTCATATTCCACATTATATCACATACTGATGACATGGGTTCTTCAGCTAAGATTTGGAAATGTGCTTGTTATGGCATAGATTAACATCTGTCTCAGGGCAGTTTATTCTGAGATGAAAGGTACCTCATTTATTTTTTATTTATTTTTTCTTAGGTAATACAATTCAAATTTAATTAATGAGCGGTTTCTACCATTTCGCAAGAGAACATGAAAATGTGTGTATATGCCCAGTTTTGATAATGGCAGTGCCTTTTTTAAAATATCAAAGTTAATTTACTTCCCCTTATTGTATATAAATTTTCACATCATTTTTCCATTTTTTAAAAGGTTATACTCCATTCATAGTTATTATAAAATATTGGCTATATTCCCTGGAAATGTATCCCATTTTATATGCGAGGAGCTGATGTTGACATTTCCTCACACACAAAGGAACCCTACAAAGAAACACACTAGTACATTGCTAATAAACATAATTAGTACATTGCTGGTATAACCCAAGTAAACTTGAGTTTAGGTATGAGTTATAAAGTTATTCTTTTGCATCAAATAGCAAGACTCCTTAAGGACGGTTATTTCCTTCTACAGTTTACAAACTCCTACTCCAGAGCACTTTGCTCTGTAGACCCTTGTAAATGCACAATAAATGCTGATTGAATAAATGAATTTTCAGTTTCCAAAGTAATGACCTGGTGCTACAATAATCCCTTCAAAAACTAGAGGAACAGGCAATATCATTAAACTCTTCCTGCCACTGGGCCACTGATACTGAAGAAGCATAAAATGCTTTCAGTACTATAGATTGAAAAAGAAAGCCTGGAACAACATCCACTTTTCTGAACGATTCCAATGCCTCTGAAATGTGACATTTTGCTGTTGTTTCCTTTTACTGTTTTTAATTACTGTGTCTATTTGCATGAAATGAGGATCTGGGTTGCCTAGGAGTTCATCTGCTCCTATTGCATATTCCTCTCTTAAATAAGCGTACTTCAATGCAGTTTTGCTTGCTGCCTTCAACATTTAGACAGGAAACCACTCCCCCCCTTCACTGTCCTCCCATCACTCCCCAGGAGAGAGGTTATTTTTAAAGTACATAATCAATAGGCTTTGGGAAGCATCCAGAACATGAGGGTGGTCATATGATTGGGAGCAAGCTACTAAGGACTGCTGAGAGAAGGGATCGCAATAGGCCGTGCCGAAAATTGTCTGAGAAGGGAAAGACAGTCTGTAACTCCCATTTAAGTGTTCTGAGTTATTCTTTTGCACAGGCTTTTGTCTGGGAGGGGCTTCTTAGATTGGTTCTTTAGCAACGCTTTGAGTTGCAGGAGATGCAGATCAGCATTGACAGTTGCTTTTCAGACCAAATAGTGTTCCATTAAAATTAAGCTTGGTCTGAGGCTCTTGATGGAGTCTTCAATCTCCTGGTCAGGGTGCTGCTGTTTAGTTCTTGATGCCGATGATGCCTTTGCTGAGGGTTTGAGTCAATAATAAACCAATTATGATCACAGTAACTATAAAAACAACTGTTTCATGGCCCCTGACTCAGCTTCCAGACAAAAGGAATGCTGTTGAATAAAGAAGGCACCTACTGAAAATGTGCAGATGATCATGCACAGATGAGTATCACTGTTGGAAAGTCACCTGAAGAGGAGTAAAGGAGCTATTTCTGCAATACTCTCCATTACATCACTCAGAAACCGTAGCTCTTTTTTCTTCTTTACTTGCAACCACAGGGCTATCTCCCCTTATGGATTTTTAGGTTTTATTTAATGGCCATTTATAACTATCCTTCCTGTACCTGAAAAGATGACCTATGACTCCAGCTCTGCTTTTTCTCTCCCCTGCTTGTCAGAGGAAATTGATTTCTTGCTCATCTCCTTAGCTTGGGACATTTCATTCTACTACTTTTGTTTAATATATGATCCTTCCTAAAGATTTGCTTGTATTTCTAGTTGTTTAGAATTTTCTTCCATTTCATTATTTAACTTTATTTAATCATGTCTAGTGAGTTGATTATTACAAATCATTATAGCATTTTATGTGAATTTTTGCTTTGGCTATGCATGGTGCAAAAGAGGCTATGTGTCAGACTTTGCTGTTTGTCCTCAGCTGTTTCTATATTATGCACGCTGATCAGACCTTGCTCTAGGGCTAATCTTATATCATTAAGGTGCCTTCCTGAGTGAATTCTTCTTTGGCTGAAGAAACTTGGTGGCAGCATTAATTGCAAATAAAGACCATGGACTATTGTTGAATATAAAATATCTCTGAGAAGTGTCTGCCTTCACTATTGCGAACTCTCAGTAGTGACATAAAGACCTTTGTCCTGTGCAGATCCAGTTACAACCGGCGACAGAAGGCATATGTCCACTCTGAACAAAACAACACTTATTTTCATATTCTATGGCTGATGTTGAGTGATAACATTTTTGCATATCCTAAAAATTTTTACGCAGATGCTGTTTAAAGGCAAAAAGTGCTTTTACAATAATCTTCTTTGTGAATGGAATTTAAACTCTGAATGTGCTGCCTTTTCAATATGCCTGTCAAGTTCTGAATAATAACCTTTGACAGTGCTGAGCAGAAACAAAACCAGAGGTTGTTTCCTCTGTTCACAGCAACATCGTTTGTTATCTTTGCTTTTTGGACTTATGCCCATCCACCTTAAATAAAAATATGTAAATTAATATTTTAAATGAGTTACTAGACTCATGGTTTAAAGAAATAGTCTACTGTAAGTTTTACCATGGCAATTTGCAGATCTTTGTCTCTGGCTGTCTCAACCTGTGATGAATGGACAGTAGTTGACAAGGGGAAAAAATCTGCCAATTAATATATTTTCCTATATTACTGTACCAGTAAAATTTTATAAAACTTTTATATGCCTTTATAAAAATGGAGCAAATCTAAACACAAGATGCTGAGGTTGAGGTGAGGAGTAGACAGAAGAGGTGTTCTTTGTCTTGGAAAGAACTGTAGAATCACCTGTCTCCACATAGTCAAGGTAAATCATATATGGGAAGATTTAAGCTGTCTGCATATAATACCTATAGAAATAATTCAAATAGGAAGTATCAGGTTTTAAGCATTTTTGAAAGATTCTTTGACACTGGGTACCTGGTCATAATGAAATATTGTCTATTTTAATAACTTTATTTGTAATAACCAAGTGATTTGTGCATGTGTATATAGCTTTGCCAACAATTCCTTTTACCATAGAATGAAATGACCCAACACACCCTAAGTCTGCTTATTGCAGTACAGAATTTATTTTGGTTGAAGTTATTTTGAATTGAGTTGACAGGTTTATGATTGGTATGTTTTGCAAATCGTTGAAGACGATGAAGCAGAGATGTCCTTGCACAGCACTGTATAAGATATTGTAGCTGTATATCTTTAATAAACAATGCTTATTTTGACAAGTTTATTGAAAAAATTTATTAACTGCACAAAAAACTTTACAATGAAAATAATAACAGTAAAAACCAGTTATTAACAATTGTACCATCATTTAAAGAATTGATGGTATTTAAAAAATACCATTTAAAAATGGTATTTAAAAATGGTATTTAAAAAATACCATTTAAAAAATATTTAAAGAATATTTTTTCTTTCTTCAACAGTGCAAATCCAAGTGGAGGAAAAAGAAGATGATACTGAGGAAAGTTCAAGTAAGTGGGGATGGACATATCCCCACTTGGGATATGTTTCCTGTGGAATAGTGGTGAATTCAGGGGATTCATCCTCTTATCTTGTGGGAATATGCTACCATATGCAAGCAGAGGAGCATGTGTGGATGACTTTCGATGGTCTCACAAAAGAGATCAAGACCATCAAACAGAATCTCTACTCGAGATTCCATTCAGTTGGCACACACACATTCCACCCAATTTATAATTTACTCATGAGTAAGTAGATGGTAGTTCAGAAAAAATTTGCTCTTTTATTTCTTTACTATTTTCCCCCATGAAAATCTTTGTCCTAAAAGCTTTTCTCTAAGGCTGAATCTATTACAATATAACAGATTGACCTTTTTGACTGAACTGATCAGGTGGTTCAATAAAAATGAAAAAACCTGTTCTTTTGTACTGAATTCATGGGTATTTTGTCGGAATTGCTCTGTTGTTTTTACTTTGAGTAGGTTCAGCTCAAGAGCTGTGACCCCTTTCCAGGCATGCAGACCCCTCATGGACTGGAACAGAGAAAGATCATTATATGAGCAAAAGTTTTGAGTTTACCAAAACTGAAAGAGCAGCATCTCAAGAAGAGTTCAATCAGAGAATACATCAACACTGTCAATTAAAAACCTGAGCCCAACATGACAGCCAGTGAATGTTCATGATGACAGTTGGTTTCATTAATTTGGTACATTTTACATGAAAACAGCCCAGAGTCTCACATAGATCCTAGATGCTATGACTTGACTGCTGTTGGGGAGGAAAAGTAATTTTTGCTCTACCCTCCTGAGTTCTTAGCTATAATATAAGACAGTTTAACAAGAAAAAAACCAAAACAAACCAGAAGTTTATTAACACATACACCTCATGTATACATGGGAGATATCCAGGAAAATGAATAACTGTGAGGTGGCTTAAAATTTAGATTTGAACACCATCTAAAGAGGGGAGAGGGAGGGCATGTAGGTCTCTTGAGAGAGAATAAATAAGTTTTAGGAGAATAGATGGGAATTATGATAGTTTATGATAAAGTGTGTCTGCATGTGGTGTTGACCTATAGTCTCCTCTCCTGTGATAATAGTCTATCTTCCTTGGGGATGAAACTCCTGGGGAGGGGATTTATGACAGTTGAGCTCCTTTTGGAGACTCTGTCTTTAAGCAGCTAAGAGAAGTTCAGAGAAAGTCTCTTCCTGCATTTGCTGTTTTTCAAGTGCTACAGCTCAAAATAGTCAATACACCAAAGTGGCATATTTTGGGGTGGTATATTCAGAATGCCTTTTTGACGTGGTATATTTTGCTACCCTTCAAAACTGAATCAAGCCCATTCCAAAAGGTAATGTATGCAAATCCACATTTAGTAGGCAACTGTAAAACATTCCTTTTTTAAGAATTTGAATATTTGGAAACTAGTTAAAACACTAAATAAAGACCTTTTTGTTCTAAGTGCTAAAATATAAATATAATAATACACTTTTCATCCATGGTCAAACTCTGCAAGCTTAATAGTTTAGCCTTAATATGAAATATACTAAAATGCAGGGTAATAAGTGGCTGCTAGAGTTTTCGAGCTATTTGTGGGTGAAATTGTTTCTCAGTTCCTATGAGGCTGTGTTCTTTCTATAATTAGTGACTAAAATGAACAATAAAGCCTGGGTAAATTTTCAGAATGCCAGAGTGGGGTTCAAATAACATATAACATTTGCCACAGTATTTAACAAATGGAAACTCATTCTTGGTTTTGATGACAAAATATAGTTTTCCAAACCCGGTTAGAAAAGTTACTCTCTGTTAGTCAAACTTTAGTAATAATGGTAATATTTAGATCTTAGATTTGAAATATCAATAAAAAAATTTTGATAAGTAATGTTAAAAAGATAATAAAAAATAACAAAAAGATTTTAAAAGATAAAATAATGACACACACATATGTAAAAATTAAGACATTTGACTAATAAATGAGGAATCTGGTGAGGCATTTATAGCAGTTACCAGTTAAAGGAAAATTCAAAGAACAGATATATTTATAGATCAGGAATATTTAAATGATTGTGCAAATAAGGCATGACTGTTTTGGGGATTTTTTCTTTCATTTTCTTTTTCGGTAGTGGAAGGTTGTCTCTGCATTAAGCAGAGTTCACTTGCTTGTCTATAGACAAGAACTATTTTGCATTGCTATCTAGTTATCCGTAACTTACAAGGTTACAAAATAGCTTCCATAGAATCAGAATCAGGTAACACAGAAGGGTATGGTGCAGACAATTCATAGTTTTCCATTAAAGCACAAATTTTTCCCTAAGTAGCTTCTATTTAAGAAGATAGTGATAATTATGAGTAATATTTGTTTTTTGTAATAAACATCAGAAGTTGACTCTAAATATCAGAAGTTAAAAAACAAAAGTGAAAGTGAAGTAGGATGTATGTCATAACGGTGAAGGAAGGAACTGAATTCTCCCTCTACTCTTTACCTGAAAGCTTCCGAAGAAGTTATGGACATATAAGGCATTAATTGTTAGTTGATGAATAAAATAAAATAATGTCATTTCTCTCAGTTTTGTATTAAATTTACAAGTTATTTATATCTATTTCTAATCAAAAAGATAAAATGATCAAGCAAAGGTATTTACTATCAGTTTCATTTAAGAAACAGGAAGAAATATCTAGGCAAAAGAAGAAATATTTGAAGTCAAGAATGAGAATAATTTTACATAAAATAAGTAAGCAACAAGGATTTACTGTGTAACACAGGGAACTGTATTCAATATCTTGTAAAAACCTATAAAGGGAAATAATCTGAAAAATATATATATGTATGTATAATTGAATCACTTGCGGTATACCTGAAACTTACACAGTACTGTAAATCAACTATACTTCAATTTTTTTCAAAAAGTAAAAAAAAGAAAAAGAATGAGAATAATTTGAATTAGGAGGAATGTCAAGGCATACATTAATTTCTTCAAAATTATTCTGGTTTGTAGCATTTCCTTGTCATTCTTATTCTTTGTTCTGAGATAGAAGTAGTATTAGCACATAGTGGTTAAACATTCAACCCTTATGTGTTGAATTGGTAACCTATAAACTTGGTCTGAGAGATCATGGTGTGATATTAAACTCCAACTCATCTAGTTACCCAAGTAAATGAAGGCTGGAATTCTAAGCATTATTAGAATTTGGGGATCGACACTGACATATGAGTAGATAAACCACAAGAAATGAGAATTTAGATAAATGTATTTATTTATTTTAAATTTATTTATTTATTTATTGGCTGTGTTGGGTCTATGTTGCGGGCTTTCTCTAGTTGTGGCGAGCAGGGGCTACTCTTCGTTGAGGTGCACACGCTTCTTGTTGCGGTGGCTTCTCTTTGTTGCAGAGCATGGGCTCTAGGCACGTGGGCTTCAGTAGTTATGGCATGCGGGCTCAGAAGTTGTGGCTCGCGGGCTCTAGAGCACAGGCTCAGTAGTTGTGGTGCAAGGGCTTAGTTGCTCTGCAGTATGTGGGATCTTCCCCGATCAGGGCTCGAACCTGTGTCCCCTGCATTGACAGGCAGACTCTCAACCACTGCGCAACTTATCTAGGGGAGTCCCTAGATAAATGTAATTAAGTGGCAGGCTATGAAATATATATGGCATGGTGCGTCTTATCTTGATATGACAAATTGCTGGATTATGGTCTCAGATGTGTGACAATGATAATTAAAAAGTAAGAATACATTTGGTAGTGGGAGAGCACTTTTCTGATACTGCTCACTGAAGCATTAACTGCTGTGTTTAGGTGAAGAGGAAGAGGAGGAGGAAGACAAACTACCTCGAAGAGAGAGCATGAGACCAAAGAGGAAACGGACCAGAGATGTCATCAATGAAGATGACCCAGAACCTGAACCAGAGGATGAAGAAACGAGGAAGGCCAGAGAAAAAGAGAGAAGGAGGAGGATGAGGAGAGGAGAGTAAGTTAGTTCTTATCTGAAATTGCTTCTCATTCAGAAGTGCCTGATGCTGAAAGACGACCACTCCCTTAGGCACTCCCTGGCCTTAAAATTGGTAATTAAACCTACTTTCAGAAAAACAGGCTTCATCTGCCATTTTACTCCACTTAGTTAATGTATTTTGACATTAAAATAGAATTGTGAAATGAATATATATTAAGAATGGACTTATGAGAAATTCCCTTATGAGAGATCTGAATTGTCATAGGTCATTGACATATTTAGTTAATTTAAATATTTTAAAGTTATCCCATTAGTTAAGTGCATCGTTACTGAAGTTAAGTGAAAAACTCCTTAACAATGAACCCAAATCACTTATCTTACAGAGCAGGGGTTGGCCAACCATGGTTAATTCCAACCCAAGGGCTAAGAATGATTCTTACAGTTTTAATAAAACTGTAATTTAAAAAAAAACAAAGAGGAATATGGGACAGAGCTGTATATAGCTCCCAAAGTCTAAAATATTAACTATCTGTCCCTTTACAAAGGATTGGGATTGTCATTTCCTTTTTAATATAACCCTTTGTCTTTCAGTTCTACCAGGCCAACGTTTTTCTGAGTGCTGTCTTTGTGTAGAATAATATATTAAATGCTGTTTAGGAAAAAATCCAAGAAAATAATTTTCTAGTCTTTGCTTTCTGGAAAATTGCAGATGGCAGGCAGGTAGGAAAAGTGTGCATGTAAAACACATTTACTAATAGAAAACCTAGACCCCTTGGAAAGGATTTAAGAGAATAGCTCCTCTGCCACCCCAGGTGGGGCATGGGAATCACCATGAGGTGATGGGATCTCCTCTGAAACAGTCCTAAAACTTTAAATGGTGAGGAACTTTCCAAGATAGCCTCCCAAGATGACACATTGCAGTACTCAATAACAAGCTATTATTTTCCTCTTCATAAGTAATTGTAATTAAATACAACTATGTGAACATTTTGTCAGGTAGAGAAGCTTAGCATTAATAGACGATGGTTCCTTTTAAAATAAGAGTAGCCCTACCCATTTCTTCATTATATTTTTGTTGATTTAAGTTTTTAAATCTCTCTCTTCCTCTTCTTTCTCTTCTTCCTTTTTCTCCTTCTCCTCCCCAAGTTCCTCCTCTTTCTTCTCTTTGAATACTAAGACATCACCTGCTTTACGTTTTGACTCTGGCATTTTTTATGTCTATCGTCCTTTCAAGTATTTTTATGCTTTGTTCTTTTCAAAAACAGAACACCCTTTTAAGTTCCATGTCTTATTGTGATTGTTATTGCTATTATTATGTAGTAATATTTCCTACTAGCAAAGCTTATGCCTTCTGACAGTGGTATTTCATTGAGAAAACATCACCAATAGACATATGCATGATATAGGTTGTGTTCCACAATTTGCTTTTCCTCTCCACTTGTGCCTCAGAGATGTCCTTTTTAAAAGATGACTTGGGTGGGAATTCCTCTTGTCTCCTGGTCTGTTCAAGGCCCTCACGTCAGTGTTCAACCTCTAGAAATAGGACCATATGAATCAACTGGGTCTTGGCCCCTGTTACTTGGGGCAGTCTTGTCCCAGTGAAAGTGTCTGTCCTTAGCTGATCCTACTCTCATCCTGATTCTGAGAAGCCAGAATCACCCCTGGTTCCCTCCCTCCCCACTTCTCCACAGAGCCAACTAAATCCAAGGTTGTAATGTTAACCGTCTTTGGAGTTGGTTAAAAAACACTGCCTCGTTTGGCATTTTGGAGTATTTCTAATAATATTACAGGCTTTTCTTGACCCAGTTTTAAGTGAGTAAGTAATATGTTCATAGCACTGAGAAATTCAGCACGTTATACCTCCTTTTTCCTAACAACTGTTGTTTAAATAAATCAAACCTAAGATAGAAAGCCATTCTTACACAGATTAGCCCTAAATTTTAGAAGATAAAGCATGTCAGTGCTATGCCCTTTTAATATGATTAGTTGCTTTCTTTGAGTGGTTCCTAGAAAAGCAGTTTCCCTGTAATACAGTGTTTTAGTTATGCATGATCATATTTTAATTATGCAAAAATGTAATATTTTAATTACCTGCATATTTGAAGGTAACTTAGCCGGCAACAGCTATACCTTGTAGCATAGCATGATCTTCCTGGAGCAATCAACAATTAACAACAAAGACTTTAAAAATATACCAGTCTAAGATCATTTAGTGTAGGAATAAATGTCTTTCTATAACATTCTAATCTTGGAAGACATCGTTATATTTTAGTATATTTGATGGTAATCCAATATACAGAAAAACTCTGTACATAAACATTTATTCAATAAATATTTATCCAGCTCCACTTCTGTGGAAGATAATTTGCTAATTTCTTTGGAAGATATGGATATGATTATGCAATTGCCTGCATTCTCTAGAAATTCATAATATAGTAAGGGAGAGGCCACTTAGACACAAATTATTATGAAATAAGACAGTATAAATGTGCCAGAGAAGTACAAAGTGATTTAGAGTCTTAGAGAAAAGTATTCTCATAGGGATAATCAGAAAAGGGTATTGAAGACATTTCATATCATTTTTGAAGGAATCATAGAATTTGAATATGTTAAACATACAAAGTACTGGGTTTAAGATAGCAGGAAACTGCGTAATTAATGTGAGGAATGTAGAGAAATGTAGAGAAATAAGCTTTAGTTACATGGTAAATCCAAACATCAAATAGATCATTCTTTCATTCTTTGTGAGTATTTTATTATGGTTGTATAGCACCATAGGATTTTATATAATAAATATCAAATAATTAAAATAGAAACAACCTAATGGCAATCAGAGTTGTATCTTAGTGGAGGGTATTTCCATAGTTCTCTCGAACCAGGATTACTATTCTAAGCAAAATGTCTGCATCGGTCAAAAAAAAACAAAGTATCTATGACAAGTGTATTTTAGAGGGTTAATTTAAATTTTTGTTTCAGTAATCATGACCTGATTAAAAACTCTGGATTGGTAGGAAAGAAAGGAGATTGCGAAGTCATTTTATAAGGTGGGCTGTAAAATTATGGGTATGTCCTCCTATCATTCAGCTGAAACTTTCAAAAACATCTTTTGCCATAGCCCTACTATGTCTGGTCATGAGTTTAGTGAACAACAAAACATGTTTCTGACTAACACTGAGTCAGATTACATTTTTTTTGTCAGTCAGGGTCTAGTTAGGAGAAAGAAACTCCAACAGTTAATTGAAGAGAGAGTATTTAATAAGAGGACTGTTTAGTAGATATAAATAATTGCTAACTAGGTTACTGGAAAGGTGAAAGAGAACACGAAGTATCGTGGTGACGGCAACTATAGGAAGCAAATAGCATACTAGGGGCTGGAGGAACAACGGAAAGAGGTTGGAATTAAAACTTAAAAGCATAGAGGAGAGACCCACGGAGCTGAAACTATCGCAGAGGGGGGCGATGCTCAAGGGGTGCTGGTGTCTACTGGGAGAATGATGAAGCTGGTTCTGCTAGTGTTGGAAAAGTCGGAAACTAGTTTCACCTGCAGCTATGGGAAGGCCCTGCAGCTCTTGGGGTGAAGAAGCATCACTAAAGAGTAAACATCACCACAGGAAGCAAACAGGAAACCAAAGAAAGGAAAGACGTAGTCCCTTCTTAGTGTCTTCTATGGGCAGCCGAAAAATGAGCCAACTGACAAACCAGAAATGTACCCTACAGAGTCACAGCCACAGCATCACAATATTAAGTATAGAAGGGTAAATTTGAAGTTAAGCAACAACAGCTCATAACTGAAACAATCTATTACCAAAAAAAAAAAAGGATCTCTGCAATAGGCCATTACATTCCTCAATTTAAAAATCACGTTGTTCATGTTTAGATTTTGTTTTCTTTGAGTTTTGGACCCTTTGATATTTTTGCAATACTAGGAACACAGAAAAGAAAAGATACATCTCATTTGCTCAGTAAGAAACTAAATTCCTTTGAAGGCCTCTTCAAAGGATTCACTTCTGTCAAATATACTTCAAGTTGAATTTTATCAATTGAAGTTTTGAGTTTAATTAACAGATTAAAGTTACCTTTGAGGAATAGATTTTTAAATTTTTTCCTATTTCAGTTTTTCTCTTTCTCTCGAGACAGGGCTAACAAATTTTTTAAGGGCACTTCAAAGACATGCTCACCTCTAATTTACTATCCTTGTTGAAAAATAAAGTTTTTAAATGAAATGTAGAATTGGTGGGGGAAGGTGTACAGGGGAACAAAGAAGAGAAGAAAATATATTGATAGATCTGTAACTGTTTCCACACATTTTCTAGTTCTGAGAATTTGAGACTATGGACATAAAATGGTTTCAGTACTTCAGAATGTAAACACTATTGTTTAAAGTTATATTTCCAGAAATCCTGCATCACTGTTCAGATACAAGCACTAAGGCTTGTGGATCTCAGCACACACCATATATAGTCAAGTTGCTATACATTGATCATCTGAGTATCTCATAGCATTCTTTAAGTTTGGAAGTCAAGCAAAACTTAACTTTACTAAAGGAGGTTTTTTTTTGTTTGTTTGTTTTCTGTTTTAAGGGAAGAAGAAGAAGAAATTGATGAAGAGGAATTGGAAAGATTGAAGGCAGAGTTAGATGAGAATAGACAAATGATTGCTACTGTCAAATGCAAGCCTTGGAAAATGGAAAAGAAAATTGAAGTTCTCAAGTATGTTGCCACTTTTCAAAATTAGAAACATTTTCCCTGCTATTGATCTCCCAAATTCTCTGAGTATTACCTATATATTATAGATAATACTATATGTGATACATCATGTATATAATACTCATTATATATAATTTTCATGGTCATATATAACATATATGGTACCTATCATATAGTTAACATATATCATATCACTAGAGAGGCTGGGCTAATGATTATAAAAGAAAATCATGATTAAATTCATTATTTGGAGTCTTACAATCTCAGATCACTTTTAATCATTTGTTCCTTGAACTGAGAATTTCCTTAGTTTAATACATACATTACTATCTCTCTGAAGGAGATAATATATTTGAATTTTACAAGTTTGTTGGATTGCACACTCTAGTTTCTCTGCAGGGTTCCAGCCTCAAATGATATATTCATGTGACAGCTCTTGTTAAAGCACAGGGAGTAAACGGGAAGAGTAACAGAAGAGTAAACGGGATTCCAATTAAGGATTACGCTAATAGCTATTCCCTGGTAACATGTAAGCGACCCAATTTCACTCTTTTGTTGAGTCTTGACACACTCAGAGACACATAGGTTTATAAACTCCTGATAAGAAAAGTCAAATGTTTATCCCTTTCCCTTTTGGGATTGGAAGCAGATTCGCCTCTGAGGATCACACTATATTTCTTTGCATGGTGGTTTGGGGAAGTGGGGCATGAATAAAAGGGACCATGTCTGTGATAACAACCATATTTGCATCTCACAGATGTGATACAAATTGCATTTTTTACACAGAACAATTTTTATAAACAGTGATAAATTTCCAAAGCTATCCCTCCACAAGCCTATTTAACTAATAACGTTAAACATTATAGTGTATCTATAATAATGTTAAAGTCTTTTTGTCTCTGGTAATGAAAAAAACTGAAGCAGCTATCAGGATAATCCACTACTAATCCTGGCTCTGCAAGAGCTTGTGTGTTATTTAAGAAATTGGCTTAAACTTCTGGGGCCTCAGTTACCTCATATCCAAAATAAAACAAGATATTCCAGGTTTACCCTATGAGGTGGGAACCTAGGCATCATTTCTAATGTTATTGCTTTGTTTCGTGGAATAAGGTTTCCAAGTTCCAAACAGTGGTCTTCCTAGAAAGCTTTTGGAACACCACACAACTGTAGGCTGGGAACTACTTATGCATGTGCTTGTACACCAGCCATAAATGAAGGCAAAGACAAGTAGCATTTCTGGTTCCATGAAGCTATTAATGTATGTGCATATGCACGTGTGTGTGTGTGTGTCAAAGTAGTTTTCATTTAATGAAGTAATAATGATGCTAAATGATAGGTTTAGGAAATACCCTTACTTGGCAAAATAGAAGTTTGGTAACCTTATATTGTTTCCCAAAATATTGGGTGGGCCAAAAATTGTCCTCGGTATTTTAAGTAAAAATAAAAGACACATTTTTCATTTTCACCAAGAACTTTATTGAACAACGTATTCACCCTTTTGTTCCACTACCTTCTGCCATTTTTCAGACAACTTCATAATTCCATCTTCCCAAAACTTACCTTTTTGAGCAAAGAACTGTTCCAGGTACCTTTTACAGTCTTCCAGGGAACTGAACTTTTTTCCATTAAGAGAATTTTGTAAAGACCAAAATAAATGGAAATCCGAAGGTGCAATGTCTGGTGAATGTGGCAGATGAATCAGAACTTCCCAGCCAAGCTGTAACCGTTTTTGCCTGGTCATCAAAGAAACATGTGGCCTTGCGTTACCCTGATGAAAGATCATGCGTTTTCTGTTGACTAATTCTGGATACTTTTCATGGAGTGCTGCTTTCAGTTGGTCTAATTGGGAGCAGTACTTGTTGGAATTAATTGTTCGGTTTTCCAGAAGGAGCTCATAATAGAGGACTCCCTTCCAATCCCACCATATACACAACATCAGCTTCTTTGGATAAAGACCGGCCTTTGGTGTGGTTGGTCGTGGTTCATTTCGCTTGCCCCACTATCTCTTCCATTCCACATCGTTGTACCTCTTCATCTCCTGTCACAATTTGTTTTAAAAATGGAATGTTTTCATTATGTTTCAGTAGAGAATCGCATGTGGAAATATGGTCAAGAAGGTTTTTTTCGCTTAACTTATTTGGAACCCAAACGTCAAAGCGATTCACATAACCAAGCTGGTGCAAATGACTTTCAGCGCTTGATTTGGATATTTTGAGTATGTCGGCTATCTCCTGCATGGTATAAAGTTGATTGTTCTCAATTATTGTTTCTATTTGATCGCTATCAACTTCAACTGGTTTATCTGACCATGGAGCCTTGGCCAGCGAGAAATCTCCAGCACGAAACTTTGCAAACCAGTTTTGACACATTCGATCAGTCACAGCACCTTCTCCATACACAGCACAAATATTTTTGTGTGTTTCGCTTGCATTTTTACCTTTCTTGAAATAATAAAGCCTGATATACTGAAAATGTTGCTTTTTTCTTCCATCTTCAGTATTAAAATGGCTACACAAAAACTCACTAATTTTGATACTTTTTTTTAATGCATGCTGATATGACAGCTGTTACATACAATCTAACAAAATTGTTTCAAATGAAGTTAAAGACAACTAAGTGCTGCTAGAGCCATCTTACAGAAAAAACCGAATGAACTTTTTGGCCTACCCAATATGTTTTGAAATATTGCTGACCATGAAATTCCCAAACCTGGGAACCACAGGTAACTGTATATAGAAAGTTGTAAAATTGGAAAGTGATAATATTGTGAACTGTCAAAGTGTGGTGTGAAACTGCATTAAAATGCCAAGCAATATATCCTCCCTTTCCACCTGCGTGGAGGTGTAGAAATACCCCCTCACTCTTCTTTGCCTGCATCTTCCATATAGGGCAGTGAAGAAGGGATGGGTTTCAGTCTTAAGTTTGAATCTCAGATCTTCCACCTGTGCAAATTTGAATGAATTGTGTAGCCCTCTGACCTTGGGTTTCTTATGAAATTTTACTAATTTACAGGGCTATTGGAATCATAAAGTGAGTTATTTCATATGAAACACTTAGCAGGGTGCCAGAACATAGCACAAAGCTGGGAAACACAAGTTGTAATTATTATTTCATCTCAGGACAGACTCAGTGTTGTCTGATTCCCTGCAGTATGACAGGAGAGATGGGAAGGGTACAGGACCTGGCAGGACTAGGTGGGAGCAGACTTAGCCATAGGCAACCCCAGGAGCCTTGGGGGATGGTGGCACATTGGTATAGCAGTCTGGATGGACAACTGATTTTGATGCTCCAACAAAGAAAAGAGGGTATCTTGACAGTTTGGCAGAATCCACGGTCAGCCGCTTTCAGATCTTCCAAAACGTACCCACAGGGTAATCTTGTGGCAGATTCCAGGTCCTGGGACCTTAGGCTGGAGTCCAGGGATAAAGCCATTTTTAGAGGCGGGGAGAGATAAGGGTTGGGATGGAAGGTAGGGCAATACCATGCCCTATTACTAAGGCAGAGGTTGAAGATGGGGAGTCCGCCGCTGAATCTAGACTATAGGTGGTTTTTATTTGGCCCACATGCTTTTTGTTTCTTTTTCTTTTATTGTTTTTTTAAAACTTGTGATTAAATATACATAACATAAAATTTACCATTTTAATCATCTGGGGGTGTATATTTTTATAAAAATGTTTTTTCTTTGTTGTTAAATTTTAAAAAGTGGGAGATTTCAGATTTTAAAAATCCAGATGTTCAGCTTCTCCTGGATAAGAAGAAAATCTGGTCCCCATTCCTACATGAAAATAATAGCTGGGGCTAAGCAATTGCTGTCCCCTACTAACAGGGCACTCCGTCTTCAGTGTGCACAGCTCCCAAACAAGCCACATCTCTTATTCACGCTCCTTGGCTGGACCTTATAAGCATTCAAGTTTGCTGCCTCTTACCCCTGTAGCTGGGGAGCAAGTTAGGCATGCTATCAAGACAGTGATTCAGAAAGTTGGAGTGAAAGCCAGCTTGCAGAATGGAAGCACAGATTTAGGCCCAGAGAAGAAACAACTATGGCTTCTCACCTGTCAGCAATGCTCACTGTCTTGGGATGATTCTCCACAGCCAGAAATGGCTCCTGCTTTGTGGCTTTGCAGTATTCTGCACAGCTGGTACCATTGGCCATGGTCAACCTGATTCTCTTGGTTTCAGCCTCTGTGATAAAGTCGTTGGTACTACAGTGCCCGACCTGTCTCCCTTCGTAGGTTTCTGAATGCTGTACTGAGCTTCTCCCCCACAGGTTCCTATCACATATTAGATAGTGGTCAGTACTTAGAACATGCAGTAAAGTTTCTCTACCCCAGTGTTACTAAAACATGGGAGTCAGGCAGCTTTCCTCCCACCCTTTTATTCCACTCAGAGACATCAAACTCTGAGAGAGTGTGTCTAAGGATTATATTATTCCCAGAAGTAGCCTCCAATCATCACTTCTGGCTAAGTCTATGGAATCCAAGGCACTAGGCTCAATATAACTGGAGCAGATATTTTCATCACAGGTTTGGATCTGTATCTAGGTTCTGAGGCTTCCCATCTGCCTCTGGACTCTGAAAAACTTGTGAAACTTCTAAGACAGAATTTACAGAGGGTCAAGGTTTTAAGATATGTTTTAAAGTAAAGCCTCAGGAATGGTAGCTTATGGTTCTGAGGATGCTGTGGGAGACTCAGGGGTAGTTCTCATATTTTGAAAGATTATCTACCACTAGGAACTTGAGCATTCTCAGGGCTGAGGGTCAAACATTGGTTAATATAAGCAGTAAATACATAGGCACGAACCTCAAAGAATGGGTTGTAAATCCATACGGACTCTCAAACATGGTTTAGGAACTGGAGCTCAGCATTTTTTTTTTTTTTTTGCGGTACGCGGGCCTCTCACTGTTGTGGCCTCTGCCGTTGCGGAGCACAGGCTCCGGACCCGCAGGCTCAGCGGCCATGGCTCACGGGCCCAGCCGCTCCACGGCATGTGGGATCTTCCCGGACCGGGGCACGAACCCGTGTCCCCTGCATCGGCAGGCGGACTCTCAAGCACTGCGCCACCAGGGAAGCCCGAGCTCAGCATTTTTGAGGCAGCAGAATTGGCTCCTTAGGGCTGAAGAGAAGCCACCTCATTTCCACCTTCACTGTGGAATGGTGTTTTTCAATGTATGTTTTCCTGTGTATTGATACAGGTTCAAACATTCATGTATCTTTAAACCTACTGAATAAAAATCTCTGGGTGGAGGGGCAGGGGTGTCTGGCCCAGATCAGGAATGTGTATTTTTAGTTTTACTCTAAAAGTCATTAATGTACGGTCAGGATTGAGCATCCCTTTCTTCATTTCTGAGAATCAGAAAACTTCATTAAGCAGAATATTCTATTCTGTGGACTGTTTATTGAATGGGTGAGAATATGTGTGGGTCAGGCCTAGGAAAAGGGAAAGAGTAGTGGATTTTCCAATTATTTGAAGGTCGTTCCTATTTTTTATTAGTTATCTAACTGAAAAATATCCAACAGCAAGGATTTTTAGCTTAATCTGTGTTTAAGTTTTTAATGGATTTAACTCAGAAGTTGGATGAATAGATCTTTCCTACCTATAAAAGTGGCTGCACTAATGTACCAGCCACCATAGGTGAAATAAAACACCTGGATGGAAAATGACAGATTTACTTATTAGTCATCCTGAAAGCTAAAACCTTTGACTATATCAGAACATTCTATGTGGTAGATTAAAAGCCCTCATCACTTAACCTAAATAAACAACTACTTTATTTTGTTATAGTGGAATAGGTTTTGGATTTAAAATTAAGAGATTGGACTCTGCTCTAAGCTCTAATTTCTAACTTTACCTCTCTGAGCCTCAGTTTATTTATTTATAAAATAAAAGGACTGGATTGTAGGCCCGTAATTTTCAAAGTGCTGTCCTCAGAGTTTAAGTTTGGTGAAGTCCCTTTATAAAGGGCAAAGGAGGCAGAGGTCAGAGGGAGGACTGCTTGGCCACATGTCAGTGTCAAGCAGAGGAGACCTGTGGTTTCTCTTTTCTATACAATGTACTTCCATATAAAGCATTCATTTGAAGAAAAAAATGCTTCTGTGCCTATTAACATAAGAAATAGCTTTAAGAAACCCACTTAATTGGATATTTAAGGAAACTTATTTTAGGGATGGAGCAGTTCTATCATTCCATGAGTTTACAGATTAGGGTGTGGAAGTACATACTCCAATATACTTTCGCATGGAAATGGCTCTTGGGTAGAAGCCATTTTAAAATGATTTATTTTGATGAAGAAGATGTTTATTTAGCTATTATACTGCCTGCTTTAATTTCTGAGCTTTGTAGCACCCTGACCCAAGTTCCCAGGAATTGTCCATTGGCAGACTAGGCCTGGTGATTTATTAATGAAACACCCAGTAAAGCCAAGAAAGTTACTCTTAGAATTTCATTTACTTTTAAACAGGTGCTTGAAAGTGTCACCTAGTCCTTAAGGTAACATCCTTCCCTACTCAAACTTTCTTCGTCCTTCGACACTGCTTTTTGGTTTTCTTTTCTTTTCTTTTTTGGTAGGGGAAGCTAATATAATTCATAGGCAAGAATTGTGATTTCAACTTTAGTTCAAAAAGGCCTTTACTTCATCTGCCACTGTGAAGGAATGAGGAATTCCACACAAGAGGACTTTTAAGCGTGTGTACTCATCCACTAATACACACTTCAATCATTTGAAGTGTGTATTCACCAAAAACTCAACCAAAGCAGAGACCTTTAGTTCTTGTACATTACAGGTATCTTGGGTACGTTCATTTTCTCATCCAAAGAATGGAGAGTCTGTAGGCAATTAGTACAGCTGAATTTTGTTGATCAAAATGTAACATTGACATCCAATTTTTCTACTGTTTAATAAGAGTCCCCTAGGTATCAAGCATTATGCTGTGACCTTAGACAAGTTTCTTAACCTCTGCATCCTTGAGTTTATCCTCTATAAATGGGGATAAAAGTAGTAGAACTTCATAAAATTCCTGAGAGGATTAAATCATTTAATAGACCTACAGCACTTAGAATGATGCCTGTCACATAGTAATCATTTTCTACACCTTCTTATATATCATCTTCTTCTTAATTGCATTTCATTATACACTACTTTCTCAAGTATTATCAGTCAATGTATCACATATGGTAAGCCACACTGAATTAATTTCCCCAGCTTGCCAAAGTATCCTAGCCTCCAAAAATTTTTGATAAACAGCAGCTTACCTAACTTGCACTCTTTAGAATTTTAGCTGTCAGTGATAGCTATTTTTCACAACTTGTTATTAGACTATCCATAAATATATGATCTTTGAAAACTGATTAAAAGGAGAAATTCATTAATTATGACTTCAAGTTATTTAGGAATACTTTTAAATATATTTGACATACTACATTAACAGTAAAAAGAAAGCAAATGTGCACATGATAAGCACAAAATAAGCTTAGTTTGAGAAGTTTATCCTTGTTGTTTTGGGAAAGTATCATACAGGTCTCAGATAAGGTACTAATTATGAAGATAACCCTTAAATTTATCATGTTTATAATAAGAGAATAAGCAAGGTATTTTTGAAGACGTTTTTATATATATAACCAAGAAATGGCAAGTAGAACACTACTTCGGGGGACTTAAGCTTGTTGCTATAGAATAAAAATGGTTACACCTTATTAAAATGCATATACTGAAAGTAAAGTTTGGAGAACATTATATTAGAATATCATAAAAAATTAGATGAGCTGAAGAAAGGGGAATAGTTTTCCATATTCAATATAATGTGTCTAAGATTCCCTCTGTCCTGAAAATTAGAAACTTTTAAGTTAAATATAAATCACTTCTTTCAAAGAGTCATATTAATTATGATTTTGTAATATATATACACACATATATATGTATATACTACTATACATATACATACATATTTACCCTCAAATATCTATAAAAGATACGTGATTCTTGGGCTTCCCTGGTGGTGCAGTGGTTGAGAGTCTGCCTGCTGATGCAGGGGACACGGGTTCGTGCCCCGGTCCGGGAGGATCCCACATGCTGTGGAGCAGCTGGGCCCGTGAGCCATGGCCGCTGGGCCTGTGGGTCCGGAGCCTGTGCTCCGCAACGGGAAAGGCCACAGCAGTGAGAGGCCCGTCTACCGCAAAAACAAAAAAAAACAAAAAAAAACAAAAAAAGATACATGATTCTTTGGCTGAATTAAGTTTTATATTTTATGAACTCACTATTATAGTGTTTCTTGACCAGTGGTTGGTCACAGTAATCGGGAAAGCTTAAAAAAGAGGCTATGGAAGGAAACTGTGAAATAGTAAGACTCCAAGTCTACTCAGCAGAAAGACTAGTTCACATAGGAGTATAATATGCTCTGTGGGTGACCTCACCTAAGTTGTGTTGCCAAATGCTCAGGAGAGACTCCAGATCTAAGTTTATCTTGTGGCAAGAGATTAAATTTACCAGGTAGTCTTGATTATTCGCAGAGCTCACTGAACTGCCATCATTTTAAATTTTTTGCCCACTCTTGGATCAAAAGGCAGAACACACTGTTCTAACAGAAAACTAAGGCTTTCTAGTATTCCTAAATATCACCACACAAAATTTTGAAAAAAAATATTTCACAATACTTAGAAATGTTGACCAGGGGCTAAATATGAAGACACAGGTGTTGTGCAGAAATATTTTACCAAACCTTTCAAAGCAGAATGGCTCCTCTCACTCTGAGGCAGTGCCCCATGAATCCTTCTGTTTCACAGTATTCAGAATTCATTAAACATGTTTGATTAGAATGCACGTGAACCAAGCAAAATTAGCACAGTATGTCTACCAATCCATGAATGTTAGTATATCTAAGAATATGAGATTGTACTTGAGGTTCATGGTGGAAATATCTCCTTTCTTAAGGAAATTTCTGCAAACCGATGCCTGGAATGCCTTTCTCTGCCTACTCAATTTTATCAGCCTTTTAATGTCCAGTTTAATTCTTATCTCGTCTACAATGTCTTCAACAAGCTCTCAAGCCTCCAGGGCCCTCTCCCTTTTTACTTCAAGGCTGCCTAGCACTGTTGCGTAACAATTTTATGGGCCTATATCTCTTTTTTCTTAATGGAGTTTAAGCTTCAGAAAGGAATCTACATGTTTCTTTTAGTTTTTTCAAAACACTTAACTCACTGCTAAAAACATAAAACACACTCAATAAATACTTAGAAAAAATGGCTAAGTAAAAAGGAGAATGAAAAGATTATAGAAATAAAATTAATTTACTTGTTGATCAGAATTTGCTAGGTCCTTCTTACATCTATGTATAGCAATCTGTATTTTCAGTGCTATTTCCACCTTCTTCTGAGTATAATTTTCCCACAGTGAAGGAGGGAGAGGATACATTGACGTTTTGCAAATTTTTGGTGTTGAGAATAGTTGAGGTAAGATTTTAGATTTACCTTTTCTTGTTACTCTTCAGCTCTTGATCTTACGATTCATTTGTGGCTTTAAGGACACATTCTCCCTAAATCTCATTTCTGCTCAAAACAAAGCAATAACAATAGACTGGGATATACCTCGATGTCTTAGGGATATGGCCTAGAACTCTGCAGCCCACGTAATGCCACCCCTACTTTCAGGGGTATTGTTTTAGGTATTAGTGTTGTTAATTGCATGCTCATTGATTCATTAAAACAAAAGACAAAAATCAAAATAAAATAAAAAATCCTTGATACAGAGCTTAATAAGATCTGGAGAGATATTAATGAAGTTACTATTACAGATTGTTTTAGATGGAGAAAGAATTCTTTATAGCAGCTTAATTGCACATTGTCTCTGCTGACAACATTACAAATCTTAGAATTTTTTGGTGTCCTTGTATGGCAGAAAACCAGTTTATGCTGTGACCAATATCTAAAACTCAGCAGACACTTTTAGCTCCTGGGGAAATCTATATGGTCTTCTTTCCCCTCTCCCTGCTATTATAATACAAAGGAAAATTATTAACCATAAATTGATTTTTAAATTAACCAGGTAGAGCAGAATTCGGAAAAGATTTAATAAGCAAGTAGAAAGAGTATCTAGTGTGCTTTCTTTCTTTATTAAACTACTAAAGCCCAGCTATGTTGTTTCTCCCTTGATTCATCTAAAATTACTCTGAGATGCTTGACTGACCTCTAGGGTACAACTAAAATATGTTTGAGTTTTTATTTGACATTTAAGCCAGCCATGAAAATTAGCATTGTTTCATAGTCCAGGGAACAAAGAAGTTATCCTAGGTCTGGAGAATTTCTATGGGTAGTAACTTTGAACTTAATACAGATTTGACCTACCCAAGCTTTGCTTTGGTTATTTACCAACACCAGCAGCTGGCTTTGACACATCTCCATGAATATCATCAGAGCTGATGAAAAAATTGTCTTAAGAACTCTTCGTGCACAGATAGATCATTGTTATGTTTATTGCTGATGAAATGTTTAGAAGTCTTGGTGCTCTCTCTCTGTCTCTCTCTCCATATATATATATTTTAAACTGTGAAATCTATGAAGTGGTGCTATTAAAAGGAAGCACACCAAAATAAGCCACATATATAGGGTAAGAGGTTATGTGAATATACAGACAACATTTTTGCTTGTTCTTTGTTCCTTGTTTTCAGATTGTTTCAGACGTTTTCAGTCAGTTACTCTTTAGGGATATAAGATAAAGAGTGAGCTAGGGACTTGAAAAATAAAGTTATTCACCAAAATAAATTTATCAAGCTTCAAAATATGTAGAGTATTACCAATGCAGGGGGACACCAAAATAATCATATTTAATCATATTTGATATAGTAGCTTTTTAGCCCAAACCTCCAACAACTTGCTTGGCCACGTAAAAATCTCTTAAATTTACTACTCTCAACAAATAATATTTGGTTTAGTTCCAAATTTGGTCCTCAGCTAGTTGCACGTTGGAACCATTTAGGGATGTTAAAAAGTACTGATGCCTATCTCCCACCCCTAGAGATTGTGACTTAAGTGGTCTGGGAATGGGGACACCTGGCCTTTGAAATTTTTAAAAGATCCCACATGTGATTCTGTTAAAAGATCCCACAGGTGATTCTGAGGTGTAGGTAGTTTAGGAACCACAGCCAGATTATCATCTAGTCTTCTTTTAGGTGTTCATTCATCGCAATAGCATTTGTTGAAACTCACTTCTGTGCCAGGTGCTATATTAAATATTGGGAAATTACAACAAAAGACATGGACCTTGCTTTCAGGAAATCCCAGTGCAGTGGTGGAAATGGACCATGAGTTAACTACAATACATGAGGTAATTACTACATGAAGGTCAGAGGTTAAATCACCCTGACCTGGGGCTGGAGGCGAGTGTTAGAAAGGAAAATCAGGAAAGACCTTATGGAGGAGCTGTAGTGTTGGCCTGGCTGTTGAACTGGAAATGGAAAGGAAGAGAACAGGTGGAGAAGACGGGAAGGGCATTCCAGAAAGAGGAAACAGCTTGTATAAAGGCATTAGAAATCAAGTTACATCCAGCCTCTCATTTTGTTTTCCTCTAATTCATCTTGCACATCATTGTTGCAACAGTTTTCATATAGTACACTGTACTGCACTTATCAGTTTCCTGCTGACAAAATGCTCATGGATCCTTATAGAGATCAGAGTGAATTCTGTACTGCTTAACTGGGCATCAGGGCATGCCAACTCCTCCTCTAAAGTACTTAGAATGTTTTCTTCATCACCCACCAGAAGACCCCAGGTGCATTTCCATCTCTTCACCACTGCTCACACCATTTCCCTGCGCTGTGTAATGTCCTTCCTGCAACGTTGACCATGTAGCTGAATCCTCCTTTTGTTCAAGGTTCTTTCTAACCACCCCACTCTCTCATCTGAATCTTTCAGCACTTAATTTTACTGTTTATTCATTTGGTAGTAATTAGATGATGCCCTAAATATTTATCTATGTCTTAGCTTTCTAATAGAATTAGAAATGCCTTACACAAAAGCATAGAGCCACATTCTTTTTTTTTCTTCATACAGCACAGTGCCTTGAAACAAATAAAAATCTATATTTTATTACTGTAAACAAAACTGTATGGTAGTACTATAACTTTAGAAAATAGAGGAACTAATTATTTGCATAATTGCCCAGTCTTTGGCCATTGACACACACGATTTTTACATAGTTGTAAAGGTAGTGTACAAATCATTCTTTATTCTGAAGTTTTACTCAATGTATCATATACATTGCCCAGAAAAATAATAAATGTCTTTGAATGATAATCAAAAGTACCATTTACCTCTGATATACCAAGAACTGCTTTGTTTATGTTGTCTCAACTTTTACATGTCCTTATACCAATCCCATGAGGTAAATAATGATGTTATTCTGGGAAGAACTGGGCATACGAGCTCAATTCCTAGCTGAGCTATGCCACTTACTCTTTGGGTAAATTTGGACACTTCTTTTACTGATCTAATCCTCAGTTTCCTCATCTCTGAAATGGGTATAATAATAGTTCCCACCTTGCAGGATTTGGTGGGGATTAAAGGAGATGATGGACATAAATAGTGCCTGGCTTATGGCAAACATTCAGTATGCTAGCTGTCATTGCTGTTACTGTTGCTGGTCCCATTTTATAGGCGAGAAAGCTTGGGATCAACAACATCTCCCCAAGAGCACACAGCTAGTATGTGACAGAGCCAGGACTCAAATCTGTGTCTCAGTTGTAAGATACAGGTCACAGAACTAAATAGAATGTGGTCCTAGTCAAGGGAGAGAGCTCTCTTTTTGTCTCTTACCACAGACTGCCCAGCTGTCCAAGCATCCTGAGCTCTCTGCAACAGCACAACATGGCTGGAGCAGGACTCGGGCTGGCACCCACCAATACCTCCTCCCCGGCAGCATCATAGCTGGGGCTTCTGCAGCCGGACACCTGGGCACTCTCATCAGGTCTCAGATGTAAGGCTGAATTCTCTCCTGCTCTTTTGGTAACAAGACCAATTCCCACTATTCTCACATCTCACTAGGGTCACAATCTAAGGGGAGATGGACTGGCTTTCTACAGGGTTTTGCCTGGAAGTATCTAGTCCTTGCTCAACTTTTTAATTTGGAGAGTCAGCATAAAAATTAAAGTCAGCTCGGTTAGTACTATTGCTATTAATAATAGTTACTCTTTATAGTGCTTTTCCCGTTTGCCATGGATGCATTACATACATTGTTACTAAACACATCACATACATTATTTCCTATAATGCATACAACAACCCTGTGGAATAGCTATTACTGTCTCTGTTTTATAGATGAAACAACTGAGCATCTTAACCATTATAACTGCTGCCACCAGCATCCCCGTTATAAAAGCACATGCTTTGAATGCTCAGTTCCAGTATTAGGATGACTTAAAATAATTCTGCCAGTCTAATTATGGAGTTATATTATCTAGAAAGGCCTATAATCCTTATTTTCAATCTCTGTATATTAGACTGTCTTCTTACCTCCTCAACTTTCTTTCAATTACTCAGTAATATTTTAGGAAAAGTCAGAGTTCTGACTTTTAGTCAATTTAAATTGGTCAACTTTTTTTTTTTAAATGCCATTGTTTATTAGGAAAAGACCTTTCATTCTTCTAATGCCTTTACTGGGAAGTAATGTTCACGAGCACAAGTTTTGATTACAGTTGCCTTAAAGACCAGTTTTGAAAAGTCTTTTGTTTACTTGAGCAATAAGTTGGTTGCTTAATGATACTATCAAACTGAGAACAAGAGGAAAGAAAAGTCAACTTAACCTAACCCAAATGAGAACATGTTTCCTGGGATGAGAATGTGTCAAAGGCAGCATAGCATGTCCTAAATCCCTTGTGTCATCAGTGTTGTATCATGTGTTATAGGTAAATTATCTTTTTTGTAAGTTAGGCCAAAGCGTGCTCCTTCAACTAACTGTGAAAGCATTCTTGAAAGCCCATGAAACCTTATTATTCTAATTACCAGCACAAGGGGTTGATAAATAAATTATGAGGCCAGGTATTATTGTCATTAAATAGACCTTGCTCAATTATTTATCCCTGGGTCTGGGGTTACAGCTCAGAGAGCTGTGCATATTGTACCAGGGCTTTGAGCTCTGAGACCTGGAGACTGGATTACAGTCTTGGCAGGCAGCTTTTGTTGAATGCAATTCAAGGGGATGACACACATTTTTCAGTCAGATATTTGGATGGTTTGAGGCCACCAGCTAGTCAAAGTTTATCCACAAGAGCCTATTTCATTTTAGCCATGTAGATAAATCCCTTTAAATTATCCAGATCAATACAAATGGGTAGGAAAATGGACTCACTACAGGAAAAATATAAAGAAAATGTGTTGCTTTTTAGTTTTCAAAGACTCTGCTCTTTGTTTTTTTGCATTCTGACATCTGTTATGGGTACTTTAGTGTGATAAGTATCCGTCAGTGTTTATCTCCATATTGACTAGTTTCTTTTTGTATCTTGTTTCTAACAGCACAGTGAAAGATGTTGTCTTCTGGTTAAGAAATGTGTTATCAGGGAGGATGGGATTGGGTGATACTAGTTTTCTTCCATCCTGAAATCATGCCAGCTCATTGTAAAGGTCAGCCCCCAAAATAGTGTTAAGGTGTGTTCTTTCACTGAGCTCTTCCACCCCAATATCCCCTCTTCTAGGCCGGAAAGGTGCAAGAGTGCTTTCTTACATCCCAAGAGCATCAGATTAGGGGGATCAAGAATCTGTTCTTGCTTAACAATTCTCTGCCCACCCCATACCCCTGGCTTTGTTTTAAAGTCATCCCCTAGATTTCTGATGAGTTGAGTCTAGTAGTTATTTTGGCCAGGGTGGGAAGTGGGGAACAGGAGGCTCTAGAATGGCTGGTCAGGGAGCCCTTAGGTATGAAACTTGGGGAAGATCTCTTGAAGGATGGAGGAGGGGTTAGGACATTCGGGCACTTGTGACCATGTGGAGTAGAGTGAAGTCCAGACTTTCATTTGAAAACCTTCAGGATATGTGTGTTGAGGGTGGGGTAGGGTAGTAATTGGAAGAGAAGTATGAAACTATGCTTAGTATCAGGGATAAATTGGCAATTTAAGAGACAAAAAATAAAAACTTGTTTAGATTGTCCAAAGGAAAATATATCTATAATAACTGATAAGAAATCTTATGAATGCCATGAAAATAAGTTTCTGTATTTGTTAAATGAATTTATAATTAATTTTGTGGTGACTTAAATTTGGTTATAACCCTGACTTCCCTCTCTCTCTTAAATCTTGCTAGTTTAATGTTCCTGTAACATAATTATCAGCTCACAAAATTTAAAATCTTGTCAGAAATATGGAGTAGAATAGCTATGTCTTTACGCTCCTGTCTGCTTAGAGCCGTCATGTTTTCTAATTGGCCACTCAGCTAGAAAGTGATCTAATTCTAATAGGCCAAACTGATGTTCTTTAATTATCTGCTAATCATCAGGAGCAGTGGATATCCCCATAAAATAGTCACCTTGTTACATGTGAAAAACAAATTTTGATTTTACTACTAAGAAGAATTTTTGGTCCTCCATTTATATATGTTTATTATAATAGAGAATGATGTGATAATTCCTGTGTATACTTGGTTTTATGAACTTCAAAATTCTTGATGCCAAATAATTGCTATAACATGATGTATAGGTTCCTAAAAATCTCTACACTATGAAAAATTGGGTAATGAAAACTACAGGGCTTGCAGGAAAAATGGGGATGGGGCACAATATTCAGAAACATTATCAGTGACACATTAAAAAAAGATAGAAATTTAAGAAAACGGTAGCAACATTTTACACATATTTAATGGCTGAGAAATACATAAACACTGCAATAAATATGGCAGTTTACCTTAAAAAAGACCTGAAGTTTGCTTGTGGAAATGACAAAATTGCAGTTTGTGAATTATTGTGAAGCATGGAAGGAGGGTCATTGTAACACCAGCTCTGAATGGATGTGACTTTTCTAACACATGGGGTGCCACGAAGTAGCTGGTTGATGAGGTGTGTGCATTTTGTATATATACTGCTAGGTTTAGACGGATGTGTTTTTTTCTTGTATTCACCCAGTGTTTCTTGCAGATAAAATCACATGTAAGCAAACACAAAATTTGTGTTATGTTCAAATTGTTCCGTAATATAAAACAATCATGTTAGAACAGATTCTTGGTTTCAAAACAAGTGTTACAGTGGAATTGACAGTGTAATAATTCCTTCAACACATTCACATCTATAGTCTCATCTTATTCTCGCCACCACCCCAGCAAGCAGGGAAGCAATTGCCCAATTTTTGTTTGTTTGTTTGAGAATCCTGACCTGTTAAAAGCTACACAGTAACTGAAGGAAAGTGTGCCAGAGCTTGCTCAGGTGTGTGCGAGTCCTGAGCAAGCAGTCTTTCCTCTGAGAAGTGGGATGCTCCTTAACGTGAGTACAGAGAGTGACAAAAACATGGGCAAAGTTATAGAGACAAATCACAGAGTCTGGGTTAGAACTCAGGTTACTTGATTTTCCGCTTAGATCAGTTCAACATTTTATAAAGTGTCTGCTAAGTACCACACTCACTCCTGTCTTATCATCTCTATAATACATAGTTAAAGCGTAACTGTGATAACGGTTTTTTGATTGCATGGATCTAAAAACCCAGCCATGAGAGCTCAGTTTATACTTGTTGATGGGGCTTTATTGAACATTTTTAAATGTGTAGAATGTTCTAGAAACTGTTTTTCAATTAATCTTCACAGCCCAGAAGTCATGTCAAATGTCAGGGTGTTTGACAAGGCCAGCCTAATAAATCTTCTTCATTTCTAGAAAGCTGTCCTAGTAGGTTTCTGAGAAGACCAAAGGGAAGGGTGCAATCCCAAAGTCTAGGAATGATTTTTCCTTCAAGCATTAATTGATGTGGAAAATACAATTATTAGATACTCCCTTGTCTCTGTCTATCCAAATTATGCCATTTAGATCTATTTCAAGAAGGTTTCAGTTTGCTAAACACCTCCTATGGTCAAAGTAGTGAACAGTGCTGTGAGAGATACAAAAAGGACAAGATATTGTCCCTGCCATTAAGGAAATGATGTGGGAAGTCTGTTTGATGACTGAAGAGAATCTTCTCTGTTGTGCTTGTGTTTTTATGGCAGGTCATGGGTGGGTGCACATGCACAGGTGAGTAATGGGGCACCATTTTCTAGTTATCAGCTAAGTTAGCAGACGTGGTGTTTTCATCACTGGGTATTGTAAAATCATGAGTTTAGCATTGATACTAAGGAACACAGAAAATCCTTCACCAACTTAAGGATGAAGTTTCATTTTTCACTTTTTAAAGAGTACTTTGTGTGTTGTTTATTTATAGTCATGTGTTGAAGGGGCTTGTCTGTAAAACCACATATTCCAGGGGCCACCCGACTGACGACAGCTTTGTACCTGTAGAACCAATGTCCAGGTTTGGATTATCCCTTGGTTCTCTTGGGTTATGCATTTTATGGCCCTGGAGAGGTCAAGGCAAGCCTGGACTGCCTCTATTTTAAAAATTCTTTTCATATCTCAAACAAACAACAATAGCAAAAATGACTAAAAAGTTTACAAAAGTTGTATATTTAACATGTTCACTTTATCCATTTTGATGAATTAATGCTTTTTACCACAAACACAAAGACACTAATGTGACTACTGTAAATGTACAAATATTTGGGAATAGCGTTAAAGTTTAAATTTGAAGCCCTTTCAGAATGTGAGGCCAAAAAGTATTCCTTTCCTTTTCTCTCTTCCCTCAACCCCATTTGCTTTACGGAGTATGGTTTTTCTGTTTTAAGTCATAATCGCTTTTATGAGATTAAATACCAGATCAATAAGTGTGTTCTATGTCAGTTTGTCCTAAACTTCCTGCCCTATTTTTTTTAAAAAAGCAATCCTTAAAAAAGAAGGAAAGAAAGTATTTTAAAATAAACATTCCGACTGCCAGAATCTGAAGTAAACTTCAGATTCAATTTTATATGTGGTAGAAATGAGAAGAACTAGGGTTCTCTATTTTGACACTTAGCATAAATTCCTTGCTTTTTGATGACTCCAGTGAGACTGAAATATCTCATTCTTTCTGACCAGAATTAAAAAACTTAAACATCCATTACAAGTCCCAAGGTTAGGAAATTCAGCTTACATTCACTTGTTAAGGGTTTGGAAGTGTCTAGAAGAAATCAGGCAGTAGACCTAATAAAATTAAATATCCACTACCTTTATGCTGTATTAATCTCAACCCACCACCACCCACCCCTTATTTTGTTTTATTTCCTCAGGGAAGCAAAAAAATTTGTGAGTGAAAATGAAGGGGCTCTTGGGAAAGGAAAAGGAAAACGGTGGTTTGCATTTAAGATGATGATGGGCAAGGTAAGTATTTTCTTAGCTCAATTTGGTTGGTGCCATTTATGCTCAGTGGAAGCCATGTTGCCCCCGAGTGGTGGTAAAATTGGTTCTGTTCTGAGTGAAAAAAATGTTATACGTTATGTCTATATATAGGTACATATACAGTAGACAAAGAGTATTCTGCGTTACTGAAATTTGGAGAAAGGGATGATTCAGAAAAAAATTGTCCTAAAAGGCTCTTTAAAGGAGTTAAAATGAAAATAAGTCGATAAACATTGATTCATGGCAAAAGACTGACCTGTGTGCTTTTATCACTTCCAAATGTAAAAGGTTGAGCCCCTTTCATTTTCATTCCCTGGGAGTTAAGGGATTCTGGGTCAAGGTTTCTTTCTCAAAATGTGTACAAGTTACACGGCCATATAGCTGTTCTCTACCATGAACATCAACTGTAGATTGGATAGAAAATAAGAAAAAACAAGTGATATGCCAATATAAATATAGATCTTTGGAAAAGATAGAAAAGAAACTAACATTTATTTAGCACTTACTATGTGCCAAGCACTGAATTAAATCCTTCTATAAAAATTAAATCTTTATATAAAAATCTTTCCATATTTAATTCTCACAGCAAAGTAGGTATGTAGGTATTATTATCTCCTCTTTACAAATGTTATACCACCTGAGGCTAAATATATTCCCATAAAGATGGGAGTTTTGTGACTGAAGTTCATATATCTTAAATATGAAATATTTAGATAGATCTGTAATATATATTTATACATCATATATATCATAGATTAGTTTTGTCTGTTTTTACAATTTAAATAAATGGAATCATATAGCATTTATGCTTTTGTTTCTGGCTTCTTTGATGCAATGTTATTTTCATGAGATATGTTCATGTCATGGGAGTTATAGTTCATTTTTATTTATGTGTTGTATCCCATCGTATGAAGATGCTGTAATTTATTTATCCATTCTGTTATAGATGAATATTTGGGTTGTTTCTGGTCTAGGTAATCTTTCAAACTCCAGGCTTGTCTCAAATCTTATTTAGGCTCCCCATGTCTGTCTAGCTCACCCATTATCTCAGCATAATCTGTACATGTGCAAAGTTATCTGCCCCATTCTCATTCTTCTTCTTAGTGGTCCTCTTGATCATGGGTAACCCAACATTGTTGGGTAAAATGGAAGGAAGATCTTTTATAAAAACTAATTTATGATTCTACCTCTACCAGAATGAAAAGTCATAGCACTTACCATCCTGTATAGAAATTACCTGTTTATGTACAGTGTACTTGATCCAGAAGCCCTTCAAGGCAGGAACTATGTCTTATTTATATTTCTTTAATTTCTTCATGCAATGAATATTTAATTAAACACACACCATTTGCTGATCACCTTATTAGGTGCTAACTCAGTCCCTGCTCTCTTATTGTGTGGTAGAATAAACAGATATTTCTCAGTGGTCAGCATATTTTCTGTAAAACAGAGAGTCAGTAAACATTTTTTAATTAAATTGGTCCAGGGGTAGGTGGGGAACAGGGAGGCAAGTGAAACTAGCATCTCCCCTTTTTACAAAAAGCAATATGTGATGCCAGAGAGATCTTTCCAAGCTCATTGTCATGAGATATTTTGGGATGAGTGTGGGAGATAAACATCTTAACAAACAAGCAGTTGGGTTTTACTGTTGTACTTGGCTTTCTTTTCAGAAATGGGTAAAATTTCTCCGTGATTTTGAGAACTTCAAAGCTGCTTGTGTCCCCTGGGAAAATAAAATCAAGGCAATTGAAAGTAAGTGCTCAATCTCATTAGATGGGGAATGCTGTCCTAGATAAATGTCTCATAAGCTAATCAGATGCCTTTCTCAGTTTCTGAACTATTGGAAAGATTAAAAACAAGAAAACAAACAAATAAAGACATTTTCATGTCCTCTTTGCTCACTGTGAAGATTTGCTAGCACTAACCAATCACAGCACTGGAGACCCCATTCTCCCTTCCTGCATTAGACCAAAATATTTTTTTGACCTTGTTTTTTCTTCTACACATGGAAGTCAGTATAGTGCACAATGACACTGAATCATCATTGGGAAGGCAGAGATTTTAGTTCGGCAATGAACATGACATTGAATGTAGGTACTTTAAATATTATAAATTAACTATATTTCAGTTAAAAAACTCATATACAAACATCAAAAAAACAGAAAATATATATTCACTTGGATGTTAGACAGTAATCAAAATGAACAATGTCTAAAAACAGTGAAGAAATCTTAAAGTATCATTTTCAAAACTCTGAAGTAGAATAAGCAATAATCATCCAGGAACTCGCTATATGAATATCATATTGTGCCTTCATTTTGTACAATATTCATAGTGTACAGAGAAGGCAGGAGAATGTACTCAATCAAAAACCTATTTAGTATAGGGCTGTAGGCTTCGAATAAGGCAAATAAAAATTTTTAAGTATTGTAAATATGATAGTATGTCATTTCTAAGATAATAAAGAATATAAGGAAAAGGGGATAACATTTAAAATAATTTTGAGCATAATCTTGCCATATTCTGGTTTGTAATAGTTTTGACTAGGATCTGATTTTCTTCCATGCCCCTCCAGATAGCAGGGCAGATTTTCCTGCTGGCTAAATGTTGCGTTGCCTAATTAAAATAGAGGCTCCATAGGGAGATGACACAGCTGATGGATATTTCACTGACAAGATTGGGCACGTTTTAGGAGTGACTATCCCTCAGTCCTCTGTCCCTCATTATCAAATGGCAATGAATTAAAATACATCAGCTCATTAATGGAACTTCCTCACACATATTCCTGTGCCATCCCTTTCTTGCCTTATTTTCCTCCTCAACACTAATCACTATCTAAAATACTATATTACTATATCTCAATTAAATTTAAAAATAAATTATTAAATAAATAATAAATAAAATAAATTAAAAATACAGTCATTTCATTTCATTTTGTGTTCATTTCTTCCAATAGACATGAAGGCAGAGATTTTGGTTTGCTCTTTCCCGGATCCCTAGACCTAGAACTTGCTTGGCCCTAATGAATATGTGTTGAATAAAATTAAACAGAAGACATTTTCCAAATGTCTACTATTCTAGGAAATGGAAAAAAGAAATTTAGACACATCAAAAAAAGAACAGTCATCATGAAATTCTTAAGTTTTAACTGTGCAGCTAAAATATGGTACCTTGAGAGCCATTGTGAAACAGAAGACCCTTTAGAGCATTAAGATCCTGATACAATGTGTGTTGAAAGAAGTCTGGATTTTTTTCTTGCTTTGCTACAGATTTGCTGTTTGACTCTGAGCCAGCCATTTAATCCCTCTGAGCCTCAGTCTACTCATTTATGAAATGATAAGGATGAATCTTGATCAGTTATGAGATGTATCCCAAGAAATTTGTAATTAATGATAGCTAAAATATATACAATTTGCAAATCATTTATTTTTAAAGTACACTAGAGCAGGTTCCAGTCTATCTCAATAGCAATGTCATGGTCACTTGTGTTGCAATAGCCTATCTTGAGTGGAATAGAAACAAATGGAATTATTTTTATTGCCAGAAGTTGCACATAGGAATGAGTTTACACATATGACCATAATTTATCATGTGTGTCACAGTGGGAAAAACATATTGAGAGCTACTCAATAATACTTTCAGTTATCTTCCCTCCTCCCCTCTTCCCTCAGAAATTTGGAGCAGTCAACCTGGATAGTTCAAACAAATGTGGATTATTTTCCACATTTATTTTTTGATTAGGTTGTCTTGATATTTTTCACTTTTCATGGTGCTTTTTGCCTCACTGTGGAGAATTGACACTTATTTTCTATTCTATCAACAATCACCATAACAACCATTTATTGAGTGCCACTCAGAAACCCTACAAACATTATTTCATTTAATCTTTAACATGCCGGCATTGTGCATATTAGTTTTCTGTTTTAGAGTTGTGGTCAATAACTGTCCCAGAATAAGTTAGCAGAGGAGCCAAGATAAAAGGTGAAGTCTGTCTGGGCCCAAAGCTTGCCATTTTCTCAGTGTAGTGTGCTGATTTTTGCTCTGAAGAAGATTTTATAAACTTTTTCTTTTGCACCGGGTCCTAGAGAAGATTAGACCAGGACAATGGCATGATAAGTAATTACAGATTTCCTTGATAGTTATCCTATTTGGGGAACTATTTCCCACCTTCTCATGTATTTATTTTTCAATGAGTTATTTATTTAATTATATATTTCATATTCTATAAGATATGTAATGTATTAAGCTCTTAATGATAATCATAAGTGCACTGTATACTTTTGGATATTGCATTAGTTGAAAAGTATGAAACCTATCTAAGAGTAAATTAGCAGAGTCTTTGGATTGGACTAACCATCTCATAGAAAGTACCTTACCACAGGTAGGGAAAGAGTGTGTCTGTGGTGGTCTTTCAAGCTGAACTGAATGAAAGGTGGAAAGAAATGGGACATGCAATCAGTTTATGAAAGGTTGAGGTCTTCTTGTCCCTTTCTGGCTCTATAGTTTGGGCAATGCTTTGATATTTAGGGCTCTCTATTTCCACATTTGGCTTTCCCACAAAATTTAGTTACAATCAGTCCATGTAAGCGTGTGAAGTTCTTTGCTTTATACTCTTGAGTTATAAGTTATTGAAACAGTTAAATGGAAAATAGACTTATACTAAGAGAGACCTGAATAATTTACCTTCTCTGCAAATTTTTTTTCAGAAAAAAGTAGGTTAAACATGTACCCTATTTATAATATTTATACTTTATATTATAAAACTAATATAAATGCTTTTCTCTTAAAGAAATGGCCATTTAATCTTATAAAAGTTTCAGAAATGTTATTATATTCCTTTTAAAGGTCAGAATCATCTAATGTAATATCTCATTTAATCTTCTGAATAAGCTTGATGTGATTGATTAATTGATTGAGCAAATACTCACTGAGTGCCTACCATTTATTAGGCATGTTTCTCGGCACTGGGGATGCAATACTGACAGAAACAGGCAAGGGTCGATCTTACATTCAAATGTGTTGATATGTGTGTGCATGGGTGGAGAGACAGTTCATAAAACACAAGCAAATAAATAATGAAGATGATTATGGACTGTGGTAAGTGGCAAAGAGAAGCACTCTCTTCGTGTTCCCCTCCCCAAAAGTCTTTCTAATCTGCCATGCTCTCACTCACTGCTCCATCTCTAAATAAATACTAACCAAATATTTTCTAAATTTGGTTTTGAAGGAGTCCCAAATTACCAGCCTTCATTAAGTTTCCACAAAGCTCTGTCCCGTACTTGGCAGAATCACAAGAGGAACTCAAGTCTAAAACTCATGCTGTTTCCATTTTGATTCCAGTAGGACCTGGATCCCTATACTAGTGTGGACCAGGTACTCACCTGATGACTCCCAACTTTTTTTCATATAAAAAATAGCTTTGATAATTCTTGTCATGGAGGAATTCTGTGAAGTTCTACATCACATGGTGATGCTGTGGAGTTTTACTATCATGCCAGCCTTGTAAAAGGCCTAGAACCACGTGGTTACCTGCAGAGATGCACCTTATTAACCACGTTGCATTGCATATTTTGCTAAAGAAGCTGTGCATTTGTGCTCCCTGGAGTACAAGTATAATATATACCTACTGTGACTCCAGCATTACTGTTAAAACCATGGATTAAATCATTAAATGTCTTTCAAGCTGGAGATTACAAGTCTTTCTAAGAATCAAAATCTGCTTCTTCCTAATAGTAAACTACAGCATCAAAGGTGTGATAGACCTCTTCTTTTTTTAGACCAGAAGTAGCTTTAGACAGACAATCTTAAGCACAGAGTTTAAACTGCATGTTTCCCTGCTGGCCTAAAGGCACCAGAAAATATAAATTAAATTTGCCACATTTAATTCCCTATCCCCAGACCAGTTTGAAAGAAACTGTGCTTTGAATCCTAGCCTAACAAGACGGTATTTATATTGTACTTTACAGCAGGTGATTTAACTGGTCTTTTCCCATTTAGAAATGTTCATTATTTATCTGCTTGTCTTATTACCCATCTGTTCAAGAGGAAATTATACATGATGATAGACTACAAATTACTCTGCCTTAATAATAAATAACCAGAGGGAGAGATGAAACTTTAACATTAATTTAAAGGAAACACAGAAAATTCAGGAATAAGAATATTACATAAGCTTTAGGCCTCACTTTAATAAATACCAAAGACTTTTCATATATTAATAATTAACTAATGAAATAGCATTTATTAGTTAGATTAAAGAGAAAAGGAATTGGTCATTTATGGGCACAATCCAAATTTGTGAATTTGACCAGCCTTAGCTGATTGATGGATATTATCTGTATCTATTCTTTCACACACACATTCATTGCCTATTTATTCTATATAGCATAGTTGTTTTTGTTTGTTTGTTTGTTTGTTTTGCGGTACGCGGGCCTCTCACTGTTGTGGCCTCTGCCGTTGCGGAGCACAGGCTCCAGACGCGCAGGCTCAGCGGCCATGTTTCACGGGCCCAGCCGCTCCGCGGCATGTGGGATCTTCCCGGACCGGGGCACGAACCCGTGTCCCCTGCATCAGCAGGCAGACTCTAAAACACTGCACCACCAGGGAAGCCCGCATAGTTTTCTTTTTAAAAAATGAATTTAACTATGATTATACTTGAGGAGCAATAGAGCACTGTGAATAAGAGAAATCAAGATTTGGAGTCAGACACCTATAGATCAAAATTATCTGATTTAGAACTCTGGCTCCATCATTTACTATCTACGTAACTATCAATACATATGTAACCCTGGCTCCATCATCTACCAGGTGTGTAACCTATGGAATTTAGTCTCTTGTAAAATGGGAGTACAATAGATTCCCCTGGCAGGGATTTGATGATGATTAAATGAATTAATTAATATGCAGAGATCAAATAGGTATCTGGAACAAAGATTCATTAAATTTTAGCTATTATTATTATTAATCAAGTCTTGGATCAGTCAACTGCTGTGTTTAAGCTTTTGATTCCCCATCCACACAGTAGGACTAATAATTCTTAACCTTATCAGGTTGTCAAGGTAGTAAAACGAGTTGATGCTGATAACGTTCTTAGTATATGTAATTGACCATCACAATATGTTAGCTACTATTATTATTATTCCTCATTATTGTTCTTTACAAGAGTAAATCAGTTTTATTTGAGAGACTAAGCACATGGAAATGACCATTCTTTTTAATTATGCTCTTTTAGGTACACTATAGAAGGGTTTCTTTTTTTAGGAAATGCCTGTTCCAGTCAACAATCTCTAGGAGGATAGAACTGCTAGGATAAATGAACATGAAGAGGGAAAACGCCTTCTTTTTCATTTTTGTGTTGAGAAAGGGAAAGGGCATATGGAGCTTTGATGTCAACTGGTTGATTTGTTTTCTCTCCTTTATGATCTTTGATCTTTGTTTGTTTTGTTACTGTTCTTTCCCCTTCTGCCACTGGTAGGTGTCATGCAGAAGGAACATTGTCTTCTGGATACTTTGGTCTCTTTGACCTGTGTCTAGGTCTTTCCTACAATCACTCTGGTTTTAATGAAATCTGTTTTCTTGCAATTCATTTCTTTATACCTAGGATTTTGTAAAGAAAAGCCTCAGCTGTCACTTCTCTACTTCCAAATAAAATTGTTGTGAAGCCACTGTTAAGTCTAAAAACTGGAATTTGGAGTCTAAACTTTTTCACCCATTATGAATATGGATTATACATAGGGTAGGGGGTACTTTCTGAAACATTTTTTTTTATTATTGGAGTATAGTTGCTTTACAATGTTGTGTTAGTTTCTGCTGTACAGCAAAGTGAATCAGCTATACGTATACATATATCCCCTCCTTTCTGGATTTCTACAGAGTGAAGTAAGTCAGAAAGAGAAAAACAAATATTGTATATTACCGCATATATGTGGAATCTAGAAAAGTGATACGGATGAACCTATTTGCAAAGCAGAAATAGGGACACAGACGTAGAGAACAAACATATAGACACCAAGTGGGGGAAAGAGGGTGGAATGAATTGGGATATTGGGACTGACATATATACACCACTATGTATAAAATAGATAACTAATGAGAACATACTGTATAGCACAGGGAACTCTACTCAATGCTCTGTGGTGACCTAAATGGGAAGGAAATCCAAAAAGGAGGGGATATATGTATACGTATAGCTGAAACATTTTAATTTGCTTCTCTTTTTTGCTTTTAGGTATATTTATACTCTGCCCTCATTTGCCAGGGGTTGTGTATGAGGGACTGGGAAAGGGTGGGCCATGGTGCTAATTAAAAGAGCAAAAGTGTAAAAAGCCAGTAAGGAAGGAAGGGAAGAAGGAAGGATGGAAGTAAGGGAAGGGTGGGTCAGTATCCTGTGCTCGGAACTCTATACCAGAGGGTTTCACGAGTGTTTCCAGGGAAAAGCTTGCCCTGGATACCTAAAGATGAATGTTGTTGATGAACAACTGGAATGACTAACAAGCTGGAAGTCCACTGCCTTCAATAAAACATGACGAGTGAACCTGGCTGAGGCAGCCCTCGGGTAGTTGATACCAGAGAACATAGATAAGGGCCATGAAATGATATGAAATCACTGGGAGCCAGGTGGATGATCATATGTCCTGGGAGAGGAGGATCTGCTTCAGCATTTCTGCACACAGACCAGTGCATCTGGTTACAACACGTGGGGGGCGTGTTTTTCAATATCACACACTTTTAGAAATCTTGTAGAACTCTGAACCCCTCTACAAAGTGAAACGAATTCCAAATACTCAGACTTAAAAGTAACTGACATCTTTCAAAATGTCCAATTAGACATTGAATTCCTTTTAGGTGTCTGTAAAAACTGCCACAGTACGGGGTGGGTGGGGGTGGGTAGAGATTTCTAACTCTTACCTCTTAGTAATGGTAACTGAGTTTTAGCTAGGTACATGATAGCACAGTTTAAAGACTCTATCTCCTGGCCTCCCTTGGTAAGTTGTGGTCATGTAACACAGTTCAATGGGATGTTAGCAGAAGTGATGTGTTCAAAGTCCAGTTTATGCCCTTAAAAGAAAGGATTTGCCTTCCACTGCTTTCCCCTCTTTCCCACTGGCTATCATATGAATATAATGGAATGAGCTGGAACAGCTATTTTAAACCACAAGATGAAAGCTGCATGTAGAGAATTTCACAGCAAGAAGACTGTAGGAGGCTAAGTCCCAGATACCATAGAGCTACCATATCAGCCATGTCATAGTTACACTCAATCTGAAACATGAGAGAGAAGAAGCCTTCTATTTTATCTTCTTTTTGTTTTTATATTTTTATAGTTGCATTGAGGTATAATCAACAAAAACAAATTGCACATATTTATGTATACAATTTGATAACTAGGGGCATGTGTATACACACATGAAACCATACAATCAGGAAACAGAACACACATTCCCCTCACAAAAGTTTCCTTGTGCCCCTTTGTAACATATCCCTCCATGACCACCACCATCCCCAATCAACCAGCAATCTGCTTTCTGTCACTGTAGATTGCATTTTCTAGAATTTTATACAAATATTTTTATGGAGTATGCATTTTTTGCCTGGCTGTTTCATTTATAATTATTTTGAGACTTATCCATGCTTTTGCATATATCATTAGTTTGTTTTTATTAGTAGTATTCTATTGTATGTATATGCCACAATTTGCTTATCCATTATGGACTTGTGAGTTGTTTCCAGTTTAGCTTTGGGCTATTACAAACAAAGCGGCTATGAATATTTGTGTACAAGTCTTGGGTTAAGACATGCTTTTATTTCTCTTGCGTAAATAACTAGAAGTAGAAAAGCTGGTCTACTACTATGGTATGTGTTATGTTTAACATTTTAAGACACTGCCAAACTGTTTTCCAAAGTGGTTGACCTAATTTCCATTTCCATCAATAGTGAAAGAGAGAGTTCTAGCTGCTTCACATCCTCAGCAGCATATGGTATGATCAGTCTTTATTTCAGCCGTTCTAGTAGGCGTGTAGTTGATTTTCATTTCCCTGGTGACTAATGACATTGTGCATCTTTTCAGGTGCTTATTTTCCATTTATAGAACTTCTTAGGTGAGGTGTTTTTTCAAAATTTTTGTGCATTGTTTATTAAAATGTTAGTCTTCTTATTGAGTTGTAAGAGTTTTTTGTATATTATAGACCCAAATACTTTGTCAAATATATGTTCACATATCTTTTCTCCCATGCTGTAACTTACCTTTTATTTATCAGAATCTTTGGAAAAGTGAAAGATATTAATTATGATAAGGTGCAATTTAAGGATTTTTAAAATCTAATAGCATGTACTTTTGGGGTCCTTTTTTTTTTTTTTTTTTTTTGCGGTATGCGGGCCTCTCACTGCTGCGGCCTCTCCCGTTGCGGAGCACAGGCTCCGGACGCGCAGGCCCAGCGGCCATGGCTCACGGGCCCAGCCGCTCCGCGGCATGCGGGATCCTCCCGGGTCGAGGCACGAACCCGCGTCCCCCGCATCGGCAGGCGGACTCTCAACCACCGCGCCACCAGGGAAGCCCATGGGGTCCTATTTTTAAAAAACCTTTGCCAAACCCAAGGTGACCAAGATGTTATGCTGTGTTTTCTCCTAGAGTTTTATAGTTTTAACTCTTAAATACTTAAGTCTATGACACATTTTGAGTTAATTTTTGTAAATGGTATGAGGTAAGAGTGGAGAGTTTTCATTTATTTTTGTTTTATTTTATTTTACATATGGGTATTTAATTGTTCCAGCATCATTGTTGAAAAGATTATTTTCACCATTGAATTGCTTTGGCACTTTTGTAAAAAGAAATCAATTGATTATATATGTGTAGGGCCATTTCTGAATTCCTATTCTGTTCCATTGATCTATGTTTATCTTTATGTCAATATCATACTCTGATTACTTTAGCTTGTGGTAAGTTTTGAAATCAGGTAGTATAAATCCTCCAATTTTGCTTGTTTTTCAAGGTTTTTCTGGCTATTCTTGGCATTTTCTTACAAATTTTATGATCAGTTTATCATTTTATAGAAACTACCTTCTGAAATTTTGATTGGAATTGCCTTGAATCTATAGGTAAATTTGGAAATGATTGCCATCTTAACAATATTGAGTCTTTTGTTCTGTGAACACAGTATAATCTCTCCATTTATTTAGGTCTTTTAAAATGTCTCTCAACAATGTTTTACAGTTTTCAGTGTACAAATTTTGTGCATATTTTATCAACTTTATCCCTATTTCATATTTTTGATGATATTGTAAGTTGTATTGTCTTTTAACTTCCATTTTTGATTATTCATCGCTAGTGTACAGAAGTGTTATTTATTTTCAAAATTTAACATTGTATCCCATAACCTTGCTAAACTCACTGGTTAGTTTCAATAGCTTATTAAAAATTCTTTAGGGGCTTCCCTGGTGGCGCAGTGGTTGAGAGTCCGCCTGCCGATGCAGGGGACATGGGTTCATGCCCCGGTCCAGGAGGATCCCACATGCCGTGGAGCAGCTGGGCCCATGAGCCGTGGCCACTGGGCTTGCGTGTCCAGGGCCTGTGCTCCGTGGCAGGAGGGGCCACAGCAGTGAGAGGCCCGCATACCACAAAAAAAAAAAAAAAAAAATTCTTTAGGATTTTCTACATAGACAATGAAGTCATCTATGATTAAAGAAAGTTTTATTTCTTTAAAAACAAAACCAAAAACTACCACAGTGTTATGAGAATAAGTAAGTGGTACCTAAAGAGTGAGCTAAGTCCTGGAAATAGAGGTCTGACTCTCATGTGAGCTTGGTCTCATCTTAGTAAGTGGAGGCTGAAATTTGCTCCACATGAACCTCCCTCTTCCTGTAATAATGCTCTTCCATCAGTAATGCTTCAAAAGCTAGAGGCCTCAAGAAAACCAATGGTCCCCAGGAGATGTTTTGCTAAATGAGTCAGGACAAAGGGCCTGATGCAGTGGGTAGCTGAGAATGTTCACTGATTCTTCTTGGGCAACTGAAAATGAAAACTGGGAAGACTGGGAAAACTAGCAACTTGATGTTGAATCTTAAGTGATTATCAAAGAAACTTGGCTTTTGTTAATCTATGAGATCTCAACCTGAGACTCAAATTCCGGTTTTTTCTTCCTCTTCCATTCTCTGATTTAAGAGAATGTTTTTGTTTTTGGACTCAGTCAATAAAAATTGCACAGATCATTTCACTTTCCCTGGGGTGAGTGCGAGCTGACAACACATTCTTGCCTATGCCCTCCAAATTCATTCCCCAGACCTGAAGTGACTGTTTAAAGGTCAAGTTCCCCTGCCCCACCCCCACTGCTTAACACCTGTCAATGACTTCATCTCATTTAACATAAAATTCTCACTTTTTACCTTTCCCTAAGAGACCCCACACACTGTGGTTTGGTTTCTTTCTTCATCCGTATCCATCACCACTTTCCTTTGTTCATTGTGCTCCAACCAGACAGCCCTTAGGTTTGTCCCTCAATTGTCCTGAGCTCTTGCTTCCCTCACGATATTTGTTCCTGCTCTTTCCTCTGCTTGAGCTGCTCTTCCCCAGCTCTGGGCTTTGCTGCCTGTTCCTTCAACTTCAGATCTGTGCTCAGATGTTACCTCTCTGGGATACCTTCCTTGACAAGCCTACCTAAAGCAACCCCTCTCATAATTTTACCTTCTTCCCTCTAGGACTGACCTGGCTAAATTATTATATATACTTTTATAATAATATGATTATATGTAATATGATATATATTATGTATAAATATATAATACATATGTCATATACATATATAATACACACCTATATGATATATATCATATATAACATACATATATACTATGTAATACTCATAATATATACATGTAATAGATGATATATAATATTACATATATCAAACGTACATATAATGTAATATAATATGTATTATGATAAATGTATATTTCTTTATTTCTTTTAAAATTATTGCATATTTGTTGTTCCCACATCTCACTAAAACGTAAGTTGCATTAGGGCAGCAACCTGTCTCTGATATTGTGTTTCACATCTAAGATAATTCCTGGCAGAAGATAAATATGTGAAGAGTAAATGGACTTCGGCTTCTATACTACCTGTGAAATGCCATTTACACAGGAGAACAGCACAGGATGGTGTATAGGATAACCGTCCATAAGAGATGTGGTAAACTTTTTTGAGAAGAACATTGTTGCTTGAGAAAAAGGAGGAAGAAGTTCAGTAACTATCAAAATAATTAGAATGATGCTAACTACTGGCCAGGCATTGTAGTAACTGTAATAGGGAAGAACCTTTGAATTCTATTACAGTAATCACTAAAGGGATGTTACCTATAAGCTTAAATTATACATAATGGCCCATTTGGGGGAACCCTGCCTTCCAGGTAATGAGCACTAAGCTAAAATACCTTTGTTTAGCTCATGGGAGACATCCTGACCAGGCCCACCTGTGAATGACTGCAGGAAGGGAGAAATGAACACATCCTCTTCGGAGGCTGGATGGAACCGGGAAATGTTTGGCTTTACTCCCTCCCCTTGTCGTATTAAAGAAGCCTGAATTCTAACTCAGGCAAGATGGTTCTTTGGGGCATGACTTCACCATCTTCTCGGTCTGCTGGCTTTCCGAATAAAGTCGTTATTCCTTGCCCCAACACCTCATCTCTCGATTTATTGGCCTGTCCTGCAGCGAGCGGTAGGAGCTTGGACTCGGTGACATAACCACTTTATATACCTTTGTTCACTTAACTGTGTTAACTCAAAGAATAAGATGGGCTCTTCAAATAGCAATCCTAGCTGCCAAGCAAAACGCAGCTTTCTCTTGGATGGATTCTAAAGATGTAGTCATTCTACACAGCTACCTCTACTTCCATCATGTTAACATTTTCTCCTTCTGGATAGAAAAAGAAAATGCTAGAGCCTGTAAAGAAAAGAACCCGTGTGTTGCAATGAGAAGACTTATTTTGAAAAGCACCAAGACGTGGCTTTTGTCTTGTTTTGACCTTTCTTCCAAACTTTTATTTTCTTTTGAATAGGTCAGTTTGGCTCATCAGTGGCCTCATACTTCCTCTTCATGAGATGGATGTATGGAGTAAATATGGTTCTCTTTATCCTGACGTTCAGCCTTATCATGTTGCCAGAGGTAAGATTCTGACTTCCAGTTTACAAAACATGCTGAAACAAGCTTCTTCTGCAATCACTCTACTAAAAAAAACTCTTTTCCTTAAGAGTAAGATGACTATCTAGCCACCTACGCTCTTAGAGTCATAGTATTTGTAACCAGGTTAATCTTCAAAATGGTGCCCATGAGCCGCAGGTCCTAATCCTTCTCCAAAGGGTACGTGAGCCTCCTGAAATCATATATGAAATGTGTGTATTGTGTATGTTGAAATGAATATTTCTCTGTGGAAAGATTCCCAAGGTGGTCCCTGTGCACAAATATTAATTGCTCAAGAGGAAGACTTTGACATCTTGGGAGTTCATTTATTTTGCCAAGTTTGCTTTGAAAGAGACATTACTTAATGCAACTCAAGGCATCCAGCTTTTCTATCTGAAGAAACACAAAGTGAGCAAATTTTTCCAGGTATAAAATAAGATACCCCCCCCTCCCCGCCCCATTCCATGGGTCTCTTAAGACCAAGGTCAGTGAGGAGAGTAAAACTGATAGTGGGTCCAGATTGCAGAAGAAGACAAAGCTCTGAGCTGGGGTCGGGGGAGGGGGGAGATTCAATTAACTCAGACCAAGAAGCAACACTGAGGTTGTGGACTTACCCATGAGAAGTTAAATGACTCTGACTTCTTTGGATGCTATCATACAGAAGTTGGGAGGCTTTGTTTAACCTACAAAGGACCTTTCCAGGTACCAGTGTTTCAAAGCCAATGTATTTAATACAGCATTGGCAACAGCCAAAACTAATTGTTTTGAGTGACTTTTTATCCCCATCTTTTAAAATCAAGGCCAGCTTTTATATCAAGCCTCCCCACAAGCATAATACTAATACTACTAGTGCCTTACATGCATAATGAGTTTCAGCTTTTAACAATGCAAAGCACTTAACACTTTCTTTTACTTACTGAGCTTCACAACAAATTTATAAAGTAGACTATAGAAGAGTTTTTCTTTCTCCATTTAAAAAAACATGGAAACTGAATCACATAATGCTTATTAGACTTAGCTAATACCACAGGGTGAGGTTTTTTTTTAAGCTGATCCGGGACGAGGACCCATGATTCTTCTTTTGTAACAAGATTTTGCACCTTATTTTGCTAGTTTTATAATCTTTGAGCTAATTCTGGGGGTTCTATGGCTATCTGGCTCGTAGAAGACAGTAGACATAGATCAGAAATCCTCAGACTCCTAAGGTCATAAGTAGAGTCCATCTCCTAAGCAGAACTTTCAGGCAATGCAGCACAGTGTATGTGTTCATCTATTTCAAGTTAACAACGGCTTTGTTTTTGCTCATCTCTCTAAGGAAATCTGAAACTCCATCACCAGCTACTTTGATGCTCTTCAGTGTCAGATGCAGGGTATACGCGGAGCTTTATCAGCTGCATTTACTCTTTCCCTGCCACAGCATGCTGCTTCCTTGTGGAGGAAATGAAAGGTTGTAGCGAATTCAGTCTAACTTTAGGAAATTGCAGATGCCTAATGTGTAGTGGAGGGAGCTAATATGCGTTCCATTAGGTGTATTCCTAGAACTAGGAAGTGTATTGGTTTGGGATGCTTTTTACAGGTTGTGTTAGGTGTTGAGGTGTATCCTGTTTTCTGGGCATTGATTACGACTCCAGCAAATGAACAAAAGAGGTTGGACTCCCTGCATGCTAACTTTATAGAACCAGCAGAGGGCAGGACTCGTCATCTCCTGCCAACAATGCTACATTTTTCAGGGGCCTCCACCCAGCAGCCTCACTCAGCATTCCTCTGATGCATTTGCCCTTTTGCCCAAAGTTCCTGTGTCACTGTACAAACTGGAGACCCTGGTCTTCTCCGTTTTCTGTGGCCTCCAACTCTGGGGAAAGATAGTCTGAGTAGAACCCACCCTCTGTTCTGTTCAGTCTCAGGAAGCCAGAGGGGCTGCTGTGGAAGCCATGCAGTTTGTGTGGAGAGAAGGAGCAGGGGCTGATTTGCAGCCCTTGCCTAGTCAAGTTCTGCACCCAAATTTCCATCCACATTCATCCTCCTCCCTTGGCCCCAGCCCCAGGGAAGGGATGTTTTCATGTCTCACAAGAAGCAGCATCTGCTTGGCCAACCGTGTGTCTGCCCTGGGGCTAGAGGGGTGGGTTTTTTTTTTTTCCAGTTTTCAGTAGTGCTCCTAGTATGACCCTACTCTTGTCCCGTCTCTGGCTGGCTCTGCCCTTAATCATATCTCTTTAATCTGGTAGCACAAGATCGGGGAGGTAAACCTGAATCAGTGGTGAAGCAGATATGACAGTCAGGGTATAGTCTTCCCGCCTAGTTGACACCCTCTAATGGTATGAGTGATGCTCTTTACTCCTCTCTTCCTTCACATGAAGGAGAGACTCTCCCTCCACCCCACCCCTGAGGGGTATTCCCATATGAAGAAGTGCTTAGTACGGTTTTCTTGAACACTATAATCCCCAAAAGGCCACCTCTCTCCTTTCCAGACCTCCTAAATGAGACCAGTTTAGAGGTGGTGGTGGGTAGTCGGGTTCCAGCAAGCCCTGAGCAACGTGGTTGGCTCCACTGCTGGTGGTCTGCGGAAGTCAGAATGCAGGGTCCTTAGCATTCCCTTTGTGCTTAACTCTGGATTTCGTAGTCGATTCCCAGAAAATGGGACCCCACATAGAGACCCACAGAGTCCCCATGAAAAAGTTTCAGAAGTGCTTTTAAACAAAACTGTTTGTGATCACATGTGTGCCTCAGACTTTGTTTCCAATTGTTAACTGCTTTCTTTGTTTCTCCATGTAGTACCTCTGGGGTTTGCCATATGGCAGTTTACCTAGGAAAACGGTTCCCAGAGCTGAAGAGGCATCAGCAGCCAACTTTGGTGTGTTGTATGACTTCAATGTAAGTGATTCCACACAGCTGTGTTCATAAGAGGACAGATTTTTCCATATTCTGAAACTCCGTGGCCTCCTCTTCTGAGGCCAGATGAAGGTCTAAGAGAGATGTCTCTGCCCGCTTAAAAAAAAAAAAAAGAAAAAACAAAAAAAGAAAGAAAAAGTAAATAGGGTTTGGGAATGTGATAATATGATTAAATGGGAATATAGACTATTAAATGAAGGTGAGCTCAGAGTTCAAAGACTTCACGTGAATATTATTATCTCTGACTTTGAAAAAGGACAAAGGAAGAGTTTGCAAATGTGCTTTTTGGAAAATCTTGTTGAATTCTTCGGGCTTTGATATTTCATATTAACTTCTTCACCTCCTAAACAAATCTATTTAGCATTACTGAATAGTCAATACTAAATAAAGCTAAATAGTAAGTACTAAACAATACTAAATTCTAACTTCTGTATAATATGAAAATAAGCATCACTTGATCGTGGTACCCAAATGAGCGTTATTCCATGGTAGCACTAGAATGAATATTACACTTCGAGCTCCCCTAGGTGGGGATTATTGTCATGGCAGGGACTCATTTCTGCCCATTGAAAAATCATTTTGGAGTGTGATTCAATTCTGTGACAACAATTCAATTCCACACATTCTTTTTAAAATACTGGCCAGATTAGAGATGTTTGGAAATGTATAGGATGAGAAAGTAGCACAGTGGAGATTGGGGAATTAGTAATTCAGGAATTTTTAAAAAGTAGAAAATGAGAATAAAATTTTATGTAGACCGGGGAATGAAGGAAGGAGAGAGACAATAAAGTCTTCAGGTTTATAGAATTAATATGCATATATTTCACAGATGTTTTGAATTCTACCCTCAACCTCTCTAAATCGTGAGCTTCCTAAAGAGCAGCTTACATCTGCTGCATCTTCTTTGAAGCCCTTAACATAATAATCAACCAATAGAGGCTTAATGAATCTTGTTGACTGGGAATCCTGAGCAAGGGGGAGGATTTGTAGAGCATTGAGATAAGAACCAAAGAAATTTATGTGAGCAGTACCAGCAAATGTAAACTTTAGGAAAGGTTCTCAGGCTCTGAGTAAACAAGGCAGCTATAGAATAAGCATAAGGCAGAGCGGCAGCCCCAACTTGGTGGCCTTTGGAATCTTAAATCACACCCGTCAGTTGGAAGTTTCATTTCCAGTCAACATTTATTTATGGAATATAAACAGGCACTGGTTTTACAAAGATGAATGTGACATGGCTCTTGACCTCAAGGTAGTCATGACAGTAGATGAAAGATGCATAGGCAACTAGTATACAGTGTGTTCCACACTTAGTAAAACGATGGGAAAAAAAAAATACTGGGGAGCCCTGAGGAAGCGGTTGTCAATTTTGCTAGGGTGTCTGGGTTTCAGAGTGGAGATAGCCTCTGAGTTAGATTTTACTTCTTTTATTTCTTCTTTCTATCACTTCATCTTCTTCCGTCTCTCTATCTTTATCTCTCTCTCCTTCCCCCCATTTACATTTCAAATAATTTATTACTATGTACCCCCCACCCTATTTTTATTTCTCATTCTCTTCCTCTGATTAGTTAAATAATAAGCTTCCAGTCTGGTTAATAAGGAAAATAACTAATAATATTATTGGCATCTTCTGTTGTTTTAGTCATATCAGAGAAAGGAAGAACTAAAAATATGAACAAAAGGCCTTTTGGCTTTTAAACATATTTTTGAAGTTTCTACACTTATAAATTTGTCAAGTAACTGAAATAAAAAGTTTTGCAAACAGTGTCCCTTTGAGATTTTAAAGGTATTAATAACTTGAGGAAGACAAAGAGGAAGGTGGCACTAAGAGAGCTGCTAAGGGGTGTACCAGAAGGTCTAGGAGGTGAATACAGGAGGAAACTAGGGGAAAGGTTTGGGCAGTGAGTGTGCTCACCAAGATTTTATTATTGCCCTCGACAGCTCTCATGTCCAGTTTGGTGAAATACTATTTACAATGGATAGAAGAAGATGGAAACAGGAGTATCCTATGATACTCACTTTCCTTTATAACTCTAGGCCAGCCTAGAAATTATTCTAAGACAATGAGAGATTATTAAAAGATCAAGAAAGAGTCATTAAAGTGATATTATTCACTTATTTCTTTTTTAATTTTTCTGTGTACTGTGATCACTCGATTATTTGACATATCACAAAATAAGAGTTTTAAGAGAGTGCCCTTAGATCTTCTATCCCATGTCCCACATTATAAAGTTAGGGAAACTTTGAGTCTCAGAATCATTTTTTAAGGTCTTATGGCTAATAAAAGCCTCCTAATCTAGTGTTCTTTCTATGTCTTGTATCACATCAGTAATTTTTCTGTCATAATTTCCAACATCCTTCTCACTGACAGTTTCTGGAACACAGGCTGACTCCATTTAATGCTATATCTCACAAGGGGAGAAGGGGTTGAAGCAGTTGGATCCCATTTCCACCTTTCATAATAAACATGCAATTCCTAAATTAGCTTCTCAAATAGAAAGTTTTAGTATTTACCCTTTTGCCTGAATTCTTTACTTGCTTCTTAGAACAATTACCTCATAGAGATGCCCACTCTGTATTATAAGATGATCTAAACAGACAGCCCAGTATTTCATCTATCACAGCACCATGGAGGAAGCCATTGTCCAGATGTCCTTGAGATCCCTGGAAACTCAGAATTCTATACTTCCAAAGAGCCCAGAGATGCCAGAGAAAAAGACATGTTTCAGGCCCAGGGTAGAGATGACTGGTGCCTAAATGATCTAATTGGAACATGAGCTGGTTTTTTGCATCTAAGAAGATTAATGTACCAGCTTAGCTAAGCAATGCCATATAGATGCTGGTGAAGAGAAGCAGAATCAATTTATAGGACACTGTAAAATAGATGCAAGCATGACCTCTTGTGGTAGAAGAGCCTATAGGTTGGGAAGGATCAGAAAACCTTTCGGCTGTAGGTGACAAGGTTGTGCAGGGGGAGCTGCTTCTCTGTTGAGTTCATATTAGAACCTTGGAACTTCTCTCTGGACCCTCTCCCCTGGAAGTATCCCCTTGGAGCTCAGTGCTCTGTCACCTATAAGCATGTATCATAATTCATCCAAATTCCCTTTAATTAATAGCAGACAAGTACCATGTGATATATGCAAGGTCAGCCAGTCTTATGGCCTCTCAAGGTCACCATTTACAAAGCACAATATTATTTATTTATTTATTTTTAATTGAATACCTAGGGATGGGTCTTACTGAACAGGAAGAGAGTATGTTTTATTAAAATAATAAGAAATAGGGAGATTGTCTAATGTGCATGTTATGAATCAAATTGGCAGAAGTAGTATTATTTGAAGCAGTAGAATTAGAATGAGTTTAAGCCAGTAAGAAGAGCATGTCTTTCAGATGAATGGATAAAGCAGATGTGGCACATATATACAATGGAATATTACTCAGCCATAAAAAGAAACAAAATTGAGTTATTTGTAGTGAGGTGGATGGACCTAGAGTCTGTCATACAGAGTGAAGTAAGTCAGAAAGAGAAAAGCAAATACCGTATGCTAACGCATGTATATGGAATCTAAAAAAAAAAAAAAAAATGCTACTGATGAACCTAGTGGTGAGGCAGTAATAAAGATGTAGACATAGAGAATGGACTTGAGGACGTGGGGTGGGGAGAGGGAAGCTGGGGCAAAGTGAGAGTAGCATCGACATATATACATTACCAAATGTAAAATAGTTAGCTAGTGGGAAGCAGCTGCATAGCACAGGGAGAACAGCTTGGTGCTTTGCAATAACCTAGAGAGGTGGGTTAGGGAGGGTAGGAGGGAGGCTCAAAGGGAGGGGATATGGGGATATGTGTACACATATGACTGATTCACTTTGTTGTACAACAGAAACTAACACAGCATTGCGAAGCAATTATACTCCAATAAATATGTATTAAAAAAAAAGAAGAAGAGGATGTCTTTGTTGGCAGGCTATTTGGAGACATGAGAATGATGTAGGAATGATAAAGAGGAAGAGACTGTAGAGCTTTGGTATTCTCGTAAGGGAGAGAGGGAGGAACTGAGGTGGAATTTGGAATGAGCTTGAGCTGATATCAGACAGTGAGATCATATGGGTAAAGATTTGAGTTGTGAATAAAGGGAAATGCATTTAGCTTTCCAGCTTGAGAGCATTTTGTACATTGCATATTGAGATAAATGGTGAGTCAACTTTGCCTCCCCTTTTCCCCTGGTCATCATAGATATGGGAGGTGGGGGGAAGCCCTAGAAAGGGAGGAGAGGAGAGTTAACACCCATTCTGTGTTAAGCAGGCACATACATTAAATTTTATCTTCATGACAGCCCTTTAAGAGGAAGATCAGTAATCTTTTCAGAGTTGAGGGGATTGGAACTCAGAGAGGTTAGTTTCCCAAAGACAGCACAGATAATGAAAGGAGACATTGAAATTTAAACTACAAGGTGGCTGACTCCAATGAAAAATTGTTTGTTGTACTCTAACATATCACCCCAAGCCTATTCCTTCTGCCCACTTTTGCCACATCTCATTCTTGAGGTCTGTCTTCAGAGGAGACTGTCACAGTCTAAAGGTTGACAAACAGCCGTTCAGTTCCTTATTTTATTGGCATCAATGGTTCTTTTAAGTAGTGATATTCCAAAGCGAGAGCGTCCTCTCTCAGGTAGTCTCAGTTCTCTAAGTTCTTTCATCTCTTATTGTACCGGCCACATTTAGAAGAGATATTTTTGTGATTCACATATGGAATGGTACATCTTTTCTTTAGGAATATTTCAGTAGTTCAAATATGTCCTTGTTTTCAGGGAGCTCCCCTTTTCAAAACTGAGGTAAAATTGACTTACAACATTATATTCGTTTCAGTTGTACAACGTAATGATTTGATATTTGTATATATTGCAAAATGGTCATCACAATAAGTCTAGTTAGCATCTGTTACTGTAGTGAGTGGCCTCATGAGTTTTATGGGTGAAAATGGGAAGATAATGAAAATATCCAAGTTTCTGGCTGGGGTAACTGGGTAGGTTGGTGGATCATTCCCTGAAATAGGAGGAACAAACAGCTTTGGAAGAACTTCTTTTTTTTAATGTTTATTTATTTATTTATTTTCTTATTAGTCGTACTTTTTTTTTTTAACATCTTTATTGGAGTATAATTGCTTTACAATGGTGTGTTAGTTTCTGCTTTATAACAAAGTGAATCAGTTATACATATACATATGTTCCCATATCTCTTCTCTCTTGCATCTCACTCCCTCCCACCCTCCCTATCCCACCCCTCTAGGTGGTTACAAAGCACCGAGCTGATCTCCCTGTGCTATGCGGCTGCTTCCCACTAGCTATCTGCTTTACGTTTGGTAGTGTATATATGTCCATGCCACTCTCTCACTTTGTCACAGCTTACCCTTCCCCCTCCCCATATCCTCAAGTCCATTCTCTAGTAGGTCTGTGTCTTTATTCCTTTCTTACTCCTAGGTTCTTCATGACATTTTTTTTTGTCTTAGATTCCATATATATGTGTTAGCATACAGTATTTGTTTTTCTCTTTCTGACTTACTTCACTCTGTATGACAGACTCTAGGCCCATCTACCTCACTACAAATAACTCAATTTCATTTCTTTTTATGGCTGAGTAATATTCCATTGTATATATGTGCCACATCTTCTTTATCCATTCATCTGATCATGGACACTTAGGTTGCTTCCATCTCCTGGCTATTGTAAATAGAGCTGCAATGAACATTTTGGTACATGACTCTTTTTGAATTATGGTTTTCTCAGGGTATATGCCCAGTAATGGGATTGCTGGGTCATATGGTAGTTCTATTTGTAGTTTTTTAAGGAACCTCCATACTGTTCTCCATAGTGGCTGTACCAATTCACATTCCCACCAGCAGTGCAAGAGTGTTCCCTTTGCTCCACACCCTCTCCAGCATTTATTGTTTCTAGATTTTTTGATGATGGCCATTCTGACCGGTGTGAGATGATATCTCATTGTAGTTTTGATTTGCATTTCTCTAATGATTAATGAAGTTGAGCATTCTTTCATGTGTTTGTTGGCAATCTGTATATCTTCTTTGGAGAAATGTCTGTGTAGGTCTTCTGCCCATTTTTGGATTGGGTTGTTTGTTTTTTTGTTATTGAGCTGCATGAGCTGCTTGTAAATTTTGGAGATTAATCCTTTGTCAGTTGCTTCATTTGAAATATTTTCTCCCATTCTGAGGGTTGTCTTTTGGTCTTGTTTATGGTTTCCTTTGCTGTGCAAAAGCTTTGAAGTTTCATTAGGTCCCATTTGTTTATGTTTGTTTTTATTTCCATTTCTCTAGGAGGTGGGTCAAAAAGGATCTTGCTGTGATTTATGTCACACAGTGTTCTGCCTATGTTTTCCTCTAAGAGTTTGATAGTTTCTGGCCTTACATTTAGGTCTTTAATCCATTTTGAGCTTATTTTTGTGTATGGTGTTAAGGAGTGTTCTAATCTCATACTTTTACATGTACCTGTCCAGTTTTCCCAGCACCACTTATTGAAGAGGCTGTCTTTTCTCCACTGTATATTCTTGCCTCCTTTATCAAAGATAAGGTGACCATATGTGCATGGGTTTATCTCTGGGCTTTCTATCCTGTTCCATTGATCTATCTTTCTGTTTTTGTGCCAGTACCATACTGTCTTGATTACTGTAGCTTTGTAGTACAGTCTGAAGTCAGGGAGCCTGATTCCTCCAGCTCCATTTTTTGTTCTCAAGATTGCTTTGGCTATTCGCGGTCTTTTGTGTTTCCATACAAATTGTGAAATTTTTTGTTCTAGTTCTGTGAAAAATGCCAGTGGTAGTTTGATAGGGATTGCATTGAATCTGTACATTGCTTTGGGTAGTAAAATCATTTTCACAATGTTGATTCTTCCAATCCAAGAACATGGCATATCTCTCCATCTATTTGTATCATCTTTAATTTCTTTCATCAGTGTCTTATAATTTTCTGCATACAGGTCTTTTGTCTCCTTAGGTACGTTTATTCCTAGATATTTTATTCTTTTTCTTGCAATGGTAAATGGGAGTGTTTTCTTAATTTCACTTTCAGATTTTTCATCATTAGTGTATAGGAATGCCAGAAATTTCTGTGCATTAATTTTGTATCCTGCTTCTTTACCAAATTCTTGATTAGCTCTAGTAGTTTGCTGGTAGCATCTTTAGGATTCTCTATGTATAGTATCATGTCATCTGCAAACAGTGACAGCTTTACTTCTTCTTTTCTGATTTGGATTCCTTTTATTTTCTTTTCTTCTCTGATTGCTGTGGCTAAAACTTCCAAAACTATGTTGAATAACAGTGGTGAGGGCTTCCCTGGTGGCACAGTGGTTGAGAGTCTGCCTGCCAAAGCAGGGGCCACGGGTTCGTGTCCTGGTCTGGGAAGATCCCACATGCCACGGAGCGGCTGGGACCGTGAGCCATAGCTGCTGAGCCTGCGCATTTGGAGCCTGTGCTCTGCAATGGGAGAGGCCACAACACTGAGAGGCCCGCCTACTGAAAAAAAAAAAAAGTGGTGAGAGTGGGCAACCTTTTCTTGTTCCTGATCTTAGTGGAAATGGTTTCAGTTTTTCACCATTGAGGACGATGTTGGCTGTGGGTTTGTCATATATGGCCTTTATTACGTTGAGGAACGTTCCCTCTATGCCTACTTTCTGCAGCGTTTTTATCATACATGGGTGTTGAATTTTGTCGAAAGCTTTCTCTGCATCTATTGAGATGATCATATGGTTTTTCTCTGTCAATTTGTTAATATGGTGTATCATGTTGATTGATTTGCATATATTGAAGAATCCTTGCATTCCTGGGATAAACCCCACTTGATCATGGTGTACGATCCTTTTAATGTGCTGTTGGATTCTGTTTGCTAGTATTTTGTTGAGGATTTTTGCATCTATGTTCATCAGGGATATTGGCCTATAGTTTTCTTTCTTTGTGACATCTTTGTCTTGTTTTGGTATCAGGGTGATGGTGGCCTCGTAGAATGAGTTTGGGAATGTTCCTCCCTCTGCTATATTTTGGAAGAGTTTGAGAAGGATAGGTGTTAGCTCTTCTCTAAATGTTTGATAGAATTCGCCTGTGAAGCCATCTGGTCCCGGGCTTTTGTTTGTTGGAAGATTTTTAATCACAGTTTCAATTTCATTACTTGTGATTGGTCTGTTCATATTTTCTGTTTCTTCCTGGTTCAGTCTTGGAAGGTTATACTTTTCTAAGAATTTGTCCATTTCTTCCAGGTTGTCCATTTTATTGGCATAGAGTTGCTTATAGTCGTCTGTTAGGATGCTTTGTATATCTGCGGTACCTGTTGTGACTTCTTTTTCATTTCTAATTTCATTGATTTGAGTCCTCTTCCTCTTTTTCTTGATGAGTCTGGCTAATGATTTATCAATTTTGTTTATCTTCTCAAAGAACCAGCTTTTAGTTTTATTGATCTTTGCTATTGTTCTCTTTGTTTCTATTTCATTTATTTCTGCTCTGATCTTTATGATTTCTTTCCTTCTGCTAACTTTGGGTTTTGTTTGTTCTTTTTTCTCTAGTTCCTTTACCTGTAAGGTTAGATTGTTTACTTGAGATTTTTCTTTTTTCTTGAGGTAGGCTTGTATAGCTATAAACTTCCCTCTTAGAACTGCTTTTGCTGCATCCCATATGTTTTGGATTGTCGTGTTTTCATTGTCCTTTGTCTCTAGGTTTTTTTTCATTTCCTCTGTGATCTCTTGGTTATTTAGTAACATCTCATTTAGCCTCCATGTTTTTGTGTATTTTACAGTATTTTTTCCTGTAAGTGATATCTAGTCTCATAGCGCTATGGTCAGAAAAGATGCTTGATATGATTTCAATTTTCTTAAATTTTACTGAGGCTTGATTTGTGACCCAAGATATGATCTATCCTGGAGAATGTTCCATGCGCATATGAGAAGAAAGTGTAATCTGCTGTTTTTGGATGGAATGTCCTATAAATATCAATTAAATCTATCTCATCTATTGTGTCATTTAAAGCTTCTGTTTCCTTATTAATTTTCCTTTTGGATGATCTGTCCATTGGTGTAAGTGAGGTGTTAAAGTCCCCCACTATTATTGTGTTACTGTCGATTTCCTCTTTTAGAGCTGTTAGCAGTTACCTTATGTATTGAGGTGCTCCTATGTTGGGTGCATATATATTTATAATTGTTATATCTTCTTGGATTGATCCCTTGATCATTATGTAGTGTCCTTCCTTGTCTCTTGTAACATTCTTTATTTTAAAGTCTATTTTATCTGATATGAGTATTGCTACTCCAGCTTTCTTTGAATTTCCATTTGCATGGAATATCTTTTTCCATCCCCTCACTTTCAGTCTGTATGTGTCCCTAGGTCTGAAGTGGGTCTCTTTTACACAGCATATATATGGGTCTTGTTTTTGTATCCATTCAGCAAGCCTGTGTCTTTTGGTTGGAGCATTTAATCCATCGACGTTTAAGGTAATTATTGATATGTATGTTCTTATTACCATTTTCTTAATTGTTTTGGGTTTGTTTTTGTAGGTCCTTTTCTTCTCTTGTGTTTCCCACTTAGAGAAGTTCCTTTAGCATTTGTTGTAGAGCTGGTTTGGTGGTGCTGAATTCTCTTAGCTTTTGCCTGTCTGTTAAGCATTTGATTTCTCCATCAAATCTGAATGAGATCCTTCCTGGGTAGAGTAATCTTGGTTGTAGTTTCTTCTGTTTCATCACTTTAAGTATATCATGCCACTCCCTTCTGGCTTGTAGAGTTTCTGCTGGGAAATCAGCTGTTAACCTTATGGGAGTTCCCATGTATGTTGTCATTTTTCCCTTGCTGCTTTCAATAATTTTTTTTTGTCTTTAATTTTTGCCAGTTTGATTGTTATGTGTCTCGGTATGTTTCTCCTTGGGTTTAGAGTCCTGTATGGGACTCTCTGCGCTTCCTGGACTTGGGTGGCTATTTCCTTTCCCATGTTAGGGAAGTTTTTGACTATAATCTCTTCAGATATTTTCTCGGGTCCTTTCTCTCTCTCTTCTCCTTCTGGGACCCCTATAATGCAAATGTTGTTGTGTTTAATGTTGTCCCAGAGGTCTCTTAAGCTGTCTTCATTTCTTTTCTTTCTTTTTTCTTTATTCTGTTCCACAGCAGTGAATTCCACGATTTTGTCTTCCAGGTCACTTATCCATTCTTCTGCCTCAGTTATTCTGCTATTGATTCCTTCTAGTGTATTTTTCATTTCAGTTATTGTATTGCTCATCTCTGTTTGTTTGTTCTTTAATTCTTCCACGTCTTTGCTAAACATTTCTTGCATCTTCTTGGTCTTTGCCGCCATTGTTTTTCTGAGGTCCTGGATCATCTTCACTATCATTATTCTGAATTGTTTTTCTGGAAGATTGCCTATCTCCATTTCATTTAGTTGTTTTTCTGGAGTTTTGTCTTGTTCATTCGTCTGGTCCATAGCCCTCTGCCTTTTCATCTTGTCTGTCTTTCTGTGAATATGGTTTTTGTTCCACAGGATGCAGGATTGTAGTTCTTCTTGCTTCTCTGGGAGAATTTTTAAAATGTAATGAGTTCAAGGTTCTTGTGGAACATCCAAGTGGAATGAGATGTGTAATGGGTATTGGGCATATGGTCTAGAATTCCCACCATTAGTGTCAGTTATGGATCATGGCACAAAAGGCAAACAGAAGTTTTCTTTACAGAAGCCAGCATGGTTAAAAAGGCAGTGTGGCATAATGAAAAGAACTCAGTCATGGGATTTAGACAGATTTGGATTTGAATCCTACCACATACTACCTGTGTGATATTAGACAACCACTCTGAGCCTTTTATGCATGGATGGGCACCAAAAAAAACTGTCTACTTCACAGCTTTTTGAAGGCCAGAGTTCACTGCCTAGGGTCCCATAGACAGGTAGAAGTTCATTCCCTCTACTGAAAATGAGAGGATCTGTGAAGGCTCAGCCCAGCTTCATTGTAATCTGCATGCTTCCTAGCCTAGAACCGTATAACATCAGTTTTATAACTCTAGATCTGGGTTGGAGCAAAAGGAAGAGAAACTCGGAGGCGAGCAAAGCATTAGATGGAACTTGGCAAGTCTGGTTGGAGAGAAGGAGGGTGGCCGGGGGCTGGATCTCAGCATGTACCACATAAGTGCCAGGCTGGCTGCTATTCTTATAAAGTTGGTCGAGGTTTGTTTTGGGTGTTGTTAGCCATTTCACTCCTTGCTTCTCTCCCAGGTCCCGAGCGTATCAGAATTTAAATGACGTCATTCCCTATCTTTCATCCACACTTGAAGCTTTCTTTAACACTAAGGTATAAATGACTGATAACAGTTCAGAGAAAAGTAGAAATATACTCCTACTAGTGTGGTACTACTTCCCTTTCACATACCCTCAGCAGTCACAGTTCACAAGTTATAGCTTCCTTTCCTACTAGTTCTGACTTAACGATTTTTTTTCAAAATAATGGTCTGACAGTTACTACAAACTAAAAAGGCTTACTAAGGATGATGAAACTCATTTACCATCATGGGGATAGAATGTTGTCTTTCACAGTGAGTATCTATTTGTAGTGAGAAACACCAAAGGGGTGGAACTCTAATATCATTTCAGGTGACACATACTTATAAAGGGGACATTTGCATGCAGAACTTTTTCTAGGGGCCTCTGTAATCCAGTCTCCCACTCCATCTGTGTATAGTATTTGGCAAATAAGTTCTCGATAAAAGTTAGTTAGATAAATAAATACATGAGTTGATTCCTAGCGACTGCAACATCAAAGCATTCTCATAGATGTGTGTCGATTTCTGTGGACTAGACCAGCTGCAGCATTCAAACAGAAATTAGAGTCTTGGTAGACAGTGTGCAAGCATGGAACCTAGAGTTGGACAGGAATTTTCTGTGCTCATTTGAAACTTGGCTCTGACTGTGGTTTCTCTGTCACAGATTTTGGGATGGGAGAGTGCTCCCACAGGGAAAGCCATGTGCGCTGACATGGAAACCGAATGGAACCTTGGCTAGGCTAGGAGTCGTTGCTATTTTAGTCACTTCCAGATGTCTGCTATTGGAGTTTTAAGGGAAAGGGAAAGATGTGTGGCGTGTGGTGGGCCACAGGGTGGAAGGGGAGGGGGAGACCTCTTTTAAGCCTTTCATTGTGTTTAAAACCACCCCTCAATATGCTACTGAGATGGATTGGATAAGACTTTTAAAAATTGTGCACTTCAACAGTACCTCCTCTTTTGTTTACATGCTTCACTGCATATGTAGAAATAGACCAACTGAAGAAACCTTTGCGAAGTAATCAGGATTCCAAAAAAGGGCTCTTACCCGCATTGGTTGTGATCTAATATTTATTGAGTGCAGCCATTGAACATAGGCTGAATGACACATACACCAGGTGAGTTAGCTGCCCCAGAAGCTACTGTGCTAACCTAACAAGCCCACCAGATGTTTGTTACATATCTACTTTCTCCTTTCATGTTATTTTGGAGGTGGCTTTTAATCCCAATACTGTCATTATGAATTAGAAAAAGAAGTCAGGTTGTAATGTTTATGTATGTGAAGATGAGGCCCTTTGAAATCTTTTCAAAAGGGGTGTCTAGATCCTTTCCAGGAGGTCCTGGCACCCACTCTGAACCAATCCAGGGGTCCAGGGACTTCTTGTTTCTTTGTTTTGCTGGGTAGATATGGCATTAGTATGATGCAAGTCCTGGTAGGCAAAGAAAGCATAGGAGAAGCAGTATAGCACAGTGGTTAAGCATATGGATTTGAATTAGACAGACCCTGTTCAGGTTCAGACTCTGTCACGTACTAGCTATGTGAACATGGACAAGTTACTTAACTTCTTTAAAGCTCAGTTTCTTCATCTGTAAAATAGGTGTAGAGCTATTGAGTCTTTTTCAGGTGGGGAAGTGATGGTAAATAACACCCCCTACCTTGTCGACCCAGGTTGTGAGCTAACCAGAAATAAGACAAAGGGTTAGACAGATGGAGGTCAGCATGACATCTTTATTATTGTTAACACTGATATTAAAGAATATGGCATCTTTTTATGGGCAAGTGGGCTTCAGAGGCAGACCTTCCTACCCAGCAGTCCTAGACCAGGACAGGATGCCCCTCACAGGGGCAGAGCACAGCATGGGATCTCAAAGGAGGAGGAAGAGTGGTGCCCCACATCATCCCCATTCCTCACCCATGCTCTACTGTCAGATGAGTCTCTCCTCCCTGGGGTTAGTATGAGGCAGTGGAGAGGGGCTGGGAGTTTTACAGTTACAGTTTTTCTCTACATGGCAAGTAACAAGTGTAGAGGAAAACGATTGCCCCTAACGGCAGCCGCTTCAAGAGAGTTCTTGTGAGGATTCTGTAAGAAGAAGTAAGGTGTTCAGCACATGCTACCGGCTCAAAAAAAATTATTGATTGATATTATTACTGCAATTATCTTCTCACTTCACAAAGCATAGTCGTTTTAAGTTATTGTCAGAGAGATGAAATCAGAGAGAAGCTGGGGAAGTGGATATATAGTAATACAGAAACAGTGCTGCCAAGCTAAGAGTGAAGGACACAGTGAATGAGAGAAGGAGAGGAAGATGAAGACTATTATAAGGGAAGCAACATCAAAATATGCCATGTTCTGTGTATAGAGAGCAGTTACTCAGGTGGCCTTGGAAGATGGTGATTCCAACCCTGGCAGATAATTTTTGGGAAACAGCATGTAATTTCATGAATAAACATGCTTGTTAGGGGATAATAGTCTTGATGAATGGAAGGTTGTGCATATTGGTTCCAATGTCATCTCACCTGCTCCTTGTTTTTGCTAAGTGTGAGCTGAGATGTGGCCTCTGTGGCTTATGAAGAACCAATGTAACTGTGGCTCAGGTGACTGGAAGTGGAAACCTGCCATGACACTTTGAGGAAGCACATTTCAGATCCTCCCCCCAATATTAAGCAGGCTCTTAAAATTGTAAATTTAATGACACCATGAAGTGTGTTTTGATATTTCAATCAGTGGGCATTTCACGGTAATGGCTCCACAGCTGAGCAAGCCTATAGTTGGTTAAAAATTTGACCTATTTAGAAGTCCCTGAATTTCAAGTAAACCAAGAGACTGTCAATCAATGTGGAAGCTGAAACAGTCACTCCATGAAGCAAAACAATAGGGCTCACGTCAGAGCCATCTCCCAAGTTTGAAAATTAATGTCATTTTGTTATTCCTCTTAGAAGTCGATCTTTTTTCTTTGAGTTGCTCTTCACAGCATCTGTTAAGTGACTTTGTTGTTGGATTTTAGGGATTGGCTCAATATTCCGTCCTCTTTTATGGCTATTACGACAATAAACGAACAATTGGATGGATGAATTTCAGACTGCCGCTATCCTATTTTCTGGTGGGGATCATGTGCATTGGATACAGCTTTCTGGTTGTCCTTAAAGAGTAAGTTTCATTGGTCTCTTGGGAAGCAAGCATTGATTTCTGGAATCAAATGGAAAAATTAACTTGAGAATTGGATTTTTTTTTTCCGTTTCATGTCTAGAGAATGCAGAGTATTTAAGAGATAAAATATGGTTTTAATACCTACACTAATGTTAGACTATTACATCTCCCAAACAAAAGGGTTGAACACAAGTGCAGGACTTTGATCATCTCACTGGGTCACAGTGATGGTTGCATGCCTATCCTGTGGTTAAGCATATTTTAAAGTTGTGCTTTTTTGTACTTTAAGGTGTGAATCAATGTTTCAAACAAGACAGGGAAGCAGCTGCTGACCCCTCTTTTTGCATACAGAGAGGTTTGTGAGTTGCAGAATCAGCTCAATAGACAGAATCTGTTGTTCTCTGTTCATTAAAACAAACAAACAAACAAACCCAGAATAATCACTCATCCAAAAAATTTCAGCTGTGTAAGACAGCAAAAACAAACGGCCCTCAACGAGACCGTCATGATCAACTATATAGTCATGTTTTATTTTTGAAGAGGATTTATTAGAGCATGGAAAAGAATTTCATTGGGGAACTGATGAAACTGCAGCTCATCCTTTCTCCCTGTCTGAAATATATTTTTAAAACCTCACTTGAAGACACTGCAGAAATCTAGCACAGTCATTTAGGGCTATAAATAATATGAATAATCCATCCTTTAGCTAATTTTCTGAACCAGTTTAGCAGGTGTTGAAACATCTCAATTAAAGTCTTCACCCTTTTATTTAACTATGCACAAGGTAAATTGGCCTTTTGCTTCATTGCAGGGAAGGACCTCTACCTGAGGGTCCAAGTCCTCTTGAGCAGGAGCTTTCTGGAACAGTCTTTGGCATGCTTTGTGTCCTGTCCCTGCCAAACTTATTGGTTCCTCCGGAGAAAACTATTATGCTTAGTTTTTAAGCCCTTTCAGGACTAGGCCTTAATGGAGATTCCATATCCAAATTCTTTATCTAGTTGTCCAAGTGTAACCAGAGACCCTAAGTATGTAAAGTATCTGTCTACCTGATCAAGTACTACCACGTTCCAAAAACTCTAAGATATTTCTAGTCTTTTGGCCATTTTGATTTGGCAGGACTAAAGTCAAGGGTACAGTTACATTACAGAGGCCTTGTGAGTATCGTTTCCATATTGGTCCTTTAGTCTCCATAGTCACTGAAGAAAGCATGTCTATGGATGTCCAAGTCCTCAGCTTCTTTTAGTGACTGTGCAGAGGCTACATACCCTAGTGGGCTCTTGAGCCGTTCTTCATGGAATCAAATACCAGCTCTAGCCCATTCTAAAAGAACTTTGACAAATTGTTCAACTGCTCTATTTTCCCGTTTCTAATAGAGGTCTAATGACACCTTGATGTTAGGATGGCTATGAGGACAAAATGAGTCAGTACATGCAAACACTTAGAACATAGTTGGCATACGGTGATTGACAAATGTTAACTGTTTTATTAGGATTATAATTCATAGGCTTATTGAAAAACCAAACAAAGCCAACATGGTAGGAATTGAGGTCATATGATAACCCCAGCAGTAGGGTAGTCACATATGGTTATGTAGTTATACATTAATAGATTTGCACATTTATTATAATAATTTTCTGGCAGATGAGTGTAAAGCATCTAGAACAGCATTATGCAAAGAACTATAAGACAAGGTACATATAATTTAAAATATTCTAGTAACTATATTAAACAAATACATAGGTGGAATATATTTTAATAATATATTTTATTTAACTCAATATATTGAAAGTATTCCTTCAACATATAATCAATCTAAAATTATTATTGAGATATTCTCTGTCTTTTTTGGTACAAAGTCTTTGAAATTTTATGTATGTTTCACACTAGTTGCATTTCAAGTGCTCAGTAACCACATATTGCTAGTAGCGAACTTATTAGCTAGTGCAGCTCTGCAGGAAATGGCAGCTTTTCCTATTAGCTCAAAGATGCCATTTAGGATAGCTGTAGGGCACAAATTCTACATTTTCCCCCTCAAAGTCATCCATGTTATGCCACCCAAACCAGCCTGATTTTGGTCCCTCCCTCCGGCAGGGGACCTTTGGTTGTTCATTACCAGATTGGCAAGTAGTTTAAGTTCACTGGCCTATATGGCAAGACAATTCCAAAGCAATTTATGACTCCTACCCCACTCCTAACCCTGGGGGCAAGGCTTGGTAGAACAACTGATGAGATATAAATGATTGTTCAGAATCTTATATCATCTATTTCCCCCACCACTGGCCCCAAACAAATACATTCTTGGAATAAACGTGAGTGGCTTTATGGGATACATGACTCAAATAAAGGGAAACTAAAACTGAATACTGACATCAACTAGGCAACTGGTGGACTTTGCCCTCTTGCCCATATTCTTTGTCTTCAGCATCCTCATCCATAAAAGGGAAGCAAATATCTATATTTGATTAATAAATAGGGAAATTGGAAGGAAAATTAGATATCCAAGAAAGCACTTTTCGATTTTAAGATAGGGTGACTAACTTTGTTGACCCAGGACTCTCCTGGCTTTAGCATTGAATCTTGTGCCCTGGAAACCTACTTAGTCCCTGGCAAAGCAAAACTTCCATCATTCCTTGCAAATTGTATGTTGAGGTAGCTTCTCAAAGATATAGTTGTTCAAAACTATAACCCCCTTGAAAAAGGAGGAATTTTTGTTTAAGTATGTACACTTTTTTTCTCTGCAGACAAGGAATGGAGCTGTACGTGAAATATTTTATAGCTATCAGGGCCATCTCTTAGTAAAAATGTGTTGTTAGCAGAGGTTGTCTTCAATATCCTTCCTCCCTTTCTTGTCACTCCCTTTTAGTATTTCACTCCCTTTCTTGTCAATTCCCACATGCTAGATGTTCCCTGTTTGCTTGTCCGGCTAGAGCTCCCTTCTCTGGAAGGCTGTCTACAGCTACAGAATCTTGCCTGTGATAGAGCTCCATTCAAGACTTATCTGTCAAGTGGTCAGTTTTACTTGAGGCCCTGCCCTTGGCTCAGTGACAGTGCAAAAAGGGGTGATGGCGTCTTAATCAAAAAAATCATTTTCTCCCTAGGTTAATCCATTGGAAATGTTTGATTTCAACCCTTTTTGACCTACAAAAAGGCACTTTGTATGGTTCAACATATTTCATGGTGTCCTAGCTTGGGTACCAGAATGAAGTCAGAAAACCTAAGCCCTTGACCCACCCCTGTGGTTTACTTCTGTATAATGGCCAGCAAATCACTTGATAATTTTATCCTTCAGCTTCCCCAACTGTAAAAAGAGAATAATATTAACTACTGTGACCTCTTGTTAAGTTTTTGAGAAGGACAAATATGATAATACACATCAATACCATTTGCAAAGGGTAAAGTGGTAGATTGATGTAAGGAATAATTATTTTTGGTTATTGTTCAAACACATTAGCCCATCTGAAATATAAAAACCTCTGTAAGGAATAGGACTAAACAGTGGGGGAATTTAGATGACCTTAGAGATACCTGCCAAACTACATTGTCAGCTTTATGTCATTGTACTCCTTTCTTTTTTCAGGTCCATATCACTGCAATATTTAAAAAACTAAAACCTTATGGGACCATTTTATAATATATATCATATAATATTTTAATTTTGCACTTTATAGTGGTAGGGGAAAAAAAGGAAGTGGAGTAAGTGGAATATAGATCCTTAGCCACTGAAGTAAGTAAATGTACTTTAAACTGTCCAAGCAAAAAAAAATTAAAACATCACTGATTAGAATATATGTAACCACTTGCTATTAAGTTGTATAAAAATCTTGATTTTTGGTCAAGAGTTGTCAAGTATGGAAAAATTCCATGCATTCAGTGTAATCACTCTTTGGAAGGAGATTCTAAGGGGAATTGGAATCTGTGAAGGAGTTTCCTGATCTGACCTGGGTTAATCCATCCCTAAGCTTCACAGGGTCTGGAAACCAACTAAAATTGTGTACAACAGTTTAAGAGTCTATACATATGTTTTTCCTGATGAGGGGACTGGTGGTTTTCACCGGATTTCTAAAGAGATCCTTATCCCACAGAAGTTTCAGAGCCTCGTATATGACCCTAGGAAAACAGTTTAGGAAAACAAATAAAAAATACGTAATTTTATATAACCTGTTTAATTGTTAAAATCATCAATGGTTAGTAGTCTTTTAATCCTGAAGGCCTGGAAAATGAACAGCTTAAAAAATTAAAACAAAAAAATATTTTTTTAATAAACTTTTATTTTCTAGTTATTAGAACAAACTTGTTTGAAAGTATATGTCTTTTAGATATTGCTTCTCCAATTTCCTTATAATTATGATGTTTTGCTATTCCCTAACCTCTCCCTTTCTGCTTGTATTCTGGCTGCTGGATTAAACTTCCTGTTTGTATAGGATGACCAAAAATATTGGTGATGATGGAGGTGGTGACGACAACAGCTTCAACTTCAGCTGGAAGGTGTTCACCAGCTGGGACTACCTGATTGGCAATCCTGAAACAGCAGACAACAAATTCAATTCTATCACAATGAACTTTAAGGTAAAAACACCAACTTCAAGAGCCTTTTCTTGGTATTTCTAAGAGTAAAATTGGAGCCATTCCAAATGGTCTAGGTAGCAAAGTATCTTGACAATTAAAAGAAAGATTAACTCATCATTTCTTCCTACCAGGATCTGGGCAGGGTTCTGATTATGACTGGAAAATGATTGATGACCCATGACAGCATTACTTCTCTCTAAATTTGGTAATAAAACAATGCCATTGGCTTGAAACAGCCAACCATTAGTAATCAGAATCAGATATTTTAAATAATAGAACAATGCTCGCTAATTATTTACAGGAATACATTAGCCCAATATTTTAAATGACTCTAAAGTATTATTTTGTAGTTGTTTTAAAAAACTGTACTAGAAGAGACTTTAGAATGAAGACTATCTTAGTAAATATTAACTCAACCAGAGTTTGTTTGTAAGAATTCTTCCTTCTCTGTCTTACTTTTTCTCACTTGCTGGCAATATTCACCTGGTTTGTGGAATCCCAGATTCAGTTTACATTTTCATTCCTCACTTTCTGATGTTTGCAGAAATAATTCCTGAGTTCATGATACTTTTTGTAGCTCAGATATTTCTTTTTTCTTTCTGTTTTGCCTGGGTACAGGAAGCTATAATAGAAGAAAGAGCAGCCCAAGCAGAAGAAAACGTCCACTTGATCAGATTCCTGAGGTTTCTTGCTAACTTCTTCGTGTTTCTAACACTTGGCGGGAGTGGATACCTCATCTTTTGGGCTGTGAAGCGATCCCAGGAATTTGCGCAGCAAGATCCTGACACCCTTGGGTGGTGGGAAAAAAATGAAGTTCGTCTCTGCATGCTTTTTATGTGCTTAGAATCTGATATTTGAGATTTTGTGGGTTGTGCTTCAATGTTGGGATATGAAATATGGCCGCTCTTTACCTATCTCTGTCATCCTGACCTGAGAGTGAACCAACCTCGGCACACGTGTCCCTATTCCAGCCTTACTTCCAAATCTGTCTACTGTCTGTTTTTCACTTTGTGACATTAGGGAAAGGTAGAGTTGGAAGAGAGATTAGAGCACATATTCCAACCAGTACGTTTTATAGACAGAGATAATGAATCTCAGATTAGGTGATGTGTTCATGGTCTCAGAACCATGGAGAACAATGAGAGTTAAAATTTAGGAATCTTGATTTCAAGCTCAGCACTCTCCATGACGCTATGTTGCTTTCTCTGCAGGTCCTGCATCTATCTTTGAAAGATCCAATTGTCCCCTGAATTCTTTGAAGCAGCAATGATAAAGCCCTGGGTTCTTATGTTTATTTCACTGGAAACATTCAGATTGCCTCCCCCACTTTGGGCAGGACTGGGCCTCTCTCTGTTTTTCACTAGCAGCCTAACTGCTTCACCTCCTCTCCTTACCCTATTATCTCCCCCTCCAAATGCTATTCAAATGAGGAAGGGCAGCTCTCTGAAAGGAATTAAATATTATGATTGCGATTTGTCTTCAGGGTATCTGCCCATTTAGCAGGTCCAAGAAAAGAGGTCAGAGGTAGATATTTAGAATCAGGAAATCACTGGTCATGTGTTGTTTCTTGGGTCTGTTCCCTTTCATAAAATGTTCTAGAATACAATGTGGCATCATTTTGAACTTGGGCCTTTTCAGTGTGTGGAGATTTAGGCGGTGGGAAGTGTAGATTTCCCACACTGAAACTTCTGCAGAGTCTTGTAGACCAAACAGATTATGAAAGTCTTCATAAGCATAGAATTTCCTAGAAGAATCTTGCACAGAAAATGGTATAACGTACTTACAACAAAAGGCTCCAAACAAAAACTTTCTAGATATTTCAGAAGCAGTAACACTGAAGATGGGAGACCATATATTTAAGAGCCTATGATGGCATAGATATTTCTTGGAAGCCTGTAAAACAGAGAGTCATTAGGTGGAGTTATTTTACTTATTTAAAACAAAGGGGAACCTCAAAGCATTACTAAGTTTGCTTTCAAAATTATCCTTGCAGTTATGATAGCATTTATAGGCAAAATTATCATGCCACTTTGGTCCATGGTTCGTACTGATCATATTTTTGTATTAATAAACCACAGAAAAGGAGGGATAATTGATTATCATCAAAAGGGTCACTCTTTGTAAGTACATATTTAATATCCATCTTAGGGGACCCCTGATTCCTAGGGGCCAACAAAGGTAATAATGGGGATTCATGAAAAACTTTACAAATTTGATGAAACAGAATTTAAATTTACCTTATATAAGATTGCATAGCTCTGCCAAGTTTTTACTTTAGGCTGAAATTGTATCATGCTGATTTTATATTATGTCATGCTGACTTTTAGCTCCTGCTGGTCATACTTATACAATGTTCTTAGTCAAAAGGGAAAAACATATTGACAATTATTTTCTCAATATAGTTTGGTAGTTCTAATCATTCAAAACATGGAGTCTACCAGGGGGAAATGGGAAATGTTAAACAGTGACAGTATGAGCCAGGTATTCAGGTAAAGACATTGCCAGAGTCACCTGGAACCTTTTTTTTTTTTTTGCCCCTTATAGTTTGCATTCCCGCATACTCAGTATTTAGTCCTGGGCCCATCTCAAGGAATTCATCCATTCTAACTGATTAAACTAGCCCATGTGCTGATGATTGCCAAATTAGTATTTCCAATTTGGACCTCATTCCTCAAGCAGATCATTTTCCATTTCCTTTGGAAATCTTGTTGTGAAGTGCAGAATCAGTTACCATGTATAACAGTAAATGTTCTCTGCATAGAAAGTAATGTAAATCGCATCCCTCATTATACTAGGAAACACTATTATTACTGGCACGTCCACAAGCTCACACACATGTACATCTTGAATATATGAGTTGAATATTGTCTCTGTTGTTTTAATAAGATCAAATTTTTAAAATGCATGAAATAATTTTAGTCTTATAAAATATCAAAGGAATCTAGCTGGAATCTTGCAAATTTGGAGGAAAGCAATAATTTTTAAACACCGTTAACTTGGTTCACCCCTTGTGTCTTCTTGTAGATGAACATGGTCATGTCCCTCCTGGGGATGTTCTGTCCAACATTGTTTGACTTATTTGCTGAATTGGAAGACTACCATCCCCTCATCGCTCTGAAATGGCTCCTGGGACGCATTTTTGCTCTTCTTTTAGGCAACTTGTATGTATTTATTCTTGCCTTGATGGATGAGATTAACAACAAGGTAAATCTTGTGTCTGGATTGTCCTTGCCATCAGCATGTTGTTAGATTCCCAATCTCAAGATTGCCAGAAATGCCTTTGAAATCTCTGTTGTCTTCATTTTTGTTTCCATTCCTCTGCTTTCTAGATTGAAGAGGAGAAGCTAGTAAAGGCCAATATTACCCTATGGGAAGCCAACATGATCAAGGCCTACAATGCATCACTCACTGGAAATACCACTGGGCCACCCTTTTTTGTGCACCCTGCAGATGTACCTCGAGGACCCTGCTGGGAAACAATGGTGGGGCAGGTAATGTCACAAACAGAAGTGCATAACAGTTAATGGATTAAAAAAGAGCAGGGTCACTATTTCTTCCATAAGTGTGGCCTGTTTTTTATTGCTTATTAATGAAAATAGCTGAGACTTATTGACTGTTCACCATATGCTGGCTGTGAATTTCATATATATTATCTCTTATAGTCCTCACATGCATCCATTCAGGTAAGCAGTACCTTTACACCCCTTTTACAGTTGCATGTGAAGGAAGGATATTTTAAAATGGTCTGAGGAAATGTTTACTATCTATCTGTGTTATAATAAAACACCCAGATTTAGATACAACCCAAGTAAATATTTAAGTGGAGCTCTAGTTAGTGTTACTTTTTTTTTTTTTTGCGGTACACGGGCCTCTCACTGTTGTGGCCTCTCCCGTTGCGGAGCACAGGCTCCGGACACGCAGGCTCAGCGGCCATGGCTCACGGGCCCAGCCACTCTGCCGCATGTGGGATCCTCCCAGACTGGGGCATGAACCATTGTACCCTCCATCGGCAGGCAGACTCTCAACCACTGCACCACCAGGGAAGCCCCAGTGTTACCTTTTTTCCATAAAAAAAAGAAAAGATTCTTTTGGGAGCATACACTAATACTCATTTCAATAATGTTAATTTTTGTCAAATAATTGCCCCTTAAGCATGAAAGGAAATACTATTTTAGGTTTGTTGTTTTCAGATGACTGTATAAATGACCCCAGTCCAAGACTAGTGGTATTTTAGCAGATAAAAGAAATAATGTTTCATATGGCTTTCTGTTCAATAAAGGGAAACCAAACCAAACAAAAACAAAAAACCTACTTCAGGTCTCTTATTTCTATACAAATCCAATTTATATTTTGAAAAGCCTTTAATTTTATCTCATTAGAATTGACATTCCTCATGTGCACTTCCTAAACTGATTTTGGACTTTGGTTCGTCCTTGATGGACAGACATTTTAAAATATGTCATAGTGCTTCTGTCTGTCAGACAACAGTTCAGTTTCAGCAGTAATGTGGTCTTTGGGAAATTATTTGAAATAATTTTTTACTATGTACTTATTTTTTTGTAAGATAAATGGAAAATTGAAAGTTAGCATTAGTCTTATGAAGCTAATTTAAACAAATACAGATATCATTAGATGTCCTCAGCTTCAGATACTCATCTGACTTAAGCCACTCATCTGTGATTTCAATTGTGGGAAAAAGTAAGGAAAATGTATATAATGCTAGACAGACATCACTGAAGACCAAGTCCAAAATGTATGATATAAGTAAGGATTCTATTTTATTTTTTAGGCTTTTAGGGACCAGATAAACCCTTCCCTTTCCAGTTACATGTTATTAAATACTTGATTTTCAGACATGCACATTTCATACACATTTACAGGAACATAGTATGTATGCAATAATAAATGAAATGAAACCTGCCTGCAGTTGGTAGAGAGATGCTTGTGATACATGATGTGGTAGACAGAATAATAACCCCTCAAAAACGTCCATGTTCTAATCCCTGGAAACTGTGACTATGTTACCTTACATAGTAAAATGGACTTTACCAATGTGATTAAGTTAAAGATCTGGGGATAGGAAAAATATCTTGGATTATGCGGTGAGCCTAACAAAATCACACATGCTTATAAATGGGAGACAAGAGTCAGTCAGAAAAACTGGCTGTGACAGTGGAACCAGAGGTTGGAGAGATGCACTTTAAAGGTGGGGGAAGGGGTCCACAAGCCAAGGAATGCAGGTGGCCTCTGGAAGCTGGAAAAGGCAAGGACACAGATTTCGCCTTGAGGCCTGCACCTTGATTTTAGGCTTCTGAACTCCAGAACAGTTTATGTTTATGTTGTTTTAAGCCACTAATTTTGTGGTGATTTCTTACAGCAGCAATAGGAAGTGAATACACAGGAGTATATGGGTTTCCATGTTTTAAAACTCCTTGAAGCAAAATCTGGTCACGGCACTTAACACAAGTCTGTTTTATCACATCTAGGCGGCTCCCTAAATCTTCAGCAAGAGTTGAGAGAAGTGAAAAAATATAAAGTGTAGTTTTCACAAACTCAGAGAGTTTGAGATATTCTCTTATGTACATCCCAGAATGCAGACTGGCATGAGGGCTAAGCAACCTACCCTTTACCAGGCAAACACCTGTTAAACAAGATTAATAGAACTAACTGTAAAGAATAAGGTGGAAGCTGCTCACTTCTGAGGCAGAGGCAGCAATTAATTAGACATGAACGTCATGCAATCTAGAATACTTATTTTCTGATTATGCAGAAGCTTCTGGGATGCTCCCACACACACTGAATTAAAATAAAGAAAAAATTATTTAATTCTTCTTCTTGGGAGCCCTTGTACCATGCTGCTTGTCTTGTCCTTTTTTTTTTAAATCCTGTCTCTATCTAGTGGTTTTCCTTGCTTCATCATCTTTTCTTACTGCCATTTGTAGTTGGGTTTCCCTTTTCTCTTTCGCCTTCCTTTCTCTAAATGAATATTCAGCGCTTGTGGGAAAGTCTGCAGGAGCAGCAGGAGGGAAGGGCTGTGGTTCTGAAACATTTATTTTACCCACTTTTAAAACAAAGCGATTCCAGAAGAAATAGTAAAAGGCAGCTGCTTTGCACAGAATGTTGGAGATATGACCCCAAAGACTTGTTCATTTTTCTATGAGAACATTCCAGATATTTTCTCTTCTTCTCTATGGGTGCCCTCTGCTCTGTTTTTCCTCAAGGATACTGTGGGACTTAATCTCTTTTTGAATTTGAATATAGGAATTTGGTGGCTCCTTTATCTCTCCAGGGAATCTCAAGATGTAGTCACTTAGTCTCATCTCCAGTGACATTTGATAGGTAGGCAGCAGAGCCATTCTTGGGAGACCGCTCTTTGAAGCTATATACTTAGGTCTGCATTTTGGCAAAGGAGAGAAAGCAGACAACAGCCGAAGATAATGACAATAATAGCTCACATTTATCGAATGCTTCTTGTGTGCCAAGCATTACCTCCTTGAATTTTTAAATTACCCTTTGAGATAAGTTATATCATTATCCCCATTTTATAGATGAGGAGACTATGACTTAGAAAGGTAAAATAATTTGCTCGAGACCTTAAAGAAAGTCAATGACAGGAGCCCAAATTTTACCTACAAAGTCTGATTAGAGTTTGTGTCCTTCTCCATAGTGCTGAACCGTCCTCCAGAAACATAATTAGCATCAACACATACTCCCAGACTCCTGCCATGGAATATCTGTCTGTGGCCCTTTGTGATGCCCCGTCTCTATTATTTTCCCTTCACTTGCTAATGAGCCTCTTAGGTTTACTGACCAAATACATGTCAGGAGAGTAAAGTGTGAGGTGTGGAGTGCAGTGCTCTGCAGAAGGCCTGTGTGGAGGCCATGCTCCCATCCTAGCACACTAGGAACTGGAATTGGATGATGATCCCTTGGTGGGCTGGACCACCATTTTTGGAATTTCCTTTCTTATAAAGCAATGTATCCCTTCTATGGTATATTAATAAATATTTTTACATTTTAATATAATGTTTGAATCCTCTTCTGCTATTTTATGTGAAAGTTAGGACGTTGCTTAGGAAAAATATTGTATTTCAACCATTGGAATGAGGATGCTTAGGAGGTTGTGGAGGACTTCAAAACCACTCTGAAATATTTTCTTTCTGAGGAAGTCTTCCCAACCTGGTGGTGGAAACCTAAAAATATCCCTCACAGCCTACTTCTAATTGATGCTAGTTATTAGAATCTGAACTCAAATTGCCTGGGGAATGAAAAGGAGAATAAGAGTAGGGAAGAGAAAAGTTATATTCAGAGATAACCACAGGAATTTACTATCACTCAGTCGCTCACTCCATATTTATTGAGTGCAGGCTAAGTGTCAGGTATTGTGCTAGATACTGGAGGTGCAATGAGGAACAAAGGTGGACCCAGTCTCTGCCATTGTGACAATTACAATCTCGTGACAATTACAATCTCTTGGGAACACAGCCATTAATTAAATAATTATAAAACATTTGCAAATTTACAATGGCAACAAAGCACTACAAGAATGCAATGCATGCATTCAGAAAAGCTTGCCCCTAGTCATCCAGGTGAGGGACTTCCCTGAGTTAGTGATGCTGTAGTGATGCATATTAGTTGGTGTAAACTGAGTCAAGAGGTGAAGTAAGATTGAGTAGCATGAAGACCACATGTAAAGACCCTATGGCCTAAAGAAGTATGGAGTTTGAGGGTATGAAAGAAAGCCAGTGGGACTGGAGTAGAGAAGACAAAGGAAAATATGGAGAGCTAGACAGGAATCAGATTATACAGACACATGGATTATGCAGAAACCTCACACTCACCTTTTTACTCCAGCTGTTGCTGCAGCAAATGACTGCATGCAGCTGTTACAAGACAGTATCTCAACTGAGTTGTATACAGATTCTCACCTTTACCCTGCTTATCTGCTGTCACCAAATGGGACGTTAATACCACATGGGGCCATCCCTGACTGATGGGAATGGGAGCTGGTGGATCAATACTTCCCTTCTCTGTCTCTTGGGTGGACAGTTGTGGGACTTATTCTATATGGCTACTCAGCGGATCCCCAGAAGAATCAAGACCCAGTTGCCCCAGTAGTGACAGCTTTTAACACTCTCTTGGGTAAAGGTTTTCTCTCCTTTCCTGTTTCATTCTTTTCCATCTCCACCCCTGTTCTTTGATAGCATTTCCCAAAATACATTACTGGCTCACAGGCAGTACATTTTTTTTTTTTTTTTTTTTTTTTTGCGCTACGCGGGCCTCTCACTGTTGTGGCCTCTCCCGTTGCGGAGCACAGGCTCCGGACGCGCAGGCTCAGCGGCCATGGCTCACGGGCCTAGCCGCTCCGCGGCATGTGGGATCTTCCTGGACCGGGGCCGAACCCGCGTCCCCTGTATTGGCAGGCGGACTCTCAACCACTGCGCCAGCAGGGAAGCCCCAGGCACTACTTTTGATGGGAACTAATGGCAAGATAATTCTTTTACATTTATAGTTTAAAGTTTTCAGTATAATTTTTTTAGCTTTTAATATATTTATATTATAGTTAACTACTGTTTATGGCAGATGTTATACACCTTCTATTTACAATAGTAGGAGCTTTTTTTTAAAAATAAAGTATATTAAAGTAAAGTAAGTAAAGTTAAAAGAAATATTAGGTAAATAATATTTCAGATAGTACTTGGACATGGCAAGAATCGTGAAGGTGGTACACGGCTACTTGGAGTTTAGGAAGCACTGCTCTGAAGTATGGGACTGGAAATTAACCAGATAACTGCTAGTCAAATGGGCCTTGCCCTGTGATGTGATTCTTTCTCACTAGTTATTTTAGAGGTGAGATTATATAGGTAGCTGGAAATAAAAACCAGAAGACTTCTTTTATTATAGAAGAACACTGTATTTCTGGAAAAATATGTCTTATTAGATATTCCATGTCTTCAATCTTAGGGCACGAATTATTGGGAAGGAGCAGAAAGGAAAGAGCAGAAGAAAACGATCATAATGAAAATTTATAATTATATGTCTACTCTTATATTTATTGCCTATTGTTATAAGTTCCGTGAGGAAATAGTGAGCTTCCCCTCTAACCCACAACATACACATTTTGCATGTAACTTCAAGTCCACACCACTGAGGTAAAAAGTTTCTAATTTTCCAGACCTTTTCTATACATATACATGTTATGCATATACTTATATACATGTATGTATATATGTGTAGGATTTTTTGTTAATAAGTGTGTTCATGCTACATATCCTATTTTGTAAATTTTTAACAATCCATTTCTTATCAGAACATAGCATTTGAGCACTTTTTAAACAAGTTTATTGAGATATAGTTCACATACCATACGTCTCACCCATTTAAAGTACACAATTCAGTGGGTTTTGGAATATGTTCACATTGTTGTGCAACCATAATCACAACAGCACTTTGTTTAAGAGCTCACAATGTTCTGTTGTGTGGACACCCGTTTTTATTTAATTAATTTCCTCTTGAGTATGTTTGAATTGCTTCCAATTTTGATCTGGGAGAAACAATGCTTTCATAATTATATGTATAGATTTGGACATTTGTGCTAATACCACCATAGGATACATTTCTAGAAGTGGATTTTCCTAATAAAATCCACACACTTTAAAATGTGATGGATCTTCACAAACGTCCCCCCACACACAAATGTTGCACCCGTCTAACTTTCCCTTCTAACTGTCAGTTTACAACAGTGCCTATTTCACCACACTCTCACCATTATGGAAAAGCATGGATTTTAAAATATTTATCACTGTGTGGAGCAACGAGTTATTGTTTTAATCGTATTTTTATAGTGTGGGATTTAGGTATTTTTGAATATTTTAATTAACTGTGTATTTTCTTCTTATTTGTGCCATTTGCCATTCTTTTCCTTATTGAATTGCCCATCGATTGTTGTACTGATTTGTAAAAGTTTTTAATGTGTTAGAAAAACTAGTTCTCCATCATATATGCCACAAGTACTTTTTCCAAGCTTGTCTTTTAATTTTATAAATAAAAAATTTATTTTATAAATAAATTTATTTTATTATCTGCTGTTTGCCAGATTCAAGTTTTAAACTTCTGTGTTGTCATTATTTTCCTGTTTTGTGTTCTCATGTCATGCTTATAAAAGTTTCTCAGTAGGAAGACTTCTGATACAGTGGTTTTGGAGCAGGAAATAATTCTTTTTAGACTAATAAAATAGGGGTGAAACATTTTTTACTTGCTAGATATGCCTAACTAGTTTCTTTACCATTAGTTGCAGTTTTCAAGTTAATACTATTTAGAAAGCATGACAAATTCGATGTTAACATTAGGACCATTTGAAGGGAGAAATGCTCCTTTTAATACAGATAATATCTCAACAGGAATTTGTGCGGCTGACTGTTTCTGATGTTCTGACTACCTACGTCACAATTCTCATTGGGGATTTTCTCCGAGCATGTTTTGTGAGGTTTTGCAATTACTGCTGGTGCTGGGATTTGGAATATGGATATGTAAGTGTGATATTCATTTTTCTCTTATCAAATTATTCCTTTGTGCTTAGTCATTTACGTATACCATGCAAGAAGAAGAATTTAGGAGGTGGGATTGTCTTTTAGATGTCAATAAATGAAGACCAATGAGTATAGCTTTAATTCAGAAGGGGGTCAGACTTGAGTCTCATGGCTTACAATAGTCTAGCAAAAATAGATTCTAGTAAAATTACAGATGGCTAAAGCAGCGGACTTCAACCTATCTGTTAAAATGGTGAACTCAATAAATCTTGGGCCCGTAGTCAGCTCCCTCCCCATGAAGCTTGCTGGCATTTCTAGAAGCAGGGCAAGATGAGTAGTATCAACTGCACATTTTCTGTTTGCTTTGAATTCTACTAAGCAACTGCTGGACACTTACCAAGTGCATCACTGTGCAGTACGCTGGGGGGAGAAAGGAGTCAGTGAACACGCTGCTTGCTTCATAAAGCTCACAGTCTAATGAGAGCTCAGCAGAGACACAAGCTTGGGGCTCTGAAAGGCTCAGGGTACTGACAGGGCTCTGGCACCTGGTGGAGTAGAATTCCGGCAAGTTGATTTCCTTCCCCACAACAACAGCACAGGTTTCTCTGAGCCCCACTGGTGTTGATTCCATCACCAGCCCCCCACTATGCTCAACCCCAGGTACCCCAACAAAGTTTGAGGGCGGCAGCAAAGCACACATCTCTCTGTCCGCCTTTGGCAAATGAAACTGTCATCTTGGGAAATAGGACCTGAGGAGTTGATTATTGATACTCATTTGCTCAAGTATTTCCAGTGGCTTCTAAGTATTTAGAATGAATTCCAAATCCCTGTTCAAGGCCATCGATACCCTGTGTGATCTGCTTCTTTTTTTCTCTCTGAGCTCATCTCCTACCACTTTCGCTCTTGCTTTGTAAAGTCCACAAACACTGGGAGTCTTTCTTATGCTCAAACACAAGATGCTCCTTGCATCTGCCCAAATTGTTCTTCCCTCTAGGGGTGCAGGTTCCTAGAATTTGCCAGGGCTGATTCTTGTCATTAAGGACTCACCCCTAATATGTCACCTCCTTTGAGCTTTCCTCTGACCTTCCAATCCAAGGTGGCCCATCAGGCACTCTCTATTTCAGCAGTTTTCTTTTCTTTATACATTGTAAAACTGTTTGACATCTCCTTTTTTGAACGTGCTTATTATCTGTCTCCCTCTGTTGTAATGAAAGCTTTCTGAAAACAGAGGCCTTGACCTCATGCTTAGAGCTGTGCTTGTCACATGGCAGGTATTATGTTGTCTGGCTGGACTGGCTGACTCAGTGTTGAACCTCCACATCCTAGCGCCATCAAGGCAACGCCGTCTACTGACAGAACTCTGCCTGCTTCCAGGGATGTGCCCTGGAATCAATTCTGCCCTAGTATTCTTGAGCTAATGATGTTTCTCTTCTCACCAGTGAAGGGATATCCTTCCCTGCTTGTCTTCCTCCTGTCTCATGCCGTCTAGTTTCTGGACAAGTCCTACGTTCAGAACTGTTTTCAAGGCTCCAGGCTAGATTCTCTACCTGGCTACCTGACTTTGAGATTGTACCTTTTATTAGGTCATCTGTCTCCCTCACTGAAAGTGTTTCTTGGAGGAGCCAGAAGCAGTTAGGTCATACTGTTTGGTGGACGACGGTGAGGTAATGCTATAGATACAGAATGCCCTTGCGTTGCTTTCCCATTCCCTGCTATGAGGTATTCAGCTGGCTTGGTTTCATTTCTATTTTCCTTGCCTGATTCAGCTCTTCTGAAGCAGACATAAAAATTGCCATTTCTTCCTTAGACCATCACTTGGCTTATGTTTGCCTTTGATCCCTAACTGCTTTCTTCTTAAGTGCTAGAAAATTTTGCTTCACATATGAAGTCAATATAACATGACCTGGTTGCATAAAAGCTGTAATTATATGACCGTAATTTATTATTTATTGAGTGCTGACAGTGCTCTTGGGTTAGAACAAAGTACAGGAAAAAAGACAAGTTTCTGTTTTAGGTCAGACAGAGTGAATTTGCTTCCATGTTACCTTTGGAAGGCTCATCAGAGAGAAGCTCAGCAGCAAAACAAGTTTTAAATCATTGAGGTTGGATGATGGACCTTTGATATGGATCTTATTATCACTGACCCACCAGGTGGATAGCTTACACAGCTGTGTGCCTGCTAGGTACAAACCATTGTGAGCAAACCGCTGTGCCTGCTGACAAGAGGATACACAGATGTAAAAGCTGTAAGCCTAAGGAGAGGTTGCAAACGTGGGTCTGCAGGCTAGATTCAACTGACAGATATCTTTTTCTCTCGTCTGCAGTGTTTGTTTGTTTTTTTGTTTTTATGAGCTAATATTTTAAAGCTTGGAGTTTTACTTCAAAAAAATATGGATTTCTTGGGACTTACCTGGTGGTCCAGTGGTAAAGAATCCGCCTTCCAATGCAGGGAACGCAGGTCCGACCCCTGGTCAGGCAACTAAGATCCCCCATGCCGCGGGGCAACTAAGCCTGCATGTCACAACTACTGAGCTCACACGCCTCAACAAGAGAGCCCGTGTGCCGCAAACTACAGAGCCCACGCGCTCTGGAGCCTGTGCACCACAACTAGAGAGAGAAAACCCGCACGCCACAACTAGAGAGAAGCCCGCGTGCAGCAATGAAGAGACCACGTGCTGCAATGAAAGATCCCATATGCTGCAACTAAGAGCTGACACAGCCAAAAAAAAAATTTATGTATGTGGATTTCTTGTTTTTCTTGACATATTGAAAGGCCTGACAACATTAGACCCATATTCCCACTCTGGAGAAATTGGCTGGAGCTGAGGAATTACTGCCCTCTTCTGGTGGAACATTCATTCACCGATTCCTCACACTCTTTGCTACCCTTTAATCCTGCAAGCTCCCGTTGTCAGCACAGAGCAGGAAATGTAATTGCACATTGGAGAAACCACTGTGGGAGAGATCAATAGAAATACAAAGACAGGATGGAGTAAGAGACATTTGAGCCAAGTCTTGAAGGAGGATCAGAATTTCAAAAGACTGAGATGGAAGAAAGAATTCTCAGTGGACGGACTGATGGAAGGCAGGGCCCAGCAGCTGGAAAGTATGGGTGGTGCAGGCAGAGATGCAGAAATCTAAAATGGAAATGTTTTAGAGGATAAGAGGCCGATGAGAATGTTTCTTTGATATTCTGGACTTATTAATTGCCAGTATGAGTCCAGAAAGTACCTGTCATTGAAGCAAAAGAGAACCTGAGATGGGCAGAGAAGATACTTTTAAGAATCCTTTCAGGAATGAAAGAGAAAAATGTGTCCATTTCTGCCACCAAAAACAAGAATTTTTTTTTCTGAACTTTAAAAATAATACCAGTTCATTGTTTAAAAATCTGGAAAAGGCAATATAAGCTTAATATGGAAATAAAAATCACAGGTAATCCCACCACTCACGACATTACTTAGTTAATTGAATTGTAGAGTATTAGTGTTTATTTATATGTAGATAAACAAGTACTATAGATTTATATATAGTACTATAGATTTTTATAAAAATATATTGGCATGTATCCTATTGACTAGTTACTTGCTTTTCTTCACCTAACTGTGACCTTTTCTCTATGTTATTAACGGGTCTTGTATAATTTTTAAATGGCTGTGTGATAGTCTACATATGAATGCACAATAACTAGTTATTTTTTATTTGTTGTTAGTTAACTGTACCTAATGTTTTATTATTATATTAAACATTGTGATCGTATTTATTTATAGCCATGTAGATAAATATCTCCATAGATAAATCATAATCTTATGTAAAACTTATTTCCTTATGAGAAATTTCTCTAGGTTGAATTGCTCAGTTATAGAGGAGATATTTTTGAAAAAGTTCATTCACTTTTATAACAATATTAACCTCTATAAAGTCTAAACTCTGCAGACTCCAGCATTAGATTCAGAGATTCACTGAATATTAAGGTTAGGTGGAGTTTTGACAAAATCAGTCATAATGCTTTTATTTTACATATAAAAAATTAAGAGTCTGAATTGGAGTTGCCTAAGTACATAGCCAGTGAATAAATAAGGACAGTGAAATATCCTTCTGGAAAAGCCATTATGTTAAATATACTGAATTATACACTGGTTATATCTGAGTAAATGGGGTTAAAAGTGACTCTGTATATTTTCCAGTTATAAATTCGTGGCCAAAGTATTACCACAACAAACCTATGAAGATGAATTGAGGTGGGAAAATTACTGGCTAGGAGCAGACTGTTAGACCATGTAATGTAAGTTAATCTTTCCTAAGACTTCTCTGAGCATAGCAGGTAGTTCTCAATGTTTCTAAAGAGTTCACTGACTCATGGGAGTGGAAAGGTTTGCTCCCAGAAAGGATTTTAACCACCCTGATTCAGCAAAACCGCCCTCAGTCCTCTTGTAAACTCTGGGTTTTCTGCAATAGTTCAACACAGAATGCCTTTAACTCTCACTTTAATTTATGTTGACACCATCCTTGCCATTTGTCAATGAAGTAGGTAAATAGTATCCAGGAAGAAATGGACTGAATACATGGCATCGGGTAAGAGTATGTTCAATCTAATTAAAACCTCAGCTTGGTTAAACCTTGTTTAAAGTTACATTTTAAGGTGCTCCTTGTTGAATTTATGTGAATGGAAAATATGGGAGATTTTCCTGAGATCTGATGGAGTGCAAGGTTACCCATAAATAAGAGGCATATGATTCACAGACCATCAGAGTATATTACTAATCATATTATACTGTATTATATTTTTATGTAGAGCTTGCCATGTGTTAGAACATCTACAAAATGCTTTACATATATTATTCTGTGTAACCATACCAGCAACGCTATGAGGTAGATAATATTTTTCTACTTTACAGTAAACTGAGGTTTAGAGATTTTTAATAATTTGCTGAAAGACATATAACTGGTCAGTGGTGGAGGTAGAACTGAAATCCACATCTGATTGACTTCAAAGCCGTCAACCAGATTTCCATCATATTGAATTTTCACTGTAATGCTTACCCCTAGAAATTTCAAGGACTCTGCCAAAGCATGACTAATTCATGAGCCAATCCATAGCATTTGTAAGTCAAATGCTTAGACAGGTTTCTTGCTGTAGAATGGAATTAGCAAGAGGGGCTGGGATATAGAATTAGGAAATAAACTGATATTCCCTTTCTGGGAATGAGATACTATTTAGCAGTCCAGGAAGATGGAATGATAAAGAGTCAGTAAGAAGTCATGGGTATCCAACAAAGGTGTGAGAACATGGGCAAAGGGACAGAATAGACTGGACTGGACGGAGTCTATCTGCAGGCAACTAGGGTTATAGTGCAAAGCCCTGAGGTGCTGAATCAACCTAGTAGACGAGGGTTGGATTTGTTCTGGGTTAGTAGTTCACTAATTTGAGCATATATCAGAATGCTCTGAAGGCACATGAAAACACAGGTTTCTGATTCAGTAGATCTGGGGCAGGGCCTGAGAATTTACTTTACTAAAAAGTTCCCAGATGTTGATGCTGCTTCTGGTCTGGGGACCACCCTTGAGTGCCATTGCCCCAGTGCCACAGGCCAGGCCAGCCTGCAGCTCTAAGCAGTGTGATTCCAGCTGTGGGAAATGAGATTTGTGTGACGAAAGTCAGGCAGGTCATTGCAATGACAGAATTATCTCTGAGATCCTGAATTGCATTTCACAATATCCAGAGGTTGATGGTTTGCCCCAAATAATTAAACTTGCAGGGAGAGGATGGGTTTTCTCAGGCTTTTTCGTCCAGTGAGTACCATATGTTTTCCTTCTGGGTAGATAACTGACTCTAGCCCACCACAAACAAAGGTCTAAAAATAAAGCAAGAAAATTTCTAGTTCCTTGACTATTACGGACCCCAACCCAAATCCAGATTGGCTTCTCTGTTGCTGGCCCCTAAAAATCTTATTATGGATGAGCAGCCCTTAGGGACTCTATTGCACTTACTCCATTTGAATCATTTTGTTAACTCGGGTTACGAGAAAACCTGTTTTTTCTCAAGCATCATTTACCTTTAAGCTTTTTATATTTTAGAGGCAACACTTTGCAAATTGATTTACACTCATATTATTAGTGTATTGGCTTTAAAAAAAAAAAGAAACTATAGTATGATCTCATATTTTTAAAAATCCACCTCTAAAAGAATGAGCCTTGAATTTCATACCCTGTGTGTGTGCGTGTGTGTGTGTGTGTGTGTGTGTGTGTGTGTGTGTGTTTGCTTTCTTTCATTGGTTTCGTTTTTAGAGTAGGATTTTCTGAGTTTAATGAATGGAGTATAAATTCCATTTTTAAGGTGTTTAGAGAGAAGCAATTTTTTTTTTTAACATTTATTTATTTGGTTGCGCTGGGTCTTAGTTGTGGCAGGCGGGCTCCTTAGTTACGACTCACGGGCTCCTTAGTTGTGGCATGTGAACTCTTAGTGACAGCACGCATGTGGGATCTAGTTCCCTGACCAGGGGTAAACCCAGGCCCCCTGCATTGGGAGCACCACCACGGAAGTCCCAAGAAGCAATTCTTTAATAACTGAGTCAACCAATTACAGATTTTAGATTAGAAAGGGATCTTAGAAGTTATCTAGTTCAGAAGTAGGCAAACTTTCTCTGTAAAAGATTGCACAATAAGTATTTTCACTTCTGCAAGTATGTTATTGTGGTGTAGTGAGAAATATATATTTTGGTCTTCATTCCAATTCCCGGCTGGAGCGCCTAAAATTTTTCTAATTTACAAAGCAGTGACGGTGCTAGGAACATCTTTTGTTCTTATATTTGGTCTTTAACCCTGGCTCTTGATGCAGAGTTCCTAAATTCCTTGGAATATTGTGGGTGATAGGAGCATTATTTTTTCCAATGAGGCAGCTCTTGGTGGGCTCCTGGATAGCTTCAGTTTGGGGGCTGGTCAACAGAAAGACCTGACCATAATTAGAAACTCGGAAATTTCAGCCTCATCCCCCCATCCTCCAGGGAGGGGAGAGAGGCTGGAGACTGAGTTAATGATTTTGTCCCTGTGATGAAGTCTCCATAAGAATCTCTGAACCCTGGGGTTTGGAGAACTTCCATGTTGCTGAACACATTGAGGTGCCAGAAAGACGGTGCACGTGGAGAAGGCAAGGAAACTCTGTACCCTTTCCCTCGTACTTTGCCCTATGCACCTCTTCCATCTGGCTGTTCCTGAGTTGTATCCTTTTATAACCAACCAGTAATCTAGTAAACAAACTGTTTTCCTGAGATCTGTGAGCTACTCTAGCAAATGATCAAAGCTAAGGAGGGAGTCGTGAGAATCTCCAGTTTACAGCCCATCAGTCAGCATAGGTGACAACCTGAGCTTTCGATTAACGTGTGAGGCTTTCATCTAAAGTGTGGGGCAGTCTTGTGGCACCAAGACCTTAACCTGTGGGATCTGTGCCAACTCTGGACAGTTACTGTCAGAATTGAGTTAAATTGTAGGACATCGAGATGGTATCCACAGAAAGTTGGGGAAATGCTTGGTTTGGGGGAAGAACCTATACATCTGTGTCAGAAGTATCATGAGTAGAGTGTAATCATAGAGGAAAACAAGTGATTTCCCTTGCATCAGGCCATATGGTCTCTGTTGTAACTATGACATTCCTGTTTTCATCCCAGACAGCAATAGACAATACAGAAATGAATGAATGTAGCTATATTCTAAAAAAACTTTATTTACAAAAATTGATGGTGGTCCAGATTTGGCTCATGGGTCATAATGCACCAACCCCTGATCTAGTTCATTTCATTAGTTTATCTGTGAGGAAACTGAGGCCTGAATTGATTAGTGACTGGCTCAGCTCACTCGGCGAGCAAATGGCAGGGCAAAGTCTCATACTGGAGTCTGAATCCCAGACGAGTGTCTGTATCACAAAACCACTTGTCACAGTAGGGAGTGTGGAGGTACCCTTTCTCTGCATCCGGTCAATCAATTTATGCATCAAAGATTTTATTCCTCCAGCTGCCCCTGCTGCACACACAGTATGAAACCAAGGGTTCCTAGTGTGTCCTTTGTGCTTTTCTGGTCACCTGGTTATAAAAATATCTCATCTCAAATGGCCTTTAAGAGGTTTGTATGCTTGTGAGAATAAAAGAAATGTACTTCTAAAAGTTTGAATTTTTTTCATTTTCCTTAGTTTGGTGGGCTAAATCTGACACTCTTCTAAAGAGGCCAAGGTTGAAGGTTTGATTCTTAAACGGACACAGAGAAGAGCTGTTCCAAGGCCACAGATGGTGCAGACCACCGACTGAGCATTTGTCACATGTGTTCTGTGATCTCACAGGGCTCCAGGAGAAAAGGGGAGTTGATCCAGAGCAAAGTGCTCCTGGGGAAAGAGAAAGACTCAGAGCTAACGTTTCTCCAGATTAGAAGCAATTCATTTTCTTCGTTTTCCATGAAAACCACACTTCTTTCATTGTTGATTTTAGAACAAAAACTGTCAACCTAACCTCTTTGCATCTTAAGAACATTAAGCTTCTTGATGATCTGCAAACTAAGTGAAACACTTTGTATATACTTTAGTAGTATCTTGAGTGAATTTTTGTTGAAATCATCTGTCATCTTTGTCCTCCTTATATAGGGTTATTTATTTTTTCATTATGTATCATCTTATTATTATTATATCTTGCTATTTAACCATTCTTGTTATGTCAGACTTGGCATCTACTACCTGAATCTGTTACAAGGCACATCGCGCATACCTTTCAGTTAACTGGGAGAGTACTGTTGCCTTTTGGGAAGTGATGAATTTGACGCCTGGATTCAAGAATTCTTGAGGCAGAGTGTTCAAAAATTGTGAAAGATTTGTTGGGGCTCCAAATCAGAGACCTATTTTATCTTCTTACAAATATATTTTTGGGTGCTTGGGTTTAAGAAAAACTGAGACACTCTCAGGTTGTTTGATTTTGTATGTGTGTGTGTGCACATGAGCGTTGTGCTGTGCGTATATATGTGTGCTAGGGAGGGAGTTATTATGAGGATACATGTGGTCTGAAGCCACACCTGCAGGTGTCAGGATCTGGGGCAGTAATCAGGTCCTGCCACTCTATTACTCTCTCTTTGTGGTCCTCTCACTTTATATTTTTTGCTGTTTGCTTTTTCTCTTGTTACCAGTTAGTCAATTTCCTGATTGATTATTCTCTATCTCAAATTAAATAGGAGCCAGCTTTATTGTCTTTGCTAATTAGCATTACTCCATTGACAGAGCTTTCTTTCTAAGATGCCTAATGTGTCACCAGGAAGCCTTTGGATGGGTCCTCCTAGGACAGATGCCCACCTCAGTTCCAACTGGTGTCCCCTGTGTACAAAGAAGAGCCTGGTGCTGCTGCCCTGAGTAGGATGGTATCATTTAGGAGTGAACACTGGACAATGAGTTGAATAACTTCTTAAACTTTCATTGTATTGCTCTCTCTCTCTTTCTTTCTTTTTTTTTTTTGTGGTACGCGGGCCTCTCACTGTTGTGGCCTCTCCCGTTGCGGAGCACAGGCTCCGGACGCACAGGCTCAGCGGCCATGGCTCACGGTCCCAGCCGCTCCGCGGCATGTGGGATCTTCCCAGACCGGGGCACGAACCTGTGTCCCCTGCATCGGCAGGCGGACTCTCAACCACTGCGCCACCAGGGAAGCCCCTCTATATTTTTTATTGTAAAATAAATTCACATTTTTTTATAAAAGTATTTTAAATACGCAAAACTTAAAGAAGAAAATAAAAGCATAATCCATCACCCACATATAACAACTATTAATTTTGCTGATCACTTTTAAGTTTTTTCTTTATGCATAGTTTCATATTGAGTAGAAAAAATAATGTATAAGTTTACATATTTTTTGTTTAACATTAGAGCATAGTTTTCTCTTGGTTATATAAATATCCTTCCAACGGTGATTGTAATTAGCTGCAATATATATCATAGCATAGTTAAACTGTGTTTATTTAACCAGTGTTGGACATTTAGATGGTTTCATCTCTGCTTCTTAAAATTTGTTAGCATTTAGGATTATTTTGTTAAAACCAATTTCTAGAAGTAAATTTACAGGGTCAAAGAGGATGAAGTTTTTAAAACTTTTCATATGTGTTGTCAAATTGTTTTCTAAAGGTTTACTCCAAGTTTTACTTTCACCAGCAGTATATGAGAGCGTATGTCTCATCACACTTCCACAGCATCGAATGACAGAATTTTAAAATGTCTTACTGTGTTAAAAAGGATGCCTTATTATTTTATTGCTAATTATTTATTGTATTGATTATTCTGCTGCTGCAAGAAAGTAGTTGCAAGTCTAGCCATACCTATATAGAAATATGAAACACTTGCCTTTCAGTTTTTGCCATTTGAGATGCTAATACAGTGAATGTCTCCTCTAGCCTTCATACACCGAATTTGACATCAGTGGCAATGTCCTCGCTCTGATCTTCAATCAAGGAATGATCTGGTAAGCCAGCTGTGGACAGTTTATCACTTGAAGAAAGCCTCCAAGATCATTTTTGCATGAAGCACTGTAGCCTGGTGTTAGAGAAGTCCACAGTCTGTATCTAACTCAACATTTGTCTTTTTGCAAAGTGAATGGTTGTGAAGAGTTTACTTTTTTTCCCCATATTTTAAATCTTAATTCTAAAAGGCATCTGCCTGTTTTGCAGAGCACTCCTTCATCAAATACTGGGAGTCTAGGTTCTGGCTTCTAGATTATTTGAAGGCTTTTTATAATTTCATATCCTGTGATACTAGGATCTGACAGTGAAACATTAATGATCCCATTACCCCATGTTAAGAAAGAAAGAAATTAGTGTAAGGTTTTTCCAAGAAACTTATTTTATTTGCAGTCACTATTGAATATGTTTTAAATGGAATTTACAGCTACTTTAAGAACTATTAGCTTACCAAATCCAGTAGTTTATAGAGATGAAATACATGTTTTAGGAAGGTTTAGTTAGAAATATGATCTTTATTTAGTAATTTGTTTCATGGGGCCACTTGCACATCGGAATTATTTCTTTTAATGTACAAAGGATTGTTATATCTTTTATTAAATGAAAGCATTTTCACTGTAAACTTTGACAGGTTAAGATGAGTTGATACAGTAGAAACCATTTTTGACTTTAAAAATGGAATCATAGCAGGAGATTCATCTGTGGACCGTGTGTCTTGAAAATCTGTCACTCTTAACTAAGAACACCCCAACCCACAAGCAGTTACAACTGAGCTTCTTTATCCCATTGACACAGATCTAATATTGTGCCAATCACACCATTGTCCTAGGTGCAAGTACTAGTTACTGGGGTCAGTTTTTGTGCAAGCTTCATCTATTACTCAACTCCTTCAACCATAGCTAGTCTGAATTGTTAAACCTTTGTGAGAGCAAACCTCTCTGCAAAAGTAAAAATGATCTTGCTTCAGTAATATAAAGACCACAGTCAAGGGCCTCATCATCCTGCCTTGGGGCCTGTCAGATTTCTGTGCCTCACTAGGTCAATCAATCTGAAGAGAAGACTATGAAAAGATCCTCCTCTCCATTGTCAGGTGTGTTTAAAAACGTGATTCCTGTTCCCTTGCTTTCTAAATTTTACAGGTTATGGCTTATATGTCCAGAGAGTCATTAAGGAGTGAAATGCATCCTTTCTTCTCCAAGCAGGGAGGAAAGTCAAGGTGGCTCAACATGTGACTATCACCAGAGATAGCAAAGGGCTCAGCTTCCAGATCTTTCGTTTCCTGTAGGGGATTCTGCTGTCATGGCAGAAAATGGCTAACGGTGCTATTGGAGTAATGAGAAACCACTGCCTTATATCAGTTTTAAAACTCCCTGGCTCTTATGCAGAGTGTCGTAAATCCCTCAGGCCTGGCGTGGCGCCATTTGTGCAGACATATGCTGCAAGTCTGTTTCTTGTTCTTTCATAGTGAAGACAACAGATTGGCCTAGAAATTTGTTTTCATTGTCAGCAAAGCTCTTATAATTGTGTCCTGATTTGTTTCACTTGTAATTTTGCACCTATTTAGTCCACTGTTGTTCATATTGAAATTCTTAAATATCTAAACAATCTTCTCCAGTTTTCTCATGGGCAGACCCATCATCAAAATCTTCGCGGTATCATTACACTATCACTTTCTATGTATTCAACCTTCAGATATTGGTCAAATATTGCTTCGGGTTAGTTTGAAGAGGACTTTAGAAAGTGATTGTGTTTTTTGAGTGTACTAAGATGTTCACACACTTCCCAGAGTTCTAGAAGCAAAATATTGAATAACTATTATTCCCCTTCAGGTCAACCCTTTGTACAAATGGTCTTTTCCTAACTGCCAGGAAGTTGGTGACAGGGTAGGGATGTGGTGTGGGGAATGTGTAGTCTAGGTTTAGAAGTCTCCCTTGTACTCACACATGTAATCCACTATTTTATGAGGCATAAGGATCTGATGCCCAAGTATGGCCATTTGCTACAGAAATGATCAAAAGAGGATGGAGATTTTGTGTTCAATTTTATTGGTTTGTGACTGGAGACATTCAATAACCGCTTTAGGAGTTTCTGAGTAATGAAGGTTATTTACACGGATGTTATTAAAGTCAAACAATTATAGGTAACATCCATTTTTTTATGAATTGGCTGATATGATCAGTAAAACTATATTATACACGTCTTTTTAAAATAGCATAGGTTTTGTCATCATATTTTTAAATGATGAAAGCATATCATATCTCTACTCTATCAGAGCAGGATGTAGCTGAGGCAGAGCACACACAGTGAGAAAGAAGATAGGTTTAGACGTTGTTCCAATGCTGTCTCCTGTGTCTCCCTGCCAGTCTTGTCACTTTCTGCTACCTCATTTTCTCACTTGATCAAATGTGAATAATTTACCTGACACGTACCGTGTCACTGGAACAATAAGAAGAGCTAAATAAAAGAAGCTTTGATTTGCTTTGATCTTCTTGGAAGAAAAGCATTTTATAAGCCTAAGGTATTACAATGATCTTCAACTGACAGATGACGGGATCAGGTCTGGCTAAGGGACTTAGTGAGCTGAGCTGATTAGTGAGTCACGGGCAAAGAAAGAATGAGCTTTAAGATTCAGATATCACTGTGCCGGGATCTCTTTTTCTAGGGTAATGTTCTTGAGTCATTTGTTCAAAATGCCTATGTGATATTTATTTTGAAATTCTGAAATTATTTATCTATAGATACACTTACATATATGAGTGTCCATATGTGTGCATACAGATAAACAACGCATGCCTATGTATAGCTACACATATATGTGGCTTTAGGCAAAACTGTATCTTAGGATAGACTAGGTTGTGCAGCAATTAAATACAAACCCCCAAATCTCAGTGGCTTAGAAAAGGAAAAGTTTATTTCTTATTTACTCCATGTGTCCAATGTGAGTTGGTAAAGGACTGTGCTCATGTTAGTTACTCTCACTGTGGAGTCATAGACTGTGATAGACTAGGATCCATGTGGAACATCACTGGTCAGAGCAGAGAGAGAAGAGAACAAAAAACCCTACAGCGCTATTAAAGTTTCCATCCCGTAGTGAGACACTTCATTTTTATCTCTGTTTTACTGGCCAAAACAAATCACATGGCCAAGCCTGACTTTTAGAAGGGGGCAAGCACAATCATCTGCAAGCATGTTACATTACAGACGTTGGCATTTGGGAATATCATCTAGTGCTTTGTAATTCTGACCCCTCAGCTGGGACTGTCACTCACTTACTTGCTCATGTTTCTGGGGTTCCAGATTCTCTCTTGCTATCCTGTAACCAAGATACACAGTATTGTTCCAAAGTTTACCCTCATTTAAAAAAAAACTAATGAACTTTATATCTTAGAGAAGTTATAGGTTCGCAGCAAAACTGAGTGGAAAGTACAGAGTTCCCATATACCCCCAGTCCCCACCCACGCACAGCCTTTCCCACTGTTGACATCTTCCACCACGCTGTACATTTGTTGTCACTGATGAACCTACATAGACAAATCATCATCACCCAAAGTACATACCATTTTTTTAATAGTTTAACTTTCTACAAAATCTATGGTCAGTTCCGTATGTTAAATGTTTTTCAGATCTGTTGTATGGAAACCTATTGACAACACAGCACAAACTGTAGCAGATTAGCACTTTTCAATGAAATGGTTTAATGTTGGATTGCACAAGTTCAATTATAGCCAAAACTAACTTCTTCATCTAACTCAACCCCCCGCCCTCCATAATATACCAAATTTACATTGGATTGATTTAAAAAATTATTCTACATAACCAGGAAATATAACATGCAAACCCTAACTAGAATTGCTGAAGGTTTTATTATATTTGGGACAGTTTAAAAGGTAGGATTCTGCTTATACTTCTGAAATAAGTGTACATGTATCCTCTTTTGAGTTTCGGATTAATAAATTGCCATTATGGTGCTGATGGATTTTCTCATCAAAGAAAACTGAAATTTATTTTGTTGAAATAATAACCACTAAAGCCATCAAGTAAGAGTGACCTCACCCAAATGGTTCCTGTTTAAAAGTGACATTTGAAAATACTTTTTAAAAATCTCATGTACAGACCAGTGGATTTCCTGGACAAGCTAAAATAAGAAAGTAAACAGATAAACTAAATTAAATGGATGTGTCAAATTTTCATTTCATAAACACATAAAGCTTACAATGGAATATCAACAAAACATAGTATCTTGTGAGGCACAAATACATAATTCCCATTGGCTCTAAAATACCATAACAGCCACAAATAGAAAATAACATCAGAAAAACTTACTTTAACATTTTCTCTTTCATTAAGTAAAAATTAGCTATGACAAAATAATTAATGCACATATGCAGTTTATTTGAATATAATGGGTGATTTTAAGGGTTAATTATAAAAAAAGCTAATTTTTAAAATTTGGGGGGAAAGTTTTTTTTAAAGCGAAATTTTTAGATATATTAATGATATGAATATTAGGGGAAAGTAAATTTTTTTTACAAGTAGAAGAGAGAAGTAGAACAAATGTAATATACTGTTTGGTCTGTTGTAGTTTAAAGTTACTAATGATAAGTGGATATAGTTAGCGACCAGCAGAGTTTCTGTGAAAGACTTCAGTACACAATATCTGCAATAATGGGGAAGATGGTAAAATGTGTACAGGAGATGGAAATAGAATTAGTTAAGTTTATTAACATGAAGGGTTTACGTGATTGAAAGCGGCAAACACATTTTCTGCCTTTGGCAAATAAGCATGATGTAAAATAAATACGGACTGTGTGACTTTGTTGGGGAGTGAAGCTCCATGGTGAGCAGAGCTCTGTTTTTCTTTCCAGGATGGGCTCCTTCTTCGCTCCCAGCCTCCCAGGCATCAATATCCTTCGTCTCCACACATCCATGTACTTCCAGGGCTGGGCTGTGATGTGTTGCAACGTTCCTGAGGCGAGGGTCTTCAAAGCTTCCAGATCGAATAACTTCTATCTGGGGATGCTGTTGCTCATCCTCTTCCTGTCCACCATGCCCGTCCTGTACATGATCGTGTCCCTCCCACCATCTTTCGACTGTGGCCCCTTCAGGTTCTTGCCTTTGTAATTTCTTTTGGGCAAAGTTTTCTTTCAGGGGTGGAGATGGGAATGGTCACTCGTCGTATAAGCTATTTTTTTCCCCCCAAACAGTGACATTTTGGTCTGTAGGAATTGAGCTCTTTTAGATATTCAGGCTCATTATGTGACATGGAAATTCTTAAACAAGATCCATCTATTGATGTTTTCTCACTTAGCAATCATAAAAGGGAAAATAACTGCTCCAGGTTCTGTCCGTGTGAAATATGTACACTGAATCTGAGCTCTTTCTGTATAAGGAGTTAGCGAAGAGCAAGGTTTGATTACACTAGTCTGGATATGAACATTTGCCTGATGCTAGGTCATCTCATTCAGACATTGGAAGCTATTGTTACTTTTCACATGAACCACCTAATTGAAAATATAAAAGAGGAAGGAAGGGCGGGAGGGAGGAAGGAAAAAAGAAAGATGACTCCACAAGCTACCTAGGAAATGGGATCATTATTAGCTAATAATGAATATAAAGAGGGTCACATAATTTATAATCCAAATCTACATGCTAGGAAAAAAATTAAGGATGTTCCTCGTGTATATTCTCCTCAAATAACAAGAATAAATCACACAAGTCAGTAATAAAGAGTCAAGAAGGCTCTTTGATCCAACTTAGAAATATACTTTTCTACAGTTCTCTATGACAGCGTTCCCTGTGACACTTACCAAGAAAGCAAAGTTTCCAGATCTGGAGGATTGAGATTTCATTCTACCACAAGTCCGCCCAAGAATCTCTACATGTTGAGTCACTGATCAGCATGCATTTGAGTTATTTCTACTTTTCAGTGGGAAAATGTGAATACAAAAAGCCATGTGAATGACAAGCATGATGCAATAGTGGACATGTATAATTTCTCCTTCATGCTGTCAGACCCAAGTTATTAAATTAAAGTCAAAATATTCTTTGCCCACAGACTTAAGTATAAAAGAAGCATTTTCATTCTAATAATAGTCTGTTATTACTGCTTTCCTGGACATAAAGAAAGAAAATGTTAAGCCTACTGATTGTGCAAAAACAGCTGGAGTTCTGTCATACATATTCAGGAAGCTGAAGTTGACAAGTCCTGTTCCCCCGCCCCACCCAGGTGGGGGGAAGTAAATAATGCAGACAGTGACATCTGGAGGCTAAATATGAAACTACAGTTTTGAAAGAGCAATTGGTCTTAATAAAGCTCAGGGTACAAAGTTCAAGAGACAAGTCATCTAAAGACTTTAGTTAATTGCAAATTACCCACACAACTAAATATCCAGGATAAGTTTTAGATGTGCTTTTAACTTTTTAATTGGAAGTGGGTCCTTCTCAGAAAAACATATCAAAGGAACTTAGTTGTCTGCCAGGGAAACCCCACAAGGTCAACATGGAGCTGGGTGGTGGTAACAAAGGTCCATTAATATTAAAAATATCATTGAGCTAGTCACGTACAATGACTGCACAATTTTAGGTTTTTGCATCCTAACTCCTTTGCCTCTCTTTAAATCACACTGAGTTACTATGATTTTAATGAATAAAACTTAGTCTGTGTCTAACACATAGTATCTGACTTTGACCAACTCTTTCCTAATTGGCAAACTTTGGCACATGAGCAGCATGTATATCACTATTTTGAGATCAAGGAAATTTAAATATTTTCAGTAGAGTATTGGGAAAGGGGTATCTCTGTCCTATTTAGATAGTCTGTTGTTCCTGGAGCAAAAGAATGTATACTTGGTTTATTCTCTAGATTTTAAAGCTTTAAGCATTGTTCTGCCTTGGTAGTGAGGTGAGAAAGGATATATTAGTAGGAGACTCATGACTTGCCATCCTTTTGGACCCTGAGTTTGAGGTGGTTTGACCAGCCTGCCTAGTGAAGTGTATCTGACCCTACTTGGCACCTGGGTGGGCAGCAAATTGGTAAACGTGCATTTGAGGTAGGTTAATAGGGACAGCACAGTAATGGCCAGGCTCTCCCAGGTGCATGTATGTTTTCAGGTAAGGTGGCTACAATACCTTAGAAGACCCATTCTGCAAAGCAATTTGATGAGATAGTCTAGCTTGTTCTGGTTTCATAAGAACTGGCTAGGGAGGGTGAATTTTCCAGAAAATTATTCCAGTAGGCTATTAAGTGGATTTACCTTAACAGTTTGACAATTAAAAAACTATTTCTTTGGTGTCCAGATGAAGAAAATTCTTCTAATTGCTCTACCACATTTCCTGACACTTGATGTTTCTCCCCCAGCTCCCTCACTAATAATTCTGGACAATTTGTAGTTCTCTAGGTTCTCACACACCTCCCTACTAACATTATGGTAATTATAACTTCATGTATTTTCATCTAACTGCAAAGGTAATATGTGTTTACCCTAGAAAAACCAGAAATTATAGAAATTTTCGCATGAAAATAAACACTAACTAAAGACCTGAAATAACAACTCTCAACATTTTTTTGGCATTTTGTATTTTGGTTTTCTTCTTATGCAGATTTTTAAAATAACTGAGATCATATAACATGTATATGTTTATGTTATATTGTGACACTGCTATTACATTACTCACTTGATGTGTTGATTTTTCTTAATAGTGTAGCTGACTTCTAGAGTTTAGGGACAGAATATTTTCATCCCTGTGAGTCAAAACACAGTAGAGTGTTGGCCGTAATTTGAGTTAATGAATGAAGAATGACTGTTTGTCATGCACTAAACACTAGAAGAGATGTAGGTGTACATTGGGCATTGATTCTGGCCAGGTGGACCTTTTGGTCTGGCTGAAAAGACAGACATAGACTATTCTAATTAGGGTGGATAGAGCTATGCCCAAGAGAGCTATAGATTAACTTCAGTAACATTTCACTTGGCTGTATACTCGCAACAGGCTGGAAAGGACTTCTGGGAATATGCATACTTTGGTTCACCTGTCAGAAAAAGGGAGTGCCAGGATTTGTAGATGCTTCTATAGTTTGTGTATAATAAAAGATCTGGACTCCTGGTAAGAGACCTATCCTGGAAAAGACACCCAAGAATCCTCAGTGATACTAATAACTTCACATTTCTCATACACTGGATGCAAAGAAGACCTTTGTGGGTAGGGATGATTTTGTAAAATTCCAGTTCCCTCATTCTGACATTCATCAAACACAGCCCTAGAGGCTGGAGAAGGTGGGGTGGATTGTCTCATTTTTTCTCATCCTCCTTGCCTGTCTCCTCATGCTGGCTGTATTCCGTATGTCATGGTCATGAAGCATGGTCAGCTAGAATGGATGAAGAATGAGAAACCTTAGTACAATAGGTTGATATAATCTTAAATTGTCAGTAAGCTTCATCCCCCCTTATGTATCATAGGTCTTGCTAATTAGTGTGTAGATCTATAATTTGTGAAGCAAAATTTATACCTCTGTAGTCCAGTGACTCCTGACAAGATACTTGAAGTCACTCTCAGTCTATTAAAAGATACTGGAGAGAAAAAACATCTGATCTGGAACTTGTGGGTCATGTTCAATTAGTAGTTAAGAATGTATAAAGGTCAAAAACCAAAAGTGAAGCCAAAATATTTGACTCAGTGTTATGCCAACCTTTATTCTCATGATACATACAAATTGCTGATAAATAATGCAATATCTTCTCTGAAAATTATATCATTTCATAGTAGAATCAATATGTATATACAGAAAAAAATAATTTGGCATGATGGGTGTTACCTGATAATGCTGAATATTATATACTAAGTTAAGACAGACATCCTGCTCTCATTTCTCTAGTTTATAGGGGCTGAGAACAAACTCACTAAGGACCTTTGCTTTTTAGGCTTGTTTTCTTTCTCTTCCCATTTTCTGTTCTTAGCTGGTATTCATTAGGGCCCGTCCAGAAGAAATACTGAGAGAGAAAGGATTCAGCATTCAGTGCAGTTACCTATTAATAGCTCAGATGAAAGAGGTCTGGTGGAAAATGAGATAGAAGCTATAACATGGAAAGAGATATTAGATTATTTGTGGATTTTATTCCATTAAGCTATTCCTTATGCTCATTTCCAAGGCTAATTAAAAAAATTGAGCACACTATTTGTTCAGCCCAAAGAAAGTATTCTCATATAAGAACAGCTGCTGAGGAGTAGACTTACAAGCTATTTATAAAATATATTTTCATACATATATAAGGTATATTTATATTTTATATAATATATTTGTTCCCAAGTAACCCAAATCTTAGAAATATAGCTTTAAAAAATCTTCTCCTGGAGGGAAGGGATAAATTGGGAGATTGGGATTGACATATACACTGCTATATATAAAATAGATAACTAATAAGGACTTACTGTATAGCACAGGGAATTCTACTCAATATTCCATAATGACCTCTATGGGAAAGGATTCTTAAAAAGAGTGGATTATATATATATAACCGATTCACTTTGCAGTACACCTGAAGCGAACACAACACTGTAAATCAACTATACTCCAAAAAAAAATTTTTTTTAAATCTTCTCCTAATGCTGTGGTTAATTTCCTAACTGCTTTGACTATGTGTTTGTGTTGGCATAACATTTCTCATATCTTATCCATTTGTTGACAGTATGAGGCCAAAGTGTCAGGAGTTGTAGCTAAACATCAGATTTCTAACCTGAAAGAGTACTTAGGCAATGTTTGAGAAAAATTTCTAGTTTTCTTGCTATAAACATAGTTTTTACATCTTGCTATAAACATGGTTTTTACATCTGTTTTAAATGAACTTCTCTCCTTTTTTTTTTCAGTGGCAAAAATAGGATGTTTGAAGTCATCGGAGAGACACTGGAACATGATTTTCCAAGCTGGCTGGCAATGATCTTGAGACAGCTTTCTAATCCTGGATTAGTTATTGCTGTTATTTTGGTTATGGTGTATGTGCTTTCCCTCCTCATAGAAAGAGCCTTTGTAATGTTCTTCCTGCGCCTTTTAAGTTTCAGCGTTTTCAACTCTCTTTCTCCCCAGGGGTTGTGCTGTAACCTAACCAATTCAGCACTGATTACGTGGTGGTGAGAGGCTAAAATTCATGAGCCATATTCTGATCCTATTGCATGTAATTTACAGCCATCTGCATCTGTCTTTGCCTGCCTAGGATTATAAGATTTGTTTCCCAAGTAACCAAAATAATTATCAGTAAACAGCTACAGCAAGGGAAACATAAACACTAAATCTAATCAGCACATCAAGCTTCCTCCCCACCCCCCTGACCGCCACCTTTTTTCCATAAAGCATATGGCTGTGAATACACAGAAGTGATGAGCCTCTAAGTTAATATTCCCCTTGAGGGCCCTACAGGCTATATTTCAGGGCTAAAGGCTTAAGGGGTCTTAGAAATTACCCTGTCCTTCTTCCTAGAAGGCCATTAATAACTATGTCTGCCCATGATGATAGAATCAGAGGACCAGAAGGGTCTTGGAAAGGTCACTTAGTCTATCCTTTCGAAGTCAGAGATGATATCCAAAGGGGAACTTGAGAGGGGTCTTTTGTTCCCGTATTACTTTCATTGGTTTCTGAGTCTTGGCCACCACAGGTAAACTTACATTCTAAGCAAAAAAAAAAAAAATATATATATATATGCTTCCTATGGAAGAGCTACAAAAAGTGCCCCAGTCCTTCCTTTCAAACCCCAAGGCCTTCCTAAATAAAAAGTCTAGAACTGCCACTGATCTCAATCAAGGAGGGCAAGTATGAAGTCACCCTCGTGGACACTTTAGTGGAACAAAGCTGACACAAAGGGTTGGATTTGTTTAAATAAAGGTAAAACTAGGAAATGTCAGGGAGAGATTGGGAGAGAAATCCCAGTGGTTTAAGTAAATGAACTGGGTTCTGGGCCAAGTTGTTAGGATCGTCTCTGTGATGGTCGTGGTCACAAGCCACATCAGTGAGGGCAGGTGTCATCTTCAAGTTTATAAATTAAGAAACTGACTTGGAGGAGGGAAGGGATTTTTCCCTCAGTGAGAATACATCAAAAATGACAATAGTAGGGCTTTGACAGTAAATCCAGCACTCACCCCTTTACACCATGATGCCTTCTTTGAGGGAGAGCTAATAGCCTGTAGGGATAATTAAATAGTAAAACAGATTATTTTATGTAGTACAGAACCTTGATCATGGGGTGCCGTTAAGAATCTGATAGTAAATCTCTGGTGCAGATGTGTTAGAAGATGACTTGCTGGATGCAGCATGTTTCACCAGATGGCCCTGGAAGTGATTTTCCTTCTTAGTGTTTTTACAATACAGTGGCTTTTGAGAGCATGGCTTTTAGGAGTCAAGGCCTTTTCGTGGTAAAAAGGAGGTCTTGTTTTAAAACACACACACTCAAAACAATGTCAGATTTTATGACTATATTCTTGACTTATTGAGAGAGATTTATTTTTAAGCAAAAGAGCAACATTGTTCTAATGCCACTAATTAAAGATTTAATAAGCTGCCCCAGGGGTATGGAAGAGGAATGAACACTGCCTTTGTTCCAGGCACGATCCATGTATTAACTCATTTAATTTCCACAATAACCTTAAGAAGTTGGCCTCATTAATCATATTATTGAAAGCACATGGAAGATCTGCCCCAAATCAAATGGCTAATAGGTAAATTCAAACCCATGTCTTTTTATTCCCCACCACTTATTTCCCACCTACTCATTTACAGCACCAAACACTGAGTTCAGGCTGAGTGGAAATGCTCAGAAGAACTGGAAGCCACTTGTCAGAGATGGTCCACACCCAGGGTTGGCACACTTTTCCTTAAAGGACCATATAGTAGTTACTTCAGGCTTTGTGGTCCAAGAGGCAAAATTGAGGATATTATGTAAGTACTTATGTAACTATTTTAAAATGTAAAAACCAATCTTAGTTCATGGGCCATACATAACAGGCTGGGAGTCAGGTTTGCCCCAGAGACCATAGTTTGACAACCCCTGATATAGACTGTCTAGAGGGAAACTGGCATGATATAAGGTCAAATAGATGTCCCACAAGGATGATTTTAGTTCTGACGTTTTGATTTAAAACCCGAAATTCAGCTTATTACTGATTTGATTTTTCAAATACTGAGGTCTCATCTTCAGCACTTTATGATGCCCATACAGTTGGCTTGGATTTTTTTTTTAATTAATTTATTTATTTTTGGCTGCATTGGGTCTTTGTTGTATGGGTTTTCTCTAGTTGCAGCTAGCGGGGGCCACTCCTCGCTGTGGTGTGCTGGCTTCTCATTGCGGTGGCTTCTCCTGTTGCGGAGCACGGGCTCTAGGCACGTGGGCTCCAGTAGTTGTGGCATGCAGGCTCACTAGTTGTGGCTCACGGGCTCCAGAGCACAGACTCAGCAGTTGTGGCACACAGACTCCGTCGCTCTGTGGCATGTGGGATCTTCCCGGACCAGGGTGCAAACCTGTGTCCCCTGCATTGGCAGGCGGATTCTTAACCACTGCGCCACCAGGCAGTCCTGGCTTGGCTTTTTATTACCTTTAATTAGAGAATGTTTACAAGCATTTTGAATTTCCCCAATGAATCATATTACATCAGCTTGGTTGGTTTTTGGGTAACTGAGTAGAGTTTGAGCTAGTTCCCTGCAGGCGGTTTCATTCCTTTGGAGACTAAAAAATGATCTATGAAGAATACTCATTGAAGGTGCATCTCAAGGTAGAAAAAAAGTGATGGATAAATAGAGAATTACAGAATTACAAATGACTTGTGAGGTCTTTGAGTTCTTCCTCCAAATGCCGGCACTTTTCTAAGAAAACCCTTACAATACACAGACACACCATATTTATTGAACACCTAATTCATGCCAGATATTACACCAGATGCTTTCATGTATGTAATTTCATTCAAAATCCTATCACTTGTATAAGAAATAAACCCAGCGGAAATGATATCAATAATCTTGTTGCTAGCAGCAGATGGCTCATAAAGGTTATGATCTGGCATGTTGGTGAGTAGGGGAAATGTGTTCAGTAACCAGTTATTTGCAATAAAGGGCAATGCCAGTTATGGTTTTTTTTGTTTTTGTGGTATGCGGGCCTCTCACTGTTGTGGCCCCTCCCGTTGTGGAGCACAGGCTCTGGACGCTTAGGCTCAGCGGCCATGGCTCACGGGCCCAGCCGCTCTGCGGCATGTGGGATCCTCCCAGACCGGGACACGAACCCGCGTCCCCTGCATTGGCAGGCGAACTCTCAACCACCGTGCCACCAGGGAAGCCCCGTTTTGTTTTGTTTTTTAAATGCATTCTTTCTTTGTTTTGCTTTGTGAAGATGAACATGTTTATTTTTGCAAAAACGTTTGGCTGGAATTTGCTCTTTCTAGAAATGTCACTTAAATGCCAGGACTATTCTTTTATGAAATAGTTTCTTGTGAAGGAGAGAGAAATGCAAACAATACATTCTATGGATGAAAAAAAGCCATGTTAATTAACTATGACGATGAGGATTATGTTCTTAGTTGTAAAAGCCAAAGGAAGGAATTTAAAGTGGAAAGTCAGTTTCCTTTTTATTCCACACATTCCCTAAGCTTCAAGAGATTTTCTGTTCTCTTGGATGCCATTGGTATCGATTTGAAATGGTGTTTTCAATTATAACTTAAAGTGATGTTAATACATTTCCAAGAAGAACCTAAAATTAGGTAGTGAGGAACATCAGACAGAGCCCTGGGCTGTGGAGGAGGAGACTTGGGGGTCCAACTTCCCAGGTCCACCCCAGTTGCTGTGGAATTCTGAATGTACTTCTTCACCTCTCTGTACTTCAGGCTTTTATCTACAAAAGAGGTTCAGAGTAGAAAATACCTTAAAGTCACTCCAGTGCCAACATTATATGATTTAGTTAATGTAAATTTAAGAAGAACCTTGAGGAACTGAAAAATACCATAAATTTTATTTTATTTTTTTTAAATTTAGTTTGACTATCTATTATCTCAATTCTACTGCAAAAGGCCAGAAGGCAGCAAATCTGGATCTAAAAAAGAAGATGAAACAGGTAGGATACAATTTATTTCAGAGAAATATTTGTCTTTATTAATGTCAAGTAGTAGAACGCATCAGGAAATCTCATGTTCTTCTTCTCTACTATTTTTTATTATGTAGCAAGCTTTGGAGAACAAACTGCGAAACAAGAAAATGGCAGCTGCACGAGCAGGTTTGAGCTATGTTATGTTTGCATTCTTTCTCCCCTACAAACAGTATGCTCTTCCTTTTTTTCCTCTCAAAATGGGGCATTTGATGCAGAGGAGCATTACTGCCCCAGCAAGTCACCCCATACTCTTTACTGTCCACCTTTTTAAGCCCTTTTCAGGCATCATATCCAGAGGGTTTGGTTGTTTTCCAGTGGGAGAAAGAAAAGAGAAAGAAAACTTCAGGAATATAAAAGTAGCAGTAGTGATAGAAAAGGGATCTTGCAAATTGACGGAAGATGAAGAAAACATCCACATACATAGTCATACAAAGAGCAGATACAGATGCCTAATCTCTCCTGCCTATTTTGACCATTTTTATACATAGATGGATACACTGGGAAGATGCTAATAGTATCCTCTAGGCTCATCACTGTTGCTTTCCCAGAGCCTTCTCTAATTTGTTAACCTCTCTTACTTTTTAACCTCTTTAATTTTTAAACTATTAGAATAAGGCATACTCTTATTTGCCAAAATTACTGATATGCTTTGCCTTCTACATGGAAAAGTGATGCCTAAGAAATTCAATAAAAATCTTTTCCAACTCTTCCCTCATTCCCAACTCTACAACTCTTTATATTAGTACGGCCTTTTTTCCCCCTGTAAGTAATAATAATAATAATTTTAAAAACTCAACCCCAATTAGTTTAAGTAGAAAAATGTATTGGTTCACACAAATGAACAGAAGAGTGGTATGTAAATCTTCTGGTCACATTTTACCCCAAGTTTAGAAGCAATCAGGATTGAACCCCATTTCTCTGTGGTTCTTTCAACACTACACTCCTTTTATGTTGGCCAGCCTTTACGGCAGCAAAAGTGGATGCAGCAACTTCTAATGATGTCGTGTCCTTAGATTATATTTGTCTTAGTTTTTTTTTTTTTTTGTCATTAAGCTACTTGTTTCTTAACTGCATTAATTTTTTTTCAGCTCTATTGAGGTGTAATTGACTAATAAAATTGTAACACATTTGAAGTGTACAATGTGATAATTTGATATACACATACATTATGAAAGGATTCCCACCTCCAGTTAATTAACACATCCATCACCTCACATATTTACCTTTTTTTAGCACATTTCAATTATATAATACAGTGTTACCAACTATAGTCACTATGTTGTACATTAGATCCTCAGATGATATTCATCTTATAGCTGAAAGTTTTGTACCCTTTTACTAACCCCTCCCAATTTCCCCAACCTCGTATCTCTGGCAACCATCATTTTACTCTGTGTCTATGTGTTCCACTCTTTTGTTAAAGCTTCCACATATAAGTGATACTGTGACATGTTTGTCTTTCTCTGTCTGGCTTACTTCACTTAACATAATGCCCTCCAGGTTCGTCCATATTAAATGGTAGTACTTCTTTCTTTTATAAGGCTGAATAATATTCTATAGTGTGTGTGTGTGTATACACACACACCACATCTACTTTATCCATTCGTCCATAGATGGACACTTAGGTTGTTTTCATACCTTGGCTGTTGTGAATAATGCTGCAATGAACATAGGAATACAAATGAATGATTTCATTTCCTTTGCATATCAATCCAGAAGTGGGATTGCTGGATCACATGATAGTTCTGTTTTCAGTTTCTTGCAGAACCTCCATACTGTTTTCCATTGTGACTGCACCAATTTACATTCCCACCAACAGTGCACAGCGTCCCCTTTCTTCCCATCCTCATCAGCATTTGCCATCTCTTGCCTTTTTGGTAATAAACATTTTCACATGTGTAAGGTGATACCTCATTGTGGTTGTGATTTGTGTTTTCTTGATGACTAGTGATGTTAAGCACCTTTTCATGTACCTATTGGCCATCTGCATGTCTTCTTTGGAAAAATGTCTATTCGATCCTTTGCCCATTTTTAAATTAGGTTATTATTATTTTGCTATTGAGTTATATAAGTTCCTAATATATTTTGGATATTAACGCCTTATCGGATATGTGGTTTACAAATATTTTCTTCAATTCTCTAGGTTGCCTGTTCATTTTATTTATGGTTTCCTTTGCTGTACAGAAGTTTTTTGGTTTAATGTAGTCCCATTTGTTTCTTTTTGCTTTTGCTGCCTTTGCTATTGGTGTCAAATCCAAAAAATCATTGCCAGGAAAAATTGCAAGAGCTTTTCCTCTAAGTTTTCTTCTAGGAGTTTTATGCTTTAAGGTCTTATATTCAAGTCTTGAATCATTTCAACTTGATTTTTGTGTATGGTATAAGTTTAATTCTTTTCCATGTAGACGTCTAGTTTTTCCACCATCATTTATTGAGGAGATTATCCATTTTCCATTGAATATTCTTGGTGTTTTGTCAAAAATCAATTGACCATATATGCATGTGTTTATTTTGGGCTCTCTATTCTGTTCCATTGATCTTTGTGTCTGTTTTTATGCAAATACCATATAGTTTGGATTACGACAGCTTTGTAATATAATTTGAAATGAGGAAGTGTGATGCCTCTAGCTTTGTTCTTTCTCAAAATTGCTTTGGTTATTCGGGGACTTTTGTGGTTCTGTATGAATTTTAGGATTTTTTTCCTATTACTGAGAAAAATGCCATTGGAATTTTGATAGGGATTGCATTGAGTTTGTAGATTGCTTTGGGCAGTATGGGCATTTTCACAATATTAATTCTTCCAATCATTAACACAGAGTATCTTTCTATTCATTTGTGTCTTCTTCAATCATTTATTAAAGAAATTTATTTGTGTCTTCTTCAATCATTATATAATGACCTTCTTTGTTTCTTGTTACAGTTTTTGGTTTAAAATCTGTTTTGTGTGATATAAGTAGAGCTATGCATGCTTTTGGTTTCCATCTGCATAAAATATCTTTATCCATCTCTTCACTTTCAGTCTATGTATGTCCTTAGAGCTGAAGTGAGTCTCTTGTGGACATCTCATAGTTGGAAGCATTTATGTCGCACATATCTGCAGTGCTTTTGTATTTGCTCTAGATTGGGACTATAACTTAATATTATCAAATTAGTATTTAGAATAGTGAATGAAATGTTCTGACTTCTAAGATCTGAATTCTAGTTAAGGCATATTATTACCTTTGTTTTAAATAATATAATGTTATTGCATACTAATTTACCTGATATTTTCCCATGATTTGTTAAAAATAGGTATAACCTTTGTGAAGGCAAAGACTATATCTTATTTATCGTTGTTTCCTCAGGACTTAATATAGGACTTTATATATCAGTCACTCAATAAATACCTACTAATTTTCTAGGACAATGGACAATAAGGAATTCTTTTACTGGAAAAATTTGAAATGAACAGATTTCTATACTAATTACATAAGCAGTAATGAATGAATAAACATTTCAAAAAGAGCAGAACTTTTATTCTCCTGTCTTTAGAATTTGTGAGGATTTTGTAAAATATAGGAATATTTGACAACAAATATTATAGCAACCTGGAACACATTTGAAGGTATAGATTTCAGGCCACCTCATTCAGAACCATTAAGCAAACTGAAATTTTTATTTACCTCTTCTTTATCTTCTTTCTCTGTCTCTTGATTTATTTATTTATTTATTTATTTATTTATTTATTTATTTATTTTGAACAGCTGCAGCTGCTGGAGGCCAGTAATTTTCATGGATATTCTGGAGGCCCAGAAGTATTCCTCATCATACTGTTCAAAACCAGTGACTTATGTGAAGGCCCAAGTAAAAAAAGAAGGATCTCTACCTTATTCCAAATTAGGGATTTGTTCCTGCACCACCACTTTCTCCCCTGAGCAAGTCCCCTCACATTTTCTTTAACAAATTGAGTTTAAAATTGTGTGTGATGGAGAAGTATGGATTACTGGCTTACTTGTTGGGTTAATTTAAAAACTTTTTACTCATATGGACTTTCATTTTATACATATCTTCTGCCTTAGTTTTCTTAGCCTGGAAACAGGAATATTTCACCTTCTTTTTTCTTCTAAGGTCAGAAATATCTTTATAAAGTATTCATTGTAATCATTCGTTAACTCACTTTTTTTTTTTTGAAATTAACATCTTGTTTTCCCTTTTCATTCTGTCTCCCCATCCATGGTCCCCAAAAATATACACCCAAAACCTTTTTATTTGCTGCTGGATTCAGTATGAAAAGGAATGGGCTTTTTAGAATAAAAATCTCATGGGTTATCTCTTTGGGCTTCTGAGAGGTACACATAGTTTAAACCATATCAGGAGGTTTATATTAGCAAGCTTTGACCTGAACTGTGTTTTCTCATCCTGATGGGTCCCTACAAGTACCAGAGCCGGAGTCCATCGGGTCTAGGAATATACTGGTGACCCATGTCTTACTATATATGGTGAGGTATGGTTCCCTAGTTGACTTTGGGGTTTAGCCTTTGCTACCTTCATTCCTCAGTGGATGGGTCAGTAGGAAGAGGTTTTGTGTCAGTTTCCCTGCCTAATACTCCAGTGTCTTCTCTGGACTGGACTTTAATTCAGTCAACTTGATTGGAACTTGGACTATTTCAGCTTGGACTATTTCAGTGCTTTACTAGACCCTTCCCAGAAGCGTATGTGCAAATTGTGGGGGAGTGAGTTTGTAATAAACACTGGGACCACACTGAGTGCATGACCACCAGGAACTACAATGAGGCCAGTACCTCTTAATCTGTTTACTAAATATTTATCAAACATTATGTGTCAAACATTTATCAAACATTATATATCTTAAGTATCACCTGCTCTCTAGATTTTCTCTACCACTTTTTGCCCTACCTGCTATATCCTTAGTTTCTAGCATCTTCCAGAATACTAGATACTAGAACTTGCAAACCTGTTTTAGGATCGAACAAAATTAATGATACCTTCCCACTCAGGGCAGGACTGTCCCTTTCTTCACAATGACACAGATATTATAGTACACTATCAGTATTCAGAAAAAAGATTTGCTTTCTCTTATTCTCTATTAAGTGCAATGTCTAACAAAATCCAGTTATTATTCTACCTTTTTCAGCTCTCTTCCAAAGTTAGGACATCTTGATGGACAAATAACCCTAGACCTCAGAGTTGGCATCACATGCTTAGTAGATGGGATGCAAACAAAGGAGTTTAGCCCACAATGGAAAACCAAGTTCCTGTGGAAAAAAACAAGGGAGTGCTTTAGCAGAGGGAATCCAATGCAATGTGGGTAAGATGGGAGTCTGATGACTTTACTGCCTCCCTTGAATCAAAAATATGGACCTGGATAATATCCAGTTACAACTTTCTTTTGCCTTGTTTGGTTCACAAAAGTAAAAAAAGTGTTTCCACAATTCATTTGTAAAGAAATATATATTAAAAGAGTAAGTAAGCAGGCTTCAAAAACAAGAGACTTAAGAATGGGATGGGCAGATGTTCTCAGCTCTCAACTCAGATACACACTTGATTTTTCAGAAGACACATTGAGACCTAAGAATATTTTTAAAAATAAACTGTAGTCATAGCCTTTATTCATATCTACTTCCTGCAAGAAGGAAACAGCATTATATGATGGTGACAAGATTTCTCAAGGCCCTATATGAGGTTTCTTTTTCTCAAAGTTCTCTTGTAATGGATTGCCTTGGATGGTCCAGCTGCCTTTACCAGGACGGGTCTTGATGACTTAGTAATTATGAATAATGGAACAATGTATACATGAAATACTTGACCTCTTCTGGGAACTTAGGTATTATATAACACACATCTTTTTCATACACACCAAGAAGGTTTCATACAAATCCTTGGTCATTTAAAAATTTATAATAGTGGTACACGTTCATTACAGCAAATTTAGAAATTTTTAATAGAATTAAAAAAGCAAAAGAACCTATAATTCCACCACCCAGAATAACTTCTGTTAACATTTTGGTGTATTTTTTTCTCAGATTCACACACACATATAGACTCAATAAAATATTTTGGATCATAAGATATATTTAGTCTTTATCCTACTTTCTTAGTTAACATTTTCCCATGTCATAAAAATTACTTCAGAACATTTTTTAATGGCTACAAAATATTTTTTGATATTAATACAGCATAATTAGTCTATTCTACTGTTGTACATTTAGGTTGATTAAAGATTAAATATTAACTTTAAATTTGGGTCCTTTCAGGACACATTTTTATGCAAAAGCATTAGTTTGTATAGACTTTTAAATCAACACATATACATTTGAAGACAGTTTCAGTCAATTTACTGATACAATTATATTACTTTCTATTACTTTCCTGATTCAGAGCAATTAGCCTTAAATGTCACTAAATTTTCTTTTGATACTGTTTTGCTTATGGCTATATAAAAACTTTTTAGGAACCATCTCATTTTTTTTAATCTTAAGGAACATATTTAAAATCTTTTTTTTTGGAAGTCAAGTTTCACATGCTGAATCAAATCAAGTATCATCCACATATGATAACCAATACAAATTGCCACCTGGGAAATTAATGATTTTTTCCTATTTTATTTGATTTACTAAAACTTTGGTCAAAGTTATTGTCTTTATGTTTTTATTTGTTATTAAAGGCAACAGGCTCAAAATTATTTCTCAATTCAAAGAATATCAGAGTCCTTGATATTTTACTGGAAGTTTAATTTCTGTGTTGCTGCTGCTGCTGAGGCTCATATTTCTCAGGTTACGATCACTGTTCAAAAGAAAAGCCTGGATGCATAACCTTGGCATCTTACTCATTGCTGGTAGGATACCAATCAGATTCTTTCTGCATCACTCATTGTCCATCATATGTAAACTAACAGAAACTCCCTAAATCAAATGATGTCATAGAAATATTCCATAACATAGCAAATTAGTAATTGATCATGTCAAATGTATCATGACATCCAAATGTATCCAGGTTAAATTCAGAAGGTGATATAGGTTCTGAAATCCCCAGCTGACCATCTGAAGACTTCAGCAAGAATTTTAAGGGGAAAATACCATCTTAAAAGTGGATTAGAGGGCTTCCCTGGTGGCGCAGTGGTTGAGAGTCCACCTGCCGATGCAGGTGACACGGGTTCGTGCCCCGGTCCGGGAAGATCCCACATGCCGCGGAGCGGCTAGGCCCGTGAAACATGGCCGCTGAGCCTGCGCGTTCGGAGCCTGTGCTCTGCAACGGGAGAGGCCACAACAGTGAGAGGCCCGTGTACTGCAAAAATAAAAAGGTCTGGACAGTATAAGACCCCATTATTACAGTCCCTCTTCTGTGTTAGCTTTCATTTGTAAACAAAAATATTCCTCACCAGCCAACACATTATACTTAAGTGCGTGATGAGGATGAACTGTAAAGAGTAATTAAGAGATAATTTAGTGCTTCAGACAGAAAAACACATTCACCAATTTGCCAGATAATTATTAATAACTATTTTGTATGCCTTGATCTTCAAAGGGAAAGCAAATTTCTAACTTTATGATCTCTGTTGCGATAGTGTATAACTGTGCTCCTTTTATACAGAAAGAAAAGGAGGCAGGCGCAAATTAGGTGATCTGCCCATTGCAGTAGTGGAAACACTGTGGATCGGAATTTGGAGCATCTGTGAGTTACATTCAGCTCAGGTCCTGGGAAGGAGCCTGAGGCTGTGTTCAACAGAGCACTGGATCAAAAGAAAGAACTCCCCAGCTTTATTTTCTGTGCTGTATTGTTTTTTACTGAAAACAGGAATACAATATTTGCAACTAAAAAAGAAAATTGGCTAATAGAACTGCTGAGATCTTTGGAAAATCTTTGAATCTTTTGCATCTAGATGCTGTGTAATCATAGCCGGCTCATTCTCACTTAGCACTGGTTTCATTCCTATGTATCTGATTGGCCCAGCTGGGCTCAGTGCTGGCCTGCAATAACAGTGAGAATGTGTCCAAACGGAGCCACACAAGGTATCTTTTGCTTTTCCTCAATACTGTAGGTGAGGAGGCACCAAAATGTTATTCATTTTGTTAATCATTTGTTCTTTTATTCAGCAGTTATGCCATGATTCTTTGTTTATCAGTCAAACATTCCCAAATATGGGAATGTTCATGCTCATTTAAAACAGGCAAAACTTAACATTTGCCATGTGACTTTATGGAAATGGTTCAACCTCTCAAAACCTTGTTTCTCCTCTCTAAAAAACGGGGATAATAAGAGTCCTACTCCATAAACTTTCTACTTGGGATTAAAAGAGAGAGATCCTGCAGAGATCATAGCACCAAACCTGGCACATAGTTAGTGCTCGATAACAGCCATGGTTGTCACCCTTGTTCTTATGGCATTCCAAATATTTGTAGCTGTGGTTTAATTATTTTTCTGCTTGACCATACATCTAAACTCTGGGAAGAAATTGAGAACACCATTGAAATGAGAATTTGTCAGGGCCTTATCATTTTTACAAATGGAACACTGAAATATCATGGTGATCCCCAGTATCTAATTTTAAGTAAAAACAATATTACTCTTTTTTTTTTTTTTTTTTTCTTTCCGGTACGCGGGCCTCTCACTGCTGTGGCCTCTCCCGTTGCGGAGCACAGGCTCCGGACGCGCAGGCTCAGCGGCCATGGCTTACGGGCCCAGCCGCTCCGCGGCATGTGGGATCTTCCCGGACCGGGGCACGAACCCGTGTCCCCTGCATCGGCAGGCGGACTCTCAACCACCGTACCACCAGGGAAGCCCCCAATATTACTCTTAAAACACTAAACTTTCATACATGCTGAAGTCATGCTTTCTGACTCCTGAAAGTCATTTAGAAGATGCTTCTTTCTGGAAAAAAAAAATCCTGCTTTGTTGTTGCTCTAATACCTGCTTACTTGCTCTGTCAAGTAATCCAGGCATGGAATTAGCAATCTGTAATGTTGATGTGCTTATAAATTAGAGGGTAAGACCCTATAGGCATGGCTAGTGTTTTGCAGGAATAATATAAATGGACTAAATACATAAGGACTGGACTGTGAGTCAGCAGGAGCAGAGAGTATGACTGAACTGAATGTTAAAATCCTAAAGTGCTTTTTTTCTTTTGGGATCAACTATTTTCCCATATGACTTGATAATGGAAGTAAATGGGGGAAATGGATTCATTTATAAATTTTTAGAAATGATTCTATGTGTTAAGGCAGGTCAAACTGAATGACATTAATTAAGAGACATGTGAATGTCATACTGTGATGCATGATGTGAGGATAACCCTGAAAAAGACGATAGATTAACATGTCTGAAGGGTAAGGTGCTTAGGTCATTGACCTCAGAATTAATAAATACATTTGTAGTGGAATACGATGGAATAACCCAACAGCAGGTGGAAATTAGCCTGCCGCAAAATAGGCCAAGAGCTGGAATTACAACTGATCTCAGTGGAACATGGAATGAGTTGATTCAATGGGAAATGTTTGTCCCTAGTGAAACAGTAGATAACACCCAGTGGAAACACTCAGCCTTTGGATCTGCATCACAGAAAATGTTCCATGTATCTCAAGTCCACGACAACTAAATAATCATGGGGGCTGAGTGGTGGTATAAAAGAGCACAGGCTTGGGAGCCAGGGCCAAGGTTTAAGTTTTGTTCCTGACTGACTGAGAGTGTTACTCACTGGCCATATGATTTTTTGGTTGTCATTAATTAGCTTTTTGACCCAAGCTAATTACTTATTCTCACTAGGCTTCAATTACCTCATCTTTAAAATAGATAATTGTCTCCATGCGAATTGCTGCACAGATTACGAGATGATGCTGAATATCACTGAGCACCGTTTAGCGCATAGCACATAGTTTAGCACCCAGTTAAGGGCCGGATATATGTTACCCCTCATTCTCCTTTTTTGCCAAAATTTTTATTTGAAAAATTTAGTCATGTTTCAGTTTAAACATTAGAATGATTTTAATTGATCTAATTCAGGGAGTTATCAAAAAACCAATTGCAAGGAAGATTTTACTCAATTGGAGAAAACCAAATCTCTTATAGACCAATAAAAACAGCTGTTCAGATTACTTTAGTACATTCTTGGTTATTTTTTAGATGAGTATGTTTTAGCAGCAGAGTGGCTTAAATTTAAGATAAGCAGCATTAAATGAATAGAAATGCATGTGATTGCCCATCAGGATCTCAGTGTTCTAGCACTGTCTCTGCTACTGGTTAGCTGTGTGACTTGTTGGAAGTCATGTCACCTTTTGAAGTCTCACTTGCAAGATAAGGAAATCGCACAGCATAGTTTCCAAAATTCTTTCCTGTGCTCTAAACCTGAGTGGCCCAATATGGTAGCCACTAGCCACATGTGACTATTGAGGACTTGCAGCATGAAATTGAGTTGTGCTGTAAATATAAAATACATGCTGATTTTGAAGACTGTATGAAAAAGCTAACGTAAAATATTTCATTAATAATTTTTCATTTTGATTATTGGAGAGATTATTTTGCATGTATTTGGTTAAATAAATTAAGTTACTAAAATTACTTGCTTCTTTTCTTTAATGTGGCTACTAAGCTTTAATTGACAGGTAGCTTGCACTTGTGGTTGTGTTCGTTTCCATCGGACAATGATGCTCTAAAAACTGAGTTTATGGAATAAATTTTAGTGAAGGTTTCAATTGTACACAGAGCTGGGTTTCAGAGCTACTAGGACATTTCTGGTAAGCTGATAGAGCTGGTGCCTTCCACTTATTTGATTGTAGCAGGTGAGTTGCACTGTGCAGGTGGTGGGGAGAAGCTGGAGAAAGGAATGGGAATAGATTAGAGTCCAGCGGAGACAGAGTCTGCAGACAGAATCAGATGCGGCCAGTTGGTGGAGGGAGGATTCTGGGACAGTGGGGTACAGGAGACGCTCCGTTGGTGGTCGGGGAGCACACCTAACACAAAGAAGGGAAGACAGACATTCTGCTCTCTGTGCATGGAGCGTGACACCGCTGTGGCACCACCATCAACTGGCAGCTTGGGGAGCACGGGCAGATGGCCCACTTGAAAGGATTCTGGTGTCCTCAAGGACACCTCAAGGTGTCCTCTGTCCACATCCATGACAGGCACGTCTCAGGCATTGGCTTGAAGAACTGGAGGAGCAAAAGAAGAGTGCAGAGCAAGCTTCGCAGTGAACGAGCCTCATGGATCAGTTCATGGACGACAGACCAACTGACAAACAGGTGTCCCTTTACAGAGTATTAATGTTTATCTCCCCAGACGTAGGTGCAACACCACTTGGGATCTTAATGTTAAAAAATACCTCCTTCGGACCTAAGGCTGGTAAAGTCTAGGGAAGTTTTTCAGCTAAGCAGGAATAACAAACTTTTAAAAAGCAAAGTTTCTGGGGCTTCCCTGGTGGCGCAGTGGTTCAGAGTCCGCCTGCCGATGCAGGGGACACGGGTTCGTGCCCCGGTCCGGAAGGATCCCACATGCCGCGGAGCAGCTGGGCCCGTGAGCCATGGCCGCTGAGCCTGTGCGTCCGGAGCCTGTGCTCCGCAACGGGAGAGCCCACAGCAGTGAGAGGCCTGCGTACTGCAAAAAAAAAAAAAAAAAAATCAAAGTTTCTTAAAAGCAACGATACGCCAGGTCAAAGAGAAGGCAGCATGCTCATGGTATCTTGTTTAGGTTGTCTGGGCGTGTGGTGGGGCAGGGAGAAGGCTGGAAGGAAGAGTTGACAAACATACACTGTCATTTTTGTGTTGTCTTTTCTAGTGCTTTATAACCAGTGGAGTATAAATGGGGATCACGGAGTTTCCTTTTCTGGGCTAAAGGGATAATATTCTTGAGTCAATGACAAGGTTGAATGCTAAGTCATACCATTTCCTGAGCCTATAAATTAAAAAAAATTAAATGATCACTTTGTGACAAGCACCTGTGGTTAATTTTTCTTAAACACGTTGGTCACATGGCTTTTGATTGGCTTCTTACTGTTGTTGATATGCTTGCTGATCTGTGATAGACTGTAAAAGAGTAATAAAAGAGGTTTGGCCCTAGGGATGAAGGCATTAGCTCTCTTCCCGATTTTCCAAGTTATTTAATTCTTAAATTCATTTTAAAATTTAGAACTGGATCCAAAATATTATGAAAATGTTACAACTCAGTGAATCACAAGCAATACCGAGTATTCCTTAGTGAATCCAATAAGCCCTTTTAGGAGGGATCTTGGAGTCAGGTTCAGGGTGAGACTGCTGAGATGTTATCACCACCTGCTGGTGCACAGCCCAGCAAGATGAATCCTTACCTCCTTGACTGTGAGTGACAGCAGGTCTTTGCCTTTCTTGAGAACATCAGCTGGACTTCCAACTTTCTCCCTCTTTGTTCCTCTTCTAATCTCCCTGGAGACAACACGTGAGGCTATGTAGAACCAACCAGTCTTCAGTATCATTTGGGAAACACTAAGCCCTAAGACACAGATGCATTTGTGAGCAGTTAGTATCAGGCACTGTACTAGGTTGAGGAACACAGCACTGAAAATAGCAGATCTCTTTCCTTATGGAGGAAACACACAAGAAACCATCATAAAAACAAACGAATGAACCAAGTAAGTGAACGAGTAAATTAAAACAACAATAACAAAGTTACCGAACCAGGTTCGTTTTGCCTGATGCGCAGCAAGCCAAAATGCTGAGACCCCAAGGTTTGCAGCAAAGAGAGGGTTTACTCGCCAGGCAGCCAAGTGAGGAGATCGGTGAACAAGTCTCAAATCCATCTCCCAGAAGGCAGGGAGCTCAGCGTATATTTACAGGATGAAGAAATAAAGAAGCAGGGCGGGGCTCCCCTGGTGGCGCAGTGGTTGAGAGTCCGCCTGCCGATGCAGAGTACACGGGTTCATGCCCCGGTCTGGGAGGATCCCACATGCCGCGGAGCGGCTGGGCCCGTCAGCCATGGCCGCTGAGCCTGCGCATTCGGAGCCTGTGCTGCGCAACGGGAGAGGCCACAACAGTGAGAGGCCCGCGTACCGCAAAAAAAAAAAAAAAAAAAGAAGCAGGGCGGGCGGAAGTTTTCCCACCTTCTGAGGTCAAAAGGTCAAAACGCAAAACGCGCATGCTCAATTGAAGGGTGGGTGGTCCTATCCAGTCTTAACCAGCTCAGCTCTGACTAGACACAGCTGACTCCAAGTTTCTGGAAAATGCGAGCAAATGTCTTACTGTTAGGTTATGTGCCGCTCAGAGGACGTGCAAGTCTTCAAATGACCTTGATTAGTGAAGGTAAGTGAAATGGATTTGACTCGTTACCCATGGCTTCAACAACAAACAGCTTCCGCTGCTGATAATGGCTAAGAAAAAGGTAAAATAAGGTAAATTGATAGAGTGGCTGGGAGGGCTGCTTTGGCAAGGTGATCAGGGAAGCTTGTGTCTGAGGAGGTGACATTGGAATTGAGACATAACTGAGGAAAAAGGGACAAACAGAGGTGCTTCTTTGAAATTTTTGATTACTTAAGATCCCTTGGGGAGTGAGGGGAGCTATAAAAAGTGTTTAAATTACCATGAATTAGATAGGTGGGGGCTTGACAATAATTTGCCCGTTTTAGAGAAATAAACATCACTGAAGAAATAGTGTTGTAGAGTGTAACCCATACCTGCTCTACAAACCACTCTATTTAGAAAAAATAAAAGCCCAGAATGATTGAAAGAGTATAAGAAATCATGAAAACGTAGAGGCTAAAAGATAGACTGCTTTTTCCCAAGGTGACTCATCCGGGTTATGACAAAGCTGGGAAGCAGAAGAGTCTTTTATTACGTGGTTTATGCTCTTTCAGTGACGTTGGAGCATTTTTGCTATACGCTTCCTGCTTTAACAGGGATTGCAAACCCGGAGGCCAACAGCGGCCAAGAGAGCAACACAGGAAGTGAAGTTATCTAGTGGGACCATGGTGAAATGAAGAGATCTGTCCTATAGTTAGGGAACGTGAACTACTCAGTTGTAGCTAACTATTGCAGACCCCAGGCTCCCAGATCTTCTGATTTTTAAAGAGAAGCTGGAAACCTGGACTTTTATGCACATACTATTTTAAACATTAGTAATTAGTGTAAATTAATACACAGACAAACACACACACTCCATCTGTTGGCAGGATGCTGTCCAACGGCCATCAGGGTGCACTCTGATATTTCTGATATTAGAAGTCCTTCAAATAAACAATCGTCTTTTGTACATTCTCAAACCATTTATCAGGGTTTTCCTGGTCTTTTTCTTTGAAAAAAATGCAGTTTCTCTGCTGGCTCATGAAGACATTATCTGTGCTTTTCCTGCACCAAAGAACCTGGGATTTGAGTTCAGCTCTGACGTACTACCACAAGGGGGAGCTCAAACTTCTTTTTTAAGTTTTACATGAAAACATCAAACACTGGCATAATTTTGTTAAGAATTCTTTCACTAACTGTAAAAACAGACAACAAACTCCCCTGAAACTCAGCATAAAGCGTATCAGTTTAATTTTATTTTATATTTTATTGCTTTTATTTTATATATTCAATTTATTTTTTTTACCATGATATATGCTCAAGGCAGAGGTAAAGAAGCAAAAAGAATACAGAGTTTGGGACCACTGGGGTCCTATAGCTTACAATTCAAATTTAAATTTAAAATAGAAAAAACCCCCAAGATTCTCTGAGACAAGAAATATGTTTTCATTTTGGTAAAGGAAAACCAATGGTTAGTCCTAATGGGCTGAGGTATCCAAAGATGGCTCTCTGGCTTAGAACCTAGTCTTTTCATAGGTTTCCAGCTTTACTTCCTCTGTTTCCCTTGAAGTCTCCATGAATCTCTTCTAATACATCAGCCCACACACCAAGCCCTGAACGGACATGTGTTTTGTTTGTTTGTTGTTTCATTTCTTGGTTGCTTCTACCGTATCCACCCCAGTAAAGCCTGGAGAATAATAGTACTTCCCCCATGAGGCTTAGCGAGCGGTTCTTGAGTTAAAGTCTGTGAAGTGCTCCATGCAGGGTATGACACATGGAACTCCATGTGAGCTAGGAATGATTATAGCAGACACTTGATATGACTGCATCTTATTAAAGTGACTTTCCTAGGATTCAAACTGTGACAGAGCTCACAGTTTTCAAGACAGCTTTTGGTTTTTTTTTTAATATCTAGATAAATTGTTAATATTTTACTCTGCATTATCTTTACATAAAGAAAGTTTAAGAGCTAGTTGGTGACTAGCAATGGCCTTGACTTTGATATACACTTCTAATCCTGGTAAATATTCTGATGAGTAGCACACAAAACTACACAGATTTTGAATAACTGGATTCCATTTTTATGTGCAGTATATTCAGTATAGTCCATATCCAATTTTATGTGCAGATGAGCAGGTAAATTTACAATGAGAAAACAAGACTATTTACTTGGATCTGTTTTCCTTGTATTTAAAGAATACCTGTGTCTCCTATTAAATTCTGTTTTTCTTTTTTTGAGGTTGCATCTTTTACTTCATATGTTAAAAAACAGGACAATAGACCCAAAATGGAGTCACTTATGCTAAGACCCACTTCCCCAACCGAGACTTAATTATAGTTTTGGGTCTTCCAGACATGGAATCTTTAGGAATCTTCTGATCAGCACTAGTTAAATCGTCTGCCTGATAGACCCCTGCCATCCCCTAAAGGAAATTAGCCTGGCAATAACAGACCAATTTTTTTTTTAATTTTATTTTATTTATTTTTTTACACAACAGGTTATTATTAGTTATCCATTTTATACATATCAGTGTATACATGTCAATCCAAATCTCCCAATTCATCACACCACCACCCTCTCCACCACTTTCCCCCCTTGGTGTCCATACATTTGTTCTCTGCATCTGTGTCTCAATTTCTGCCCTGCAAACTGGTTCATCTGTACCATTTTTCTAGGTTCCACATATATGCATTAATATACGATATTTGTTTTTCTCTTTCTGACTTACTTCACTCTGTATGACAGTCTCTAGATCCATCCACGTCACTACAAATGACCCACTTTCATTCCTTTTTATGGCTGAGTAATATTCCATTGTATATATGTAGCACATCTTCTTTACCCATTCATCTGTTGATGGGTTGCTTCCATGACCTGGCTATTGTAAATAGTGCTGCAATGAACATTGGGGTGCATGTGTCTTTTTGAGTTATGGTTTTCTCTGGGTATATGCCCAGTAGTGGGATTGCTGGGTCATATTTTTAGTTTTTTAAGGAACCTCCATACTGTTCTTCATAGTGGCTGTACCAATTCACATTCCCACCAGCAGTGCAGGAGTGTTCCCTTTTCTCCACACCCTCTCCAGCATTTATTGTTTCTAGATTTTTTGATGATGGCCATTCTGACCAGTGTGAGATAATATCTCATTGTAGTTTTGATTTGCATTTCTCTGATGGTTAATGATGTTGAGCATTCTTTCATGTGTTTGTTGGCAGTCTGTATATCTTCTTTGGAGAAATATCTATTTAGGTCTTCTGCCCATTTTTGGATTGGATTGTTTGTTTTTTTGTTATTGAGCTGCATGAGCTGCTTGTAAATTTTGGAAATTAATCCTTTGTCAGTTGCTTCATATGCAAATATTTTCTCCCATTCTGAGGGTTGTCTTTTGGTCTTGTTTATGGTTTCCTTTGCTGTGCAAAAGCTTTGAAGTTTCATTAGGTCCCATTTGTTTATTTTTGTTTTTATTTCCATTTCTCTAGGAAGTGGGTCAGAAAGGATCTTGCTGTGATTTATGTCATAGAGTGTTCTGCCTATGTTTTCCTCTAAGAGTTTGATAGTTTCTGGCCTTACATTTAGGTCTTTAATCCATTTTGAGCTTATTTTTGTGTATGGTGTTAGGGAGTGATCTAATCTCATACTTTTACACATACCTGTCCAATTTTCCCAGCACCACTTATTGAAGAGGCTGTCCTTTCTCCACTGTACATTCCTGCCTCCTTTATCAAAGATAAGGTGACCATATGTGCGTGGATTTATTTCTGGGCTTTCTATCCTGTTCCATTGATCTATCTTTCTGTTTTTGTGCCAGTAGCATACTGTCTTGATTACTGTAGCTTTGTAGTATAGTCTGAAGTCAAGGAGCCTGATTCCTCCAGCTCCGTTTTTCGTTCTCATGATTGCTTTGGCTATTTGCGGTCTTTTGTGTTTCCATACAAATTGTGAAATCTTTTGTTCTAGTTCTGTGAAAAATGCCAGTGGTAGTTTGATAGGGATTGCATTGAATCTGTAGATTGCTTTGCGTAGTAGAGTCATTTTCACAATGTTGATTCTTCCAATCCAAGAACATGGTATATCTCTCCATCTATTTGTATCATCTTTAATTTCTTTCATCAGTGTCTTATAATTTTCTGCATACAGGTCTTTTGTCTCCTTAGGTACGTTTATTCCTAGATATTTTATTCTTTTTGTTGCAATGGTAAATGGGAGTGTTTTCTTGATTTCACTTTCAGATTTTTCATCATTAGTGTATAGGATGCCAGAGATTTCTGTGCATTAATTTTGTATCCTGCTACTTTACCAAATTCTTGATTAGCTCTAGTTGTTTGCTAGTAGCATCTTTAGGATTCTCTATGTATAGTATCATGTCATCTGCAAACACTGACAGCTTTACTTCTTCTTTTCTGATTTGGATTCCTTTTATTTCCTTTTCTTCTCTGATGGCTGTGGCTAAAACTTCCAAAACTGTTGAATAAGAGTGGTGAGAGTGGGCAACCTTGTCTTATTCCTGATCTTAGTGGAAATGCTTTCCGTTTTTCACCATTGAGGACGATGTTGGCTGTGGGTTTGTCATACATGGCCTTTATTATGTTGAGGAAAGTTCCCTCTATACCTACTTTCTGCAGGGTTTTTATCATAAATGGGTGTTGAATTTTGTCAAAAGCTTTTTCTGCATCTATTGAGATGATCATATGGTTTTTCTCCTTCAATTTGTTAATATGGTGTATCACGTTGATTGATTTGAGTATATTGAAGAATCCTTGCATTCCTGGAATAAACCCCACTTGATCATGGTGTATGATCCTTTCAATGTGCTGTTGGATTCTGTTTGCTAGTATTGTGTTGAGGATTTTTGCATCTATGTTCATCAGTGATATTGGCCTGTAGTTTTCTTTCTTTGTGAAATCCTTGTATGGTTTTGGTATCAAGGTGATGGTGGCCTCGTAGAATGAGTTTGGGAGTGTTCCTCCCTCTGCTATATTTTGGAAGAGTTTGAGAAGGATAGGTGTTAGCTTTCTCTAAATATTTGATAGAATTTGCATGTGAAGCCATCTGGTCCTGGGCTTTTGTTTGTTGGAAGATTTTTAATCACAGTTTCAATTTCAGTGCTTGTGATTGGTCTGTTCATATTTTCTATTTCTTCCTGATTCAGTCTTGGCAGGTTGTGCATTTCTAAGAATTTGCCCATTTCTTCCAGGTTGTCCATTTTATTGGCATAGAGTTGCTTGTAGTAATCTCTCATTATCTTTTGTATTTCTGCAGTGTCAGTTGTTACTTCTCCTTTTTCATTTCTAATTCTATTGATTTGAGTCTTCTCCCTTTTTTTCTTGATGAGTCCGGCTAATGGTTTATCAATTTTGTTTATCTTCTCAAAGAACCAGCTTTTAGTTTTATTGATCTTTGCTATTGTTTCTTTTTCATTGATTTCTGATCTGAGTTTTATGATTTCGTTCCTTCTGTTAACTTTGGGGTTTTTTTGTTCTTCTTTCTCTAATTGCTTTAGGTGCAAGGTTAGGTTGTTTATTTGAGATGTTTCCTGTTTCTTAAGGTGGGCTTGTATTGCTATAAACTTCCCTCTTAGAACTGCTTTTGATGCATCCCATAGGTTTTGGGTCATCGTGTCTCCATTGTCATTTGTTTCTAGGTAATTTTTATTTCCTCTTTGATTTCTTCAGTGATCACTTCATTATTAAGTAGTGTATTCTTTAGCCTCCATGTGTTTGTATTTTTTACAGATCTTTTCCTGTAATTGATACCTAGTCTCATAGCGTTGTGGTTGGAAACGATACTTGATACAATTTCAATTTTCTTAAATTTACCAAGGCTTCATTTGTGACCCAAGATATGATCTATCCTTGAGAATGTTCCATGAGCACTTGAGAAAAATGTGTATTCTGTTGTTTTTGGATGGAATGTCCTATAAATATCAATTAAGTCCATCTTGTTTAATGTATCATTTAAAGCTTGTGTTTCCTTATTTATTTTCATTGTGGATGATCTGTCCATTGGTGAAAGTGGGGTGTTAAAGTCCCCTATTATGAATGTGTTACTGTCGATTTCCCCTTTTATGGCTGTTAGTATTTGCCTTATGTATTGAGGTGCTCCTATGTTGGGTGCATAAATATTTACAGTTGTTATATCTTCTTCTTGGATCTATCCCTTGATCATTATGTATGTCCTTCTTTGTCTCTTCTAATAGTCTGTATTATAAAGTCTATTTTATCTGATATGAGAATTGCTACTCCAGCTTTCTTTTGGTTTCCATTTGCATGGAATATCTTTTTCCATCCCCTCACTTTCCGTCTGTATGTGTCTCTAGGTCTGAAGTGGGTCTCTTGTAGACAGCATATATATGGGTCTTGTTTTTGTATCCATTCAGCCAATCTGTGTCTTTTGGTGGGAGCATTTAGTCCATTTACTTGTAAGGTAATTATCGATATGTATGTTCCTATTCCCATTTTCTTAATTGTTTTGGGTTCGTTATTGTAGGTCTTTTCATTCTCTTGTGTTTCTTGCCTAGAGAAGTTCCTTTAGCATTTGTTGTAAAGCTGGTTTGCTGGTGTTGAACTCTCTCAGCTTTTGCTTGTCTGTAAATGTTTAATTTCTCCATCGAATCTGAATGAGATCCTTGCTGAGTAGAGTAATCTTGGTTGCAGGTTTTTCTCCTTCATCACTTTAAATATGTCCTGCCAGTCCCTTCTGGCTTGCAGAGTTTCTGCCGAAAGATCAGCCGTTAACCTTATGGGGATTCCCTTGTATGTTATTTGTTGTTTTTCCCTTGCTGCTTTTAATATGCTTTCTTTGTATTTAATTTTTGACAGTTTGATTAATATGTGTCTTGGCATATTTCACCTTGGATTTATCCTGTATGGGACTCTCTGTGCTTCCTGGACTTGATTAACTATTTCCTTTCCCATATTAGGGAAGTGTTCAACTATAATCTCTTCAAATATTTTCTCAGTCCCTTTCTTTTTCTCTTCTTCTTCATGAACCCCTATAGTTTAAATGTTGGTGCATTTAATGTTGTCCCAGAGGTCTCTGAGACTGTCCTCAGTTCTCTTCATTCTTTTTTCTTTATTGTGCTCTGCAGTAGTTATTTCCACTATTTTATCTTCCAGGTCACTTATCCATTTTTCTGCCTCAGTTATTCTGCTATTGATCCCATCTAGAGTAATTTTAATTTCACTTATTGTGTTGCACATCATTGCTTGTTTCCTCTTTAGTTCTTCTAGGTCCTTGTTAAATGTTTCTTGCATTTTGTCTATTCTATTTCCAAGATTTTGGATCATCTTTACTATCATTATTCTGAATTCTTTTTCAGGTAGACTGCCTATTTTCTCTTCATTTGTTAGGTCTGCTGGGTTTTTATTTTGCTCCTTCATCTGGTGTGTGTTTTTCTGTCTTCTCATTTTGCTTATCTTACTGTGTTTGGGGTCTCCTTTTTGCAGTCTGCAGGTTCGTAGTTCCCATTGTTTTTGGTGTCTGTCCCCAGTGGCTAAGGTTGGTTCAGTGGGTTGTGTGGGCTTCCTGGTGGAGGGGACTAGTGCCTGTGTTCTGGTGGATGAGGCTGGATCTTGTCTTTCTGGTGGGCAGGTCCACATCTGGTGGTGTGTTTTGGGGTGTCTGTGGCGTTATTATGATTTTAGGCAGCCTCTCTGCTAATGGGTGGGGTTGTGTTCCTGTCTTGCTAGTTGTTTGGCATAGGATGTCCAGCACTGTAGCTTGCTGGTCGTTGAGTGAAGCTGGATGCTGGTGTTGAGATGGAGATCTCTGGGAGATTTTCGCCGTTTGATATTATCTGGAGCTGGGAGGTCTCTTGTGGACCAGTGTCCTGAAGTTGGCTCTCCCACCTCAGAGGCACAGCAGTGACTCCTGGCTGCAGCACCAACAGCCTTTCATCCACACAGCTCAGAATAAAAGGGAGAAAAAGTAGAAAGAAATAATTAGTAGAAGAAAGAAAGAAAGAAGGGAGGGAGGAAGGAGGGAAGGAAGGGAAAAAAGAAAGAAAGAAAGGAGGGAGGGAGGAAGGAAGGAGGGAGGGAAGAAACAAAAGATAAAGTAAAAAGAATAAAGTAAAATAAAATATAATAAAGTTATTAAAATAAAGAATAATTATTAAGAAAAAAAGATTTAAAAAAAAACGGATGGACAGAATCCTAGGACAAATGGTGGAAGCAAAGCTATACAGCCAAAATCTCAAACAGAAGCATACACATACACACTCACAAAAAGAGGAAAAGGGGACAAAAATCATAAATGTTGCTCTCAAAGTCCAACTCCTCAATTTGGGATGATTCGTTGTCTATTCAGGTATTCCACTGATGCAGGTACATCAAGTTGATTGTGGAGCTTTAATCCGCTGCTTCTGAGGCTGCTGGGAGAGATTTCCCTTTCTCTTCTTTGTTCTCACAGCTCCCAGGGCTCAGCTTTGGATTTGGCCCCGCCTCTGCGTGTAGGTCGCCGGAGGGCGTCTGTTCTTCGCTCAGACAGGACGGGGTTAAAGGAGCCGCTGATTCGGTGGCTCTGGCTCACTCAGGCTGTGGGGAGGGAGGGGCACGGAGTGCGGGGCGAGCCTGCGGCGGCAGAGGCCGGCATGACGTTGCTCCAGCCTGAGGCGCGCCACGCGTTCTCCCGGGGAAGTTGTCCCTGGATCCCGGGATCCTGGCAGTGGCGGGCTGCACAGGCTCCCCGGAAGTGGGGTGTGGATAGTGACCTGTGCTCACACACAGGCTTCTTGCTGGTGGCAGCAGCAGCCTTAGCGTCTCATGCCCGTCTCTGGGGTCTGCGCTTTTAGCCGTGGCTCGCGCCCGTCTCTGGAGCTCCTTTAAGCAGCGCTCTTAACGCGCACCAGGAAACGAAGAGGTAAGAAAAAGTCTCTTGCCTCTTGGGCAGGTCCAGACTTTTCCCCGGACTCCCTCCCAGCTAGCCGCGGCGCACCAATCGCCTGCAGGCTGTGTTCACGCAGCCAACCCCAGTCCTCTCCCTGCGCTCTGACGGAAGCCCGAGCCTCAGCTCCCAGCCCCGCCCGCCCCGGCGGGTGAGCAGACAAGCGTCTCGGGCTGGTGAGTGCCGGTCGGCCCCGATCCTCTGTGAGGGAATCTCTTCGCTTTGCCCCCCGCACCCCTGTTACTGTGCTCTCCTCCGCGGCCCCGAAGCTTCCCTCCCGCCACCCGCAGTCTCCGCCCGCGAAGGGCCTTCCTAGTGTGTGGAAACTTCCTCCTTCACAGCTCCCTTCCTGAGGTGGAGGTGCCGTCCCTACCCTCTGTCTCCGTTTATTCTTTTTTCTTTTGCCCTACCCAGGTACGTGGGGGGTTTCTTGCCTTTTGGGAGGTCTGAGGTCTTCTGCCAGCGTTCAGTAGGTGTTCTGTAGGAGTTGTTCCACGTGTAGATGTATTTCTGGTGTATCTGTGGGGAGGAAGGTGATCTCCGCGTCTTACTCTTCCGCCATCTTCTGTTCTTTAATTTTTCTAGGTCTTTGTTAAACATTTCTTGCATCTTCTCAATCTTTGCCTCCATTCTTTTTCTGAGGTCCTCAATGATCTTCATTATCAGTATTCTGAATTCTTTTCCTGGAGGTTGGCTATCTCCACTTTATTTAGTTGTTTTTCTGGCCTTTTATCTTGTTCCTTCATCTGGTACATAGCCCTCTGCCTTTTCATTTTGTCTTTCTTTCTGTGAACGTGGTTTTCATTCCACAGACTGCAAGATGGTAGTTTTTCTTGCTTCTGCTGTCTGCCTTCTGGTGCTGAGGCTATCTAAGAGTGTTTTGCAAGCTTCCTGATGGGAGGGATTGGTGGTGGGTAGAGCTGAGTGTTGCTCTGTTAGGCAGAACTCAGTTAAACTTTAATCTGCTTGTCTGCTGATGGGTGGGGCTGAGTTCCCTCTCTGTTGGTTGTTTGGCCTGATGCAACCCAGAACTGGAGGCTACAGGCTCTTTGGTGGGACTAGTGATGGACTCTGGGAGAGTTCATAGCAAGGAGTACTTCCCAGAACTTCTGCTGCCAGTGTCCTTGTCCCCGTGGTGAGACACAGCCACCCCCCACCTCTGCAGGAGACCCTCCAACACTAGCAGGTAGGTCTGATTCAGTCTCCTGTGGGGTCACTGCTCCCTCCCCCTGGGTCCTGATGCGCACACTACTTGGTGTGTGCCCTCCAAGAGTAGAGTCTCTGTTTCCCTCAGTCCTGTTGAAGTCCTGCAATCAAATCCCGCTAGCCTTCAAAGTCTGATTCTCTGGGAATTCCTCCTCTCACTGCCGGACCCCCAGGTTGGGACGTCTGACGTGGGGCTCAGAACCTTCACTCCAGTGGGTGGACTTCTGTGGTATAAGTGTTCTCCAGTTTGTGAGTCACCCACCCAGCAGTTATGGGATTTGATTTTATCGTGATTGTGCCCCTCCTACCATCTCATTGTGGCTTCTCCTTTGTCTTTGGATGTGGGGTATCTTTTTTCATGAGTTCCAGTGTCTTCCTGTTGATGATTGTTCAGCAGTTAGTTGTGATTCCGGTGCTCTTGCAAGAGGGAGTGAGCGCTCGTCCTTCTACTTAACCATCTTGAACCAATCTCCTATTAACTTCTGTTAAGATAATCCTTATATCCCTGAAGAAACTTAAAGTTTCCTATTAAAGCCGATTCTTTACTCTCCAGTTGGTTGAAGTTCAAAAAGATAAAAGTTGTGTGTAGTTATTTTATATTAGGGTTATGGCAGAGAATCTAATCTTCAATTACAACATTTTCTTTAAAGGAAATTTGATTGGTTTTGCATAATTTTGACTTATGGAAAAATGGCCAGTCCTAAATAAAAGCATCCTCTGTTCCTCTCATTAATTAATGTCACTCATTAATTTTTTAACATCTATTTATTGAGTGCCAGTTATATGCCAGACACTGTTCTAGTTAAGGCATGCTTCCTACTTTGAAAACAAAAGAGACCACCATAGTACATTTTCTTACTAAACAATCAAAATGAAGTGAAAAGATAATCAGAATAAGTAAATTAAGGTAGTTGACAGTTTCGATATCTTAATAGTTTACAAAGCAACTAAGTCTAAAAGGCTTCTGAGTGTGGGTCCTCTCAAGTTCTCTTTGGGACGGTCCCATCTCAGAGCAAAGTGCTTGTACTCACTGCTTCCACCTAGTGGCGGCCCTTCTTCTCCTGAGGCACTGCTGCATGTGGAGGGTGGGGCCATGAGTGACCTGTCCACCTCTAATCCTGTGTGCTATCTGCCTCCTGGCTTTCACCATATCTGGGTTTAGATTATTATAGCATTTACAAATTAATATCCTTGTGATTTTGGAATGAAGAATCAGAATTCTCAGGAATTCTTGAAATGACGTGATTATGTACTTATAAAAAATTCTTTATTTGCATATTTTAAATTAGTAGTGAGTGACCATAATAATGAACAAAAGTCGTTTTTTTCTCACAGGGTTTTACTAAAAGTTCAGAGGTTTTCTTTATTATTATGAAACAATATATTGGAACAAAATTATATATTTTAATAGAATGATCTCTACCTGATATTGACATTTTATAATAGAATACACTGAAGTAAGAGAACATAAAAACAAAACAAATGTCAAATAAAAATTATTTCAAATGTAAGGATTATACCATATACATTTAATGTTTAAAAGTTAAAATTCTTGAATTTTAAGATTCAGAGCATTATCCAATGGTCTTGATCTTTGTTTCATGACAAAAATTGCTTTCATTCTGTATTGACGTTTGTTCACTTGTCCAAAACCATCTTCAAGCTGGGTGTTAGAATACATATTGCTTTCCGTAAGCTTATTTCCTTTTTAAACAATTTTGAGGTTTTTGTTGTTTTTGCTCATTCAGATTTTAGATCAGTTTCTGATTTCCTAAGGGTATATTCTCAATAATATTCACATATTCTACTCCTTGTATTTTCTCTTTTAAGGTATTTACAAGGAACTGTGGCCTACAGCAAATATTCAGACTCTGGAAAATGCTAGAAAATATTGAGTAACATAACATTAGAATCTGCTAGCAAGGGCCACAGTATTGCATAGAATCAGCAGTTGAAGCTGCTAATTTAAGGACTTAGTTTGCTTTCCAAATGTGTTAGTTCTCAGCATACCATTCAGAGAATTAGTTTAAAGCATGTATACTATGAGGATAAAATCACTGACATTTATATTATTTGCAAGAATAAGTCACTGTTAGCAGCAAACGGGGCCATGCACACCCATTTTACAACATGACAAATGATCAGATCATTCCTGCCTCTCTCCTCCAGGTTCCCAGAAACGCTGGTTTTAACCTTCAGGTCACAAATGTCTTGCCTTCAAGGAGATATCAGTGAACTCCTTGGAACCAGTAATGCCTCCATGTTGATTGTTAGCCTCACAGAAGAATTAGTTTTTCTCTTTTCCTTGATTTCTCAACTGATTTTTTTTTTTGAGATTCTAAAATTTCTGAGACATATGGGAAATTTCCACACTGAAACACCAGTGCAGAATACCCTGGGTTCTGTTCCCACCATTTCTGCTAGAACTTTCCCACACATCTCTTATGTTATCAGTTTCCTCGTAAATCCAACCTGTTGGTCTTTTGTATTTCCAGGATTTGTCACAACTTCCTATCTATTATATTTCTTTTTTTTGTTTTTCAGCATGGCTGAATATCCTTTAAAATGTGTTTTTTTACTTCTAGGGGTTTGGCGTGAGAGGGAAAGAGTGTGTCTTTTATACCATCCTGAAGTGAAAGTTTAGCATTTCCGTTTCTGAACTGCATCACGGCAGTGGTAAGTAGATCCCCTTTGTAAATACAGTGTTGGAAATGAAGAAGAGTTAGGATTCCCACTTGTTTGAGAGATAAATTGTGCTGTACTGAGCTATATTAAGTTCCTGTAGCCTGTGCTGGGAAGTAAGTAATTTGATCAGCAGTGATTTGGTTCTTATTTTTTAATGTTTATGAAAATGAACCATTCTCATTGCAATAATTGCTTTAATATATTAATCAGTGCTTTCTGATAAATGCTATATTCCATTATATTGTGCTATTGGAATGACAGGCTCTATGATTACAGAGGTTTCCTCTAATGAGCAAATCTTGCTTCAGATGTGTTAACTGCTCACATCTGCCTTCCGCATGGCCTGGAGTTCTCCAATTAACATGTGATTGTGAGGATATTCAACTTCGGCTTTGATCCTAATGATCTTTATGATGCCCATTTCTTTGTTATAATGTTTTTATTTGTGCAGTGAAGGCCTTACAGGTAAAAGAGCAGAGTTAGGGAGAGAGAGAAGAGAGTTTCCCTCCATGCCCCTGCCCCCTCCCCTCCATAACAGTTTCTATCAGCCTCAGTTTGCAGCCGGAGAAGGAGGAATTAACTAACTCCCTCATGAAGGAGGACTTGGGGCATCAGAAGTCATTGACCTTAGTATGTTCATAGTGGGATTTCATAAGTTTGAAAAATGAGCATTGCAAGCGATCAGTTTGTCATGCTGCCTGCAACCCAGCAATTTAACTTGACCCAGACAATACAGGTACCATGAGGATGAAACAATGAAAAAAACTATGGTATTTTAGTCTTATTTTATTAAAAATTACAAGTTAGAAAATTGAAAGGGAACAAGTAACATTACAATTGAGATAAAGATGGAGTTCTTTAAAGATACTTAAATGGTAAATCCTAATCTATTCATAGCTCTTCAGTGAGGTGTATAATTGAGATGGATAAGAATATGTTCAAAATGGTGAAAAGTTTTATTGTAGCGGACATTTGTCACTTTTGGGTGTCTGGTATCCAAGTGTCCTGATGTATTAATCTGTGTTCTCTGGAGAAACAGAACACAACTGATAAGGGGTGCATGTGTGTGTGTGTGTGTGTGTGTGTGTGTGTGTGTGTGTGTATGTGTATCTATATCTATATACACATACGTATTTATTCACTTATTGTAAGGAATTGGCTTATGTGATTATGGAGGCTGACCAGTCCCCAAAATCTCTAGCCGGCAAGCTGGAGATCTAGGAGGGCCAATGGTGTAGTTCCTGTCTAATAGCTGGCAGGCTTGAGACCCGGGAAGAGCCAATGTTTCAGTTCTAGTCTGAAGGCAGGAAAAACTGATATCCAAGCTCAAGGCAGTCAGGTAGGTGTAGTTGCCGTTACTTGCAGGAGGGTCAGCCCTTTTCTTGTACTCAGACCTTCCACTGATTGGATGAGGCCCACTCACGATAAACGGGCCTCATCATCTGCATTGGATCCACTGGCAGGGATGGGAATGGTCTTTAAATGCTCATTAAATATATAAATTTCTGACCTCTACCTTTTAATTTTTTCAATCTTAATCTCTGCTGAGTGGAGCCCTAAAATCTATACTTTTAACAACCTCTCTAGGTGTATTTGTGCCCAGAAACGTTCAATTACTCCTGTCTATTTAGACTAACAGGATGATGGATAAAATTAGGTCCCTGGAAAAGATGTGATCTCCACTGCCTCCCATCCCAAGGGGAGGTGGCCTTGGAGCATGAAATTGCTTGGACTGTTGAGTTTGTGTTAAGAATCTCAGTTGCCAGTACTGTTAAAGCTGTGTCAAATGATCTCTACCATCAAGGTCATAAAAGAACGTTTAACATTGTGAAGTACTGCAAGGACCCTCCTCCAGAGGGAAACTGCTGCATGACTGCAAATGCAGTCAGGATTTGAAAGTGGTAGCTGGGCTAGGCTGGAAGGTCCAAGATGGCCTCACTCTCGTGTTGGTGGTTGTCACTGGCCGGAATGCTTCATAATGTCTTTAAGTCTCTCTGAGCCTTATTTCATTGTGATTTCTACTCAGTATTTCTTTTCCCTTTCTTTTTTGTTTTCCCAAAGGCTGTTGTCACATCGACTTACATTTAACCATATGTACAAAACTTGTAAAAATATGATATATCAAAAGTAATAGGATCCTTGAAATTTGTGCTTGCTGTGAGCTAAAAACTGAAAGCAGAGTTTGTTTCCAGATTAATAAACATCACATTTTTCAAAATGTATATTGTTTGATTCCTGTAATTGAATATATAGTTAGAGGAAATAACATTTTAAAAAATGCAATAAATTCTGATGTAAATTTAAGGGCAATTTACAGAACCATATTTTACATAATTTGAGACGTGGAAAGGGGACGGAATTAACACTGCTACAATTTTGGTGTTATTTTCCTCCAATTTTTAATCCATGTGTTTTATAATGTTGTCATAATCGTTCCAAATGCTGCCTTTAAAATAAGCTTATGCCATAAATATCTTCTTTTCAAATTACTATATCATATTTTAAAATATTTTTAATAGAGGGTTAATTTTGTATCTAATGAATAAACTATAATTTATTTAACCAATTCCACATAAATGGACATGCAGGTTGTTTCCAATTTTGTTGTTGTTGTTTTGCTTCTTTTTCATTATTACTTGAGGCCAGATTCCTATAAGGGCAGTCAGAGCTTATGAACATGTTCATAAGACATTGCTAACTTCAGTTACAAAGAGTTGCATCAATTTACTTTCCCATCAATAATACATGAGCAATAGTTTCTGTCTTCCCTTTCCAGCATTTCCAGTATTCACAACATGTTACCCTCTCGATAATTTATTCAAAAATATTTATTGAACACTTTACTATGTGCCAGAGTCTGTATATAAAAAGAAGGACGATGCTTAAAGGAGTTTGTGATTAAGTAGGAGAGATGGATACTTTAAAAGTATATATTTCCAGTTCAATTTTAAAAGTCCAATAAGAGAGATTTTCAGCCAAGATGGCACTAGATAATCATGACGGTAATGCCCCATCTGCTTCACATATATAACAACGATAGGTAAAATGTAAAAATATAAAATTTAAAAGGCGTGGCTAGATGAAAAGCCAAATACAGCTGAAGTCACGAGCCTACTAGCCTCCTAGTCTTTGATAATTAAGTATCTATGGTGTTGGTGCTGGGGGAAACTAATGTGTTGACAAATCCTTTCCCCAACCCCAATGAATAATACATCCTCCTGTCAGTGCGTGACGTTTTACAGAGAGAGTCAAAGGTGTTAATAGGTCCTTTAGCTCCACAATGGAAAATGCAGCCTTTTCCTTTTATTTTGTTTAATGCTTAATTCATTAAATTTAAAACCATTTTGTTATAAACATTCACTTAAACACTGAACACTCACAATCGCTCTAAATATTTTATACTACTTACAAGGCTAATCCATCAATACTTACAGAGTTCAGTTAAAAATATCTCAAATATTTAAATGATTATGAATATATTTAATTTTACTCTTCTAAATATTTAGTTGAAATCAAAACATGAAATATGAAATTTTCTTAAAGGCTTTAAACAATTTGAAGAGTGGAAAACCCACACATAAAATATCATACCAATTACAAATATTACAGTAAGATTAAAATAGTTGTAAAGGTAATGATGAAAACACATAACCACATTATTAATGATTTCATTTTATATTTATATTCTTGTTTTTAATCTTCTGTTTTGCTCTCCCAATACCACAGTAATTTTACCAGATGCTGATTTTTATACCTCCTTAAAGTGGGAAATATTCTGTCCAAACATCAAAGTAAAAGAATACTCAGACTTGTCAAGGTCTAGGGTTTACATTCTTGATACGTTGATTCTCAGTAGAGTTGCATAACCCAAGCAGTCCAAAGTGACGCAAAACTGAGCCACTTACTTGGGATGAGCCCTTTCTAATAATGAATCTGCCTTGTTTGGTTATAAGAACTTCAGTCCATAAATTTTATGAAATTTTGTGTTTTTGAAATTCTAGGAATAATGTACATTTTAAAATGAACAATAATACTAATTCACTGTCCTGTCATTATGAGATTTTTTTTTTGGCAAAAGCAGATTTACATAGACTTTTGTCTTCCCTCTCTATGGCTTGGAAAGACCTACTCTCCAAGATACCTTGTTCCTCTTCAATCCATAATAGTATTAAAGACCAAAAACTGGATTCTGGATACATCTGGGTGGTGGACATAGGAAAACATTAATTTAGCCTCTTTGAATTGGTTATACTCAGGTAACTCTATGCTAAGTAGCTGCTGGGAGCTGCAGCAACCCCTCTAAAGAAGTAAATGAAGGCAATGGTCTCACCAGACCCAAGATCATGGAGGAGGGCTGAGCCACTGTTGAAACCACAAATGAAGCACCACCTAAGACAGGTGCTGGGGCTGCTGAGAGGCTGATACGCAGCACGTGAGGAGACTCTTTACTGCAGGTGCCAGAAAGATGAGGATGGAGTGCTGGCTCTCTTGGCTGCTGGAAAATGCCAACAGAATCTAGAACAGGAAGCAAATCCCCTTTCCCCACTCCTGCCTTTCAGATTTCTGTCAGTACTTCCCATGGGTAGAAACTAACCAGAAGCTCGCTGGCAAGTAACTGGGAAAATGGGATATGCAGGTCCCTGGACTCTTAAAATACATAGCGGAACGTAGAAGGGCAGAAATGGGAGCCAAGAGCAACAGGCAAATGATCGTTACAACCTATTTCTTCTCAGCGACTTTGCGTGGCTAAAACACATCCCAGGAGGTCATCTATTTGGCTTTTTGAGTATATGTCTTTTCTTTTTGAGAACTCAGATAGGTGTGGTACCTTTTTATCCTCCTTTGGATTGGTTTTTTTCCACAGGTTTCTGTATCTCCACCAGGTGGAGTTAGAGGCTAGTTTATTAAAGGGTTAAATTTAGGAAGTAAATTTGCTTGAGGGTTTCAGTTTCAGATGGGATAAAGCAAAGATAAACAATACGAAGGGGACTACTTCTTCCCTCTGATGTTCCCTTTTAGGATGTTACCTTGTTATTATCATATTCTCTTTGACTGTTATGTCAATGTGCCCCATTCTCTGGCTGTGACTTAGGATACTCCTGCTGCAAGGAATAGAGGCTCATTCCAGCTGGCTCAAGAAAAAAGAATCCTATATAAATACACAAGAAGGAATATCACAGACATTTTTGGAAGAGAAACAAAACACAACCAAGGCGTACCAGGAGCAGAGGCTGCTCTTTGCTTCTTTTAGGGAACACACTGTCACTCTTGTGTCTGCTTCTCATTTATTCATTATTCATTCTTTGAATATGCACCGAGTCTCCACTCTGGTGCTGGGGACTTGAGATACAGAGGTGCATGAGGCATTAAATGGGAAGAGAGTCATTAAACAAATAAATACACACGCATACAATTACAAATTGCTATAAATATTATGAATAAAATAGGCAGCTTTAAAATAGAGTGTAACATGGGAACTTAATTACAATTAGGCGGCTAGGGGAAAAAAAATTTAAGTGGCATTTAAGTATAGACCTAAAAAGACAACTAAAGGTCAGCACAATTAGAGTGGAACAGGAAGTTTGCTCAGCTATAAAGTGTTTCAGGAAAAATTTAACCATTTCCTATTTATACAGGGGCACTGGGCGTATTCTTTAGCTTATTATTTTAATATGGGTAAACATATTTGTGGTGAATGAAGTCCTCTCAGAATTAGGGGAAACGGTTGTAGAAATCTGTGAAATATACATAATTCTCTTCCATTCAGATTGGTTCTTCATTTTATATTTGCTTTATGTAGAAATTGAAGGTAGAGATCATAAATTTGTTATCAGTACAATGTTTCCCAACATCTGCTGCTAATGTAATTTAAAAGTGCATGAAAATAACTTGCCTTGCATTTTAAGTTGGCCAAGCTCCCAGCTTCTTGGGGGAGTTTTATTACATTAGCTAGCAGATCTGGTTCTTTATCTCTCCACTGAAATGGCACAAAGGCAAACTTGAGCCAGGCACATAAACAATGTCCTTCCTACTGATGATTTTTCTTTTAAATCAAGTCGTTGAGAGCCCCAAGACACTACCTGACATGCATCTGTTATCGCTGTGTCCACTGATGTGGACTGGGCTGTCAGAGGTCTGACATACAGTCCTTGTCCTCTCTGACCCCTCACATGTAGCAGGCTAATTATGAATTAGTGGGTTGGCCACCCTGAGTCAGAATGTTACTGGTGGCTTTTTCCCCCCAGGTCCTGATTTCACAGACAACAGTCTCATTTAAATCCATTGATTTAATACACCTTCAGTGACAATTCTGATTCCTATGTTAATGTCCCTAGGAACATCTGCTTACTAGATTTGGGATAGTGACTGTAGATAAAAAGAAAAAAATTGAATAACAAGGAGCAGATCCTAAACGTCTACTGGAGTAAAAGAATGAATATAAAATGATCACTATTGTCTCCTAGCTATCTAAGCCTAGCAAATGGACTATTTAAAAACCCTTCCTTTAAAGGAACTATTCCACTTAAAATTTTCTGAGAAATACCTAGAAAATATAACTAATGTAAATTTACTTGCATTGTTTGAATGATGGAATTGAGAATGTAAATGAAAACTTTCTAGTAACCCTGAATGAAGATCTCTCACAGGTATTTATTTAAAGAAGAGGAGACTTCCAGGTTTGCTTTTTTGCCTGTTGTTAAGTCATTCCAATAAAAATAACTGGATGTATTTCGTCTCAGTCAATAGTATTTTATTATCTTTAGGGACTTTTTTTGGTCTCCACACAGTTAAAGGTTGGACTGCCAACAAGATAAACCAAGATATGAAACATTCTATTCTTCAGAATTAAAAATTATTTTCCCTAGATATATGGGCATGACTCCCAACTGAATCATCCAAAATAAACTAGATTAATTAGTTCCAGGATGGATAAGATAGATTATCCGCAAAAAGATTACACTTCATATAAGCTTATAAATATTCATTCTCTTATGTCAGTAGTTTCAAATTTAGTCTATGGGTGTGTAAAGAAAATGAGTGAGCCTAGTAAGACTTAAAAAATTCTGTTCATCTCAGTGCATTGATTAAGATGACAGGCCAGCATTCAAATTCCAGCATTACCACTCACTATTGTGCAGATTTGGGTCAATTACTATTTTTTTAAATTAAATTTTATTTTTTTTATACAGCAGGTTCTTATTAGTTATCTGTTTTATACATATTAGTGTATACATGTCAATCCCAATCTCCCAATTCATCCCACACTACCACCCCCACTACTTTCCCCCCTTGGTGTCCATAGGTTTGTTCTCTACATCTGTGTTGCTATTTCTGCCTTGCATACCGGTTCATCTGTACCATTTTTCTGGATTTCCCATACATGCGTTAGCATACTGTATTTGTTTTTCTCTTTCTGACTTACTTCACTCTGTATGACAGTCTCTAGGTCCATCCACGTCTCTACAAATGACCCAGTTTCGTTCCTTTTTATGGCGGAGTAATATTCCATTGTATATATGTACCACATCTTCTTTATCCATTCATCTGTTGATGGGCATTTAGGTTGCTTCCATGACCTGGCTATTATAAATAGTGCTGCAATGAACATGGGGGTGCATGTGTCTTTTTGAGTTATGGTTTTATCTGGGTATATGCCCAGTAGTGGGATTGCTGGATCATATGGTAATTCTAGTTTTAGTTTTTTAAGGAACCTCCATACTGTTCTGCATAGTGGCTCTATCAGTCTACATTCCCACCAACAGTGCAAGAGGGTTCCCTTTTCTCCACACCCTCTCCAGCATTTATTGTTTGTAGATTTTCTGATGATGCCCATTCTAACCAGTGTGACATGATACCTCATTGTAGTTTTGATTTGCATTTATCTAATAATTAGTGATGCTGAGCAGCTTTTCATGTGCCTCTTGCCATCTGTATGTCTTCTTTGGAGAAATGTCTATTTAGGTCTTCAACCCATTTTTGGATTAGGTCGTTTGGAGCTGCTCGTATATTTTGGAGATTAATCCTTTGTCTGTTGATTCATTTGCAAATATTTTCTCCCATTCTGAGGGTTGTCTTTTCGTATTGTTTGTAGTTTCCTTTGCTTTGCAAAAGCTTTTAAGTTTCATTAGGTCCCATTTGTTTATTTTCCTTTTTATTTCCATTACTCTAGGAGGTGAATCAAAAAATACCTTGCTGTGATTTATGTCAAAGAGTGTTCTTCCTATGTTTTCCTCTAAGAGTTTTATAGTGTCCAGTTCTACATTTAAGTCTCTAATCCATTTTGAGTTTATTTTTGTGTATGGTGTTAGGGAGTGTTCTAATTTCATTCTCTTACATGTAGCTATCCAGTTTTCCCAGACCACTTATTGAAGAGACTGTCTTTTCTCCATTGTATATCCTTGCCTCCTTTGTCATAGATTAGTTGACCATAGGTATATGGGTTTACCTCTGGTCTTTCTATCCTGTTCCATTGATCTATATTTCTGTTTATGTGCCAGTACCATATTGTCTTAATTACTGTAGCTTTGTAATATAGTCTGAAGTCAGGGAGTCTGATTCCTCCAGCTCTGTTTTTTCCCCTCAAGACTGCTTTGGCTATTCGGGGTATTTTGTGTCTCCATAAAAATTTTAAGAATTTTTTGTTCTAGTTCTGTAAAAAATGCCATTGGTAATTTGATAGGGGTTGCATTGAATCTGTAGATTGCTTTGGGTGGTATAGTCATTTTCACAATATTGATTCTTCCAATCCAAGAATATGGTATATCTCTCCATCTGTTTGTGTCACCTTTGATTTATTTCATCAGTGTCTTATAGTTTTCTGAGTACAGGTCTTTTACCCCCTTTGGTAGGTTTATTCCTAGGTATTTTATTCTTTTTGTTTCAGTGGTGAATGGGATTGTTTCCTTAATCTCTCTGTCTGATCTTTCATTGTTAGTGTATAGGAATGCAAGAGATTTCTGTGCATTAATTTGTATCCTGCAAATTTACCAAATTCATTGATTAGCTCTAATAGTTTTCTAGTGGCATCTTTAGGATTCTCTATGTATAGTATCATGTCATCTGCAAACAGTGACAGTTTTACTTCTTCTTTTCCATTGTGTATTCCTTTTATTTCTTTTTCTTCTCTGATTGCCTTGGCTAGGACTTCCAAAACTATGTTGAATAATAGTGGTAAGAGTAGACATCCTTGTCTTTTTCCTGATCTGGGAGGAAATGCTTTCAGTTTTTCACCACTGAGGATGATGTTTGCTGTGGGTTTGTCATATATGGCCTTTATTATGTTGAGGTAGGTTCCCTCTCTGCCCACACTCTGGAGAGTTTTTATCATAAATGGGTGTTGAATTTTGTCAAAAGCTTTTTCTGCATCTATTGAAATGATCATATGGTTTTTATTCTTCAATTTGTTAATATGGTGTATCACATTGATGGATTTGCATATATTGAAGAATCCTTGCATCCCTGGGATAAATCCCGCTTGATCATGGTGTATGATCCTTTTAATATGTTTTTGGATTCTGTTTGCTAGTATTTTGTTGAGGAATTTTGTATCTATATTCATGAGTGATATTGGTCTGTAGTTTTCTTTTTTGTAGTATCTTTGTGTGGTTTTGGTATCAGGGTGATGGTGGCCTCATAGAATGAGTTTGGGAGTGTTCCTTCCTCTGCAATTTTTTGGAAGCATTTGAATAGGATGGGTGTTTGTTCTTCTCTGAATGTTTGATAGAATTCAACTGTGAAGCCATCTGGTCCCATTTTGTTTGTTGGAAGATTTTTAATCACAGTTTCAATTTTATTACTTGTGATTGGTCTGTTCATATTTTCTATTTATTCCTGATTCAGCCTTGGAAGGTTATATCTTTCTAAGAATTTGTCCATTTCTTCCAGGTTGTCCATTTTATTGGCATAGAGTTGCTTGTAGTAGTCTCTTAGGATGCAATATTTTTGCAGTGTCCATTGTAAACTCTCCTTTTTTATTTCTAATTTTATTGATTTGAGTCCTCTCCCTCTTTTTCTTGATGAGTCTGGCTAAAGGTTTATCAAGTTGCTTATCTTCTCAGCGAACCATCTTTTAGTTTTATTGATCTTTGCTATTGTTTTCTTTGTTTCTATTTCATTGATTTCTGCTCTGATCTTTATGATTTCTTTCCTTCTACTAACTTTGGGTTTTGTTTGTCCTTCTTTCTCTAGTTCTTTCTTTAGGTGTAAGGTTAAATTGTTTATTTGAGATGTTTGTTGTTTCTCGAGGTAGTATTGTATTGCTATAAACTTGTCTCTTAGAACTGCTTTTGCTGCATCCCATAGATTTTGGATCATTGTGTTTTTGTTGTCATTTGTGTCTAAGTATTTTTTGATTTCCTCTTTGATTTCTTCAGTGATCTCTTGGTTATTTAGTAACGTCTTGTTTAGCCTCCATGTGTTTGTGTTTTCTACATTTTTTCCGTGTAATTGATTTCTAATCTCATAGCGTTGTGGTCGGAAAGGATGCTTGATACAATTTCAATTTTCTTAAATTTACTGAGGCTTGATTTGTGACCCAAGACGTGATCTATCCTGCGAAATGTTCCTTGTGCACTTGAGAAGAAAGTGTCATCTTCTGTTTTCAGATGGAATGTCCTATAAATATCAATTAAGTCTATCTGGTCTATTGTGTCATTTAAAGCTTGTGTTTCCTTATTAATTTTCTTTTTGGATGATCTGTCCGTTGGTGTAAGTGAGGTTGTAAGTCCCCCACTCTTACTGTGTTACTGTCAATTTCCTTTTTTATAGCCGTTAGCAGTTTCCTTATGTATTGAGGTGCTCCTATGTTGGGTGCATATCTATTTATAATTGTTATATCTTCTTCTTGGATTGATCTCTTTATCATTATGTAGTATCCTTCCTTGTCTCTTATAACATTCTTTATTTTAAAGTCTATGTTATCTGATATGAGTATTGCTACTCCAGCTTTCTTTGGATTTCCATTTGCATGGAATATCTTTTTCCATCCCCTCACTTTCAGTCTATATGTGTCCCTAGGTCTGAAGTGGGTCTTCTGTGGGTCTTGTGTTTGTATCCATTCAGCGAGCTTGTGTCTTTTGGTTGGAGCATCCATTCACATGTAAGGTAATTATCGATATGTATGTTCCTAGTACCATTTTCTTAATTGTTTTGGGTTTGTTTTTATAGGTCCTTTTCTCCTCTTGTGTTTCCACTTAGGGAAGTTCCTTTAGCATTTGTTTTAGAGCTGGTTTGGTGGTGCTCAACTCTCTTAGCTTTTGCTTGTCTGTAAAGCTTTTTATTTCTCATCAAATCTGAATGAGATCCTGCTGAGTAGAGTAATCATGGTTGTAGGTTCTTCCCTTTCATCACTTTAAATATGTCCTGCCACTCCCTTCTGGCTTGTAGAGTTTCCGCTGGGGAATCAGCTGTTAACCTTATGGGAGTTCCCATGTATGTTATTTGTTGCTTTTCCTTTGTTGCTTTTAATAATTTTTCTTTGTCTTTAATTTTTGTCTATTTGATTACTATGTGTCTCGGCATGTTTCTCCTTCGGTTTATCCTGCCTGGGACTCTCTGTGGTTCCTGGACTTGGGTGGCTATTTTCTTTCCCATGTTAGGGAAGTTTTTGACTATAATCTCTTCAAATATTTTCTCGGGTCCTTTCTCTCTCTCTTCTCCTTCTGGCACCCCTATAATGCAAATGTTGGTTCGTTTCATGTTGTCCCAGAGGTCTCTTAGGCTGTCTTCATTTCTTTTCATTCTTTTTTCTTTATTCTGTTCCATGGCAATGCATGTGAGAAGCACCTGCTTTGTGTTACACTTTCTTAATGATGCCACCAATTTGCTCTTGGTGACCCTGAGGGTTTTTCAGAGTCTAACACATGGAGCATCCCTCAGGGACCCTGGCTGTCCAGGCAGCCATGACTGCCACAGAGTTTCCTGAGAGAAACTTTTTTTTAAAAGACTTTGGGGCTCTAGAATCCAGTCCCTAGAAACCAATATTAAGACATTAACACAAAAGAGGGCCTATCTATATTACTCTGTTTTGCTTGGAGAAGACATCCAGTCCTTCTCAGATTCACCTGCACAGAATATGTTCTTGATAATTATCTGTTGAATGAAGGAAGATGGGGTGAAGCCTAAATCATGGCTCCAATTTGATGTGTGGCATTGGGATGCAAGGGGTCCTGTAGAGTGCTGAGTTACACCACCGTGAACTGTCCTGCCTGTTTAAAGAGGCGTCAGGGGATCGATCCAGTCCAGAGGTATTCAACCTTTTTTCTAATCCTTTTTCAACTAAAAACCTGTTACATACTATGTGAACAGATGCAGAAGGAGATGCTCTGGTTGGAGCTGGAGGGGGCAGGGGGGTTCTCCAAAGCTCTGGAGCTGGCCCGTTCTTGCCTTGCCTTGCCTCACAAACACACCCTGCCCTGCTCCATCAAGAGGGCCTGTGAGGCAGTTTGCAGAAACCAGAACCAAGGCACTAAAAAGGGGGTTGTCACTTTAAAACAAGCCTCTATCCTATTGAGCCAGAGAATGATAACCCCTTAGAAGTCAGCACATCAAAATTGAGCTGTAAGAGGCATTATACTAAAAGAGCAAGACTGGTTGCACACAGGGTGAGCTGTCACCTTCAACTGGAGCAAAATTAAGCAGGTTGTTGGTGTGGGGACCATGGCAATGGGAAAGGGGATGAGGAGCCAGGCGCATGCAGTAAGCAGCTGTACGGGCACATATGGCCTCATTAAGGCCGCGGGGAAGTAAGAGCCAGGCAGACAGCGTGGGGAAGTGTTAGCAGTTCCTGGGGCCTCGAAGGGACTCACTAGAAGGTCCTTGAAGGCTGAACACCCCTGACTCACTAAAGGGTCCTTGAAGGCTGAACACCCCTGACAGGTGCCCCAGACAGAAGAAGGAAGTGACGGGGGAGATTAAGAGGCATTTTCTTTGTATAGGAAACCTCACAAGAAGACAACAAGAAGGATGGGAGGGGCATGAGAAACCTTTGGGAACTGCTGCCAAAAACCCCTTTTTACTCTGGACATGATGCTCTAAAGGCTTCTTGCCTTCCCGGAAAGAGCAGATCACTTTAGGGCAGCCGTCCAAGTTGGATTTCATGACCCACGATGACAAACCTGGGAATGTTACCTGTTACCTCCTCCAGTGGCTTAAAAGGCTGGTCCTCCAATCCTCCCAGCTCAGGTTTGTTCCCACTTCTGACTTCTAAGAATGGAATAAGGTGTATGACTATAAAGGCTGCAAGACTTCAAGCCCCTTCCCTCATGAAAGTGTTCTGGGTTCTGCAGGCTAACAAACTTGTATGAAAGAATGAGTTTGGTCAGCAATTCATTAAACAAAATTGCTCAGTCAGATATATTCAGAGATTTTGGTAAGTCTTCCTCATACAGGAAAAAAAGAGAGCAAGGAAGAATTGATACAAACTATGACTTTATTTTATGATAGAGATGATGAATTTCTCTCCTCTTCTCCACAATGGGTCTGTCAGTTCTGGGTCCACGTGGGGAGACCTGTTCAGAGCAGCACTCACTGGGAACAGGTGTGTCAGCATCACTCTGTTCCTCACCCTGTATCCCCTCAAGAGTGACCCAATTGCTCCACAGTCACTCCTAGACATTTATCCTGCCTTATGTTTCTTAGCACTCATAACCAGCCAAAAAATATATATATATATATATATATATTTTTTTTTTTTTTTTTTTTTTTTTTTTTTGTGGTACGCGGGCCTCTCACTGCTGTGGCCTCTCCCGTTGCGGAGCACAGCCTCCGGACGCGCAAGCTCAGCGGCCATGGCTCACGGGCCCAGCCACTTCGCGGCATGTGGGATCTTCCCGGACCAGGGCACGAACCCGCGTCCCCTGCATCGGCAGGCAGACTCCCAACCACTGCGCCACCAGGGAAGCCCCAGCCCAAATATTTTTTATTTATTTATTTATTTATTATCTCCCTCCCTCATTAGAGCATATGCTGAGTAAGAGCATGGAATTTCTCAGTGTTCTTTGCTGTGTCCCCCTCATCTGGAACCTTGGCCAGCATATGTCTTGCCATGTGTTCTAAGTGTTTCCCACGATCCTGTTTAACTTTCTCAAACAATGGGCTAGGTACCACATTCCAAGTGACAACTTTAAACTTAACTTGATCAAGGTCTCACAGTAAGAACTGGTGGAATGAGGATTTGAACTCACGGCTGCCTGGATTTAGAGCCTTCAGCTTTTAATCTTACGTTCTTCTCTGCAAAGTTCCAGTCGAATTAAAACCACTTTCTTGATGAGGAGATTCTTTTCAGGTGTTTCATTGCCAGTTGGTTTTGTGCCACTGTCTTGCCGTAAAACAAGTAGTGGTCCCAGTAACTGGGGGCCTGGGTGTGGTGGTGTAGGTCTGGGGTCCTCATGACTCAGAGGGCTGGGCCGGAAGATTCTTTTGAGCTCAGGAGTCCCTATGGGTGTGGAGGTTTGAAGAAGGAGCAGGTAAACAGAAGAGCATTCAGAAATAGAGCAAACAATAAGAGGGAAAAAAAGGTAAATTAACAATGAGTAAACAAACCCATGAATGAAGAAATTACTGAATTAATTGGTGGAGTGAAATCATGTAAGGACAGAGGGAGAGTACTGTTTTATTCTTAGTAATCTGGCTGGTTACTTACTCGGGGCTCTGATGACAGAAGAGAAAAGCCTCAAGCCTCCTGTCCCCTCATTATTTATTTTTCAGTTTTATTGAGGTATAACTGACAAATAAAAATTGTATATATTTAAGGTGTGCAATGGGATGATTTGATATATGTACACATTGTGAAAAGACCACATTCAAGTGAATTAACACATCCATTACCTCACAGTTATCTTTTTTGGAGTGGGGGGTGGTGAGAACATTTAAGATCTACTCTGTTAGCAAATTTCAAGTGTACAATATAGTATTATTAACTATAGTCACCATGCTGTACATTAGATCTCCAGAACTTATTCATCTTACAACTGGAAGTTTGTACCCTTTGACCCGTCTTCCCATTTTCCCACCCCTGGCTCTGGAAACTGCTATCCTACTCTCCGGTTCTTTGAGCCTCCCCACCTGCCTGCACCCCCATTCTCTTTGCTCACTTCTACCACAGGCTGGTTGTTCTAGATGGTTCAGGGTCAGACATGTCTATTTGGAACACTTTAAGAAGCTCTGGAGAAGGTCTTGTGTACCCTTTTTTAATCCGGTGAGGGCAACTCCCTTTGAACTCATCGCAATCAGAGTTTGAATGCCAGCTTCACAAGCAAATGGGCTTAGGATCTGGAAGAAATAACTTATCCTCTTTGTGCTTCAGTTTTTTTCATTACATAATGAAGATTCTTAATTCCCTTGTAACATCATCAGGATGATGAGAAATTGTATAGAATACACATTTACATATACACCTATACACACACACATACACACACACACACAGCCTAGTGCCATTCCTATAGCTCAATAAATATAGCTGTCATTTATTATGGTTGAGAAGGCAAAAAACAAAAACAAAAACTGGGGGGGGGGGAATATGTCCCAATAGAATTGCCCTGATTAACATGATTAATGTAGGCGAATGATTTTCTGAGTAGCAGCTTGTGTTCCTCTTCCACTTATGTTCTAGAAAGACAGTTTCCCAACATCCTGTATTTTCTTACTGAAGGATAGGGCCATTTGATAACTTCTGTACTTCTTTTACCCTTGGGTTTTTTACAGTGCCTTGTTTCAATTAATGTCTAGTTAGATAGTTATAGATTCTTCACTTTTTCCTGAACTGATTTAGAGGATTTAGAGAATCTTGTTTTTCTGACATATCGATGCTGGAGGTTGGAGTGGTTGTTCACAGATTTAGATGTTCTGTTTGGCAGTGAGGTGGTGGAAGCACACAGATGTCTCTGGGCTTAAGTGCAGGTTCCATACATGGAAACCAGGTATCCACAAGAAGAAGAAATGAATGCCTGATGAACTCTAAGTTAGACTCATCAAAAGTTTTCCTCTTCTAGACCTTTTGATAATAACTGTCTGTTATGGGGTGTGCATTGCTATAGTGAGGGGAAGATTGGGAAATACACAGAAAATTGGCTGAGCTTATTTAATATTTAGGAAAATGTACTCCTTTGAGGTGGCTTTGCAGTATAATGCATTTTCCTGTGATGGTGGCAAGGATTACAATGCTAATACAATTTCTTAAAGTTCTATAAACCAGATTATGTGTGTAATGCATCACTTCTGGGCTGAGGCAGTTGAAAGCTAGTGTGCCTTTTCCATCTACCTCTTCCCTTAAAGTGGCTACCTTGAAGGTCCTATGTTCCAGATGGCAGAGCTGAAAGATGCAGGAAGGCTGCAGTACTCACATGAGACTTTATGAGAGTCTTCACTGTGCAAAGCCTTTGCGATTTGGAGGTTTATCTCTTATTGCAGCACATTATGGCCTATCCTGACTAACTCAGGGCAATTAGGGAAATGCTCATGAGACAAAGCCATGGGAAAAGAAAAGGAAGTGCAAAAAGAAAGTCAGAATAAAGTCATGCAGAGATTGACCTGAGTTTGAGTCCAGCGTCCGTCACAGCCTGTGACTTTACATAACACCACTAAACCTTTTTTCTCATCCATAAAGTGGGAATAAAAATAGTATGTACTTCAGAAGGTTGTTGTAAGAGTAAATGAGGTAATTCATGCAAAATCACAGTGTTTTGCGTAATTCCTGGCACATAATAAGCACTTTAAAAATGTTTGAGGGCTTCCCTGGTGGCGCAGTGGTTGAGAGTCCACCTGCCGATGCAGGGGACACGGGTTCGTGCCCTGGTCCAGGAAGATCCCACATGCCGCAGAGCGGCTAGGCCCATAAGCCATGGCCGCTGAGCCAGCATGTCCGGAGCCTGTGCTCCGCAACGAGAGAGGCCACGACAGTGAGAGGCCCACATAACGCAAAAAAAAAAAAAAAAAAAAAAAAAAAAAAAATGTTTGAAAACATCTGAGATTTGAAAATATAAAATAATACAAAAACTCATCCTGGCTTATGCAGGATGTCAGTTAATATTATGAAAGCCAGTTCAGGCAAAGCGCCAAAAGACAGGTTCTTACATTATAAGACCTACAGATGGATTTCAGAAGGTAAATAAACCCCATGAAATTGTATGCAAAATTGTGTGTATAAGTAAATGTACTTTTATCTAAATATAGTGAATCCCAAGTGAGATTTATTGAGAGCCTCACTTGGTGTAACGGACTATAGGAACAGAGAACTAAGCTTAGATATAAAAGATATTGCAGTGAAAATACTGACAGGAAATGAAGACTGATTAGACTATTGTGAAGCTCAAGGATTTGAAAGACTTAATCATCTTGGAGTCTGCCATGGTAAAAGCTCGCGACTTGGATCTGGTCAGTTTGCCTCACTTTAGACTGCTTCAATCTCCATTCATCCCTCCTCAGTCAAACTTCCACGCCCAGAGGGACTCCGGAGCTCTAAGGAGTATTTCCACTCTGCCCTCTGAGTAATGAAAACTCTAGGCTCACCACCACTATACCCAGCTCCACAGCTACTGTGACCCTACTGGCAGATTTACGATAGGATGATGGGACTGAACCAACTGATAAGAAAATACTTGAAAATAAGACCCTAATCATTTGTTTTATTTCAGTTGAAGCTTTGGAAATGCAGAAGCAAGCAATGAGAATGCTTCAGAGAATGAGCTCTGTAGTTAGGTCACTTAACTGAAACGTCCAAAGGTAGTATCTATTCAGGTATGGCTAAATTCAAGAGTGCAAATGGTAATGTCAAGACTCTGTCCATCTACTGGTATTACTTTTCTTTGTGAGTTGACTTCTTTACTATCTAGGTTTCTGCCATAGAGGGTGTGATTTTATATGTAGTTAAATAAAAGTTTCAGCTGAATCACTGAGGCTCAATATCTATTGCCTTACAAAGGAAGTGCTAAACCATATATGAATTTGCAGAGTTAACCAAAGATGAAATATACAATGCTAAAAATAAATCACCTTTAACAAAAGGGTTGGCTTATGCAATATTAAGGAGGAATTAGGAGAAAGATTTCTTTGGAGAAAACTGTTTGTGAGAAGGTATGAGTGGGGAGCTTTAAAAAAATACTCTGAGAGCTTGCTGTGTGCCATCTACAATCAGTTTCCCCTTCAATTCACTACTATCTGACTCTCTCCTGAGGAATCTAGAGGATGAGAGAAAAGTTAACTAGCTTCTCTAGAAGTAGAATGAAGGAGAATTGCTGCTATGCTCAGCTTGCACTTCCAAAGTTTGACAGCAAGAGTGATGCAGAAGTGTCTCCCTTGGACTGTGTGTTAGTTTGCTAGGGCTGCCCTAACAAAATGCTATAGACTGGGAAGCTTAAACAACGGAAATTCATTTTCTCAGAGCTCTGGAGGCTGAAATCCATGATCAAGGTGTTGGCAGGTTTGGTTTCTTCCGAGGCCTCTCTTCTTGGCTTGCAGATGGTCACCTTCCTGCTGTGTCCTCACAAGGTCTTTCCTCTGTGTGTCCGTGTCCTAATCTCTCACTATAAGGAGACCAGTCATATTGGCTCACCCTAATGGCCTCATCTTAACTTTAAGTGCCTCTTTAAAGTCCCTTTCTTCAAATACAGTCACATTCTGAGGTACTGGGGGGTTAGGACTTCCACATATGAATACGGAGTTGGGGGGCACAGTTGAGCCCATCACAGAACATGTCGGGGCTATTCATAGGAGAGGGTTGTCAGCGTAGCTATCAGATTCTGTCAAAAAGAAGCTTGACTTGCAGACATTTTGTGGCTGTGGTTAACCTGGTTGAGGGCATGGATGATATGAGAACTCCAGCACTGGAGTTTTCCAAGAACCCGTGAAAATGCCCACTGGAGAAAGTCAGCAGCAGAGAGCACAAAGCCAGGACACCACAGTACCAGGCACGTAAAACCTTTCCTGCCGCCATGCTGCTTCCTCCCCTTCATCCCTCCCTACCTCCATCTCAGATTTGACCCTAAAGGGTAAGAAAGCTGCTTAGCAAGTTGGGGAAGAAGGAGATAAAGGTGTAAACTGGGGGAAAAAAAGAAATAAGAAAAAAAGACCATGTCCTCACTCCTTTCCAGTCTGTAAGTTTTCATCAACCACAAGCTCTGGTTAGGGGAGGAGAAGTAATGATGACTTTGAGAAAAGGTAGGCCTTTGACTAACAAGCAGGCCTTGATGTTCTAAATGCTGAATTACTTCTTAAAAATATAAAGAACTTTTTATTCTCCAAGAGCAAGAGCAATTCATCAGTCTATTGAAGTTCTCATGTAGGATTAGGAGAAATTCTCCTACTAAATATATTTTAAGAGGCCAGTGGGAGATTAAAAAAAAAATGCCGTGTACCGTTTAGATCCCTTAAGTCTCATTTATTCTATATGCCAGGTGTCTTAATAATCAGTCTCTGTATTTCCAACAATTGTCTCAGATAGTGTTCTGACTGGCTTAGCTGGGACCATGTGCATAACTGGACACCAATCCCCAAGCCCAGGAAGATAAAAACTCTGACCAGACTTGGATTAATGCCCATCCCTAAAGTTAGAGGAAGTGCATGGGTTCACATTTTCCCAAACCATATGGAGTGAGAGTGGAGAAAAGCTGGTTCCTCAAACACATGCTAAGCTGGAAAAATGAAACAATGACCAATAACATGTGACCAGAAACTTTCAAGTCAATTCCAACCTGGAGATGCAAATATTTTATGTTTAGAAACATGACAGGTAGAATGATACTGGGAAATGTACCAGTCCACAAATTAGCAATCCTGGATTTTAGTCGTGATGCTGCCACTAACTAGCTGTGATAGCAGCCATCCCACTTAACGTCTCTGAGCCTCAATATCTTCAGCTACATAATGATAGGTGTGGGCTAGATCCTTTTCACTTATAACCCCATCTATGGAGGTATAGAAGGACTTTGTTTCTAGAGGGAGGAGCTTGACTTTGCAGTCTTTTTTTTCTTTTTGGCTGCACCGGGTCTTCGTTGCTGCGCACAGGCTTTCTCTAGTTGCGGCGAGCGGGGGTAACTCTTCGCTGCAGTGCGCGGGCTTCTCATTGTGGTGGCTTCTCTTGTTGCGGAGCGTGGGCTGTAGGCACGCGGGCTTCAGTAGCTGCGTCACGCGGGCTTGGTAGTTGTGGCGCACGGGCTTAGTTGCTCTGTCATGTGGGATCCTCCCAGACCAGAGATCGAACCCATGTCCCCTGCATTGGTAGGTGGATTCTTAATCACTGCACCACCAGGGAAGTCCCTGCAGTCATTTTATTCTGACTTCTTCCTCTAATCTATGGCAAACAATCTGTTACAACTTAAAAAACCCTGGAAAGTTAATTGAAATGTGGATGACTTACAGAAATGTAATTTCATTGCTTCCCTTTTACCCACTAGGTATAATCATGTCATAGCTGCCTACATTTCTGTGCTTCTAAAGCACCTTATAAACCAGGAGAACATCAGATGGGACTTTTATAAGCCCAGCAAAACCACTCTCTTTCTTTAAATTGCACCGTCTACCTTATGGGAAAATCCTACCCAGTTTTCCTCCTCCAGAATGCAACTCAAAATGATTGGAGAAAATAAAGTGATACCGCAACAATGGAGAGAATATCCTACAATCCTTTAATATCCTCTGCATAGTCATTTTCCGCCTGTTCTTGCAGTTTGAGATCACAGGATTCTTGACAACCTAATAGCACTTCATGTCAATAAAGTCGAGACTACCTTATGTTTGATGTTGTGCAGAATATGCAGTTATCCAACGGCAGGTTGTAGCTAAACATTTTTATCTACCCCAGCCCTTTCTGCCCGAGAGAGAGACTATGACAGACCTCTCAGTTTCAATTATATTAACTGGCCCGGAATTTGCAAGTTTTGGAGATTTTACCTTTCAGAATGCTGGATGCTATAAATCTCATTTGGAGGAGACTTTTTGGCTCTTTAATAGTGACCACTTTGCTTCCAATTATTTTTTTTTGGATGAAAGATCTAGAAATTTCCATAGTGTCCCACCTCCATCACCATTCAGAATTTCTTTTGAAGCTTCTGTCCACCTTTTAGATATGAAGGGATTTGTGATCAGATTCTCAAGTCCTGAGAGAGCACTCTGTGGGATGGAGAGATGGCGCTCTCCAACCTGCTCCTTCCGTTCTTACACTGTCCCCACCTACCCTGCTCTCTGCTCTGCTTAGTGTTAGAAACACTAAGAGAACAAAGAGGAATTAGGAGGTCAGCCTTCTGAAGGGAAAACAAGCATCCCTTTGGGGGTGATGGTATGGGGTTGTCATTCCAGTGGCATTGAGCCCTGTATCCCTTACCTGCACCCCTTCCCCTTGCAGAACTAACTCCATGCAGCTCTCCTTTGACATTCCTGGCCAGTGTGAAGGAGCAACGTCTCCAGGCCTCTGTGCGTAAGCACCACCTTCCTTCCTCCTTTCTACCCTTTCCCCAGCAGTGAACTACTGTTCTTTGCCATTGCTGCTTCACTGGCACCTCTGGCTTGAAAAGTACAGTGAGATCAAGAACGATTAAGGATGTGATGAGATCAAGAATGATTAAGGATGTGAGAGTGCTGTCTAGGAGCCTGGAGTAATAATATCAGAAGATTTCAGCATAATCTTTGCACCATTGCACCTTACCTATCTGAACTTGAGCAAGTCAGTAAATCTCTTAAAAGTTAAGATTTCTTATGTATCCAGTGGGATGACAGTTCCTTCCCAGCTCCCCTCAGGAGAGGTTACAAGAATCAAATACAATAATGTGCCATATAAAATGCAACAAAAATGTTAGCTGTCACGAAGGATTGTACCACTAATGATTTCACGGCCAACATTTATGAATCACGGACCATGGGCTGTTCGTTACTTACATGGATTCATTCTCACAACCCTCTGAAGTTTTCACTGTTATGTCCCCATTTCACTCATGAGATGAAGAAAGTGAAACCTAGAGTGGTTATTTTACTCAAAGTAGCACAATTACTCACATCAGGTTTCAGAGCTGGCTCTTTGAAGCAAGTCTGCGTGATGCTGAAGTCAGCTTTCTTGTGCAAAATGTCTATGGTATTTCTTACAAGGATTAGCATGCCTGCCTGTGGTAAGGAGGGTGCATTTCTGATCTGCTTTTGTGATTCTTCTCCACCTGCAGCCTGTGCAATGGGCTCTGGTTCTCTTTTGACCTCCATCCTCTGATCACCGGTGTTCATATCTTTCCATTATCCCCAGATTTAGGACAGGAGAGAGCAAATGGCACAGTCCAGTTGTGGTAAATCCAACATATATGTTTTACATGTAAAAACAATTTTTTGAAGTGTAACCAGAGCTTGCAAAAGACCAGAATGCTAAGCACCGTACTGGATGGAGGAATGTAAAATAAAAGCACAATGTCAAATCTCAGGCTACCATTTCTCAGTCCAGTGTGAAGCAAGCAAGTAAACAGAGGGTTACAGTTGAGAACAATGCATTCTAGGTGAGAGATTCACTGACCCATTAACTGTAGGACAGATAGGAGAGCCAACTAAATAGAAAAGTGGTTGAGAATAGTGTGTGGGAGGGAAGACTTCTGGATTGAGGTGACCCCTGACTTAAGTCTTAAACAATCACCCAAGTTATCATTATAATATAATACAGTTATTCCTCCCTCTTCAGTGTCAGTGCCTACAATCTCCCTGGGCTTTCATTTCTTATTTCTCCAAATCTTCCCTTGATTTTTTTCCTTTAGCCATAATTTAACTATTAAAAACCTTAAATCTAAAGATTTCTTCTTCCGTCCTTTTTCCTTGAGACTTGATTTGCCTTAAAACTGGCACATCCTTTGTTGTTGGAGTAGATGAGTCCTAATAAAATTCTTTTATCTTTAAAAATCAGCTGAGAGTAGCTTAAAAGTCTTGAAACGTTATAGATGTACCATAATCACTTCACTTGGCCTAAGAAGACCTTGAACGCCAGACCATTGCTTTGACCATCATTGGGCAAAGAAATATTGGGGTAAATTTTTGGTTGGTAGGGCCAATGAATGAGAGAGATGACAGCTTCCCTAATGTGCTAATAATATTCTGTAATTTGTGATTGCTTGACTGGGCCTAATGCCTAGTTATTATGGTATATTGGTTCAGAATGAGGGGGATTAAGCAGTTAGACTGCCTGGCTTTGAATCTTCATACTACTACTTACTAGGTGTCTACTTTTTTCAAATTAGTTAAATTTTCTGAGTTTCGGTTTTCTCAACTACAAAATGAGGAAAGTAGTACTGGTCTCATATGACTGTTGAGAGGAGGAAATGAGATAATTTTCTGAGGGCACTTAGAATAGTGCCTGGTGTGAACAAAGTGTTCTGTGAGGGGTGCTGTATTCTGTGATGTTCCGTGATGTTCCTTGGTGTTCCGTGGTGTCCCGTGGTGTTCTGTGGTATCCAGTGATGTTTTGTGGTGTCTGGTGCTCTGTGGTATTCTCTGATATTCTGTGGTGTCTCAGTGTTCTGTGGTGTTCTGTTGTGTCTGTGGTGGTCTGCAGTGTCTGTGGTGCACTGTGGTGTACCATGATATTCTGTGGTGTCTCAGTGTTCTGTGGTGTCCTGTAGTGTCTTGGTGTTCTATGGTGTCTGTGGTATTCTCAGGTGTCTTGTGATGTTCTGTGGTGTTCTGTGGTGTCCAATGGTGTTCTGTGGTGTATTCTGATGTTCTGTGGTCTCTGTGGTGTTCTGTGATATTCTGTGGTGTCTCAGTGTTCTGTGGTATTCCATGGTATTCGGTGGTGTTCCTGGTGTTCTGTGTTGTTCAGTGGTATTTTGTGGTGTTCTGTGGTGTTCAGTGGTCCTGTGTGTGCTGTGGTGTTCTGTGACATTCTGTGGTGTCCTGGTGTTCTGTGTTGTCCTGTGGTGTGTGTGATGTTCTGATGTGTTCTGTGGTGTCTGTGGTGTTCTGTCTTCTTCTGTAGTATTCTGTGATATTCTGTGGTGTCCCATGGTATTCTGTGGTGTCCCATCATGTTCTGTGGTATTCCGTGATATTCTGTGGGGTTCCTGGTGTTCTGTGGTGTTCAGTAGTCCTGTGGTGTGCTGTGGTGTTCTGTGATATTCTGTGATGTCTGTGGTGTTTTGTGGTGTCATGTGATCTGTGGTGTTCTGTGATGTTCCATGGTGTTCCGTGGCAGCTGCTCCTGTCACTCTGCAGGGTGGGTCTGGAGAGCTTCTGAGTGCTGTGGTTGGCTTAGCCTAATTCAGCAGCTGTGGGGAGAAAGAGACAGGCTCAAGTGGAGACAACCCACCTTCTTCTGAGTGGGGGAGCAGCTGGAGTGGACCAGTCTTTTGGGCAATGTGAGGACCAGCACGTCAAAGTCCTGAGGCAGAAGCCCCATGTTTTCTACCGTAGCCTTTCTGGGGAGGAATCATGAGTGGAGATGTGTGAAGAAGACACAGGAGATTGACAATCTCCTGATCTGTTGTGCTTGCCTAAGAACCGAAGTCACATGCTCTCATATGGGGGTCCTGCTCTGTATTCTTCAAGGCTTTGTTTCATTTCTGACATGGGTACGGGAAGATTTGTCCCTTCTGCTTTCTCAAATCTAACTCAGAACTTCAGAGGAGATTCAACTACCTCTCTAGAAGTAGAAAAATGGAATATTCTATGTTTCTGCCAACAGATCTTCCTCCTGTTCTCCTGCCTTTTCATTGTCATTCTATATTCACACTTGGATGGGGCACAATAAGACACTTCAACTCTACTCAGAAGTTATTACAGAAAATATAATAATAACTCCCCCTTTAGAGACTTGTATCTTAAAACTTGCCAAGACAATTCCCATTAGAAGTGGTAAAATTCAATCATATATTTTACACGATTATAATTCAATACACACAATAACTTGGATAAATCTCCAGAGAATTGTGCTGGTTGAAAAAAAAAAGCCAATCCCCAAAGATTGCATACTGTATGATTCTTGAAATGGCAAATTATAGAAATGGAGGACAAATTGCTAGGGGTTAAGGGAGAGGTGAAGGTGGGAGAGACATGGGTGTGACAATAAAAAACAACATAAGGGATCCACAAGATGACGAAAATGTTCCTTATCTTGGCTGTAATGGCATCAATGTTCTGGTTGTGATATTGTATTAGAATTTTGCAAGATGTTACCATTAGGGAAAAGTACATGTGATCTCTTTCTACAATTTCTTACAACTACATGTGAATCTACAATTATTTAAAAATTAAAAGTTTAATTGAAAAAATCTCAGTGAATTTACCATTCATTTTAAGATTTCTCTTTGTCACATTTTTATGACTTAAGTTGGAATTCAAGGTTTCCATGGTCTTGCCCCAAACTGCCTGTCTAGCTTTATCTCCCAACCAAGCAGGACTTCACTTTCCTGCTTCATCTGCACTTGTTCAGGTCCTCCTCTATGTCAGGCTGGGTCAGATGCTGTCTATTCCACAAAAGTCACTCCAGGGAGAGACCATTTTCCTCCCTCTAAACAACTGCAGATTTTTGCTATCTATCTTTGTATATTTTGTACATTCTTTTATTTCCATGATTTTGTGTATATTTCTCATTTCCTCTATCAGATGTAAGCATTGAGTGAGTAGGATCTTTCACTTTTATTTGAAGCAAATAACCTCTTAAGTCACTAGAATTGTTTTTTCACAGAACAAGGACTTAATAACCATTATTTCTTTTGCAGTCCTTAGTTATTTTGTACACAATAGACGTCCAATAACTGTTAAATCAATAAATGTGCGAAATTTTTGTTTTTGTAACTAAATCAAGGCACTTTGCTGTGTAAGTGATTGAAACTAACTTGCATTATTTGAAGACTTATTAAAAAGCTATCATTTAGAGTTTTTCCTTTTATAGACAAAAGGAATAAATTCCAATAAATAAAATACATGCAAACAACATGTAACAATGGGTATTATATAGCTTCATTTTTCTAGACATAAGGAATAAAATATAAAAAATAAAGTAAAATGATGGATGCTACATATTTAATCAAGTATCAGTTAAATATCTATAGTGCCACATGGGACCCAGGCAGTAGCACAGAACTAGGAGTTAGAATACAGAGGGCATTAGCCAGACTCTGCCAATGGTAATTTAGCGACCTTTCAAGTGTCTCGATTTTTCCATGCCTCTGTGAAATGAAGTTATTGGGCTAGAATAGAACACTAGGTTCTTTTCTAACTCTGACATTCTGTGGTTACATGAATTTGGGATGACTGAACATTGAACACAAATGCTAAGTCATGTGCTTTTAAGTCCACTAATCCTTCTCATTGAATTCATAGGGGCTGAGTCTCTGAATCAATCACTGGGTAACCAGTGTCATTGTGGGCTCCTGTGTGGTAGTCTGAAACCAGTCTCTTCTGTTTGTCCTTGCTTAGTCCCACTGTCCCTGACTATTAGCTTAAAGATTAATCATGATGACTGGCAACTCAGGGATGAAAGACAGTTGAGTTCATTTAATTAGAACTAATTCCACTTTGAAATTAAATATATTCAAATTTCCAACCTCAGCTTTAGAGCCAAGTTTTTGTTCACATTCTTCTCCATCCTCTTCTGACTTTGATGGTAAATGTTAACCTTTATATGAAGGGGATGATTTTTTTTTTTTTAATTTGGTTGCTCTGGGTCTTAGTTGCAGCAGGTGGGCTCCTTAGTTGCGGCTTACCGGTTCCTTGGTTGTGGCATGCGAACTCTTAGCCGTGGCATATATGTGGGATCTAGTTCCCTGACCAGGGATCAAACTCAAGCCCCCTGCATTGGGAGCACAGAATCTTAACCACAGCACAGCCTGGGAAGTCCCGGGAATGATTTTTTTTGGGGATTGGCAAATCACAATTATGGGGTCCTAAATGAAATTAGTTTAGCATCTAGGTCACTGGAAGACTGAGAAAAAGAGCGTAGGGAAAATACAAAGTCAAGATCAAGAGAAAGATACTTTCTTTCCTGTCTAAAGACACTATTATTTTTGTTGACATCGTTATAATTAATCTAAGCTATCAGTAGATTAGTAATGTGTTCGGCGCTTGTTACATCCTAGGAACCCTGCAAACATTTTACAAACATTATTTCATTTAATAGAATAAAGCAATTAGGTAAGTACCGTTATTTATCTTTCTTACAGATAAAGAAACTGCAGTTTAGAGAGGTTGGGTATCTTGTCCCAAATCTTAAGGCCAGTGAGTGCAGAACAGGGATTTGAAACCAGATTGCTGGGGTCCAAGGGCCTTGTGATTATGTAGAACATTATATTTCTTCCCAAATATCAATAGCCACCATTATCTCTTGAATGAATGCTAAATGAGAAAGGTTTAACAATTGACCTAGGATAATACCACTATTGAGCAATGGAACCAGAATTTAGAATCTTTTTTACTCCAAAGGTCAAGATCTTTATATCCCCATTGTACTTTGAAAGGAAAGTCATTTAATATGCTTCTATGTGGTTAGGGATTTGTAACTAGTTCAAATTGAAGTACCTCCCCAGATGTCATCAGAATGTAGGCAATCTGTTATTAAGAAAAAATATTCAATTAAGCTAGGAAATAAAATGAAAAAGGGCAATGTTGCAATAGTACAGACAAGGGACAGTCACTAATATCCTCAGGGGAACATATAGCTTTTCTTCAAAATTGTCCAAGAAAGAAGGTATATTTTCTAGTTTATAAATATCCTTGTCAGTTTATCGTGGAGGATGGTAATTAATAATCAAATCTTGAAGTATTTATTCTTTAACACTATTCAACCTGCTTTTCTCTGATTCTTGTTAACTCAATAACTTTGAGTTTTGTGTGTCCTTTAGGATTCTCTCCAGGCCAACGACACAACCTGACTGAATATTAGGTGTGTGTATGAGGTATAAAGCCATTGTCAAGGAAGAGCAAACAAAAGGAAGCTATGGTAAGTAAATGCAATGCATGATCCTGAATTAAGTTTTGGATCATGGGGGGAAAATGCCATAAAGGACATTAGTGGGACAGTTAGAGAAAATTATATGTGAACTGTATATTAGATACTAGTATCTTGTCAATGTTAAATTTCCTGAATTAGATAATTATATTGTGGCTTTGTGAAAGAATTACATTATTTCCAGAAAAAGATACTGAAATATTTTGTGGTAAAGGGACATGATGGCTAAGAGTTATTCTTAAAAGTTTGTCTCAAGAAAAAAATGAATCTGTATAGAGAATTAGAATGAAAAAGTCAATGTGGGAAAATATTAAAAATTATTAAAATTATTAAAAATGATTACTCAGCCATTAAAAAGAATGAAATAATGCCACTTTTAGCAACATGGATGGACCTGGAGATTATTATACTGAGTGAAGTAAGTCAGAGAAAGACAAATATCATATAATATCAGTTATATGTGGAATCTAAAAAAAAAAGAAATACAAATGAACTTATTTACAAAACAGAAACAGACTCACAGACTTAGAGAACAAACTTATGGTTACCAGGGGGGAATGTTCGAGGGGAGGGATACATTGAGAGTTTGGGATTGACACGTACACATGGCTATATTTAAAATAGATAACCAATAAGAACCTACTGTAAAAAAATTTTTTTTAATTAGTGAATAAAAGATATATGAGAGTTCTTTGTGTTGCTGTAGCAGCTCCTCCAAAACTTTGAAATTATTTTAAAATAAAAAGCTTAAAAAAATAGTTGGCAGCCTAATCAGATTTGTAAAATATATTTTCCAAGGCCTGATGAATCTTCAAGTGACTCAACAAAAAATTAAAAAACCTAAAATCCTGAAACGCTAATGAAATCATTTCAGGATAGTGCCATGTCAGCCTCCTATGAACTTTTCTATAAAACTCAGAGATGTCCATTAAAACACAACTAAACTAAACCTAAATGCTCGTGAAACTAGTTGGCACATGACACTAAAGTAAATGTGCAAAAAAACATTGCAATACCTTTGCCATAGATAATCTACTAGGCAATAAAGTTGACTTTCTAGGGATTTTGGAATTATCGTAAGTGTTTATAGATGTTAATGGATGTGACTATTATCCCCTGGAATAAAACCACCACCCAGAATCTAAAGACTGATTTAAAGACATGGTCTAGAGCAATCTCAATCACCCCTGGTAATTTTGTGGCCTTGCCTTCGGAGAGAAATGCCATCTCTTCTCCCCTACAGTATGTCAAAGGGATAACTGAGCTATTTCCCTCTCATTTGTATCCTGACTCAGGATGATATCTTCCAGACTACCACAGTCCCAGCATGTTACAAGAGTGGGCTTCCATGCCCTCCTGGTAGTCACTGAATTTTGGTATCCAGGGAATTTAGCTATCTTCTCTAATTCTCCTTCCTATATATTCTCTCAATATAAAAAAGGGAAGCCTCAAATCCATTTCCAGAGAGCATTAAAAAAAAAAATCCAAGGTGAATCAGCAAATCAAAGTCTAATTGGGAACTTATGCTTCATGTGAAAATGTAACCTAGTTGTTTGATATACCCTGCAAAAGTCACCAGAAGATAAGAGTTTCATTGATGGTACTTGCACACTTCTAAAAGTCCAAGTGAAATTAGATACTCAAAAAATTACATGCATTGCCCAGGGAAAGGTGTCTTTGGGGTCCATTATTCCCTCCTGAATTATGTGAAGAAATGACTAAAATTTCCTACTTTGAGTTAACTCTATTTTTAGTTGACCACAAGAATTTAAGAAAAATATTTTCTCGCTATTTCTCATTGGTTATTTCAAAATAAACCCAGAAACATGTATCCTAAAAAATGAAAAAAAAAAAGATGCTAGACATTTGAGAATCCATATCTGACCTCTGATATTGACCTCTGATATTGCCTCTGCCTAAACAGTTACCTCCAACTTTGGTGTTCCTAGAGGTGAAAATACTTCTGCCAGGTGGTTTGAGACAATGAGATCACATTTACAACTGCAGAACTGAATTCTTTATGATAAAATTCCTTATTGTACTTCCTGTAGTCATGGGCTAATAAGATACCCGTTAACTTTTCAAGGTTTTAAGAATTATTGCCAGTATGGCTTTAGAAATCGGAGGAGAAGGAACACAAATAATGTCTAGAGGGTCAGGATGAGCCAATATTAAACAGATTTTTTTTTGTTGTTTAATCCTGTAATGTCTTATTTATACCAGGAAGATTTAATTTTCAAATATTTAAACTTGTTTCTGGCTTTTGTCTTGTTTTGTGTTCATTCCTCTTTGTTCTACATTTTAAAATGTTCTGGTGGGTTGCCATTACAATATTAACTTGTCTACCTATTTATTTATGCATCTTTTCATAATGTAGACACTGTCTGGTTTTTGGAAAACACAACCTTCCTCTGTATTTGGCTTTTTTCCCTTCTCAGTGTCCTAACATCTTTCAGTTCTCCCTAGACTTTAATTCTTCCTGTTTTCAAAATGGTCATTATGTCCCAAATTGTATAAGATAGTCCAGATGGCAAATTTTATAGGCCCATACAAGTTAGAGAAGCTCTTGCAATTGGGGGTGAAATTATTTCAGGTCTAAGAAGCTAATAAATTTCATTCGTTCACACATTGTTGCACTTGACTATGACAGCTATTAGAATGTCCTAGTAACAGTGTCACTAACTAATCTGTTAATGTAAAATGACAAACTTAATCATTTATATAAAATCTGAATCTGAAAAAGAATGTTATCCTAAAGATTACTAGGCTTAAATTTTAAGCTGCTGAACTAACGGTTCTAGAATATGTATAGTAATATATAAAAAACATTATACTTGGGCTTAAGTCACTTCCCACATGGGAGCACAACAAGAAGAGGCTCTTTGTCTAGGGCACAAATATGTAAATATGGTCCAGTTAGTTTTACAGATGACATTTTCCCAGCTGCTTCCCTTTGATCCCCAGATCTCTGCTCAGAACACTCAGTGCTACCTCGTTGCATAGAACAGCATCTTCCAATGTGGGTTTCTTAATGTTAACTGGTATTAAATGAGGGTGAGGGGAAGGCAAGGCCTCTGGTTAAACAAATTTTGGGGAAAACTAAAACTATACAGTTTGTAGGACTTCTCAGAACTTAGACTATGCCAATGTGCAATCTGCAACTCCAACAGGGGAAAATATTATATAGAATTTTTTTTGATGGAACATGTCCAGAGGGAATATTTTGTAGGACTTCTTTCCTCTTTATTCACTGCAAATCTGCTCATCAGGTTCATATCCAGTCAAATTTCCTTCATGAGGCCATTCCCAAGTCCGTCAGTTACTGGTATCACTACCCTTTGGCATATTACTATAATCTTATGGTTCTTCGAATTCTCATTTCCATCATATGCGCCATCATTTTTTTCAGACAGTGTCTTTGTTCTCCACATATTAAAGCATTTTGGATAATGGACCATTCACTATTCACCTATTTTCTATAACACCTACCATAGTGCCCAGAGCTTTGTAGGAACTCAATAAATGCTTGCTGAAGGACTGAAGCCATCTATCTCAAATGTTTGCTATTGATTGCAAGAATTCCTGCAGAAAATAAAATTTGTTTCTTTACCTATTTGAGAATAAGTAGATTAGACTTTTATTTTTAAATATATCTTTATTCTCAATTTAACACTGCTTTTGAGTGACAGGGAGAGTAAATCACCATAACCAAGACTCTATTTAAAAAATTCACACTGAACAAGAATCATGCAAGGTTGTTTTTATTAAGCTTTACGTTTAGATTACATCTAAGTATTTCAGGCATTACTTCATTTGACAAGCAGACATGACATTTTAGGAAACATTTCAACAAACTCCAAGGACTTCACAACTATGGGGAACAGAGCACATCTAGTCTGCAGTTAACAGGTATGGTAAGTACTTCAAGGGGTGGTCAAGGGAAAGAAGCTAGATGATAACTGGTCCTCTTTCATAAAATGTTTATCCTAGACAAGTAGCTACAAAGAAAAGCACATGACTGTTACAGAGCTAGAGAGATCTTGCATCCAAATCCATCATTTTCATTACGGGTAGGACTTGGGTGTCACATATCAGGAGACAGATGATTCCTTCAGAATAAGCTACATATCAAGTTTTCTATGTGTAGTATTAATGCTAATATGATTAGCTCACGTTTAAAAAATGAAAGAAAGAACAATTTTGCATTTAAAACCCACTATGATATATTAGCCACTGAAGGAGGTGCTTAGCCATTGAGGAGTCATCTCTGCACTCTTGTAGTTTATGAGTTCTTCTGAGAAATTTTGATTGTGACCGTCTTGACCTCTGTGTATTCATGGAGACCATATTCTCCTCTAGAGAGAGGGGGAAAAATGAACAGAATTTAGCAGAGCAGTACAAATATACTATGGTCAATGATAATCGAAGTTTGTTCCTGCTTATCTGGCTAGGGACAATGGAAAATATTTTCTGTGTACAGAACCATTTCAAATAGTAGCTAGCCAACCGTAAGATATCTGGTCTTATATAAATCCCCTTGTGGGAAAATAATTTTTTTGCATTTTTAAATGATCATGTACCCTCAGTAGACTTTCAAAGAAATTGTTCAATTTTGACATTTTTTCTGCTTGACTATAAAAGGGCTCAACACACACGCACACGCACACACACACACACAAATCGGCCCAACAAGAATTTTATCATATCTAGCTTAGGTTCAAATAAATAAGAAGGCTATATTACTATAGGAAAAGTAGTAATGTATAATTACTTGAGTAGTATAGAACAACTATAAATTCAAGTATAGCTCAGTTTAGTGTATTTACCATGTCCAGTTGGTCCAGAAATGAGGAAGGGGCTAAAAATGACCAGGCTTCTATTTTCACTCTAACTGGCCCTAATATGCTTAAAACAAAATATTTTCTAGCTGTAGTTCTAATATCTTTTGTTCTTGATTCTTGGCAAAAACAAAAACAAAAACTCCCCAAAACCAAAAATCTGACCTTAACTGTTACAACTTTTTATTTGAGGGTGGGGTTGTTTTGTTTTGTTTTGTTTTAAGAGGGGGAGAGGGTTCATTGGCCTAAAATTCAGGGCTTTTGGGCTTTCTGTGGTTGTTGGATTTTTCTATTTATGCAACCTCTGTCATTTGCTTATATAACTCTTAAATCCAACCCAGATGATCAGGAATTAACTTGAGTCAGTCAATTAAAATCCTTGTATCTTGTTATCAGGTTTATTGAGACCTCCTATCAGTTTTGGAAACTGTGATGTACCCTTCATTAAAGAGATAACTAAAAAGATTAGGCTAAGTTATTCTCTATATGGTTTTGATGAAAGGATTAAATTACATGTACATAAGAGTACTCTTAAAATCATTACACTCATGCACATGTAGGCTTACAGAGGAAAAAGATCTTGATCTTTTTCTACCCCTCTCCTTTGGTGAGGTAGACAGGTATGTAGAAGACATCTTTTTCTCCTGGGTAACCTAATCCTCTTACACTGATTATTTTCTTGGGCCATTAAGCTTCTGAAAATACCTTCTAAAAGCTTCAGTGAGCATGTTCTTCAAAGTAATTAAAGGGTTTAGCCTCAGTTGTCTGAAACCCATTAAAGGATAATATTTTAGTAAGTATTTTATCTCACAAAGTTAGATATATTAACCCATGATTTTTGCCAATAGGCTTTCCATTGTATTTTGGGTTACATGGACACTTGAAACTCTCAGGAGAGTACAAAGTGTGATAATTGTCTTACTCAAGTTGAAATAGGTCCTGCTTCTTAGTGTTCCGATGTATACAAATTCCTATGTCTATGATATAACACAAAAACATCTTTATATTTCTCTTTATGTCACTAGCCTATGAGTTATTGGTTCTGTGCTTCTAAAATTGTCAATGTACCAGTCACCCGGGACCTGATGCAAATGCTGATTCTATTTTAGCAGGTCTGGGGATAGGCCTGAGACTCTGCATTTCCAACATACTTTTACGTGATACCCAGGCTTCTCATCCAGGGTCCACACTGGAGTGATAAGATGCTAATAACAAGTTATGCCTGTTTTTCACTCTGTATCCAGAAATGAGCCTGGCACTAATTAAGTAGGCACAGGAAAATGTTTGCTGAACTGGTTTGGCAAATATAATCAAGCAAAAACTACTCACGTTAGCCCACCAGTTTATACCACTTTATCTCTCCCCATTTCTGAAGGGGACAGGAAGAAAGAAATATCTTGTGAGGTGTTGAGAGCCAATTAAGTTTGAAATGGCATACTAGTAAAGTCTCAAGTGATCTATGTTAATCTAAGTAAAAATTAGTGCAATTACACAGAGAGAGGGATTTCTACCATTTAACTCATTCCAGGGCCAGCACCATGACCTGAGATGCAAATCCTGGTTTGGGCACTCAGCATCACCACCACATTGGGCTGCGCATACTACTATTTTCAGCTCTTTGAGAACTCTTTCCAACTGATCAATTCTACCTTTCTATCTTTGAAGATAAACTGTAATTGAACTCTTGGGAGTCATTTGAGGTTATTGCTTCAGTAATTCTGTTTAAACATCTTGCAGCAAATGACTTATTTATTAAATTTGCCAAATTTGGTTTCAGATAGACATTAACACTAGCATCCTCAGCTGGAAGTTTTGAAGTAAAAATTACAGTATAACTTTTTCCTTTGTATTTCAAAGAAGCAAATCATCTATACCCACAGTCCAGATTTTTAAGAAATTACTGATGGTTGATTCTTGTTTTCATCCCCCTCTTTATTTGCTTTCCATATGTCTAGAACATAAAGTTTGACTAAATTGTATTTAACAAAATTGATATGTTTAGTCTACTTTATTTCATCCCTTCTGATTATTTTATCTATGACATTCCTAAGGAAGTGTATTAGATAGCTGGGCCAGCAGTAATCTGATCTTCAAAATAATCTAACTTTTGTTATAGCTCTTTGTACAAAGTAATTAGTGCTGCCAAGGGACTCCCCAATAATGGGTATTATAAAGACAAGGAGCTAGGGAAGGATGAAACCATCTGTTGAGTCCCCACTTTGTGACAGATACAGTGCTAGGGAATGAAGGCGTAGTATGTTTCCTAACTCTCACAACCATCTTAAGAGGAATATTAACATTTCCCTTTTAAATAGGAGAAAATAGATGTTCAGAAGTTAGGCAACTTGAACTGGACTCTGTGGCTAGCAAGAGGTGGAGTCAGAGTTCACAGGCAGGCTGGTTAGTCTCCAGTTATGTTTACTATGCTGTGTGCACCTTTGACAAATTGATCTTTTGGCCACTCCACCTCTCCATCAACATTCTAAAGCTATCTATCGCTTTCCCTGCTCCACTAATATATGTAAGCCGATTTTCTTGAATTCAAGTCTTCTTAATCTGTATTCTATTTAACTCTGAAATCACACTTCTCACCCCCATAAATCCCCACCTGTCAGGCAAATTCACTAACCCCTCAACATGCCACATAGAACATTCCTTCAAGAATGCCCTCTTATCTGCTTCCTAACATCCTACACTTGTTACATGCCCTAGATCAAGTCCTACCTTTTCTGTTAGGTCTTCTCTTATTCTATAAACGGTCTTTAAGTTTTTATCCGTTGCATTTTCACCGGGGTTAAAACCACAGAATCTCAAGCATGGAAAGGAGCTCAAAGACCTTTTACTTTCTTCTCCCACTCCTATCCCCACCACAAATGCTGAACTTGTCTGACAGATGGAAACAGTGAGAGTTAGCGAGGTGACGTGAATGTTATAGTCTGGTGGTGCCCAGATTTTCCATCCTCTGATACTGCGCTCTGCATTTTAACTGCTTCTCTACCTTCGCGAGGCACGGACTCCCAGTCTGTTACTATTTATTTCATAGTGTGTGTTGGTTATTTTGCTCTCTCTGTATTTTTACATGTTCCTCCTGCCACCACGATTATATGGAAGGTGGAACGTGGTACCGTGTTTCTGGGGCTCCTAGGACCTCATATACATAGTAACTACTTAATGAAAGTATATTGAGAAGGAGAGTGGATCATTTTAACGTGCCCTCTTTTCACTGACTCCCCAATGGTAGTTGTTTCAATGTGATTTTGCTGATTTATTTAAATGACAAGTACCTGGCTCTTTAAGGCACTCATGACCTTTAGAAGCTGAGACTCACTTTTACTTGCTGTTTACAAAATGAGCAGCTTTACTATGTTTGATTCCATGAGGTTTGAATATAATGTGTCTTTTCCTGATGATTTTTTAAATTTATTGATAAACATGAGAAAATTTTAAGAAATAAAATGGTTAAAAGTGCTTGAACAAAATTGACCAAACACATTGCCACTACTTTCTGTGTGTAAATATGTATGTGCACGTTTTTAAAAAGTCAATATTTCCTGGATTGAAAAGCAACTGAAGGCTCATAAATGCATTTGTATAATATATATATCCTCAATCTAGTCATGACTATAAAACATGTTTTCCTTAGTTAAATTTTCTTTCAGTTTAGATATTAGTACCAAAAATAACTCATTCAGGTTATTTTAGAGTCTACATCAAAAATATTACAACAAATGAGAATCATTACTCCTACATTGAAAAGTTTTTTGATATAAACACACCTAATTTACTTATGTAAGAGGCATATTCAAATAGCTAAACTCTTCTTATATTTGCACACTTCTTACAATCACCAATTTGTAGTTTCCACCTCCTTTCTGGAAATGTTTCCCCAATATATTACATTCATGTATACAGTAAACAATTCTAAAAGTAAGCAATATTTCAGTAACCAATGTAAAGTGCTTAGTATGATCCCTTGTGAATTGTAAGAGTTTAATAAATTGTATTTCCCTCTGCCATCACCTGTTTGCACTTTTTGGGGTAAATCCAGCATTTAAAAAGCTGTTTGACAGTATTAATCTCCAGGAAAGAACAGAGGCAGGTTTTAATCTGAGTAGTAACTAAGGATTAATTCCTTGAGAGTGAGAACCATTTTTATCAAGATAAGTATTTATCTTAATGAAAGTTAATCTTACAGTTCTCGACCATTTCCAGACATCTTGAATCCACCAAAGGGGCACTGGGCAGATACCACACTATAGCAGTTAACCCTGAAAAGAAAATAAGTACGTTATAGGTCATACTTAACCTATGAAATAACTCCTAAATTTGGAATTTTTGAAATTCAGTGAGTTCTTTAACAACTCCATTAATTTTAATATTACGTAGTCATTTTTGAGCAAAAGTAGCACTATAAATTAGAATGCAGGAGTATAAGTATATGTATATATACTGCCTAGGAATTTTAAAAAAATGGTACAACTGTATGTGTGGATAGCCATTTTGGCAGTACATCATGTCCCTGAGAAGTTATAGCTTGAATTATAAAAGATAGACTACCCAACGTACCATAAGAGGAAGGCTACGGTCTGTGAGAGACGAGTTTGTTGGATGGGTGTTCTTTACTGCCTATACTCGTAAGCTTTGTAGTTCTCTTGTGGGTTGTATACTTAACAGGCTAGAATTAATTTTCTTTTATAATTGTAATATGTCTCATATTACTTAGTTTACTTTTTTCATTAATTAATTCAAAAAATTGCTTAGACAGAGGGCTTGACAGGAGTTGGATTTCATTATTAATTTGCTTATCCCTTGCCATGTTTTAAAAAATGTTTCAAAATGCTTTTATGAACATATAATTATAAAAACATGAATAATTAGAATTTAAAAAAATTAAAAGACCTACATCCAGACTCAGTCACAGACACTGATATAATTGGTGGGTTTGACATACACCCTTCTCTACCCAAATCAGTGTAGATATTTTTAAAGCTCCCCAGACAACTCTACTGTACAGCCAGGGTTGAGAATCACTGCTTTAGAGTCTGAAATAGGTCTGAATCTCAGCTGTCATTTATTTCATGATCTCGATCAATTATGCAACCTCACTAAGCTTCTGTTTTTCCGTCCATAAATTTGCCATACCAATTAACAGTTGTAGCAAGGTAACATGAGATAATGAATGTGAAGACTGCCACGTGGTGCTTAGCGTAGAGTGCATACTGACTAAATCATGAATGTCCCTTTGCTTAAGAAAAAAGATTCTAGAGCTATCAAGAGGGGCAAGGATTTCTTGGCTGTCTCTCAAGGATAAATACTTTTCAATGTCCAGTGGATTTGGTTATGACATTATTGGGAAGAAAATAATCTTGGGCTGTTGATGGGACTGAGGGGACAAAGTGAGGTCTGGTGGAAAAAAAATTAGTAACAAGGCAGTCCAGAGATGGGGGGGCTGGGCGGGGGATGTGACAGTTTGAGAGGCATAGCCTTGGCACTTATATACTCTAAATTAAAGTGTAAACATCAGAGATATAAACCAGGTCAAAAATAAAACAGACATCTCAAAATGCAATATGTTCTTCCAATTTAAGACCTTCAGACATCTCTAATAGTCCCAGAGTAAAAAGCTGATGTAAGAACTAAATGCTTGTATACATAAGGGCACTGAATAAATACTGTCTTACTATCTGATTATCTTGATTAAACAGAACTTTTATCTCCCTTGTGTGTAGCATAGTGCTAAGTGCCTAGAAATTATTTATAATAATAATACATATTGTATTAGCCAAACATCAATAAAGTATTTTGGGCAAGTAATTTCAGAAGGCTGGATAGAGTTAAATATATATATGTATCTGTGTGTATATATATAGATAGATATAGATATGTGTATATATATATATATATGCTATATCTATCTATCTATCTATCTTCTATGCTCTTCTAAAGTTCTTCCAATACAGCAGGATTTTTGTTTGTTTGTTTGTTTTATTTTCAAACAGAAGGCCATGTGATTCCAAACAAAAAATCAAAGTCAGAAAAAATTCAAAGTAGTCTGTTAATGTGGTTAACATTGAAAAGGTGGTATTACATAGGTTTGACTTACCACACTGTCCCGGCCTGCAGAGCAGAGGAGACTGTGATGGCTTTATCAATATCTTTGGTAAAAATTCCTGCTGATAAGCCATAGAAAGTATTGTTTGCTCTCTTGATTACATCATCTAAAGATTTAAACTTCATGATTTGCTGCACTGGTCCAAATATCTATACCACAAGAAATGAATGAAATAAATCAAAGTAATAGGTTACAACTAAATATTTATTTTGTATTATAGTTATAAATATAAATCTATTAATATATAAATAAAATATCTATATTTATTATATTTCATGTAAATATACTTATGTTTTATATTGACTATAAGGTACTTGGCACACAGTGAGCAGTCACTAAATGTTTTTTTATTATCAATAAAAACAATCAAAACTGCAGACCAATATCCCTTAAACCACAGGCCAATATCAACTACAGCAAATATTTCTTAAAAATATTAGCAAACAGTGTTCAACAATACCTACAAAGAATTGTACACCATCACCAAGTGAGGTTCATTCTAGAGATGCGAGGCTGGTTCAGTATTCAAAAATCAATCAATATAATACATCATATTAATAGAATGAAGGAAAAATATCATATAATCATCTCAATTGATGCAGAAAAAGCATTTGACAAAAATCCAACCTCTTTTCCCCCTTAACAGATTAAAAATAGAAAGGCACTTCTGAACCTGATCAAAGGCAGTTATGAAAAATCTTACAGTTAACATCATACTCAATGATATGATACTGAATACTTTTCCCCTAAGATAGGGAGCAAAGCAAGATGTCCACTTTTACTACTCTTATTCAACATAGTGCTGGAATTCTAGCAAGTGAAAAAGGCAAGAAGAGGAAATAAAAGGCATATAGATTAGAAACAAAGGAATAAAATTGTCCCTATTTGTAGATGACATGATTGTCTACATATAAATTCCCAAGGAATATCCAAAAATCTTGTAGAATACCTGAGCTCAGTGATGTCACAGGATGCAAGAAAATATACAAAAATCAAATATACTTGTATATACTAGCAATGAACATGTGCATACTGAAATCAGAAATACCATTTACAATCACTCAGAAAATACTTAGGTAGAAATCCAATAAAACACATATAGGACTTGTTACCAGAAATTACAAAATGCTAATGAAAGAAATAAAGGAAGATATAAATAAATGGAGAGATCTACTATATTCAATAACCGGAAGATTTAGCACAATAAAAACATTAATTCTCCCCAAATTGATAATATACACAATTTTAACACAACTCCTCTCAAAATTTCAGCAAGATTTTTTAGTATATATGGACAAGGTTATTCTAAAATTTATATGGAAGAGCAAAGGAATTAGTTAGATAAAACAATTTTGAAAAAGAAGAATAAAGTGAGAGGACTCAGTCTTTCCAATTTCAAGACTTCTCATACAGCTACCAAAATCAAAAGAGTATACTTAATATTTTGTAATAACCTATAAGGGAAAAGAATCTGAAAAAGAATATATATATATATATATTCATATATATATGAATCACTTTGCTGTACACCTGAAGCTAACACAGCATTGTAAATCAACTATACTTCAATAAAAGTAAATAAATTAAAAAAGAGGGTATAAGTAGAGAAATAGACGCATAGATCAATTGAAGAGTAGAGAACCCAGAAATTGATACACACACAAATATGCACAACTGAACTTTCACAGTTGCAAAAGTAATGGAATGGAAGAAAAACACCTTTTCAACAAATGATGCTGAAGCAATTGAACATATCGGCAAAAACAAACGAGCAAACAACCTTGACTTAAATCTCACACCTTGTATAAAAATTAACCTAAAATGGATCATAGACTTAAGTGTAAAACATAGACTATAAAGCTTTCAGAAAGAATAAAAAAATTACACGGAAAAAAGTATTTTTGGATTTAGGAGTAAACAAAGAGTAGTTCATAGAGTTGACACCAAAAATACTATCCATAAAAAGAAAAATGGATAAATTGGACTTCTGTAAAATTAAAAACTTCTGCTCTGAGAAAGACCCTGGTAAAGAAGATGAAAAGACAAGCTACAGCCTGGGAGGAAATATTTGTGAACCACACATCCAAAAAAGATCAGTATCAAGAATGTATAAGGGGCTCTCGAAACTCAACAGTAAAAAGCACACAATCCAATTAGAACATGAGCAAAAAAAATGAAAAGACATTTCATCAAGGAAGTTATCAGATGGCAAATAAGCTCATTAAAGATGTTCAATATCACTAGCCATTAAGGAAATGCAAATTTAAACCTCAGTGAGCTATCACACCTATCAGAATGGCTAAAATAAAAAATAGTCACAACAAATGTTAGCAAGGATGCAAAGAAATTAGGATCATTCATACATTGCTAAGGGGAATGTGAAATCGTTCAGCCACTCTGGAAAACAGTTTGGCAATTTCTTAAAAAGTTGCATCTACCATATGACCTAGCATTATACTCCTGGGCACTTATCCCAGAGAAATGAAAACTTACGTTCACACAAAAAACCTGTATACTGATGTTTATAACAGCATTATTAAAAGTAGCCCCAAACTGGTAACAACCCAAAGTTCTTCAAAGGGTGAATTGTTAAACTATGGTGCACCCGTACTATGAAATACTACTCATCAATAAACAGGAACAAACTATCCTTACGTGCAACAACCTAGATGAATCTATAGAGAATTACGCTGAGTGAAAAAAAGCTAATCCCAAAAGATTGCATGAAGTATGAATCCACTTATGTAACATTCTTGAAATGACAATATTACAGAAATAAAGAAGAGATTAGTGGTTAAGAGAAAGCCAAGGGTTGAGGATGGGATGGTGTAGGAAGGATAATAGATTTGGCTATTAAAGGGAAACATGAGAGATTCACGTGGTGATGAAATGCTCTGTGTCTTGACTGTATCAATGTTAACATACTTGCTGTGATATTATAGATTTGTAAGATGTTATCAATGATGGAAACTGGATAAAGAGTACATGGGATCTTTCTATATTCTCACAATGGCAACTGAATCTACAATTATCTCAAAATAAGGAGTTTAATTTAAAAAAACAGCATATCACTTTATTCTTTTCTAATTATTTTCAAATATATTATTTCCAAAGGAGAAAAAGCAACAATGAACGTGGAATTGTATTTTCTATTACCTTAAATCTGTGAAGGAAGCACCTAGAAATTGCTAAGCATCCTGATCTGCAGTCGGCTGGAAGTTCTTGGCTTGCCCAGTGAACTCCTGACTATTTTTAGTCTTAATCAAAAATAAATTAATCCTTTATCAGTATTAGAAATGAGAAGTAACATTTATTGGAAAAGGTGTTCAAAGAGCTGAGAATGTTACAGTAATACTTTGTATACATCCACACAGACAAAATACGGCAACAAAGGGAACAGAACAGAATGAAACCATTTACCTCCTCTTTGGCAATGCGCATCTCATCAGTAACATTAGAGAAAACCGTGGGCTGGATAAAGTAGCCTTTATTCCCCCATGGACCTCCACCACACTCCAGTTTGGCCCCTTCCTTCTTCCCACTTTCAATGAGGTCAAGTATTTTTTCATATTGTTCCTTATCAATCTATTTGAAAAATATCACATGAAAAGGAAAAAAAATAGCAACTCGTAAAGATAATACTTTGCCCGGCCTGTAAATAAAGGTTTCAAAAATGCTAGGCTATTGTTATTAAGTTAAATATTCAACCTAAACAGCTGACAGAGGCTCAGATTTATTGTTGGGTATATTTTATCTCAAGACTTTTCTGGAAAGAATCCTTGAAGATAAATATTTGTATTTAGTGTTTGTTTCACAGCCATGTAAGAGAAGTGTATTGGCACTGCAAACGTGTAAACCTTTTCACACAACTGTCATTTATTTACAGGAAGAAATGTCTGTTACTCATCAACCACACTTAACCTGGAAACTGTAATCCTAAATGAAATTAAAAGGTGAAAGAAGAAAAAGAAAACTTTGATACTGGGTTAATTAGACATGGCAGTTGGAAAGCAGATGCTTTGTGACTTTAGGAAGATTCCTCGACCTCTGCTTCTCTTCATCCTGACCATCCCCTTGTGGCAGGGTCCATGCTGACCACAGCCTGGTTATCCCACCCAGTTTAAGTCCCCCTGGGGCAGTGAGTAGGTCTGGTTCTAATTTCTGACCTGTCCTGATTGTTGCCAACCTGCTTTGTTAAATGGACCACATCTAAATATATTACAAGAACTACAGAACTTAAATGGTTTATTTTTACAAGGAAAAGAATGACTTCAGAGTTCTAGCTGGGAACGTCAGGAGCCCATACCTCTCCTCCATGCACTGGAATTGGGACTACCTATTGCCTCAGTTCCTATTTGGGGGTGTTGAAGGACTGGGTGATTCTTGGACTCCAAATCACTGGTGAAGACTGCCTTGTCTCAGATGTGGCTAGGGTTAGGTTTTAAAGGAAAAACATTGGAGATCCTGGAGTTAAGTTGTGAGCCTCTTGTCAATTTGCCTTGACTCTTCTGACTACTTAAAAACTGTTGTTCTTTATCGTCCTCTATGACTCTGTAATCTCCCCTATCTTCTAAATCCCAGGAAAAGTTTTCAAAGTTCTCACTGCACACAATCCAGCTCCATATCCAATTAGATTAAATACTATTTACACATATAACAAATTCTTCCTTGGTAAAGTCCTTTTCCAATCTGATTTCAAAGACCAAAATATACATTTCCTTAAAAAGTTGGAAATAATCAGTATTTTCATTTGAAAAAGAAGTTATGATATCCACATATATATATAATTTTATATTATAAATTAGAATATATATTAAAGCTTAGTAAATGAGTGTCTCTTTCCATAAGCTCTTTCTTATAACAACAAGTGAGTATTTCAAAGGGTAAAGAAGCTTCAGGGGCTTTTCGGTCTTTTACTCAAAGACCCAACGTATCTACTTTTTCTACTTTTTCTACTTATTCAGTGCAACCTGTGACAAAAATATTTTCACTTATCAAGTTTAAATTATTATGTTAAGTAGTTAGATCACTGGATTATTTACTTAAGAACGCTATGAATGGAAATTTTCTTAAAATGAAGCATTCTAGCTCAATTTTTGAGCCTCTGGTTGAATTGTGCAGATCCCCTGATGGGGGAAAATATTGCCCAACAATGTTTAATATTAAGTATCTTCTCTTCCCTTCCTCTCTCTTCTTTTCTTTCCTCTTCACATATATATTTCTTTCTATCTATATCAATCTGTCTATCTATCATCTATCTTATGTCTGTTTGATAGATGTGTATCGCAAATGGGAAACGTGCTTACTTTTACATAGATAGATAAATAGACAGATATTTAGAGAAAGAAACAATCACAGCTAAAACCTTAGAATCCCATCCTTTTTTAGAATGGGAAACCAAGTCAAAATTGAATTTAATACATGTCTTGGCATCCATTTGGAAAGTTACCCAATATGATCAAAATTAGCAACTATTTCTATGTGGTTACTAAACACAAAGATAAATACAAAATATAACAAGATTAGACTTAACAAAACATATTACTTCATTTACCAGTTAAGTTATTTTAGGGCTTTTAGATTTCAATATTTGGTATTGCCTAAGTCCTAAAATTTTCCTACTTGGGTATATTGTCATGAGCAGGAAAATCCAAGACAGCCTTTTAACTTTCTAGACTGTAAGTTCTATGAGATCAGGTGGAAACTCTGCTCTGGATCAAAACCTCAAAGGGCAGGAGTAAATTTAGAACCAAAGGTCCAGGAGCTTGAAAGCAGACAATGAACAGAGAACTGTGCAACGAAGAGGGAAGGATGAGCTTTGGATAAGAGAGACACTCTTGTTGACAGTGGTTGTAAGCAGACAGAAGAAAATGGGAACCCTAGGGGATCATTGAGCTTTAACAACTAAAATGGGAGTTTGCCACAAAGCCAGGAACTCGGGACTTTTTAAGGCACTCATGCTATCTTTAGAAGGTCGAGTGACTAAAGACTTTGGAGAGAATTTATAGAGGTGTGCCAGCTGCCTGTATCTGGGATTGGAAGCCGAGAAAAAGGATTGATGCTGAGGAAAGAATAAATGATAGGACTGTTTAAGAACTTCCAAGTGGATAGGAACTGTAAATAGGGATTCAGAGGTGTACAGATTGAGGAAAACAAATTTACAGCATTCGTTATTTTTCCTCACATCTTTAATTTCCAACATATCTCTTCAGCTGTTTCTGGATGTGATAACCGGGCAACACAAAACCAGGATACTTTCTTTACCATTGGGAGTTAGATTCATTATTTTTTTAATCACCAAACTGATACAGTATTGTCACCTGGGAAGATATGTGAATGGGAAGTAATCGTATTCAAGTAAAACCAGGTCTAGAGAAGATACTTTATTCTTGTGCCTGGTGAACGCTGTTCCGTCTATTTTACACTCACCTGCGGGCCTTGATTGACTCCTGGGGTTAGAGGATTTCCAAGAACATACTTTCTAGCCTGCTCAACACTCTTTCGAACAAACTCATCATAAATTGATTCTTCTACAAAGAGCCGGGATGCAGCTATACAACATTGGCCCTGGTGGTAGAATACCCCGTGGTGTGCAAATGCAACAGCACTGTCCACTGCAAAGAAGACATTCATGTTAAAGAAGAGATGTTTTCTAAAGATTATATATTTTTATACATCTTTCTCAGAGGTGATATGGTGGTATAAAAAAATCATGAGTCATATAGTCATAGATTCAGTATATTCTACCTCATTAGCCAGGTGACACATTAACCTTTCTGATCCTTTATTTGCTACTAAAATGATAGTAAAAATAGTAGACTCTGAAATAATAGTGGTTATTAATACAACTTTAATATGCGCAATTCCAAGAATGTGGAAACTATCCTAAGATCAAATCTCACTGCAAGTGATTTTTATAAATATCTCCATTTATAATTAGACGACTGTGAATATTTCTTTCGGGCCTCAGGTTTTAACTAATGACAAAGAAAATATAAAATATCCATTACATTAAATAAGAATTTTAAAACATTCTTAGATACCCTAATCAATAGAAAAAGTGATATTTCTGAAAACAAAAAACCCCATAAAACCCCCCAAAACCTCCAAACAACTAATATTCAGAATTGCCCACCCACCTTACAACCCTATTCTATGAAAACATTTTTCCAAATTTATGTAAAGTGTGCCATGTTATTTCATATATGCCTATAAATTCTTATCTGTTTATTTGAGATGGTTATGTGGGTCTTAAAAAGAGGAAATAGTTTGCTTCATTAGTAGATCCTAAGCAACCAGAAGAAATTTTTCTTTGCATTTTAATTTTCTAAAGGCAGAAGTTTTAATTTAACATTGTAGCAACTGGATATTGTTATCTTTATTTTGTGAACTAATCACATCCGCTTAGCTGTAGTGAAAGCAGTTTATAGGAAGATTTGGTAAAATCAGAAATCTTGTCATGTCTGTAGAATGTATAAGATAGTGTGCTCTAAAAAGCTTCAGGTAAGATCACAGTAACAACATAAGTCATCTGTGTTGATTGCCTCAGACCAATAATGCAGCTCTTAAAGAGACAGATGAATGTTTGACCTTCTTTCTCTGCTGGAAATAATTGCGGGATTCTACTTGTTAATATAATCAGGATGAACCTAGGAATATTGTATAATGGAGTCACATCATAATTAGAGATTTAATATATATAAATTCAACTACACCTGCTAGAAAAAAATGAGAGAAATTACTTAAATAGTAGGCATCCTTTTCCTCTTGCCATTTTATTCAATGAGTGTGTGACCCAGAGAGAAGGGAGATGACAAATGTGCAACTTGCTGTCTCTCCAGCTGGTCTCAGTCCAACGTGTCTGAGGGTATCTCACCACGCTTAAGGTGATGCTAATATTTAAAGGTATGGAATTAAGAATATACATTACGGCCCCTAAATGCAAAATAGTTAGTTTCTCTAGAGTTCAGCTGAGAAAATAGCAATCTATTCCAAACCAAGAAATTGTGTCTGTGTTGGACTTATCTAGGCGTTATAACTTTAGGACAATTTAAGAGATTTTTAAGAGTAATTTTGGACTCTGGCTAATGCCTTACACCTTGACGTTAGAAGCAAACCCTTCACTGTATGGCATTACCAGACACCGAAAAGAAGGGTGAGAAGTGAGCAGAGTGACTTTTACTCACGGTCGGCATCAGCAAACACAATGCAAGGACTTTTTCCTCCGAGTTCCAGGGTCACCCTCTTCAGATTGCTTTTCCCAGCAGCTTCTTTGATCATTTTGCCAACCTGAAATGGAGCATTACAAAGGAGGAGGCTTAATCTGCTCTCATGAAGGCAGGTTTCTTTAGCGATTTAAATTTATACGATGTTTGTGCCACAGTTACGTTTCATTAGGGAGAAATGGCATTTTTGCAGATTTGGCACTTTCAGATACCAAAGACTTCTCCATCCAAACATAAACATATGATGGATCATGAAAACAGATATATTGAACGTGATAGCTGATCTTGATGTACATGATCTTGATGTACATGGCTAGACAGGTTATTTTTCATTTTAATCAGAACTTCATCATTCTTCTGATCAGTCTGACAAATCATGATCCAACCATAATTTATCTATTTTGACTTTTCATCCTTCTGTTGAAATCCAGAAAACTCTATCCAGACAAAGTGGCGTATTTACCAGCCTCGAATCTCTCTCTGCTTCTCATTTATAATGAGACCCAAAGGTCTTACCCCGACTTGGGCTGCCTCCATTCCTACCCTTTCTTAGGGTCCAGCTCGTATCTTAGCTCCTCTTTGAAGCCATCTATGACAACTCAAGGTGAACATGACCCTTTCTTTCTCTGATCTCCAATAAGTGCCCTCATGAGGACTCGTTTCAGAGTTTCTCTTGGATTGTATTATTTGTATAAATATCAGTTTCCCAAACAGATGTTGCCTCCCTGGTAGCAGTGACAATGTCCTATCATTGCATACCTTTTCTCAACACTGTCTGTCAGAGTGGGCTCACTTAACTATTGATGAACTGATATCCCCTCTCCCCCATGGCTCTCGCTCTCACTTTCCCTCTTTCTCATGCTGTCCTCCACACCTTTGAAGAGTGGAGTTTGGAGAAAGAAATTGGGTCTGTGTTCTGTGCTGCTACTTCAGTTAGCTGGAATCCTACTGTTTTTTGTTTTTTTTCTTATTAATGCTAGTGGCCTCTCTTCAGAGAAAGAGTTTTCATTTTTTTTCTTTATGGATCACTTCCTATGAAAATTAGTTTTTGCATTCTTTATATTTTTCTCATTTTTAAACTCTGGCCTGTTTTATAATTATTTCTTCTTTCTTTCTTTCTTTAATATAACTATTTCTTCCTTATTATTTTTTATTGAAGTCTTAGAACACTAAAAGGATCTTTGCTTTTCTTTTTACAAGGTGATTCATTTTATCTTTCTTCTTTTATTTTCTGGATTTCTTTTCTTCCTCAACACATCAGATTTTAAGAAAAAGTTTCTATCTCAACTGAATAAAAGTTAAGTAGACGCTTGCTTGAATGTGTGTTTAAATTTTGACTGTTGAACTGACTCCTACTGTGCATTACAGAGTAGATCATTAATTAATCTGCTGATGTTTTCATCTTATTTAAAATCTTCATGCACTAAATCAAACCCTTAAATGTAGGTTAATAAAAATAAACTAAAAGTAGACTGGCAATGGAGAAACCCTGTTTGAAATTTCTCTTATATCCCATTTTGGTTCCACAACATATTTCTTATGACCACTCTCAAAAATTGAATTTTCATTTGAGGTGATTAAGAATTTTGTATTTTCTAGATAATAATCTTTGCCTTTCTCCCTTTGAATTCTCCAAATTCTTTCTCTGCATCTTTCTTTTATTTTCTGGGGTTTTGGGGTTTCTTTTTTTGTTTTTAGCTTAGAAAGATTTGCTGGAGAAACTTTATTAAAGCAGATAATTTTTGTCTTGGGGAAGGGAGTAAGATCAGAGGCATTTTTCTAAAAGCTACAAATGTCAAAAGAACTAGCATGAAGAATGGTTAGAGGTACGAGTGAGAAAGAAAGGTTACACTTTTACTTCGTGCAGTTTCAGATGGCAAATAAAAGGTTTGTTTGAGTTTTCCCAAAGGTCTAGCTAAAGTCAAAATAAGGAAACATCAGTTTTTGCCCCATGATTTTGTTCCCTCACTTGGAAAAAAGTAAAATGTTGTCATTTTTCCCTCAAAAAGGTCTACAATGAAGAGAGGATAAGGACTATTTAGGCTATGGTAAAAAGTATGTTCCATGATATTGTGGCGTTGCCCTTGTGGGGCAGAAGTAGCAAATGCTCAAAATAATGTTCTAACTTAGCACATCCTGCACAACATGGGTTGGATTCTGTTTTAAATGAATCTAATGGGACATTAAAATTCTTACCATGCCAGAAACATTTTTATAATGAGCGTGACTGCTACAATGAACCACAACAACATAAAATCCATAGTTTGCCTCTTTCATGGCATTTGGCAAGTTCACTACTATCTTCAAAGCAACGAACTTGAAGCTAAAAGAAGACCCAGAAAGACTGATCTTTTGTGTGGCTTCTAAAATCATCTTAGTCACACTTAATTCTTTAATACTCAATCAGAAGTAGTTACTGTACTGGTTTCTGGAGATGAGAATGAATAAGATAGTCTTTGAGGATAGTCAGCAAAAGGGAGAGAGATACATAACAAAGCAAGGAGAACATGCTATCATAATTATATATCAGGGACAATGGGGGCACAGATGGAAAGTTTTTAAATTCAGGATGCTCCTGAGACTGCGGAGAAAGCCATAGAGGGCATGTGATGGGAGCCACATTATAGTAGGTGTGGCCACGCATGAGCAAACACCTGCGGGAATGAAAAGATGCATGAAATAATCAGGAAGTGATGGGGCAGCGATGAAGAAATATTTTGTGGAGAAGGGACCTCTTCCCTCACACCTCATGAACTAGTGTGAGAAATTAAAGAGTGAGGGAAGGAACAAGGGAATGGAAATGACTCTAGAACACACAATAATCATGCCATTTAGTGACTACTCTGTAGGATGCTAAATGTTTTACTACTCATTAGCTTATTCAGTTTTATTTGGTATAACTCAATAAAGTAGATATTATTATTCCCATTTTACATATGAAGAAACTCAAGTTTAGTAAGGATACTTAACTTTTGGAAGACATACTGCTAGGAGGGGTAGACTTAGAATTTAAACCTAGATGTTTCCTAGTCTTCTCATATCAAAGTTTTCTGGGGGAGGGGGCAGATAAAGTACCCCTAAAGTGCTGTAGGGGTTCAGGGATGAGCCAAGACAAACAGGCAGTGATGCAGAGATGGCATTGTGGAACAGTAGCCTCTGGCTCAGACAAACTAGAGAAGCGTCTGGGATCTAGAGCAGAAGCTGTATGTGGCGTCCCTGTTGGGGAAGGTCTACCATGCTAGGCTGAGAAATTGGTACCTTCCTGCTTTACCTCCTCTGCTATGACTGTGACTTCATCATGTTTTAATTTATTGCTGTGTCTTGACCGTTACCAATTGTTTTGTCCACAGACTCCTGATTGAAGAATTGGTTTTCCCCTACCTCAATTAGGAGTTTGTAGAATGTAAACTTTTTCTACTCTATGTCTTAAAAAAACAAGAAAAAATTATATATTGATATATCTAGTTTAAAAAAGATCAAGAAAAATAAAATTTTATTTTCTATCATTTTAGTTCTTTATGTAAACTACTCTTTGTATTGGAGTGGCTAATTAGGAGTATAAAATAATCAAATTAGCCTTTCCACACTATCTGGAATGTTCTTCCTGTTTCTCCAGAAAGTTAAAAAAGTAAGCATTTTCAACACCCAGAACATTTAAAGAGCATTTAGCATCCCTCCTCTCCCCCATCCCTCTCCTCTGAAGTGCCCACGGCTGGGGTCCTGTTCTTTAAAATCTGGATAGCCAAGCTGGAGCTACTGAGGCAGAAAAGTTAGGTTGGATCGGGAAGCTGAGCTGCTGACTCCTTTTCAGAATGTTCAGGGAAGAGAGAGCCCCAAATAAGGAGCTAAGGGTGAGGCTCTGCTCTTTGATTTCCCTGATCTACAGGATAAAATTACAATTCATTCATACAAATCACTGTGGTCTAATTTATATTTTTTATCATAAACCTTACTAATCATACGACAAGGTCTAATCAGCCATATTTCTCGTCAGAGAAAGTAATAACATACTAAAAACAGTTTACTCCAGTCCTTCTGCTTTTGTAATAGGTATTTCGTTTCATCTCAACGACATCTGCTTATGTTCTATAAACATGTGTGAAGGCTAGAATAAGGAACAAATCATTAAAAGAACTTTTGTTTTAAGGAAATGTCAGCTTAAAAACAGTAACATAAAACATGCTTCCAACTGCTTCACTACTGGCCTCAGTAAATGATGTTACCTGTGTTGATCCTGTGAAGGCCACTTTGTCTACATCCATGTGAGAAGAAATGGCCGCCCCTGCAGTAGGCCCGTAACCAGGGACAATATTCACTACTCCAGGAGGAAACCCTGCCTAAAAGATAACAAGTAAAATAGTTAGAACAGAACTGATCATTTAATTCTACAGAAAAAAGAGGAGAGTATGGGATCAAAGCTTCCTCTTTATGCTAATCTTATGAGTTTCTCTACAAAGAAAGATGCATATAGGTGGTTTTATTATTTATTATTATTCTTATTTCATTGTTAAGCCCACTTAAAATAACCTCAAGGGTTGCATTATTGAGGGACTATTTCTCCTCAGAGTAAGTCCATCTTTGACTTTCATGGATCATTTGCTCCAATGATGGCTGTCTCAAATTTTATAATAGTAACTCAAAAAGATAGTGTGTGTAAAAGTGGTTGGTAAATTACTCACAAAGAAGGAAAACAATGTGTTTATTATCCGTTCAGCAAAAATAAGAAGCTAAAGCGATCTTAACATTTTTAGTTTCTACCTGTTGATTGATCAGGGCATACCAACTAGGTTGCAAATTCCTATCAGCATTATTTAATCAGAAAAATGTTAGGTTAAAAATGGTCATCCCATTCATGATCAAGCTTCACAGATTGATTCCAATCCCAATTAAAGAATTATCAAGTATAGAGCAGTGTGGCAACTGAAACAACACATTGAAATTTCATGTTATTTGCATCAAAATGTCTCATTTTGACATCTCTTTTGCCTACTTTTAATTTGAAGTGAAGAATATTTTTAAGATATGGATTCAGATTTCCTGAATTTTAAATTTCTAGGGACTAAAGCTTATTTTTTAAATATTGGTATAATATAAAGGACAATAACTTGTTTGCAAGAAAAAATATATTAAAACAATCTAGATAGCTGATGAAAATAAATTCTATGTGCTCTTTTGTCAGTTTTTGAGCAGGAAGGTAAATGCAGAGGAAACCGTAATAGAAAAGAGAATATAAAGGTATTCCCTCATTGGTGAATGAGTTTAGAAATAATGTAGCCCAATGCCACAAGCAAGCGTATTAACTCAGAAGCCTCCAACCGTCAGATAGACTAGTTTAAGCTAGTTTAAATTTGTAGAATTTCCAGGCTGTTAGTTGCAGTTATATACCAACTTACAGTTCAACATTTGAAAGAAAATCATAGCAATTTCAACATGAACTTGCATTCATGGGTGTTGGGCAAAAGAAATAAAAAAAGTGATCATAAGGTGGCAGCTGGACATGAAGCTTCTGGTCTAGCTTCCTGTCCTCCTTTGGGCAGAGGTTCATTTGGGTTGACTGCCAGAAGTCCCTGCCAGCAGCTATGCTTAATGCGTCCCCACTGGACAGGAGCCATTGGCAGATAATGTAATTTACAGTAGCAACAGATGAAGTCTTCCTACTGTAAATAGGGACTACTGATTTCTTGCACATACTTTTTTTTTTTAAGATATTTGAAATACAACTTTATTCTGATTCTAAACGAAAAGAAATGGGAATGACAGTAACAAACAAGATTCCACCTCTCAATATCGTCATGTGACTGTAGCAGTCTTATATTTGAAACTCAAGGAGGAAACAGCTGTGTTCCAAAACAGCTAAATATGCAGGTCCAAAAAATAAAGGTTTTTTTTTTTAACGGCCACATTCACTCCAAAGCCCATCCATCTCCTTCAGCATCCAAAGATTAAACATATTTTGATTTAGGAAACGTACCTCTTTTATTAAAGATGCCATGTGAAGAGCAGTCAGAGGGGTTTGCTCTGCTGGTTTCACAACCACTGTGTTTCCGCAGCTGAGGGCAGGCCCTATTTTCCAAATGAGCATGACCAATGGGAAATTCCACTAGAAAGCAATATATAACAATAGATTCTTTGTATTGCTGAAAGCCACATTTGCTAATCTAACTTCCACATTATACACTCCCTGTAGACGTTAAACAAGAATTGTAGTAGTTTTGTTTAATCATCTGGTATATTCTAATTAAGTTCATTGCTCAAAGCAACTCATAAATGCAAAAAAAAAAAAAAAAAAACCCTCCAAACAAACTAGATACAGGAAGAGAGCAGGAGAAAGTCATAAAATTTTATCAAGTGCTGTTATTTTGAGTTCTTTTTCTACCAGGAAAAAAAATCACTGCATGGTTTAGAAATCAAGCCTTACTATTAAATATATTGTAAGTTACCTGTAAGGGTTTAAAAAATGTAATTATTCCTCCCTCCCTATAGGTCTTTAAATGTAACCATTTATCCAATAATAATATTTAGTAGTATTTAATTCCAAGACAAATATCTTGCTAAAGACACAGAAGTCTAGGGTTTGGAGGCTGACAGCTTGGTTCACATCAGCTCAATCACTGAGCAGCCATGTGAATTCAGACACGTTATATGCACTTTGTGTATGATTTCATCATCTATAAGTGCTGAAAACAGTCCTCTCTACTTCAGAAGGTTGTCCTGAGGATTCATAGAGAAAGAGGGCCAAATGTTTAATGCAGTGAATTGTTCATCACAGGCATACAGTAAATATTAACAATTCTTAGTATTCAGGATTATGTAGTTTTTATGGGTTTTATTGGGATTTTTGAACTAATGAGCAATTTCATTCAAAATATTAATATGTGTACATTTCAATCTCATTGGAGCAGAAGATAAGTCATTGCCACTTCCTCTTCTAAGAACATCAGGACATTTTATCATCTTTTCGTTTGGCCTTTTTGGCCTTTCTGAATATGTCAGTCAAAGTGAAATCATTGATAGTCTCCTATTTGTTGGACATAAAAGGAGATCTTCATGATTCTGCATAAAATGGTACTTTCTCTAAGAGGAATGTGGAGTATCAAAGCCTCTTATCTGAAGGTAGGATATATTCCATACTGTGCTCCAAATGCCTCTGGCACAGTTTCTTCCATTTAGTTAAGAAATTTCATTCAATTTGAACACCCTGGTTGCTACTATTCTCTATGTTGAGAAATCCCAATGAGGATATATTGATAGAAAGTGTTGGAGAGTGGTTGGCCATACTATACTTCACTGAAATGCTTGGCGTCTTGCACAATGACCACTTTGCTATGTACATGTAAAGCATGGGTCTTAAACAGAGTACACAATACATCTTCTTAAAAACAAACCATAGAGTAAAAGGTTAAGGTTTGGTGATGCTGTATATGGAAACACACTCAAGAGATATGCCAGAATATAGATAGGTTTCCGGACTACTAGTTCGTATCCAAAGGGTACGGCCACAGAGAGACCCAAGTTCAACAATTACTATATTTGCTCCACATTTAGCAAATATCTAAGCATTCATTTGTGCCCAAGAAATCTTCATTAACAAAAGAAATAGAATTGGAACTCACTTTTTTTTAACTGAAAATTGTATGAGGGCAACTTACAGGAATGATTTGGCCACACACACCAATAGGCTCATTTCTTGTATAAGTAAAAAAATTTCCATCTGAAAAATAAAACACACAATCATTTATAGACAAATGTGCTTGATATTCACAGAACGGTGGTTTGGGGCTGATGTGAGAGGAAGGTATAGACAATAATTTAAAAAAAAGAAAGAGAGAACATATCTCTGCTTATTTACAAAATGAAAAACTGAGCCCTCAAATAGTAATTTGAAATGAGAGGAACCATAAAACTGAGTTAGGTCAAAGCAGAGATGCACAATTGGAAAAGATCTGAACAATATTTATTCTATCTCTGATCTTATAGGAGGGCTACTTTCTAAATCATACTTGTTCTCAGTTTCCTTTCTTTCATGATAAAGGAAATAAAAGGTGTGTAACTAAGAAAGAAACTGTTAGAGTTCTGTTTCTGACAGCTCTGAGTTCTACCAGTAATTTTTTAAGTGCATAATATAATTTAAAAAATAGTAAAATTAAAATATAGTAGAATTAAAAAAATATCTCCCTGTGAGTGACAAGCCTTTCCTACTGGCTTGTTCTAAAAAGTCCTCTTCTTTTTGCCTGCCGAACAATAAAAGCAAGCTCTCTTAATCTATGAAAAAAAATGCCGGAAGTAAAGGACATTTCCATCTGGATTTGATTGATTCATGTGCCTCCAAGTTTGATGTGGTCATCCTGAGGTTGCACTGTGCTTTGTGTTCGTTCTAGTTCCCACAAAAGCTTCCTGGCTATCATAGCAAGAAGGCTACTTAATCAAGATCGATTTGTACTTTAAATGGTTTCTCCCATTTTATCAAAGGGTAAAGTAAAAGTTTCTGAAATAACCACAGTTCTTGGTCCCATCATGGTCTCACTCTCCCCTTTCCACTTCCTGGCTCTCACATCTAACCAGCGGGATGCTCCAGTTAGATTGGAAATGCACTTCGGGGCCAGTCCTGGAGGGTGTTGTATTTCCATAGTCAATACGTTTATATGAATTAAATTCTACTTGTAATGTTTTCCGACTCGATGCCTTTTCATATTCCTATCCCGTTGTGTACATACTCTATTAAGATACTAAAATGCATACACATTCACTCACACAAATTCTTAAGCCGTAAACACAGACCCATCTTTCTTTGAAACTATTTGAAACAAATCAATGTGAATTAGTTTGTTTAATTAGTCTGCTCTAACTATACTGAGTTAGACCAGGCACAGATTACCATAGCTGACTCATACTGGAACGTACAAAGAGGCTTAAATAATTACATTATAGAAAGGGTATAAATGTCACCATTGGAATAAAACCCAAATAAATAATTTCAGAGGCCAGCTCTGAAAAGTTTGAGTCCTTAGAGAGACAACTGCTTAAATCAGTAATTGTGGGCATACGAATGTTCTTACTTTAATATTTTCTAAAGTATCTATAGTGTTATCTTCTGCATAATTATGTTGAAACAATTTTAAAACCCATATGATGAATCTTAGCAGAACGTCCAGGTTCAGAACTGCATTGTCTCAAAGTCAAGAAGAAAATAATTCTGCCCTACTTGGTTGACATCTTTAAAAGGGAGAGTTTGGAATTTTTCATCTCTACAATAATCTCCTCACCCCTACCGTCACCCACGGTGGTTTCCCAAAGCTACTTACCAATGGGTATCGTGCGGCCCTGGATCTTGTCAGCCCAGCCTGCACAGTAGCGTAATGTTTTTATACAGCCTCCTAAATCCATCAGATATGCATTGGAAAATAGTTTTCCACCATTCATTGACTCCATTGTCTGAAAAAGAGATCACACCCCAAATCTAAACTTCTACAGAAATTTTAGATTAAAAAAATAGTCAATATTTTGAGTAATCGTGTGCTAGAGAATTTTGAAAATACTAGAAGAAGTCCTGTAAGCAATCTTTTGTAACCTCCTCTTTTTAAAAAGGAGACTAAAAAAAGAGTTAAAAGGACTTGCTTAAGACCATACTTGCTTAAGGACATAGCAAGATCTGGGTAGAAAAGGTAGTGAGATTCTGGTTTCTAAACCCTCGTGCCCTTCTATCTCATTCTGAACGTCCGCCAGTGAACCAGCTTTCTAGGAATTGGTCACAATTTGATATACACACAGCTTGTGAGAGTGGCACTTAGTCTCCTTAGTCAGATCAGAGTTCCAACAAGATTTCACTTATTGTATGATACAACTGTGGGTGACAATTTACTGTCAGTGACCATTAATAATGCCTCAATAATCATTTTTAATTTTTACATCCCATCTGGATATTCACACAAACTTAAGTAACCCCTGGATTTTTTTTTAATCCATGAGTTTCCTTCAACAAAAGTTTAAATTGTGAAACTCTGAGTTTTGCCACTAATATCAAAATTATTGTTTGAATGGTCAGGCTGTAAGGTTCGACATTTTCTAGGATAGTGCCCTAATGGTTTTAGGATGACCTATCTCTTCTTTTCCTCCTTTTCTTAAGCAGAACTGTAAAGACTTTGGGGCGTAATGTTCTGCTGGGGCAGGAGTGTACAGGTGATAAACTCTTAAATCAGTTCCTTATCTGTTGTACAGTCTTCTGTCTCTGCATTATATTGTATGCTACCTCAAAACTTTATCAAATATGATTTTTGTATGCTTACTCTTTCTTCCCCCTTTATGATCTTATGCTGACAGAGGCAGTCAGCATTCTGTAATTCACAGATCGGATAAATTAGGGAAGGCAAGTTTTAACAAATTCTGCTTTCTTCCTGCAGGATGTTTTGGTTATGGTTGTTGTGTATAACTTCTAATTCCATATTTTTACATACTGTGAATTATGCTGAATCTTTGATTGGATAATAAATGGCCCTTTGATTAACTATAATTGCTAATGGTGATTTTAAAAAACATAAGCCTTTCTGTTGCCGCCAGTTAAGATTCTAAAGGTAGTAAAAACTTACTCTGAAATCTGATGTTGCTGTTGCTTTGTGTTAAATTGGCTTCTCTAGGAAAAAACAAGGAAACACCTCCCCCACCCATTTTATGTGCTGATTCATATAACTGCTGAAATGTGTTTTAAAAAGCAGTATACATAAAAATAACATTTTTATAAACACATGAATGGATTTTTCTTTATTATTCGCTCTTTCACCTATAAAAAGAACATAATTTATTCAAGACCATTGTGAACATGTACATTTCAGGAAAGGAAAAAGTGGCCATTTTATTAACTGTCTTGGTGGGCTAGATTATGGAGAAATAAGGTTTATTTTAAAGAAATATCCTGGGCACCTTTAACAAACTCCATGAGATTTTTTCACTTGAGGAGTTCAGTGGTCAAGTAAGTTCAAGAAAGCTGGTATATTATTCTAGGATCTTCATGCTGCATGTGACCTTATTTTATAAAGGCTCAGAAATTCTACAGTAAAGGAAAGAAACTTGTTTAATTTGATTTAACTCAGGGTCTGCCCTGGTGGTGCAGTGGTTAAGACTCCACGCTCCCAATGCAGGGGGCCTGGGTTTGATCCCTGGTCAGGGAACTAGATCCCACGTGCATGCCGCAACTAAGGAGCCCGCCTGCCACAACTAAGACCCAGTGCAACTAACTAACTAAATAAATAAAGCAAAAAAAAACCAATGTTTAGACTGTAGACTCTATTCTGGGAGTAGACATTAACGTCATCTAAAACCAGAGTGCAGATTACTTACTATCCGAGAATAAGCTCAATGGTACCATTCATATACAAGAGCTGGTAGAAGTCTTTTTGTTTTATTTGTAGAGAGTATATAGTGAACACTAAAATTAAAACAACTCACCAATCCAAACAATGAACGCTTTCTAGAGATTTTGAGTTCTGCGTAGTTCGGTTAATACTCACTGCCAGAAGCAGACGATCTCTTTCGATTAAATCAGCCAACTTGTTTATTAGCCGTCCTCTCTCTGAAGCATCCATAGTACGCCATGGAGAGCCAATCTGAAAAGACTGTCTTGCGGCCTTCACTGCTTTGTCAACATCCTCCTGCAAGTCAAAGAATTCAATTCGTGGGCTAAATATATTAGCAAATCCAGTGGCGATAACCCTATAAAATACACTAAAACTCCTCATAAGCTGTGTCTTCATCAGCCTAATTCCAGCATACTGTACAAACTCAACTACCATATATTGGAATTATACCTGCTGCCTACTCTTTGGAATGATGAGTACCACACACATAGCACATGCTTGATTTCCTAGAATAGAAATATTATATTTTAATAGTTCCTATTATTGGCGTGCTTACCATATATCAGGTAATGTTCTGATTGCTTTATGAGTTAATTAAATTAACTCATTTAATTCTTTTTTTGTTTTGTTTTGTTTTTTGTGGTACGTGGGCCTCTCACTGTTGTGGCCTCTCCTGTTGCGGAGCACAGGCTCCGGACACGCAGGCTTAGCGGCCATGGCTCACGGGCCCAGCTGCTCCGCGGCACGTGGGATCTTCTCGGACCAGGGCACGAACCCGTGTCCGCTGCATCGGCAGACGGACTCTCAACCACTGCGCCACCCGAGAAGCCCTCATTTAATTCTTAATAATTTTATGAGACAGATACGTTCCCCATTTTAGAGATGAAGAAACTGAAGCAAAGAGAAAGAGGAGATTTGCCCAAGCTCAATAGCTGAAAGTGGCTGAACTGTGTTTTAAAAGGAGCCCAGCTGACTGTAGAGTCTTTGCTCTTCACCACTGCATTTTACTGCTTTGGTGATTGGTTTGTCAAGAGTTCCAGGGAAAGCTCAAGATCTAAAATAGTGAATATCTTCTTGGATCTCTGGTGACTTTAAGGGCTGTGTACTCTAATGAAGAACCTACTGAAGGGTGAATAAGAACTGTGTTTTGCTGTTGAAGAGTAAACATTATAAACATGTGCTCATTCCTCTTGTTCAGAGGGAAAAAGGCACAGAGGCAGCGGGTCTGGTATAGAGAAAGGGCAGTATATTACAACCTCTCATTTCCCAACTAGGTACAAAGAGTTCCTTTCATTCCCTAACTAGGTAAAGAAATCAGTTTCTTATTATTAAGGCACTGCTTAAAATTACATTAATTCAAGCAAAAGTCAAATAATTGAGTCATTTCACACTCAGTCTTCTTGCCGTCTCTCATCTGTCCTCACTCATACTCTTGTTTCTGAACTGGTTTATTCCTCCTGTTCTTTCCTAGTCTGCCTCAGTTAAATACTTTTCCCTGGCCACTCATTCCCATAGATCTTTGTTCAGATCCCATTTGAGCGCCTGTAGAATACACCTACTACAAAAATCACTACCTCTTCCATTACTACTTTGTCTTTTTTCCTTCCTCCATCAAATCAGCTGCAAACACTTTAAAGGCATAGATTTTCCCAATCTTCTTTTGCTTATCAGTCTGGTCACTACATGGAGCTATATAAGCTCCACAAATCATGGTACCTCTTAGGCCAGTGGGTTGTCTTTTGTGCAGGAGCCATAGTTTCCTTAAAGAATCTGAAGGGAAAATTGTCCTAAATTTTTTTAAGTTGCTCAAATTAAGCTGAACCCATTTAACGATGATACCTCCCCCTTTGGGAGGCATGGATCTCAGATTAATATTCCCTGCCTTTGATTATATTCAGTCAAGAAGTCCCAAACTGGGAATTCCCTGGTGGTCCAGTGGTTAGGACTCCACACTTCCACTGCAGGGACATGGGTTTGATCCCTGGTTGGAGAATAAAGATCCCACGTAGTGCCACCCAAAAAAAAAAAAAAAAAAAGAATCCCAAACTTACAAGTCTGCATATTAAAATACAAGAAAAGTAAATTATTTTTACATTATTTATCACCACACTAAGATGATCTTGGGCCAGAGGGACATTTTAGAAGTATAATTTGGTCTGATTAAGTGATAATATTATCACAATACAGACTACAAGCAAACATTCTTTCACTGTAACCATCACACACTTGTGTATCTTTTCTTTTTTAAAAAATTTTTAAAATTTAATTTTATTTATTTTTTTATACAGCAGGTTCTTATTAGTCACTTGTGTATCTTACTGTCTAACTTTTGAGAGAATAGTGATTATGTACAATAAAATACATGTATTCTTACTCTCCCTCCCTGAGAAATATGTATACAGTCATATTTTGGGCATTCAGTTAATCACATTGATTGCTTATATTTGGACATTGTGTTATGCCATAGGTTCTCACCTTTTCCAAATTATATTGGAAGAGCACTGTTGAAAAAAACTAAAAAGCAAACCACAAGAATCTGAAATTGCCAGCATGACCTGTGGATACCACAGCTTATAAAATACATTCTGCTCTGTGTTTAAAAAAGTCTGTGTGACACAGCTTTCATATGGATCCTTGTGCTCCGTGTTCCCTCATCAGCCTTAGCCAAATATGGTTTATCATAGGCATCCTGGCCTCTCAAAGGGATATGGAGTAATTGGCTTCAAGACAAGGAACTCTGCCATATGGAAAATATGTTCCTGGAGAATGCTGCTATAAATACAGACGTTTTTGTATCGTGCTTCTCCTTTTCTCATATATTTTATCTTGCTGGCACAGAAATAGAATAATGGTAGGTAATATATAGGTCTGGAACAAAACAACCCTGATCTGAATTCTGGTTCCTCACCTATTAGCTATGTAAGCTTTGACGCATCCATCTATTCATTCATCCATCTCTCTAAAGATTTGCTAAACACTCTATTCTGTAGCATTCTTATCATCAGGCTGCTAACGATAAAGTAGTGAAGTAAAGAGACTGGCCTTTTGAAAATTCCAGTTGTGTGGGAGAAACATACAACCAAATAATCACATCATTATTATAAACCATGAGAAATATTCTGAAGTGAACTATATTGTGATATAACTTCTCTCACCTTTGGTTTTCTTATCTTTAAAATAGGGATAATGTACCTCATGGAGTTGTGTTGAAGATTAAATAAGGTGACACTTGAAACACATTTTCTGTGACAGACATTATGTTAAGTGTTCATTAAATGGTAGTAAGTGCTATTGGAATCAGAGCAGTCAAAACAACCTTAAAATAACTCTCAGCAGTTGTAGTGTGTTTTAATCCTTCCTTTCAGTTTTCACTGCCCTGTATTATTTTAGGCTGTCATTATCTCGTATCGTTGCTAGCCTTCCTAAGTCCATTTTCTTCTCTCCCCAAACTGTCTTGCCTATTGCTACCAGGCTAATCTTCCTCAAATAATTTGACCTTATCACTTTCCCTTTCCAATATTTGCAAATGCCCCCTTAGCCCACAGTCCTTGGGTCAGACTTCTCTTTCTGATTTTCAAAGCCTAGCATTTTGGGGCCCCACTTCACCTACTCAAACTTGTGCTCACATTTTTTCTACTCTGTCTGGCCCAACTACTTCTCACCTTTGCTCCTATAATTCTCCTCGCCTAGAATGTTCTACCAGCACACCCCTTTCCTTTCAAAGTCCTACATATTCTTTAAGACCCAGCTCAAATATCACAACCTACCTACACCCTTGCCAGATTAATCCAGCTTGATAATAGCTACTAGTTAAGAGCTTACTAAGTTCCTGGCACTATGCTAAACCCTTTATAACCCCACAGTTACTGCTATAGTTAAGCATCACAGACCTTGTTTTATAGGACATGAAATCTAGCAGATAGTAGAACCAAAATTTAGTCCCAAATCTGACTCCAAAATCCAGTTGTATAGCTCTTCAAGGCTATCCTGATAATGATCTCATTTGCAATGAATACTCACTGCTATCTTTATTATAAGCTATAATACTTCTTACTATTTGGGTCTACAATAGGCAGGTTATAAATATTTAATAAGTTTATTATGCATCTTATAAACTCATTATGTTACATTGATTTTATATAAGCATGCTCCTTATAGAAATAATTTTCTTATATTGATATTTACAAAATAATTCATATCGTAATTGATTCCATTATATAACAAAGCTTTTACATTAACCAAAACTATTAGGCATAAGGGGTTTTTGTAAATTATTATTATTATTATTTTTATTCCAAGACTACTATTTCTTGGATTTTTAATCCAGGACTAGCATTTCCAAGGACATAATTTTTTAACTAACTAGAAAACAATTTGATACCATTAACTCAGATTTTCTACCATCAATAATACTTTTACCTTATAGTGTTTAAAATGTTCCTTTTTGAAGTAGGGACCACAAGTTGAAAAGATGAAATTAAGGAAGGACTGAACTCTTCCATCCCTCCCAGACCGTGCATTTCCATATGAAATTTGTTCAGATTTGGAGAAAGTAGTTATCAGACCAGTTTTACACCTGTCATAGGCATTTACTTTAATGGACATTTACTTTTATCCCCACCAATTATTTGTTAGGTCATGCTTTAGTATTAAAAGCAGTTTTCGGGATTAGTCAATATAGCCCAAAAGAGCCACTGAAGTGAAAAGAAAACAGTTCCCACCCCCATCTGTGCTTTTCTTTGTAACCTGCATTTGTTCTTGCCCTTCCTCCTTTCTTTATAGTACCATTGAAAGGCGGTATGTAGCCCATTGTTAGCTCCATTCTACTCATCAATTAAATCCTTAAAACCTCTTGGCTCATTATCTAAAGAGTCAGTTCCAGAATATTAGGTTTACTGTGACCATGTAATTTACTAGATTTGTACCTTTCACTAAGCAACGTTGGAAGTTACTATACATTTGTCAGCAAAATTGTGAGAACAGCAGTAAAATTATTTTAAAGCAAATGCTGGTAGATCATTTCAAAAAAGAATATGACGACAAGAGCACTGGATCTTAAGCAAACGATTGCTTACTATGGACAGTTTATACCATAAACAATCTAACTTGAGAGATCAAGTATCCAGCCAACTCCATTAGCACGGTGACCTGATTTGAAGCTTTGCTGGACTTTAATGAATGTTTTTAAACCACATTTGCCCAGACAGTTCTGCCCTAGTAAGAGCAGGAATAATTGTCAATAAGCAGAGAGCAAATAGATATCAAATATTTTTAAAGCTTCAGGTGTGATCATCAGCTTTCCCTCACTACACTTTAGGAAAAGAGTAAATCTCACCAATGATACCAAGAAAAGTCCTCAGATTGCCTGACAAGATTTCACCTGGAAATCCAGGCACAGATTTGTTTTACTGAGGAAACTAATCTCAGAAGCTAGTGGCAAAGCAAGATGTCCAAGGCCCAAGAGCTAAAGCATCAAGAATTGTTTTTTTCTTTCGTTAATGCAAACTGCACACAGTCTGCAGTCTCCCTCCTGAGTGGCATTTATACCTCTGGAGAGAAAGCGTAGGCAGCTGTCAGGGGCTCAGCTCTGCCCTCATCTTGTCCTTTATTGCTTTTCCCACCTCTTCAGGGTTGTCAGAACCACTCAAGCAACTAGAAGGACATTTGAGGTCACGTAATTCTGGGTAGACCTCTAGAAGTCTATGATAAAAACTATTCTTTATTGAATGTGAAGAATCAATTTTTCTCTGATTTCTGGGAATGCCTAATAGGACCCAGGGTTCTGGGTTTCCTAGAGCACATTGCTAGGGATCATCAGTATTTTTCTGCCTAAGTTTGGTCTTGTGCCATTTCATGGAGATGCAGAGTGATTATCATAGCACAGTTTCCAATCATCAACTTTCTTACCTGTCAAAACCCATGCTTCCTCTTAAATGCTAACACCTGAGAGGAGATACAGCTTACAATTTAATACATTAGTTCAGTGGTTATCAAGGTGTATTCCCTACCTTTACCCCAAACAGCAGCATCAGCATCAGCTAAGAATTTGTCAGAAACACAAATTCTCAGGTCTCACTCTAGAATTATTGAAACAAACTCAGGGTGGGTGGGGTCCAGGGATCTGTGTTTAACAAGCCTTCCAAGAAGTTCTAAAGCAACCAAAATTTCAAGAATCACTGCTTTAGTCAGTAGTCATTTTAGTACTAGATTCCTAAGGTAAGGTGTATGAGGTATATGGAAACAAAGCTTGATGAAAGAGAAAATGATTTCATTTATCCATTATCTATAGGGTGTTAGATACCATGGGCATAAAGGTGAGATGTAATGTCAATCTCTACAAGAAGCATATTGTCTCAGACAAATTAACCAATAAGCAGTAAAACACAAGGGATAGAATATAAGTATAAGTGATGTTCTGTAATGACATAGAAGAGAGCAATTCTACCTGCAAAGGTTAGAGAAGGCTTTAAAGAAGTGTAATACCTATAATGATTGAGGCTACATTATATGCCTGGCACTGTTAAAACACTACGTATTTTCTTATTTAAGCTCCCCCAAGTTTTTCCTATCTCCCTGTTTTGCACAAAAAGGAACAGGAACTCAAAGAGGGTAAATGGTAAATGCAAATGTGGAACTTCTGTGTCCTTACCACAGATGGTGACTTGAACTAGGTCTCAAGGACTGCACTGTGGCTGTGGCCCAGAGGCAGCGATCAACATGCAATGTTTGGGGCATGGTACTGGGCACCGTAAGGTTGGAACTCTTACATTGATGAGGAAAAATGGAAGCCAGAAACAAAGGGTTCCCCCACGCCCCCCAGAGGCAATGAGAAGCCCTTGAAGAATTTATGCACGGGTGAACTCTGGTACATAGAAAGTGAAATCTGAAAGCAGGTGACATGTGTCTCCATTCTATGTTGCTTCTACTTCTCAAGCTGCTGACCCCTCTGTCTACACTCTGCATCCTTGCCCCTTGAGGCATGGGTCTTATTTCTTCTGATAACACTGCAACCTGAATCCAGGGCCTTTCCTAAATCCCAAAGAGCCCCTCAGGTCTATCACTATTTTCAAAAAGGTTTGCAAGGTGTAATACCTTGAGATTAGTTGATTGGGAAGAAGATAGCAAAAGAATGGAGACAGGACAGGAACACATGATTGCTACCATGAACTGAACATAGTGTCGGAAGTAGTAGTATCCTTGGATTTTGCTGACTTCATCTTCCAATAAGTAGTCTTTGCATGCGGCAAAATATTTTACCTCTTTATATCTTATATAACAGAAATTAAAAGCTTGATAACATCTGGACAGCTAAAGACCAGAAAAATCATTTCAAATTAGACCATATGCTTTTTAAGGTATGTGTTCAGATAAAAATTCTGAAGGCTTTTATACTCTCTTCACTCCCTGGCCTATTTAATATTACCCTCTCTTTTATAATAATCACAAGGTAAGGCAGTAGCCCTGCCAGACACAGGCTCCGGGGACAGAAGCACAGCAGCTGAATGCTGATTTCATTATTTATTAGCAATATCTTCTTGAGTAAATTACTCAACCTTTTCATTCTGCTGTTTCATCATCATTTGTAAAAGTGGCTAACAGCAGTATGTAGGGTTGCTTTGTGTATTAAATTTTTTTTTGATTTGTATTAAAAATTATCATTATAAAAGTTAATTTTTGTTGTTAGTATTATTAGCTAACAAGCAACAACACTTAATTTGTGATTCAATTTAAGTCACTTTAAAATTCAATTTTTAAGGTACTGATCAATATAAATTCAATGATTTTTAATGAAATAACTTGGCAATGTATCATTACAAAAGCCCTATATTAAGATTTTTTAGTTTCCTTTTGCAACTTAAAAAATTTTGTATGAATAAAGGATTTCTCTGCTTTTTAAATGTATGACCACTCACTTCATATGCAGTCTATTTGTACAATAAATACAGACACTATTTCAATTGAAAAGCAAGGAAAATAATATGAAAAGGATCACCACACCCAGAAGCACAAGCACAGGCTCATCATCATTGCATGACTAGTGAGTACCCATTATGTACCAAGAACATTTCCCCAGATGACCTGGAAACCATGTTTTCATGACATGTCTGTTTGAACATGGAAGGAGATTGGGAGCTCAGAATGGTGGCATAAAATGGAACTAGTGTTATAAAACTTACCTTATCTCCTTCTTCTACCTCGCATAGTTTCTCCTCAGTTGCAGGATTAAAGACTGGAAATTTCTTGCCACTCACTGAACTATGCCATTCATTGTTTATGAATATCTGCAGAGAAGGAGAAAAGGTAAATAAAAAGGTATTTAAGGGCAGAGTCAAGATGGCGGTGTGCGAAGACATGGGGTTAGCATCTCCCCACAACTAGGGTGACTGCCAGCTGCTGGTGGGGGACTCTGACGCCCAAGGAGATGGGAGGAACCCCAGAGTGAACCGGTAGGATGTAGGGGGACTGAGCGGGGAGGGGAAGTGGAGGCCAGACAGGATCGGTGCCCCTGAGGCAGGGGAGATCAGGAGAGGCAGGTAGGAGAGACTCTCTGGGAAGAGCGGGAGAGGAGCGAAGGGAGATTGCCTGGCCCACTTGGGCACAGGGAGCCTGCTGAGCTCCGAGGTTGATCCCCTGCCCTCCAAAGCCCTCTCCAGGCCACATGGGTCCTGGGGGGCATAGGAGGGAGGCTCGGGGAGATCAGGAGAGGCAGGCGGGAGGGGCCCTCCCAGACCCCAGACCAGAGGAGCAGTAGAGGAGAGGAGGACATTTTCCCCACCCACTCAAGCCCAGGAAGCCTGCTGGGCTCCCAGGTGAGGTCCCCTGCCCTCTGAGACCAGGGGTGGGGGGCACGCCTGTGCCCCTTCTGTTCCTTGAGCCTAAGCCCCACCCTCCCATACCCCCAGGGCCTTTTCCAGCCCTGTGGGTCCTGAGCACTGGCCCCGCCCACCATTCAAACCTCACCCTTGCTTAGGCCCCACCCTCCACAGCCAAGGCCTTCCCCACCTTTTTTTTCTTTTCCCTCCTCCTCTTTTTTACTATTGTGGCACTGATATACCTTCCAGTTGTTGATTCATCTATATTTTTATTTTTAAATTCTTTCTAACATATCTGTTACTTTCCTAGTCTAATTTTATTTTTTACTTTGTTATTGTTTTGGGTTTGTGTTTTTTTTTGCCACACCACACGGCTTGAGGGATCTTGGTTCATGGAGCCCAGGGTCGGGTGGAAGCTCCATGAACTTGGAGCTCCAAGTCCAACACACTGGACTAACAGAGAACCTCAGACCCCAGGGAATATATTCATCAGAGTGAAGTCTCACAGAGGTCCTCATCTCAGCACCAAGACCCAGCTCTACTCAATAGCCTACAAACTCCAGTGTTGGAAGCCTCAGGCCAAACAACCAGTAAAACAGGAACACAATCCCACTCATCAAAAAAAAAAGATGAGATGGCGAAATAATGTCACAGATGAAGGAACAAGGTGAAAACCTACAAGACCAAATAAATAAAGAGGAAAGAGGCAATCTACCTGAAAAAGAATTCAGAGTAATGATAGTAAAGATGATCCAGAATCTCAGAAATAGAATGGAAGCATGGATTGAGAAAATACAAGAAATGTTTAACAAAGATCTAGAAGAACTAAAGAACAAACAAACAGAGATGAACAACACAATACCTGAAATGAAAAATACACTAGAAGGAATCAATAACAGAATAACTGAGGCAGAAGAACGAATAAGTGAGCTGGAAGACAAAATGGTAGAAATAACTGCCGAGGAGCAGAATAAAGAAAAAAGAATGAAAAGAATTGAAGATAATCTCAGAGACCTCTGGGACAACACTAAATGCACCAACATTCAAATTATAGGGGTCCCAGAAGAAGAAGAGAAAAAGAAAGGGTCTGAGAAAATATTTGAAGAGATTATAGTGGAAAACTTCCCTAACATGGGAAAGGAAATAGTCACCCAAGTCCAGGAAGCACAGAGAGCCCCATACAGGATGAACCCTAGGAGAAACACACCAAGACACATATTAATCAAACTAACAAAATTAAATTCAAAGAAAAAATATTAAAAGCAGCAAGGGAAAACCAAAAAATAACATACAAAGGAATCCCCATAAGGTTATCAGCTGATTTTTCAGTGGAAACTCTGCAGGCCAGAAGGGAGTGGCAGGATATACTTAAAGTGATGAAAGCGGAAAAACCTGCAACCAAGATTACCCAGCAAGGATGTCATTCAGATTCGATGGAGAAGTTAAAAGCTTTTCAGACAAGCAAAAGCTAAGAGAATTCAGCGCCACCAAACCAGCTTTACAACAAATGCTAAAGAAACTTCTCTAAGCAGTAAACACAAGAGAAGAACAAGACCCACAAAAACAAACCCAAAACAATTAAGAAAAACGGTAATAGGAATATACATATCTATAATAACCTTGAATGTAAGTGGATTAAATGCTCCAACCAAAAGACACAGGCTTGCTGAATGGATACAAAAACAAGACCTATCTATATGCTGTCTACAAGAGACCCACTTCAGACCTAGGGACACATAGAGACTGAAAATGAGGGGATGGAAAAAGATATTCCATGCAAATGGAAATCAAAAGAAAGCTGGAGTAGCAATACTCATATCAGATAAAATAGACTTTAAAATAAAGACTGTTACAAGAGGTAAGGAGGGACACTACATAATGATCAAAGGACCAATCCAAGAAGAAGATATAACAATTATAAATGTTTATGCACCCAACATAGGAGAAATTCAATACATAAAGAAAATGCTAACAACCATGAAAGGAGAAATCAACAGTAACAAAATAATAGTAGGGGACTTGAACACCCCAATTACACGAATGGACAGATCATCCAAACAGAAAATAAATAAGGAAACACAAGCTTTAAATGACACAAGACCAGATAGATCTAACTGATATTTATAAAACATTCCACCCAAAAGTGACAGAATACACTTTCTTCTCAAGTGCACACAAACATTTTCCAGGATACATCACATCTTGGGTCACAAATCAAGCCTCGGAAAATTTAAGAAAATTGAAATTGTATCAAGCATCTATTCTGACCACAACATTATGAGATTGGAAATCAATTACAGGGAAAAACACCGTAAGAAACAAAAATACATGGAGGCTAAAGAGTGTGCTACTAAATAATCAAGAGATCTCTGAAGAAATCAAAGAAGAAACAAAGAAATACATAGAAACAAGTGACAACAAAAACACGACGACCCAAAACCTATGGGATGAAGCAAAGGCAGTTCTAAGAGGGAAGTTTACAGCAATTCAGTCTCACCTCAAGAAACAAGAAAAATCCCAAATAAACAATCTAATGCTACACTTAAATCACTTGAGAAAGAAGAAGAGAACGCAAAGTCAGTAGAAGAAAGAAATCATAAAGATCAGAGCAGAAATAAATGAAATAGAAATGAAGAAAACAATAGCAAAGATCAATAAAACTAAAAGCTGGTTCTTTGAGAAGATAAACAAAATTGATAAACCCTTAGCCAGACTCATCAAGAAAAAAAGGGAGAGGATGCAAATCACTAAAATTAGAAATGAAAAAGGAGAAATCACAACTGACACTGCAGAAATACAAAGGATTGTAAGAGACTACTACATACAATTATATGCCAATAAAATGGAGAACCACAAAGAAATGGACAAATTCTTGGAAAGGTACAATTTTCCAAGACAGAACCAGGAAGAATTAGAAAATATAAACAACCTATCACAAGTAATGAAATTGAAACCATAATGAAAAATCTTCCAACAAACAAAAGTCTAGGACCAGATGGCTTCACAGGCGAATTCTATCAAACACTTAGAGAAAAGCTAGCACTGATCCTTCTCAAACTCTTCCAAAAAATTGCAGAGGGAGAAACACTCCCAAATTCATTCTACGAGGCCACCATCACCCTGATACCAAAAGCAGACAAAGATGTCACAAAGAAAGAATACTACAGGCCAATATCACTGATGAACATAGATGCAAAAATCCTCAACAAAATACTAGCAAACAGAATCCAACAACACAGTAAAAGGATCATACACCATGATCAAATGGGATTTATCCCAGGGATGCACAGATTTGTCAATATATGCAAATCAATCAGTGTGATACAACATATGAACAAACTGCAGAATAAAAAATCATATGATCATCTCAATAGGTGCAGAAAAAGCTTTTGACAAAATTCAACAGCCATTTATGATAAAAAACTCTCCAGATAGTGGGCATAGAGGGAAACTACCTCAACATAATAAAGGCCATATATGACAAACCCACAGCAAGCATCATACTCAATGGTGAAAAACTAAAGGCATTTCCACTAAGATCAGGAATAAGACAAGTATGTCCACTCTCACCACTCTTATTCAACAAGGTTTTGGAAGTCGTAGCCGTGGCAATCAGAGAAGAAAAAGAAATAAAAGGAATACAAATTGGAGAAGAAGAAGTAAAATTGTCACTGTTTGCAGGTGACATGATACTATACATAGAAAATCCTAAAGACGCCAACAGAAAACTACTAGAACTAATGAATGAATTTGGTAAGGTTGTAGGATACAAAACTAATGCACAGAAATCTCTGGCTTTCCTATACACCAACAACAAAAACTCAGAAATAGAAATTAAGTAAACACTCCCATTTACCACTGCAACAAAAAGAATAAAATACCGAGGAATAAACCTGCCTAAGGAGGCAAAAGACTTACTCAGAAAACTATAAAACACTGATGAAAGAAATCAAAGATGACATAAACAGATGGAGAAATATACCATGTTCTTGGATTGGAAGAATCAACACCGTGAAAATGTGTATACTACCCAAAGCGATCTACAGATTCAGTGCAATCCCTATCAAACTACCAATGGCATTCTCCACAGAATTAGAAAAAAAAATCTTACAATTCGTATGGAAACAAAAAAGACCCCGAATAGCCAAAGCAATCTTGAGAAAGAAAAACAGAGTTGAAGAAATCAGGCTCCCTGACTCCAAACTATACGACAAAGCTACAGTAATCAGGACAGTATGATACTGGCACAAAAACAGAAATATAGATCAATAGTACGGGATAGAATGCCCAGAGATAAACCCACGCACATATGGGCACCTAATTTACGACAAAGGAGGCAAGAACATACAGTGGAGAAAAGACAGCCTCTTCAATAAGTGGTGCTGGGAAAACTGGACAGGTACATGTAAAAGAATGAAATTAGAACACTCCCTAACAGCATACACAAAAATAAACTCCAAATGGATTAAAGACTCAAATGTAAAACAGACACTATAAAACTTTTAGAGGAAAACATAGGAAAAACACTCTTTGACATAAACCACAGCAAGATCTTTTTTGACCCACCTCCTAGAGTGACAGAAATAAAAAAAATTAATAAACAAATGGGACTTAAAAGCCTTTGCACAGCAAAGGAAACCATAAACAAAACAAAAAGACAACCCTCAGAATGGGAGAAAATATTTGCAAATGAATCAACAGACAAAGGATTAATCTCCAAAATATACAAACAGCTCATGGAGCTCAATATCAAAAAGACAAACAACCCAATCCAAAAATGGGTGGAAGATCTAAACAGACATTTGACCAAGGAAGATAAAGATGGCCAAGAGGCACATGAAAAAATGCTCAACATCACTAATTATTAGAGACATGCAAATCAAAACTACAATGAGGTATCACCTCATGCCAGTCAGAATGGCCATTAGCAAAAAACCTAGAAACAATAAATTCTGGAAAGGGTGTGGTGAAAAGGGAACCCTCCTACACTGTTGGTGGGAATGTAAATTGATACAACCACTATGGAGAAGAGTATGGAGTTTCCTTAAAAAACTAAAAATAGATCTACCATATGACCCAGCACCCCACCACTGGACATATACCCTGAGAAAACCATAATTCAAAAAGAGACATGCAGCGCAATGTTCATTGCAGCACTCTTTACAATAGCCAGGACATGGAACCAACCTAAATGTCCATCAGCAGATGAATGGATAAAGAAGATGTAGCACATATATACAATGGAATATTTCTTAGCCATAATAAGAAACAAAATTGAGTTATTTGTAGTGAGGTGGATGGACCTAGAGTCTCTCATGCAGAGTGAAGTAAGTCAGAAAGAAAAAAACAAATACCATGTGCTAACACATATACGTGGAATCTAAAAAAAAAAAAAAAATGGTACTGATGAACTTAGTTGCAGGGCAGGAATAAAGAGGTAGGCATAGAGAATGGACTTGAGGACATGGGGTGGGAGGGTGAAGCTGGGGTGAAGTGAGAGTAGCATCAACATATATACTCTGCCGAATGTAAAATAGTTGGCTGGTGGGAAGCAGCAGCGTAGCACAGGGAGATCAGCTCGGTGCTTTGCGATGACCTAAAGGGGTGGCATAGGGAGGATGAGAGGGAAGCTCAAGAGGGAGGGGATATGGGGACATGTGTATGCATATGGCTGATTCGCTTTTTTGTGCAACAGAAACTAACATGGTATTATGAAGCAATTATACTCCAATAAAGACCTATTTTTTAAAAAGGCATTTAAATAATGCAGCAAATTTCGGAAACTCTTTATAAACTTAAACTAAAGCACTACAGAATGCATAGGTGAAGCCAATATTACATCCTCACCTCCCTCACCTACCTGCCCCCTCCAAGAATATTTTAGCCGTTTAAGACATTTTACACACACATTCACAGATACACACGCATGCACACATACACACAGTAAGATAAGGTAATACTTTAAAATTTCACTAAGATATGAGGTCATTTAAAGAATAGAAAATACAGACTGGAGAAGACAACCTAGAAAAAGATGCTGTTAGCCATAAATTTGAGGTAAGAGCGAAGGCTTGAGTGGGCTTGATCTTTATGAATCACTGTCTATTTTCTACTTAAGATTCTGAACATGCTCATTTTGGGCTACTGGTGATTTGGTATCATAAGTGACTATTTTTTGATCCTTTATTTTACTGTCTTGAAAGTAGCCTGAGGGAGGATTTTAAAAGAAGATTGCTTAGAAAAAAATTGGCTTAGTGACATTTTTTCATCGACTTTTTAAAGGCATAAGGGTTTCATTCTCCTTTTTAAAAGATTATCTAATAAATTATTTGTCCTCATTTGAAATCAGGTACTAGATTTCTTAGTGCTATCTATGAGAAAGAGACCTGCATCTAAAGAAACAGAAGGATCTAGAAAATAATGGAATTTTGTTTTTTGTACACAATAAAAAAATAAGAATATTAAGAAGTGTTAGTATGTCATCATTTAAAAAGTCTGAGTTTCAACTTTTGCAGCCCTGAATTTGCATTTCATTATGGAAATTAATAGAGCTTTGATATTCATCTTTTCATAGAATAAAAACATTTGATGAGGCCAAATTAAGAAGTACCACTTATATGATGAATAAAGTTATGTTTGTCTGTTTTTCTGGTTTATCCTCAGAATAAAAAATTCCCAGCCAAAGTGTCCAAGGTGTGCAGCACAATCCCAGTCCTCAAGTGACCTTAACCTCAGTAAAGAACTCTTAAATAAATAACTTAAAATTGAATCAAAGAACCTAGAATCCAGTAGCTACGTATGGGTAATATCTATAATATTCTGCACATGAGTACACTCTGATATTTTGATTTGCTAAAAAACAAGGGGAAGGATAAGTCTCCTCCTTTGCCTGTTCCTGCCAATATAACCTATGTATTTGGAGGCGTTCAAAAGAATTGTGATGCTAGCCTGGAACTGACAGGAAAAAGATGTGGGCGTGAATAAATAAAGGGGGAGGGATACAAAGCAGTTCAGATAAAGAGACTAGATGTCCAAAGACACATATATGGAGGTTTGAGAAAGATAGAGGTATCAAGAAAATCCTTGTTTCTCTGATAGGGTAATGGAATACAGACGAAGAGCATAAAACTCCTATTAGCCTCCAAAAAAAAAAAAAAATTGGCATCTTAGTTCAACTTGAAGAAAGATAAATTCAGATTAAAACTACTGACTTACTCAGCGTCTCTTGGAGTGAATCAGCATTCTAGCTATCAAAAACGCATTTTATGGAATCCTGTAATTACTCTTAAAGAGTATTCTCTTTCATGCGTCTTTAGCCTTTACCTCTTATTTTTCCTCACATGGGATCGCTGGGAAGCACCTCAATCTAAGTGTCCCAAGTTCAGCTCACTGTCATCTCTAGCTTTATGCTGCTCTCACCTCAAACTAAGGTTCTAAAACTTGCTCTTGCATTCTCTCTCTCTTACATGCACACACACTTTCCCTCTTCTGTTAATGGCACACAAAATCCCTACTCATCCTTTTGTATCACTATGTTTTATACTATCATAAAAAAGCTTTCCCCTGTTCTTCCTGCCCCCACCTCTGCCTAATTGAAATTTAATTTTTACCCTGTTAACATAACCTTCCTAAGCCAGGCCAGTTCAAATTTTGTCCCCTCCTCAGAACACTTTTAGGTGGTTCTCCATTCTCAAACTACTGAGCATGGCATTTGAGGTGTCTTATGGTTTGGCCCCAATGTCCTTTTCCAACCTTTTATCCGACTCTTTCCTCAATTTACCCTTTATTTCAACCTCATTCTACTGTCTCAAATACCATGCATTTTTTTCTCCTCCATACCTTGATTCATGCTGTTCCTCAGACTGGAGTTTCACTATTTTCTTCTCTTCATACTTCAAACTCTTTTAAAATGTCATTTCCTCATGAAGATTTCACTAGTCTGTCCGATTGGATTTAACCTCTTTTTTTCTCTTTCCTAACATAGCATTTTAATATCCTACTATTAAATTACTTATTATGTTCTGTTTTGAATTAAAGCTAGCTATCTACGTATCAGCTCATCAAATTATAAACAGAAAACTAAAGACATCATGGTACTTGCTCTAGATTCTTGAGCCAGCCTTGCAAAACTTGATTCAGATTCACTCACAGATGTCTAATTCTGCCTCTTCTTGCCCTAAAGATAGTATCCCCTCCTCCAACTTTATATCTCTAAACTAAGAGAGCACAAAGTCTCACCCTGTCAGAGATATGCCCAGAATTCCACCCTTCCACAGTATAATTTCACCAAAACTCTCATAAAAAGAAGAGACAGAATGTATTATATTTTGATAGGCCTGTGGTGAAGCTTTCCAGCTCCCACCTAAGTCCTCTCACCCTGATAATTTGTGGTTTCAACTTTTCAATAATACACTCTCAATATATTATAACTTGTTTTAATCCCTTCATACAATCTCTTTTGGTGAAAGAACCATTACAATATGTATGTACCATCTATTTTTATTATCAGGCTCTTGCATTTAAACTGCACATAAAACTCCCCTTTCAGATTAAAATCAGTGAATATTTTGTAAATGAGCATTAAAGAACACAAATTTATCTGTCAGCCTCCAGGCAACTGAAGAGATCAGTTGTGGATGATCCCAAATTACCAGCAACTACTCTGCATTATTCAGTTTTAACCTTTAATAAAGGAAAACACAGTGAACTTAATTTTTGTTTGAATTTGTGCTTATACTCACATAATCCCAAATGGTCACTTTTCTTTGATCAGAAAAGTGTTTGTCAAATAATGTGTAGATAGCTGAGAAATACTCTGTAAGGTCATATGGAAACATGGAAGATGAGTGAGCTCTGGCCCCTGCTTCCGAGTGGTTTATGATCTAAGAGGAGAGTATATTTATATCAAGATCAGCCAGTAAAGAATTAAAGATTGTAGAGTACAATGACCAAAGCAGTGCTTTAGTCAGTAAATTACAGAGTGAAACTCATGGAAGAGAGGACCATGGGCTGGAAGAATGCAATCTGGAAGATAGGATTGGTAGAAAAAAAGGAAAACAAGGAGCAGAAGGAGGGAACCCTCTTGGGGTGTTTGGAACACGGTAGAGAGATCAGCCCCAAGCAGAGAGTTCCAGTGCAAACAAGTCTTAGATAAGTTCCAGCAGTGAAAATGAAGCCAGTTTGTGGTGGATCTTGATACCTGAGTGACTCTATTCTGGATGTCATAAGGGAGTGACAGGATCAAATGGATGTTTTAGAAATATTGATTTTACAGTACCCAAAATGGATTTGAGGAGCACAGACAGTCCAGGGGATTTGCCTGGAGACCATTCTAACATTCCAGGCATGACGTCTTAAGGCTTTAGAGGAGAATGACACAGCAGTATAGTCTGCAAATTATGAATGATACACATTCTCCCCCAAACAGTGGCCTTGCAGCGTGAAAACAAAACTCAGCACAGATAATGAGATGAGAGGCAAGCATTGTTCCATCTTTTTTTAACCTGAGCTGTGGAGAAGTTATTGATAGGGACTATCTTAATCATCTTTTTTTCTGTTTTAATTGTATTGGGTTTATATTTGCCTTCCAGCTAACTGTGTGACTGAATGTTTTTGAATAACCATCCTTCCTGTAGTTATATAAAATGGTTATATGGAGATGTGTAGGTTAATGAATGTTTATTATAATGATTATGAAACCTATTTTAGGCCTGTTGAAATGATCTATCATGGTTACAACCTCATTTTCCATTTGCTATTTGCCTTTAGCAAGTTTAGGGGGGAAAGGATCATGCTATAAAAGTAAAAAAAAAAATTATTGGATCCTATTTAACCATTATGTTAACTATATTCTAATTATGAATTTTGGACTCAGGATACTTTTGAATAATATATATGTGCAGTAGACTCAAAGTTCACAATATTGATGGGAAATCATAGATGCCTATTCATACTCTTAAACTTCAAGTGCTTCTTATTTGGGGAAACAATCAATGGAAATGTTGAAGCAACTTAAACATTGATTTTTACTCTTTAAATTTTAGATAGGTCAGATTTTAAGAGATGCAGTACATAACCTTTGATAAAAAAAAAACTGGCTGTTTCCTGAATGTAGTTTAGTGTCCAACAATAAATCATAATTTTGAAGAAAAAAAGGCTTTCCTGAGGAAAAGTTATTATATCTTAGTGTGTTTAGTATAAAGCTACAATTCTAAATAAATAAGCACTTTCTTCAAAATATGTCTGGCTTAGATCAAGTTAGGTTTGACTAATAGGCAAATAAAACCTATTAGCCTTATCTGCTGATACGAGATTTTTGGAACCTGTTGGCTCCCTCTAACAGTCCCTCGGGGAGCCCTAAATTCACATTATCTCTTTAGGACTGCAACCTGGCCAGCGCCTCCAGATGCCGTAAGAGAAGCCAATGCTTTCTTGGTGGCAGAGAGATTTTAACAGATTTCACATTTTCAACGTACAAAGAATTTCTTTTAAGTCATGCCAAGAGTGAGGAAGTTTGATGATATTCTCCATTTTATGTCACCTGTGTGAAATTCCAAACCTGAGAGCCTGGGTCTCGAGCATGTGAAGTGATGGGTACTGTTGTAAACGTATAGGAAGTGATGGATGCTGTAAATGTGTAAACTTTTCTCAGCATTAGGAACCTAAAAAGCACCAGAGACTGTGAGGGTGGGGGGTGAGGGCAGGGAGAAAGAACAAGATGGGGGTTCAATAATAAGAGAGAGAGACTGAACAAAAGTCAGGTGTTAAACATTAAAAGAATCAAAGCTAGATCTCTAGCAAGTACTTTTAACCCCAATGCAACCCATTTTGCAAAGCAAAATGTTGAGACTCAAAGTAAAAATGTCTAAAAGGAAATTAAGGAGGAAATAACAGATGGGAAGAAAATACTTAACTGCAGTCAAAAGAATGAAAACAAAATGAGGGGGTGACCAAAAGAAAAGTAAGAGAAATAAAATTTTCCTTTCATTTCTGTTTTATATTATAGTCTGAGTTCAATAACATGAGTGTATACTCTATTCTTTCTTGTTCTTTGAAAAACCTTTCAGCCTTTTCAATTCAATTAGGGGAAAAGAAAAGATGCTAAAGCATTTCTGTTTTGAGCCACAACTTCATTTTGTCCCATAAATGACAAAAACACTCGTCGATAATTTCCATACATCATATATACCCTATATCAAAGAGGTAAGATGCAGAAGCACTAGAAAGTTCTGTATATATTTAATATTTAACAATTATCAAGACCCAATAAGATAATTGCTCGCATATAAGCCTTCTTCCTTCTGAAGAAAGTGCCAAATGGAGAGCATGATTCAGTTGTTCGATATTTGCATTCCTTTGACTTCCGAAAAAGTATTGGGAGAGCAGTGGAAATAGTCAGTTAATGGGATCTGGGTGAGGGAGGTAGCTGTTCAGGCAAAATTTTAAGAACTGTGCTGTTTGTGCAGACCCCCAGCCAAGAAATATACATTAATAATTCCAACATTACAATAAAGGCATCAGGTAGAGATAACATCAGAAATCAAATATTAGCAACACTCTACATACCTTGCAAGCATCGCCAGTGTTTGTGGGAACTTTTGACAGACACACACACACACACAGACATATGCACGTGTGTATACGCCAAATGAATCAGTGTGATGAAATCCAGTTTACACAAATATTTACTTTTCTGATTTGTAGACTAGCAGTGGCTCTTAATTAAATGTTTAATTATGAAGCAATTATTGCTCCTGTTCTTTTGAACATGGCTCTGTGTTGCCACTTAAATCTGGTAAATGTGTAATGGGTTTGACCACAATTATAATAGCATTATGAAAACACAAACCACCACCACCACCACCCCCCAAGCCATCTAATTGCTACCCTGAGACAGGTTTATGGCCATTTTATCAATGCCTGTATTCCCATGAGGGTTCTTTTTGGCTGATCTGGGTTATATCATCCCGTAGATTACCCATGCCATTTCAGAGGCACTAATCTAACTTTGGGTTGCTCTTCAAATGAGTTGTTTCTCATACTCTTCAAGAGTTTTTCTCACCCTGCCCCCTTGGTCTGCGAAGTAGTTAATGACAAATCCATTAGGTGAAGTCCAGTTTAAAGAAATCATGTGAACACTTGTAGTCCTGAGGGTCCTCATGAAATGGGAATAACACCCTCTTTTGGGTATGTGCTATTTACTTTAGGATTTTGTTGATTAGGTTTTCTTGAAGCCAGGCAGGTGCCAGAGAACAAAACAATTTGCCAAGATACTGTCTTCAGAGATAAGCTAAAATATTGCATTCTTAGAGAATGTTTATCTCCCAGGATCAAAATCAATAGTTGGTTTCATCACTGGTTTGTGGCCATGATATAGTTCTTGCTGGACTCAGGCACTGAAAGAGAAAGTAAGCGCTTCTGACCTGGCTGGGTGTGAGTGAGTTTCTGGGAGAAATAGGAAGTCAAGTCCCTAAGTAATTAGATGGTGATCACTGTAGGTAAGTTATAAGGCTGACCCAAAACTTTTAGACAGTTGCTGCTGGTCAATGGACCATGCTTTGAGTAGCATCAGCAAAACCTTTAAGTCTGTTAGAGATGCAGAATTTCATACCTCACCTCATACCTACAGCATCAGAATCTGTGTTTCAACATGGTCTCTAACTGAGGCACTTAAACAATCAAATTTGAGATATACTGCTCTAGAGTATCTTCTTTCTATTAGTCCACGTGTTTAGGGATCTAGTGTCCAAATTATCTCTCTTCTCTTATCATCCAAATTTCCATTCTCTCTATCGGATAAAGGAATGAATGATACAAATTAAATAACAGGTGCAAAAGCATTTGTTAGAGACGATCCAGTGAGATTCAAATGCTATTTTTAATATTTAGGAAAAATATGAAATCATGTGGAAAAGAATCAGATCTGAAATAAGATTCAGAATCCGGTTCATTCTGTGCTTGCCTCTTAAAAACTGTGACCTTGGGCAAGTCACTTAAGCTGAGCTCAGGTCCCTCAGCTCTAAAATGTGTCACAAGTAACATCTTCCCTAGCTCCTTCTCGGTGGTTAATTATGAACTTCAGATGAGACCAGCAGATGAAAGTAGTTTTGAACTTTGACAAGCAGTGCAAGTATTTGTTCCACTTACATTGGCAACTGAAAATTTTTAGAATTCTAGGAGTCATCTTGGGAAGGAGAGGGTTAAAGAGAGCCTGGACCAAGGAGCTAATAAGTGCTGGGCACTTTACACAAATTACCTCACTTAATTCTCACAGCCACTTTCCAAGGTAGTCATTATTATTCCCAATTTACAGACAAGGGAACTGAAACTCAAGGAGATTAGAAGCTTGGCCAAGGTCATATCATTAAATAAGTAGAAGAGCTAGAAATTGAAGCCGGGTTTATCTTGTTAAGCCACTGCACCTTGCAGCCATCCAGCTATTTGTTCAACTGCTTCCAAGCCAAAAGCAAACAAAATATTGCTTCAGTCAGTGGGGACTTAAAAAGATTTCCCAAATGAAAGCAGTGCCACGGCACAATCGTCTTTGTCTTCAACATAAGTCCTGTCCTGTTTTAAGCACCCCTCAGTGGTTTCCCTCAAATGAAATCCATCAGGCAGTCTGGCTGGAGGCTCCATCTCAAGTCTTATCTCTTTCATGCTCTCTCTTCCTCACTTTATTCCGGCTATGTTTGCCTTTTGATAATTCTTTGAATATACCAAACTCTTGTCCGCAGACGTCCCTGCACGTGTTATTACCTCTGGATCTTTGTTTCCCCACGTTCCATGGCCACCTTATGCTCTGCATCCCTCAGGTTCCCCCTTCCCTGATACCTCATCCAAAGTAAGCTCTTCCCCTCATATTGTCTCAGCTTTGTTTTCTTCTTTTTAGCATTTAACACAATTTGTGATTAAAGTATTTACTTACTTGCTTCCTTCCTTCCCACCCCACACCCTGCAGGAATATAAGCTCCATGAGGCAAGAATCATACTAGCTTTCTTATATCATAAGACCTAGCACAGAACAGTCATTCAATGATTTGTTAAATAAAGGGAGGTAAAATGGGAGAGAGGAAGGGAAAAAGGGAGAAATGAGTGAAGAGAGTGGAGTATTTGGAACTGCATGTGGTCTGAATTTGTTTGTTGTAAGAATTTAAAAGGAGATAATAGTAGGGGAAGAAAACACTTTAAATTGTGCCTAGCACATAGTATTCAATGATTCATAACTCTTCTTTATCAAAAATATATCTTTAACCCACATGGGTTAAATAATAATACCAGAAATCTAGGAAAATATCTCCTCCTCTAACCAAAATGTATTATTATTCCCTATGGGTTGAAGAAATGCAGTCCACGTAGAAATTGCACACCTATGTCAAAGTCCTCTGCATCATGGTCTCTCCCAGCCCAAAGGCCGCCTTTTCAATCAAAGCAGAGAGTATGTTTATTTCCAACCTTCCTTATTGTTCTCCTCTTTTTCTAAGTTGGTGGCAAACTTCCTCCTGTTGGCCTGGGAACAGCAGAGCAACAGCTGGAAAGGCTCATGGGCATGGCCCCTCCAGTAATCAGGAATGGACAAATGAAAGACAGAATAAAGGTAGAATAGGATGTCAGCAACGCCATGTCCCAAAGTAGTGATATTGGTCTTAGACAAGTCACTTGTTGGTGTGAGGGCTGAGACTGCCAGCATTCCAAGTCTAGCTTTGTCATTTACTAGCTGTGTAACTTAAGCCAAGTTACTTAGCCACTCTGTTCTTCAGTGTCCTCATCTACAAAACAGGAATAGTAACGTCCTCATAGGGTTATTGTAAGGAGTAAATAAAATCATTGTAAAGGACTTAAACAGTCATTGGCACAGAGTAAACACAATGAAACTTAACTATGATATTTCATGTGTGTGTGGGTATGGGTGTGTGTGGGGGGGTGTGAAATGTCATTAGCTGATGAAGATCTTTTCCAGCATGAATAAATCATTATTCAATGAGTTACATTTAAGAGTCAAGTTAAATATTTTGGGGTTTGAATCCTGTCTGAGAAAGCTTTCTTCTTGAGTTTTCTATTTATCTTTTAAGGTAGAAAACAGTGTTATGAAGGGAGAATGGAAAACAAATTTACCAAATCCTGTAAGAGAAAGTTCTTGATCCCTGAAATCCCAGATCAACCCCTGGAACTTCGCTCCAATGCGGTCCTGTCAGGTGGGGCATGACTGTGCAAGAAAGAGTGACAGAAAGCCTTGGAAAAGAGAATGAGATGAGAGGGACACTTGTGGGAAACAGGTCTAGGAAAGGCTGAGTAAAAGAAGGCTCTGGAAAATTGGAAGAAATTCAGAAAAATAAATAGGACTAGGATAGCTAATGTTAATCGATCACTTCCCATGTGCCAAGCACTGTTTCAAGTGCCTTAAATGCATTAAACTCATTTAATGCTTTTTTCCACCTTAGGAATTCCTATTTTCCATGTAAGGAAACCAAGGCAGAGAGAGGTAATGTAGTTTGCCCAAAGATCACATAATTTCCGAAGAACCTCATCATTTAAAAGCTCAACAAAACAGATGAGTTGGCAGATGTAGGGTTTGTTTAGAATTGGAAAGGGGGAAAATGAGAATAGAGATGAAATCTGAGTTTATGTGCATTTATAATGATGTTATTGAGGTTTTAAGTTCTAAAAACTTTGGTATCATTTTAGAAAGTATTTCTTAAACTCTGATCTCTGTTTTATGCACCTTAAAAAATTAAACCGACTGTACTAGAAAATAAGTCATAAGAGACAGCGATGTCTTTTGTTTGGATGAGAGGCAGTCTCAAGCTTGAGAGGGCGTGTAGTTCTTCTACCATAGTTGTAATAGTTTTTGGTTACGCAATTTTGCTTGTCTCTTCCCTCCGCCTTGCCCCAATGACCAATATATTCTAGCGATAATAAAAACGGACACTAAAACAGTGGGAGAAAAATAATGAGTTTAGGGGCTAGCTATAGAAGGTAATTTCTCAGACACTATAAAATCCTTGCTTATTTGGTTTGCAACCCGGAAACTTAGTTAATAACCATCATTTTCCAACTCCTCTTGCAAGTGCAAATCCAATACAATTCTTCAGTGAGGCACAGTAAAAAGAAAATGCAAAGGCATTTGAAAAAGCTCACCCATTTAGATTTAATTACATACATAACTGGTGTCCTCCCAAGTGTGAAAATGCTGTAACCAATAAATCAGACAATAAAATGGTATCTGAGCAGAACAGATTTGTAGAGAAGATGTGTGAGCAATCAAAATTCACTGACTTGCACTGGGCATTTTTACCCAGAAAAGTTCTTATATGCAAGAGTAAATTTCTGCTCTTGGAATCTTGCCTCCTTTTGAACACGAAGGTCAGTTAGTTTCCCTAGAGGGTGTTCTTGTGTAATGACTTTTAAGTGAACAGGAGACTTTAATCTTAAAATCATCTCTATGTGTTAAAGAATCACTAGATCTGTGTTTGTATGTTAGATTTTTTTTTGTATGTTAGATTTTAAGGACCATTTCATTTGTCTACTACTGTTTCTCACATGTTTAATTAATAACTACTAAATGAAGCTTAATTCAGTAGAAAGAATATTTCATACTAGATGTCCCTGGAGATTCTCATATAAGGAAGACTGCAAACTTCTACAAACCAGATTTTCAAAAAAAGTGACATTCAGACTACCAAAATATCTTCCCAGGTAGTATAGAAAAAAAAAAAAAAGACTCCTATAATAGTAAGGGTATAATTCAATCATTGCCAATGGTTTTGATCTTTATGAAGTGAATGCATTTTTAAATGTACTTACCTTGGATCGAAATTTCTTGTGAATAACAGAGTTAAGAAAGTTGGCAAAACTGGAGTCTTGTTATCTTTTGGGCATAACTTTGCCAAGTGCAAAATTTTTGGAGGGTATATATAGTGTCATCGCATTTTTCATATTCCCATTTGGAATAAAATCAAACCGACAAAAAATATTTTCCCTTTTAATAAAAGCTTGTGAAAATAATACTTTAATACACTTTGTAGCTGTTGGTCAACCATGTTAAAGGCACAATCTGATCTCTACAGGCACTTTCCTATGGAAAATAGTCAGCTGAATAACTTCCTCATTTGTTGTACTTATGAAAATGAAAATGTAACAGACTTTAGGATTTCAAAAGCATCCGTGGTCGCAAGTAAGGAAACAATTTAATAATAGCAGGACTTTATCATTAACGTATAATGCTCTTGGTTTTTCATTGGTTAATTCAGACAGGAAAATGGCTCTCCCTGAGTGGGAATAGTTCCTTTCTTACCTTCCTTTCTGCATCACACCACAAAGCTCACTTTTTAAATGATTTTGGTTAGATTGGTTTTGTTTGTTTTATTTGTTTTTCTGGGAGTTCTAGGCTCTGACTAGAAAGCAGGAATGTAACAGTGTGAAACAGGCAAAGTTCAGAGATACTCCTGATCGACTCAAATAGGATCCATTTCCTCCTTCTCTCTAGCTGTGGATTTTTAAATCTGGGTCTGGCTTCTGCTCTTGTTTCTGTAAATATTTATCAGCTAACAATTACATACTGGCTCCAATGGCAGCAAATTGGCTGAAGAAATAAATAAGAATGCTTTCTTTCCCCAAATATGCTAAATAATGCAAGTCCCATGAATTTTTTTGTAACTGGAGTTTTCTTCATCCAGTTATCAGACTGAGGTCTTTCAATTTTGACACTCATTTGACATATATAAAAATCATGTTACTTCACTATGCTCTGTTTCTCTCTCTTTTTTTTTCCTTTTTAAAAAAAAATTCCCATTTGTTTGTCTGTTTCCAGTAAGTTTCTCTAGTAAGTATTTGCCTCTCCTATCACACATGCTAGGCTCTGCTGAAAGTTAATAGAACTGCTTAGTAAAGTCCCCTGAATCCTGGCACAAGAACCTTTTACAACGAAGAGAATTCCTTTCACTCAGAAATATTTTAAGAAATAAATTTATGAAAAGTTGCCTAATACAATTTAGAATTCATTATTTGATCAAGACACTAAACCCAGACCGGCATTTTGCAAGCCTTTTATTTTTATATTTGCAAAGGGCTCTTTACACAAGTTTACTTAAATTGACCTTTTATGCTTTAAATAAACGTAGTTTTTATAAAACTGAGGCAAAACAGCAAATAGAAGTTGTACTAACCTTAGTATATTGAAACTTCAAATTGGTGAGTGGGACAGGTACATCTGGCATGGCAGAGGACGACATTTCTGGTTCAGCTCCTGGAACACAGGTGACAGGCTCAGCGATTTGGTTCTGATAGAGCACTTGGCTTTATTTGTTCCTTTTTATCTGCATGGGCTAAGGTTTATTTGCATACTGGGTTATGATTGGATGAACAAACTGGGAGCAAAAAGAAAACGACACTACTTATTTGTAACACCTAGGGCAGGAAGCCCTTGACTTTAAACTTAAATCCTTAAGAAACCAGTGCTACAGCATTGAAGCTGCATCTGGAGAGAGGGCACTATTTGCAGACGAATTAATTTACAAAGCCGAAACCTGTGATAAGGGTACGAAGCACAGCTGCTCTGGCCACTAAGGCCAGTTATTATGTTTTTGGCTTTTCATGCTTTTTATGCTGCTGTGAAACTTTCTGTTCTCTGACAGACTTGGAATCAGAGAATTCGAGGATTGAAAAATAATCTCAAAGGGCACTTGTTCTCAGCAGAGGCTGGTGTGTCGAGGACCCTCGCCAGGTATCTTTAGGACAGTGCAGTCAGAGAATCAGTCCATGTCCCAGAAAAGCAGGGTGCTGTTTGTGGAAGAAAGGCCCTCTATAGAGACCCTACCCCAAGTCAGCTTATAAAAAATCATACCAATCAAATGTATTTTCAGTGCTTGGTAAGTAGAACTACTAGGATTTCAGGAGCTCTAAATTTATCTTTACTTAAATTACCTTTATTTAAATTACCTTTATCTAAATTATCTTTTATATGTGGGAATAGAAAAGTTAGCAGGATATTTTTTAAAAACTCGGACTGTGCTGTCACACAGTCACCGCAGTAGCAATATGGCAATATCGTCTGCTAAAACTCATTTAAAATGAAAGTAACCTCTGGTTTTGGAAGTTGGCTGGTATTTATCAATCATTGATGCAGGCAATTGTACCAAGAGTGACTTTAAACAGGACTCCCAAGTAATACAAGTTCTTAAAATGAAATTAATGTTTCAAGTTGGGAACATTCAAAAAGGACAATTTTTAACTGTACTACTCCCATTTTAAGTACAATAGTTTATTTTATTGAAACTCTAGCAAAAGCTAGAGTCAGAACAAGATGGAAAACTTTGGATGCTCTTAACTGGTTACTAAGAATTAAGAACAACAATTATTTTTTCCAGTGAAAAATGCCAGCTCCCCCAAATGAGATTTAGGTAGGGAAGCTAAGACTTACTGAGTAGTTACTCCAAATCAGGTGCAGAAGCCTTACTTTCTCTTTCCTTCCTCACTGGGTTTCCCATTTTACAGACATAGAGTAAGTAGCTTGCTTATGAACACAAATCTAATATGTACAAGAATTTCACTGGCCTGAATTTCATTTCAGGCCAGTCGGATGCTAAAACCCTGGCTCTTATTCCAATTTATTCTCCTTGCCCTCCTCTCCATAAGAGAATTCCCAGATGGGCTTGAGAATCGGCTGTTTTGGTTCTCTAAGTGAGTAGTCACTCCTCACAGGCACTCAAGCTTAGCCTTCTATTCACCTAAAATGGGGGTCAGCAAACTTTTTCTGTAAAGAGATAATATTTTCCACTTTCTAGGCCAGATAGTTTCTGTTGTAACTTACTCAACCCTGCATGAAACAAACTACAGGCAATCGATACATTAAGGGGTGTAGGGTGTTTTGCAATACAATTTTATTTACAAAAACAGGAGGCAGGCCAGATTTGACTCATAGGCAGGCCCCTAGATTCTAAGAGAACCATCCCCAAGGTCCTTGCCTTCCCTGCGCTTCACTCTTGAAGACCAGATGGAAACTTCTGTGCTATTTCACCATTTTTGTCTCTCTGTCCCTTTCTTTCTCTCACTCTCAATTTCATTCTTTTTTGGAAAATCTAATTGTTTTCTCTCTTAAAAATGTGTTCCGAATTAAATGCACAATTACACAATAGCTGTTACGTAACTTGCAGAGTGGTGCTCTGGCCAGGCCCAGACAGCTGTGTTTTGCTACTTTCTTCTTCTCTCAGCTTTGCAGGTGTTTGTGGAGTCAGACACTTGTCCAGGCAGTGAAAGCTCAAAGCTTCATAACACATTTGGTGTGTCATCTCAATATTTTAAGCTCATCCTTAATCATATTCTATTGAATAATTACATAAGAACAGGTCCCTTTATGCCAGATATTACTGAATGTAGGTAAAAGGAACAGCTTTGGAAACAGGTTACCACACCTGCACATTAAATTTTAACAAATATTTACCAAGTATCTTCTATGAGTAAAGCATTGCGATTAGAGTATCAGGAACTCTCCAACCTTAATCTTACTTGAAGGGCAGATCTCTTCTGTCCAGAAACCACAGGCCCTGAGATTTCTATTTCTGAAGTAAGTATCATCCTGCCCCTGGAATTTGTCTCGTAGAATAGTATATTTTTAGGAGTGGTTGCATGGGTAAAAGGCCTAGGAGATCACTTTCCTCCCTTACAAAGTGGCTTTGGTGAGAACACAGGGCCCAAGAAGCCCCACTTCAAGACTGGACCCAATCGTGTATATTTTTATATACAATATATATTTGTATATTTTGCCAGGATTATGCATCAGAGGAGGGGCTGGAACTTGAATTTGGGATTAATAGATGAAGGATGTTTAATCTTCCTTTCTTTCTTAGGGACAAGTTAAGTTACACACACACACACACACACACACACACACACACACACACACACACACACATGGCAGTGGGGGGATGGGGAAAGGAGCATAATTTATTTTTATTTTGAATCTGATTTCTTCCAGTCCTTTGTGAAAGCTGTCATTATACGAATAAATATATAGACCAGGTCATCAACCATTGCTGAAACTGCTGTCTCATTTTATAAGGAATCTCTCTAAAACTCCATTCAAGCCATAGTCACTGAAAAGCTAATGGAACCTAACCTTCTCCCACCCACATGAGTAATTGAAATAAAAACCATTTATATTTAACAAACTTAATTGTATGGTAAAATTAAAAATAGCTGATTTTCACATTTTCTGATTTCAAAATCCAGGATCAATTTGTTGAACTTCTTTTGCTCAGTGACATCTGCCATCCCTGACACTTCATTGTCACCTTCAGCATGACTGGGTGAGTCTGCCAGGTGGTTAACCCAGCAATGGATATGTCCCTTTGCTTTTGATCACTGCAATTTCAACAGACACCACATGGGCTTATGTGCCTATTTGGGTTTTAATAATTTGGAAAAAGTGGATCTTGTATGTGATGAGAGAATATGTGCTCAGTTGGCAAGTTGCTATTAAAAATGGAGGTGGAGGGCTTCCCTGGTGGCGCAGTCGTTGAGAGTCCGCCTGCCGATGCAGGGGACGCGGGTTCGTGCCCCGGTCCGGGAAGATCCGCGGCTGGGCCCGTGAGCTATGGCTGCTGAGCCTGCACGTCCGGAGCCTGTGCTTCGCAACAGGAGAAGCCACAGCAGTGAGAGGCCTGTGTACCGCAAAAAAAAAAAAAAAAAAAAATGGAGGTGGAAAGAGAATTCGAGTATGTGAACATAATGTGTTTGTGGGCTAATTTCTGTTCATCTGACAATCTTTTCCAATTGGCGATATTTTTTTACCTCTGATTTCCCCTGCTCCTCACATATCCTATCATCGCTTTCTCTTTGTCCTGTGTTACTAAGATGGCAGATGTCCCTCTTACCTGATACAATGAGGACACTAATCAGTAGGGTCACTAAAAGAAATAGTAGATTAAATCCTCTATAAGACAGTTATTTCACTTTAAATAGGTTTTGCTAAACTTCATGGGCCAAAACCATTTCTTAGAACTGGGTCTGCTGCTAGAGTTTGAAATAACCTTGCATAAATAATGTTCACATTGTTGTTGTTTCCTCAGAGTGCAGAAAGAATTTTAAAGACATCTTTGAGGCAATCTGAATGTAGACTACTTTGAGATTTTTATGTATTTTTAATTTTTTTACAATTGTCTTATACACAGATTATTATTATTATGCCAGTGTGTTTAATAATTTGACGAGATTGTTTGCATAACACTCAGTTTTGTTTTCATAGAAATCACTTTCCCTTTCCTCCTAATAAATCAACAACTTGAATAACATTTAATTTAATCATGCGGTTGAACTTCTAGGTTCATGTGAATGATAAGATTTTGGAGCAGAGATTTGACTATTGCTAAGCAGCCAAGATTGTGCCCAAAACTGAGTGTATGTAGACATGAGTGTCAGTACTAATTTTTTTCTCTTTTAATTTATTTTTTATTAAAATTTTTTTAAGTCAAATACACCATGTATAGAAAAACTGCAAAAATCATAACTTTTTATTTATAACATCTCAACAAACAGTCATGAAAGGAACAAAACAAAATAACCACCACCGGGATCAAAGAATTGAACAATATTAGAACCCCATAGCCCACTTTGTACATCCTCTCTGTCGCTATCCCCTTCTTCCTCACCCCAGATGACCAGTATCCTAACTTCTAATGCCACACATTCTTTTTTCCCTGATTTTGAACCTGTAAGCAAATCATACAGTCAGAATATTTTTACAAAGGAACTTCAGAGGTGCAAGTTAATCAGGCAAGTGAGTTAAATCGTGGTTGTAGGTAAAGAAAGTTTCTCAGGGAGTACTCTCCACCAAAATATCCTCCAATAAATTTAAATTATAAGTGCAAAATACGCAGCAACAAGTTAGCATTTTTAAGAGTCAAGGGGCACTTTTTTTATCCCAATCCCGGCACATGTAAGGGTGCGGAGAAATGACCCTTTTCCTGTAGCGTTTCTCAGAGCTTAATAACACTTGGCAAATTGTATTAAAATTTTAAAAACATTTAACCCTTGATCTGGTTATTCTAATTCTAGAAATTTCTTTTAAGGAAACAAATAAATATGTGTAAATTATGAACAAGTATCTTTAAAAGAATATTATTTATGAAATTAAAAAAATACCAGATGGTTAGATAAATCATGGGTTAGTGAAAAAAGTAAACAAATACTTGAGGAACTTTTGTGATATATTGTAAATTAGTAAAAAAAAAAAAAAAAAAGCAAGTTATAAACCCGTGTGCCCTCTGTAGGCATGCTAAGAAATTGTGCTTCACTCTTAGTATTTGGCTGAAATCTGCAATTTGCCTTTGACCTTGGCCTCAGCATTTGGAAAGCTAAATAGCTGAATTTTGACTTCAGTGTCATTTCTGGCATTTTGAATTTATGCATGATAAAAACAATCATGTGATTTCTTTGGTTATATTTTATAGAATTTTCCCAGGCTGAATAATGATTCCTAAAGATATCTCTGGAAGCTGTGAATATTACCTTATATAGCAAAAGAAAGTTTGCAGATATGATTTAGTTAAGGATCATGAGATGAGAGATTATTTTGTATTATCAGGGTGGGCCTTAAATGTAATCACAAGTATCCTTGTAAGAGGGAGGCAAAGGAGATTTGACCACAGAAACAGAAGGCAGTTTGACCACTGAAGCAGCTAGCTTTGACAATCAAGGGGCTAGGAGCCAAGGAATGCAAGGAATGCAGCTCTAGAAACTGGAAAATACAAGGAAATGGATTCTCCCCCTGTGCCTCTGGAGGGAACTGGCTCTGCCCACCCCTTTGATATTGACCAGTGAAACTGATTTCAGCCCTATGACCTCTAGAATTGTAAGAATGAATGTGTGCTGTGTTAAACCACCAAGTTTATGGTAATTTGTTACATCAGTCATGGGCACCCAATACAATAATCAATGTTAAGCAGGAGTTCAGGGTTGCCAAATAGTATCCGCTGTCATTGGTCATGCCCTCTGCATGTTTTTCTAGTTTATTGTTAAAATCTAAATATTCATGTTCAAATAAAGGGAAGCCTCCCTCCCATCTGTACCTGGAATAAAAACTTCTCAGGTGCTGACATTTTGAAATCCTTCCAGTTTCCGTTGTAGTATAAATGGATACTCATTCAATTGCAAAAGTAAGATACAATAGAAAATGATGTTTGTGAAAGCCTTTTTTTAAAATGATCGTTTCAGCTAGACAATATCAAACTTGGTTTGCATTTGCTTGCTTGGATTTTTCCCACACACATATGTACCCAGATCTATAACTACAATCCAAACTTATCTTCCAGGCTCTGGCTTAGGTTCCAGCTGCTTGTTCGGTACCTGAGCTACATGTCACATCTAGTCAGGTAGCTGGATTTGAAAATTGAGAGCTTGTATATTTGTTTACGTGGACCATGCAGTATGATTAAAAAAAAATAGAAACATTTACATAAAAACCCAGATTTTAACTTGACCATCAGAAGACTGGAAGAGTGTTTTAGCCTGCCTGCCCATTGGAATCACCTAGGGAATTCAAAACAAAACAAAACAAAAGAGATTCCGATTCAGTAACAGTGGTTTGAGCCCAGCTATTGGTATGCATTTTAAGTTCCTCAGGTAATTCTAATGTGTGGTCAGCTGTCAGAACCGCTGAAGCAGCTCTGGCTCTATTTCCTCATGGTGCTCAATGTTGGAGTGACATCCACGTCACCTGGATATTTTAGAAATGCTAATTCTCAGGTTCAATCTCAGAACAACTGAATCAGAATCCTTGGAGCTAGGGCCCAGCAATCTGTGCTTTAAGGAACCCATCAGGTGATTCTGAGTCAAGGTCAAGTTTGAGGATCACTGCACTGAAACATAGACCCAACCTATCTCTAGTATTTAGTTCAGCCTATTTTCACTCAATTAGGTTAACTACCTAGTCTCTTAGTTCATATTTTAAGACCCTTGATTGAACTCATTATCATTTTTCAAAATCAAACCTTTTTCTTGAATTTTCTCTTTCTGCTTATAACAAAACAACACCGACGAAAATTCAGGCATCTGTGATTCCTTGCCTTTTTCCTGTAAAACTATTAATTTTATTTATTGAAATAATTATTACTTTCAACTTTCCAGTGTCCTGACATTTTAGGTCAAGGTTTTAACGAGCACATAGCTGTCATATTTTTTTAATCCAATCTCAGAGTCTCTGCTTTTAACACGTACGTTTATTCCATTTCTGTCTATTTCTGATTATTGTGATGACTGATGTACTTTGTGCTTTCTGTTTGTCCTTATATCAGTTAGGATTAGGTTTGGTTGCCCATTAGGGAACATCCAAAATAAATGCTCAAAATGGAAATGGATTTCTCTTTCACATAAACAGACATCGTAAATTGCTCATCCAGGGAAGGCATGGTGGCAGAGTTGAAAGATACAGAGGGAATTCCTTTCAGCTTACTGCCCCAGCATCCCTGAACTATGACTCTTGGCTTCCGGGTAAGAGAAGGCTGCCAGAATTCCAACCATTGCATTCATATCCCAGGATTCAGAATGGAGAAAGGGGAGGGAAAATGACAAAGGACTAGGGTCCACTGCATTTTCAGGAGGTTTCCCTTGAAGCTTAGACCTCAGTGATCAGAGTTTAGTCACATATCCACACTTAGCTGTAAGGAAAAATAAAGACTGTACACTTTTTCTGGGCAACCAGGCTCATAGTTCAAAATCAGTAATTGTAGTAGTAAGAAGAGAGGACTATTGTAGAGGTAACTGCATACTCCTTTACTTCTTACCTCTCTTCTCTTGTAGTGATTGCAATTTCTCTGTTCCTCCATTTTCACCTCTTTTTTTGTTTGGAAGAAATGCTTTCTATTTTTATTAGTCAACCTATAAATTTTAATGCACTTCCCTCATTTAAAGCTCTAAATTTCCCTCTAAGCATGTCTTTAGAAGTGTCTACAAGTTTGGAAATAGTATTTTCATTTTCAGGCAATTAAAAATACTAATTTCCATTGTGATATCTTCCTTGATTCATGGTTTATTTTGGTGTGCATTTCTTAATTTTTCTATTGGTTGGCAATAAACAGCCCCCAAGTCTTTGCAGCTTACATTAGTAAGGCTATATTTTTATGTGCTTACAAATTTAGCCTTGATTTATCTTCCTTGTGAATTGAACTTTTTATCACTATAAGATGTCCCTGTTCATCTTTATGCTTTTTGCCTTTGTTTCCTTTGTCGGATAAATTATACCCACAGTAGCTTTTCTTTAGGTTGGAATTTGCATAATATATATTCTTCCATCTTCTTACTTACAATCTCTGTGTCTATATGTGTTGCACGTCTCTTTAAACGACCCATTGTTGGGGTTTCTTCATTTGTGCAATTTTACAGATTTTCTATTTTAATTGGATCATTTATTTTATTGACATGTAATATAATGTATTGATAAATTTATGTTTAAAAATTCTATCATCTTACTAAATACTTTTATTTGTTTTACTTGCTCGATTTTTCTTTTCTTACCTTTATAAAAAATTGATTTAAAATTAATTAAGATATTAGTTTTAAAATTAAACTAAACTATGTTAATTTTTCATTTAGTGTACATTCATTTAAATTAATTTAAAATTATTCTCTCTCTTATTTGGGGAATTTTATATTGGGTTTATTATTTTAATAATAGTTCAAAGTCTAAAATTAATTTGTACCTTTACTCTTTTCCTTGGCCAATCTAAATACGTAGAACACTTTAAACTTGTTTACATCTCTCCCCATATACATGTCATTGCTGGTGGATGTTTATTTAAATATTTGTGTGTACATGTTAATATTACTGGATATTCTGTTTTCCACTTCAGATCCATTTCATCTCTTTGCCTTATGACACGGCTCTCTTGCCCTCTGGCTTCTGGTTTTGTTCAACCAATAGGAAAGGGAGGGAGGTGCTGACAGGAGAATGGAGTGTAGCAGGAGAGAAAGGCCAGGGTACATGCTCCCTTGCTTCTCTCATGGCTGGCTGGCATTCTGGCAGGGTTCTGGCAGGGCTGACTCTTCCTCCTATGACTACGGACCTTGCTGAATGTCCCTCACTATAGAGTGTTGGCTTTATTCACTGAGCTCTGAAAATACCATTTCCACCTCCTGTCTCTTCAGGCTTTCAGGAGTGGTCACTGCTGCTCACCTGTGCAAGCTCTAGGTTCTTCAGTATTCCTTGTGGATTGTCTACCCTTCTGTAAAAAATTCCTTCATTATATCATTTACAAAACTCCAGCCAGGTGTGCCTTTTGTTTTTGCTGTGACCCTGATATTATTCCTTTAGATTTTCAGATACATCTTTTTGTTTTGTTTAATTGTATAATTAGTTATGTATAATAACATAATAAGCACTACCAAACCATTACACAAAACAAAGTAGTTTGAAGATAACCTACATGTATACTTGTGGTCCTTCATTCCATTGCTCTGTCCCCTCTCTCCTACCCGGATGAGAAAATTATGAAACCTGTGTTTATTATTCTCTTGGTTGACTTCCACTGTATCTCTGTGTATTCCAGAATATGGTATGCATGTGTTTGTGTGTGTGTATGTGTATACATTTTAGTTAGTTCTAACTTTATTTTTTTCTTATTTAAATGTTTTTTGTTTTGTTTTTTGGCCATGCTGCTTGTAGGATTGAACCCAGACCACAGCGGTGAAAGCACCGAATCTTAACCACCAGACCACCGGGGAACTCCCTTAAATGTTATAGATAGGATTCATTCATATTGTTGCATGTCACGTAGTTTCTTTATTTTGACTGCTGGGTGATATACTTTTCTGATAATAGTTTATTCATCCAGTCTTTGCTAATGGGTTTTGGGGGGCTTTGCTATTATGAGCAGTGCTTCTGTGAACATTTTTTGTGTGTGTGTGGTACGCGGGCCTCTCACCGTTGTGGCCTCTCCCGCTGCGGAGCACAGGCTCCGGACGCGCAGGCTCAGCGTCCATGGCTCACGGGCCCAGCCGCTCTGCGGTATGTGGGATCTTCCCGGACCGGGGCACGAACCCGTGTCCCCTGCATCGGCAGGTGGACTCTCAACCACTGCACCACCAGGGAAGCCCTCTGTGAACATTTTTGTATACATGCTATTGGCTATATATCTAGAATCAAATTTGATATTTCTTAAGGAAGAGGAATGTTAAACTTTGGGATATAATGTCACAGTGATTGTATCAATTTGCACTTCTATCTCCAATGGAAAAATAACCCTGTGGATCCATATTCTTCAGCATTTGAGTATCAGGCTTTTTAATTTTTAATAATCAAAGAGATACAAGGTGGTATCGCACTGCATTCTTGATTTGTTCTTCTTTTGTCACTAAGTATCTCGAATACTTCATCATATGTTTATTGGTTAGTTTTGTTTTTGTAAAAGCCTATTCACGTGCTTTGCACAGTTTTATTGTATTGTCTGTGTATTTTTAAATTATTTTGTAATGTTTAAAAATATATACTTGATTCTAATCCTTAATCATATTACTAATGTCTTTTCTCAGTTTTGAATCTCTAAATTTTAATTTACATACAGTATATTTTTAATGATCAAAATATTCTTAATTTTAATGCAGTTAAATTTATCAGTCTTTTATTTTTGCAGTCAATGTTGTTTTTTGTGCTTTTTAAAAGAAAACTAATCAAATAACACAGACCAAAGATATGCTGTCATCTTTTCCTACTAAGAACTTTAAATTGTATTTTTCCCTTTGAAGCTTATTTGGGAATGATTTTTGTGTATGGTGTGAAGTAAAGTTACTGGGGTGTTGCAGCTGGCTCATCCTAGCTCAGGAAGCATGGCTGTTAATCTTTCAGGAATTTGAGAGTCAGGGGACTTTACACTGGTTACTTAAACTCAATCATGGGTGGAGTATTTGCATTACGGGAACTGTCAAGTGCTACAAACCAGTGCAAATCAGGGCCTTTTTTTGTTTTGTTTTGTTTTTTTAGAGAGTTGGTTTACCAGCAGAGCATTGAGTAGCAGTACTGATTAATCTTCTCTATGTGGATAAGCATTTTTTCAAGTTCCTTTTATTGAACATCTTGCTTTTCTCCAATAACTTGACATGATATCTTGTCATAGAATAACATTTTATACAAATATATGTGTGTTTTGCGGGGGAGTTCTTTGTTTTATTTCTCTGGTCATTTTGCCCATCCAACTACTGATACCACATTGTCTTAATTAGTATGTCTAGCTTTGCCATTAGTAGAAAAAGATTATTCTCTCTGCTCTTTTTCTTTAGAAGAGTACCTGCTATTCTTGGCTTTATACTCTTCCATGTATATTTTAGAATCTTTTTTACTTTATGTTTCATGAAAAGCCATGTGTTGAGATATTGATTGGAATTTGGAAAGAATTGACATCTTCATTGTATAAACATTTCTATCCATGAAATGGCATAGTTCCCCAGTGTATTTAGCAAATCCTTAATATTTCCTAATAAAGTTTAAAAATTCCGTGTTGAGATTTGTACAGATTTTGTTAGAGTTATTCTTGAGTACTTGATTTTCAAATTTGTATTACACTGGCTAAAGCATCCAACACATTGTAGAATTTAAGTGATGTTAGTGGGCATCCTTCTCTATATCCTGATTTTAAAGGTAGCATTTCAAATGTTTTCCCGTTTAGATTGATTTTTGATAATGGTTTGTTTGTTTACATTTAGAAACTCTTTATTAGTTTAAAGAAGGTTCTTTTTATTCCTACTTTATTTAGAGGTTTTGTTTTATTATGAATGTGTTGAATTTCATAAAATAATTTTTTTGTATTACCTTAGATTTTCATTTTTTTTTTTAATTCTGTATGTTGTCAGGTACATTTATGGATTTTTCTAATATTAAAAAACCTTTGCATACTGGAACTAAAGCTAAATTGGATTCGCATTTAATTACTTGCATTGCGAGTGAAAATATAGATACATCTAAAAATGTATGATAATAAAATTATCATATATTAACATCTGTTAGGCTCATCAAAAACAGTACTTCAAGGGAAATTTTTATTCCTGAAACTTATATTGAAAAAATTCTTCAAATGAATGAAATAACTGCACATTTTAAGGAGGTAGGAAATCCATAACAGTATATATCTAAAGAAAGTAGAAAGAGGGAACTAATAAGAGTAAAAAAGGCATGAATTAAGTTTTTTTTAAAAGGCAAAATAGAGAAATTCAACAAAGCCAAAACTTGACTTTTTGAAAAATAGAAGATGGAGCATTTGAAAGACTGAGCAATAAAAGAGAAAAAGGATACAAAAATATCTTGATAAAGTGGGACATGCTTGCAGATAATGTAATAATTAAAATGAAAATTAAGAAAAAACCCACTTTCAACAGCTATGTGTCAACCTATCCAATTGCTCCAACACCATTTGTTGAAAAGACTGTTCTTTTTCTACCAACTTGCCTTTGTGCCTTCTGTGGAAAGTCAATTGTTCATGTATATGTAGGTTTATTTCTGGACTCTATATTATTCCATTAATCTCTTTGTCTGTTTATATCAATACCACGCTGTTTTAATAGCTGTTACTTTATAATGAATCTTGAAATAAGGTAATGTTCATCCTCCAATGTTGTGTTTTTCAAAGTTTTTCGGTTTATTCTAGATCCTTTCTATTTCCATGTGAATTTTAGAATCAGTTTGCCAATTTCCACAAAAATGCCTTCTGGGATTTTAATTGGGATTGCATTGAATCTTCTCTCTTCTCCTTCAGGGACTCCAGCTATGTTTTATTAGATCATGTCTCTATTATTTAGTCATTTACTCACTCTTCTCTATTTTTTGTTAGTATTTTGTCTGACTAGGCTTCACTATGGAGATTTTCTTCTATCCTAACTAGTTTACTAATTCTTCCTTCAACTGTGTCCAGTTGCTATTAAATAATTCATCTAGGCGGCATTTGATAATGGCCATTTTTAGTTCAAGTATTATTTTTTTGTTATTCTTTTTTCAGGTTTTGGATCTCTTCTGAAATTATTAGTCTTGTCTTTTAAATATAGATCTTTTAAAGTCTGTGTCTGATAATTCCAATATCCTAAGTCTCTGCATTGAGAAATCCATTTTGTCTGTTGATCCTTCTGGCTTTTGTTCATGCTGTCTTTTCTTCTTCTGACTGTGCTAGACATTATGTATTAGGCATTGGATTTAAAATTTTGTTTTCAAATAATTGAAGACTTATGATGATCCTATCTTCTTCTTAAAAATATTTATATTTGCTATGACCTTTATTTCTATTAGATATATATTGTACCTTCTCATTCTAACCTCTGTGTTCTTGAAAATCTGTTTCATAATCCCCATATCTTGATTTCTCTGTGCTTCATCCTAGATAATTCCTCAAATGTATACTCTATTTTACTTACTCTCTATTCAGCTATTTTCAATCTGTTGTTTAGAGCATCAGTTGAGTTTTTAATTTCAATGACTATGTTTTTTTCTTTCTGGAGTTTTGATTCTTTTTAAAATTATCATGGGTTTTTTTTTTGTATTATCTTGTGTTGATTTAAATAAGATGAATATTCTCAAACCTTCATTTAACTGAAGAATTCAACAGAATCACAGATATATTGTGTCTTTATAAACAAATGGTAAAAAAGGAAAGTTTAAAGTTCTTCTGGACTAACAACAAAACCTCAAATAATCTGTCAATTCAAATAGTATTTCTTGGGCAAACACGTAGAAGTTTGTTGAGGTTATATTTCACAAAACACAGCAACAACCGCCAAAATCTGAATGTCTTAAAAGGCTTATTTGTATAAATAACACTTCCAAGAATGTGTTATGAAATAGAACAGGATTATTCATTTTTATACAAATCTCCATACTGGGAAAGAGAATCATATTGAGATGTTTTTGTAAATGTTCTCAATTTACCACTTTATCAGAACTAAACTTAAGACATGAAATTGTATCTGCTCCTCTGTATTGTAAGGAGAAGAAGAAACATTTTATTATTATCTTTCTGATATTCCTTTCATTAGCATTTGGGAGGAACTGCAGTTTCAAGTCTAAGTGATGTAACACAGACAAAGAGTAAACGCCTTTGTTTATGAAATCTCAAAGAAGGAAGAAATTTTTTTTACACCCACAGCCTAGACTAAGGAGCTGTTTGACCATGCTGTTGCCTCCCCATCCAGTGATTCAAAGGGCATATTTTTCTATTACATTCTTCAGTGAATGTAAGCCATTCAACCATGTGGGGTCTTAGTTCCTACCTCCTCTTCCTGCAACCTTGACTGCTCTCCTTACTTGGCTATTAAACCCTTTGGCTATCAAGGCAGCACATTCTCAAGAGCAGGAACAGTTTGTTTACCTCTCAATTTTAAGTTTCCTCTTTGTTCTTTTGGCTTCTGGAATTTTTTTTTTTTACTTTCTTATTGAGCCAAGTATGCATTCGACAGTTACTTATTATATTTTTATCTTGCATTTTCAGTTGTGTTTTAGAAGGAGAATTTCCCCATGATCTAGCCTGCTATAATGAGTGAAATGGAAATTATTTTTCCAAAAAGAGCACAGTCATTTAAAAAAAAACTAGTTCATTCATAAGACTACTAGATTTTTACACTTGCTCATTTTTTGTTTGCACATAATTTTGAGAAACTTTTTTTAATAAATGACAATCAATATAAGAAAATATTCATACTCTCTTATATATGGTATATATTGTTTATTATTACTTACAAGCATAAAGGTGTATGTGTATAGAAACCTCTTTCCTGATTTGGAGCTTTTTTTTTTCAGTTTTTCCCTTTTATAGAAAATTTTAGTCAATTTATATTAAAATTACAAAATCATACAAGATCATATTAGTTTGTTACCGCTCCAATACTAAGTTTAATACTTGTACTTAGAGTTCCAGGTTGAACCTAAACTCAAGCTAAAATCTACCAGTGTTGAGATATTTTGAATGTGTCCAGAATACTGATCATATTGACCCATCAGGAGCATTTTTAAAGGAAAGGCTAAGATCTTCCTGGGAATAACTCTAAGTGAGGATAGCACCAGAGAAACAAACTGAGGTCTATAGTAATGCTTTGATTGTCAGAGATGAGGGTTGAATCTGATCACAACTTGCCATTTGCTATTGAGATTTGCTCCTAACTCAGCACCCCTTCTCCCAAACATGGGTTTTCATCATAATGTAAGGAGAGAGTAGGCTGAAATTAATTAATAAAAAACTGTTAATTGGGGCTTCCCTTGTGGCACAGTGGTTGAGAGTCTGCCTGCCGATGCAGGGGACATGGGTTCGTGCCCCGGTCCGGGAAGATCCCACATGCCGCAGAGCGGCTGGGCCTGTGAGCCATGGCCGCTGAGCCTGCGCGTCCGGAGCCTGTGCTCCACAACAGGAGAGGCCACAGCAGTGAAAGGCCCGCGTACCGCCAAAAAAAAAAAAAAAAAAAAAACAACTGTTAATTAATGAAAAGTCATTCTCCCACAGACACAAAGAAATTCCAGGGTTTTTTAATTTATCTGTTACTCACATGATAAAGAGAAATGCAAGAGTTAAGAGAGAGAGAAAGACTCTCCCACAGTGGCTTTGGTACATTAATGAACCCAGAAAATACATTATCACTGGTATTTTTGAAGACTCCACTATGTCAGTCATGGCAGCAGAGATGTAGAGCCCATGCAATGCCCAGGAGGTAGGGTAGCCATGGAGATAGGAGGGCATTCAGGCAGCAGAGGGTTGTTATTGGCAGCTTAGTGACCACCAAGAGAGAGATTGTGTCCTTGGCTCTAAGATCAGCTTTTCTTTAGCTGTAAATGGCTGCAGCCAGGTGCTCTCAGATGACTTTATGGACAGCAAAAGCCTGGTAAGAACACTCGCTAAAAGGAATAGATCACAAAACGGGAAACAGATGAGACAGAATGTGAACTGGTGGTTGCCAGGGCCTGAGGAGAAACTGATTAATGGGGAAGGAGTTTTACTTTGGAGTGATGGAAATGTTTTGGAACTAGATAAGGGTGGTGGCTGCACCACATGTGAATGGACTAAATGTCACTGAACTGTTTCCTTTAAAATGGTTAATTTCATGTTGTAAAAATTCACCTCAATAAATTATTTTAAAAATATAAAGAGGAAGCAGATAGAAACTTATTACTGACCACATGTGACAACCCAAGGACTATACCAGTTAATGGATGATTCTTTGATGAGGCTGTAGACCTTGCAATACCATGGATACTAAAAGCCTGAGAAACTGTTTTTATTACTTTCAAACTGACCCAGGAATGGCTGCCCTGGGGAAATATGAGTTTCATGCCATTTAAAATATTTTGCTCCCATGTCCTATTGTTTCAGTCTCAATTCTTAGATATTGTGACAACATAAATAATGATTAGCATGTATTGGATAACACTTCAAGAATATTCTAAAAGGATAAATTTGTATATTTTTCTTGTTGTTTCTGAAGGATAAAGAATGATTTGCCTCAAGTTCCCCCTCATTCAAAGAATAAAACAAGAGTCGGTATTAATCTAAAATCTTTCCTAAGTTGCTCTGATTAGTTTTGGAAAGCGTTTGAGAATCGAGGATTCTTTTCTCTCTGAAGTCAGACTACTATGACTTTAAAGCACTGAAGAGCAATTTAGAATATGGAGTTTAAACATTTTAAAAATAAATGGTGTGTGAACATAGGAAATGGTTTCCCTCAGGCAATAGTGTCATGATTTGTCCTCAACCCAGATTTCAAAGCTTCCCTCTAAACCATTGGGGGGTTGTTTCTCCCAGGATACAGCTTTCCTAGGCAAAAAAGCAATGGCACACTTCTCTCCCTCATGTTCCTGTATGAAGACTAATTTTTTAAGTAAGAGAGTCATGAACTCCCTAAGCAATTATAATCTCCTAACATTATATGTGGGCGATGCAAACTGTTTCTCAAAAAAAATGGACTTCAAAAGTTCAAAGTCCTGGGGCTTCCCTGGTGGCGCAGTGGTTGAGAGTCCGCCCGCCGATGCAGGGGACGAGGGTTCGTGCCCAGGTCCGGGAGAATCCCACATGCCGCGGAGCGGCTGGGCCCATGAGCCGTGGCCGCTAAGCCTGCGCGTCCGGAGCCTGTGCTCCGCAACGGGAGAGGCCACAACAGTGAGAGGCCCGCGTACCGCAAAAAAAAAAAAAAAAAAGAAGTACTAGCATACAGAGATTCCACTGTGTTCCATAGAATTGCAAGTTATTCATTCCTTACCACTTGACCCCAGTGTACCATTACACGGTATCAGAATTAACATTATGTAACTTTTTAATTTCAACTACCATATGAGTGAGGACTGACCTTATATTTTTTTATGTACCTCCATATATGGGCTATCACTGATATGTGCATGGACAAGTTCTTTTACCCCAGTCAACATATAGAAAGAGACTAGTGGCATTCTCCCTCAAAAGTGTAAAATAGGAAATTCATAAAACTGAGTAAATTAAATCCTTCTTTGTAAATGTAGACTCAAGGACACAGAAACCTTGGTGTATCAAAGTCTCTTTTAGGCAGCTGGCTTAGAAAGGCATTTTGCTTAGTAAATCCATACTAAATCCCATTGCAGTCTGGATTCATACCAATGAAGTATCCAGTAGCTGATGATTCCATCCCATCTGCCTAGAATTCTACACTCCAGTATTTTAAACTATTGGAATTCTGTTCATTATTCAAAATCAAACTTTCAGAAAATTACATTAGCCGAAACAAAAACAGCAACAATGACAACTGAAGTTATTATGAACCTAATTCTAAGTGCTTTATAAATCTGGATTGAAAGTACTATTCTCCCCATTGTATGGATGAAAAAACCAAGGTTTCGTGAGGTCAGTAATATCCTCAGAGTCCTACTGTCTTCCTAGTCCTTCCCAACTCACCATTCCAAATCAATTTAGTCCCTACCTTCTTTGACTTGCCACCTCCTATAGAAATGTGTTAATACCTTGATATATCTCTTAATTTAGCTCCCATACATATGCTTGCTCATTCTTCCAGCAGCTTATAAATTGAGGAAATGGCCCATCTCACTCAGCTTTGTATCAGATGTGGTTCAGAGGGAAGTGCCTTGCACATAATAAAATATTTCATGATCATTTTTAAAGTTTTGTAAATTATTGATATTGATGTTAGAGAAGTACTTAGATTTGGGTGTAGACCACCCAGTATTCATCCTCTGAACAGCTAATGTTTTATTGCTTCCAGATTACCTGAGCAATGGCTCAACGTGAGTTGCCATAGATAAAATATTCATATTATAGTTAAGAACCAGGGTCCCCAACCAGCACACCTGGTTCAAAGAATCTTCAGAAAGTCATCAGCACCATAGTTTCCATTCATGAGACTGTGGTTAACCCAGTTAATAAAACAAGAGACTTGGTGTTCCTCTTTGGTTAGTATAGGAGGATACTTCCCACGAAACTTTGTTTATTTGCCTTGAGAGGCAAGGAGACCATGACCATGTCACCGGGCCAGTATTCTTAATTTGTGGCAGCTTTGCATTGCCAGTTTTTGTTATCTCAGGTTGAGGTTAATTTGTTCTGTGACCACATTGTCTTTCTGCCAACTTTATTTTCATGTTCTGAATAACTAAATATATAGAAGTTTCAGTGCCTGGAAAAATATTACATTTCCTCCTCTCATCCCCAAGCAAAAGAGAGAAAAGATCTCTGCATATCTCTCATAATGCAGTTTAAAAGTAGAAAACCCTGAAGAATTTTTATGGATTTTTTTTCAAGCAAATATTATGAATAGGTTACCTTATCATCTCCACATTTGGAATCATATTATTTACATCTCTGCTTAGCATCAATTGGGCTGGCATTCTTCTACTAGATAGAAAGCTACTATTCCTTGACAGAGAGAGAGAGAGGCTGCTACTTCTCTTCCAAAATCCATTATTCTCATCTTCCATAATAATAGGTTTGAGGCTGACATGTGAGTGCATGGCACAGTTCCGGAAGTTATATGTGCCAGTTTTTGGTCTAGGACTTCAGGCATCAAGTATACCTCTTCTATCTCCTCTTTCCTTTTCTACCAGCAGGAAGCTAGATGAGGTGGGAATTCAGTCCTGACCAGAGTGAAAGTGACAGTGACAGTGTCAACTGGTGATAGTGCCTAAGGGGTAGCATGACAATGACTTTTGGAATATGGCTTATGAATGACCTCAAGGAGTAGGGTTCCCCTGCAAACCTGAAGTGAACTCATAGGAACATTTATGGGAGAGGGACAAGGACAGTTTTTATCTGGATTTTTGGAAATCATTTATAATTGTTTAGTCTTGCCCTGACAAATACATCTGTGAGTGGATACCCCTGTTGTAAACTATTGTCATAACTACAGGAGTCATCAAAAGTAATTGAATACCCAAACACTCTAGTAGCAAAACTCAATCTCTCACCATTTATTTTTTGGTCTTTTTAATTGAGTCAGTTATATCTACATCCACATGATGTAGAATTTTGTCAATTCATAGGTAGTGTTTGGCCTTCTGTTCCAGATTTCCACTATGATTACTAGAGATCAAAAAGTCTGCTAAATTTAATCACAACTTGATATCAGATTGGCAACCACTGGCATGAACACACTCTGGACTTTGTTATCTTGCATTTTGGCTTTAACTTTACATACATGAATTCTGTAATTCTCTTCCATGATAGAGATCAAGAATCTTTTCATTGTTTCATTAAAATTTTACCAAGCACTCTAATTTTTTTTTTTTTTTTTTTTTTTTTTTTTTTTTTTTACTTTCCTAATGTTTTGGTCCAGGGGTTAGCAAAATGTTTCCGTAAGGGTGAGATAATAAATATTTTAGGCTTAACAGGCCATAGGCTTCCGCACAACTATTCACCTTCACTGTTGTAGAGCAAAAGGAGCTTATAGATTACACAGAAATGAAAGGATGTGACTGTGTTTCAGTAAAACTTTATTTACAAAAAAAGGTAGTCAAGCTGGATTTGGTCCACAGGTCATAGTATGCTGGCCTATGCCTTAGTCTATATACGAACAAGGATAGCCTGGATAATTATTTCAACTTCACCCTATCTGTGCCCTCCTGACCTTTAGCCCCATCTATCTTGACAGTTTTTTATCCTGTCTTGATCTGCTTTCCTCACTTTTGTTGCCAGGCTTCTAAAGACATCTGGGGAAAAAAATGTATCCGGATTAGAGCCATTTCACATTTTTATTTTTAATATCTGCTCATTTCTCTGTTTGTCACTGGTCAACACTCTTTCCCATTCCTACTCTAAACCTGCCATTAATTGTCCTAGATAATGACAAGCTGTTCTCCAAAGGGGTTGAACCAATTTACACGTCAGTAAGCAGTAACTGAGATTCTCATTGTTTCACATCCTTGCTGATGTGGCAGACTTTTGATTTTTTGCCAGTTTAGCGGTTGTGAAACAGAGCCAGTGCATTCCACAGCTTCAAGGGGATGACACTCATATTTGAGTTCATAAGGATGGTGCTCCCTGGAGTTGAGCAGTGGGTGATCCATGCAGCTATATATAGCAACGCTGGAATGAAGCTTATCTCAGTGTGATTGTAATGTAAAATTGCTTGATTATTAATGAGTTTGTTTAATGGCTACTCATACTTCTTCATTTGTGAAGCATATATATTCATGACTTTCACCCAATTTTAAAATCTTCCTGTAGTCTGTATACTAGGGCTTTGTGGGTTATATGTGTTACATATATCTACTCTCAATTTGTGGCTTGTATTTTTACTCTTTTGAGGGTGTCTTTGGATGAACAGAAGTTTCTTATTTTCATGAAGTCAATTGTATCATTTTTCTTTTATGGTAAATGCTTTTAATGTATGATTTAAGGAGTTATTCCTTGTTCTGAAGCCAGAAAAAAATTCTCCTAGATTATCTTCTAAAAGTTTGAAAATTTTACCTTTCACATTAAAGTTGTTTAACTAGCTGGAATTGATTTTTGTCTGTGTGTCATACAGCATTATTTATTGAGTAGCTCCTTTTTTGTCCTTTTAATCTCAGTCATAAATTAAGTTTCAATACATGCATTACTTTGTTTCCATTTTCTTTGAGTCAACTTAGTCCTTGTCCAAATATACATTTTTCATTCACATAGTGTATGTTCAATTTTGAATACTGCTTCTTTATTTCAGAAGTTATCTTATTTTCAATATTTCCACATTGTTTTATAACATTGTGCCTATATACCTTTTTGCAGCATTTTTGTTTATCCATTCCCTGTTATTGGTCAGTTAAGCTTTTTCCAATATATTGATACTACAGAGAATGTTATAATGGACATTTTATGTGCATATCTTTTTCTTCTGCCGAATAATATCCTAAGGATATAATCCCAAGAGTAGGAATATTGAGTAAGAGTAATGATATTTTATGGTTTTAAATACCATAAGTTAAATATTACCATACTCAATTCCAAAATCATGATTTCATTTTAACATTTTAATTTCCTGCCTCCAAGTTATTAGTAATGCAAAGGTACTTTGGTTTAGTTTCAGTAAGCATTTATTGGATTGCCCGTGAGGCTAAATAGGTTTCCTTGAGTCTGTGTATTGTGCATGTCTCTTCATGAGTGGGTCTCCCGCTCATTCTCTTTATATTGAAGTCTTGGTGCTTTACATAAAAATTTGAATGTGCTCTTTATAGGTTACAGATTTAGACTAGATACTGTATAACTTGATTTCTTTTTTAAAGTACTAACATTCTAAGCGCCTACTTAGTCTGTTTTTTTTTTTTTCATTCCATCATATTGGACAAATCACACAAGATCCTCTTCCAGCTGCATTTTGGCACAGAAGTGGCATCATCTCTCTGAAACAACATCGCTTATACCTCTGGGAACTAGAGATTGAATTACAGCTCTGCTCAAGAGTTACCCGCAAAGACTGGCTTCAAAGATGAGGGTTTGAAGTTTCTGTCTCATTCAGAGCAGTGGCAGGCATAGCAGCAGAGCACAGTGAGTCATCCTCATCCTTTCGTAGCACTCAGCTTAGCTGGCAGGTCACATCTGACAGTGCCCAGCTTTTAGATGAAGGAACATCAAGTGCTATGTTAGCTAATTACAATACACTAAGCTTGGAACCTGACTCCCAGAGTACTGAGGAGGAAATGCACACACAGCCTCTGTTTCTTCACACTGGCTATTCACCAGGGTGCAATAAACTATATAAATTTCCTTGGACTGAACCCCAAGGAAAACTAAAGCATATCCTGCTTCTTCAATCATTCATTTTAGTTAAGAATGGGACCTTTCACTTGCTTAGAAATTATGGTGGAGAGTGTTTCATAGATAACATCTGTCAGTCTTCGTTCTCCCTCTCCCCTTTCTCCTTAACACATCTAATAAGTCACTGAAGCGCGTCCATTCAGGATTCATACATTTGGATATAGCCTCTCTTCTTTAGCTCCATTGTCTTAGTTCAGGCCCTTATCATCACTCATGTAGATTACTTTAATTCCTATAAGTACATCTCTCTTCTTCCACTTTTATCTGACTTTTATCCTCTACATTAGTGAGAACATTTTCAACTACAAATACAGAAACCAAATTCAAATTATGTTTATGAAATAAACAACAAAATATAATTTACTAAATAAGAAAACTGAAGAAGAGAGTTGGTTTCAAGCATAGCTAGATACGGGTGTTCAAATGATGCCATCAGAATTCTGTCTCTCTTTCCATCCCTCAGCTCTGCTTTTTTCACCGTTGGCCTCCTTGGTCAGGTTCTGTCCACATAGTGACAGAGATAGCCAAGGAGCCACAGGCTCACATGAATAAGTCTTTTAGGTAGCAGTTCCAGAGAAAAAAGCATGATGACCACTAGCATGTATGTCATCCACCCACCCCACCCCCAAAGATTTATATTAAGCTCTTATGGGTCAGGGTTCACTCCTGGGCCAGTTTGATTAGCCAGCTTGTGCCGTGTGCCCAACCCCATGGTGGAGAGGTGGAAACCCTTGCTTACTACCCCACCAAAATTACAAGGAGCAAGGAAGGGGCAGTATTCCAAACTAAGGGTGGTAGGACCGACTGAAAACTAATAGATGTTCATTAAATATGGCCACCAGAATTATCTTTTTAAAGTAAAGTTATAATGATGTCTCTAGTTCCCTGCTCAAAAAACCTTCAAAGGCTTCCAGTTTCTCACGAGATGACGTCCAGCCTTCCTGCCTGGTACATAGGTACACCAGACTAAAGACTCATCCTACCTTCCCTGTCATCTTCCATACATTCTCTAACATATTTCAAGTTGTAAATCATCCATGCCATATAAATCGTCATTGCCTTAATATTCTTAATATATTTTAATCTTTTAAGTTTCTATAATTTATAACGTTGCACCCTCTACCATGAAAGTCTTAATTCCTCTTCTCTGAATGGCTTAAATATTACCTTCAATTTCCAGCTTCAATTTTACTTCTTCAAGTCTTTCTAGGCTCCACCAGTCAGTTGCTAATCCTTCTATTACTAGAGCATCTTGCACTGATCTTGCTTATTATCTGAATCATATTGTTTTATGGTTGTGATTATCTATCTGTTTTCTGTCCTAGACTTTGGGCACCTGGAGGACAGGAGCTGTTTCTTAATTGTCTTTTTACTCTGTACTATACCCAGTTCTGTACCTCCTAGGAAATGTCTGAATAAACACATGCTGATTGACTGAAAGCATGCATGCAATGAGATCGCAGGTTTTTGTGTTAAAAGGTTATTGAAAGCATGATGTTTCCAACCAAGTGAATCTAGTCCCTCAAAAAATAATTGGTACTAAGGGAACTCATCTTATAATGCGGCTCAACAGGGTGGCAGATGTTGGCATAGTAACTTATTTGCAATGCTGAAGACATTCTGTGGTTTGGAAACGTTTCCAAATAGTGGAGTGAAATGTTACAAAACAATCCAAGAGATTATAGGCTTGAATAATTCAGTATATTAAAACTATTTCCTTCTGGACTTGGATCCCCTGGCTACTATGCAATACTCTACATTTCGACCTGCTAATAGAGGAACTGCTGTTTTAAGACTCACACATTTTAGATAAACTAGGGTACTATATGTTCGTGAAATAATATGCTTTAAATAACATTCTGATTTCTTTCATGTTTTCCTCTCATGAATATCCACAAAATAATTGTTAGAGAACAGAAGACAACCATTTTAGCAAGGCTTGAACTATTATTATCAAGCATATTCAGAAATTTTTCACAATGTGGCCTCTTTCTCAGAGCAAGCCCCCACTGGCTCCCTCAAATCTTTATGAAAGAGGTGATTATCTCCACTAAGGCCACAAAAGTCATAGAATTCTAGGAGGCACTGTTTACATATAAAATAATTGAGCACCATGGAATTCACTGTGTTTACTAGGTTCTGGTGTATATAAGTTAAGGTTGAATTTGAGTTTTTATGCAAACAGCGACACCTAGCCCAAAAGTGCTCTATGGTTACCACCACAGTAACCAAATATAAACAAGATCTCAGGTGTACACACAGGGTGTATGCATTTTTACAAAAGACCGTATACAAGTGCTTTTGGGATTGTGATGAGATTCAAGGTTATGAGAATGCAAAGGGAAAAGATAAAGCTATGGGTTGCATAACAGCAAGTGTGGAAATTAGTTTACACTCCTTAGCAGCACCAAATAATGCTGACTCACTGTGCAGGAAATTAAAGGTCAAACCTTACACGTAGATTAAATCCAGGGAAAACTGCATTTTTCTCAGGTTAAAGTGGTCTTTGTCAACAGATGTTGTATAAGTCACATTCCCAATTGGGGCTTTTATTTAGCATATTAAATTATCCATCAAGACAGATAGATTCAGAAGTCTATGAGACCCATTTTGTGGTGCCATCTATCAGGAATGTCACAGTTAGGATGTGTTCTCTACCGACAAAATCTTTCCTTTTATTATATATATATATATATATATATATATATATATATATATAATCAAGTGGGCGTATCCTTTCAAAAGGTTTGAACATATAAGGTCTTAAGGCTGGAAAGTGCCACAGAGAACATTTCATTTTACCATTTTATTTTGCAAGTTAAAGAAGTAGTAAAGAACTATTCACTAGGTACCGTAAACTACCTGTAAAAGTACTGAGTTCCAATTATTTGGGCCAAACGGGAAACCAAGAATGGTTTGCCATTGAATCCAGTCTCCCTGCAGTGATAATGACCAAGATTATTGAACAGTTTTCAGAACTTCCTTGTTTTTCATTTAGCACTTTAAATTTTCTATAGTGTTTTTATAATCTTCAGGAATGTGGGACAAATAATCAGCAACTTGGTGGGGGATGAGACAGTCTACAGGGACCCAAAATAGATACAATATTTGAATGTCCCATATTTTAGGGGTCTGCTTTGAACTATAGATTACTGCTTTCTTTTCTTGTACTTTTTCCCTCCTCACTTCACTGGAAAGATATTTTGCCCATTTTCTTCTGCTTCATATCCTGAGTTAATCTGAAAGAAGATTCTGATCTACATTTTTGGCTCCTTAACGACTAGATTTCTTGATATAGTCTCAAGTGTTAGTTCTTTGATCTTCCACGGAAGACTGCTACTCACAGAGGGAGTTATTGTGTGTGCTGGAGTTTGGGGGAAAGTGTGCTTGGAATAACCCTACCTCTGTTCTCTGTTACTGCTCAGATCTTTATCTTTTGTCTCTTAGTATTCTGTAAGCCTGTTTCAGCTGTTGCCAGCATTACTCGCTGATAGCTTAAACACATTTAGAGAGACGTGTTGATGAATAATGGAGAGTGTCATTCATTCATCTTTCAGTTCTTTGTGATAAACAACTGATTTTCCTAATAGTTAACATGCTTGAAAAGGCTTATACTAAGATTATAATGTAGGATTAAGGGAATGCCAACTCTCTCAAACAAAATCCAGAACCTCAAAAAGATTTTTTTTACTGGAAGCAAAGTGTCCATAGAGAGGTCCATTTTGAACCAAGTGGCTCCAGATTTGTTCTCTCAAGTTTCCCCTTTCCAGTGACGCTGGTTTTTCCTGATACTATAGGTTCCTCTCACTACAACAAAGCCAGGCTAGATTTTCAGACTTTTAATAAGTACGTAGAAAGAGCAAAAGAGAAATAAATACAGAAAACATAAGATTTGTTTTCTTCCAGGGAAAGATGTGTGGATCTCTTTTAAGACCGGGAACTAGCCTTATTTCCTTAAATCTCTGACACTTAACACAGTCTTGACAGATAGTAATTGTTTTATACATCTTAAATGAATGAATACATGAGTGACTAAAATACTAAGTAATTTGGATAACAAAGTACACATGGCTATCGTGCAAGTAGATTCTATAGCTTGAAGTTTCTAAACTCCAGCTCCAAAAGACTGGACTGATTTCATAATCCCCTTGCTTTAGTTCCTTATTTTCTTGGTCTGACTGCTGCTCATGTGGAAATCACCATCTAAAACCCTAGCCTTCCAATTGTTCCCAGGACATCTGGGCCAAGTCATGACAAGGAGAGGCAGATGCCCCTCTGTTACTCAGTGAAGTTCCAGGCTCTTGTACAGATGGTTGACACCTGGGATGTCTCCATCCCCTCCAAGTCATGCTCCATGGCACAGGCAGAATTTTCTTTTAAAATACCAAAAGGAGAAGTAGAGACTAGAATGGTAGTTACCAGGGGCCGGCGGGGAGGTGAGGGGAGATGTTGGTCAAAGAGTACAAACTTCCAGTTATAAGATGAATAAGTTCTGGGGACCTAATATACAGCATAGTGACTATAGTTAGTTACATTGTATTGTATACTTGAAAGTTGATAAGAGTAGATCTTAAATGCTCCCAACACAAAAAAGAAATGGTAATTATATTACTTGATGGAGGTGTTGGCTAACACTATAATGGTAATCATTTGCAATATATTCATGTATCAAATGAATATGTCATACACCTTAAACTTACACAATGTTATATGTTAATTATATTTTAATAAAGCTGGAAAAAAGTGGGGTGATGTTTCTGATCATAGGTAGTTTGAGGTCACTGTTTTTGTGATGAGAAATATTTAGATCAGATTTTACAATACTTTCCATCAGACTATTTATATTGAGAAAATTAATTTAAATGTCATCTGTTTAATTATTGTTTGTTACCCTTAATTAAAATGTTAATTGAGCACAAAATAAAATAAGATACCAAAGGATCACACTCCATTTCTTTGTTAAAAACTCTTAAACAGCTTCAAAATCCCCCAATCATTTTCAAGGCTTACAAATCATTTTTAAATGGCTTTCCAATTTTAATATGGCTTGAAACAGTATTTTTCAAATGACAAATCAAATAATAAGCCAAATTAATTGTCCAACTAAAATGTAAATGATATCAATTTAGTGGGTTAAGATAAGCATTTTTATTACCGAGTCCAAGCTTGTACTGCTCGCCGCACAACAGGCCACTAAGTCAGGAAACAAGGTGTTGGGACAAGGAATGGAGACTATTCAGAAAGCCAGCAGACTGAGAAAATGATGGACGAGTGTCCCAAAGAACCATCTTACCTGAGTTAGAGTTCATGCCTCTTTTACACTAAAAGGGGAGGTGGTGTGGTTGGCTGTTGCAAACTTCCTGGTGCTGGCCAGACCCCCAAGGGATTGTGATAATCCTTTGCTCTTGCAGCTGTCCACGTAGGTCTAGTCACGATGTTCCTGTAAACTCTTAGCAAGACGAACGCTATTCTCTGTTCTGCATTTTTTTAAATCTCTGTGTGAATGAAAAGTGTTATACCTCTAAAGGTCAAGCCTGGGAGGCAGAGCCTTGAGGATGGGCTATCATGTTTATTTCAGGCAAACATTCTTTTACAAAGGTGCAAAGCCATTATAACTAAGCACAGGCAACAGAGCACAAAGGTTAGAGCTAAAAGAATAGATCCAATATGGAGTTAGATTTGTACTTCTCTGTTAAATTTTTAAAAATAAAATTCAGTAGGATATAATATATTAGAGTGTACTGCATGTAGTAAGGGTCAGTATTATTTCAAGAAAATTTTCAGTTATCCCTATATGATATAAAATATATACTATATTAAATATGATATATGAAAAATATCCTATCACATCATACATTAGCTCAATAAGTATTTTCTGGGAAAAAAATGAATGTTGCTGAAAGAAATCATCTCTGAGAAATAACTGTCATGGCAATAGGCATACAATAGTAGATTCTTGAAAAAGAAGCAGCATGACTAAGTCAGAGAACAACTTTTAAGGAGGAATGCCAGGGCTCTGTTATCATCAGCAGGGTGCTCTTCTCAGATATCTTTCCAAACCTGGCTATAATGCCGTGGTTGGATAATGATGCTTTGGGTCCATCAGTCTTAAGGTGAGAGTGCTTAATAAGGAGGATTCTCAGTATAATTGTGATTTCTTAGGAATAGTCCCAAGTTCAGAATCACAAGCCCTTTTCAATTCTTTGCACCCGTGTACTTCATAGTGATGTAGTAGAGGATCTACTGTTAGGTATCTTTTTCGCAGGCTCCTGTATGATGTTAGAAGATCCATTGGCCTAGTTTTTGCTCTATATTTTAGGAGACTGTGTACCATAAATTATATTGCCTGAGCCTGTTCTGAACCAAGTCATTCTATTAAGAGAAAAAGACTTTGAGAGAAAAAATAATTCGTCCCTAATTTAGATACCTTCTATAGGTCAGGAAATGACAGAATAGACAACCTGGGTTAATATATCACAGGAATTGCCAACTAACCAAACAATCTTTAAAAGCTAGTCAATGATTACTTTAAGGATTATCCTCAAAACCTTTCGAGAAAAGGGTTAATTTGAGTATATGTACCTACTAGGGAACTCAAACCATACATCAAATTCACATGCATTTGTGAAATTTTAGCTAATTACTGGCAGTAGGAAACAAAAAACAGGTTAATAAACTATCCTCCACAGAGGTCAGTGACTGTAATAGGTAATCAAAATGTAAAGATATTCATTGCAAATGACTTTTTAATTTTTCTTCAGAAGTTCACAATGTATTAATCACTCCAATTTGGAAAATCCTAACATGGAATTGAGATACAGTTCACAATCTAGTAATCGCCCCAACTGGGAAAATCTTAAACAAAAAATTGAAATGCTGGATCAAGGGAAGATAACCCTGATTTGATTTGGGAGTCCAGAGCCCCCATTCCAGCCCTCCAAAAATCAGCAATGGGACCCTGAACAGGTGCAGGCTCTTGGGCTCTCAAGTCCTCTGTCTCCAGCTGGGAAACAATGCTTTGGACTAGATGGGCCTTCCTTTCAGTCTTCATCATGCATAATTCTATGTGCACTTTATACTCCCAAGGTGCTCATTAAGGTACTGATTTGCCATGGATGATAACAATCTGACTCAAGTGACATATCTAAAGAGAGCAAATGAAACATTAACATGAGTTTTCCCTACTTAAAAAAAATAATTTTCTATGCAAGTGTTTAAGGAATTACTGACTAAAGTTTTCTCCGTTAAATATAATGTGAATAGACAAATAGATCCCCATCTTCCTACCAGGTTGCAGATTAAATCCTTAATCATCAGCTTGTATTGCTGAAAGCAGTTGGTATTAAGCAACTTTCAACTTTCCCTGAAGCAATCTTGGTTTCAAAGTCAAGATGCAGACAGCCTCTTTGTTTTGTTTGTTTGTTTTGGCTACTTGGGTCTTCATTGCTGTGCGCAGGATTTCTCTAGTTGCAGTGAGCGGGGGCTACTCTTTGTTGCGGTGCGAGGGCTTCTCATTGCAGTGGCTTCTCGTTGCAGAGCACGGGCTCTAGGTGCGCAGGCTTCAGTAGTTGTGGCACGCAGGCTTAATAGTTGTGGCTCGCGGGCTCTAGAGCGCAGGCTCAGTAGATGTGGCACACGGGCTTAGTTGCTCCGCAGCATGTGGGATCTTCCCGGACCAGGGATCGAACCCATGTCTCCTGCATTGGCAGGCAGATTTTTAACCACTGTGCCACCAGGGAAGTCCCAGACAGCCTCTTGATTTTTACATATTTGATATGTAAGCAGTAAATCTGTAGATATATATTTTTGCAATTAGGCATCACATTAATGACACTGCATTTTGCGGCAGGTAAAGAGGAGGACTGATTCCATAAATGTGGTGATATATGATAACAAGGAATAGTTGCTTAATGGTGAAACACTTTCTCCTGTATAACACTGGGAAAGGCATGTCCGAAGTGCTTTGTCATTATATGATGACTGGGGTTAAATTAGTTTGATGTTAACGTTCATACTTAAGATAAAGGTTACTGTTTAAAACACTCCCTGCTCCACACCCCAGCACCCTGGGGTTAAATGCTTAGTGGTAGGGTATTACAGGTATGACTGAGTTTTCTAAGGAAAACTTTTTACCCTTAAGAGAAAGCTAAAGATACATGCAGAAATTTTCTAGAAAAAAGATTTGATTGTTTTCATATATTCATACTAGACTATATGATATAAGGGGAGATTATTTTAAATAATACTTCATCAGATATTTACTGAGCATCTACAATATTCCAGACACTATGCTGTGGGGTTATTTATAAGGGCAAGAAAATGCAGGAAAAGGTCCACTCAGGGAGTTGGCAAAATACTAGAGAAATAATGGTTAGGTAAATGTTCTTGACTTTTAAGACCCTGGTTTGTTTTGAAGGCAGCTATTAGACCTAATGACCTTAGCGATTTGTTGCCATATGTGCTCTAAGTTACGTTTCGATGATAATTTCCTCTCTTCCGGCTCTCTTTCTTTGCTTGATTAATTACTACTTAAGGTCTTAGTAATACTCGGACTTTATTCTGGGAAACCTTCCCCAACCCTTAAGACTATTTGGGCTCTTAAAGCGCCCAATGCCTTTTAACCATAGAACTTACCACACCCACACTAGGGTGTCTATGAATCTGTGAGATCCACTTGGATATTACACAGCTGTGTTTTGCTAGCACTGTGTCCCCAGACACTAGTACAGCACATGGCTTAAAGTTGGTGTATTCAATGAATAATTATTCATTACATGAATGAACATTTATCATGATCCTGGGGAAGGGGGATAGTGATGTAAGAAACCATTCCTTTTGTATACTAGGCACATAACAGATTTTTTAAAAAATTATTATGAAGACAGTACACACTGAATTCAGAAGCCTGAAGTTTGCTCCAAGAAAGCTGTGAGCAGCAAACTATGGAACAATTTAGAACCTCCCAGGTAGCATCAGAAGTGTGTGGAGATTTGCTTAACATAACAATGTGGAGTAGGTCCCCTTGAGTAACAGGACTATAAAAAGGAGCTGCTTCCATTTTTAGATACCTCGCTTGAGTCCAACGAGCTGTCAGGTGCATGCTGCCTCTTGCTTTGCAGCCTGGGATAGAGTTACACCCTCTGCATTGCATTTCATTCCCTCGATTATTTACATAATCCCTCTGGCTGTGCCTATCAATTTACAGACCGAAAGGAATCCCGTCATAAGCGCACTAAGTTATATACTTGGCTGCATCTTACAAATGTGTTTTACCTGGATTATATTTGGCAGGGCAAACCCCTGAGTGATGATAATTTCATTGTATTTAACATAAAGTCTCCCTCGAGGTGGTGGGTGGGAATACCTGAGGTATAGGGAAACCAAACCCGTTAAGCATAATCACTCCAGATAGCTTGTCTTCTTTCCACAACTTGTGACTTTAGAAATAGATTACACAGTGTCTTTAAAGCTGTATTGTAATGAAAAAGTTCCTGTAGCAGCCCCCTTTGAAAACTTCATGCTTATACCAAGCTATGATCGTTTGTGAAATATTAACTTTGAGAGGAAAGATGATTCATTCTTTCCCCAAATAATGGAGTTTGTTAGATCCCTAAATATTTTGAAGGGTAAGATAGACCGCCAGGCTAACATTTTTAAATATATAAAATGAAAATACATAGATATTACCAGAAGTAAATTGAGAAAGAATCTGTTTTATGACTAGAGGGATGGAGAGTAAATCTTAGCTGCAAACAATAAAACAATTATGATGATGCCAGTAGTTTATTTATGTGTTTACAAATTTATAGACTAATAAAATGAGACAGTACTAAAGCATTAGAATGTCTCAAAGCGCCAAGAGAACTGAATACCATTTCACTGGTGTACTTCAGATGAATTTTCTGATACCAAGATGAAGGAAAGTAAGAAAGGTATCTGAGTACATCAGTGTGGTTTAATACATCAGTGTTGTCCTACAAAAGATTCACTTCACAAACAGAAGCACTGAAGCAGACTTCACAAAGATTTTGTTGAGCACTTTGAAATATTCAGTTTCCCAGTTGTAGGAGAATATTCCTAGAAACAGAAATGGTTAAGTCTGATCAGAGAGCCATTATCTCCAATAGGATCACCAAAGTCAAGAAATATTTAATAAAAGTATACATTACTCATAATATTCTCATTTAGTTTTTGTGGTATTAAAATATAAAAAATCCACACTGTCATTAATTCCTTCAATTAAAGTCCTGGAAAAGTTCTGTTTCAAAAATTATCCAAGTCATCCTTAAAGACAAATGCAAGAGGAACCTGATAGTCATACATACACAGAGTCTTGGGCAAGTGGATTTCAGCTGGGAGTCAGGGCACATGCTTTCTTGTCTCTTGGTTCTACCTCTGGCTATGTGACTTTGGACGACTGTGTCTTGCCTTTCACTATGCCAGTGGTTAAAACTCAGAATTGCCTGGAGGATTTGTTAAAACACAAGTTGGAGTTTCTAACTTAGTAGGTTGGCGTGAGACCCAAGAATTTGTATTTCCTACCAAGTCCCCAGGTATTTCTTATGCTTCTGGCATGGGACAGGCTTTGAGGACCACTGCAATCAATACACATATCTCCCAATCTAATCTGTTTCTCTTTACTTAGGAGGGAAGCACGTGTTAACCATGAAATGCAGGATGGCAGAACATGTTATGGTCTTTACATGACACTGCAGGAGTGGTGTACTTTACTGGGCATCGAGGCAGGAAAGGAGGGAGGAAGAAGCACACATTTGTACCCAGTTCCCAATATTTTCAGTCTCTCGATTTCATCAACAAGGAGACAAGCCTAGCATTTGCAAGCAAAGAACCCAGAGTAGTTTAGGGGAAAAATAAACAATGTTCCCAAAAATTCCAAGTACATTCTCCAGCTCTCCATCTTTGCCCTTGCTCATACTATATCCTGGGGCTCAAAAATCCCAAATGATACATAAATGTAAAGGGGTAAAGCTGACCAGCAGTCATCCTGCTGGCAGAAATATGTAGATCTTTCCTTACATACAAGGTGACAACTCATAACAGATTTATGTTCAGAAAAGAACACGGTTGGGTGTATTTTTTAAGTAAAGATCATGAAGAATTATTATGCTTTAACTAGAATATTTTTTACACCTAAACAGAAGTAGACATGTTCTTTGTGATGCATATGAATAAATGTTCACATTTATATGGCTAAATATGGCATTATGCATTGATGAAAAACATTTTCCAGTAGGCACACCAAAATATGAAAAAGATTTAGTTAACTCAGATTTGCAAAGAATATCAAGATGGAATTTCCTTTTATATGCTGGAACTCAAAAAGTCCATTTAACTACTGATGTTAAAATAAAATATGTGAAACAGTGTGTTTTTCTATACCCTAACTGCTGTATTACTTATTATAAGCAGCATTACAGACAATAAAATGTTAGTATAAAAATTGTCAGGTGTATTAACAAACTATCTGCAATGGGATTTGTCTTGTAAAAGCTGTTTTCCTTTAGAAATAAGGCTGCATGCTTTTCTTATTTGCACATTATTCTCTGCATAGAACACTGCTTTATCACTGCAATTCATTGCCTCTCCATGGAGTTACTAGACAGTGCAGCATATTTATAGTGACATGAATTACATTGCTGAAATAAATATTACAATGCTTCTCTATTCAGAGGACATCATGAACAGGAACATAACACGACATTTGCTTTCTCTCAGGGAAATTACATGAGCCCTCTGTGTAATTTTCAACGGAAGGGAGAACAATTTGTGAACGTAGAACCAGTTTGTGTCTTGTACCCATAAAAGTCATTCAAGTTCATCACAAGTCAAGTCCAGATACAAAGTTGTTTATACAACTGAATAGATTTTGCAAAATGAAAAGATTCAGTAAAGGAAGACTTAAAATCTTAATGGTTAATTGCTCCCAATATTTTGGACACTTTTTCACTGACTGGTTTTGGGTAGTAAATTCATATAGAACAATGAAGTCTTGCTGTGTGATTTTTTTTTCAGTATGTAATTTTAAAACACCATAACCACTTTTGAGGAAAATGATTTTATGCAATCATCTATTATAAAATTTCGGTCTTTTTCATCTTATCAAAGTGTCAAACACAAGGATGTTACTTCCGGATACTTTTAGAAAACTGAAATATAGATATTTTCAATAAATAGAATTATAAAAATTGAAAATATTTAATTTCTAAAACGTTTATTAGGTGTGCAGATTTAACATATATTTTTACAATGGAATTAATGAAAACTTCCAAGCTCAGTTAAGCAAAACCACATAAAAAATCTGAATGATATTTATCCATTTACTTGGAGAGGGGAAGATTATTACATTCAAATTTGCTTTCCTATAGAGAACATATATTCAAGAGTTTCATATCATTAGTTGAAGGTGACTAAGGTGGTACAAAATAATTAGAATAGAACACATCCTCAAGGATCTTTTCCCCACCAGAATAATAAAACATATCTCTAAAAAGTGGACGTTCTCCAGAACATATAAGAAGGATGTAAAAGTAGAAAAAAATCGTGCAATAAAACTTTGCAATAAACATTAATTTTTTAAATGCTTGGTAGCTCTTTGCAATTCTTGCATTGTCCCAGGGACTAGGAATGTGAGTAGTTGAGTGTGAATATTGAGAATTTTGTTCATAATTTCATTTTCCAAGTTGCAACTTAAAAAAAAATAGTAATATAAAGCATCAAACATATTCTCCAAATTTCTTCTTCTATGCTGAAAGGGTAAGAAATAAATTGAGTTTTCCCCTTCCTTCCTCGAAAGTAAACAGTACAAAGTTCAATTAAGTTAGAAGATGCATAGGAGGAGATGCTTTGTTTTAATTGAGGCAACATTTGAGTTAACTTTTAGACAGAAAATTATGAATGTGACTATTACAGATATAAAAGTCATTTTATGAAAAAAGATGACAATCCACAGAGTAAGTTAATAAGCAAGTATAGGAAATTAATATTCAACCAAGTAGACATTTATTACTCTGCAAAATCTTTTATATAAACCTATGTATTTTGTTAAAATATTACTTTTTGGAATTTGATTAATAATTTACTTCTATATTTGAACATCATTTTAAAAAAATTGTTAAATTTTCTGGTGCCATCCCTTAAAAAATTCCAAAGCACATCTGATGATTAGTAAAGACTTAGTATGAAAAATAAAGGAGAAAAACAAAACTAAAGTAATGAATTCTCTATTTTTTACATGTTGGATCAATATTTTGGATATATTGGGTTATACAAAATATAATACTGAAAATTTTTAAATATACTTGTTTTAATATTTTTTAATGTGGCTACTAGACAATTTTAAATGACAAATATAGCTTGCATATATTTTCAGTGGAACAGCCCTGATCTACACTGTAAATAGAAGTTAAAACTTACATTTTGCACTTTAGGAAATTTGTGGCCATTGTTACCACATGTATTTTAGAGAGTATTCATTCTGTATAGCCACAGCTAATCTAACCACATATGACATAACTTTCCCCTTGGTTGTGAGACCATTTCAGTTGTTAGTAAATGTTCACAGCCCATATTAGATTGATATTTTAGTGAAAATCTGAGTTTTTAAATTAAAGCATGTTTGCTGAGTCACAGTGTACAGTTATAAACGTTGTTTACAACACAAGGGTTCCTAAGTAAACCCAACCTGTACCCCACTCACCAAGTCATCGTCCTGGCAAGGGCATTCATTTGTCTGGAGGAGGAGGTTCTTTTTCCCTAGTTAGCACAAAAGCAGCACGTGGGCTAGCCAACGCTGCATGTTTGCATCAAGATGTAATATTGCAATATTATGAAAAGCACTCTCAGAACATTATTTTCTGCTCCAATCATCCAGATAGAGTGCATTGATATTTCTACATGATATGCAGTAAAAATTCTGATATCACCTTTCATTTGCCAAAGGTTTTATTATTCTCCCAGCTTTCACACATATTTTATCAGTATTCTCATAGTAATACTAGGAGATAAGTAAAGCAGGTATTGTCCTCATTTTACAACTGAGAAAATGGAATTGAATTTCCTCCTTGGATCGGAATAGAACACAGAATTACCACATTTTCCCTTTGCAAATAAAATTACAACTCATAACTTGTGAGGCAGCCCTATAGGCATATACATTGCAACTAAAAGCTAATGTAACATTTATAGGCTAAAAACAGATTATAATAAAAGGAAATAATTCAACCATATTTTGGGCTTCTAAAATTCAATCAAAATTTTGTTTTCTAATAAAAATATTTAATCATGTTTTGTTATTTAATTTATATGTTTTAAAAGAGTGAAAAAAGTAGTGGCTAGGTAGTGTTCCCCAAATCTAATTTATTTATTAGAATTTTTGTTCTCACAACTTATCTAAGTGAGCCTACAGAAAAAAAGTTCTCCCTTGAAAATATTCCTGAAAATAACAGCTACTTTGAGAAACAACTTTGCATTAGAGTCAATTAAAATCTATTTTTAGTTAATAATAAACACTGTTTTCACTCTATATACTTTACTTAAACTAAGGAAAAAACAACTTAGCTAGTGCTTTTATGAATCAAGAGGGCTCTGAGGAGAATATCTTTAAGATAATTCCTTAATATCCCTTTTGGAAGAGTATTAGTAGTTTCTTATTCAATGTAGATTTCTTAAGTAGCTGACATTTATTTTGTTTCCTACCACCTGATCTTGGTACCTTAAAATCTGTTTTTCATTTGTTTTACATTTATTCATGTTCTAATGGCTCTTGGTGATTTTCAACTAGAATTTTCTTAAGGAGTGAAATTTAAGATCTTTCTACATTTACAATGAATATTGTTTGTCCCTATGTGTTTTTTAAGAAAAACCCTCTATTTGTTAAACATTAATGACTCATTCATATTGATTATATTCTTAACAGTTACTAATTTCCAGTCATTGGATTGGAGCCTTAGAGTTCACTTGATTATAGTAATTGGCATGTATATTTAATTATATCAAATAGTATGCCTTTCTTTTGATGTTTTTATAAATAGCACATTTGTTCATTGAAATTCAGACCAGGCCTAAACCACATAGATTTTGAAGAATGGAGTGTCTTACCTTTACAATAAAAGTTGGCTTCATAACCTATACTCAAAAGCAAAGTTTCATCTTGGGGTATCAAACCACACCACAACTGCCAGATTATCAAGGAATTGGAGGTAATAGATTCACAACGTTTTATATTTGTTTCAATCTCATTTTTATCAAACCGCTATTGTCATCAAAAGAGATTATTTAGGCACATGCTTCATCCATACTGATTTGAAGGGGGATTTAATGAAACATGACAAAAAGGGAATTTATTTTAAAAGTAAAAACATGAATTCACCCCAGACTATCACACATACTACTCATTCTGTAAATCATGTAATGGACATTGTCATTTTGACATGTAGAACATTTCTCTTCTTCCATCACCTTTGAATTAATTGGATTGTAAGGGGTAGGGCAAGGGAAAGAGGGATGGAATTTGGAAAGTGCAATGGCTCCCATTGCTATTTGTACCATTGGAACATTTTGAAGTCAGGTAGATATTAACCTAATAAGGGAAGCCCCACTGGCTTTCTGTCTCCTCCAGACAAAAAAAAAAACATAATTGTGTCTGTGCCTCTCTTTTCAATTGTTCTACTATAACACAGATTGAGAAGTAATACAGATTCTAATTAACTCAAATTAGACTAATGAGAGAGATGATAAGTACTACAACATGAAGATTAAGAAATTAATCCTAATTTCCAACCTCAAAGATTTTGGGTACAAAGGAAATAAATGTTAAAGGAACAAATTGGGCACTAACTGCTTCACAGGTATTGGAAGTTAGTGCTAACCAGTTAGTGGCTTTAACCCATTTGGATGCAATCTCCTGAATTTCTACAAAAAAAGAATTTCAGCACCTAAAGGACAATAGCCTAAGTTTCAAAGTGATATTAAGTCTTTTCTTGCACTTCTTGCACTTGATTCTGCATTTATCATTAGCTTGGGGCTGAGAAGGGTGGAAGTGGTTGGGATAGGAAAATATTTTATCAATTAAAAAATAATTTATTGATTTAAAAACTTGCTTAGCAGGTTTTTTCAAAGTTTAGAAAATTTATAAAGACTAAGTATTACAACAGTATTAAAGACATTTTAAAAGATGTATAATGAGAACTTTTATTCTAATTCTGTTTGAGAAAGCCATTTATTATAGATGTGCATTAATAAAATTCCTTATTAAAAATGTGCACAGCATTCTATTTTTCCATAATTTGCAACTCATTAAAAATTTTACTTTTATACTGATGCTTCTAATGTTCAGTCATTTCTCTAAGTTTTTAGTGTGAAAATAAGCTTGTAGAGAAAAGGTAATCTTTTTTACTATTGCAGGATTTTCTTGCAGCAGTCCATAATTATAAATTATGGATTTATAATATTGTAAATTCATATTATATGATAAATTTATTTGTAAGTATGTTTTTAATTCTAATCCTTTTTACATATAGGACTTAAGATAAAAAATGAAATAAATAGCCATTAGACTAATAAAATGTAGAGCAATTTGCCTAAAATTTAAAAAATCAAAACCACGTAAAGGAAGAAAACAAAAATGTAGGCTGTTTGGATCATCCCAGAGGACTTCCAATCAAATATCAAACCAAACTTAGAGTTTTCTGCAAACCAAAGTAAAAAGGGAGATAAAGTAGGCTCCATGAGTCTCTTATTAAAAAAGATGGAATCACATTAATTCCTCAAAAATTCTTTGAAGTCTTTAAAATAGGAACTCACGTTGTGGCTCTCCAAGTAATAATCTCCTTAACAAGTTTGCAACATGCCAAGTGGTACATTACAACAAAATCAAGTCACAGACACAGGTGGCATAAACAAATTTATTACCAAGAAGGTACAAAAACATTCAAACAACGTGTTCTTTAAACTAGGTGAAATTTTAGCTCTCTGTCCTTCAGTCATTGACCTTTCATGAAAGGTTCTTTGGAGGCCCATGTGACAGTAGTCTTGAGGATCAGCTAGTCATCTGGTTAAAATTAGGTGAGTCCTTTATTTTGCTTTGGGGCCCTGGGAAAGAACAGGAGTCCTAGGACTAGGGCATGCTTTGAAGGATAGTGCGCGCTGGCTCACCAAGTTCTCAAATCACCTTTACAATGGGGGAAAAGTATCTCAAGTATCTCTTCTGTTCTATCGCAGTTGGGGATGTCATAATTAGAAGTCATTGTTATTGGAAGATACACAACACTGGTTAGAGTCTTTCAAATGCTATCTAATTATCCTAACTAGAATACTTTCAACGTTAATAATCCATTCTAGCATGTAGATTATAGTTAAATTATACCCACTTTATTACACTATCTATGCCTAGATATTTGAAATGAATTGTAGGCAACATAACAAGAGTCGTTACAATCTACTCAGGAGAGGACTCGTGGTTTTCCTAAGATGTCTATATCAGCTCTTTCCCTTGAAGATCTGCTAATACAAACCTTCTTCTTTATTAATATGCACAAAATATTTAATTTGTAATAATAAATACATTCTTCTTTTCAGTACTTTATGCATAGTGTTTTATGTTTCAAATTATTCCCCATATATCATTTAATTTATGCACTGGAACCTTGTAAATTGAAACAAAATAGGACCATTTTCTTCATTACACCAAAGAAAGCAGAAGGGCTCACCTTGGTAAAGTGATGTACTCAGAACCACACAGCAAATCTTGGCAGAGCTGGCATTTCTTATCTAGTGGTTTTCCATTGTGTAATTTTTCTTAGTGATCTTTTGTAATGTTCCTCCTGCTGTTTTTCCAGAAAAGTCTACAAGAAGAATGCATTTATATTCTTTTACCTGATTTCACTTTCTCTAATTATTCAGGAAAATGATTTTAAGCATTCTCTTTGGCTGGGTAAGAGTATGCTTTTAAGTTCTCTGATGATTCTTGAAAAAAAAAAAAACCACCAACTTCTTCAATACGGAATTAACTGTAAATTGAACTCTGTTCTTATTTAGCAAAGTTCAAATGGTAGTCTGTGCTTCACAAAAATTACAAAATATTTACCACATAAATCTAATTTAAAATATAAATGGAAATTTTTGTCCACTTATTTTGTACAGAGGAGTTGGAAAATTGGAGTATTTCAGACTAAATTCTTAAACTTATTTTGGCTCTCTGGCTTATAATTAAAGTGATCTCATCTTATAATTCACTTCTTCTCCACTATCAATATTGTCTTCAAAATGGAATTAACTCCTTCTAAGGAAATAACATTGCTTCATGAAAAGAGCACTAAATGTGAATCAGACAGAATGAGTTTGCTTTGTCCCATTTCTGCCAATTATTTGCTAAGTGACGTTGCCTAGTTCCCATAACTACATTAAACCTGGATTGAAACATCTGAAGAGAAGCAGTGATATGAATAAGAACCTCTAAGGGTTTTATGAAATTACAAAATAAGGGCAAAATATGTCAGGGTTTTTTGTTTTCCTGGCAGACTCTTACTTCTCTTCATACTTCACCTCAGGCATCACCTCCTTGGAGCATCCAGCCCTTGTATATACCCTCTTATCTCACCTCATTGGATATACTCTCCTTTGCTTATCTCTGTCATTGCATTTACTCTATGTAGTATCTGCCTAATTCTGTGCCTCTCCTAGACAGGTAGTCTCTGGAAAGTAAGGACAACATTTCATCAGTCTTTTTATTTTAGCTCTAATCCAAGAGCAGTACCAAATAGAGTAGATTCTTTAAAAAAAAAAAAAAAAAAAAAGTTAAGTGAATGAATAGATGAATAAATGAATGGAATGCAATGCAATGGAAGAATATTTACCCATCTATCTCGCAAGGTTGTTGTGAAGATCAAAACTGGTAATGAGTGATAAGTTAAACTTTTAAAACTTACGTGTCATGTACAGTTTCCCTCAGCTTGCATAGCTTTAATAAATGATTGGGAAGTTGAATTAAACAAAACTAAAACTTTTAAAAAATTTACCATGGATTTGTGTCTAACCCTATGCAGTTTGTAAATGGTGACCTTGTGCAGATTAAATCTAAAGGCCCTTGAGTGGAGTTGTCTATCCTATATCCGCCCTCCTTGGCATGGCCCTGGCTGAGGTTGAGAACTACGGGTGTCTCAGACTGCCAAAACATAAGGAGATATGACAGGTAACCAAACGGGAGACCGCTGGCTGCCTTGGGCTCGCTGAGATTTATGTCTAACAAGGCAGACTTGTCACTGGGCCCTTTGGAGGGGAAATAAAGTGATGAACTAATGCTAGGCATAGGAGGCGCCAGGCCCTGACAGGCTAAGGTGTGACCTGCTGAATCCTAACCATCCCAGACATCTTTAGAAGAACAAGTGAGCTGGGAGATGGCCAGGGGCAAGCAAGGTTGCAGGGGAAAGGAGGTGTGTACAGAGCCCACAGAGAGTAGAAAAAGAAAGGGCAAGTGAGATTACTGGTCATCTGGTGTCTTTGATCCCACGAAAAGCAAACTTCAAGCACAACAGCAAACACAACCTTTGAGCATTACTGTCTTCAAAGAGTATTTACCAAGTGCTCTCTGGCTTGATCTCCCAGGCTTGGTTAAATATGCATTTTCTCAATGTTGTGTTTCTGACTTTCTTTTCTTTCCCTTTTTGTTATTGTTGTTATTATTTCTATTTTTTTTTAAATTTCTTTTAACACCTCATTTGCTTTAACACTATGACTGACACTGAGGAGAGGAGGAAATAAAAGAAGAGTGAGAAAGAGGAGAAAATTCCACAGAGAGCATTTTTTAAAAAGCCTTTACAATAGAAAAAAAAATGGAATTTAACATTTATAATTATATTATTAAATATATTATTAAATATAATATATGATTCCTTGATCATATTATTAAATATATTATGTACATATGATTCTATAAATGTTATTCTTCATTTAAAATCACTAATATTTCAAAATTAGCAGGCAATACATTCAACTCATACCATTTTTATAAGCTACCTTTCCTTAAAATAGGAAACAAGATCAACAGTGATATTAAAATACATTTTATTTGGTGGCTAGAAGTGTACAAACTTTACAAAGCATTTAAATATATCATTGTACTTTATTAAGGGGAAATGGGAAAAATGGGAAGTTATAAATGAGGTAAAAGTTTTTGTATGCCTTTATGTGTGGCCATTTCATTACATTTTATCACAGTTCTTTGTTTATATGACAGTGTACCAACCAAATCCAGGATCTAGGGAAATGGTAACTATGTTTTGTTCATCCTTGAATTTTCAGCACTTAGCAAAATGCTTGGAGCATAATAGGTTCTTAAAGATATTTAATAAGTAAAAAATGAAAGAACTAAGACCTCACATAATATATCATACTGTTTTAACAATATAATTTTTAAATAATAGCAATTTTTTAACATACAACGTACCTCTCATTTTTCACACATTGAAATGTGTCATAGAAGTATAAAATATATGAAAAGATAAATTTTCTAATGGGTTCATCACTGGGTTCCAATGAATATTTAACTGATCACATTATATTTTCAACTCTATGAGAATTAGAAAGTAACAAAAGAAGATATTTATTATGTGAACATTCTCCACTAAATCGAAGAGTAGAAAGCACCCTATTTGAAATACATAATGTACTTTTGTTTTATTTGGTATTTAGAGTATATGGAGCAGTAAGAAGAGGACACATTTTTCCTTTTTGAAACACACAATGTTCTAGATCCTTTAGACTTTTAATAGAAGTGGTTTAATTTGACTTATAATGTTTCAGAATGTAATATATGTAACAAATGTAAATTTTCACTCCTTTTGTTTTCTACATTTTATTTGTACATTAAAAATCTCATTAATAGTTAGATCAACTAATACAGCACACACCCAGAGAATCCAATTCATCACTTCTGAAGGACAGACATAGTTTTCACCACAAAGATAAGGAAACGACAGCAAGGATTCACTTGTGTCCAGGCGGTACCTGCTCAATCTCAACAACCTTAGCTGCACACAACACAGAAAGAAAAGCCATCTCTCCTCCCTCCCCCAGACCTTGAGAAACCACTGCAACTAGTACATATCAGGAGCATCAAGTCAGTCATGAGCATCAGTCACCGAAGCAGCAACAGATCATTGGAGATGACTTGTTTTCCACACTAAGAGGGTGTGGCAGTAACAGCAAAAAAATGCAGCAGATATTTAAAACAGTCGTGGCTGGATGTGACATGGTGTTCCATGTGGTTCTCAAATCTTCCAGACTTGAGGGATTTTTAAAAATATAGACTTCTAACCTCCAGCTCCAGAGATTCTGATTCATTATGCTTGGTATGGACCTCACGCTGTGGGAGTCTGTTGACCATCAGATTGGAGAACATCTAATCTAGTCCGGGCCACTTAACAGATCAGAAACTCCAGGCCCAGAAATGAGAAGGCCCTGAGACCACATAAGACATGAACGCTAGAGCAAGAACCGCATACTGGATCTCAGTGGTTCCATTTTCATGATGCCACACCCTTGACTTGAGTGGGAGAACTAGGGTTAGAGATTTTGAAAACCAATGTCTGTGAGTTACACACATCTCTTCCTCATATGGGATTTACACTATTAATTAGATGGAAACTTTTATTTCCAGTCTAGCAAAGGTAATATTCAATCCCAGATATTTTCCAAAGTATTTTAATTTCTGAACCTACAAATTAACAAAGGTAGTCCAGGTTAAATGCCTTTAAAAATAACAATAACAAAATGTTGCTTATGCTATCTATTTTCCCCATTGAAAACAGTGCTATCACTTTTTCTGATTATGTAAATAGTGCATAACCTTTGTAAAACTTTAAAGAATACCATAAATTATAGGGAAAAATGAAAATATCCTCTGAGATCCTGCTACCCTCATGTATCCATTTGCGTCATTTTGGTTAAATTCATTTATTCATCTTCATGCAATCACAGATATTTATTCTGTATATAAAATGGCATAAATGGGACAATATAATACATGCTGGGTCAGTTGTTTTTATGAACTGACATCTCCTCTCCCTCTACTCCATTCTCCCCTCCCCACCTCATCTCCTCTTCACCAACTATATAGTCAAAAATTACAGGGCTTCCCTGGTGGCACGGTGGTTGAGAGTCCGCCTGCCGATGCAGGAGACACAGGTTCGTGCCCCGGTCCGGGAAGATCCCACATGCCGCAGAGCGGCTGGGCCCGTGAGCCATGGCCATTGAGCCTGCGCGTCCGGAGCCTGTGCTCCGCAACAGGAGAGGCCACAGCAGTGAGAGGCCCGCGTACCGCAAAAAAAAAAAATTACCTACCTCCTGGTGTAGATGATTTCTATACCTTTCTATACCTTTCCCCATGTATATGGAATCATACATGCATATATGCAAAAACATACGGCACATATAAAACACATTTTGCCACCTTGTTTTACGTAATTGGAATGGTGCATATATTTCTCTGAATTTTGTTTTTGTCCCTTAGCTGTATATCATGGACATATTTCTAGGGAAATATATATAGATCTAATTCATTCCTTTTAATGGCTAAATAATATTGTATGAAACTATCACAACATATTAAATTAGTCCTCAATTGTTTCTGAAGCTGTAAAATATATCTTTGTTACTGTTCTGTATGCACTAGGACTTTTATTTCTATGGGCTAGAATACAAGGAGTGCGATTGCTGAATAAAAGGATATGCAGATTATTAATTTTAATATAGAGTACCAGAATGCTTTCCTAAACGGCCGTCACTATTTATACTTCCACCAGTAATGTATGAGAGTTCTCTTCCTCACTTGTTACCACTCCAGTGTTTGCCGGTCTGAGGGTGTGACGTGATAGCTTACTGTTAAATTTATTTACATTCTCTCAGTGAAGTAGAGTATCTTTTTTATATTATTAGCCATTCATACTTCCTCTTTTGTGAAATGCCCTCCCACTCTCTTTTTTTAGTCCAGGATCAAAAATACTGTGCAAAATCTCAGAGATCAACATGGCAACACCATGAAAAATTAAAGCCCTCTCTCTGTGTGAATGCCTTTTGTGGAAAAAACACATACAAGCACACATGCAAAATAGTGGTTTACACACAAAATGCTATTCTCTGAAATCATTTCAGGCTGATTAACAAAAAGATAAAATAATTATTTTCCTGGAGTAAAACTAATGAAGCTATACATCCCCATGTTTCATTATTTGGGTTTGTTTTGTTTTGTTTTTTGTGGTACGCGGGCCTCTCACTGTTGTGGCCTCTCCCGTTATGGAGCACAGGCTCCGGACACGCAGGCTTAGCGGCCATGGCTCACGGGCCCAGCTGCTCTGTGGCACGTGGGATCTTCCCGGACCAGGGCACGAACCCGTGTCCCCTGCATCGGCAGGCGGACTCTCATCCACTGCGCCACCAGGGAAGCCCATTATTTGGTTTTAAATACAATTTTTGGAACAGTTTTCTTGAGATAAAATTTACATACCATAAAATCGATCCATCCTTTTCAAGTTTATGATTCAGTGGGTTTTGGTATATTCATCACCACTATCTAATATGAGAAGATTTTCATCATTCCAAAACGAAACCCCATACTCATTAGCCGTCACTCCTAATTCCTTCTGCCCCCAGGCCCTGGCAAACACTATTCTATTTCCTATCTCTAAAGATTTTCCGATTGTGGACATTTCACACTAGCAAGATCGTGCAGTATGTTGCCTTTTTGGTCTGGCTTCTTTCACATAATGATTTCAAGGTTCATTCATGTTGTAGCATGCATAAATACTCCATTCCTTTTTTATTACTCAATAATATTCCATTGTAGGTTATACCAAATTTTATGTATCCATTCATTAGTTGGTGGACATTTGGGTTAGCCTGTTCTGGGTTCAAATCCAGGTTTTGACAGTCATTTCCTTTGTGACCATGGAAAGAGAAACAAAGCTTAACTTCAGTTTCCTTAGCCCCAGTACCCTGGATTCTAGTATATTCTGGACAGGGTTGTTGTGAAGACTAGGTAAAACAATGGATCTGAGACAGAGTACCTGATGATTATCAGGGAATCAGAAACCACAGTACTTATTTTAACAAAGAGACTCGAAAATGGAGAGTGACTAAAAAAGGTAAAAAGAGGAACATTGAGGAAACAGAGAAATTAACTACAGGAAGCAGTTACACCTGTAGGGCTGGGAGAAAACAGGAAATTGTTGGAGTGGGTTATCCAAGCCCTGGGAGGAGGGTCTACAGAGCTGAGATCTAGCCGGCTGGGGAGAGAGTTTGGCTTGTCTTGTGCTCTTAAGGGGCTGTTTCTGCTGCTGCCATGGAAAAAGGCTATTGGCAGGAAGATGTTGAAGAAGAGTAAGGAAATAGCATGAGCTTGTCTTTCCTCCTTCATTCTGCCTTCCATTTTCCCTCTAGTGCCTCCTACTTGTCGTCTAGAAAGACTCAATCTGGCCAAGGGGAAGTGCAGATTGCAGTCTCAGCTGAGTACAGAGCAAAGAGTCTGGAGTTGAAAAGAAATAGCTTAATGAACTGGCATCGTTCACTCGTTGACTACTCTGTATTATACCCATTTTTGAATTTCCAAAAAAGCAAAAACTATGCTTTTGCCTAGAAAGATAGTCCTTTGCTCTCCCCTCTTTCTGGAAAAAGGTAGACACAGAATCCCAACTGGGGTGTTCATCTCTGGAAAGAGTCATGGTATCCATCGCTGAGTGATGTTAATTACTCCTCAAATTCTGTAACAGTCTCACCTGGAGACTAATCTGCAGTCTAAATTGTAGTAGAACCACCACCCAATAAATCTTATATAAAATAATAAGAGAAAGAGAAAAGATAAAAATAAATGAATGAGTATATAATAATACAAATATGAATACACATAACAAGCGAGGAAGAAACCATGCGTACCTTCTATAGTCCTTATTTATAAAACTAATCATGAGTTGATGGTTAATATTTGTCACTTTCTTTTTTCATGTTCCGTTTGAACGACTGGGTTTCTTTACCAGTGGGCTTATCTCAGTTTTTATTTCTGAAGGCTCTGAATCCTCAGTAACCTGCCTTTTTATGGTTGCTGTAGTTTTCTATTAACTTCTATTATTGGACATGAAAGTATTAATAGGTGCTCAGAGAATCCTGTCAGTGTGCTCCCTACTTCCCTTCCTGTTTAGAAGCTACTCAAGTCCCTTTGATCATCGACACCAACTTCCCCAGCCTGTGCAGCTACCTCTTTTTCTGAGTGTTAGTTCAGTGCCGTAAGGAGCCCGAAGTGACCAGGCAATAGTTTCAGCTTCCAGTTTAATGAAACTTCTGGTGTCCATTAGAGCCTAAATTGTGTTAGAGCCACCTTCCTCAGGATCTAACCATCTGGAAACAGCTCAAGTTGTTTTCCTCCGTCATAAGAAAATCTCTTGGATCAAAGCAGAAGAGACACCAGAGCAGGAGTCGGTATCAAAGAAGTATATCAAAATACAAGTGAAGGCCTCAAGCCACCTTCTCATGTGCATCAAGTATCCACTTGATGATTAATTACTTGCCCAAACTCCTGGCTTGGTGAACCATGTAATACCTAGTTCATGAGGGGCAGTTCAGGTTGGATGGTCATTTTCGTGTCCTGTGAGTGAAAATATGTCACCTGTCATATCAGTGAACAAAGGACATTGCAGTCATCAAGCCCTCAGCCGCTACAGCCACCCCCGATGGTGCACCCTAAGGAGACTCAGGATGGGAAAACACAGGATACTGGCCCCAGATAGCTGAGGTGCGCATCAAATGAATGATTTCAGTGAGCCCAGACTTTTGCATCTTCCCATACATAGAAAAGCGCTAAATTCATTACCTTGAGATGTCTATTTTTCTAATTAATCAACAGTAATCTTTTGAAGCTCTGACTACCTAGTCTTTGTTGCAAAAACTCCTCTGTATCCCGGCTCCTCCCTTACCTCGTCTGAGCCATCCCTCAGAGCTATATGAGAGACTGCGTCCCCGACTGAAGTCCTCAGTTTTGTCCACCAAATAAAACATAACTCTCAACTTTTAGGTTGTGCATTATTTTTTTTTTCAGTCGACAGTCCCATGGTCAGGATTTCAGTCTCTATAAGGGTCAAAAGCACTCCAAGGGCTTCCCTGGTGGCGCAGTGGTTGGGAGTCCGCCTGCCGATGCAGGGGACATGGGTTCGTACCCGGGAAGATCCCACGTGCCGCGGAGCGGCTGGGCCCGTGAGCCATGGCCGCTGAGCCTGCGCGTCCGGAGCCTGTGCTCCGCAACGGGAGAGGCCACAACAGTGAGAGGCCCGCATACCGCAAAAAAAAAAAAAACACATACACAAAAAACCCAAAAAACAAAAAAAGCACTCCAAGAACCATTTCTCAAAAGAAGAAAAGAATGTATCGGAGAGAGCATAGATTTGCTCCCGAGCCCTAGAGGCCTTCACGGTGGTCCTCCTCTTGGGTCCTTCCGGAGTCTCCTTGCAGCACCCCTGTTTACCCAGACTCTTAGGATCTTAGGATCTGCCACTATGAGTCTACAAGTGGCCAGGCAGGACCACTGGACTTGCAGCAGAGCCTTCTCTTGCTTTTTTTTTAATCACCCATTTCTTGTTGTTGCTGATGGTGGTCACAGCTCATTCTTAATTTATTTCTAAACTCTTAAAAACCTACCCACATTATACAGGAAAATTTCACAGTTCATCAGTGCAAAAATTTTATTTCTCCTTTGTTTTCCCTTCCCCCGCACTTTAGAGGATCTGAAATTTTACTTAATCCACAGCATTCTTTTCATCACCTGTACTCAGTCATGTAAAATGTAAGAAAAAAAACACTAGTCAATTTAAAATCTCAGCCTCTTACCCCACTGTTACAGCAAATTTAGGGTAAGTCTACAGCATTCCCTTATTTTAGCTGGTTCTAATACTGAGGCATATTTTTTTATTTGAAAATCAATGCCTAAAGACTTGGCTAATTGTACTGCATTTGAATCATCACTGATAAGTGTCCCAAGAGCCACAAGAAGTCTAAAAGTAGCTGCCAGGTCTTGTACAACTTCCAAGACTTGCTAATTACTGACAAGCCTTAAGCTTTCCCTTCAATGTTATGGTCTTTATGAAAAGAGAATAGTTCACGGTCAGTGTAGCCAGAGCAATGTGAATGTTCTTACTACTCCCTGATTTCAGTTCTATTGCATAGGACAGTAGTGATTCCCTCCGGGACATCATGAGCTTTTTCCCTACCTGGCCAACAAAAAAAAGCCCATGTACTCAGTTGTGGAACTCCTAGCCCTGGCCTGTGACTCCCCAGCTGGCTGCTGCCCAGGTGTCAGAATCCAGGCAGAGTTCAAACAGGGTCTGTCCCAGCAGGCCCTGGGCAAGGCCACCAACCTTTGTCCTCAATTACTGTGCATTTCAACTCCTGGACTTGAACTCTACTGTATCGTAAGTGTTTTTAAAGAGAACAGCTGTACAGGACGATTGACTGCCCTGCCAATCAGGTGGGCCTGCCACATCTGTGAATCTCGAGAGTGGTGCCGTCCACCCCATACCTCTGCCGCCCGCCCTGCCATCGGGGTGCCTACCGCCTTCACTGCACGGGGTGCAGCCAAATGTGTGAGCTCGGTGTTGATATGGGGAAGGGGAGCCTTCTCTTGCTTTGCTTCCACTCAAACGTGTTAGTTTTAGAAGTGATTCAGTAAGGGCGGTTAGTAGTTGGGAGAGGACACGGCCCGTTTTATGCTAGTACTACCAAGGGGGTGCGGTGAGGCTTGTTCTGGGAGTGCTGAAATGAGCTCGCGAGTGAAACAAATTGTGCTGTGACAGGCCATTGCTGGGATGACACCCACAGAAAGAGGCAAATAGGAAGAGCATATCCCTTCTCTGTGTGTTTGCCTCTCAGTCTCCCAGGAGTGCCCCCATTGGTAGAATCTAACAGGAAACCTGCTAGAAAGCAGAAAGATTATTTGCAAAATTGAAACCTCAGCATGACAGAGCAGAGCATAGAAGAATGGGTTTGGAGATGATATACAGTAGGTTAATAACCAGCGCAGCACGAAACTGATCGTCAACTTAGTCTACTGCACAACATGTATAAAAGTAACTTGAACTGGCTTACTTTCCATATTAAAAAGCAGTACGTATTTATTGAGTAAAACAGTAAAACAATATAATAAAAATCTCTTATAATCCTACAATTTAAAAAGAATTGGTGTATCTTTTGCTCTTACTACACACACACACACATTTTTTAAAATTGAAGTATAGTTGATTTACAATACTGTGTTAGTTTCATGTGTACAGCAGAGTGATTTGGTTATACATATATATATTTTTTTCAATTCTTCTCAAGATATCGACTATAGTTACCTGTGCTATACACAGGTAATCCTTGTGGTTTATCTATTTTATATGTAGTAGTGTGTATCTGTTGATCCCATATTCATAATTTATCCCTCCTCCCCTTCCCCTTTGGTAACCATAGGTTTGTTTTCTATGTCCACACACACATCTTTATATTTGCAGAAACTGGGGTCATATTCTACAGGCAATTTTTTAAACCCTCTTTTATGCGTAATAATCTAATATACAGTTAGCATCTTCATTTGTCATTAAATAATCCACAATCACAATGTTATTGTCCACATAAGGTCTTAGTATATCTCTGTACTGCATAGATATACTAATATATCATAAATCATTCCCTCATTTTTGGATGTGTTAAATAATTTGTATTAATACATTATGCTGTGATAAATATCTTTGTTTTAGATTCTTTACAAACATTTGTTGTTAGCTAAATTTTGGAGAAATGTTCACTCTGTTCTTATTACATTGTTTGAATCTTAATGATAATTACTGTGTATATAAGTCCCTTTGAAAATAGTTTGTCACAATCAGAAAAGCAATTTCTCGAATGGCAATTCAGATGCAAATTCCCTTTCTTTTTCCTTCCCTCCTTTCCTCCCTCCCTCTCTGTTTCTTTCCTTCTTTCCTCCTTTCTTTCTTTCTTTCCTTCTTCTTCTCCTCCCCCTCCCTCTTCCTCCTCCTACTTCTTCTTTCTCTCTCTTTCTTAGTTACCCCCCTCCCCACTCTCTTTTGCCAATTACTCTACGATGCTAGGCTGAGGCGTTATTTGAATTACTGCACATTCCTTTCTAGAGCAGAAAATATGACTAAAAATGTATATAAGAGAGATTTTTTGAGTGTGGGTAGTGATGAGAACAGCTGGGGTGGAGACTGAAAGAAATGACAGGGACATTTCATGTAGATATAAGTGGAATTGCTTAGCACAAAACATAGATTTTCTTGTGGTAGGAGAATAAATTAGAATAGAGTATATTTTTTCCTTATAAATATAAAATGCTAAATCTTAAAGCCATCTGTGCTCTTTCTGAAAGTTTATAATTTGAATTTAGGTAAGTCAAAGTGAAAACGTTCATGTGTCAACAAGCAATGTAGCTAATCTAGGATCTCATAATCAAGTGCCATAAAAAATGTTGGCTACAGTAAGTGTGTCCCCAGAGCCACTGAGTCAGCGTCAGCTATTTCAGGAGGAGTTTTCAGGGAGCCCAAAAGAGTCCCCAATGAGGGTAAAATTGTCTTCAAGCCGTTTTGCGTTTCTTTTGCAATGCAGATCCTGGTACCTCAACTCACTGGTTCCCAAATCAGATATAGTCAAGGAGATAAAATGTATTCTGTTCCATCCCATGTAGGTACTCCCAGTGAAATGAGAGGATCACCTCAATATGCAGACACTAGGAGCCCATACCCTTATTCAGAGGACAGAAGCCCATTGCTAGAGTCAACTTAACTGGGAAATAGATTTAGACCCAGTAGTGAAGCTCTCTTACCTACCCAAAATTTTAAAGTGGAAAATACTTTGGGGTTTTAGTCTTTCAGAAGGTAGCTCCCTCAAATTTTAATTATTCTTGTTAAGATAACTGTAATTGTTTATGTCAATAAGTTATGTTATTTTGTCTATTTATTATAAATATGGGTGTGTGCATTGTTTACATAGATTAGGTGAATTTTATTAACATGTTACTATTTGTTACTGTTACATCAAATTATGGAAATGATACAATACTCCAGTGATTTGTTCCTGTGTCATTTGAGACATGATTTGATATATTTTTTTAATTTGATAGAAATGTTTCACTACTGTCTCTACGAAATTATTATTTATGTTACTAAGATGCTGAACTGACTAATGCCATTTTAATGCGAAACTGACTACTAACCTTGAAATTACAAGGGTTGCAATTTTCAGATCATATAGGAGTTACATTTACTATTTTAAATTGCTAATCCTCTCAAATAATTATTTGCTTCTTTTTCTGGAAGAATTTTTAATGATTTAAAAGTAATACCCAGCTGATTCTAAAAAATAGGGAAACACAAGAAATAAGAAGAAAAAACCTTTCTGCATTCTTAGCATTCAAAAATTATTGGTTGATTTCCTTCCAGTTCTTAACTTTTTCTAACCCTTTCTGTCATGATAAAATGTCCTTCCTTAGTCTCTAGTAACAATTTTTGATATTCTCTCTGTTTTATATTCTATGATAACTATATATTTCCATGTAGGATATGTATATATATGGGTGTGTATATATGCACACACATATATAGTATATTTCTATGCAAATATATATACATATATAATATATATATCTCCTGTATATGAAATACTATATATATATTTAATTCTTTGGATAAGAACCTAATCTTATTTTAAATTTAAAGACGTAGTGATTCATGTCCTCATGTGATTCCAATGCCTTATTCATAGATCTGCTTGTAATGATTTAATAAGTCTTAAACAATGAAGCATGTATTCTGGTAGCTATTATGTATTTTTGTCCCATTATAGATGGAATCATCTAAAAAAGGGATCTAAAGATATCTCTTAGTGCTGCATGTGTATATGTGGTTCTACAAAATTTGTCATTGTGGTTATTACTTTTAAACACTTGTTTCTTTTTCTTTGGAAATTATTATTTTCATTTCATGGTACAGTTGTAGTCAAGAATATGGGCAAAATTGCAAGTTTTGCACTTGAAATTTGCAGTTAATCAACGCTTATTTTCTTTTCTTCTGAAATATGGAATTACTACCCTGTAAGAAATAAAAGAAATATATATGGTTTAAAAAATTATATATCTGAGGAAGAATCATCATCATTTTTGATAAATAGTCATTCCTGGTTTGGGGAGTTTATTTTGGCAACTATACTTTAAACATATTAATGCTTCTAAATTCATGATTGGGATGTCACATTATCTAATTCACGTTAACAAGGAGAGGGAGGCCAGAGCAACCAGGGTTGCCAGTGAGTGAGAGGGGAATGCCAGAAAAGCAGTAGAAATTGCCCATGCCTGGAAATCAGGAATCCTATGTTCTCAGGTGTGCCTGAGAACTCAATAATGCTTTGGTTTCTTAAATGATGTAAAGGTTTCCAAACTAAAAACACAAAACAAAACACAAGTGTATTAGAATAAACATAAATTATGCACTCAAATCTAACAAGCCAATGAAATATACCTGACTTGAAATTTAAAATGGTTAAAAAATATTAGAGCATGATTTTTTAGGTTTATCAGTTCTTCTAAAGATAGAACATACTGTAGTGTTTAATTATGGAGAATCGCTTTGCTAATTAAGGTTTTAGTAGACAGAAAAGGATGTTACAACTTAGTCATTAACTTAACTTTTCTTGAAAGAAGTGTAATTCTAAAGACAGAAGAACACAGCTTGGCAGCTTTATAGGTCATCTGAATAAAGCCAACATTTGAGTTCTGGTTTTTCTTGGCAAAATACAACTTTCTACCTCAAAGAAATAGTGTTGACAAAAGCTTATTCTTAAAAAGTTTCCTTAAACATCAAATGTCTCTTACAAAGCAATTTGTATACTAAAGTGTAAATTAATCTGATACCATAATACTGAATTTCCATTTTGAAAATTTATACAAGACTTGAAAAGTGAAGACTTTGAGTTCAATAGCTTAAAAGAAAAAAAGAGTGTTGCAGATTTGTACTGTATTGTACTGTGTTGTATTGCATTATGTTATATTATTATTCTATTCTATTCTAGCCTAACCCCCCTGAAGAACATGACTGCTTATGGTCTATCAGGAAATTAGCTGATAGACCATAAGCAGTCTATCAGGACCCACATTTTCAATGTTCTCTTTTACAGGTAATCACACACAGGCCAATATTTACACATCTGTAGATTGTTTAATATAATTGAATGATAATTAATATGATACTAATATGAATTTATCATATGTGTGTGGTTCTTGAAATTTACAAAGTTATTTCAAATTCAACACCACCTCCCCCAACCAAGAAGTTGTATGTCCAACCAGTGACTTGGTGTTTTGCTTCTGTTCAGCCTTGATAACTGCCTTTGCATAACCTCAGATATGATCAAAACTCTTCTCCCAGAAATATGTACTGAACAGAGACTTCCAGAAACTTTCATAATTTGTGCTTCACTGATCTCAGAGGGATTTGGGTGAATCAGGTTTTCTACTCCTATCAGCCAATGCAATCTTATGCAACTCTTGTTTCAAGAACCATCTAATATTAATATGAAACCTCAAACTCTGTATACAGGATGCAGATCCTTCCTTATCACAGCCCTCAGGCTGCACCTTACACTTGGCTTCTTTTCATAAATCCTTTTCACATGTCATACCCAGGGCCAATGGCTGCAGTCAATAATTAATGCTAGTGGGCTGGCTCTTTTCCAAAATTCAGTTGTTTGTCTTCTCAGTCGATATCATATGGACAATCTTTGCAAAATTACTCAAGAGATTTTTTAAAAATTGTGTACTGGAGAGAGATAATTGAGAGCTGTTGTACTTTCAAATTCTTATCTGTGATTATAATAGTGAGCACAGGCCAAAGGATTCCATGCATTTTTCATTAAGTGAGGAATTTTATTTGTCTGACTTCATAACTTAATGTGACTCTTCAACTAGGACACAATGAAAAATGATAAACAGAAGTATTCAGTCTTGAAATTCTAATCCATGCTAGCCAAGGTCAGCCTGCCTGCACAGACTACCAGGCACAGAATGAGGCATAGAGAACCTTCGTATGTGTGGACACCCTTCATGTATACCCACTCCTCCATCAGAGGACTCACTCCCAGAGAAAGATCAGCAGCTTCTGAAAGCCAGGGACTCCCTGGCACTACAAGAAGGCCTTGTGCTGCTAGGAGCTGGCCTGCCACTCACAGCTAAGCCATGGTATTCTCTTATTGAATGGAAATAATTTCAGAGAATGCCAAAACCAGACAAGGCCACACTGTGATTTTGTTGGATCAAGGCAAAAACAAGAACCTCCTGTAATTATGTGTTAGACAAAAACAAGGACATTACCCAAGTGATAAAAAAGACCAGATGTTACCCTTATCTGGCTACTATGAGTAACTATTGCCTTTTGACCAATTACAGTTTTAGCTGTACACCATTCCTCTCTACTGCCTGGAAAATAATTTTTAAGATGCCCAAAGAATTATCTTTAATTTTTGATAGCAGCAATCAATCCAGAGCAAAAGGCCTACTTCCTTGAACTCTTCCTAAGATCACCAAACGTATGTCCAAATCTTCTAAGTCGCTTCTTACACCCTTTCACTGAGATGCCTCCAAGGTTTCTCAAAGGGCGTGTTCTTCCTCATTATAACAAGTGAATAAAAGCAACCGTGTTATACTACAAATGTGTTCTGGGAGGTTTTTGGCTGGAGAAATTTGACAAATCTGTGGCATGAGCATTTGGGGATCAAAGGAAAGCTAGAAGAACACTCACCAGAAAAGACAGATATATGTAAAGGACAGAGAGATAAATTAACAGCAATAGAAATTCTTCCAAGTGTGCAGAAAAAAGGGAGATTGATATGGAAAGAGGGAGAGAGAGAGACATTGCTAGAGACAATTTATGAACAGAGGACTTGAGAAAATAGACACAGGTCACCATGGGATGTTGGAAGCTAGTGGTGGTGAGAGTGGAAATAATTCATCCATGCCTCCATTCACTTATTTAGTCCACCAGCAAGAATTTACTGAGCGCTAACTATGTGCTGGGCACCGGGGCCTGGGGATGCAATGATAAACAAGAGGAAAATACTATCCCTGCCTTTCTGGATCTCACAGTTGGTGGTAGGGAGTGGAAGTTATCTGACGTTGAGATAACAAGCATTACTCAGATAATTGCAGAAATAAGAATTGCCCTTGACAAGTGCTCTGGAGGAAGGATCTAGGAGGCTCTGAGAGACTCTACAAAGACGGGGAGGCCACAGGTGGCTTCTTTGGGCCAAGATCTGAAGAAGGAATAAGAGCTAACCAGGTGAAGAGATTATGGAAGAACAACCCAGGCAGAGAGAAGGACATCGGTGAAAGCCTTGTGGTGGGAAAGAATATGTTAAGTATAAAAGCATGAAATAAGCACTGGAATGGCAATAACAGTAGGATATTCTGTATGAGAGAATAGAGAGGTAATTAGGGGTGCAATATGCGGAACATTTTAGGACAAGGACTGGCAAATTAGAGCCTGTGTGTCAAACCCAGCCTGTTGCTTGATTATATGAAGTTTTATTGGACCACAGCCCCCTATTTGTTTATTGTTTGTGGCTGTTTTTCATTATAATAACAGTGTTGAAAAGTTGCAACATAGACTGTATGGCCAGGAAAACCTAAAATATTTATTATATAGTCCCTTAGAGGAAAAAGTTTGCTGACCCCTGTTACAGGTTTTGCCAGGAGTTTTGTCTTTATTGAAAGAGAAATAGAATGCCATCAATGGCGTGGAAAAAATACCTCAGGCCATAACATGGTGAGTTCAATGAACAGAGCCCAGAGGACATGTGGGTAGACAAATTATGAGGCAACGGTGGCAGTTCAGGTGAGAGATGAGGTTGTTTAAGAATAGGGAGGAGGTGGTGGAGATGGAGGGAAATGTGATGAATTGGATATGTGAAATATGTGAAATGGAGAAGAGAAATCAGGGAAGACTTCTGGCTTCTGGCTTGTACAGCTAGAGAGAAGATAATGGCATTTGCTGAGCTAAGGGATGCTCCAAAGAGAACCAGCATTTTGTTAATTTATTTTTACACAAGCGAGAAGATTATGAGTTAAGTTTGGGTGTTCAATTTTGAGGTCACTCTGAGATGCCCAAGAGAAGATACACAGTAAACAGGTGGATATACAGTTCTGGAGCTCAGGGAAGAGTACGAGTTGCATGCATACAAATCTTCCCCTATGTTTATAAACAATTTGGAACTAACCCAAGGAGATAAGTGGGGATCAAAGTCCAGAATCAGATTCTTAAAATATTGAACTTGAGTGCATTGTAGGGCTTCCTCTCACTGGGATTTGATCTCCTCAATCTAGAGAATGGCAGACATGCCCTACAGGAAGGTACCAAACGGACACAAAAGAGCTGGAGGAGGAAAGTATGTGCCACTTGAGAACAGAACACTCCAAAAGGAAAAGAACAATAGACAAGAGGTGGGGTCACTCATGGACAAGGCCTTCAACACCAATTATCTCAGCCAATAGAGAAAGATGGCACAGATGAAGGCCACATTCTAACTGAAGTCACCACTCTGATAAGCTACTTCTTCATCCAAAAGAGAAATGGCCAGATAGAGAGAGGAGCTAGAAGTATTTGTTCTAATACTCTTCTAAGTCAGAGAGTTGAGACTGAGAACCATTTCCATTATGGCAATGTGAGGAGTCGGGGAGGGGCATGGATACACGTTTCCTTTTAAGAAAAGATTCCAAAATCATATAGAGGACAAGAGACATATAAGAGGTTCAAAATTTATGTTGTTACGTCCTAATTTGAGGAAAGGAGAAACTATGGAGCTATATTTAAATAAAAGAAACTCATTAACATAATTGTATTTTAGTAAACAAAGCGGACTGGGGATTAGTGGACATAAGGAGACACTAGTAAGACGTCTATAGAGGGCTGCCTGGAAGTAGCTTTCCAGGGCTTGGCCATTCTCACTGGCCAAGTATTAGTGGAGGGTGAAAAAATTCTGACCCTGAACTTTGAGCACTAATAAAGCCTAGATGTCTTTACCGCTTCAAGACATTCACTGTGGTGAATAGGAGATTTAATGTAGTTGATGTACTAGGAAGTAGCTCCTAAGAATTTTTTAATCAGTCCTGCAAAACAAGTCCATTCTTTGTTAGTCGTAACTCAGTATGGAGCCACCATTAGGACTGAATTTTGAGCTCTTATTATTATGCTGGTTAATCACTGACTATGTTTTCAGTGGGGAAATAAAGGATGTCTTTGTTTTTTAATCAAATTCAATGGCCTTTCATAAAAGTAAAATTTTCTTCTCATAATAATGTTAATGCAATGTTTCCTTTTATATTTTTAATTTTTGCCTTTTAAATGCTCATAAACTCAGAAGTTATACATGCTTGTTGCAAAAACTCTAATATTATGGAAATAAATGCAGTGTAAAATGAAAGCCTCCCTGAAAGGCATTTACCTGCTCCCTTCTCTCTCCCTAGAGTAAGTATCAGGGTTAACAATTTTGACTGTATACACTTACAGAACTTTATCCATGCATTTACGTATATAGTTTTCTTTATAAAAATCACACTACATAATATTATTATTGTTATTATTTCTATTATTAATATTATTTATCTTGGTTTCCTCACTCAGTTGGAACCTCAAACCAGTACCAACAGATCTACTTGAGTAACTTTAACTGCAAGGTAACACACTATGTGTGGATGTAAGGTGTTTTGTGTATTCAGAACCCAAAGCAACATTTTTATAATGATCCTTAGCATGATATTGTCAGATTAGTAAAAGAACTATTTCATCTCTATGTTTAAACTATAGACCAGCTTTTACATTATGATCAAAAGAGAGACAACGGAGCTTCATGGAGTGAGCTCTTGAACTAGTTCAGCTCATCATTTGATTTTTCTATGATTTAAAGTCCTTATTTGTAATGAGGTTTGGATCCAGTTTATTTCTAATATTCCTGCTAACTCTAGAATTGTATATGTGTCGAGTATTGGAACATCCAGTTTTAAGACGCTTTAAGAGCTTTTCCTATTTGTCAATATTAAACACCTATCTGCACTCGATACTTTAGGTAAATTGAGGGACAAAAATACATGCTACCTGTCGTCCATGTCAGATATTGATTGAAAGATAATTTTTCATTTGCCCTTGAATTGTTGTTTCCAACAGTAACTATTTTCCAGAAGTGCTGAGAAGTTCTATGAAAGTAAGGAATTAAGAATCCGAATGGAAATTAAACTCTTAATAGCTAGAGAAATGGAATCAAGAAAACTAAAATAAAATTTCTTAAGGTGAAGAAGAAGTTTCCTTTCGGTTGTGAGAAATACCTTCAGGAGAAAAAGCAAAAAGAGAAACATGTATGGGACCAAGTATGGGCAAAAGCAGAACATTGGGGTGGCTTAACTATAGAAGAATGAAAAGTGTGGAGTCATTCTGGTCCCTGGAAAAGAACTGCTGCTCCCCCTTGTGGCCAGTGTAGAGAGCTAACACCCTGATAAAGCAAGGCCTTTCATTCTAGACGCAAAATGATGTAAGATCTGTTTGGATTACAGTGATATACTGCTTTTAAGGGGAAAATAAAAGGCATATTCAAATGGAAACTTCAAGTGATGGTTCTGTCTCAGGTATAGGCTTCATGTCACCAAGGGCAGATGATGTGAGGCTGTGCCCACTTGGAGCCACAGATGCTGACTGTGGTCAACTCATGTAGTTGGTTGGTCGACACTTACTTAACAAACATGTGTTTGTTTGCCAACCACTTTGTAAAGTACTAAGAAGAGTGTAAAGTAATATAATACAGTCACCTTTCAAAAGTATGCCATCCACCTAGGAATATATAATATAAACACAAGGAGACAGCTCATTATGAGGTGGTGGATTGCTGTCATACTGGGTGACCTAGAGCAGGGAGAAGGGAGAGGGGCTTTTTTGCACTGGGACCTGAAGGGTAGGGGTGCTTCAGAGAGGCTTAGGATGGTAATAAGCCAATCAAGTAGCAAAGCATAAAGCCAGGAAGTTAACCAAGTTTTGTGTTTATCCACTAAAGGCAAGAAAGAATATTTGGGACCAGATTAAGTAATCCTGAGCTAACCACTTTGGACTATATCCCACTTGTTTTATAGATAAATAACTGTTAAATGTGTTTGCGTAGAGAAGTGGCATGATGTGACATATTTCAGGAAGTTTAATATGGGAAACTATATTCAATAAGTGTCCTTTAGTTGCATATGAATTTAAACATTAAAAGAATTACAATTATTTTTTTTAAAGTTGTACCTCTCTAATCCATTATTCCCTATCCTCATATGAGCTATTTTTTCATGTAATGTATTACTATTTGACATTATATGATTATATACGTGTTTGTTTGTTTGCTGTATCCCTCACTGATTACAAATCCATGAAAGCCACAACTCTCACTTTTGTTTACTGCTGTATCCTTAACTCCTCAGACAGTAGTGGACACTGGCTAAATATTCATTGCTATTATAAATAAATCTACATGGAAAGGCAAAAGGCTTGAGGTAAGGAGAGCAATTAAGTGTTTATCAAGATGATGAAACTTGACCTTGAACAGAGGAAGGAGAAGAGAAAAAAAAGAGACATTCAATATTTTGAAGAATGAGTAAACTAGATTTGATAACTCGCTGAATGTGACTGGCGAGGGAGGAAAAAGGAAGTTAAAATTGCTGAGGCTTCAAGGTTATGTGCATGGTAGGATGATGGTAGCGTTAAAACAAATCAGGGCCATCGGTTGGAAAGTATGTTTTGGCTGGATAACAGAGTAAGTTTGTGACACAGTCTGAGAGGGACAGTTAGTGATTTCTGGTTAGAATCCAAGAAGCAGGCCAGGCTTGCAGATTCAGCTTTATGGCAGAAAGGAGAGCTGAACCATGAGCTAAGATTAGATTTCTGTGGGACGAACTCTAGATGCTGTGAGGAGGAGAGGAGAGAACTGAACCTTATAGTTATATAAGCCGTCTTCAAAACTGACCTTAAGCACTGTGACCCACTCCTAATTTATGCCTTCATGCTACATATTGAGCCCTGACTAAACAAAACATGATAGGAGGATTCTGGGGAACTCATAGTCTTGTTAAGGGAGGGAAACCTGAAGAAAAGATGTATACACATGACTCATCAAAATGAATCAGCTACCCCAGCTCCAGCCGACTGTAGACCTGGCATCGTCAGATCTTATGATCTTTCAAGACAGGCTGAGTTTTTATGTGAGAATTTCTACCATCTAAATATAGGACATTGATTAAAATGTGTGGGCCAAATCATTTTTGCTGACTGGATTTATTTTTTAATTTATTTTATTGAAGTATAGTTGATTTACAATGTTATGTTAATTTCTGCTGTACAGCAAAGTGATTCAGTTACACATATTCTTTTTCATATTCTTTTCCATTATGGTTTATCACAGGATATTGAATATAGTTCCCTGTGCTATACAGTAGAACCTTGTCGTTTATCCATTCTATATATAATAGTTTGCATCTGCTAATCCCAGACTTCCAAGCTGGCTGGATTTAATCTGCAGCCAGCCCTATTATAATCTCAATCAAGAAGAGAGTCCTCCACAGATGTAGAGAATGGACTTGAGGACGCGGGGTGGGGGAAGGGTAAACTGGGGCGAAGTGAGAGAGTGGTATGGACATATATACACTACCAAATGTAAAACAGCTAGTGGGAAGCAGCCGCATAGCACAGGGAGACCAGCTCTGTGCTTTTCGTCCACCTAGAGGGGTGGAATAGGGAGGGTGGGAGGGAGACGCAAGAGGGAGGAGATATGGGGATGTATATATATGTATAGCTGATTCACTTTGTTATAAAGCAGAAACTAACACACCACTGTAAAGCAATTATACTTCAATAAAGATGTTTAAAAAAAAAAAGGATAAAGACAAAAAAAAAAAAAGAAGAGTCCTCTATCTCCCTTACCCCTTTAATTGTGTAATCTAGGGGAGGATGCTTTAAGAGTCCTGTGAGAATCAGATTAAACAGTCTGGTAGGGAGGGGTGTTTTAGAAAGGCCACTGTGTACTGGTAGATAGGATCACTCTCACACATAGGTCTGTGTGAGTTAAATGAATAACTCATTCTGTTATTTATTTAATAAATAACTCATTCTGTTATTTATTTAATAAATAACTCATTCTGTTATTTATTTAATAAATACTTACAGAGCCCATACCATGGAGTAGGAACTCAGTATATAAGGGTGAGCAAATTAGACAAATTGACATTTTGTTGAGGCAAATTTCATCAGTTAAGAGACTAAAGATTATTGCCAATGGGAAGAAGAGAACTCTTAACATCTACAATATGTATCTACCTGGTGTGCTGGCTGAAACTGCTTTAATTTTTATGAGAAAGCTGGAGTGGAAGGCGAGGAACATTTCTAGGTGAAGTGTTTATCTGTGTGAATTGCTGGGGGAGGGTAGGTAAGGGCTGTGAAAAAGGCCCTAGAAATGTCAAGTACAGGCAAGACAAAAGAAAGTTAATAAAGAATGAAATACGTCACATTTGTTACCTATAGGAATAACAGCGAAAAATGAGTTGATTTGAATTCTGATTAAACCAGTGGCTTCCAAGCTTTCTTTGGTTGTGTCACAGTAAATAAACTATTTTTCCTTTCCACACACTATACAAAAGATGCACATATACTAAAACAAAAGTTTCACATATTAATATTTACATTTACCATATGACATATTGAGAAATTCTCCATTGTTTTATTTTGTTTTTTTAAAACACTGGTCATGACCTACTAATAAGCTAAACCCACATCCTTGAAAACACTGGATTAAATAAAATAGTCACTTGTCCTTGTGTATCAGTCATTACTTCTTCTCAATGGGCCATGGATTTTCTAGGACTTTGGTTCTGAAAGTGTATGGTGATATCTGAGACACAGTACTGTTAAGTTAATAGAAGTACACCATTTAATTATTTGTGTTCTTAGATGTAATACCAGTTTATATTGAGAAGCTATGTTTGTTTTCAGGGACTTTTTACTTTTACTAATAGAAATCAAGTTAATCGTGATTTTGAAAGAGTATATAAACTGACATTTTAAAATAAAGGGTAGCCAGGAAATTTAAATTTTTATTTGTAGAACTTGTTTGCTTTTAAAGATACTCATGACCAAAATGTTAGTGATAATTGAGTATTGAGTATTGCTTAAATTTACAACATAGTAATGACATTAGAAAAATTAGCCCAAGATGTATAGCGTTTTGGAGATAGGGAAGTTTATTTATTAATATTGACTCATGCTACTATTTTTTTATCGACTTTTCTAACGTGTTGGATATTGAAATAATTAAAAGAGCAGGATATTATATAGAAATCATTACCTGTGTACAAAGCTTTTAGGAGTTGAATTTCTGGAATGTGGTGCAGTTTATTTATAATGTTTATATTATGTTTTTTAGAAAATGACTAGTGTATATTGAAGTACTATAGAATTACACTGACATTTTCTATCATGTAACAATTTTTTAGGATAAGAAAAGAAGACAGAAGCCAAATAAGCAAGTAAAGTAAGGAACCATAAAATTGATGATCCAAGACATACAGAATACAGTAAAGTTTTATATTAATCCAAATTTTTGAATAGCATTCCCCAAGTAATAGATAATAAACATGTACTTCCTGTAATAGGTTCTATACCATCATACCATTTGATTTTCCTGCCTTCACATTTTATAATATGGCAGATGCAAGAGTAAATCTTTGTGATATTTATAGAGGTCATTATCCTTTGTTAAAGAGATTGTATGAGAAATTCTGTAATTATTCATGATGTTACAAATGGAGGTTGAGAATGTAGCTTTTGGATTCTCACTCAAATTCAAATCCTGGCCTCAAATTTAATTAGCTGTGTAACTTTAATTGTGCTACAAATGACCATTGGACCTTTCAGGCAAAAATGCATAATTTGAACATAGTCCTAAGGAAACATCAGACAAACTTACATTTAACAACATTCTAGCAAAGACTAGACCGCACTGTTCTAAAGTGTTAAAGTCGTGGAAAACTGTGGAATGACTATGTTGAAGGAGCTTAAAACAACATGGCAACTACAGACAATATATTTTCTTCTGCTATAAAGAACATTATCAGGCAATTTGAATATGATAATATTAGTGTATTAACGTTAATTTCCTGGTTTTATTCCTACTGTAGTTATTGAAGAGAAAAAGAGAACGATAGATAACGTAATAAGTGTTACTATTTCAGGAGATTGTTTGAAGACTATATGGGAGTTCTTTGTACTATCCTTGAAAAAAATACCACTGAACCATAGTTAAATGGGTGTAATTATACCAAATTCAAAAAGCTCTTATTAAGGATTAAATGAGACAATTTGTGTAAAACTCCAAATAATCCTCAAAAAATGATAGGTGTTAGATGTTTTTGCTACAACACAATATATCTGTTCCAGAAATACCAGGATTTCTTTTTTTTTTTTTTAACATCTTTATTGGAGTATAATTGCTTTACAATGGTGTGTTAGTTTCTGCTGTATAACAAAGTGAATCAGCTATACATTTACATACATCCCCATATCTCCTTCCTCTTGCGTCTCCCTCCCACCCTGCCTATTCCACCCCTCTAGGTGGACACAAAGCACTGAGCTGATCTCCCTGTGCTATGCGGCTGCTTCCCACTAGCTATCTATTTTACATTTGGTAGTGTATATATATGTCTATGCCACTCTCTCACTTCATCCCAGCTTACCCTTCCCCCTCCCCATGTCCTCAAATCCATTCTCTATGTCTGTGTCTTTATTCCTGTCCTGCCCCTAGGTTCTTCAGAACCATTTTTTTTTTTTAGATTCCATATATATGTGTTAGCATACGGTATTTGTTTTTCTCTTTCTGACTTACTTCACTCTGTAGGGCAGTCTCTAGGTCCATCCACCTCACTACAAATAACTCAATTTCGTTTCTTTTTATGGCTGACTAATATTCCATCGTATACATCTGCTGAAGAATTCTCCAGTAGAAGGTGGTATAATCAGAGGCTATGGGCACAGTACTAGAGTTATATTACTTGAGTTCAAAACTTTTTTTACACCATTTACATTCTGTTAGCCTGAGCAATTTTTCTAATTTCTTGGTGCCTCAAAATTTATCAGGGATAAACAGGGAAAAAATAGCAGTTCTTTTAGAAGTTGGATATAAGAAATAACTGAAATAATATGTAAAGTACTTTCAAATGCTTATTCCTTGGAAGCACACAATAAACATTAGCTATCACAATTAATATTTTGGAACAGATTTTCTTCTTAACCAATGGGAATGCAAGGCAATTCTCATTATCATCTCCTAACAAGGCTTTTAAATAACACATTGCCAAGCAATTATTATCAATTGTCTATAACATGGGTACATGCACGAGGAACTTGATATGGCTATGTAATGTCTATACATTAATCCAATGTGGAGTTAGTTGTATTAAGAAGGTAATACTTAAAGAAAAACATTAGTAATAAAAAATTTTTTTTTTTCGGTAGCTAAGTATGAAATGACTAAATGCTGGTTAGGAAAATTCTGCCCCTGGGTCAGAAAGTCCCTATGGTTTGGAGTCAGATTTTTTTGGCCATATGATTTCAAGAGTTTTGATATTGAGAAATCCACAATGTTTTGTGAATATGACACAGTAGTTCAGGGCCTGAAGGTTACCCCTGAGGAAATATCTGAGGTTTAACACTCTCTTTGGGGGCTTGCTTTCTTTACCACGTGAGAAAGTACCAGCTACCAGCGATCCTTCTTGGACAGTCTCATTAAAAGCTGAGTTGAAACCTAGAATAATTATGGAGCCAAAGACTCCAAAACTTTAAAGAAAAGTTTATTATGTAATAACTTACAGACACCTTGAAAGCATGATGTCACCAAACCACCCGGCATTTCCCTAATAACAGGTAGAAAAACTAGACTTCACACACTGTAGAGGTAGAAAAATTGGTGTTTACACAGGTCGAACAAAAGTGCCTTGACGCCGGTAAGAATATTGTCTCAAATCAAAGCTGTGAATATCATACTCAGAATTAACTGCTCTAGTTGTGGAAATACAAATCTGTCTGGTTGATGAAGACTCCCAAGAAGCTACCAAACCCTCCTGACAAAGGCAACCTGAGTTTCCTGGATTTTTTATTTTGTCCATCTTCCCGCCACTGTGCTTGGCTGCCCAGAGGGCTGCGTGCATGTCCCTGGTTTCCTGAAATTCACAGCAAAGCAATACCTCTGCACCATCGGTACATTTCCTTCTTGCTCTTTGCTTCCTTGCTGCCTGTCTTTCGACCCTAATTCTGCTTGTCACCAGCAATTTTAAAAGAATTAGTCTTTGCATCCTCCCTTTCCTGCCCTGCTTTTTTCCAAGATCAATTTCCATCCTACAGTCTTCTTCCCACGCCTAGCTCCAGATGTGGTCCGCCTCCCTCCACTCATGCTGGAATTTCCCAGCTTCCAGGGCCCAATTTTGGCTGCAGAGGCCTCTCCATTCCTCTTTCTAGCTCTCAAATACCCTAATCCAGCTCCAGACTCCTCCCCACACAGGTCCAAAGTCCACCCCTCATTCTCTATTCCCAGAATGTTCTCTCCCAGCCTTTCCCCAGGCCTGCTGCTGCTGTGACCACACTGTTCCTGTTTCCTAGGATGCACGCAACTTTCTAGAAAACCTTCTTTGCTGTTAGATCCCTCCGCCAGATTCCTCGCACTGACTGCAAGATTTCTGGACACGGGTGAGCCTTCCAAGCTTCATTGTAATTTGGCTGAATGGATTTGTTGATCTCATAGCAGGTTGTTTTCTCCCCAAAAAGGTCCTCAACTTGGAATGGCCCTTAGTCATATTGAGGAGCTTTTTAACATGCATCCACCCCTAGAGATTTGGATAACTGGTCCATTTGGGACGTGGGTATTACAATGGTTTCACAGCTTCCGAGGGAGGTCTGATGTGTGTGTCTAGGTTTGAGAACCAAAACAAAAGCCTTCAACCTACTTGTGCTTTTTTCACCTGGTTCTTCTCTTAAGGGGTTAGAGTTCACCTTGAATTTTTGACGATGCTGCAGCCCACACTTAGGGAGCTGTATACCCTGTTTCAGCCCTAGCTCACTCCAAAACAACAGGAACAGAATTTGCCTTCAGAGCTTTCCAAGAAAGTTGCCGGGAAAGTTGGCAATGCGCCTGGGTCTGGTAAACTGCCAAAGAGAATTTAATTACAGACTAGAAGGGCCCAAGATGAAAAAGAATCCAGGGTGATCACACAGTTACTTACATTTGTGGAACTGCTAACTGCTCTGGAAACTCTGGCAACACAATATAGCCAGGCAATTAACCCTGGACATCACACTCAGGCTTCTGCCTGCTTTTTCCTTCTAACTTTGATTACTGAAGGCTGGAGCTGGCCTTCAAAGTCTACTAGTCTGGAGGGACCATTTTACAGATGAGAAAACTGAGGCCAAAAGACACTATAATTTAAAAGAGTTCCCACATCTAAATAGGGAAAGAGGTAGGCGGGGGAAACCCAGTCATCTTTCTGGGAGTCAAACCGCACCTACTTCTAGCCACACCCACTCACTTCTCATCTATTTAGTTGTCTGCTTTGGAAACGCCTCTGATAATTGTCAATGTGCATTTGTCAAATTGGAAGTTTGGTTAATGCCCAAGAGAAATGGAATTTTATGAAAAGGCAAGTGCTAGAAGTAATTGGTGATTCATTATTAAGCTCAAAAACCATGGGAAATAAATGAGGAAAATGACTTTATCTCGCGAAGCCTCCCCATAACAGGATGATACATTACCTCATAGAGGTATGAGCTTTGAAAGTGTGGATTTAGTGCTTAGTTCTGGATCTGGCATCTGGTAAGAGAGCAATAAATGGTCATAGAAGCGAGAGCGGTTTCGCAAAATCAGTATGCTGCAAAGCCTCAGTGCAATGACATTCTCACTGTTTTCTTCCTGAACTGAGAGAAAAGGGAAGTTTTGCAAATTGTAGCTGTTGCATTGATTAGGGACTCAGTTTTTCTTTTTAATTTAAATGCACAATTTTCCCCCTATAAAAACAAGTTGATCTTTCATTTTTAACTCCAAAGTTAATTCCTTAGAAAACAGTGCCAACCAAGTTGGTGTAATTAGCCACATTTTATCTGTGAACTTGGAAAGGTAAAACAATCAACTAAAATAGAAGACAAGGGTTTTCTTGCGTATTCAGAGAGGGGGCCATAAGATACACATTTCTTTGATCCTTGGTGCTTTTTAAAAGTAGAACATAAGCGTAGTGCTTTTTACCACCCTATCATTTTCTTCTGAACTGGAAAACAAATTCATTGCTGCTTGCAAGAATGCTTCCCAATATGAATGTGTGTGTGTGTATGTGTATATATATATATATATATATATATATATATATATATATATATATATATATGAAATCAAGTGTTGGCCTACTCAAAAACTCAAAAAGAACTGGATATTTACACTGGCAAATGAGTATACTGCCCACCAATGTTAACTTGTCTCAGGAAGTAATTTGAGAAGTGTGAAATTTAGTTGTATTCTTTCAAGGGAGAGAAAGTTTTGTATTCTTTCTATAGTTACTATAAAATGCAATAGCTAACAAAAAATATTCTTCATGTGTATTAAACTTTATTTTGCGGGGGTGGGGGAAGGAGGGGTGGGTAGGACTCCCTTGGTTTCAAGTAACAGAAACCAATTCTAGCTAGTTTAAGCAGGAAAGAATTCAATCCAAGGACAAGATCTCAGGAAGGTACTAGAAACAGTGAATGCAAGGTCATGAGGTCTCTCTCTCTCTGTTTCTTTTCTTTTCTACTTTATTTATTTTTCAGACGTGCTTTCACAGTTTCTTAGGTCCTCCTAGTAGGTGAAAGGTCCCCAAATCATATTTTCAGATTTATATCTTATAGATCTAGCTGCCCAATAAGAAGATGAACTTTCACAGCCCTAATTCCATATTCATAAGGAAGGTTCATCTTGGGTCAAGGGCTTATCCTTGGATCAATCATCCATGACTATGTGGGCAGGTTTCAAAACAGTAGAACTGCTTCAGAAAGTCACTTTTACAAGCAGAAGGAGAAGTTCAAGAACAGACTAGGCAGTCAGCCAACTAGATATCCACTAAATGGCTTGTAATTCACCAAGTACTTTTTAATAATGATTTCATTTCATCCTCAAACAATGACAGACCACTCTATTCACAGTTCTCTATACACTTTTCACTTTGTAATCTTATTTTTGTTTATCTAGTTTCCTGATTAGTCTATGAAATTTTGTTTTGTATTTTTTGTTGTGGTTGTTGTTCGGTACGCGGCCCTCTCACTGTTGTGGCCTCTCCCGTTGCGGAGCACAGGCTCCGGACGCGCAGGCTCAGCGGCCATGGCTCACAGGACCAGCTGCTCCACAGCATGTGGGATCTTCCCGGGCCGGGGCACGAACCTGCGTCCCCTGCATCGGCAGGCGGACTCTCAACCACTGCGCCACCAGGGAAGCCCCTGTTTTGTATTTTTAGTACCTGACACTGGGGTGTTCAATAAATATTTGCTGAAAGAATGTATGACTAATTCTGTTAGGTAGGACACTTAAATGAGACAACTGGCATACACTTAGATTAAGTGACAGATTGAAGATCCCGCGGCTAATGAGTATGAACTCAGCTTCCATAGCCTCAATCCCTTTCCTACCCGCCAGGCTGCTTTCTACATTGAGTTGTCCTCTTCTTCTGACGCCATAGGGTGTCAACAACTGACATGAAAGGATTTGGTCTGGTGGTTAGAATCATGAAAGTAATAGAATTGAGATAAAGGTACAGTGCATTTTACAAGAATTTAATTTTACCCTCTTGGTGCATTGTTTAATAATAGCTTTTAACTAAATACAAAGGGTCTGTACTTTTCTTTTAACTGTTTACATGGAGAAAGATTACTCTTAGTCTATGCTTAGAATGGCAAAAATAAGAGTTACGTATTTCTATTTTAGTGTTTTATTCCTGAAAATGATACTCGGCATGGCAATCACTCCTGGAGAGGTGACCACTTCTCTCATAACTTGGGGGATGTTTTTTGTTTTTGTAAGAGCCCTAAGGAGCAAAGGGAGAAAGCGGGTATCTCCTCCTGGCCCGTGGTCCTTCCCCATCATAGGAAATCTTCTTCAGCTTAGAGACCATCCTTACCTTACATTCATGGAGACGAGGAAGAAATACGGAAATGTCTTTCTCATCAGACTTGGCATGGTGCCTGTCCTGGTGGTGAATGGGATGGAAATGGTGAAACAAGTACTACTCAAAGTTGGAGAGGGCTTCCCTGGTGGCACAGTGGTTGAGAGTACGCCTGCCGATGCAGGGGACACGGGTTCGTGCCCCAGTCCGGGAAGATCCCACATGCCGCGGGGCAGCTTGGGCCCGTGAGCCATGGCCGCTGAGCCTGCGCGTCCGGAGCCTGTGCTCCGCAATGGGAAAGGCCACAGCAGTGAGAGGCCCACGTACCTGGAAAAAAAAAAAAGATGGAGAGTATTTTTCAGGCCGACCTAACATGCATACATTTTCTTTCCTGGCAGAAGGAAAGAGTCTTAGGTTTTCAGTCAATTATGGAGAGAGTTGGAAGCTTCATAAGAAAACTGCTTCCAATGCTTTACAACATTTTCTAAAGCAGAAGCAAAATCCTCCACTTGCTTTTGCTTACTTGAGAAACATGTCATTGAGGAAGTTTCTGAGCTGGTAAAAGTCTCTGCAGACTTGACTTCCAAGAATGGCAGCTTTGACCCCAGAGGTGCTATTACGTGTGCAGTGGCCAACGTTGTCTGTGCCCTTTGTTTGGGCAAGAGATGTGACCACAGTGATGAGGAGTTTCTTAGAATAGTTAAAGAGAATGATGACTTGGGGCTTCCCTGGTGGCGCAGTGGTTGAGAGTCCGCCTGCCCATGCAGGGGACACGGGTTCGAGCCCTGGTCTGGGAGGATCCCACATGCCGCGGAGCAACTAAGCCCGTGAGCCACAGCTACTGAGCCTGCGCATCTGGAGCCTGTGCTCCGCAACAAGAGAGGCCGCGACAGTGAGAGGCCCGCGCACCTCGATGAAGAGTGGCCCCCGCTTGCCACAACTAGAGAAAGCCCTCGCACAGAAATGAAGACCCAACACAGCCAAAAATAAATAAATAAATAAATTTATAAAAAAAAAAAAAAGAAAAAGAGAATGATGACTTACTCAAGCCTCCAATGCTGCTAATCCTGCCGATTTCATACTGTGGTTCTGCTACCTTCCACTGCGAATTATAAATTCTCCCCAGGAGTTTTATCAGGCCCTGAATCAGTTTATTGTGCTACATGTACAAGATCATCTTACAACATATGATAAGGTAAGGGTTTAAATTCATGCCAGGACTGGGGATTTGGTGAGAAGTGAAAAAAAAAAAAAAAGGGTGAGATGCATTAAGAACTCAGACAACTTTATGTACTTCTTTGGTTCTTTCACTGTAATTTTTCCATAATGAACCTTACCCAAACTATTGGTAAATGTGAGGTCCAATCAGAGCAATTATAGGGCAGTATTACTTAGATCTCATGTAGGGACCATAAGAAGAGCTTTGAATTTTTTGAGACATCAGAAATTTCCCTATTGTGCTGATAAGGCACATACTTGAATTATGAATCTGTAATTGACTGATAAATGATGACTAGCATGTAGGTGAACCTCCTGAAGAAATGACCCAATAATTTTGTTTCTCTAATTTTTCATCTGAAACTATCGGGTCTTAAAATTATCAGCATATTTTTTTTCAGAAAGTGTTTTGAATAATTATAAAGAATATTCTATAGGAACCTTCCAATTTACCCTCATATCCTACTTGAGCTTCTTTCCTATGAAGAAATGAACTTTGAGGTCATAACACATGTAGAAATGTTATCCATGTGACAGAAGCAAACCTTCTTATGAGGCCATTGAGATGTTTTTGGCCCAATTTGATGGTCCACAAAAGAGTAAATTTCTCTCTTGAAGTATGTATGTACTAGAAAGAATCCTAGTTCTTGGGGACCAATTTGCTGAGAGGAGGGCATCGGGAAAAAAAAACCATGAAAATGTGAGTAATTGAGCAAATGAAGAGATGTGATTTAAGGATTTAAGTCCCCTCCGATTAGAAGGAAGAGGCAGAAAACAATGTGTCTCAGGGTACCAGCAGGGAATTCTAGATCAGATACAGTAAGTAAAAGAGTTTGTGAAATTCATAAATTTTGCTTCCTACTCCCTAACCTACTCTAGCCCCACTTCCTCTTCATGGTGATTATAGTAAAATCCTTACAATAGGTTTGAAAACCTCTTATTGTATTTATTGCTTAGCAATTTCTCTGTAATAAGTTAACCTCTGACTTTTCTAAGTGTGCTTCCAGACATAGGTATATTCTTTATTGATTGAAAAAAACTTTTAAGAAGAAATTTGAGTTTGGTACCTTGATTTTCTATTCTACATTCTTTTTTTTTTTTCTTTTTTGAGGTATGCCGGCCTCTCACTGTTGTGGCCTCTCCCGTTGCGGAGCACAGGCTCCGGACGCGCAGGCTCAGCGACCATGGCTCACGGGCGCAGCCGCTCCGCAGCATGTGGGATCTTCCCGGACCGGGGCATGAACCCGTGTCCCCTGTATCGGCAGGCGGACTCTCAACCACTGTGCCACCAGGGAAGCCCTCTACATTCTTTTAAGATTGAACATTGCCTTAAGATTAAGCATTAAGAAGCAAAACTGGTTGCAAGGTTTAAAATGATCTACCTATATTCTTTATATTCCTAAGCTAATTGGGTTCATTTCAAGTTCATTTCAAGGCTTTTCTTGCATGAGAGTCATATATGCTGTAAAATGTAGTTAGGGATGACTAATCATGTTAAGGTTTATATCCTCAGGACTATATCCAAGATAGCACTGATGCTCTGATTAATACATGCCACAACAAATATGCTGCTACCAAAACAGCCACCTTAAATGATGATGAAATCATAAGCACTGTGAATGACCTCTTTGGAGCTGGTATGTGAAAGTATTTATCAATATTTAAGGTGGGGCTTCCCTGGTGGCGCAGTGGTTGAGAGTCCGCCTGCCGATGGAGGGGACATGGGTTCGTGCCCCGGACTGGGAAGATCCCACGTGCCGCGGAGCGGCTGGGCCCGTGAGCCATGGCCGCTGAGCCTGTGCGTCCGGAGCCTGTGCTCCACAACGGGAGAGGCCACAACATTGAGAGGCCCGCGTACCGCAAAAAATATATATATATATATTTAAGGTGAATCAAGATTAATTGCAATTTTCTGTTTTCTACTGTTTACATTTTAGAGTCTTTCCCTCTTTTGATATCGGCCATTTACTACTTTGATCCCTACATCCCACTCCCAGTACCTTTCCCAACCCATTGACATTTACTCTTAATTTGTTTAAGTGCTGTTTTTTTGTTTCATGTATTCTTATAAAATGGGCTTTATATTTTCATGTATTAGCGTGTATTCTAATATTATCATGAATTTTAATATATGTAAATTACCATTGTTATTTACATCTCAACTTATTTCTAACTTTTTTCATGAAGCCCTTTATTTTTAAGGTTCAATCATGGTTGTCAGGTGTATTTCTAATTTGCTTCTTCTAATGGTTGCATAGTACTCCATGGCCAGTACCCCCTACATTTTACTAGTCTGCTGTCTCAGTAATGCAGATATTGGCAATGCTAAGATGACTATCTTTGTGCATCAGTTTTCCCTCCTTTTTCATTAATGGTCTTATGTTAAGAAGCAGAATTTCTGGGTCACCTAATAAAAGGATTCTTGAGTTTTTCATACAGATTACCAAAATCCTTTTCAGAAAGACAATTTATACTGCCACCACACTACTATCATTCTTACATTTCATAGTTTTTTCCTAAATCACTTTTACCTATTGATGGAAGAAATTTTCACATATTGAGGTGTGGGGAAGTCATCATGGTGGATACGTGATTTGGCTTGAGCTTTATGCTAACTAGTATGGCCTGTCAAACATGCACTGTACATCTGCTTAACCATTAAAAAAAAAAGAAGAAGAATGCATTTATCAGATTGTTCGGAATGTCTACTTTGAAGATAGATATAATATATATGTCATCCCCCCTTCCTATGACACCAATGCTAGTACTCCTTTGAAGATGAAGTTTCCTTCTCAGACACCAAGGTCATGCTGACTCACTGTAAATATACTAACCTGTCTTTTTTGAAACCTTGAAGGAATGTACCCCTGTCATGTTTGATGTTTGTTCTTTGTTCTGACAAAATATAAAACTGTGGTTCAGGCAACCATGATGGAGCTGGATGGCCATTGTGGATGTGATTTCAGACACGTCCCTGCATCACTGAGAACTTGAATTTTCTATGCTGTATCAAACTCAAGGATAACACCAGCCATTTTTAAAACAATATCTGCTAGTAGCTGCAAGCTGCAATATTATGGTTAGAAGGTTTCCCCTTGTAACTAAGCAACCATTTCAGACCCCAGCCAACCCTTGTTGAACAACCACACTTACTTCTTGCCAGCTCCAACCATAATTCTTGACAGACAACCTATGTAGCTTTGCAGTTTTTGCCTATACAAACCTTCCCCATTTTGTATTCTGGGGAAACACAATTCAAGTGCTTCTTGAATCTGTGTCTCCTGGGCTATAGTCCTCAGTTTAGTTTGAATAAAACTCTCTTCTATACCTATTATAGATTGTTTTTTATTTGTGTTGACACTATCAAATTTCTTATAGTTCCTGTAAGATATTAGACTGCAGAAAGAAAATTCCCTTAGTGTAACAACAAAATTCTAAAGGTGTTTTAGTAGTTTCATTTTACGTGGAATATTCTTCAGACTTGTTTTTTCATTTCTTCTTTATGCGATAGTTATTGGCAATTGGGTTCACTTTTTTCTAGGATCTATGTATTTGTATTCCTGAATTTTCTTTGCAAACAGAGGCATTTGTTTGGGTTTATATTATTTTTCCTCATGCTCCCCTCTGCTCCCCCTCCCCACACATTTATATATATTTATTATTTTGATCATGATTTAAATCTGATGGATGCAGGGGTTATTTATCATACGAATTTGATCATGCTGTACTTAGCATTTCTTCTGCCAGCTATCTGATGCTAAATACTATCGTTAGAATTTGTGAGGACATTCTTTTAAAGCCTGAACACCACTGAGTACTAAAGACTGGGTGTGTATGGGTGTGATTAACACAACAAGTGGGCTTTATTTTCATTGGAATTCCATGAGATATCTAATAAATTTATTTCAGAAATATACAGTACGCCGAGATCCTGAAGTAATCAACAAATACAAAATTACGGCAAATAACTAAAATGATTAGAATATAGAAGAGTGCCACCAGATGTGCACAATCCAGTTAAACATAGTTTAGATAAAATGTGTGAAAAATAAGTAATATTCAGTGTAACACATTATTTATTTAAGCATTTATTAATGCAACAAACCTGGCTGAAATAATTTCATTTTGAATTCAAATAAGAGTAATAAAGAAAATTAATTTAAAAACTTCTACATGTGTCTGCTTCCGCTCTAGTGGTACATGATAGAATACTTTATTAGAAGAAAATAGTGAGTGCTAAACCACATATTTTATTTTATTTTATTTTTTTTTTTTTTTGCGGTACACGGGCCTCTCACTGCTGCGGCCTCTCCCGTTGCAGAGCACACGCTCCGGACGCGCAGGCTCAGCGGCCATGGCTCACGGGCCCAGCCGCTCCACGGCATGTGGGATCTTCCCGGACCGGGGCATGAATCCGTGTCCCCTGCATCGGCAGGCAGACTCTCAACCACTGCGCCACCAGGGAAGCCCTAAACCACATATTTTAGTGGATAAAATTTTTGAGCACACTGTTTCATCCGATCTGCTGTATTATTAACATTTATATTCCATATTTGACTCTTCAAATTGATCATAGGGATAATTTAGTTTCTCCTTTGGCTATAGTCAGTCTCTCCCAAAATAATTTATTATAAGCTCGATTGTTAGATAATCTGCCAAGATAAATAATAGGTTGCTTAAACCTTGATATAAACAGAAAATTTTATGATGATCCAAATATGAATCCTATTATTTATCCAGATAGACCTAGGTCTTGGATATAATGTCCATGGCTCTACAATGTGCAAAATCAGTGTCTTTCGTGCAGCATTCATGACTTGTTTCGTTTGTCTTTTGATAGTGAATAGAGTCAATATATTCTGAATAGAAGTCCATTTTCTCACACCATACTGCACATTACTACAAACACCATTGTTGGCAACTGCATTTGGACAACTCACTTTTAGGATAATTCCTTGCACTGTGAAGTCATGTTAGAAATTTTGTGGCATGAGAACTGTTGAATCTACTGGCTCACTGTAAGAGATTGCCCTATTCAAAAAATGTAAAACCAAGTCTTGAGAAGAGATGATTGGGAAGGATTTTACTTTGCTCTGTAGCTACATTTGGGTGCAAATGAACCCGCGTCCCCTGCATCGGCAGGAGGACTCTCAACCACTGCGCCACCAGGGAAGCCCTGATCACATTCTTTGATGTAGTATAAAGTTATCCTTGAGAAAAAGATGAAGTTTTACATAGAGTTTCTGGCTTTTATTTTCAATAATGAAAAACATCTTACCAATGTATAGATAATATCAAAAGTGAAGATACGTTGTTTAAAGGATGAATTTTAAAACAAAGCAAGTACACTAAAAATCAGTATTTAAAAAAATTGAATGTACTCAACCTTCCATTAGGCACTTATACAAACTTATGGCCTTGAAGCCAGATAAGTCCAAGTTTAAGTCCTGACTCTGTCTCTTCTGAGTTGTCACCTTGAGCAAGGTTCATAATGTCCTTGTAGCACAGTTTTCTCTTCAATAAAATGAGCATAGAACAGAAAAAGCATTCAATAGCTATGTATGATTTATGATATTAATTATTATTATACATAGATCATAGCCATTATCATTGTAACAATGGTTTATTTTGTAGTGAAATATTTCCAGTGTTTTCATTTGCCTTATAGATAATACCTATATATTTAAAACTTTTATTTTATTTTTTCTTGTGGTTGCAAACATGTAACATTAAATTTACTACATTAAACATTTTTACATGTACAAGTCAGTAGTGTTGTGTATATTCACATTGTTGTGTAACAGATCTTTAGAACTTTTTCATCTTGCAAAAATTATAACTCTATGCCCATTAAACCCCAATTTTCCCACCTCTGTACTCCCAGCCCTAGGCAACTACCTTTCTAATTTATGTTTTTACGATTTTGACTACTTTAGATACCTTATATGAATGAAATCAGACAGTATTTTTCCTTTTGTGACTGGTTTGTTTCGTATAGCATAATGTCCTTGAGGTTCATCCATATTGTAGCAAGTGACAGGATCTTCTTCTTTTTAAGGCTGTATAATATTCCATTGCATGCATATACCACATTTTGTTTATCCATTCATTCATCAATGTACATGTGGGTTGTTTCCACCTCTTGGCTATTGTGAATAATGCTACCATGGACATGGTGGTACATATATCTTTTTAAATCCATGCTTTCAGCTCTTTTGAATTAATGGATCACTTGGTGATTCTTTTTTAAATATTGTGAGGACCCTTTATATTGTTTTCCATAGTGACTGCACCATTTTACATTTCTACCAGCAATGCATTAGAGTTCCAATTTTTCCACATTCTCATCAACATTTGCTGTTTTCTGCTTATTGGTAGTGGCTGTTCTAATGGGTAAGAGGTTAAGCCTATATTTTGAAATAAACGTTAATGTATAATAATTGTATTATTAATTGGTATTCATATTTAGATTATTTTCCCTGGATTCTTAGTATTCAAATACAAAGTAACTTGAGGATCCAATTTTGCTAATACTTTTTTCCAAGACACTTTTTCTCTCTTTTTTCTTTCAGAGTTTGAAACAATATCAACATGTCTATATTGGAGCTTTCTTTATTTGATACACTATCCAGAAATTCAAGCCAAAATTCAAGAAGAAATTGGTAACATGCTTTCAGATGAAAAGTATAATTCTTATAAGAATATATTTTCATTTTTAAATTAAATTTTTTAAAAAACCTTTTTTTTTACCCAGATGGAAACATTGGGATGAAATCAACCAGGTTTGAAGACAGGAAAATTTTACCCTCCACAGAAGCTTTCATAAATGAAATATTCAGACATGCCTCCTTTCTTCCTTTTACTGTTCTTCATTGGTAAGGATATGCTGCTCCTTTGGGACAACAACTCTCCCAAAGGTGGTGTGGGGAGGAGTGAGGAATCTCAGGCATTAGACTGAATACTTTAAGTGCTTTAAAATCTATAGTATGTTAATGTTATTTTAATATTATTTAAAATCATTTTATTTTCTTTTGAAACCTTTAATGAAATTTTAACATAGAGCAAGGCAAATTTTGTGAATATTTTTTATAACTAAACTATGATGCCATTAACTTTCATCTTATATTTAAAAATTAAGGGGAGAGAGGATATAGAAATTTGGAACAATTGGTAATCCAACCACAATATATGTTTGGCTATTAAGCGTTGTACAAACTCACTTAACTTCCCCTTACGAGTAGCGTTAGCCGCCTGCTAATGTGATGTGGCTTCATTTTCAGTAGCTAAGAATTTTACTGAACAGTAGACCGAGGAAGCTAGTTGCCACAAACAGATTAAACAGAGTCTACATTTATAGATATTTGAAAGTTTACTGAACCTTATGCCAGATTCTCCAGATCCCAAATGCATGCAAGTATAGACTAAGTAGATAGGCTTTATTAAATATGTATGTGAACAACCAAAGTTCTGGTGGTTTGAACTGTTTCCATTCCACACAACTAAAATAAAAAATTAAATTCTCCGTGCTTTTTCTCTTCCCATCTTTATACAGCGAAGGAGGGGGAATGTCTCTCACGCCATGTGGTAATCGGCAGAGCAGAATGCAGTGCCTCAGCCCAGGTATCTCCAAGGGCCAGACCACTAGCTGAGCAGAGTCAAGCCCAGACAGTGAGCCACTCAGTCCCCTGTATTTTGCCTCTCTCATTTGCTCTCCATATTCACACATGATGCTATCTATTCACTGTGATCCCTTTTCTTCAGATCCCCTTTCTGGTTGAAGTAGACTTCATCTTTAACTTAAGTGTATAAAAAGCATCCTACATTTAAATATGCAGCTCTTCTGTCCCAAAGGCTTCTGTAGGGTGACTTTGGGTGCTTCATAAAAGAGTACGACCTACAAGCTTTACTAAGAAATCAGGAACAGAGAGACCTGCCAAGTTTACAGGCATTATTTGGGATGAAATGAAAGTGATCATAATCTTTGGGATCCTGAAAACACATCTGAGAGCCTCACTAATAGGGAGAAATATATTTTAGGAAATAGGTATTCATTATATTATTAGAAGTGAAGAAATAAACTAATATATCAACTATAAAGATCAGAGGCATCGGCCAATGAGAGTAGTGTGATATAAACCAAGAATTTTAGCACAAACGTAAAAGGCATCTTATATATTGATATGTTGTTTGGGATTAATCTGTTCTCCACTTGGATGTTTACCATTTTCCATTTAAAAGGACAAGGGATTAAAGAGCAGAAAATGGTTAAAATGAAATGAATTTTAAAAAGATAAATGGAAGAATCTTAGGTAAGGGGGCAAAAGTTTTGCTATTATATATAACGTATGCACACACATACACGAAAGACCAAACAGTACCCTAATAAATATTTATTGCATGTGTGCTCTTTAAAAGTTATGTGGAAAGGCATTTTTATATATGAAGTTTCAGAAGTATATATTTAGAAAGAGAGACCCTACAATGAATAAATTTATACATTGAGTCCTTCTTTAGAATATATAGTCACTCATAGTTTAATATTAGTGAAATCAAATTTTACATGCTAGGTTTCCATAGGGTGGGAGCATGTGGTTTTTATGCAGAGTAGAATTTGAGCAGCTGAATCCACAGAGGGAGTGTGGACAGGAATGTACTGAGAAAGGCAAGTGGCTATACCAGGAGCTGGTAATCCTTCCAACAAATGGCTCCATCCCTTTTTTGACCTTCTCCTTTGTTGGGTTTTGAGGGCACCCGATGAAGAATACCCATATTATTTGCCAAAGTTCAGTACCAGCTGCAAGATGAAAGTAGGTCAGAGAGAGTTTCAGATATTAACTTTTTTAATGATCAGAGCTAGTTTGCACAGTTTGGCTTACAGCTAGACCAAGGAGGCTTACTTATACTTTTTACCTGAATTAGACATACTTCTACACTCAGACTCTGGCAAAGTTGGACGACAGCAGTCTCCTCTGCACGAAACCTGCTCTTCAGCTCAGCCCATTAATAACTATAGATGAGATGTATTACCTTCTCTATAGGTTGGCTAATCAGAAAAGAGAACCCAGAAGTGGCTAAGACAAATGTGTCCAGTGACTGCTCTTAAACTCATCACATTGAAATGTCACTGCTTCTCTGGGGAGAAGTGAGTGTGAGGGCCATCTCAGAAGTTAGGGAGTGCCATATGGAAATATAACATGGCTTAATCTAAACTGTGCATAATTACAGAGGTATAAAAGGGAAAGATGTACAGTATACATAATGAAGTCTGAGTATGGGACTAGAAAAATAGAATACTTGTTCTAGAAGCAGCTTAGAGACCATCCAATACAACCAATATCATTTCACAGCTAGGAAATGAAACCATAGAGTAGATATGAGATTTGCCCAACATCTCACTGAGACCAGTATCTAGAGTTCAGATTTCCTAGTTCCAATTCCATTCCAATTCCTAGTTCCTCCCATCAAGTACTAAATGATGTTATGTTTTGTTTTTCTAATCTACTAATAGAAGCCAAAAACACATGGGGTACAAAGAAAATGTTTTATAATGTCCTTAATAGTTTCTGGTTGTATTCGAATGTGTCTACTTATGACCAACTCCGTCATAGAAATACTGAGGTAATTTTCTAGAGATTTTAACTCATAGCAATGCCTGCTTAACAAATACAAGAAAAAGAATAAATTAGTGATTTGACAATAGGTAGAAGATATATCAATTAATGAACAAAGGGAGATTTATAAAGATGTCACATCATTATTGCAGTAAAAAATAACACTAACAAAAAATAGTCCATGCATCATGGGAGGCAGCTTAGGGATGGGTTATTTGAATTTACAGGATGCGTTGTAATGCTGCCTTTCTCTTTCCTACAGTACTACATCAGATACTACTCTGAATGGTTATTTCATTCCCAGGAAAACATGCACCTTTCTTAACATGTATCAAGTAAATCATGATGAGGAAGCCACCAAAATTATTTCCTGAGATAAAATTTGCTTGGTTATTTGTTTGCTATTTATTAATCTGGGAAAAATTTACATTCTTCTTAACCAAACTTCATTCCCTCTGTTTCTCTTGAAAGAAGTTGGAAATAAATTCAGTTTTCTTTCCTCACAGATAATAGGAAGGATGAAATCTTAATACAGATTCATTCAGGGTAAATCGGATTTCAAAAGTGGGCTCACTGGGGGAGTTGTGAGCGAAGGACTTCGTGGGCTCACCCTCTGCATGTGTATGACCAGCTGATATTTGAAAAGCAGCCTGAAACCCCCCACTGGAGTGTAAGCCACCAAGCAGGGACTTGTTTTTTCTCTCCCTTTTTGTTTGTTTGCTTTTTCCTCAACCCCAGTACCTAGATCAGTGCCTGGCACATAGTAGGCACTCAGTAAATATTTGTGAATAAAATGCAACTAGAGGCTTGCCCATATCAACTACGGAAGGGCAGTCTGAGCCTAAGGTACCTCAGGCAGTGAAAAGTGAGGGTGATGAGTGGTGATGGCACTGGTGGGAATAACGGTGAGCACAGTTAATCTTTATAGACTCCCACTGTGTGCTGGGCACAAAAGCTCAGATGTATCTCCTCTGACCTCAACAGTAATCCTATATAGTGGTGCTAGCATGACCCCAATTTTACTGATGAAGAAACTTTCAGCCAGATTGAACAAATTACTTACGATCACATGTTCAGCAGGTAAGAGAAGCAGGACTCACATCCAGTTTAAATCCTGTTTAATATGTAGATCTTGTTTAATGGAAATTATATGCTCCATGTGGTGAGGGCTTGATGTCGCCAGTAAACTGGTAAAGATTGCAATCTTTTCTTTTCCCCCCCTTTGTCCACCACACGGCTTGCGGGATCTTGGTTCCCAACCAGGGATCAAACCTGGGCCTTGGCAGTGAAAGCACCAAGTCCTAACCACTGGACTGCCAGGGAATTCCCAAGATAGCGTTCTTATACACTCAGCCGGTTGTATGTACAGTACTCTGTACAGCTTCTCCGTCTTCACCCAACATCTCATCTGACTGATGGCTTAGGCTTCAGGCTCTTAGGGAGGGAGGTGATTATCCTGTGTACCTAACAGCACCTTCACAATCTCTGTAACTAGCAAAATGGTAGAATACACTGCACAGACCGTCCCACTGGAACACTGATTGTCAGAGAGATTGATACATCCATTCTCCACCCAGTGATCATACTGGATAAACCTAAGCATTTTTAAATGCATTATAAGAAGAAATACAGTCAGTGTAAATTGAATGGCATTTATTTTCAGTTGGTACAACCCCAAGTATCCCAAGTGTTCTAGTATCCTAAGAACTTGTGATTGTATTGAATATTGAGTAATGATCAAACAAACTCAGTTAACACACGTGCTGGTAAAAAAATACTATTTGTATGGAGGCACTTGTTTAAGTAAATGAGTATGTAATTCAGGACTTGATATTATGGGAAAATTATTCATGTTGAATCTAAAAGGTCACAAACTCAAGCACCCACTGAGCAGTGGAAAATACCAAAAATGAAAGAATTGTACTTTGTTGAAGCAGTGGCAAGAGGTCATCTGCTGCATCTAATTCAACCCAGTAAACTGTTGGCGAGCAGGGCATTGTCCCACTGTTATCAGCTCTTTCAGTTATAAAAAAAAAGAACGTGAAAATGTAGATTTTCATGTGGAATCTCCTGAGTTTTAAATGTCAGCAACAATTAACTATTTTTAAAAGATTATGAGAGCAAAACGAAGTTTCTTGGAGGACTGAGTATGACTTGTAAGTCCCCAGGTCCATGACCTCTGGGGCAGAGAGAAAACAAATTTTTCTCCTAGACAGAGGGTGGCATCTATAGGCAAAGAGACCCAGTTCTTTATGAAGTCAAGTGAGTCCCTGATGTATGGCTTAAGATGTAGGCAACTCACAAACATTAGTTGTCGTAGACGAGCCAGATGTGGTGCCTGTAACAAAAAAAAGGTGGAGGGAGAAGAGAGAACCAAATGCACAACAATTTGGGAACTGTGGGCAACCCCCTCAATCAGAGCTGCTTTCAGGAGACCTGGCTCCTCCTGTGATGATGTATGAAGGCTATTTCCTAAACATAGTGAGAGAGCACCAGAGTGAGAGGTGTGTGTCAGTCTCATCATTCCTGCTTATTTTGCTTAAAGCAAAGGAGATTGAATATTTATTACCTTATTTATGCCACAATTTTGGAATATTCTAATGAGAATTTTGTGGAATTATTCATTTAAGATAAAAATTTAAATACATTTCATGTATTTTATTCACTACTTAATGAACCAGAAGTCATTTTAGTGAAAAATAATTGTATTAAATTTTATTATTATTTTTTTTTTTTTGCCTCTCCCGTTGTGGAGCACAGGCTCCGGACACGCAGACTCAGCGGCCATGGCTCACGGGCCCAGCTGCTCCACGGCATGTGGTATCTTCCCGGACAGGGGCACGAACCCACGTCCCCTGCATCAGCAGGCAGACTCTCAACCACTGCACCACCAGGAAAGCCCTGTATTAAATTTTTATGATAACTAAACCTGTCAACATATTAAAGGAAAGAATGACATATATATCTGTAATAATTATATAATTACATAGCTCCATAACTATATACATATATGTATATATAATTTATAAAGGATGTTCTGAACTTGAACAGAACACTTTATGCAAAACAAAATTATTATGGAAAAGTTGGCAACAAAGGTAAAAGTGATAAAATGATTCCTTTAAAATTTTTTATTTTTGTCTATTTTATACAGAACTATTTGGGATAATCCCAATTTATTTAGACCTGAGAGATTTCTATATGAAAACATGGAACTGAATAGAACTTTGTTGAGAAGGTGTTGACTTTTGGAATGGGAATCCGGAAGTGTCTCAGAGAAGATGTTGCACGAAATGAGATATTCATTTTCTTCACCACAGTTCTGCAGCAGCTCAAGCTGGAGAAGTGCCCAGAAGCCGAGCTTGACCTGACACCCATGTATGGCTTAGCCATGAAGCCAACACCATACCAACTTCAAGTAGAGACCCGCTGCACAGGTAGTTCCTGTTCATCGATTCTCAGACTGGGTGGAGTGTTTCTTGTTTAATTCAGAAAAATTATGGGCTTCAAATTCATTTAACAAGAAATTTAGAATTCATACCCCTATGCTGTGCTGTTCAGTTCATTGTATGCCATCCTAGTGTAGGAGTTAATTTTTGAGTGTATGGGGTTTTAAACCCATGTCTCACGTGATGGTGTCCCAGGTGTCACTGTGTCACTGTGAATATGGAAGAAGGGAACGAGGACTGCTGGATGGAGTGAGCAGGAAAAGGAGTTCTATCTTCCTTCCCTTAACGCCAGCTACAATAGACAGGTGTACTGATATTTGTTTTAAATATTGGGTTCAGAATAAGAACAAGGTTCTGACTTTAAATATATTTCTTTCCACTGGACTAGGTACTAGGTATTCAAGAGGTCCAAAGAAGGGAGCTAGAGTCACCCAGAGCAGCAGAGAACATTCATGGTGATAATAGGTGGACTGAGCCAGATTTAGAGAGGCAGGGAATGGGACTTGAAGCGGGGGTGGGTTTCTTCAAAATCTATTTTTATGTCTGCTCTTATGTTTTCTGGATTATGAATTTAACTTCAGAGCAAATTGGTGTTTTTACAATGTTACTAATTCCTTTTGATACCTACTAGATATACGTGTGTATTAGTTTGCAAGGGCTGCCATAACAAAATACCACAGCCTGAGTGGCTTTAACAACAGAAATTTGTTTTCTCACAGTTCTGGAGGCTGGAAGTGTAAGATCAAGGTGTCAGCAGTGTTGGTTCCTCCTGAAGGCTCTTTCCTGGGTTTGTAGATGGGCTGTCCTCACATGGCCTTCTCTCAATGGCCACCCATCCCTGTGTCTCTCCTTTTTGTTGTAAGGACAACAGTTATATTCGATTAAAGCCTCATCCCAACAGCCTCATTTTAGCTTAACTATTGGGTTGGCCAAAGAGTTCGTTTGGGTTTTTCCATAAGATGTTACTGGAAAACCCAAACGAACTTTTTGGCCAACCCAATACCTCTTTAAAGACCTTATCTCCCAATACAGTTACATTCTGAGGTACTGGGGTTTGGGATTTCAACATATGAGTTTGCGGCAGGGTGGGGGGGAGATACAATTCAGCCCATAATAACATGTTATGAGAAAAAAAAAGACAGCAATTAAAAAGTTTTTCAGTATAGTACCCAGCACTAAGTATGTGCTTCTTTAATTGAACTTGTTAATGAGCTAAGGCACATAAAGGACATAAAATGGACAGTGAAAAACTAAGAATTTCAGATTGAAGCTTTAAGGGGAGTTGCATTATAAAGGGCTTGAAATCCAGGCGGAAGTTGAGAGCATGTCTGGAGTCTAATTCAAATGGAGAGAGCACTTAGGGATAATGACCTAAGACCATCTGGATGATGACCATCTTGACCAGGATGTTGCAGTGGAAGCCGAGAAGTTAAACAACTGACAGACATTGAGGATTAAAGTCAGGACTTTGTCTTTCTTTCCAAGTACAAATAAATTCAGCATAATCCTTGGGAATAAACAAATTGGATTGCCTGTCCTTTTTTGTAAAAGCTTTTGAAATTATTTGTATTATCCACGTGACAGTGTGTCAAACTGAAACTATCCTTACATTTTTTTCTGTAAAAAACTATCAAATCTTCTGTATATGCACTAATAATGGGGAGGACAGGAACACTATAGGAATATTGTTATCTGTTTATCTGGTATTTTCTTTAAGGAATTGTGTTTTTCTAAAACTCTTATTTTGTTTTTTTTTTAAACAGTAAGCAAATAAGATTCTATACATTTATTTTAACACATTGTATTGTAAAATGCTAATTTTCACTTTAACTCTGCTCCTAAGGCATGATTAGTGTACTGTTGGGCTTTTTGTATAATTCATAAGTTTGCAGTTTATGTAATTTTAGAAACATGGATAAGAATAAGACAGGGAAAAGAACATTTAAAAGCAAAATAGAAATAACTTTTCTTTTTCATTTAATTTCATTTTCATTTAATATGTAACGATGAGCTATTTTTAATTATATGTATTTACTTATCTGGAAATAATTTATTTTATGAAATATAATTAGACGCAACACAGTGTACCAACATTTTATATTGAAATAACTTATAACATAAACACTCTAAATAATCAACTGGAGACTACACACAGAATTCATTATGACGATGGAGCAATTTCTGCATCAGTGGTAATCCAAGACAAGTGAAGTGCTTAAAGCCATTATACATGAAGTAAAAAGAGTAATAGATATTAGATATCCTGCTATACAAAGGTACATATGGATGCTTACCACACTGTGCCCCCCTTGTAGCTACAGCCCCCTGGGGCTTTTGGTAACACCATGAAGATGAAGGTCAGACTAGAAACTCCACTGCATGATGCAAGTGAGCACAGAATGTGTCTGGTCCCAAGTGTTTTTCAGAGACGAAAACTTGCACCAAAATTTATAAAGACATTTATATATTCCCACATTGAAATTCTCTAATTCCTTCCCAGTTAAACCTATACCTCAGATGTGATATCAACCCACATGACAGGGTAAGAAATCAGAACCATTTTTGAGAGGTAGAAGGGGTCTTTGGGGATTTTACTCTCTAAATAATTATTAATTAGGCTGTAAAATCTACAGATCCAGGCTTCCAAGTGTGTGGACACATGATTTGATGTTTCAGATTCACACAGGACGTCCCCACAAAATCCAAGGTTCATACTTTAAACAACAAAAAAGGCACAGTACTATGTACACCTTAAATCAGAAATAGCTAAAGGGAGGTGTTTTACAGCTTAACAGGCTATAAAAAACAAATACCCTATGAGGAATGCACCGTTGGCTTCCCCTTCAGATAAGAATAAAAGCAGGATGCAGGCAACTGATTCTCTATGACACACATTTTTAGCAGTAGGAGAGCTAAAACAAAAATTATAAAAGTTTATATGTCTTTTCTATCCTTCAAGTTATTTACAGAGAATAGTTTACCTTAATTCAACATCACTATCAAGCCCCATCAACCATAAACTACACACATACAGGCAATACTGTTGCCTTTATCTCTACCCCTGTGGATGGAAGCATGTTGCATGAATGAATTTTCCAGCTAAGTGTGATGACCAAGTTCCAAAATGCTCATTTGAATGGATCTTAATTACTGTCTTTCTGATGTCTTAAAATGCATTTACTAAATATAGTTTTATCTTTTTCAGACTTTATATTGACATTTATTTCTAAGGGTAATGCACTGGGCTATAGTCATTTGATGAACTCCTGATCAATCCTCCATCCCTGCCTCAATACCTGCCTTCATTCATTACCTTAATGCTGACCTCCCCAGCTCCCTGCAAGCTCCACAAATGCAGGGCCAAGTCTGCTTGGCTTCCATTGTACCTCCAGTGTCCAGCACTGTTTCAGGCACATAGCAGACAATCGATAACTAGTTGTTCAGTGAATGCAGGAATGAATTAATGATTAAATGAATGAATCTAACGGAGTAGCAAAAGGAAGTATCCGAGATTTTCTAGTATGGGTAGTATTTCTGGCATCTCTGCTCCTATTTTAATTTCTACCTGTTGCCTCAGTCTCAAAATCTGTTCAGTGCTCTCACACCTGTTTAAGCTATAAGGTCCAGACCTCATCAAATACACCCTTAATTCTTTTTTTTTTTAACTCACATTTTTATGACATCAGATCCCAGCTGGATATCATTAGCCTTCCCCCATCCCCACAGGACCACTGTCAAAGTGTGTCCTAGCACTTAGGAAACTATCCAAAAGTAACATCTCAAATGTGCTCCAGAAAAGTCAATGTTTCTCCCGCTCCAACATCTTCATCTTGCCAACACACATGCATACAGATAGGCAGCTGACCATTCATTAACTTCACCAGACACATTTGTTGTCTAATGGCATCTGTCACTTCTCCTGCACACTCTGATGGAGAGAAGGGGTCACTGCTTTCTCCCTGTAATGTTTACACCCAAGGATGGGTGTTGGAGTTTACTTATTTTTCAATGGCTTAACTGAGAGTTAGGAGTAATTCTGAAGAAAGCTTACTTGAGGTTTGGGAATATTGGAAGGAATGACATAAACATACACACAAAATTATGTCCTATGCCCTACTGCTTAAGCCTAGGACTAGATTGTTCCTAGCACCTCATCCTGCACCAGTTCCCTGCTCTCTTTGCTCCCTGTGGACAAGAGCAGTTCCCTGATCCTCTACCTACCCTGCCCCCAGATTCCCATAGGCTTTGTATTTTGTGCTTTCTTTCTCTCTCTCTCTTTCTCTTTTTAGTTAGCTTAGCTAGAGGTTTATCAATTTTATTGATCTTTTCAAAGAACCAGCTTTTGGTGTCATTTATTTTCTCTCTAGTAATTTCTTGTATTCAATTCCATTAATTTCTCCTCTAATTTATATTGCTTTTCTTTGGCTTACTTTGGATTTAGTTTGCTCCTATTTTTCTAGTTTTCTAAGGTGGAAACTTAGTTTATTGATTTTAGATCCTTTTTTCTTTTCTAATATATGTATTCAGTGTTCTAAATTTTCCTCTAATATGACCCAGAATGTGGTCTATCTTTGTGAATATTCCATATAAGCTTGAGAAGAATGTGCATTCTGCTGTTGTGGGATGAAGAAGTCTACAAGATGTCCCTTACTATTTAGTTGATTGATGGTGGAATTAAGTTCAACTGTCTTTACTGATTTTCTGCCTACTGGACCTGTTCATTTCTGATTCCAAACTAAAATTTAAAACTAAATAATGTGTGAAACATGCATGCAAACAGTTAATATTTCTAGCTACTGAATTATTGTGGAAGTTTATTTATTGGCATGGAGAGGTGATATATTTTAAAAAGCTAATGTGAAATATTGCATGTAACTATTAATTATTTTGTGTATATATACACACGGAAAGTGTAAGATGTGACATGCAAATAGAATGCCAACAAAAATATGATTTTTTTTCTATTTCAGCTTATGCTCTAAATATAGTATTGCATTTATTTGAGATTATAAATTTCCTCTACTTCTGTGAATTCACATAGGGGTGAAGAAAGGTTTCAGGGTAGCAAGTACCTATCACAAAATTCATGTGTTTGGTCTAGAGAGGGGATGAATCTTCAGACTAGATGCATGAACTGTGAATTAAAACACCAGGTTATAGAAGTTTTGCATTAATTAAATTAAAACAAAAGCTGGCATCTGAGAATAAAGAAAGAGACACACACTGTTAGTATAAAACCTCAAAAGTCTGGGATCATTCATTGATCAATTAAGAAGCTCTACACACCTACATAACTAGATAAACTATTTAGTTTTTAATGTGTGTTTTTAGGTGCCTACTTTAAGCCAGGCTCTTTAGATGCCAGGCATAATAAAAGATGACTAAAATATGATCTATAACTTCAGAAGCTCTTTAAGATAGAGGTGAATGATAAGTGTGTGTGTGTGCGTGTGTATGTGCATAGATAGCATATAAGTGTGTGTATATATATATATACACAATGATATAGTTAAATGTACATATCTTAATTGTTCTTTCTAAGACTAGTCATAAAAATTCAAGCTTTCTCGTTCCCTCTTCATGCATTCAATGGGGGTGTGTGTTTGAAAATTTCTTTGCAACTTTCTCTTTTTGTGAAGAGTCCTTGACAGGCTGAATGCCCTTTGTTGATCAAGGAGCTTCGTATGGTTCTGCCAACTTACCTCTTTGCACAGCTGGTCACTCTTCTAAGGAGTCTTCATTCTTTGATTCCTTTGTGCCAGCTTGGCCTATGTTATACTATTTCCTAGCATTCCATACTCAGTGGTCCTCACTGGGTTTCACCATGCCTCTCACTATTCTGCTTGGCACTTTGATTTTCATCTATCTATTTAGAATTGCCAACAGGTTTTACCATCTCACAGTAGGTGAGAACAGAGCGGTTTAGAAATTCAGCACCTTGGGATGAGAGTTTAACACAGCTGGAGGGCAGAACGTCACCTACCATCTTAGCAGTGCTTGCTTAGCTTAGTGTCTGGAACATAAAGGCCTTCAACATGTATTCAGAGGAATCACTTCCATTCAAGTGTTTATTGACAATGCACTTCATTGGGCCTCTGTGGGCCAGGGAATAGTACTGTGTGAAAAGGCTCTCCAAAGTTAAAACTGCTGTGGGCAGTGAAGTGATTTACAGGATGATATCTCTTTGGTTAACAATATTCTTACTCTACATGTTTCAGAAATTTGGGAAATGAAGCCAAGTATATGAAAACTATTCTTTGGAGCAGGAGCAATAATAGCTTCGGGTTTTGAAATAAGAATCAAAGGTGGTGGGGGGGTTCCCCGGTGGCACAGTGGTTGAGAGTCTGCCTGCCAGTGCAGGGGACACGGGTTCGAGCCCTGGTCTGGGAGGATCCCACATGCCGCGGAGCAACTAAGCCCGTGAGCCACAATTGCTGAGCCTGCGCGTCTGAAGCCTGTGCTCCGCAACGGGAGAGGCCGCGATAGTGAAAGGCCCGTGCACCGCGGTGAAGAGTGGCCCCCACTCGCCGCAACTAGAAAAAGCCCTCGCAACAGAAACGAAGACCGAACACAGCCAAAAATAAATAAATAAATGAAATTTTTTTAAAAAAGAATCAAAGGTGGTGTTTTCCCCAGATTTGGGGGCAAGATAGATTCGAACCCAGTTACTCTATATATGGAAAGCTGCTGTTTGCTTTTTAGTTAAGATTTTTAAACAATTTCCCCCATTTAAAGAAAGTTAAGTTACTCACTTCTCCTCACCACTGCTTCTTGCTCTATACAACAAACGCAAGTTTGATGAGGAAATTTTTATTAAGGTATCCATACAGAAAAGTGCACAAAATGTAAGTTTAAAGCTTGGTGAATTTTTACAAACTGACCACCACCAGCATTCCACAGCCCCCCAGCCTTTCATTCCTCCTTAGTCTCCAATCTCTGTGCCTCAAGGATAACCCTTATCCTGACTTCCAATGCCATAGTTCAATTTGTCTGTTTTTGAATTGTACATTAAGGGAATGAAACAAAATGTGCCCTTTTGTGCTTGACTTCTTTTGTACCACATTGTGCTTGCAAGATTCATCCATGTTCTATTTGAAAGATCAATCAAGTTGTGTGTAGTTGTATTTCATTCATTCTCATTGTTCATTGCTATCGATTGTTCCATTAGGTGACTATACCAAAATTTATGAATGTATTTTATTGATAGAAGCCACTTGGGTAATTTCTATTTTGGGTCGTTATGAAGAGTGCTGCTATGAACATTCCTGTGCACAGTTTTTGGTGAATATATGTAAACTTTTTCGTTGGCGAATATAAATGTAGGACTGGAATTGCTGAGTCATAAAGCATTTGTTTTTTTAATTGAGAAATTCGAACTAATATTTCAGCATGGTTGTACCAATTTATACCCCCACCAGCAAGCTGAAAAAGTTCTCTGGTTGTTCCACATCCTTTTCAACAGTTGATATTTTCTGTCTTATTTTCTGTATTTTTGGTTTAGCCACAATGATGGCAAACATACCCTTATTAAAGAGACAGATGGTCAGATAAATCCCTGGCCTGTTACCTTACGTGAACTTGATTTTGGCAATGTTAGCTAGTTCATTCTCTCTTAATGAAATGAATCTAGGACAGATTGAGTGCATTCATCCACTGAAGTCTTTCAAAAGTGAATGATCATCCAACCCCCTGCCACTGCCCCCCTCCCCCAAACACAAATGGTCTTAGCTCACAGTTACCAGGGCCTCCTGAGAAAGCAGTTTTTGCCAAGACTGTCTTTTTCCAATTTCTTTGGGAAGAGATTTTACAGGATTTCCCCCATTAATCAAAACAATTTCTGCCTTTAAAATGTATCTCAGTTATTATAATGTCTATGTTTAGTTTATAATTTCAGAGTGATCTAGAAGTGGTTATTTATATCTGTTTATTTTGTAACATATGCCTTTTATATTTTTCAGAATTCTACTTTTCGCTGAAAGAGTCGGTACTGAAAAAACAGGATGTTCTATCAACTCACATTCCTAGAATTCCTTTTTGGTCAGAAGTGTAAGTCTGTTGACCCTTCCAAATTTTGTCTCTCTGACAAGAAAAGAAAATCCAGAAGAGAACATTTTGAGATCGTATTGTTTTCCATTGCCCTTGTGTTTGTTTTGCTCTGTTTCACTCTATTATCCAACTAATACCATTCTGCCTATTATTTACCTATTTTAAAATAAAGACTTGGAGTAATTTTTCATATTTTTCTAGAAGTCTCCCTTGATTAGAAAGGTATTTCTGGGCAATAAAACTTAAGTTTTGACTGTGAAATTCTGTCAATAATTTGAGAAAGTTTGAAATTTCTTTCTGTTGTATGTACAGTAGGTGATCTTATGAATTCCACATGGATTTTATATGCAACAATCCTTCAGTAACTAGTTTCTAAGAAAAATAGAACCTTTTCCATACTTAATTTACAGACCTAGCTTTCAATTTCCTCTTCATTTTGGTTATGGTAAGTTTTGCCATGAAAACATATGTAGTTTTTTCTTTATGGTTTTTGAGATTCCTATCCTACTTAGGAAAGCCTTCTCCACCCCAAATTTATACAAATAGCCTCCTACCATTCCTTCCAATATTTTTCTTTAAAAAAAAAAAAAGTAGGCATCCAATTCTGGATTATCAATCATATCAGCAGCATTTATTAAATTAGGCACTCTTTCTCACTAAGTTAGATAAAAACCACATATATACTTATCTTTCTGTGGATGCTCGACCATATCTGACTAATATATTTATATATTTATGTGCCAATATTACATGTTTTTGATTACAGTGACTTTATAGTTATCTTAGTATCTGAAATTCTCTCACTTTGCCTTACTTGTTCTTATTCAGTATTCATAAATTTCTTGGCTACTTTTAGAGATTTATTTTTGCATTACATATTCCAGAATTATTTTATATAGTTCCACAGAAAAGCTCATTGAGATTATAATTTGAGTTGTGCAAAATTTATGTATTAATTTTAGAAATACCAACATTTCTATGACAGTTCTTTTTCTGGTTGTTTTATGTCCTGCATTTGCATTTCAAATTTTAATTTTTATGTCTTAAACTATTCTTGCTATACTTAGGTCTAAGAATTTTATTGTTTTGTCCATATTATACATGTATATTATTTTTCACTTTAGTTTCAAACATTATTGTTAGGACCGAGAAAAAGTTATTGAGTCTCATGAAGTGTCCAGTCAGAGTTAATCTTGGGACTTTTTCAGGAGCTGCTAGAAGGAGATACTCAAAATGAAAAACATCTTGTCATGAGGAACCTGGGAAACAACTCAACATGAAGGAAAATAGAATCTAGAGGTGGAGACATAGTAAGTACTAGAGCTATTATTTGAATTTCTGGAACAAGCCATATCTGAAACCATTATCATTTGTCCTTTTCAATTACTCAAGCCAATAAGCTTCCCCTATTTCCATTTGATTTAAGCAAGTTTAAGTAGGTCTTATTTTTCTTTGCTTATCAAATGAGGTATGTATAGACATTTGAACTTGACTCTTCCAGATGACTTTGTTGCTGGGAATCTTCAGAAAACTGCCAAGTTACACTCTACTACTGTCATGGAAAAAAATAATTTAATGGTAGTAGAGCTGAACTTAAGAGAGGTGTTGAAATGTTACCAGAGATGTGTAGGATGAAACTGAGATTGCTTCCTTAGAGCCCAGTTTTAAGAGGTACTGATACAATAAAAAGTATGGGGGATTACAAATACAAAACTGTAAAAACAAAGCAAATCAGTTGTGTGAAAGGATGATGAAGGACACTTATCTTCTATTGCCTGTACAATATAAATTTGATACATTAATATTTCCTTTCTAATGGAGAGTTTAGAACTTCATTTGACAATCATTATTTTATTCAAGGCATTTTTATTAATTAAAAAACAAACGTTAATTGTAAGTAGCATAATTATGTTCTTTTGTGTGTGTGTGTGGTACGCGGGCCTGTCACTGTTGTGGCCTCTCCCGTTGCGAAGCACAGGCTCCGGACGCGCAGGTTCAGCAGCCATGGCTTACGGGCCCAGCCGCTCCGCGGCATGTGGGATCCTCCCAGACCGGGGCACGAGCCCGTGTCCCCTGCATCGGCAGGTGGACTCTCAACCACTGAGCCACCAGGGAAGCCCTAATTATGTTCTTTTACTCGAAGAAAATAGAGCTTGAACCCACTATGATGTTCTGAAGTTTCTTTTGTGCCCACCTGTTTATCCAGAAAGCTGGTTTCTTCATTATTGGCTTCCTTACAACCCATCGCACAACTCTGATTTTGTTTATGTTTCAGCTTTAAAGTCATACTGAGGCCAGTCAACAGCTTTCAAATATTTGATCATGTCTGAGATTATATTTAGGGAACTCCTTTGCTTCCTGTTGAAAAATAGTTGAGGCTCAAATAGGATTTGGAATGACCACTTATCACTCAGGGTTTCAAAACGTAACTTTTGTATCAGTTGATAATTCACTTATTCATTCTTTCATTTCACTCCACATAATGTTTAAGTGGGTATCACTATAATCCAGGCACTTTTCTAGGCACAGCATAAACATCACCGGAAAACAAAGATCTTGCTCTCATGGAACTTAGATTCCAAAAAGGACAGAGCAAATAAACCTATAAGCAAAATATAAATTATGTCAAGTGGTGGTAAGTACTATGAATTAATGTGAAGTAGAGTAAGGATAGAGAATGCAGGTGGGGAGGGGTGAGGATCCCCTTTCATATGATAGTGAGGAAAGTTCCCTTTGATAAGGTGACCTTTATGCAAAGAGTTGTAGTGAAGTTAAGTACTAAATGGATATCTAAGGAAAGCACATTTTGGACAAGTTAAGAGACTCTGAGACACAAGTATGCTAAGCATATTTAAAAAGTAGCAAGAACATCTAAACGGCTGGAGTAGACTGAGGATCCAGGAGAAACAGGCAGCACGTGGAGGGGGGCTTGATCATAAGGGATATGATATTTGTTCTAGAAGATTGCTCTGTTTGTATATGAGAATAGACTGTAGAAGGGCAAGTGTAAAGAGCTACTACACACCTGCAAGATGGTTGCTAAGAAATGACATTAAATTTTTCACCGTGGAGGTCATTAATGACCTTGACAAGATTAGTGTAGAAAAAATAAATTTTATGTTTCAAAATTATACATTTTCTTATAACATTTCTTATATAGAAAAGTTACACATTTTCTATAGCACCCTCTTCTGGGCTTTCAGTGAAGCGGCTATTACAGTAACACAGAAGAGAGATGATGGTGCTTGGACAGGGAACACTAAGTGAGACATGGTCAAATTTGATACATTTTGAAAATAGATGAAGAGAATTTGCTGGATGTGAAACAGAGGGCTTGTATCAATGTTCTATCAGAAAAGATATGGCACATTTAATTAAGATAACTAGCGAGGTGTTTAATAAAGGAATTATTTAGAAAGATGTGAGCAGGGTATAGAGGAACACAAGGAATAGTACAATGCCCTGAAGAATGAATATAAAAACCTGTGTTAAGCGGAATTTTAACAGACTTGCCTTAAGGAAAACACCCAGCTCAAAATTGCCCCATGAGGATATAGATGAAGGAATCAGTACTTTGACCTGCCTCCACAGGAGCAAAGGTTCCCATTGACTAAAACCAATTGCAAAACAAAGGACAAGGGAGAACCTTGATTTAGCTCCTACAGGTCAGCTTTCAGTGTCATGCATCAGGGTGTGGAAGGGTGGAGAATGAATCTGGAGAGACAAATGGAAGATATCCAGGATGACTCTATGCACTTGGCTCGAGTAACTAGAACTGCATGAGGATCAGTGTGTGTGTGTGTGTGTATGTGTGTGTGTGTGTGTGTGTGTGCGTGCGTGTGTGTGTGTGTGTGCATGCGTGTGTGTATGTGTTAAAAAAAGATAGATCGAAAGAAATTGAAGTAGAATTTTGTATAACACAGTTTTAAGATGGCAACATGAGAGTAAATGTGAATTTTTAAAAAGTGTGTCCAGACTTCCCAGAAGAAGTTAAGATTGAAGATATAGTATTAGGAATTTTAAGTCTAAAGCTGGTATTTAAACCCCCAGAACTGGATGAAATCACCTAGGCAATGAGTACAGATGGAGAAGAGTTTATGAAAATAATCCAGAGGAACAGACAAAGGGGACAGCAAAAACATTTTTTTCAAAAAGGAAGAAGTCATTAGTTATGTCAAAAGCTGTTAATAGCTAGAGCAAAATAATTTCTGAGAAATGACGTTAAATTTTTCAGTGTAGAGATCGTTAACGACCTTGACAAGATTAGTGTAGATAAAAATTTTGTGTTTCAATAGAAACTATGCTTTTTCTGACAACCCTTCTGGGTTATCAGATTGGAGCCCAGTTCATTGCCTTTGAGCTATTTTGCAACTCTTTGTAAATGTGGGTAACTGATAGTAAATTCTGACTTGTCTGATAGTATTTAATGAACATTTTCTATCCAGTTTGGTAGTGACTTGATTGGCTTGGAAAAACCACAGTTTTGTCTCCATTTGCAATTCATTTCAATATTCCTTCAATCCATATGAATTTGTACTGTTTTGAGTTTTCCTTTGAACCGGTTATAGCATGGGCCTGGTTCTATTCATAAGAATAAAAGAATTTCTTTAACACACGTCCATTTTTCATCTATGTTAAAATCATGATTTTTACCTTTTTCTGAAAATTATCTTTTAACATTAGTTTTGGTGTAGTGATGTGGGCAAAAAATTGACTCAAATATATTTAATAGAAAATGGGGTCAAGATAGCTGATTTGATATTCAGAAAAATCTTTTTTGGTAAAGCACATTGAAAAATTTCAATACAATTTAACTATCACTTTTTTAAAGCTTGGTGGGAAAGCAGAGACCTGAAATGAAAAGAAAGCCATGAAGAGGGGGTGAGTGAGTACTAGATGTGCCCTTGGGACAGGAAATGAAGCTTGGGACCAGAGCTGAGTAGGAGGTAGGACCCCTGGCATAAGCTGGGATTCTTCAAAGGGCAAAATCTCGCGGGAAAAAGCTGCTTTCCATTACATGGAAATGGTGAAAGTATTTGCCTTCTTTCGTCTTAGCTCTAGTTGAGGTAGGATAAAAGAAGAAAAATTATCCCTGAGAATTCTAACCACAAGCTAGCACACACCTTGTTTGTTTGAGGAACTGGAAAAAGGCAGGTTTAAAGACAACGGAATGAACTCTTGGCTAGTTTCATGTCTGTCACCTCCTTGTTACCCTAATGTTGCCAATGATAACTTCTCAATTTCATTAGATAACTCAGCCATGAGGGTATCTCTTGATTCACATTATGAAAGCCCAAACACGATTCTTTTGTTGCAGTGTACACATGCAGGTAACCGGCTATTAAAATCTACAGATTCCACCGTTCTGATCCCCATATCACAAGAATTGATTTCTTACATTATAATGATATTTACTTGAGTTTTTATTTTGTCATTTGATCCTCCAGTCAATGTATTTACCCAGGCAAAAACATTAAAAAACGAAAAAGTTGTTCTCAAGTAATTTCCTCCTCTCTCCTCACATTTTTTATTTTCTTTGAAACCAACACTATTTTCCTTGGCTGAGATGGACAGTTAGTTAAAATGATATTTCCTGGGGAAAAAAAATTCTCAGAATGAGAAACTAAACTTGAACTAAATTGTAAATGTCTTAGTCCAAAATCTCAGAAAGAGCATGTATTTTTAAAATAAACTTGGACCTTTCTCTGAGCTCCACTCCCATAATAATTCAATTTGAACCTACTTAGGTGCTCTCTCACTCACATCCATCTGATGAAAAGCAAAGCAATTGGGGGAAGTCCTTTGGTCTCGTGCCCATTTGGTTACCTCTAGATGCCTTGTCTTAGCTCATATAGGCTACTGAAATCTGAGAGCCTTGGGTTTCTGTCCCATCTGGAAGCCCAGCAAATTTTGCAGAGGCTATGAACCTGAGCCCAGACTCCAGCCTCTCAAGCATACCATGCAGCCATCCCATTCCCACCTAACCAAAAACTCTTCTCACTTCCTGGGATACTGGGAGGAAGCCAGCTGCAGATTCCAATTGAGAACTTCCAGATCTCCCTTCACATCCTCAACTTCTGGAGGGCACATCCTCTTCTTCCTCCTCTTTTCCAGGAGATACTTGGCTCCCTTTCCCTTCCTGGGCATAATCCTTTCAAGTACTAGGAAGACAATTATCCTTTGATTCCTACAGCAAAACCTCGTATAAGCCAAGAAAGCATGAAAGGACTGACTACCTTCTTGGAGTGGATGGGAGTGGGAAAAAGTGCATCAAGGAAAAAGCACAAGTTAATATCTCAATCAATTATACTGTCTCACAACTTTTGCAGGAGTACCCTCCCCTCATAACCTGAAATACCTGATAAAAGAAGGCAAGGCCCATCACTAACATGCAGTTCAATTTGTGAGTGTTTGAAGGAGTGCCCTAAACCTCCATCAGTAGCCTAGCCTTTATAATCTGATTACACTCACCATTTTTTTATTCCTGAGATCTGAAACCAGAAGGAGGAAGGAAACTTAAATTAAAAATGTCACCACTCATTTATTTAAAAGTTATGTCATTCTACATATGCGGATGCATTATATTCTCTTGCAGTTTATCTAAACGCTTTACACTAGCTGTACCCTTCAGGACATTAAAGAAATGGAATCATCTCTTGACTGCCCATGGGCAGATGAGACTGAGGTGGAAAGACTTTGCCAGGAATAATAGATGAATGTTGCTTTTGGTAAGAGACCAATGGAAATATGTTTCCTTTTTATAAAAGGCTTGTCAAATATTCATTTATAATTAAATTAAAGATATTGTTGCACTGAAAATGAGGAGTAATCATTCCTCAACATACTAGAAAGCTATCTTGGAGCATAAGGGCTCACAGACAGATGACACTTCAATGAACATGTGTTTGTAGGAGGCTGACCTGGGCCAGGAATGAACGATTGTTAGCTTTAGTTTCTTGGGGATGTGTTAATTGATTGAGAAATTTAAAAGTTGGATTTTTGTGATTGCTTTTTTAACCTGTCAGTGTGTTCTTAACTAAAATCGTATTATATTGACATTTTACTCTTCTCACTCATTATTTCAGTGTGAGAAATAGGTCAGGGAAGTAAGCATTCTGTAAATATCCTTTTACATCACATTTACTGTGTGGAACTGGGAATCTCTAAAGTTCCAGTGACTTTGTACTTATGAAGGGGCCACGGAAGACATCTGTGAAAACCAGAAGAAAACCTCACAGGAAAAGCGCTGAATAAAGGATGGCCATGTGTGTTGGTGTGCCAGCACTTCTTCATAACAGCACCACATTTCCAATAGTCTCCTGTTTCATTATATGACTGAAAATATAATTTTATTTAAAGTTGGCATCACTAACAAATAGTCAAATCTCAATTCCCAATGTTTGATTGGTTGTGTGCTTTTCTGTTTTGTTTTCTTTTTGTATGTGGGAGGCAAGGGACCCAGCCAGCCTGTCTGGATGTTAGAATATATATACTCTAGCACCACCTACTGGGCATTAGTTTGCAGTGCCCCAAATTACAAAAAACTAAACCCCCAAATCTGATTCTTTCCCCAAACTTTCATTTTCTTGCTTTTTCTCCTCCCTACCTTTTTATTTCCTGTTGCTTCTGTATTCAATGTTCTTTATTTCCTTCTACCTATTAGAAATATTCTTTTTCAATATAATTCTCATACGCAGTTTTCTCAAACAAATACTTTTACGACATGTGGACAGATTGAAGATGAGGAAAGAAAAGGTTCTTGCCAGGTCTTTACCTTAAAGTGATAACTAATGGCAAATTAGATTCAGAAAGGCATTATTTTATATATTAAATATTAACATTAATATTTAGCATTTCTATGCCTAGACTCCTTTGAATCCCGACTTTTCCACTAACTAGCTGTGAGGCTGCACAACCGCCCCAAATCTCTATTTTCTCACTTGGAAAAAAAAGCATATGTATTATGCTAATAATACATAACTCAGAGCAATGCTGTGAGAACTGAATGATGTGTATGCACACAAACTCTCTGACAGGGCATCTTCTCATGCGGCAAATGTGCAAAAAAGATTTTCCATTATTATTACCTTTCTGAAGACAGAGTCCATATTTTCATTCATCTCTATCAGCTTAGAGTGCATAGCAGGGGGCTTATACATGGTAGAAACTTAGTAAATGCTTTTTGAATTAACTATCTGGAAAACATGAAATTGTTTGCAAATAGTGATACTGTTCCCATCCTTGAAATTCTAATGTTTTTCTTTAGAAAGCTATTTGAAAACATTTAATCACTTTTTCCTGTCTGAATACATAGCAGAATATCTACTGTGCGTAGTATAGCAGGAAAAAAACACATTATTACCATGGCTATGAGCCAACCACTCTGCTAATCACCTTGTAGATATTATTTTATTTCCTAGACAGAGGGTCAAGAATCTTGATTTTACTCTCAGTTTTATTATTAACTTTCTAAGTAAAATTTGAGCACTAGAGCTTAGTTTCCTTGAGAGAAGGGTGGGCTATACCGTGTCTAAAGTTTCTTTCAGCTCTGTTATCCTCACTAGGATTCTGCCAGCCATATAAATTAGGGTTGAAATAGAATAATTCAGCATTTATACTGGCATTCATTCTGTTTGCCTCTATTCTAAAATGAAAGGAACAAGTGAGATGGAATTATAGATAATTAGAGCCAAGAGATCAGAGGTCATATAGCCAACCCTCTACCCATATTTAATTAAACACACACACACACAGAGAAAGAGAGAGAGAGAAAGAGAGAAAGCGAAGTATTCTGCCCAAGATCATAACAATAGATGAAGCAGTATTAAGAGTTTATTCCAGAAGAGTTGGTGGAAATGGCAGATCAGACTTTTGTGTACTTTAGCCTCTCCATGATAGGAACAAAATAAAATGCAGTGTGGGAGCAAAGGTTTATAAGTTAGCCTAAAATGTAGTTGTGATATTTTTAGATGGCCACTTGTGAAATGTATACCTGAGCAAATCTAAAAACACAGAGACCATCTAATATGTATCTTCAGAAAGATTCTGAGGTATACTACACTGAGGCAATTTATGAAATAAGAAACCCTTTCTTTAAATTTAAATTACATTGTAGACAGTTTGGAAGGAATACTATAAAGTCACCCATATTTACGTGGCTCCAAACAATCATTTACATAGTTTTAAATTTTTTTCCTATGCATATATTGTATATATTGTAATCATAGTGTTCATAAAACAGTTCTGTTATTTGATTGTAATTTTTGCCATAGTGTTACATAGTCTCTTAGGTATCAAATGCTTGCAAAGTATTTTAGCAAATGACCATATCATAATTTATGTTAACATCCCCCTATATTTCTGAGCATTAAATTGTTTGCCTTTCTTTCTTTCTTCTTTTCTCTTCTCCCTCCCTCCCTCCTTCCCTCACTTCCTCCCTCCCCACCTTTCTAGAATTTTAAATAATGCATTGCAATCATGGCTTTCTCTGATTTTTCTATTAAAAAACTATCAGAGTGGTTGTCAAATTGCTGTGTCAATTTGCCAAATTTCCTTCTACCAAAGTGTGTCGCATTTAACAATGCCACCAGTAATATAAAGTCACACAAGTTTTGCTCTTCTCTCAAATGCAATGGGAATGACCATAACCATTTTAGTTTATATACAAGTATTTTCATTACTAATATATTTGGATTTATTTTTATTATGAGAGGTCTGTGAGAGGGCCACATGGCAAGGAACTGCAAGCAGCCTCTAATAGTTGAGCTCGGTTCCTGGCTAACAGCCAGCAAGAAAATGGGGACTTCAGTCCTAACACCACATGGAACTAATTTCTGCCAACAGTCACATGAACTTAGAAGAGGACTCCAAGCTCCAGAAAGAAACACAGCCTGACCAACATCTTAATTACAACTTTGTGGGATCCTGAGCAGATGACCAAGCTAAGTTGTATCTAGACTCATGGCTCACAGAAACTGAGATAGTATATGTTGTTTTAACCAATTGAGTTTGTGGTAACTTGTTTTAAAGCAATAGAAAATTAATATACCTTGTATTTCAATTCAGTTTTAAAATATCAAAGCTGTATGATTTTTATGTAAATCCAGTTAAGTCTGCACATAAGTTTGATGAGAGAATTAAATCTTGACTATTTTTTTTCACCACGGCTGCATTTTTGGAGCTTAAAACAACATTTGGAAGTTAAACACAAGTTAGCAATTCTACTTGTATGTATTTACCCAAGAGAAATAAAAATGTATGTCCATATAAAGATATAGTCATAAATATTCATAACACTTTGTTCATAATAGCTTAAAACTAGAAACAGGCAAAACAGTCTAACAACAGGTAAATAGGGAAACAAATTCTGGCCTATCCATACAGTAGGAGTACTCAGCAACAGTAAGGAATGCACTACTGAAATACAAAAACATGGGTGATTCTCAAAAACATTATGCTGAGTAAAAATGAAAAAGCTGGATATAAAACAGTACCTACTGAACAATTCCACTTATATAAAATTCTAGAATAGGCAAGACTGATGTATGGTAGAAAGATCAAAGGCTGCCGATTTGAGGAAATGGGGATAAGGAACATTTTAGAGTGATGAAATGTTTATATCCTGATCATGGATTGCTTACACAGGTATATACATTTGTTAAAACTCACTAAGTATACACTTATTGAGTTCATTTTAGTGAAGAGTTCATTTCAGTGAAATTATACCACAATAAGGCTGATTAATGAAAATAGCATCTGGTCATAGTAAAACATTCAATACATATTTGTGAATGGATAAAACTTTACTTAAGGGCAATTTTATTCTTTAAATAATTTGCAAATTTAGGAAAAAATTATTTTCCATAATAGCCCATATGGGCCAGTGTGTAAACAGATATAACAGTATGGGTTTTGAAAGTGCACGAATGTCACTAGTTATTAATCTCACCTGTCTGCAATGGTGAGTTATTTGTAATAAATAATTTGAGAAGTTTGTCATTTCAGAGCAATCCAGTGTTACTTTCTTTAGGTCTTGAGGATTCACATGAGTTTTGTTCATCATAAGATTTCTGAAAAGATTTGTCATAAATTGATCAACTACACAGTTTAGAAAGTCATAAAAACATTGAGAATTACAACAATACATTTTGATACTGGAATTAATGCAGCCTGAATAACAGTAGCATATTGTGTTAAGTAAAATGGCTTAAAAAATTGGGGGTCCCATTATTCCTTAGGAAATAATACAATGCTTTCATGTCTTTAGACATATTAAGATAGGGTGATTCTTTTACTAGGCATGAGTTTAAAATGATAGATTTTAAAAAATAAATCACAACATTGAGAAAGTTAATATTCACATAGAAACAAAACAGATATAGTAAGATATTTTGTAGGAAATTTGGCAATGCATATTAAAAGGCAGAGGAATATAACTGAGGTCTCAAACTATTTTTCTTCTCCTTGCTTTGCTTTCAGGTGTTTCATGAGGTGGTATTCTTTATCCAAATCTCCAATAAGGTAGGATTGGTTAAAAGCTATGACTCCACATTGAAAGCAGTGATTTTATTAACTAATGGTTGATATAAAAAATAAAATCCAAGAATATGTCTCATAAATTCATAAGATCTCAAAGTACCTTTCGAGATCCTCTGGTACATCCTTCCAAATGCTTTATGGTACCAGGTGTTCGTCGCCCATATGCAATGATCTGTTTTCTTGTGCTCAAACATCTAAGGATCGGGCTTCCCTGGTGGCGCAGTGGTTGAGAGTCCGCCTGCCGATGCAGGGGACGCGGATTCGTGCCCTGGTCCGGGAAGATCCCGCATGCCGCGGAGCGGCTGGGCCTGTGAGCCATGGCCACTGAGCCTGCGCGTCCGTAGCCTGTGCTCCGCAACGGGAGAGGCCACAACGGTGAGAGGCCCGCGTACCGCAAAAAAAAAAAAAAAAAAAAAAAATCTAAGGATCATTTTTTGTGTACATGAGCAGGTAGTGGATTCTTTGCTATGCAGCTAGGATATCACAGTATATAACATGGACCTGATAAAAATAGATATGATCATTTTTTGACAGAGACTTTAAACTTTCTCTTTAGCACTATTCAACTATTCTCTTCCACCATAACAGACACGTGGACAAAGTTTAAATGGGCAATAGGCTGGGAAGTTATGAGAAGGATTCAAGAATCAGGAGGGTCAATGGATCAGATGTCATTTGAAGTTCATTATGGCTCCAAGATTCTATGATTCTGCGACTTTACTGATGCATTTTTATTCTCTCCCCCAAAATTCAAACAAGTGAGCTGGGACTGTGTGTGTTTAGTGCAACACAATGGTTTTTGCATGTCTATGTGTTATAGGAACACCAAGTCTTTTTTGTAACTCACCCCGTGTAACTTGAGGGAACCGCTGTGTTTTGTTTCAATATAGTTCTGCACTGTTGTAACACAATTTTTATTTCCATGACTTTTTTGAGCAAAATATTATTCACATTTTGTGAATACTCAAAACCTTTTCTCCAATTTTATGTTTTCTTTTTTCAAGGCTGTAAAAGTTTGTATTGTGTACTAAAACTGCCTGCTTTCTCTGTTACGACTTAATGGATAATTTTTGAAATTACATATAGACGTATTATCCTTTAACAAATCATTCAATTGTTTTATATTAAGGTATGCCCTATTGTTGAGATTTTCCATTAAGTGTCATTTTGTCTATGGATGTTCTCTAAGCTTCGACCATTTAAATTATTCAGGCTATATACCTCACCACTCCTGTACTCAGATAATTATTTATAAATACTAACTCTGAGAACAAAGTTGATCATTAACCTGGCATTAAACTGTGCAGCTTTAACCACTGACAAGAAAAAAAGGAAACAAAAGAAAAACAGGCATAAAATTTAAAACAGAATTGTGACATTTAAATGTTTATTAAGACATTCATATTAATAATAGGATACTTTATAAATACTTTATATATAAAGTTGATAGTGACCATCATAACTCCAGCATCAGTTTTTACTAGGCTTTCAAGGTTTAAGATACCAATACATCAACATTTTCTTGCCTTTAGCATTTGAAAGCTAATTAGGTGCTTCAATTAAAGGTCAATGACAAGAAAGAAGAGATATGGGGATATATGTATATGTAAAACTGATTCACTTTGTTATAAAGCAGAAAATAACACACCATTGTAAAGCAATTATACTCCAATAAAGATGCTAAGAGTCCCTCCCATCAGGAAACTTGCACAAGCCTCTTGGATAGCCTCATCCACCAGAGGGCAGACAGCAGAAGCAAGAAGAACTACAATCCTGCAGCCTGTGGAACAAAAACCACATTCATAGAAAGATAGACAAGATGAAAAGGCAGAAGGCTATGTACCAGATGAAGGAACAAGATAAAACCCCAGAAAAACAACTAAATGAAGTGGAGACAGTCAACCTTCCAGAAAAAGAACTCAGAATAATGAGAGTGAAGATGATCCAGGACCTCGGAAAAACAATGGAGGCAAGGATTGAGAATATGCAAGAAATGTTTAGCAAAGACCTAGAAGAATTAAAGAACAAACAAGATTATCAATCACAGTTTCAATTTCATTACCTGTGATTGGTCTGTTCATAATTTCTGTTTCTTCCTGGTTCAGTCTTGGAAGGTTATACCTTTCTAAGAATTTGTCCATTTCTTCCAGGTTGTGAGGGATTTATACCATGCAGCCCACATAGAAATCAAACCTATGGTTAACCCAATGTTCTAATCAACTGCTCTACAGACATAAACTACAGTCTTGATGATGGTAAACAGCACAAGAAAAAGTCTATATTAAAATACCACCATGTTACCTTTTACCACATTACTGAGCATCCTTTCAAATAAATAGAATATATTAGCAAACAGTATTATGTCATCATGTGCTAAAAAGCAGCAATAAAATGTACTTATAAAAAGCAAAGAATCCTGTATGAAATAACATATACTTTAAATTTTGAGATATGTGTTTTGAAAATATTTTTTTTAATGTTCCAGAAATTTGTGGGAAATTGTTTAAAACTGTATAAATTAAGGGGTTTGTTGCTGTTGCAGTTAAGTCTTTTCAAGTAACTGACTGCTTACTTGAGTGGAGAAAAACAGCTCTAAGAATAACTTATAGGGCTTCCCTGGTGGCGCAGTGGTTGAGAGTCCGCCTGCCGATGCAGGGGACGAGGGTTCGTGCCCGGTCCGGGAAGATCCCACATGCCGCGGAGCGGCTGGGCCCGTGAGCCATGGTCGCTGAGCCTGCGCGTCCGGAGCCTGTGCTCCGCAACGGGAGAGGCCACAACAGTGAGAGGCCCGCGTACCACACACACACAAAAAAGAATAACTTATAAAACTCAATACCAGACTTTTAAAGGCTATTTGTTTTTTTGTTTTGTTTTTTTTAATACCAGACTTTTAAAGGCTATTTGTAAATATGTTTCACAGAAAGTTTCTACCTGTACTCTAAACGGGCAAGAAACAGAATGGGTAAGTATAAAAAGAACATTTTATTAACTGAAGTATCTCTAGAGGATAGCCAACATTAACTTAATAAATAAATGTGGAATGAATGGATATGTAATCATGTGTAGTGTTTTATAGCTTAAAAATGTCTTTAAAAATTTTGTATTTTCAATCATAATTCTAAGATACTTTTCCACTATATTCTTTCCCTGGATCTTGACTATCCACAATTATCATGAAAGAAAAATATACACCATATCTACCACTGAGTTATCCATTTGTCTTCTGGAAATAAAGTCATTCTCCCATAAAGAACACGTAATTAATTATTTTAAATAATGGTCTAAATGTTAAGGGTATATCACTATAAATTTTAGTTGTATAAACTCTTAAAAAGTTCTAGTTTTTCAGCAATTAATGTTATAGCCAGTGGGAGTCAGATTTTTACATATCCTCTAAGTCAAAATTTATATTTACAGTTGATATTTTGTTACCATTAAGTTCAAATGATCTCAGCCAACTATCCTCTTGTTTAATTTGCTATGATGGCATGAAATATCAGTGCTTTAAAGAAGTGTGGAATGAGAGTATGAGTTTGAGGTGATAAAAATAAGTTAAATTAAAACTCATGTTTATAATTGCATACTATTTTAGTTTAATTTTTGTCATAAAATTCTCTTCCAAGGCTTGCAAAGTCAAAAGTTAAGTGTTCCTCAACATTTTCTTGGGTTTCTTGAGCTTTGAACCTAGCTTACTAACTCATTAATTTTCAAGTCATCTTGAAATATTTCCTATGGAATCCACGGTGATTTATCAGGTGCTATAAAGTTTAAAAAAGCAGAGAAATATTTAATTTATTTGAAGATGCGTTTGTGGGATACTATATATATTTTTGGAAACACTATTCAGTTATAATGTGATTACTTTATAAAACTTCTACCTCTTTTAAAGTTCTTTTCATGTTCTCTCTTGTATCAGAGATAAGTATGTACAGTTCCAGGATAAACATTCTTAACAGTTAAGGTTATAACTAGGATGTTGCTTACAGATGGGAATATTGTAGACAAGGAAGTAAATCTGAAATGTTTGTGATAGTAAGAATAAAATAAATATTCATTATATTGAAATGAATTTAAAAATTTAAATATAGCAAGGGAACTAATAGCAATTTGTGAGACAACTAATGATTACATTTCACCACTGAAAATGAATAATTACATTAGTAATTGAAGATCAATTTTAACACCAGTCATTGTGGGGGGGAAAAAAGAAAAGAATGCAAATGAACTGTCTTCCCAGTTTTTCTGTAGTCTTAAAGAATAATCTTGATTAAGAAGATTACTGTCTCTGGCTTGGCTGGCTCTATCATTCTGATTTTGTCCAGTGCAACCGGGAATAAACATAATTGTGTGTTTATTTTTATTTCTTTCTTAGACCTAAGGCAGTGTTCTGTTTTTCAACAAAAGTATCTTAGTAAGCTAAAAGGGTTTTTTTTTCTTTTCCTTTTAATCCTAAGAAGGTCTGTTTGAGATATATGCTTCTTACTTATATGTAAATTTTACCAATTTTTTTCTAAATAAAAAAGTGAAAAGAAAACATCTCTCATGTGAACTTAGGTATAGGAAAATTCTTGTTCTACCTGAAAAATAATTTAGATGCTGTGGTTGTGAGCCTAGTGGGAGTCTGCCTTATGTAACTGCTGTGTGTCTGACTCTAAGCTACCAGATGCTGGAAAGAAAGGAAAATGAAAACTATAATCTTAGACAACTAAATCCTTATTTCCAGCCTAGGAAGACATGAGCGTGTAGTGTGTAGTGTGTGTGTGTGTGTGTGTGTGTGTGTCTTAGTTATAACCTGTGATTTGGTAGATAACCAGTGATTTGTTAGAACTCTAAATTAAAAGATACACATCTGGCTGTTTCCTACAAAAGTCAGAAAGAATAAATCTTCACTTTTAAAGATATAGTTTTGAAGATTCTCAACTGTGGTACAGTATGAATTTAGTCACTTAGCTAGATAATGCACTTTACCTAAAAGCCAGAACCTACCTCTCAACATGACGTTGTGATTTTTTAAAAGTCTTTTGAGAGAAAAAAAAAAGTAGACGTCTAAAAGAAAATGGCATATATACATTTGGGTATCCATGAAATAAATGCCTTCAAATGTATTCCTTCTGGATGTCAAGCAACATGATGTTTTCAATTTTTTTATACACTGTCTTGCATTACAAATTTAAATATCGGAAGGATATTTACTTGAAGGTCACCAAATTAATGTTGTTAAAAATTATTTTAGTTATTCTAAAGCCGTGAGAAAGGATTACATTTCCAAGCTTGTTTATACTCTCTTGTTCTGTGTCTACATCCAAATCCCAGGAAATCATCTTCCCTGGGGACACTGTTGCATTTGGATGGCCATGTGCAAGTTTCAGATTTTTCTGGACTTTTTCCCAGCTCCACTCTGATTTCTTGCAATTCATGGGCAGCTGAAGAAAGAGGAAGAATAAGGAAGAAACTTACAAGAAATTATCATTAAAATCACTGCAGATATTTCATTAATGAAAAACTTTAGAAAAATGCACTGATGAGATAGTGTCTGGTAGAGTTTATTATACATTCTAGTGAGGGAGAAAAGAAGCAAAATGCTAAACACATGCATTAACATCATTAAAGACTGTATTAAATACCAATAAAGAAGTAAATAGGGAGCTATGGTAATGAGTTTTGATTACATAAGGCTGGTTAGGGATGATTTCTCAGAGGGGATGGTTTGTGAAGTGTATCTTGAAGAGTGGAAAGAAGTTGACCATGGTGACAAGGAGACGCTTAGAGTTCCTGCTACACTAGGGGCTTCCTCACATTTCTTTTCATGGTTTTCCTTGAGCGTGGAATGTGTGCTCCACTACTACCCTGTATGCTTTAGTACTCAGTGCAGGCATTTATCTGCTTGGAAGTTATTCCTGAATCTGTCTTTGTTTTTCTTCTCCAGGATGTGTTAGATACACTTTCTTAGTGCTCCCTTAAATAATCCACAAATATCTCTCTTAACATACTTCCCTTACTGCACTGAAACTGTATGTCTTTATGCCTTCACCCTGTCTCGTTCCTCTTTACAATCCTAGAATCTAGCACTTTGCTTCATAAATTGTGATTGAAAAACTGATGGGTTATTATTCACAAAAACTGCAAATGAAACTTTGAGCCATGACAGAGCAAGGATACAATAAAAGCTTCGAACTGAAACTCCATCAGGCCCAAACTATGAATGGTAAAGTACACTTGTTCAACCTACCTTTTCTCTCTCCTATTTTTCCATTTTCTTTGCTTGCTGAAGGAAATGTTCTTTCTTTCCATAAATTTGTCATTTTTCTTCATCAGAGCCTATATACGTTGGAAGAAGCTAAAAGGAGAAGGGCAGAACAATGGATTTTCCATTATTTAAACATTGTTATCTTTATATATGATTGTTTTTGAGACAAAAAAAAGATACTTCAAAATCAGTTATAGTCTCAAAAATTTTTAAGTGAATTTCTAGAGAATATTATTAAAATTATGTCTGAATGCTAGAATATAAATTGAGTGAATTAACAGAGAGATGATCCATTCAGCTGTAGTATTTGGTCAGTTAGTAGGTGACCAAAGTAAGCTATTAAATCACCCCATAATCTGGAGGTGAGGTTGAAAGTTTTAATTCAAGTTTCACTATATGTGTTTATCAACTGACTTTTTATTATGAAACTAAATACTTCTCACCTACTGTCTCTGTGGTAGGCAGAATAGTGGCATCTGAAAGATGTCCTCCCATTGGATGTCCTAATCCCCCAGACCTGTGAATATGTTAGGTTTCAAGGCAAAGGAGAACTAAAGTTGCAGATAAAATTAAGGTTGCTGATCAGTTGCTTAAATTAAAGAGATTTTCCTGGACTATCTGTGTGGGTCTAATGCCATCACAAGAGTTTGTTTTTTTAAGATTTTTTAAAATAAATTTTTCTTTATCATTGTGTTCTGAATTCAAAACATTTAAAAATTTTTATTTATTTTTAATTTTATTTATTTTTGACCACGTTGGGTCTTCGTTGCTGAGTGGGCTTTCTCTAGTAGTGACGAGCAGGGGCTACTCTTCCTTGTGGTGTGCGGGCTTCTCATTGCGGTGGCTTCTCTTGTTGCAGAGCACGGGCTGTAGGAATGTGGGCTTCAGTAGTTGTGGCACATGGGCTCTAGAGCACAGGCTCAGTAGTTGTGGCTCACGGGCTTAGTTGCTCCGCGGCATGTGGGATCTTCCCAGACCAGGGATCAAACCCATGGTTTGATCTTCCCAGACCAGGGATCAAACCCCGTGCCAATGCAGGGGGATTCTTAACCACTGTGCCACCAGGGAAGTCCCACAAATAAAGATTTAAAACATTATTATTATTTTTTTTTTGCGGTACGTGGGCCTCTCACTGTTGTGGCCTCTCCCGTTGCGGAGCACAGGCTCCGGACGCGCAGGCTCAGCGGCCATGGCTCACGGGCCCAGCCGCTCCGCGGCATGTGGGATCCTCCCAGACCGGGGCACGAACCCGTGTCCCCTGCATCAGCAGGCGGACTCTCAACCACTGCGCCACCAGCGAAGCCCTTATTAGGTTTTAAATGGTCAATATTTAGCATCACATTTCTGGAGAGAAAATGAATCCCTGTCATATACTAAATTTAAAATAAAAGGCTTACACTTGGTGACAAAAGAAAAAAAAGTTGGCGGAAGAAGCACAAACCAAGCAATACGGGCAGCTTTAGAAGCTGGAAAAAGCAGGAAATGAATTTTCCCCTAGAGCTTACCCACCTCTATTTTAGCCCAGTGAGAGCTGTTTGGGACCTGTGACCAGCAGAATAAGGTAATAAATTTGTGTATTTTTAAGCCACTAAATTTGTGGTTATTTGTTAAAACTACAATAGCAAATGAATACAGTCTTCACTCCCCAAAACTGAAGTTTCAAAAGCAACTCAAGAGAAAAATAACTTTGCTTTTTAGTCAAGTACACTGTTAATTTTGTAATTGTATGAGAAACATTTTAAATTAAGATTACAGTTAAGGAGAAAAACTTCTTGTACTGACTCAGGTGAGAAAACCAAGAACTAGTCAGCCGATTCCCCGAGGTCCAACCTTCTAATTTTCCCCTCGTGTTTCTCATGGTGTGTCCTAAGTCTCAGAGTGTGAAGAAGTTTCCAAAGTGAGTTGGGGCTGTGAAAGCTCTGTTTCCTCTTCCAAGGGACCAAATATCAACGTTGACACTTGAAAGGATACAGAATTCTACAAATTATCTACAACTCCATTTCAGACTTTTAAAAATGTAAACACATGATTAAATACATGATTGCAGTAGTTTTCTGCAAACAAAAAAAAAAGTGGAGTAACTGCAGGCCAATCATTATTCTTTAGCGCAATTTATCCATTGCATTTTACCTTACTTAAAGAAGATGGCTGCAACTAGTTTTGAACCATTTCCGTTCTACCAACCAAGAATACAAACAGCAGAAGGAAGAAGAGAAGAAATGTGTGGATAATAGCAGGAAAGATGTTTAATATTAAAAAGGAGCTGTTTGCTCTCCAGTACTAGCTAGAATTATCTCTATAGGTCTATTTAGTATTTTATATAGAATTACATTTCTAGGGAACAGTTTACATTCCGACATTACCTTCACTGGACCTTACCAGTGTTTGTTCTTCTGTACTACTTGGTCATGACCTGATTCAAATATTTCTTTGGTATCTTTATTTTCCTCTCATGGTCATTCTATAGAGACATGAGAAAGAATCCGTAAAAGTGCATTAACTAAATGTAATCTCTTCTCCTTACTACTCAGGCACATTCTACAGGATAAAACCTCAACAAACCCCTTACTGTAGAGAGAGACAGTAATGGTCAAGGCCACCCACCTCGCACTGTGCTGGTATTAGGAACAAGAAGAGTAGCTGGGAACTCTGGATCACATGCTTCCCCTGCACTTGGGCATGGTTAGCAAGTCACTTTTCAGCCCAGTGATAATCAACACCAGCCTGGAGCTAAAAGGTAACGCAACTGTCTTCTGTGGCCAAGTCTTGATTTAATAAACGTATCAGTCCTGAAAGGTTACCTTTTGGCTTCAACAAGCTAATCTGAGTAGCTTAAAAACAGAGCTTTAACAGAAGGTAACCTTAAACGTGAACCCCACTCAGGTCTGTACACAGGCATTTTTGTTTTGATGATCTTTCCTGCTCTTTCAAAGCTTATGGGGATTTTGCAAATCATGCTTTATTTAGCGTTTCTGTAACTCCCTGTAAATGAGAAGAATGATAAATTTAGTGATAGAGATGGCTTATATTTTGGGACACTGGAAAAAGATCGAGGTCTTAAAGAAATAGTAGTAAGTTCTTTTATGCACGCACATCTCCCACTGAGTTCCATATCGTAAGCACCACTGATTTCACATTTTTTATTTCACAATATCTGATTTTCACAAGGTGTCCATCTATTAGCATTTTGGGGCCCATTTAAAAACATCAGCAACAAACTAGAAATAGAGCCAGAAGTTTATTAAAGAACAGGTCGACTATAGTGTCTAGGCCATCATAAGACAATCAAAACTCACATTTCCAAACTTCATTAAGGGAATGATGAATACTCACTGTTACTTATATGAAACATTTTATACACTGAAGACAGAGACTGAGTGTGAATTACTGAGGACATTCATTTCTCCCCACTAGAATGTAATCTCCATGAAGGAAGAGATTTTGTTTGGTTGGCTCATTGCTGCATACCCAGCACTTAGCATACTGCCTGGCCCAGAGTCGACGTCTAATGAACATTGATTGAATAGTTCAATAAATTAAAAAGAGTCTGACACAGTTAGAAACTAATAAAAGAACATGAAAAAAATAGTTAAACTTAATGCAGGCATCATTGATTCCTGAGTACCTCATAACTGGATGAAATTAAAATACTGTCTGATGTACTGATCTGCTGATGTACATGCCTTTGCTGCTGTGGATCAAAATCAAGAGAACTGTGGAGATAAACTTTATTGTATAAGCAGAAAATTAATTTCATACTAGAAATGGATGGATGATGCAAGTTGAAATGGACTGTCCATTGATGTTCCTAATGTGGTAGCAGAAAAAAAAAATGGTGTCTTAAGTGCTTAGTGTTTGATGTCATTAATAGTTTTGTAAAACTCTACAGTGTAGAAAGGTTTTGATACTAAACTGTGCATTGTACATAGCTCTAATGCATTTTATTGCCCACCAGTACTTCTGTAATGGTAGATGGTTTGTGCATTCAGACTCTGAGCCATTAAACATAAATGACTTATAAATAAATAATGTCTTGGTGCCTGGGATGCAGGTTTACATAGCTGTTATTAAATGCCTACATTAGTCCACCTGGATTGCACTCCTGCTATGCACAAAAAGAAGACGCCGTTCAATTCTGTCAACTGGTTCTCCATATGCTCAGCGTTTGTCAAGCCTATGCATATGGGACAGGAGTGAAAACGTGAATTTTGTGTGTGTGCGTGCATGCAGATAGCGTTTTTGTGTGTGTGCTTGCATGCATATGTGTGTGTGTATTTGTCTAGATGTCTTCCCACCTATAGACCCATAAATTAAGTTCTTAGTAGCTTTTAGCATATGCACATATGACCAGATGTGCATAGTTTCCTCTTCACTGTTGGTCAGTAGGGGGAGCTGTCACCTGCCTCTGCAGCATGAGGGTGCAAAGGCAAATTCATTTTCTGTGAGGACCTGTACATCAGTGGTATCTTTTCTCAAAATAAAAACTATAGATTTTGATTGCTAAAGATGTCAGTACATCAATCAGATAAATTAATACCTAAGAAAGAGTACCATAAGACATGTGATAGTGCATATTATTATAATTTTTTAACAGAAAATGGGTTATAATGCAAGAAAATAAATTAGGTCAATGGTAGATTATTAGCACTTACGTACCATAGCATAGCTATGATAGAAAATGTGTACATCCTTCATCTTCTCTTCTTTTCTCCTAAGCCCCATTTGTTTGATTATTTGTCTTTATGTTGCATTTGGTGCACATCCTTTGTCATCTGCAAAAATTGAGAGAAAAATGGAAAAATTAAAAAGTAGGAGAAGAAAGGCCTATATGACATATAAACCAACTTTTAAAAATTTAACATGATGTTTTCAGGATTCATCTAAAAATTTTTATCATCTACTACATACAGGCCCTATATTAAACACTTAGACATATTCTTATTTAATTCTCAAAAATTATCTTCACAGTTGGTTTTATTAATCAAATTTTACTGGTGTAGGAATCATTACCTGGGGAAGATGGGAGACTTCTTCAGGCTCACACTACTAAAAGGTGGTTAATTTGACATTTGAACCCAAGTTTTTGACTCTAATTCCCGTGTAATTTTCTCTTCTCCTAAACTACTCCTCCAATCAGCTGTTTGCCCAGTGGCTGGTATCCGCCAAGTACGTGGGATTATTCTCTTCTCAGAGATAAGTTTCCTTTTCCTCATTCTCATGGTCTGCACTTGAGAACAAAATCTTGCCTAATTTCACCATATGCTAAAGGCGCTGATGTCATTCAAAGAATCTGTTATTTTTATGTTAAGAAGAGCCTGCCATTCTTCTCTGACCTGGTTGGGCCTGGCCTACAGCAGAATGTTCTGGGAGCCTTAGGTAGTGGTCTTGTCACCTGTCTAGAATATCAGGAAACGCACAGAGATTAAGAGGTTGAATCATTAAGAAGCTGACTGGGGAATAAACAGAATCTGTCCACATATCCCCGCTGTGGCTTTGATATCGATTCTGCATTTACTACGATGTCTGACACAATTATAGTGCCTTATAATTGCATTTTGAGGTATAAAGAAAGATGCCTTAAACCTAAACCTTTTATTAATCAAGATAACCAGCAGTATACGTTGTTTAAAAGCTAAGTTGGGTCTTATTTGCTAACACTCTGCTATCAAAAAGGAAGGTGAGTTATTGAATAATTTCATTTAATTCTTTAAAATTGCATGCAAAATACATTTTAATAAGAAACATGTAACAGAAGCATAAGCTCTGTTTAAATGGAGTCATTATTCATAAGTTTTTTGTATGTGTATTGATATAATTATTTGCTAAAAACTCATTCTATGATAATGAACTTATCTTAAAGATATTATTAATATTATTGGCAACTCCTACACTTTGATTTTGTTTATTATAGGTGGGATCTTGTCCTAATTTTACCATGTAACCTCCAAATCAATACTAAGATTTTTGTTCAACAACTTTTGCTTAACCTGAGCCATATCATGTCAAACAGGGACTTCCCTGGCAGTCCAGTGGTTAAGACCCTGCACTTCCACTGCAGGGTATACGGGTTTGACCCTGGTTGGGGAACTAAGATCCCTCAAGCCTCGCAGGGCAGCAAAAAATAGTTAAATACTATTATAGTAATTTTATTATTTGTTTAAAACTGCAAAACACCTAACCTTTAATCACAAAGACCACCACCACCACCAATCCCCATGCTTGGATTGTCGGCCTCGCCTTTGACGTAGTAGGCAGAAATATGAGACTGGGAATTGAAAGAATAAAGATCTGATCTAACAGATTGTGTCAGTAATGCTTGAGACCTCAGGTGAGGTTTGAATATAGATTAGATAATCCTTAAAATCCTACAGAGGCAGTGTAGTGCACTGTTGAAGAGCACAGAGCTGAGATATCTGGCTTGAGTTCAAATCCCAGTTCCAACATTTACTAGCTGTGTGACCTTGGGCAGGTTGCTTAAAGCCTCTGGTTCCTCACCTATCAAATGGGAATAAAAACAACACCTACTTTATAAGGTTGACAAGTATAAGTGAGTTCATATGAGAAGGGCACCTAGAACTTGGCCTGGTACAAAAGATATATACCTGTACTTGCCATTGTTACCTAATTTGACTTAAATATTTAGAACTTTGTAAAATTCTGAGAAGCTCAAATATTCACTCAACATTTACACTTTGAGTCATGCCAGCTGCTACACTAGATTTGAGGGCTATATCCATGAACCAGACAAAGATTCCTGCCTTGAGTTTTTACTCATACCAATGTGCTATAATTATAGCCTCCCCAAAATTCCTGTTTATAAAAAAAGTTATTAGCTAGTTCAAGGTTTTGCTTTTTAGTCTTAGTTACTAATGTGTCTAGTTGTAGAAATTTGTTATGTCTCTAAACCCGATGATCTTTGCCTCACTTCATACCATTTTTAAGTCAAGTACAGTGTCTAACATATACCAAAGGTTTACTTGATATAATATTTCATATGTTATAAAAAATTATGTCTCATAACCTGCACTAAATATTTGCATAGATTACAAGGTGCATCCCAATTTCAAAAAAGTTAAAATGTGAAAGAGAAAAAGCTACCTTAGCACTGAGAAAATATTTTATTTCTATTTTTAGTATTAATGATTACATCATCAACTTCGTTTAATATATTCTCTCACAATGTAATACAAAGCAAAGAATTCATTGTTATCTACAATCAGAGATCTTCAATATGATAATTTATAAGATATGTCATAATATTTTTATTAGTCTCATAATATATAAGAAATGAAAATATTTAAACTAACTTGGAAATTTTAAATATAATTTATAATTCAACATCAAAAAAACAAACAACCTGATTAAAAAACAGGCAGAAGAACTGAATAGACATTTTTCCAAACAGGAAGTGCAGATGGCCAACAGGCACATGAAAAGATACTCAACATCGCTAATCATCAGGGAAATGCAAATCACAACCACAATGAGATGTCACCTCACATCTGTCAGAATGGCTATTGTCAAAAAGAACATAAATAGCAAATACTGGGGCGGATGTGGAGAAAAGGGCACCGTCATACACTGTTGGTGGGAATGTAAATCGGTGCAGCCACTGTGAAAAACAGTATGGAGGTTTCTCAAAAAACTAAAAATGGAACTACCATATAACCCAACAATCCTACTCCTGGGTATATAGCTGAAAAAGAACAAAAGCACTAATTCAAAAAGATATATGCACCCCAATGTTCATAGCAGCATTGTTTACAATTGCCAAGGCATGGAAGCAACCTAAGTGTCCATCAACAGATGAATGGATAAAAAAGCTGTGGTACATGCACACACACAGACATACACACACACACACACACACACACACACACACACACACACAATGGAATACTACTCAGCCATAAAAAAGAAGAAAATTTTGCCATTTGCAGCAACATGGATGGACTTGGAGGACATTATGCTGAGTGAAATAAGTCAGAGAAAGATAAATACTCTATGATATTGCTTATATGTAGAATCTAAAAAAATACAACAAACTAGTGAATTTAACAAAAAAGAAGCAAACTCACAGATACAGAGACAAACTAGTGGTTATCAGTGGGGAGGGAGGAGGGGCAATATAGGGGTGGGGGAGTGGGAAGTACAAACTACTGGGTGTAAGATAGGCTCCAGGTTGTATTGTACAACACAGAGAATGTAGCCAATATTTGGTAATAACTGTAAATGGAAAGTAACTTTTAAAAATTGTATAAAATTTTAATAAATAAATAAAAATAAATCAGTCCATCTAAGAAAAAGAAGACAATTAGCCTTTATATCTATTTTTGATCCATTGTCCACATATAAAACAGTGAAAGCCCTGTGTGATATCTTAAAATGCCTTGTATATACTTCACCCTCATAAATGTTTTTCTTTTATTTATACATCTCTAAATCTCTATCCACAGAAGTAGAGTTATTGTTTATTGCTGTGGATCACCTATCTTTTTTACAATGAGCTTTTAAAATTCATCATCCTACTATAAGCATTTTTACTTACTGATACACGCTTCATTAATTTTAATGACTTCAAAATTTTTTCTATTATGAATAATGCTGAAATATGCCTGCATATATATACATATAAATGCAGGTATATATGCATATTTGTTCTTTTTTTAAGTATTTTCTTTGGATACATTCTAAAGTTTGAGAGACAAAAAAAAAATAGGTGTTAAATAATTATACTTTGAAGTATTGAAAACCTGAGTTTCATTCCTAGTTCTACAACATTCAATGAGTTTGACCTGAGGCAAACTATCACTCCTTTCAGAGTAAAAGAAATGCCTATGTCTTAAAGTTGGTGTGGGGATTAAATGGGCTAATGTAAAATTGAAATTTATATGAGGAAACTTTGGATAGTGATGGATATGTTTATGGCATAGATTGTGGTGATGTTTTCACAAGTGAAAACTTATTCCCAAACTCATCAAGTTGTATGCATTAAATATCTACAGCTTTTTGTATGACGATCATACCTAAATAAAGTGGTTTTAAAAAATAAATAAAATTCATGTCATTAGATATTTATTAAGCCATTTAATAAAAAGTAGCTATTATTATTACCTTCATCCTCATCATTATCAATAATAAATAAAAGAATATATACATTTTTGGAAAACATTATATTCTGTTGGCTTAATATATTAGAACACCTCTTTGTATATGATTTATTCCTATTCTTACCATTTTTGGATTATAGCAATTCTTGTCATCTTTCAATTTTATCAGTATAGCACCAAAAACTTTTTTTTACCCTCTGTAATGATAAGGAAATGGAAACACATTCTTTATGGTGCTAGAATTAGTAGGAAGAATAGGCTATGTGTATGTTATTCTTCTTGGTTTGGGGTGTGTTTTATCAAACCTGTTCTACAAGGTAATATAAATATTTGCATATTGTATAACAAAATACCTTTTTCCACAGTTGTATTCTTTTCTTTCCTTACAGTGCGCCACCTGAAAAAACAGCTTTTTGTTGATGCCAAATCTATCCATCCAGGGCACTCCCAGCTCTTCAACTTCAAAAGAGACAAGTAAACTCAGGTGAAAAACGTTCATGGGAAGGTATCTGGAAGTGATCAAAGTCTACTCTCAGACCAACCCTAAATGAGAGATCAGTAATAAATCCCACACAGTAAGGAAAATAAAAACACTTCTAATGAATACTTCCTCATTATGGCCCAGGGTTGTAATGTCTCAGAGAAAAGATGCTCATATTCATTGAACAGGGGCTGACTAGAGCCACTCCAGCCACCAAAACAGCACATAAAGGTGGTGCTGCACAAAATGAGGGATGCTGGAAGCTATACTCTATTGCATTATTTCAAACATGCTTGAAGGCACATTTAAGTAGGTGGCATAAGTTATGTTGACTTTATTCTGATGGAAATCTGTCAAGTTTTCAAATCTCCATCCAGGTGGAAATGTAAAAGTTTTGAGTCATGACCCACATTAAACTCTAGCTTTCCCTACAAAACTTCCTTTTCGGGGCTTCCCTGGTGGTGCAGTGGTTGAGAGTCCGCCTGCCGATGCAGGGGACACGGGTTCGTGCCCCGGTCCGCGAAAATCCCACATTCCGCGGAGTGGCTGGGCCCGGGAGCCATGGCCGCTGAGCCTGCGCGTCCGGAGCCTGTGCTCCGCAACGGGAGAGGCCACAACAGTGAGAGGCCCGCGTACCGCAAAAAAAAAAGCCAAACAAACAAACAGAAAACCTTCCTTTTCTTTACGTTGTTAGAGATTTTAAGATTATAAAATATACCAGCTACTTCATACAGCCAATAGAGTCCTTGATGATACAACTTTCCCCTCTGTTACTATCCAAAAGGCAGCTCATTTTTAGAATTAAAGAACCTGAGATTTTTAGTGGTACAAATATATGCCAAATTGCTTATATCGATACTGCTTTGTGAAACGATTTTTACTTCAGGAAGACGGTGGATAGAAGGAGTAAGTTATGCCTCAGAGCCCAGATACATCCTTATTTCCTGACTCTGGTTTCAATCTGGTATTAACCAGACTAATTGGAAATATCTGAATAGTGAGGATAGTCACAGGAGAATCATTAAAAAACAAAAATATTGCTCTCTGTGGGACACCCCTAGAAATCAAACTTGAAGTAGGTAACACTGAACTACACAAAAGCCTTTCTGCTGTCTTCCCCAAGCCTCCTTTTTGGGGCCACTCTACTTCCTATGTCATCCTCTTTCTTTGCCATAAGCTAGAAGGATCAAACCAGTTTTTCTCTCATCTCAAGGACCTGCCACTGTTAAGTGGCAGACACATTTCAATCTTGAAAAGTAAAGAAAGTAACAGAGGTGTTAGGTCTGCCATCATAGAGCTGCTGAACAAATGCCAACAGAGGCTTATTTTCAGATTTCTTGTGATGTAAGAAAAGCATCCCACCATTGTTAAGCTCCTGTTAGACATGCTTTCTGATACTTCTAAGTGGAAGCATTCCTCGCTGAAATATATGTTCTGATCCCAGTCTGTTATTTTGAGAATTTTCTTTAAGTGATTGACCACATTGATCAATCATTATTTGTTGTTTTCTTATTGGCTTTGTATAGCAAAATGATGTCTGGTTAACTTTTTTTTTCTAGATAATTAAAATACCTTGTTAAAAGTCAGAACAACCTATGAAGCTGGTCACTCTTTGGCCCATTTCAGCATTTTATTGAGAAAAATCATCTCTAATTGGGAAAGAGATTCTTTAATTTTTACTGAATCCTCTGGAAAAGAAGATTTCCATTCATAACACAAAACCCAACATAAAAATCCTCTTCATCTATCTTTCAATCACCCCAAAGACCCACTCATCACAGTATGGCAACTTAATCCCAATCTTCTCCCTCTATTTCTAAAGTCTTTAAAAATTTTCCTTTAACCCAACCTCTTGTCACTCCTGTCTCTGCCCTTTCACTCTTTCTTTACAAAAGAATAACTCCCAGCCCTGAGCAGTGAAGATCAATCGAATGGGTTTCAGCTTACTGTTCTTTTTTTTTTGAGCATCTTTATTGGGGTATAATTGCTTTACAATGGTGTGTTAGTTTCTGCTTTATAACAAAGTGAATCAGTTATACATATACATATGTTCCCGTAACTCTTCCCTCTTGCGGCTCCCTCCCTCCCACCCTCCCTATCCCACCCCTCTAGGTGGTCACAAAGCACCGAGCTGATCTCCCTGTGCTATGCGGCTGCTTCCCACTAGCTATCTACTTTACGTTTGGTAGTGTATATATGTCCATGCCTCTCTCTTGCTTTGTCACAGCTCACCCTTCCCCCTCCCTAAATCCTCAAGTCCATTCTCTAGTAGGTTTGTGTCTTTATTCCTGTCTTACCCCTAGGTTCTTCATGACGTTTTTTTTTTTCTTAAATTCCATATATATGTGTTAGCATACGGTATTTGTCTTTCTCTTTCTGACTTACTTCACTCTGAATGACAGACTCTAGGTCTGTTTACTGTTCTTACTGTCTCGTCCTTCACCCCCTATTCCAGGCTGCCCAACAAAGCCCCAGATTATGGAAACAAAGAAAAAAAAATCCTCCTGGTATGTGAGAGATACAAGAGATTCTGAAAATTCACCTGTAATTTTTTTTCCTGTACCATAACAAAGGGTGACATGTTTAAAAGAATAATATATATAAAATCAATTATTAAAGAAATACTATAAGCAAGGGGAGAAATTTTTTATTACTAATCACTTCATAACATGACTGATTTTCCATTTCTTCTATAAGAGATATCTTTAAGACTTCTTTTTTATGTTGTTTTGAGTGTTAAAAAAAATTCCTAGGTTTATAATAGTTCTATAAATTTAAAGTAGTACTTGGACATTTTGTTTCCTGCTATTGTCTTTAAAAGAGAGAAGAGATATGGGAACATATGTATATGTATAACTGATTCACTTTGTTATAAAGCAGAAACTTACACACCATTGTAAAGTAATTATACTCCAATAAAGATGTAAAAAAAAAAAAAAAGAGTATTTGACCGCTTAGCAATTCTCTCTCTGATATGCTGAGCTCTAGCTAACTGCCTATTGCCTCCGATTCATTGCATGAGAGGGAAGAAGTGGCTTTCTTAGTCATAAACCTGACTTCATATACCTTGACTGAAACCAAAGGATTCAAAACTCAAAGCAAAATTTAAAATGTACTTTCATGGTTTCTCTGGCTGTACATTTCCCAGTCATGAGGTTTGGCCCAACCAAGAGGCAAGGATGTCTGTTTCCCATTAAGTAATTTCAAACTATGTACAACTTATATTTAAACTAAAATCTGCAAAGTTAGTAAAAATAATTTTATAGCCTTGTTTCTCTTAGGACCATCTAACATGAATTGTTTCCAATTTTAGAGAGGGTCAGGCCCTTTCTACTTCCAAATATAAAAAAAAAATCTGAAGCCAACACATTAAAAATATTAATAGTATCTTTTATATAGGGAGTGAGATTATGAGTCTACAGTTTCTGTAATCTATATCATGCTCAATTAAAAAATACTTGAAATTATTTTTGATAGGTGAGAAAAGGCAATTGGGAAGACCTATTTTAATAAGAGAACTGGATGCCTGAAAATTTATTATCCTTTACTGTGAGGAAATGGTCACTCAGGTCTGTTATGAAAACATTTGTTGGCCGTCAGTTAAAAAACCCTTAGTCAGATTATTTTAGATTCTGAAAAGAAAGTGAAAAAAAAAATGGTTAGGGGTAAGATAAAATCTGTTCTTGGGAGAACTAGCTGTTATATTTAAAATATATCACTGCTTCTAAACTGGATAGATGCATTTCTTGCCATATAACTTTATTCCTGTTCATGCAATGCTGTTAACTTTGAGTTGTAATATTCATCTTTCAACAGTAGTAGGATTCTAGGAAACCGGGCTCATTATAACTTTCTCCACTGAAGAGCTGAGTTCTGAAGTATTCATCTTCACTGGGGTATCAGTAAAGATAGGCTGGGTTATGTTGTGAAAGCAATTCCAAATCTTAAGGCTTAGCACATACAACTTTACTCTGCTCTTGCCTACACAAAGCCATCTGTAGGTCCAGTAGCTCTCTAGGGCAGCTCCCTTCTAAACAGTGACTTAGGGATCAGGTTCTTTTTTTTTTTTTCTTTTTCCTTTTAAATCTTGTAGCTCTACCATTTGGAACTGCAGTCACATGGCAGGGGGAGAGAAAGCTTGAAGAACTTAAGTGCCTCATTCCAGAGATGACATGCCATTTCCGCTCATAGCCTGTTGGCTGGAAGTAGTCTTATTGTCCAGAACTAACTATATAGAGACTGGAAGATGTAAGAGAGCACATGGAATATTTGATGAGTTTTATGGTCTGTGCCTTAGAACACATGCGACTTTTAAGTCTCAGCAGTGAGAGTCTAGACAATCCTCAGCTCTCTTTTCCCCCAACATAGCCACCCTGGAAAACGAGAATTTCTGATGGTGGCCCCAGAAGATGAAAAGAGCCTGGGTATCTGTGGGACTACTGGGAAGGGCACTGCTCTGGAGAACTATCAAACTATAGCTGACTTTGGGTAAACAAGACATACACTTTTATATATTAAGCTGGTGAGGTTTCAGGGGTCATTTTATTAATACGATATAGCCTATCCCATCCTGAATAATGCAGTTGGATTGGAAATGTCTTCTGCCTTGCTTTTTTATCTTTTTTGTTCTTATTTGGGTTTATTCCCCATTTTAATCACATTATTTTTTAACTAAATTTAAATATGGAGCTACAAGATCACATTTTTAGAGTCATTAGGTAAGATAGTAGAAATTATATCATAAGGAGAGGAAATATAACGCTTACCCAGTTGAATACATAGGCTGTACAAACTATACAGTCATTGGGAAACAATGAAATGACCCAGTATTTCCTTCCCCCATTTTCACAAGTCAGGCATGTCACATGACCTTTCTCCTAGTCTCTGGTTGCAAGTCTGGGCAAGGATGTCCTCTTTCTCACTCTCAAGACTGTGTTGGCCTTGGAGCAGGCACTGTAGCTGGATGACTGACTCAGGATGGTCCGGAGCATAGAGGGTTAGAGTCTGAAATGTTTCCTGGTTAATTCCTGATTGGAATTATTCCAATTGTTGGTTTTCTGAGAATAAGTGAGTAGGGAAATATTTTTCCAGAAACTCTTCAGCCAAATAATGTGAAACTCAAGATCCTGCTAACATGAGAGTAGATTTTCTAACACCTCCCTACTTTAAACCAAAATTATGTCACCAGATATTCACCGTAATGTAACTGAACCTAGAAAGAGTGTTTGTGGAGTGGAACCTATTTGTTTCAATTCATCACTGTATATTTAATACCCTGATAAAATTGCTGTATTCTTCTTACACCAATATGCATCAAAAATATTTTTACATATATTACAGTGTCCTCAATGTTCCTCCATTATCTTTGATTTTTCTCTTTGTATGTCAAGTGAAATTATGCATTCAGAAAAAAATTACTGAACTCTGACAAGATTTCATAAAATTATAGGTGAGATAGATGTACAATAATTAAGGTCAAGTAAACCACTACTTTTCGCAGAATGATTCTTAGGTTTCTTGTTTTTTTATAGTTGAAACAACATAAGTATATGATTTATTAATATACCAAATAGAAATACTTTTAGTGAGAAGAACATTAAACTCCATGGGCTATGACAGTTTAATTGGCATAGCAGCCAGGATCCCAGCAGAATAAGGAATGGCATACTCAAACTGGATAATTGATGAGATTTTAATAGAAAGGATTTTTTTTAAAAGGTACAGGGTGAGGTTTTAGGAAAACAGTGAGGGATGGTGCTGTATCCTGACACTAGCAACAGCAGGGAGCTGTTTCTAACCCTAGAACAAGGGACACAGGAGAGAACAGTTATGAGAACCTAGGGAGAGCAGCTATATAGAAAAGACCATCCAAGCTTCAGATCTCCTGCTAGTGTCTTCCTTTGGCCAAACTCAACAGGAGGTGAGGAGGAAAGGGAACCAGTGAGGTAGTCCCTATGTATTAATTTCCCACAACAAAGAGCAGAGTGAAAAAGCATGAAGAGTTAATCTGGGAAATGGAGCAAAAGAGATATGTATAGCACAATTGGTGCATGACTTTAAAAAATAAGTTTAAATGGCATGCTTACTTTTTGGCTAAGTTGGACTCCATCTGCCCCTCCTGTCATCAGACAACATTACTTCTCTCTCCTTTCCCATAGTTTCATATATATATATATGCCTTTGGGGAAGAAGAACCACATTTTGGTAGTTGGCATGAGGCCCTTAAGGGGTAAAACAAATCAGAGAAGGGTTGGAATACCATCCATCTCCTACACTGTTTGTTGGATTCATTTTGAGACACCACAGAGAAGTCAATAAAATAGACCAAGAAACCATGGGAATACTAAGAGTTTTTAGAACCTAGGTGACAAAAATGAAGAGTTGAGGTAGGAGATTCTTCTTCCCATCTTTGCATGGAATCCACGAATGTTCTGGCAATCCCAAGATTGGAAGCCTTTGATGCATCTGGCAACAATACTATTGACATTACTATTGAACTCACGGTAAGCGGTGGCAATGGTGGGGCTTTTCCAAATGGCTTCATGAGCAGTGGAATTAAGCCACAAATGAGAGCTGTTGGAAAGAAAGACCAGAGCAAACCTGGTGGTGTGCTGGTAATATTTGACAACCAGCTCTCCAGGGAGGATTAAAAAGCCCTGGTTTATAGTCTTTTCCATCATAGCCAATTGAAAGCTATCAACATAAATTCACTAAACATGGATTTGGGAGAAATGTGCACAGCTGGCTCTTGTGAGCTCATGGTCACCCTTCCAGCACAGCAATGGCCACAGACCCTGTATCCTGATGGTAGCTGAAAACTGACTTGGGAAGCGTGTGAGACACCTTAGATGACATTACACTTTCGTGGTCATTACGTTCTACCAATCAAATGAGGGGACTGTTGCCATCATGATTTAGGAATACAAAGAAAGAACTACTTAATTCTTTTCCCTGTGGTCTTACTTAGGTCAGTGAACTCTGGGATATCAGGGCAGCATGAATAATATGTCATAATTACAAAAATTCCAGAAGGTATGCTAAAGACCTTTATGTATGGAATAAGCAAGAATATGAGTGGGATGGAGCAATGCGGTGTCTAACACAAGATCATGTGGATCCTATTCATGCATTTTCTTTGCCACTGTGCGACCATCAGTATTTCTCCTGGTTTGACATGGGTTGTTTCCCTTTCCAGCCTGCTTTAGTGACTCTCTCTTCCTACCTCAACATAATTGTTTCCCTGGCTTTTCTTCATTTTCCCAGGGTACCATATAACTGCTCAAGTCTGGTTTGACTCAGCAGGTCTGATTTGTATGGGTGAGGCAACATGCATTGCTCAAGTCCCATCTTCTATTTCCTGGTTCTGCCACTCCCAGCTTCAAATCGACTCTTGCCTGCTCTTGTACTCCTTCAAATTATGTAGAGATTCAGCTATACCCTCTGACTGCCCCTCTGGCAGGTTCTTGGAACTTGCGGGTAATCTGCCTCATGTTGGGCAAGTTATGACACATTCCACTGAAAAATTAGGTCACTGCCAGATACTAAAACAGGATCATCTATTTCAAAAGTTCAGTGTAGGCAGTACATCTTCTGTACCGTTCCGTCTCCACCTTCAGTGACATTTGACCCTTCCTTGTCTCTTTCATGTCCAGTAACCTAAAAAGCAACTTTATTTAGTAACTGTGTGTATCTTGAAACCTAAACTGACCTAAAACCATTAAGAGAACTAAGAAAATCACTTCTATTGGCTTTCTACTGGTAGAATATTGGGCACTGGAAGTTATTTTGAGGCAGGGTGATCTCTTTTGTTCTGAAGAGATCATATCACAAATTAAGTCAGCACTCCTCTGGTTAAGAAAGCAGCCTTATAGTAAAATATTATTTGTATTTGATGTTTAACTTTCTCACTTTTCTGGGCTTCATGCCTCAGCTCAAGTAGTCAAATAACAAGGTTCTTTGCTCACTGGATCATCCATAATTTATATCTTTCTTTATATTCCATCATGTCAACAAAGGCAGTTTATAGCACAAGATCTGATTAAAGTATATGCTTACTTCCATGAGCTTGATTTCTGTCTACACAAGGATCCTTGCTCAATCTGATTGGGATTTATAATTCTCTTTTAAAGAAAGCTAATTTTATCTTAAGGCAGATAAATATATATATATATATTTTATATATATTCTCTTGTATATATGTTCATACACACACAGCCACTGGTAAGCAGTATTATCATCCCCATTTTATAGGTTAAAAAAAGTCTGAGGCTTAGTAGATTAAATAACTGGTTAAATAACTAACTCAAGTTTGCACAGTAAGATTCAGGATTTAAGATCATTACTTATTTATTTTTAATTCATTTATGTCTATCACTTGAGTAAAAATATAACCTTGATGAAGACAGGTATATGGACTTCTGATCGCTCCTGTATCTTCAGTCCCTAAAATATTGCCTGGCTTGATTGATATTGGTTGAGATGAGAAGGCAGGTAGGATATCCTCCAGCTAACTATTCTCAGTCACTGGGCAAGGGATGATGAATAAGGAAGAGGTTCTGCAGGTTAGAGGAAACAAGGAGGATGGTAGAGACATGAGTAAGTGTAGGTTTAATTGAGATAATATTAGAATGTGTACTGATTTGTGTTTTCATAAAATGTTTCCACCATTGGTTCCTAACTTGTCCAATTATGCAAGAATTAAGCAATTTTTGTTTTGTTTTTCATCATGATCTGATGATCTGTAAGCATGGAGTTATTCAGTTTTAAGAATTTTGTTTAATCTACTTTTTCATGCATGTGTTAATTAGAGGTTGGCTGAAATGGAAGGTTAATATTTTTGTCTATATTCTGTTTCTAAGTTTGAATACTGACTTAACTTGGTTCCCTGGGAAGAAAATTGTCCCCATTTGTATTAGAACATGAGATTCTGCTGGGTTTTTTTGTTTTTTGTTTGCGGTACACGGGCCTCTCACTGTTGTGGCCTCTCCCATTGTGGAGCACAGGCTCCGGACGCGCAGGCTCAGCGGCCATGGCTCACGGGCCTAGCCGCTCAGCGGCATGTGGGATCTTCCCGGACTGGGGCACAAACCCGTGTCCCCTGCATCGTCAGGCGGACTCTCAACCACTGCGCCACCAGGGAAGCCCAGATTCTGCTGTTTTAATTAGTAGATTTAAAAGTTAATTAACACTGGGTGTGAAAATAACATTTGTGAAACTAATATCAAAATAATTATTCGTATAGAACATAATGCAAGATTTATTTAGATGTTTATTTTAGCTCTGAGAAAAATGTTGAAGATTATTCTATCATAGGTTGAATTGTTTTTGGAATATTTTCCATTCTATGACTATAAACAATGACTAAATGGATTCATCCCTGCAGTTAACCTATAATTTTCTTATATCACTTAGAGTCACATGCAAAAATTTTAATTTACATTATTAAAAATTCTACTAAGTGATTTCACATTCATTGTTATGCTTGACAGAATCAAAATTATAATAACCTGACATGTATATATTACACAAAATATTCCTAATTGGAAAAAAAATCGTAATATCACATTTATCATGTTGCTCCTTTTTCTAAAATAAGAACTGCATCTCTACATTTTATTCTTAAATGTTTGAGAGTTGAATTATCATTATTGTGATTTTTTTCTTTAAATACGTAACAAGAAAAATATTTGAAATACTAATTTTTGAGTTACAGATCCACAGTAAATTATTTCTGTAGAAAATGAATACAAAAAATTATAACTCCAACTAAAGATAAAAATTATGCAAACAATACAGTTATGATTAGGAATGACTAAAGTAAGATCAACCTTAATATTGCATTATATTGTAGAATGCCATTTCAATTAGACATTATACTGATTAGATTTGGAAACATAAAAGCATACAAAAACAGATTTAACCTAATGGATGATAACATGAGTCTTAGACCTAGTCCTTTATAGAAGCAAAGAGGTTCTGCCATTTGTGCGATTGTTTACTATATTTCCCCAACCGCATACACCAATTCCTCAAACTTGGCTATGAACTGTACTTTTTGGGACTGTGATGTAAGTCCCTTGTGTATGCAGATATGAAAATAGAATTTAGATATACTGAACTAAGCAGAGTTTTCAATACCAACCAATCAACTAAGGGCTCTTTTCACTCCTCCATTAAGTATTCAAGATGTTCCCATGCTTGGTTAAAATTGTACCTGGTCTAGGTTGATCACTTTGTGGAGTGACCCGTTTCCTCAACCTTGAATGGCCCATGCTCTCTCGGTACCTTGCACTCATCCGACTGCAGTTGCTGCATTAACCCGCTCATTTTTATCATCAGGTGTAGAAATATCAAGATGCATCTAAAGGAATCTCCTGAGGTCCATATATATACTTGTTTCTGTCTCCATTGTATAAAAACAAGCCTGGGTAATTGTTCAGAGCCTACACTGACAAGGTTTGAGTTTCAGGTTTCAGTAGAACCCTTATTACATCCTTTCTGGAAACCAGAATGTCTAATAGAGCAGATTGACATTGTGGAGACAAGAAGCACACATTCCTGAAATGGTTTACTGGGAGTTTCAAGGGTTAAGGTCAGAGCAGACACCATGAGTGCTCTTCCCACATCCCCTCAGATTCTTCTTCCACTCCATGCACACGTGCCCCCAGTGTGAGCTCAACTTTCGCAAACCAGCACCTGTATGTTTGTCAATGGCTACTGTATTACTTTTCTGAGGCTGCCATAACAAAATACCACAGACTGGGTGGCTTAAACAACAGAAATTAATCTTCTCACAGTTCTGGAGGCTAGAACTCCAAGACCAAGGTGTTGACAGGTTTGGCTTCTTCTGAGGCCTCTCTCCTTGCCTGGTAGATGGTCACTTTCTTTCTGTGTCCTCGCATGGTCGTCCCTCTGTGTGTTGTCTGTGTACTAATCTCTTCTTATAAGGACATCGGTCATAATGGATTAGTGTCTACCCATATGATCTCATTTTACCTTAATTACCTCCTTAAAGACCCTATCTTCAAATACAGTCACATTCTGAGCTACTGGGTGTTAAGACTTAAACATATGAGTCTTGGGGGACATAATTCAGTCCATAACAGTTATCTTCAGTCTGTTACAATCACTTTTGCCATACAAGCAGGAATGAAATATGCCTGGGAATTTATGTTCCCCCAGCCATTGCTCTGAACCAATGGGTACAGAGGTGAGAATAATCTAACTTCTTTGCCTCTGAGGACCAATTCAGAGTTGTGGCCTACACTGTCCCCAGAACTCCATGACTGGAGTGAGCAAAAGTTATCCTCAGTTGAATGCGGCTTAATTAACGTATCCTTGACTGGTCTTCTTCCCTTACCATTCCCATTTCCTCACCCGCCTACGGTATTTTCTTGGGAATATATCCTAATAAATCACTTACACACAAATTCCCATGACAGGATTTTTCTTTGTCTTTGGGACTGTTATGAATTGAATTGTGACTCCCCCAAAGATATGTTGAAATCCTAATGTGTAAATGTGACCTTATTTGGAAATAGGGTCTTTGTAGGTGTGCTTAAGTCAAGACGATGCCATACTGTCCAGTATTAGTCCTAAATCCAATATGACTGGTGTCCTTATAAGAAGAGGGAAACTTGAACAGAGAGACAGAGACACACAGGGAGAATGTCATGTGATCACAGAAATAAAAGGAGAGAACAGCCTGTGAAGACAGATGTAGAGGTTGGAGTGATGTATCTATAAACCAAGGAATGCCAAAAATTTCTAATTAATCACCAGAAGCCAAGAGAGAGGCACGGAACAGATTCTCCCTCAGAGTGCCTAGAAGGAACCAACCCCGCCAACACTTTCGTTTTGGATTTCTAAACTCTGGAAGTATAAGACAACAAATTTCTGTTGTTTTATGCCACAAACTTTGTGAGACTTTGTTATGGTAGCCCTAGGAAACCAATGCAGAAACCCAACTGAAAATAAGTAATTTCAGAAGTGGTCCCAGATAACATACTCTTGGATGTGATTTTGGAATTAGATCACTTGCCCGCTGTATAGCAATAAAGATCCCATTGTAAGAGATAAACTGTGTTAAAAACCTCCTACTCACTCTAGCATTATAACTGCTATAATTTTCACCAGTGGTGAGTTGGGATGGGATACAGGTGAGAAGAGATGCAATGACTTGCACAATACTAAGCATTTGAGAAATATGGAGGGATTTGTCAATTACCAACCTGGTGTACTGTGTGAAAGAAAGTTAGAAAGCCTCCATGGAAGCATTTAAAGAGATCCGCTATTTCTGTAGCTAGAAAGCAGATGGAACTGAAGATTGGATGATGAACTACATGGAAAAAACTCACTCTTCCTCCTCTGTGTCTCTTTTGTTCTCACACTACTACCATAGTCACAACACTTCCAACACCAGATGTGTGGGTGTTTTTCCACACCAGGAAATTCTGACACCAGCTGGATGTGATACAATTTATCTCAGTTCTGACACTGTTTACCTGGAGATGGCGTCAGATCCTACAAGGTAAGTGTTCAGTCCCACAAGACTTCTCCCCACTTCAGATGCCAATCACACATAGTAGTTGCCCACAACTTCCATTTGACTAGGCTCTAAATCAGAGCTTCCCATGGCCTCCTCCCCCTTGGATTTGATAATTTGCTCACAAAGCAGTTCACAGAACATAGGGAAACACTTATACTTAATAGTTTATTATATAATAAAGAATATGATAAAAGGTGCAGATGAACATCTAGATGAAAAACGTGTAGGACAAGGTATATGGGAAGGAGTGCAGAGCTTCCATGCCTTCTCTGGGTACATCACGTTACTCTCCCAGCAACTCCATGTGTTTGACCGCTGGGAAGCTCTCCAAACCCCATACTATAGGGATCTTTATGGAGGCTTCATCGTATAGGCATGATTGATCATAAACTCCATTTCTAGCCCTTCTCCCCTCTCTGGAGAATGGGTAGTGGGGCTAAAAAATTCCAAGGTTCTCATCATGGCTTGTTCTTTTTGGTGACCAGCCCCCATCAAAGAGCCCACCAAGGGTCACCTCATTAGAACAAAGGACACTACTATCACCCAGTAAATTCCAAGGGATTTAGGAGTTCCACGTCAGGAACAAGGGTCAAAAGCCAAATATTAGAACAAAAGATATCCCTAATACTCTTCTCACTCAGGAAATTACAAGGCTTTAGGAACTCTGTGCCAAGAACTGGGGGCAGAAGACAATATATAAATTTTCTATTATTTCATAAGCACTTTTTTATTGTAAAAATAGTAGACAAGTAATGATTACTGAATCCACAGCCTTGGCAAGTTTTTTATGCTAAAATCAAAGCCCTGATAGGAAAGGAGTGGGGTTCTAAGACATTGAATGGAGACATATGGGTAGATGTGTTCAGAACATGGGACCCCTGATTCCTCTGAACCCCTGGGCCTGCAAGCACAGCCTACTTTGTTTTGCTGAAGAATAGCAGCCTTCTCTTGCCTGAAGACCATACCAAAACCTCAACTGAGTTGGATGCTTTGGAGGATAGTAATTGTTCTCTTCAAGATCTGACCCCACTCCCCCTCCTTGTCCTCTAGTTCTTTAACAAGTCTCAGCATGGGCCAACTAGGGAAGTACTTCCTTGCTAGAGGCAAAAAGGAATTATTTACCTAAGGAACTTCAGGACACGATTAATTGTAGCAAAAGAAATCCGGGGTGGGGGTGGGAGAGAGCAGGCCAGGAAGTAGATCTTGATAGCATTGGATTTGGGTAGGGGTTAGGGATGGTGAAAGATAAGCTCCGTAAGGGAGAACTGTCCAATAAGGGAGCATTCTCCCATGACTGAAAACTCCCTGGCAAGAACACCTGGAAATGGTCCTAAAATATTGTTGGGATGGTTACTGGAGGCTTGCGGGGACAAAAGGCTCCTATTAAATTAAGGGCAAATGACAGAATTCCCCTGGCAGAGATTTGAGGAAGAAATCAAAAGGCTCAGGGAAGTAAGCTTGTTAGAATGGCTCTATTGTATAACGGTTAAGAACCCATCAGCTGGCTAACCATTCTTTGGAAGGGCCAGAAAATGCTCTCATCACTAAGCTTATGAAGAATAAGCTAGTGATGGAGGTACTGGCATGTCTGGCAAGCTCAGTGGTGACTGCACCAGGGTTGATGATAGGCAATATTATTAGAGAACCAGGTTCCCTGCTGTCAGTGGGAATGATATGATTCCAGAATAGCAGAGGTCAAGTGGCAATACTCAACCACTAGGGATCTATGGCGATGGCTAATATGCCAAGATGTTGCTAAAGGAAAAATAGATGGACAGATGACAAGAGCATGGCTCGATATACATAATGAAAAATTATTAGAATTGGATGGCATAAGGCTGATTTCATCAGTGCCCATGGAATACCACTTCCTCATCCAGTTTAAAAACTGAGCCAGTCCTCACACCCACAGAAGGGCCCTACAATGCCACAAGTATATACTGTAGACTTTTCTGCGATTTAATTTGTCATATTTTGCATATAATTCACTTCTAATTTGAAATTAGTCAGCAAGTCCACTATGTACATTCTAGTCTCTTTATACTGGCTAATGACGCCTCTCGTGTCCGGAATACACTTTTGCACCTTCTCTGTGTGAGTGCTACCCTGTTTTAAGTCTTCAGTAAAGTCTCTCTCAATGACCTCCATGTCTTGGTAGTCTCCCCTTCCTCTAAACAGCTATCCTGTTCATTTAATATTTACTATATTCAGCCTTGATTAGTTGTTGAAATTTTTATATGTACAGAAAAGTCCTGGGAATTCCCTGGCGATCGAGTGGTTAGGACTCTGTGCTTTCACTGCCGAGAGCGTGGATTCAATCCCTAGTCAGGGAACTAAGATCCCGCCAGCAGCGCAGCACAACCAAAAAGAGAAAAAGAAAGAAAAGTCCATTTTTCCAACTCGATTCTTAGACCCTTGCAAACAGGATCAATCTTATATGCCAGTACTTATTACAGTGCTCTCTTGCTTAACAAAATCTTAATTAGAATTTTCCATTTAGCATTTTAATCCCTTTCATTCTTTGAACTAGAAATGGAGCTGTTTATCACTGCTTATAAGAATGCAAATATTATTACATCCATACATTTATCTTAGATTCTTAATTGGCAGAATTACTTGAAATCCTGGAGATAAACTTAAATAGGAGTATTTAATATGGAATGATTAACCTGGGTATTCAGGTAGATTAAATTCAGGGTTTTTTTTTTTTCAAGCTGGAATTATGTTTTCAACATCAGATGAGTCAAAGGAAATAATAGCCGCTGTAGAACAGGTACGTGGTCTTACAATTTAGGCCCTTTTATAACTCTGTCATCTATTACTTCATATTGACTACAAAGCCACAATCGCTATCATTGTATCCTTCCATAAATTATCGTGCCAAAATGGGAAATGTGACTGTTTCCTAAATGCTGAAAATTATCAAAGTGTCTTCGCCCAGAGAGACTTGAAGAAGATGCTGGGACCACTCTATTCAATATCAAAACTTGTTATGCAATTTTAGAAATTAAGATACTGTGGTACTGGTTAAGAGAAAGACTAAAAGATAGATAGATAGGAATAGAAATAATACCTATCTATCTATCTATCTGCCTATCATCTATCTATCTATCTACTTTTATAGATGCACACACAAATATACACATGCACACATTTATAGCTTATAAAATCTTCTTTATATATGATAAATCTCACAAGAAAAAATTTAAAAAGAAAGAAGGATTCAAAGTTAATATGGTGATAGCAAAAAAAGAGCTTTGAGTTTTTGAGTATTTTTTTCAAGGTAGTCACATCCCAGCATATAACCACAAACTTAAAAAAGAGACCATTTACAGGATGATATAATCCTTTCAAAAATATACTTATCCTCAGTTTCTTGATTAAATCAGATATTCTTCCACTTGACAGAAGCCCTTGGTTCCCATTTTTGTTAGCTTTTGTTGATTACTCTGAGGACTTCATCCAGTACCTCGCACTTAACTGTTTTGTGCTGAAATGAAATACTTCATTAAGCTATGAAACCCATATTTCTTAATTTTCAATTCAAGCAATGATGATTTTTGCTTTTAATTTTATTTCCTTTTTAATCCTAAGGGTATTAGAGCAAACACACAAAGATGACAGCATTTCTACTTTAACATCCATCTGCTTTGAATTCTCAACGTCCTGTACTATAATTATTTCTATAGCAACCAGCTAAGGAAGTGCCTTGACAGCCACAGACTCAAAAGAAGAACATGCTGTGACAGGCTTAGCACTCGGCCATAGGGCTTTGTATCTCCTTGAGTTTCCAGTATTAAACATTACAGCTTCAGAAGCCCATGTCTTTCTCTCCTCCTTGGTTTCTAGTATCAGTAATATTTCTGCTCCTACAGCATCATTGGCATCTTTTTCTAACATGCTGCTTCTTTTTCTTCAGAGCTTTTCATTAAATCGCTTATAAAACTCCCCTCATTCCTGTTTTATGACATGTAGTATTCTGATAATAAAATGATAAACATTTTGTTTGTTCTGAATGGAAGCTCATAAACACAGTCAGGAGAAATGCAATCATCAATAATTCACCTGTTTTCTTTCAGCTTTTTAAGATCTCTTCTAATCTATTTTCCTTAAGTGATGAACTCTTAGGAAAATTGGATCATGTGTCTTTAAAAACACAGAAGTTCAGAGAACATCAAAAAAGTACAAAAAATGAATTCATTCTGCAAAATAACTTCACTTTTATCCCGAAAAAATGCAGAATGGTAAAACAACTATTTACAAAAGAAAACCTAAACTTGTCTTATTTTAAAACTCCATTTTATCTTGGAAAATTATCTTCCCTAATTAGGGACCAGCTTTGTTCTTATTTTTATGGTCTAGTCTTTAGTTTATTTGTTGTGAGGAACAAAATAAATCTTTATTGAGAAATGTCTATGTATCACATACTGTGCTAAGATTTCTACAGAGATTTTCCTCATATAATCAACTAGCAACTATATGGAATACTAATTGTTATGTATATTTTACAGATGGGAAATTGAGGCACAGAAAGATTAAGAAACTTTTAAAAAGTTATATAGCTAGTCAGTAGCAAATCAAATTTGTTCTGCTATAATTAGATTCCAGAATCTCTGCTGTTAGCTCTCATGTTACAAAGTTTCTCATCATCTTACCCTCTTTTTTTTTTTTAACATCTTTATTGGAGTGTAATTGCTTTATAATGCTTTGTTAGTTTCTGCTGTATAACAAAGTGAATCAGCTATACTTATACACATATCCCCATATCCCCTCCCTTTTGTGTCTCCCTCCTTATCCCACCCCTCTATGTGGTCACAAAGCACGGAGCTGATCTCCCTGTGCTATGTGGCTGCTTCCCACTAGCTAGCTGTTTTACATTTGGTAGTGTATATATGTCAATGCTACTCTCTCACTTCATCCCAGCTTACCGTTCCCCCTCCCCGTGTCCCCAAGTCCATTCTCTACATCTGCATCTTTATTCCTGTCCTGCCCCTAGGTTCATCAGAACCATTTTTTTTTTTTTTAGATTCTATATATATGTGTTAGAATACGGTATTTGTTTTTCTCTTTCTGACTTACTTCACTCTGTATGACAGACTCTAGGTCCAGCCACCTCACTACAAATACCTCAATTTCGTTTCTTTTTATGGCGACCAATATTCCATTGTATATATGTGCCACATCTTCTTTCTCCATTCATCTGTCGATGGACACTTAAGTCGCTTCCATGTCCTCGCAATTGTCAAGAGTGCTGCAATGAACATTTTGGTACATGACTCTTTTTGAATTATGGTTTTCTCAGGGTATATGCCCAGTAGTAGGATTGCTGGGTCATATGGTAGTTCTATTTTTAGTTTTTTAAGGAACCTCCATACTGTTCTGCATACTGGCTGTATCAGTTTACATTCCCACCAACAGTGCAAGAGGGCTACATTTTCTCCACACCCTCTGCAGCATTTACTGTTTGTAGATTTTTTTTTTTTTTTTGCAGTACTTGGGCCTCTCACTGTTGTGGCCTCTCCCGTTGCGGAGCACAGGCTCCGGACGCGCAGTCTCAGCAGCCATGGCTCACGGGACCAGCCGCTCTGCGGCATGTGGGATCTTCCAGGACCGGGGCAAGAACCCGTATTCCCTGCATCGGCAGGCGGACTCTCAACCACTGCGCCACCAGGGAAGCCCTGTTTGTAGATTTTTTTGATGATGGCCATTCTGACTGGTGTGAGGTGATACCTCATTGTAGTTTTGTTTTGTTTTGTTTTTAACATCTTTATTGGAGTATAATCGCTTTACAATGGTGTGTTAGTTTCTGCTTTATAACAAAGTGAATCAGTTATACATATGTCCCCATAACTCTTCCCTCTTACATCTCCCTCCCTCCCACCCTCCCTATCCCACCCCTCTAGGTGGTCACAAAGCACCAAGCTGATCTCCCTATGCTATGTGGTTACTTCCCACTAGCTATCTATTTTACGTTTGGTAGTGTATGTATGTCTATGCCACTCTCTCACTTTGTCCCAGCTTACCCTTCCCCCTCCCCGTATCCACAAGTCCATTCTCTAGTAGGTCTGCATCTTTATTCCCGTCTTGCTCCTAGGTTCTTCATGACCATTTTTTTTTTCAGATTCCATATATATGTGTTAGCATATGGTATTTGTTTTTCTCTTTCTGACTTACTTCACTCTGTAGGACAGTCTCTAGGTCCATCCACCTCACTACAGATAACTCAGTTTCGTTCCTTTTTATAGCTGAGTAATATTCCATTGTATATGTGCCACATCTTCTTTCTCCATTTATCTGTTGATGGACACTTAGGTTGCTTCCATGTCCTGGCTATTGTAAATGGAGCTGCAATGAATATTTTGGTACATGACTCTTTTTGAATTGTGGTTTTCTCAGGGTATATGCCCAGTAGTGGGATTGCTGGGTCATATGGTAGTTCTATTTTTAGTTTTTTAAGGAACGTCTATACTGTTCTCCTTAGTGGCTGTATCAATTTACATTCTCACCAACAGTGCAGGAGGGTTCCCTTCTCTCCACACCCTCTCCAGCATTTATTGTTTGTAGATTTTTTGATGATGGCCTTTCTAACTGGTGTGAGATGATATCTCATTGTAGTTTTGATTTGCATTTCTCTAATGATTAATGATGTTGAGCATTCTTTCATGTGTTTGTTGGCAGTCTGTGTATCTTCTTTGGAGAAATGTCTTAGGTCTTTTTCCCATTTTTGCATTGGGTTGTTTGTTTTTTGATATTGAGCTACATGAGCTGCTTGTACATTTTAGAGATTAATCCTTTGTCATTTGCTTTGTCAGCAAAAATTTTCTCCCATTCTGAGGGTTGTCTTTCCATCTTGTTTATGGTTTCCTTTGCTGTTCAAAAGCTTTTAAGTTTCATTAGGTCCCATTTGTTTATTTTGGGTTTTGTTTTCATTTCTCTAGGAGGTGGGTCAAAAGGATCTCGCTGTGATGTATGTCATAGAGTGTTCTGCCTATGTTTTCCTCTAAGAGTTTTATAGTGTCTGGCCTTACATTTAGGTCTTTAATCCATTTTGAGTTTACTTTTGTGTATGGAGTTAGGGAGTGTTCTAGATTCATTCTTTTACATGTAGCTGTCCAGTTTTCCCAGCACCACTTATTGAAGAAACTGTCTTTTCTCCACTGTATACTCTCGCCTCCATTCTTAACTATACATCACCATTTTTTCACATCACGTCCATGGATACAAAAAAATAAATGACATTGACACCATCTCGCTTTTATAGATGAGAGAAATGACATAAAGTCACTCCCTCCAAAAACTTCTTTAAGAATGGTAAAAAACAAATAAGCAAACCAAAAAAAAATGTGTGTGTGTGTGTGTGTGAAACGAAGTTTTACTCCTCTGGCTTAGTTCATTTTCTCATAACTTTCGAAGTTCATGTAACACTAAACTGTATTCAAATTAAAATTAAAGTTCTATAAGAAAGAGGCTTGCACTTGGATTGCTTGTGGTATAGCTTTTCAGAGCCTGGTCTTTAGAGAATAATTGCCCCCTGTTTAAGTTCAAGTTCTCTCACATATAGACTGTGGGCAAGTTATCTAACCAATGTGAGGCCTCTTGTAAGGTAAGGATAATAATGGTATCTGGTTCACTGACTGTTACAAGAATTATCTCCGGTAATACATGGTACAAAGTTTTTGCATAATGCTCTACAGCGTGTATGTGTGCAATAAATATTATCTTTTGCCTTTAAAAGATGGGCTGAAGCAAAATTGGAAGGCAGGAAAAAGATGAAAGATGATTTTGGATGGAAAAGAGGATTTCTCTGTGGAAAATGTTCAGATTCTACATATAAGACATATAGGGAATACAGAGTGAAAAATAAATGGGTATGATTGGAAGTAGTTTAATTAATTCTAGCTTTAAAGCTTCACCTAATGCCACTGCTTTATTCTGTAACGTGTAGATTTACTTTGTAATGACTGATTCTGTAAAACTGGATTATGGTTTTATTTTTGTGAAAGATTCTTTTTGTTTTCCTTACTATTTCTAGTTTTTATCTAATGTTTTAAATTATAGCTTAAATAAAATAGTTTAATTAAAAGACCTTCATAACTCAATGTTTCATCACACTGGATTTCAGGTAAAGTTAGTTACTGGATGTGTGAGTTTTTCCAATCCCATTAAGAAAATAGTAAAAAATAGAATAGCCTTTATACTTGGAACTCTATCAGTAATAAATGACCCACAAAGTGTCCATAAAAATTAGCTATCCTGATGAGCATTTGTGATTCACATTGTATACTCTGTGGTGAGCCAAGGTATCTATTTCTTAATAATCTTACTAAGGGCTCTGTCAGGACTCTGGCCAACAACTGGCTTGATGTTTGCATTTTGTGTGTGATGTAGTTTTTTCCTTGGTTGACTCTTATGGCCCCACCCTGATGAACCAGTTGTAGCAAGCCTCAGCATTTGTACGTAGAATACATTCTGCCTCTTGCTCACCGAAGTAGCTTTCTGTGTACCTGACACCTGAGGTAACCATCCATAATCCAAATACCTTCAAGAGGTACTTTTAGATTGATACTCCCTGTCTTTCATATGTCTTGTCATATTCTCAGAGAAGTAATGTCATCCTAGCATCAACTATGTATCATGTGAAATAGCACAGAATATTTCCTGGAACATTTCTTAATTGCATTGCTCCTCTACCCAAAATTGTGCTGAAATATTAGCCAATGGCCACAGTGTTAGGGGAAAAATATCTACTGATGTCCCATCAAAAGTTTCCAAATCTCCTCTCATTTGAAAGTGATGAACTCATGGTAGACTGGTTGATTTTTTTCTTTCCCAAATTTATTTCCTTAAGAAGAAATACAAGGTTTCCTAAACTTGTTTTCTTAAAAATCATTCCTATATTTGTAGCCCAGAATCTGTAGAAAGTGTAAGGTTTTCTTGGGGGGTGAGGGTGGGAAAGTCATCATCTTGATGATATTTTTTAAAATCTAAGATGGGTAGTTTGAGAATGATGAAAATGATATAATTTATCTTTTGCTCTTCAATAATTAGCAAGGTCTTTAAGTTGAAATTTTTAATACTTCTCCCAAATTATATCATTCATGTCATTGATGGAAGCGGAATACTTTACATCATAAAATTTTCTAAATTTCTAGAAAGATGAATAAAACAAGAATTCCAGTCAATAGTACCATCAATTATTTAAATACATCACACATACAAAGTGGCAGAGTATTTTGAAGTTTATTTAATTGGATTGTTCTTCAACACGTGAGATCAAAATAAACCATGATATCTATGTATTTGACTTAGTTCATGCTTTGGTAGTTTTCTAGTTGGTTTGTTTTGAAGGTGGAATAATGGTATTTTGTATTACATTTCCTGTAATCAATAAAACTTATTCTTGGCAATTTTATAGGGATTATAAGTTATTTGAAATCAAAAATACAAATAAGGTTGTCTGGAGAGTCAACTATTTATTTTCTAAAGAACTCTAAGAAAATTGGAACCTAAGTATTTCAGTGATTTCAGGGAATAGAAGGAAAGACATAATGAAAGAAGATTTCAACATAAAAACTGAAAGGTAAGAGGTAATTCAAGGATAAAAGAACTTCAGAGACTAAGTCAAAGAAAATCATGAAAAACAGTAGAGTTCAAGAGCAATCAACCCAGAGAAAAGGTTTTGAGCGGACAAAAACTAGGCATGCATGATGCCTTTGCATTGCATTCCATTCATTATAAAGACAATGAATTAATCAAACCATCTCATTATTTCATCACCTAGCTTTGTCTCGTGTCAAGCATGAAAAATGACTGAGAAGAACAAGTTTCAAAAAGAAAGAAAACTTTGAAGAGTATGAACACACGGTGAGTGCTAACTCCCAAAGACCTGGTTTTTCAAGAATCGTACAGGAAATTAAATAATGATGTAGTAGTTAGAAATATGGGTGTGCTTTTGAGGTTCCCACACCCTCCTAAAGAGGGGAAACAAAATGGATGCCTGTGGTTCTATCAGTATTAAATGGTAAGTGTATGTGTAGGTTTGTAGTCACTACAAACCTCACATTCTGGTCTTATGTTTTGATTTTACCCTCAAGCAATAATTTTCTTTCTATAATTTATGTCAATCTGTAATTTAGAACTTTAGATAATTTTATGCCTCCAAATGTCTAAGTTAAAGGGGGCACCATGGTCTGCACTCAAGAAAGTATAAGGTCTAGATTCCTCACTCTCCTATTTACTGATTACTCACTTTAACTAAATCTCAACTTCAGTGCATTTCAGTTTTGAAATATGTACAATGATAATATCACCTGCCCTACCTTTCCCACAATATAATTGTGAGGATGGAATAAATACATGTGACAAAAGTTTTGTAAGCCCTAAAGTGTAAAACCAATAGAAAGTTTCACCCCTCATGAATGTAGCAGATAGGACTTCACTTCTATCTCTCATTTTAAAGACTTTGTAGTTACATATTTGAGAAGAAAACACTAGGCACTTTTTTTTTTTTTTTTTTGCGGTACACGGGCCTCTCACTGTTGTGGCCTCTCCCGTTGCGGAGCACAGGCTCCGGACACGCAGGCTCAGCGGCCATGGCTCACGGGCCCAGCCACTTCGCGGCATGGGGGATCTTCCCGGACCGGGGCACGAACCCATGTCCCCTGCATCGGCAGGCAGACTCTCAACCACTGCGCCACCAGGGAAGCCCACTAGCCACTTTTTAATGTCCCTGACTGCACGGTGGTTTTGTCAAGAATCAGGCAGTCAGAAGATAAAATTCCAGGTGATCAATCATATACTTCGTTCGAACAGTAACATGATTATTGGCAAGAAGACAACTTTATCATCTATACTCAAAAATAAGCAAACATTATATATATAAGTATATAATGTATACATAATATAAAGTATACATATTTATAAGTATTTTAAATATTCCACTCAAACCAATAAAGTGGTTTGAAGCACTCTATCTGAGATGTCTTATAAATATAGTGAATTATTAATGTTTCTGGTCTTAGTAAGTACAGTTCTAATGTATTTTTCTAAATAAAATGGCCTTAAATTGAAAAATGACCATGAGTAAACGTACCTTTCTGAATCAATATTTGCCTTATTATTCTTGGAAAAATCTACGCAATGTTGTTCAGCAAAGTGCCAATGAAGCTTCTATGCAGGAATCAGAGTAAGATGAATATAACGTGATGACTGTGGTCCCCTTTGAGTCAGATTCTATAGCAGAGTCCACTTTCCTAGTGTGTTTAAACTTTTCCAAATGAAATGTTGTCCATTATCACCTGTTCAAAAATATTGAGAAAATTTAAGTTACTGCAATTCAGGAACCTTGACATTGAGTAAATGTTGCACACACAGGCAGACACACACACACACATTTGTATTACAGCAGAACAGAACCAATTCAGTTTTATAATTTAAATGATAAAGCATTGCTATAGGAGGTAAAACATTTCTACTGGGGCTGCAACACCCCTCTCCACACTCCTTGGTTTGCATTTGCTCTTTTGAGGAAAGCTTAAGCTTGTCTCCAGAATCTCAAATATGTGCCTGAGTGTGTCCTACAGGGTGGAATCTGTTGAGTTTCAGTCTTAAACCACAAAGAATCAGCTAGTTAACCATAAATAAACAGTTGCATCATTACCTTCCCACCTGCTCACCCAGGCACAATGCCCTGTAAAGCTTTCTGTTTCAGAGTTCAGAATCATGGGTAGATAAATCCTGTTGATTGGCTGGAGATGTACTTTATATCAGCAGTAGCTAGAGCATTAAAAAAACAAAGAGTCTTAATTCAGGTTTACCATGATGGATTGAATTGCCTCCTTACTCAGTTTCAAATAACTCTGCACTGGTCCCATGTAAAGGATTTATTTACTCGGGAACTTATCCAAGTCAGGCAGGTATTAACAGTGCTTCTTTTATCCTCGCTTCTCTCAGTTAGTTTCACCCTTAAAATGTTCCTCTCCACTCTCCTCTACCTCCCAGTCCTGTTTTTAAAAATTATATCCAAATATTTTTTTCCTTACAATGATATTCTTCTAAATCCCATTCTGGTCACTCCAAATTTTGTTAGTTAATAATGTGTCCACAATGGGTTATTAAACAAGAAAGCCATTTTTCATTACTGTCATCATATCATTAATTAACTAAAGAATTTCATTTTAAAATGAAGAAAGGGAGAAAAAAGAATGTTATAATGCAGAAACTGAAACTAGAATTGATTTCACAGATATAAATTTTCCATATCTGTTGCTCAATCACAGGACCTGTGTTGTATTATGTAACAGCCAGTATTGGCTCACCTTTATTCTGTCCAAGCACTGCTAGTAGATTTCCTTTGAGCCTAAAAGAAGATTATCGAGGGCTTCCCTGGTGGCACAGTGGTTGAGAGTCTGCCTGCCAATGCAGGGGACACGGGTTCGAGCCCCAGTCTGGGAAGATCCCACATGCTGCGGAGCAACTAGGCCCGTGAGCCACAGCTGCCGAGCCTGCGTGTCTGGAGCCTGTGCTCCGCAACAAGAGAGGCTGCGATAGTGAGAGGCCCGCGCACGGCAATGAAGAGTGGCTCCAGCTTGCCACAACTAGAGAAAGCCCTCGCACAGAAACGAAGACTCAATACAGCAAAAATAAATTAATTAATTAATAAAAATTCCTATCCCCAACATCTTCTTAAAAAAAAAAAAAGAATATTATCGGGGGGCTTCCCAGCTGGCACAGTGGTTGAGAGTCTGCCTGCCGATGCAGGGGACACGGGTTCGTGCCCCGGTCCGGGAAGATCCCACATGCTGCGGAGCGGCTGGGTCCGTGAGCTATGGCCACTGAGCCTGCGCGTCCGGAGCCTGTGCTCCGCAACGGGAGAGGCCACAACAGTGAGAGGCCGCGTACCGCAAAAAAAAAAAAAAAAAAAAAAAAAAAGAATATCGGCTTCCCAGTCATGGAAAGTAAACCAGATTGTTCTATTTGATTCCTTATTATTAAAGAATTCCTCAGACAAATGATCTCATTCTAATATAGAGATATCTAATCATTCATTATTCATTTAACAAGTACTAAGTGCCTACTATGTTTCAGGCACTGTGCTAGGGAATGGAACTAATAAGAAATAAATCAAAGAACTTATAGTCTGTTGGGGGAAATAGATATCAAACACATAACTACATAGAAAACTACACAAGGAACTATATATTCACATCAAATTCATTAAAAAGGAGTTCAGTTCCTCTTAAGTCATAATTAGACTAATTGTTTCCTTCTAATCCTGAAAGGGAATGTATGAAAAACAATTAATCCAAACACCTACTATATTTTGAGCTCTGCTCTATGTGGTAGACAAGAATGTCATTTGTAGTCCTAAACAAACTGACCTGAGTTCAAATATTGTCACTTAATTCACTTTTCCTTTAGGAGAAAAAAATAATCTGAAATTCTGTGAACCTCACCTCATTTTTATCAACAGAAAAATGGAGATGGTAGCAATTTCTAACAGGATCTTTTTAAGGTTTAAATTAAAGAAGCATTAAAAACTCAGTGGGTGCTCTAAAGAAGTTTCTAAGACTATGGAACTATTAAGTACTAATGTAAACAAGAATTTGATTACTCAAAGGAATGAATTGGAAAGTTCAGGAGTACATACTGTAGGTTGCAGCTGCACTTTAAAGAATGCAAAGATTTATGGGAAAAAAAGGGAGTGTCTTTACTGGGAACAGGATGAGCAAATGTGCGCAAGTGGGAACAGAGACTATTTGGGAAATGGTAGAGAAATTAGTCTTGTTTGGTTGAGGGTACATGTGAAGCTGAGGACATAGAATGGGAGAGGAAGAGGCAAGCCCTCAGGGTTTAGCTCTTGACTGCAGAGGAGAAGGTAAGAAACAAAATAAAATAAAGCAAACAAAAATAATATTTAGCCATTGCATTATCTTCCCATTTTTAGGTATTTTTAGAGATTAAAGCAGAGATGAAACTCTTACATTTTTACTTTATAAAACATGTTCTGTGTTTTTCTCGAGAAATGATATTGAGGGAAAGAGTTTCTCCCTGAGCCTGTGAACTAAGATTTCATTTGAAGGACAGGTACAGAACCAGGGCAACAACAGGCTCTTAATGAACATGGCAGTTGTTTAAACTTGTCAATTAGAAATATAAATTATTGTATTATTTCACTTCACATAATTTTATATGTATTCTCAGCATTGATGGAATACATATATCAGAATATATATTATATATATATATATACACACATCTATTTTCTTCCACAGAGTTCTACCTGAAATCATCATTTTCCTTTATAATAGTGCAATTATAATCTCTGAATGTATATGAAAGTAGATCATTACCTTCAGGCATCAAAAAAGCAACATGAAAATATCAACCATTAGGAGAAAAAGAAGATTAAAAATGAGAGATGTTGGTTAATGTTCTCAATAATATATATAAAAAAAGAAAAGCAAGGTGCCAATCTTTATAAAAAGATTGCTTTCTTTTTTTAGTAAAATAAATATTTTTGATTTAGACTTTTTCTTTTAAAGGAAATTTAAATGTTATATTGCACACCAATCTTCCAAGGCTTTGGGCATTTGCTTTCTATTCTCCAGAACCTGAATCAAACATTCTTCTGGAGCTATCAATGACATATACATTATTTAGAGTTATAACTACAAAATGATTTGAATTAGTACCTTTGGGAAATTCACCCTTGACTTAGTGTGTATTCTAAGAACTGATCTGAACCTAAATCTCACATTCCACATGAAAAGTTGTGCTTTTCCTAAGTGCAAAATGGTGGACATTCCTAAGTACTCTTTGTCTCCATCTTTAGAATGAATCTTCTAGAATTTGGGGTAGACTGTAAACCTTAATTGGATACTTCTTGTCCTCCTGACTACAAATGGACCTCTTAGCTAAGCAGTAAACTGGCAGCAATTGGGAGCCTTACAAACCAGTCATGAAATTCCCAACAAAAAACATACTTTTAATAAGCTCTCATTACCTCAAATTTGCTACCTTTGAGGGCTATCCAGTTGAATGTACATCTTATGAAAAGTCATGCAAATTCAGTTCTACTCTTCATCTTATTTCTGTCTATACCTAAATGACAATGCACATCTTATTCAAAGTCAGTCAATCTCTAGCCCAAAGGCTTTTTTATGTTACATTGGAATGGGCTGAGCCAAGAAAGAACATGGCAGTCAACCACGATAAAATGAGAGAATCATATAACGGGACTTTGCAAATAGTGATGTACTGTATAAACTAAAGGCTTGTGATCAGAGTAGCAAAAATGAAAAAACAACAAAAAGATCATGTTGGTGGTTGTACATTGATAAGGACTATATTTTCCCCACCTTCACAATATTTCACTACGATAAAGAATAGATGAAATGAGGTTCTGTGACAATTGTAAAAAGAAAGTAGGCCTTATCTGTTCATGGCAAGTGCTTACAAATTTATAACACATTTGCAAAAACAGCAAATGCATAAATAATTAAACCGATTAACTTTGATGCTACTTATACGGAAAGTAGGATTTGATTGTTTTTTCACATTAAGTCAGTACCAAAGGGAGAATTTATTCTTTGCCTGTTGTTCATGATGGAAGCAATGTACAAAAATTTTCCTTACTTTTTTTTTTTTTTTTTTAATGTAAAGATAGAATTTATTAGAGGGAAGGGTTGCTGCCAGAACAGTGGGCCGAATTCCTGGTAGTCTGGGAGAGTCGAGCCTTTCCTTACTTTTAAAATTTCCTATTATCCATAAATCACTGTATAGAATGTAGATGACTTTTTTCCAGCTATACCAAGGGGAAAATAAAGGCAATGCATTGTAGGCTGAAAGTTAAGGATTTTAAACCTTTCCAGGCAATAAAAGTGGAGATACTAAGGAAGACAGTGGATTCCGTCCCTGAAAGAATGTTGCAGACGTTTGTTGCTTGTTCTGAGAAACATTCTTATTGATGTTAAGAATAACCCTACCTTCTTTTGTGTAAAACCAACCAACCATTTCTGGTAAAGTCCTCCAGTCATAATACATCAGCTCTCTGTCCCCAGTGGATGGTTTAAGGTATAAGGTATCAGCCAAGCTAGGACAATTGGAACCCTTCCAGGATTTTTTTTTTCCCAGACAGGGGAAGGAGCAATGCTCCTCTGATAGAGAAGTGATGAGAAGTGTGAAGGACAAGAATTTTGTCTGTTAAGTTTCCCACCATTAGGAGAAAAACTAGTCTGATTAATGCAGAGATAAGAGAAAGAGACAGAAACTTCAAACAACATGCAAATTCCTAGCTCTAAGAGTCTGAGGGCTAGATCTGTACTTGAGTTACAAAAAAGACCTCTATAGAGTCCTGTTCTCCTCTATTTCCCCCTTTCTGACTGAGCTTGTTGGAGTTCAGTTTCTGCATTAGCAATCCTGACTAATCCAGGGAACTTACATTTGACAGCACAAATCAACAATACCACAGATACTATTTACATTAAGAAGAGGTTAATTTACTTGTAAAATGATGACAAGCTAGTTGAAAAGCTTCCCTTACTTCTAATGCTATCTTCCCCGGGTGAGTTGCTGAGACTCCCACAAGGCTTAACTTGCCAAAACCTTCTCTCTGTGTCTTGAATCTAGTCCTCTACCCTCCTCCCTAGTAAAGCCTACTTGCCATTACCTAGCCCACTGCAAAAGCTCAGTAAGTATTAGTAATTCCTTAATACCATCCGACCTGTTCTGGCCCTTTACATAGACTTTGAACAGTCTGGCCTTTTGCCCCTCTACTGTTGAGAGCTACTACAGTTAGCTTTAGTTGATTTGTCTTTTTTTTTTTTTAATTAATTTTTATTGGAGTAGATTTGTCTTCTGATCCTCCTCTGTGTGTTCCTGCTTCTATTGGCCAATGTGGGATAAGCTATTCCTCCTGAATTTGACTTTCACTTTTGGACACAATGCCAATCCTGGATTTTTCAAGGTTCTTTTTTCTCACAACCCTTTCTGATCCATATTATGGAGGGATAGATGGGATTTCTTCACAGTATGTCCACAAGGGGCAGAGAATTGAATTTAGATGCTTTCAAAGGTTAAATTTTTACTGCCTTATGTTATCAACTTACTCTGGTTCTTCTTCTTTTTTTTTAATCAAAGATATTGGCTATGATTATAAGAGAATGACCTAAACTATCAGACAATCTTCCATTTATGATCTATTGGCTGCAATTACCTCATAAGGCAAAAGTGCAATTTCAAAGTCTACACTCTAATGAGTAGATTATTTAAAAATTCCATAGGGACAAAAAGTGTAAGTTTTTTGTGTTTTTTTTGGAGTGGGTTCTCTGACATAATACAACTTGTGTCATTAAAATGTAAGTTCTGTGAGGGTCGTAGATTTTTGTCTTGTTTTCCACCAAGTCCCCAGTGCTTGGAAGAGGACCTAGTACATGTGATTGCTAACATTTGTTGGAGAGCTCACACATAGTGACTGTAGAGCTGAATTATTTTGCTAAATAATTGAATAAATGTTTGCTTTTCAGTGTGTGTGCCCCTACAACTTGCACAGCCCTGTGGACAATTAGAGAACGAATAAGAGTGCATCCTGCAGAAACTTGATCTAGTAGGGGAGAGCAACAATATAAAAATAGGTACGCTAAACATTCAAGTGAAATGATTCTGTATTCAAGATCCAACCAATGTGCTGTTTGCTTTCTTGAGAAGTAACACTCCTTTCTGTAGAGATTTGAAGTTATGCTATAGAGGATTGGCTTTTGAGCTGTGTCTTAAAATATGAATAGAATTTCCGCAGAGAGAAGCTCAAAGGCAGAGAATGCCTTGCCCTAGAAATCAGTCTTAAAATCTTTTCTGAGCCTTCATGAGACCAGCAGAAATAAAGAATAGTATGTTTCAGTAGCTGAAATAACTTTACTGTAATTTGTTAAGCACTGCAGCTTCTTCAAGACACAAGTATTTAAGCACTTCCGAGTGCCCTCCCATGGAAAAAAATGTGGCCTTTCTACCATTTTTCCTTAAAGTGAAATGAGTAACTTGAAAAAAACTTCTTCTGTTTTTATTTTTAAGAGTTTATGTTTCAGTTTGAAGCATGTGTCACATTAAACTCGAATTGCCTCGTAAAGAAAAATACAAGTAATTCAAGGAAAGGAAAGGCATTTTCTTTTCCTTACTTAAGTTTCGGCAGTATCGTGCAATCCCCGGCAAGTCTCCCTCCCCCTCTTCCTCACCCTGTGGCAAATTTTAAAGTCATGATTCATCAGACCACAGTTAGACATTCTGAACTGCGCTGACTCCTTCTGCAAAACAGGTTTGTTCACAAAATGGATTCTTCATTAATTCTTCTCAGCAAATCTCTTGTATGGTAGTGACATTCACGATACAATAGTTCTCTTCAATGCGGTACTAGTTTTCACAAAACCCCATCTACAGAGTTTTAAAAAATACCTTATAGTGATAGTAAACTTAGTACACTCAAGCTACATAGAAATGTAACTTAGATGTTTTTGTTTAAAGGAACTTTAGGAGACACTGCATTTTAAGAGGTCCAAGAGTCAGTTCTTCTGATCTGCATTTCATTTCCGTATTGCAAATATCAAATGCTACAAAGAATATTTGTCTAACCCATCATTTCTAATCCCAGTGAGTTTTTGTGCTCTCTCTTTACTCAACTAAGCCTTTATTCTCTTTACACTTAGAGCAGTTTGAGCAAATTTACCTGTGTCCACGGTAAATATGCCTCAGCTCCAGGCAGCTGACTTCTTGTTCACCCAGATGGAAATTAAACTGAAATGTGCACATTGCAAGCACCTGCCACAGCCTCTAAAAAATGCAAAACCTTAACCAGGCAACAGGATATAGTTTCAAATGGAAGGAAGAGCTGCCTAAGGATCTTTAATTCTCTGGATTGCTTACTATAAACCCATTAGCTGAATTTAAATTTCTTGGGGTTCTTCTGAACCTGGCTATCACGCATGGAATTTAGAATTGTTTCTTTTTCACATTTTGCTTATTTTTAGTCTCTCCAAAAGACTCCTGGTTATGTAGCAGATTTAGGGAAAATGTTAGAATTTGCATGTTTGGCTTTGAGCTTAAAGATGATCTTGGTTATAAAAAGTGTGCAGCTTTTCCTCTCTTTTTTACCTTATATTTTGATACTTATTTTATGGCAATTTCACAACCTTTTGTAGTAGGGATGTATAAAAACTATAAAATATCTTTTATAAAAATTTAAAAAATGATTTTTATATACCAGCTAGCTTCACAGGGGTCACATCCAATATTTTTGTACAATTATGGCATTGAAAGACATTTTTGAATCCTTCAGTTATTAAAATTGGTCTTAAATCCCCTGCCACTGTTATGCATGTCAAAAAAATGTGGTATGTCGTGGCAAAACTCTACTGTTAAACTACGGTAACATCTGTCTTGCAATAGCAAAGTGAAAGAGGAAAGTAAAATTGCTTTAGGACCTTGTTGAAATCAGATAACCATATACTCTAGACAAAATGGCTTTTAAATTCTTCATAATAATCAGTACTTCAGGACACTAAGAGACAACAGTCAAAGGCTATTCTAATGTCCACCGCTATCCAAAACTGTGCAAAGAAAATTTGTTTTTTACTCTCCACTGGTGAGATCAATTTCCTTTTCAACTGCAAGCAGTGCAGGACCTGCACTTTCTGCGGGGTGCACACCAAGGGATTTGTTGGTACTCTTTAGCCACAGTTCTGCAGGGATGACAGGGCAACCCGTGGGGGGAGGCATTGGGACCCAGCCACTGCCTCTCCTACAACCACGGGAACATCTAGTCCCAGTTCTGCCACATCATCCAGACCAGGTCAATGGAGAGGAATAAGGAGGAGGAAAGAAGGAATACCTTTTGAACAAAGAGAGATTTCACACACAAATCCATCGTACATTACGTCTTCTCTCCATTATAATATATGTGTAAATTATCTCTGAAAGCTGGGCCTACAGATTTAGTGGGAGCTATAAAAAAAAAAAAAAAAAACAACAATAATCAACACTCAAAATTGACTAATTCATTTAATTCTCTACGAGGAAAAACTATTAATTATATGGGGACTGTTAGTGGGCCATCTAACCAAGGATGTCCTTAGATAAATAATAAATCTGTAATAGTTTGCTAGGACTGCTGTGACAAAGTACCAAATAGACTGGGTGGTTTAGCCAGCAGATATTTAATTTCTCACATTTCTGGAGACTAGAAGCCTGAGACCAAGGTGTTGGCAGGGATGGTTCCTTCTAAGGGCCATCAGGGAAGAACCTGTTCCGGGCTGCTTTCCTTGGCTTGTAGGTGGCTGCATTCTTTTTTTTTGTATTCATATTTTCTTCCCTTTGAACATCGGTGAGGTTTCTTGCCACTGATTTTCCATCTCTGCCCCTCCTAATTAGTTGTCCCACCCGAGGACTAGGTGTTCTCTTTCCTCCCATCAAATCTTCAACTAGAAAGGAGGAAATATGAAAATATCCTTATGAAAATATCCTTAGTGGAAGGGTTATCCCTCATCCCTAAGAGTAGTAATTCTTTTGCTGTACAGGTTCTTCTGTCCTCCCAAATCTTGTGAAAGCTTATTACAATAACTAGCCTGTTTTCGGTTTTGGTTTTGGTTTTAATCTTCAACTCTCTTTCTTTAATAATTAGTCTTCAACTTTCTTTAATTTAATAATTTACTATTCCACTTAAAAATACATCACAATGAGTACGTTGCTGCTTCTCATTTTCCCACCATTTTATGAAAGTGTGAGGTCTAAGAGTTGCCTACACTTCACATTCTCAGCTTCTATGCTCTTTTCAGACCACTTTCTCTCTACTCTGCTTCTGAAACTCTTATCCTGAAGGCCATCATCTCTCTTAATTACCAAATTTAAGGCCCATTTTTAATCCTCCTTCAAAATGACCATTCTGTAGCTTTGGCAATATTACCCACATCTTCCTTCCTGATAATTTCTCCTCTTGCTGTTGTTTCTTCCAGATTACTTTCTCTTCATTTGCTTCCTGCTACTCTGACATATCGTCTTCTGTATTTATTTTATTTTGATAGTTATTGTCAAATTGCTCTCCAAACAAATGAGCACCAGCAATGTGTGAGGGTATATCCCTTTTCAAATAGTCTCGCTAGTTAAGATGTTATAGAAAGTTTTAAACCATCTTCAGTCTAATGGATATCTATAGATAGATAGATATTCATCGGTTTTTTAAACAGTATTTCCTTCACTACTGTGCATTTGAACAACTTTTCCTGTTTGGCTATTTGGATTTGCTTCTCTGAATATTCATATTTTCCCTTCATTTTTGTTGTTTTTCAGGTTGCTTGTCTTTTTTCCTCAACAATTTATAAGAGCTCCTGGTATAATATAGATATGTCTTGTTAATACATGAAAACAAAATTTGAACTTTTAGTGAGAACCTACTGATTTTGTTTATATTTTTCCACATGTGCATTTTTATGTGTGTGTATTAAAAATCTCCCTCTGTTAATCATATTAGATTTCCATGCATAGATAACAGTTTGCCAACCCAAAGATTATGTATGTTATTTGTATATTTACTTCCATTTAAATCTTAGACCCCTCTGGACATTATTTTTTAATATGGTATGAAATGGGGATCCAGTTTTTCTAATTGTTTCCATTTGAAGAATTGTTTTAAATTACTTGTTTAATCTATTGAGTTCAAATAGAAGTTGAAAATAACATCATTACTCAATTTAAGGATGTGACTCTATTGTTATATAGTCAACTGAGCTTTTCTTTTTAATTAATAGAATTTAGTTTTTAGTGCAGTTTAAGGTTTACTGAAAAATTGAGCAGAAAGTGTAGAGTTCCCATAAAATTCCTCTTCCCCTGGCCTCAGTTTCCTCTATTATTAATATCTTGCATTGGTGTGGTACATTTATTATAACTGGTGAACCACTATTGATACATTATTATTAACTAATGCCAGAGTTTACATTAGGGCTCACTCTTCATGCTGTACAGTTCTATGGATTTTGCCAAATGCAAAATACCTTGTATATAACATTATGATAGTACAGAAAATTTTCCCTGCCCTAAAAATCCCCTGCACTCCACCCACTCATTCTCTTACCCTTCCCCCAAACTCCTGGCAACCACTGATGTTTTTGCACTCTCTAGAGTTTGCCTTTACAGAATGTCATATAGTTGAAATCATACGGTGTACTGCCTTTTCATACTGCCTTATTTAATTTAACAATACACATTTTAGATTCCTCCATGTCATTTCCTGGTTTGAGAACACATTTCTTTTTATTGTTGAGTAAAATTCTATTGTATGGTTGTATAATGGTCAGTTTATCCATTCAGCTCTTAAAGAATATCTTGGTTGCTATCAATTTTTGGCAATTATGAATAAAGCTGCTACAATCATTTGTGTGCATATTTTTGTGGTAAAATAATTTTCCCAGTTCATTAGAGTAAGTATCTAGGAGTGTGATCACTGAATTGTATCCTAAGACGATGTTTAATTTTGTAAGAAACTGTCAGGCTATCTTCCAAAGGGCAGTGCCATTTTGTATTCCTACCAGCAGTGAATAAGTGTTCCTGCCAATTGGATTTTTGAATAAATATCTATTACTCAAACTAATATCATCATGCAATGAGTTTATATATTTTTTCTTTTCCATTAGAAAGTTTTGCTGCAAGTAGGTTGACATATTGAATAAAAGAAAAATCATTATGATAGCACAAATTACTAAAGTTTATAGGAGAATTTGTATACAAAATGTTTTGTAATTAAGCTGGCATTAGAAAACCCGAAATTCCACGTGAAATGAGAATGGGCACCACATTGTTCTTGATTCCAATGATCTCAATTGCTGATGACCAGGTCAATAGTGGGGACCTGCTGTAAGGCCATGAGACCATGGCAATTGGTGCTGACTTCTTCCATGTCCTATGCAGTCAGCCCCTGAAAGTCATGCCCTTCAGTGACCACGCTAACATGGAGGCATCTGAGCAGATTCAAGCACACTGTATGGCCTAGAAGACCCAAAGCTCTCGTGTTCCTCCCAGGACTGAGAATTGCAACCACCTCTTTAGGTCAGACCAATTACTCTGTGCATGTGGTGGTGGTGGTGGTGGTGGTGGTGGTGGTGGTGGTGGTGGGGTGTGTGTGTGTGTGTGTGTGTGTGTGTGTGTGTGTGTGTGTGTGTATAAGTAAATTTATTTCAATTTAAAATATTTTTGAAAAACTAAAATAGATAAGCTTTGCCTGTTTGTGAACATTGTGTAAAGAACCTGAATATATAAATAATTCCTACAAATCAGTGAGAAATAGGCAGATGACCCATTAGAAAAATGGACCAAAAACTTGAACTGGAGCCTAAGAAAGAAGTGACTCACAGAGTGAGTCACTCACAGGGTGACTCACAGAATGGAGGACACTTCTACCACAGAAGTCCACCCACTGGAGGGAAGGTTCTGAGCCCCATGTCAGGCTTCCCAACCTGGGGAGCCAGCAATGGAAGGAGGAATTCCTAGAGAATCAGACTTTGAAGCCTAGTGGGAATTGATTGCAGGACTTCGACAGGACTTGGGGAAACAGAGACTCCACTCTTGGAGGGCACACACAAAGTAGTGTGCGCATCAGGACCCAGGGAAAGGAGGAGTGACCCCAGGGGAGATTGAACCAGAGCTACCAGCTAGTGTTGGAGGCTCTACTGAAGAGGTGGGGGGTGGCTGTGGCTCACTGTGGGGACAAGGACACTGGCAGCAGAAGTTTTGGGAAGTACTCTTTGGCGTGAGTCCTCCCAGAGTCTGTCATTAGCCCCACCAAAGAGCACAGGTAGGCTCCAGTGTTCTGTTGCCTCAGGCCAAACAACCAACAGGGAAGGAACCCAGCCCCACCCATCAACAGTCAAGCAGATTAACGTTTTACTGAGCTCTGCCCACCAGAGCAACAGTCAGCTCTAACCACCACCAATCCTTCCCATCAGGAAACTTACACAAGCCTCTTAGATAGCCTTATCCACCAGAAGGCAGACAGCAGAAACAAGAAGAACTACAATCCTGCAGCCTGTGGAACAAAAACCACATTCACAGAAAGATAGACAAGATGAAAAGGCAGAGGTCTATGTACCAGATGAAGGAACAAGATAAAACTGCAGAAAAACGACTAAATGAAGTGGAGATAGGCAACCTTCCAGAAAAAGAATTCAGAATAATGATAGTGAAGATGATCCAGGACGTCGGAAAAAGAATGGAGGCAAAGATCAAGAAGATGCAAGAAATGTTTAGCAAAGACCTAGAAGAATTAAAGAACAAACAGACATGAACAATTCAATAACTGAAATGAAAACTACAGTAGAATGAATCAATAGCAGAATAACTGAGGCAGAAGAACGGATAAGTGACCTGGAAGACAGAACGGTGGAATTCACTGCTGTGGGACAGATTAAAGAAAAAAGAATGAAAAGAAATGAAGACAGCATAAGAGACCTCTGGGACAACATTAAATGCAACAACATTTGCATTATAGGGGTCCCAGAAGGAGAAGAGAGAGAGAAAGGACCCAAGAAAATATTGGAAGAGATTATAGTCAAAAAGTTCCCTAACATGGGAAAGGAAATAGCCACCCAAGTCCAGGAAGTGCAGTGAGTCCCATACAGGATAAATCCAAGGAGAAACAGGCTGAGACACATAGTAATCAAATTGGAAAAAATTAAAGACAAAGAAAAATTATTAAAAGCAGCAAGGGAAAAACGAAAAATAACATAAAAGGGAACTCTCATAAGGTTAACAGCAGATTTCTCAGCAGAAACTCTACAAGCCAGAAGGGAGTGGCATGATATAATTAAAGTGATGAAAGGGAAGAACCTACAACCAAGATTACTTGGCAAGGATCTCCGAGGAATCAAAACCTTTACAGACAAGCAAAAGCTAAGAGAATTCAGCACCGCCAAACCAGCTCTACAACAAATGCCAAAGGAACTTTTCTAAGTGGGAAACACAACAGAAGAAAAGGACCTACAAAAACAAACCCAAAACAATTAAGAAAATAGTCATAGGAACATACATATACCTAATTACCTTAAACGTGAATGGATTAAATGCTCCAACCAAAAGACACAGGCTTGCTGAATGGGTACAAAAACAAGACCCATCTATATGCTGTCTACAAGAGACCCACTTCAGACCTAGGGGCACATACAGACTGAAAGTGAGGGGATGGAAAAAGATATCCCATGAAAATGGAAATCAAAAGAAAGCTGGAGTAGCTATACTCATATCAGATAAAATAGACTTTAAAATAAAGAATGTTACAAGAGACAAGGAAGGACACTACATAATGATCAAGGGATCAATCCAAGAAGTAGATATAACAATTATAAATATATATGCACCCAACATAGGACCACCTCAATACATAAGGCAACTGCTAACAGCTATAAAAGAGGAAATCGACAGTAATACAATAATAGTGGGGGACTTTAACACCTCATTTACATCAATGGACAGATCATCCAAAATGAAAATAAATAAGGAAACAGAAGCTTTAAATGACACAATAGACCAAATAGATTTCATTGATATTTATAAGACATTCCATCCAAAAACAGCAGATTACACTTTCTTCTCAAGTGTGCAAGGAACATTCTCCAGGATAGATCACACCTTGGGTCACAAATCAAGCCTCAGTAAATTTAAGAAAATTGAAATCATATCAAGCATCTTTTCTGACCACAACACTATGAGATTAGAAATGAATTACAGGGAAAAAAAACGTAAAAAACACAAACACATGGAGGCTAAACAATACGTTACTAAATAACCAAGAGATCACTGAAGAAATCAAAGAGGAAATCAAAAAATACCTAGAGACAAATGACAATGAAAACATGACGATCCAAAACCTATGGGATGCAGCAAAAGCAGTTCTAAGAGAGAAGTTTATAGCTATACAGGTCTACCTCAAGAAACAAGAAAAATCTCAAGTAAACAATCTAACCTTACACCTAAAGCAATTAGAGAAAGAAGAACAAACAAAACCCAAACTTAGCAGAAGGAAAGAAATCATAAAGATCAGAGCAGAAATAAATAAAATGGAAACAAAGAAAACAATAGCAAAGGTTAATAAAACTAAAAGCTGGTTCTTTGAGAAGATAAACAAAATTGATAAACCATTAGCCAGACTCATTAAGAAAAAGAGGGAGAGGACTCAAATCAATAAAATTAGAAATGAAAAAGGAGAAGTTACAACAGACATCGCAGAAATAGAAAGCATCCTAAGAGACTACTACAAGTAACTCTATGCCAATAAAATGGACAACCTGGAAGAGGTGGACCAATTCTTAGAAAGGTATAACCTTCCAAGACTGAACCAGGAAGAAACAGAAATTATGAACAGAACAATCACAGGTAATGAAATTGAAACTGTAATTGATAATCTTCCAACAAACAAAAGTCCAGGACCAGATGGCTTCACAGGCGAATTCTATCAAACATTTAGAGAAGAGCTAACACCCATCCTTCTCAAACTCTTCCAAAAATTGCAGAGGAAGGAACACTTCCAAACTCATTCTATGAGGCCACCATCACCCTGATACCAAAACCACACAAAGATACTACAAAAAAAAGAAAATTACAGACCAATATCACTGATGAATATAGATGCAAAATTCCTCAACAAAATACTGTCAAACAGAATCCAACAACACATTAAAAGGATCATACACCATGATTAAGTGGGATTTATCCCAGGGATGCAAGGATTCTTCAATATACACAAATCAATCAATGTGATACACCATATTAACAAATTGAAGAATAAAAACCATATGATCATCTCAATAGATGCAGAAAAAGCTTTTGACAAAATTCAACACCGATTTATGATAAAAACTCTCCAGAAAGTGGGCATAGAGGGAACCTACCTCAACATAATAAAAGCCATATATGACAAACCCACAGCAAACATCATTCTCAATGGTGAAAAACTGAAAGCATTTCCTCTAAGATCAGGAATGAGACAAGGGTGTCCACTCTCACCACTATTATTCAACGCAGTTTTGGAAGTCCTAGCCACGGCAATCAGACAAGAAAAAGAAATAAAAGGAATACAAATTGGAAAAGAAGAAGTAAAACTGTCACTCTTTGCAGATGACATGATACTATATCTAGAGAATCCTAAAAATGCCACCAGAAAACTACTATAGCTAATCAATGAATTTGGTAAAGTTGCAGGATACAAAATTAATGCACAGAAATCTCTGGCATTCCTATACACTCATGATGAAAAATTTGAAAGAGAAATTATGGAAACACTCCCATTTACCACTGCAACAAAAAGAGTAAAATACATAGGAATAAACCTACCTAGGGAGACAAAATACCTGTATGCAGAAAACTATAAGACACTGTTGAAAGAAATTAAAGATGATACCAACAGATGGAGAGATATCCCATGTTCTTGGATTGGAAGAATCAATATTGTGAAAATGACTATACTACCCAAAGCAATCTACAGATTCAATGCAATCCCTATCAAATTACCAGTGGCATTTTTTATGGAACTAGAACAAATCATCTTAAAATTTGTATGGAGACAAAAAAGACCCCGAATAGCCAAAGCAGTCTTGAGGGAAAAAGACGGAGCTGGAGGAATCAGATTCCCTGACTTCAGACTAAACTGCAGAGGTACAGTAATCAAGACAATATGGTACTGGCACAGAAACAGAAACATAGATCAATGGAACAAGATAGAAAGCCCAGAGATAAACCCACACACCTGTGGTCAACTAATCTATGACAAAGGAGGCAAAGGTATACAATGGAGAAAAGACAGTCTCTTCAATAAGTGGTGCTGGGAAAACTGGACAGCTACATGGAAAAGAATGAAATTAGAACACTCCCTAACACCATACACAAAAATAAACTCAAAATGGATTCAAGATCGAAATGTAAGACAGGACACTATAAAACTTAGAGGAAAACATAAGAAGAACACTCTTTGACATAAATCACAGCAAGATATTGTTTGATCCACCTCCTAGAGTAATGGAAATAAAAAGGAAAATAAACAAATGGGACCTAATGAAACTTCAAAGCTTTTGAACAGCAAAGGAAACCATAAACAAGACGAAAACACAACCCTCAGAATGGGGGAAAACATTTGCAAACGAATCAACGGACAAAGGAATAATCTCCAAAAAATATAAACAGCTCATGTAGCTCAATATTAAAAAAACAACCCAATTGAAAAATGGTCAGAAGACCTAAATAGACAGTTCTCCAAAGAAGATATACAGATGGCCAAGAAGCACATGAAAAGCTGCTCAACATCACTAATTATTAGAGAAATGGAAATCAAAACTACAATGGGGTATCACCTCACACCAGTTAGAATGGGCATCATCACAAAATCTACAAACAGCAAATGCTGGAGAGGGTGTGGAGAAAAGGGAACCCTCTTGCATTGTTGGTGGGAATGTAAACTGATACAGCCACTATGGAGAACAATGTGAAGGTTTCTTAAAAAACTAAAAATAGAATTACCATATGATCCAGCAATCCCACTACTGGGCATATACCCAGAGAAAACCACAATTCAAAAAGACACATGCGGGCTTCCCTGGTGATGCAGTGGTTGAGAGTCCGCCTGCCAATGCAGGGGACATGGGTTCGTGCCCTTGTCCGGGAAGATCCCACATGCTGTGGAGCAGCTGGGCCCGTGAGCCATGGCCGCTGAGCCTGCGCGTCTGGAGCCTGTGCTCCGCATCGGGAGAGGCAACAACAGTGAGAGGCCTGCGTACCAAAAAAAAAAGACACATGCACCTCAGTGGTCATTGCAGCACTATTTACAATATCCAGGTCATGGAAGCAACCTAAATGCCCATCGACAGACGAATAGATAAAGAAGATTTGGTACATATATACAGTGGAATATCACTCAGCCATAAAAATGAACGAAATTGAGTCACTTGTTGAGACGTGGTTGGATCTAGAGACTGTTATACAGAGTGAAGTAAGTCAGAAAGAGAAAAACAAATATCGTATATTAACGCATGTAGTGGAACCTAGAAAAATGGTACAGATGAACCGGTTTGTAGGGCAGAAGTTGAGACACAGATGTAGAGAACAGACCTGTGGACCCAAGGGGGTAAAACCGCAGTGGGGTGGGGATGGTGGTGTGCTGAATTGGGTGATTGGTATTGACATGTATACACTGATGCGTATAAAATTGATGAGTAATAAGAACCTGCATTATAATAAAACAAACAAACAAACAAAACAACTAATACTAAATTTTCTTTGGGTTTTTTGTATGGAAATATGTTAATATAAATGTTTCAGACGTTACATGAAATTTCTAAAAATATTATATGTTCTGGCATAATGTTATAAGTTATAATTCTAGTTATTACTTTAAAATGTATATCTCAGAAATAACTAAATTTCCTTGTCAATTGCATTATTATGAACTTTCATCAAATCTTTAACCGTTGTCATTTTTAAGTCTTTTGTCATTTACAGACAGTTCTGGGTGTACTGTGATGCTTTTGCAAAAATGTTCCTATAAAAGGGTTTCATCTTCAAGGAATTCATGGAAAAGACTCTGACAAGTACAGGTTTCTGGTAACTGACTATACTGCTGAACTGAATGAATAAGCATTTCAGAACTCTAATGGAAAATTGATGAATTCATAAAAGTGCTAACAAAAGATCAAGATAAAAAAATTAATTACATGGGACTGAGTGAACTGATGAGGATGATTATAATTTTTGTGACTTTCTGTTTGAATTAAAAAAAAAAGACAGGTAATAACAAGTGTTAGTGAGGATGTGGAGAAATTGGGGGAAGATGTTCTAAAATTGTGGTGATGGCTGCATAGCTCTTTAAACCATTGAATTGCACACTTAAAATCGGTGAATTATATGTCATGTGAATTATATCTGTACAAAGCTGTTTAAGAAAACCCTCAAAACCCTCCCCTCCCGAAATAAAAACTGTCCTACATAGTCATCTTCCAGAAAGTGACAAAAGCTTTACTGTTGAGGATGGACTTGACTGAACATCATACCTGCAGACCACAGTTTTCTTAGTTTGTCTTTTGGCTTTTTTGGCTATGACAGATGCAGTGTCTCTGAAGTGACCTTAAGTGTTTGCATATGCCTGTCTGTATTCCTGGTGTATTAGGTGGGTAATTTTTGAGTATGGAGAGTCAAATGCTCCCCTTAGGGTGCTGTAAGGGTCAGAATCTCACATGCAGGTTATTTAACATGTTGCTGGAAATGGTAGCCCCCTTAAATCCAACTTGCATCCTGATCACTTTTAGTGTATGTTCTAGAACTCAGCATGAAGTAGTTCCAAGGGCACAGAGCCCAATTGTTTAGGATCTTATTTTAAAAATATGGATTGTTTCTATTTATGCTATATACTGCTTTGCTTTTTACCTTGTCCTAATTATTTGGTCAATGATTCTGTTCATCTCTTTATTGTATTATAATAGCTCTTAAAACATTGAATCCATTTAGTTGAGAGAAAAAAATGAAGATAAAGGAAAGAAGGATAGAATACAGGAAGAAAATAATGAGGGAAAATATTTGTAATTTTATTAAAGAGACAAGTAGATATCCACTTACGGGTTTAGCAAAAAGAAATTAGATTAGTAGAAGCTAAATTTGATGAACAGTGTTTCACTGTTGTACTCTCAGCCCCTGCTTACCAACAGGTTCTCTTCCAGGGGTTTCTTCTTAAGCTATTTGGAACGTGAAAGGCTTTTTCCTATTAAGAGCTGAGGCTGACGTCCAGACCACAAAAGCCCATTTAATCTGTGTGTATCAGAAATACAAGACGATGGGTTGTATACATGCTAATGAAATATCTAACTGATCCATTTAACACATTTGTGTTGAACACCCACTCTGTGCCTGATTATGGTGATAGGTGCTTTTCTGTATTTGATGCTTTGAGGGGTCCATCTCTTTCCACTATAGTTGGATGCGGCTAATTAATTACTGCTTTCATTTAATAAATATTTATCGAGCAGCTGCTGTGGGCCGGACACTTCTCTGGCTTGGCTCTGAGGATGCAGACAGAGGGACTCTGCTCCCACTTTTAAGGAGCTGCCTGTCTAGAGGGGGCACATACAAGTAAACGGAGAGTTTTAAATTGCTTTGGTAAGTGCTCCCACAGGGGTAAGCACCGACAGAAGGGCGAGCGAGAATAAGGGAGAGGGGGGCTTCCCTGGTGGCGCAGTGGTTGAGAGTCCACCTACCGATGCCGGGGACGCGGGTTCGTGCCCCGGTCCGCGAAGATCCCACATGCCGCGGAGCGGCTGGGCCCGTGAGCCGTGGCCGCTGAGCCTGCGCGTCCGAAGCCTGTGCTCCGCAACGGGAAAGGCCACAACAGTGAGAGGCCCACGTACCGCAAAAAAAAAAAATCCTCTAGAATATCAAGTAGCTATTTGTATTAAAGCTTATATATAACATTCTATAAAAAATTAATGTACATAAGCCTTCCTCTAATGCCAATATTTTCTGTGAATGTCATAATGATCATACTTCTAGGGTTAACTTTGTTTGAAATTTTGAGACAACCTGGAGCTTTACTTCTTTTATATTTCTTATTTATATCAACAAGATGTCTGCAAGCACAAAACATCTTTTATTTTGAAGGCAGCAAAAATGCTGGTGAAATAGAAGATTATCCAATACTGCATAACATTAAAATTTACAAATATATACTGTATTTTTAAAAATAAACGTATTTATTTTTGGCTGTGTTGGGTCTTCTTTGCTGCTTGCAGGCTTTTCTCTAGTTGCGGTGAGCAGGGCTACTCTTTGTTGCGGTGCGCGGGCTTCTCATTGCGGTGGCTTCTCTTGTTGCGGAGCACGGGCTCTAGGGCTTGTGGGCTTCAGTAGTTGTGGCTCGCGGGCTCTAGAGTGCAGGCTCAGTAGTTGTGGTACAGGAGCTTAGTTGCTCCGTGGCATGTGGGATCTTCCCGGACCAGGGCTCGAACCCGTGTCCCTGCATTGGCAGGATGATTCTTAACCACTCTACCACTAGGGAAGTCCCTATTATTTCTTAATTTCTTAATTATTATTTCTTATTGTCATAAGAATTCTAGTAAGTAGGCAGCCTAGAAGATATTATCCCTATTTCACAAAAGTTGAAACAAATTCAGGGAAGTTAAATATGTCCCCAAGATCACATAGTAATTAGTGATGAAGCTGGGACTTAACCAAAGGGGGTTTTATTTTGTTTTAAAGTTTATGATTTTTCATCTCACAATTCATTTGACTAAAAAAGTATGCCAATCATTGGTATCAGGATTGAGGCGGATAGTACTGCATACTTGAAAATCTCTTGCGTTCTACTCCCCTGTAAAAAAAACAGTGCAAACTGAAGAGGGAAAAAAATCTGTACTTCTTTTTTTTTTTCTTTTGTGCTGTCAGCTCTGAGTTGGTTTAGTGAGTAATTTTGCAAGGCTTGCTTCACTTTGTTTTGAGCAAGACTGAACCCAGTATTTCAAACAAAAGGCAGCCCGTTACTAACTTCTGGTTGCTAGGTGTGGTCTCCTTTCAAATTCTATAAAATCAGAAGCCCAAGGTTCCACTTCCAGCGTGAGCCGTTCAGAGAAGAATCTCTCTTTAGGTCTTTGGACGGAGGCAAAAAAAAAAAAGGTAAGTCTTGGTTTTACATTTAGGTAGTTTTGGCTGTTTTGAAAACTTTTCCCATTACAGTGTTTAATGTTACTTCTGTGTAATTTATGGCTAGCTGCACTTACACCTTTGATAAGTCTTTATGTAAAATTACACTGGCTATTTATATTTTAGGAATCAGAAATTGTAATGTTTTATTTTTACTTAGTTAAGAAATACAATTTTAAAAACAAGGAAACTTTGCTTAATACTGGCTTATTGTACTGTTGGTGAGTTACCATGGAAAAGAAGGAAAGAATGTGTTTTTTCCTACAAGTTATGAGTCTCCACGAGCTGTGTATGCTTTACAAGGAAATCATGAAGGATGGTGGTGTCTGTGGGGAGCCAGGCCAGAAGAACCCAGACATAGGTTTCAGGGAGCTATCTCAAAATAGCAGGACTTAAATAATTTATTTTTTCTTTTGTAAAACAAAACAAAGCAAAACAAAAAAATAGATTCAGACCTCATAGTGGCAATTATGGCTTTTGTAATTAACATTTTGAAATTAATGTTATGTTCACTCATGCGGTGTAAGTAAATTAGAGGATCCACTTACTAATCATTTCATTTAGAGAGGGTGTGGCCACATTCTTTTTCCTGTAGTCTCTGTGTTTTAGACAGGCTTTTCAAGTCCTGATTTGAAAACCTAAGGGGAAAGGAAGTATTTCCTCCTGGGTGGTGTCAGATAAGTTATCTCTTGGGAATGCCTGTAGGGCCCTCTAAAAATATTCCACTTAGTAGCATCTTGATTGCTGAATGAGCTAATGGCCATAAAACTCCTTAGAAAAGCAAAAAGCAGATCTAAAGTAGAGTTTTTACTGGTGTTGGATATATGTGCAAAAGTGAGAGATTTTGAATCCTCACCATATATTTGGCTATTGTTTATTACAAATGTTCCTTCAAGAATTTTTTCTTAGCTCATTCCGAATATTAAGTTAAATGACGTAACATATGATTTTTAGTGCTAGTTAATCAAAAAAGGTGTGCTTTTTCTTGCCTTGTTTGTGTCTAAAATTATGTATGGACCTTGAAAAAGTAATATTCTCCCCTGCTTGCAGGAATGTATTTTGGTAGGCACATTGCAAAACGATTCAAATGTGGTCAAATGCTGGTTTCATAATTTCCAAGTGGCCTCTTCTCCAGAAGTTATGTTAACCACCCTGTAGCCCCAGGCTCAACCACATCTGGCAGATATCTGACATTTGATGGATGTTGACAAAACTGTTAATAATAATATTATTAAGAAACCAGCTAGAGTTTCATGGTTATTAAATACTTTTTCAGTCAAATGATCTGCAAAGATTGGTTTCTATTGATGTTAGCTTGCTGAGCTGGTTTTTAATCCTCTCTAGACCCATTAATTGATGACATATTTAAAGCCATGGACGTATTATTTTTCAGTGATAAACCAAAAGCCGTTTTTTCAGTAAATGATTTCCTCTTTCCTTAAAATGGGAGAGATTTTTATCAGAAAGATCAGAACAGATACAATTTATATAATACCTTCATTCATTATGCTAATTTTCTCCACCTCCATCTGCTTGAGGTGAAATTTAAGACTGGCACTTCAGAGCTATAATGAATCTTAGCTACTGTGTATTTCAACACTCTTATTTTTATAAATGGAGGCCCTCTCCGCCACTGCCGAGAAGTTAAATGTTTTCTTGAGGGCAAACAGCCAGCTAAAGAGAGTCAAAGTAGGGCTCAGAGCTCCTCAATTCTTATTTTTACATCCTATAGTTGTGGGTAGAAAATATTTGTTAAATTAGTATAGATATTTTTCCTGAATAATTAGCACTGATACAATATTTGTTCATTCAATAATGCTTATTAGCATACTAAGTACAAAGCATTCTGCCAGGGATTAGAGGTTCATAATGAATGGTAGGTTATCACTGCCCCCATGGAATGCTGCTGTAAATATAGATAAGTAAATAGAAAGTGATAATGCAGAACAATAGGGACAAGTGTAGGAGTAAAGGCAGGATGCTTCGGGAGCACACAGAAGGTCAGTCACTCACCTCAGTGCTGGACCAAGGAAGGCCTCTTGGAGGATATCATGAGGTGTAGGCTGAGTCCTCACCAAGAAGCATCATTTAGGCAAAGGGAATTGGACATGGAGGATGAAACAGCATTCCAGGCAAAGGGAACACCTTACTCAAAAGTCTAGAAGCAAAACATTCATGAGACTACCTTTCATAAAGTGGCTCTTCGTAAGTCATGCCGTTGTACAGACTAATTGCGTTTTCTCAAACGAGTAGGTGTGGGAAAGACTTGTGAAATATATATTCGAGGGAAAAAACTATGCACAGGCCAAAGTATTGAAGAATAAACTCCCTCGGGCTGGGGTGAAACCTGCCACAGTCTTCATGGGTTAACTGTGAATGAATTTGATTCTTAAGTGTAAGCTATTAAAAATAACATTGATCTTGTCATCATCTTTTTGGTCACTAGTTTAAAAGCATATACAATATTTTGGAATTAGAAGGCATGGATTTATGTATGCCTTGATGCTTGCCAGTAGTATCTAGAAAACTGCCAGAAGAAATTACACTTTGTTTACCCAGGTAGAAAATGGGAATAATGATGCTGTCCTCTGCAAGGATCAAATTTCTGCTGCTGTCTTTGCAGAACTCTGATCTTTCCCACTTGTCTCAAGGAAGGCATGATAGACCACAAAACTCAGTTTCCTCTGTCAGAAATTCTGGAAGTAGCCTTTCATGAAGCTGACAAAGACAGAAATTGTGGTTTTTAAAGTTATTAAAAACTGTTCTTCTGTAATAATTTCAAACCTTCAGAAGAGTTGCAAGAAAACTGCGCAGAATCACCATATACTTATTACCCAGGTTCCCCAAGTGTTAACCTTTCACCACATTTGCTTTCTCATTAATTCTTCCTTTTCCCCCTTCCACCCTCTATACAGTTTTTCTTTTCTGTATCATTTGAAAGAACACTGCAGATATGATGTCCCCATGTCTCTAGATACTTCAACCATAGTGCAGTTTAAAAAAATCAGGAAATTAACTTTCATACAATAAGCCATAGTTTTCTCAAACTGTCCAGTTGGTACAATTGCTAATGTACCATTTCTGGAATACCTTTCTCTTACATTTAGTAAGCATGGCTCCCTCTCTGTCTAGCATCTTTTTGTGCATATTTACCTTCTTTAATTTATTGCTGAATGAGAGGAAGAGAGCTCTTTTATGACACATACAAAAAAATGTTAATCCCTAAAAAGTTACACATTTTTTCATAGATAAATGAGATTGGTAGGCAGTGCATGTTCACAGATGATTAATTAGAAGAACTCTGGAATATTATTAATTTCCATATAGGTCAGCCTATGTATAAATGGTCAATTTCATCTTCAAATTAGATGATGTTAAAGACTGAGATAAACTTGGTTTCAGAGCTCATTGGTAGCCAGATTAAATATATATTGAGCCAAGGAAAATTAATAAAATAAGCTCTTAAGTACCTAGTACATGTTCTAAACATTGCAACTTAAAAGAAAGATGGAAAAAATAAAACCTGTTGTGAACTCAGAGGGTTATTAAATTCTTTTTTTACTGTACAATTTTACTTCATAGACTAGATCATTCTCTGAATAGTAAAAATATATGACAAATATTTGTATAGCATGTGGCAATCTATAAAACATGTTTGCATGTTTGTGATTTATTTATAGTTAAGAGATCTTACCTTCAAATTACTGAATGGGTTTAATCAAGTACAAAATGCTGGTTTTCATACAGAGGTTAGGTATTGAACACACAGAATGGTTTAGCAATACAATCTGAGCAAAATATTTTTGCTGTGGTATTTGTAAGGTGTGTTGCAACTATTCAACGTTCTGTTAAAACATGTAGCTGCGTTTGAGCACTTAAGTAGCAGTACATGATCGAAACTACTTCCTTGAGGGTTTGTACCTCCTGCCACAATCCTTGTGTCTTTAAGCTTTGCTGAGAGCTAGTGGATCTTGTTTGGCTGAATTTAGATTCCGTTTTCCTCTAATTGCTTTCCTGAGTAGGTTCTATTCAGGTTGCTTGACCATATTCCAGATCATACCTTCAGGCCATCCAAATGGCTTCAGACTAAAATCGAGGAACACAGAGGCTATGTCACAAAGCTGTCTCCTCTATGGATACTCTTGTGTCAAACAAATTATTCAACCCCGTTGTTTTTGTTATTTTGTATCAAGTAATTAATAGAGCAATATCATTTTCTAGGCTTTCTCAAGTTTTTTTTTTAAGAAACTGATGCATTATGTAAGCATTTTTTAATTTTTTTTTTTTTTTTTTTGCGGTACGCGAGCCTCTCACCGCCGCGGCCTCTGCCGCCGCGGAGCACAGGCTCCGGACACGCAGGCTCAGCGGCCACGCCCCTCGGGCCCAGCCGCCCCTCGGGCCCAGCCGCTCCGCGGCACGCGGGATCCTCCCAGACCGGGGCACGAACCCGCGTCCCCTGCATCGGCAGGCGGACCCCCAACCACTGCGCCACCAGGGAAGCCCTATGTAAGCATTTTTAAGTGAAAAAATTGTGAAGTAAAGTTTCCATAAAATTTATTTTGAAGTTGTGAGGCTCATTTTTTAAATTACTTTTGACAAGATTCTTAATCTCTTCTTTGATTTCTTTTGAAGTTTTTCTTTTCTAATTGAAAAGAGTGGAAATATTGGAACACATATTTCTATAATTGAGGGAAAAGTACTTTGCTAAGTGACCGATCATATCACTCATTTTGAGGATTCTACTTCATAAAGGGCATGGATGAGATGATAAAAATGGACATTTTAAATACCTGAAACCTTGCCAGAAATTGCAAGAAGTTTTGGATATGCCAATTAAGCAAAAAGAAAATGACACTCCATGTGCCAACAGCAGTTGCACCAGATTATAGTATAATAGGAACTAAAACCTTGTGCAAAATTGTACACCATGACTTTACCTCAGGAAATAACTTTAAATTTATCAGTTGCTTGAGGGGAAGAGATTAAGTGAGTGCGCAATATATTGGTTCTTCTCACAGATGACACAACAGTAATTTGAACAATCCCCATGATAATTAAGTGGAGATAGTTTCTGCTTTGGATATTAATTCTCTCACGTATTTAATCTCATTACTTGCAACTACAGCCATTTTTCAGCAGGTGTGGACTGAAATTTGTCTGAACATGCCATTAAGGAATCAGGTTATGGGTTTTACTCCTCATGAGTCATTTAGCTTCATAGCAAGAATTTAAAACTGCTAAGATTATCCTTCCAACCTCCTTCAGATGTACTCATGATAGCTGTCTCCAGAGAAATAAACAAAAGGGTATGGAGAGATAGATCAGTGTAGACCTGGAGCTTGAGCTCCTAAAAAAAAAATCCCTAGACAAAAAGGGTCATTGATGGCTTCTTTTGTAGATAACTCAGAGAATGCATTAATTTTTAACGTACTTCAGGTTTTAAAAATATACATGTTTTATTAAATAAAAATATTGCTGAACCACGACAGCAAGTCAGGCAATTTTCTTTAAGATAGAGTTTTCCAAAAGAGGGCATGCATGGTGCAATTTCACTCTAATGAATCCTGTTAGAGCAAGGCACCTGCTATAAAATAATCCTTTTCTGGGTTTTTCATGTTGGGTTAAAAAAACACATGTAGGACTAGTATTTAGACAGCTCAAATAGGAAGAAATGTGAATGTAGTGATTACTCCAGGTACTGAAATAATTTTATACCACGGAATGGAAAAGAAAACTGAATTATTTCAGGGAGAAATATCACCTGACTATCTTTCTATAGAGTTTTGAGTCTGAATCCACTCCCACAGATTAGTCATAGATTATTTTACCTTATAAATGTCAGTATTATGCTACTTCTCTACCCATTACTTTTAAGTCCTCATTAATCCTACATAGATTCTCCCACAACTTACTAAATGGTCTCTAATCTTCCCTCTTGCACATCTCCTAGCCATTCTCTAGGATACAGGATGACCTTTCTGAAATATAACTTTCTCTTTAAAAAATCCATTAATGTTTATCCAAACCTTTGGAAATATATTTAAACTTTTAAATTTGGGCTTCTGTTAACATTTCTTGCTCTAGTAAACTTCTTTCAACTTCCCAAATGTGACAAGTTTCTCTCTGTTTTGTTCTCTTTAACTTTTCTGCTAATCTCAACTATTCTCAAGAGAGGCTCCGGTCACCAAGAACTTCCTCTCAGAATTGTTCTTGGCTTTTGAATTTTCTTAGGGAGAGCACACACTGGCTTCAAGTTCTTTGAGCCAAGGGATATTTCAATGTTTTTTGCACCCTCAGTGCTTGGCATACAGTGGGTGGTCTGTAAATTTAGAGCAGTGAAGTGAAACACCAGCTCCTCTCTTCAGCCTATATGCTTACTTATAGAAGTCATCTGATCCCTAAAGTGAGTTCTGAATATGCTGAGGAAGAGCTACGTTTCTGAGGCTATGGGTTTCTGTTCAAGGCTAGTAGACTCTCTTTTAAAAAAACCCAAATCTAGCATTTTATGATGCTCCAAAGATAATCCTGGAAAGTAAAGGCAAGGCTGCTCTACGTCTTGTGTATGTAAAGGGGTGGAGTGGTGTGTATATGTGGTGGGTTTGTGGTTTGTAAACGCATCGACCTGTTTTCTTTTCAGATCCTTCAAAAATGGCAATGGTAAATGAATTTCTCAAGCAGGCCTGGTTTATTGACAATGACGAGCAGGAATACATTGTAAGTCAAGTGACAATAAAAGAACTTAGTTAAATATTAAAATAGAAACTAAAGTAAGTGAATGGACAGTAATTTATTTCTCTCTCATCCACAGAAAACTGTGAAAGGATCCAAAGGTGGTCCTGGGTCATCAGTGAGCCCCTACCCTAGCTTTAATCCATCCTCAGATGTTGAGGCCTTGCATAAAGCAATCACAGCTAAAGGTAATTCTGTCTCCCCAAAACAGTTCCCTCCTAGACATTTCAGAATGGCTACTAAAAAACAGACCTGTGCAATTTAAAGAGTCTTTTGTTTTGAAGATAAAAAGATTTCCGTGTCAATGAAGATATATTTCCTTTCTCAGCGCTTGGGAAATTTTGGTCAAATCGGTAGAATATCTACTTCTACGACAGATATGCTCACAAAGCTCATTTCTAACAGGCTCAATGCTGAAGTCAACACCTCTGCTCACATTTAGGGTTTAATCTAGGAAACAAACACTGCAACACTGAGGGCCAGGAACAATTTCTTCCTCCTTTCTCATTCAAGTGAATGGAATGTCATCCCAAGTGCTTCCATTTGATATGCAGTATCGCATCCATATCCCAGTCTGGTAAAATTTGTACTTCTTAGTTTTGTTAAGAACTCCCTTTGAAGCATCTTGATAATGAACCATTTTATGTCGGTTGTTGATGATGAAGAAAATTGATTTTAGAAGTCTAGGGGCCCTTTATTTCCAGGTGTGGATGAAGCAACCATCATTGAAATTCTGACTAAGAGAAACAATGCCCAGCGTCAGCAGATCAAAGCAGCCTATCTCCAGGAAAAAGGAAAGGTAGGTTGGAGTGGTTAATTGAGATAATTAATTTCAGTCATATTTATGTTTAAGTATAGATTTTGAAGCACAGTTGCCTAGTTCTGTCAGTCTCTAACCACTGTTTTTCCATTACAACTAAGATTACTGTATTTATCCTCTTGGTTGCAATGTAATCAATTTTAGCAAATTTCCTGGTTTTATATATTGTTTTGTCATCTTGATTCTTTGCACATGTCATGTGGTGTTCTGTATTGGAGACAAGCCTTTAACTTGAACATAACAGACATCAAGATTACTATTGGCAATAAGAAATAGGTTCTGATTGAAATGTGTCTTCTGCTAAAACTTAAACTGAACTGTTTAATGTCTGAATGTAAAGTTTATACATATAATTCTATTTTAAAAGTAAGCTTTATATTTTTATACAAAAAATGGGCAATTTTTTTAAGGAGTACAGTTAGAAAACTATTTGATGTCTGATTATAGTGCTTATTTGAACAGTGCAAATCCAAATGGTTGGAAAAGTTATTAATACATTATTTTTAAAGTATTCTTACTACTCTTTCTGTTAATACACAACCCCTATCTTTTGAGCTTTGTGATTTCTTCCCTGTATAAAGGATTGAGAACCCTGTCCTTTAAAAACTTATCAATGAATTCAGTAAATTTCATTCTAATCACTCTAGATCTAAAAGACTAAGATATTAAATATCAAGTACCCTTTTCTATGTAAAGGGAAGGAGCTCTAAAAAATGGTTGGGTTTAGGACTCAGTAAGACTATCTAAAGATCAGGTTAACACCACATTACTGTTATCACCCTGCATGTTATTTACTAGAAGGTTATAACATCTCCTTGTTATAGCCCCTGGATGAAGCTCTGAAGAAAGCCCTCACAGGTCACCTTGAGACAGTTGCTTTGGCTCTGTTGAAAACTCCAGCCCAGTTCGATGCTGATGAGCTCCGTGCTGCCATGCGGGTAAATCATCTAATTTAAGCAAAACTCCTTTCCTCAAGAGAATGTCTAATCCACTGATGCCTCTTACTGTATTCTCAACAACTATTATAGGGCTATCAATCAGTGGTTACAAAATGAATAAATAAATAAATGTTGGTGTTAACAACTATGTTATTTCCACTACCTTCATGATGTTATTGTATATCATAGATCTCTCTTTTTACGTTTTTGCCCAAAATATTTGCTTTAAACCCATTTTGGTTTTAGAGCACTATAATAGATAGACCTTATTGTAATTATTAAATATTGTGGATATTTACTAAACACTGTGAGAAATTTACTAAATGTCAGATTCAAACAAATTTTGGGACGCAAAAACTAGTTGATATTCTTGAATGAAGATTTTTCTACATTTTATTCTTCTTTTTCAATTCAGGGCGCTGGAACTGATGAAGACACTCTGAATGAAATTTTGGCATCAAGAACTAACAAAGAAATCAAAGAAATTAACAGAGTCTATAAAGAAGGTAAGTTTTAATGTCCAACAACCCAAGTGCCTTAGTCGGAAAGGAAATCTGATATACTTCAAAAAATAATTGAGTGTGGATGTTAATTATGGGGACTTTGGAAACTACATATTGACATATTTCTTCATTGTTTACCACATGTCTACCACACGCACATACTGTTACCAGACACATTAGAGCTGCTGGGGTTCAGATAAGGGACACAATTGTCTCAGCCCTCATCAAGTTTGCACTTTAATAAAAAATGTCCCTTTGGGACAAATGGCCACATATTATTGCAGTGGAAAACTCAATTCAAAGAACTGAATTTAAAGAATTTCCTAAAAACATTTCTTATCTTTCTGAGGTTTATTTCATAAAAATGTCCCGTTGTCTTCCATTTTGAAAAGATAACAACAAAACACCCCAAACATTTGTCCTTGAAAAAGTACAGAGCTTGGTGCTTATAATTCTCTGATGGAAACTAACTTTACCATTATGAGTATAAATGACTCACTTACCTTCAATGTCCAGATAGATCCATGGGGATGAAAGACCAGCAGTGGCTCATGTTATCTATTCAGTGAAACATCTCATTTCAGTGGTATGCTCAACACTATAAAGAGTATCTGCAAGTGGGTCCTGGGCAGTGCTGGGCCTTTACTATTTTCCTTTTCTAGTTTCCTAAGTCCCCAGCTTTTTTGTTTTCCCAGCTTAATATGTAGCACCACGGAGGATATTTCTGCTTGATTTTAATACCAAACATAGAGAATACAATAGCCCTTGTGTATTATTTTCACAGCAATCTAATAAAGGAACCAGAATAAGGAAGCTTTTAACCTCATTTTCTGCAATTCATATCTCATTATCAATATTTATCTTAAATCCATTTATCAGTGAAAACCATCAAGAGGGGCATTATTATTAGTTTTTTTCTTTGATAAAACATAGTTTACAAAGGTAATTATCCATAAATTATTCCCAATGTATAGTTCAATGACAGCTTATTAAATTGTTCTGTCTTCTAGTGAATTATAAATTCAGTTAACTTTTTGCCAATACGGCATAATTTTGCAAGTTAAGTATGGGTGTTTAACAAAGAAAAGTTTTACATCTATATCTAAGGTAGACGGGTATACATACACATATACACGCATAACTAAAATATATTACGTATAAGATATTTTTTAAGTAAATAAATACTCTGTGTTCAAGCAAGTTCCTCTGGTTTATTCTTTTAAATAACTGTTCTATTCATCTCATTGCTTAAATTCTGGTATGTTTTATTTCAGAATTGGTTATTTAATAATGTACACCTATGCAATTTATTCTCGTTAGCAAAAGCTTTAGGGCTATAGCTTTTCACAGTATTATCCAAATTGTTTTAGTTGCCTTATAGGCAATAAATTTGATGATCAAAAATTTTGCTTGCTCTGATTCCTCTATTTTTATTAAAAAATGATAATATTTGAAATGTGTCCCAAAAGTCATTGAACACTTGGCATTGCAAATTGTGAGCCAATATAGAGATGTCAGGTATTATTATTATCACCATTACTTATCACTAGTTTAATACAAAATATACTTTTCTTATTTCTCAGAACTGAAGAGAGATCTGGCTAAAGACATCACCTCAGACACATCTGGAGAGTATCGGAAGGCTTTGCTTTCTCTTGCTAAGGTATAACTCAGATAGTTCAGGAAATGCCTCTTCTTTTATGAAAAGTAAAATCTTAGATTTCATCTCTCTAGAAATGAGCAATTCATTCCTTTTCCCACAAAGAATATTACTCATCTGATTTTAAGGGAATTAAGTAAATCATGTGATTACATGCTAGAAAACCACTTACAAAAGAATGGGATATTTTTCAGGGTGAACGATGTGAGGATCTTGCCGTGGATGATGACTTGGCTGATACGGATGCCAGGGTAAGCAAGTACACACAAATACTCCTAGAATCCACTTTCCTTCTTCAAATAGGTCCTACCTGAGGTGAGGTACCACTTGAGGGCCTCCACGTGAAAGCAAGTCTGAAATCCTCCAAAAGGACAATAGTACCTAATGTCCATTCCCTGAATGATGCCTACCTTCCTGCATTCAAGCGATCAAAGAGAGGAAATGTTGTCTTTATGTTTTCAGTAGATTGCACTATTCATGAAGCTGGAGAGGAATGAGAGAGAACAAGGAGAATTTGATTTGTTATTCCCAAGAATTGTTTTGTTGAGAAAACAGAATTTTCATTTTACCAGGTATAAGAAAGTAAAGTGGAAAGAATAAGCACATCTAATATTCTTTTAACAGTGAACATTGGTTTAGAGGTGTAAGTTTATATTGTAAAAGTATTATTGTAATGACATTAAAATTATAAAAATTATAACATTTATATACTTTCAAGCATATTGTTATATATAGTTTCAGCGAGGTTGCTTTTTATTTATACATCAATCCATTGGCAACATTAGAAAAACTGTGTCATTTTAGGGCCTGGAATTTTTGTTAAAAAAAAAAAAAGACAGCTATTATTTACATATGCCTTCCTCATGAGATAGTATTCTCTACAAATTCATCACAGTGAATTAGTAAGAATGGAAACTTATTTGATCACCTCCACTCACTGTACCAGTACATTATCCTGCACATAATAAGCATTTATTAACTTTTGTTGAATGAATGCATATATATCAGATCTTTGCTTGGAAAGTCCAGAATAACTTCTTATGCCCGTTGGAAATTTGACCATTTTAATAGAAATTGTGCAGTCATACCAAAGAACCAAAGTTAGCATTTGAATAGTTGCCCATAGTAAGAAATTACTCTTATTTGCTTGTGATATTTCTGAATTTGCTTTCCATTTTAAGGCTATCAGGGCTCTTAGATGTATATTTATGGCAGCTACATGGATTAGTGTGACCCAGGAAGAGGATGGTAATTAACATTTCAAAGTTAATAGAGCATGTTTGTGACAATAAGGCAGGGACTATCTTTTTCATTTGCAAAAGAGGAAAATCTGTAGTTTAATAAGGTGAAACTATTTATCTAAGATTGCAGAGCTATGAAGTGGCACAGTCAGAATTTGAATACAGAAATTCTAACATCAAAATTCAAGATCTAGGTAATGGTTGAATTATTGACTTACCAGTACCATTTGCTGAAAACTACTTTGAACAATTAAAAGTAAAATTAAAAATTAGTTCCTTGGAGTTGCCTTGATACAGAGTGCAATCTTAAAGCAATTTTATTTAACAAACATTTATTCTGCAAACATATATTCAGTCTCTAGGGTTCGCAAGGCACCTTGAGAGATACTGTGGAAAATACTTGACAAAATAGGGTTTCCATCTTTAAGGAACTTATAATCTTAGCATTGCCTACTCTGATTGTATTGGACACAAAGCAGCTGCTGCCTCCAGAATCTTTGAAGAGATCTAACATTCTTGTGCAGATAGCAAGTTAGCAGATAGTCAAGTATTTATTTTTGTGTTTCTTGACAGGCCTTATATGAAGCAGGAGAAAAAAGAAAAGGGACAGATGTTAATGTGTTCACCACCATTCTTACCACCAGAAGCACTTGCCATCTTCGCAGAGGTAAGAATAAAACAAATGTTTCCTGCGATTGTTTATAGAAGATGCAGGGGGTTTTTAGGGCAAATAAGAGAAAGAAAAGAGAGAAATCTTAATCATTGTCACTCTGATACCAAATGGATGCAGTGTTCCTGACCCCTTCTTGCTATTTGTGCATTTGTCCAGCTTTGTACCACCACCATTTTATAGTATTTGAAACACATTTTATGACTTTGGCATGTAGAACATTAGTTTGTTATTTTTGCTATTTCCTTTCCCTAAAATATTTGGAATAGGTCTGACAACATATACACATACAACAGAACAAATGAAAGTACAATGAAGAAAAACAACAACTTCACTCATGGCTGAGTGAAGAAAAGAGTATCTAGATGCTGCAGAAACAAAAACCAAAAAAAGAGTTCTTGCCTTTGATCACAGGATTTACCTCTTGACTTCTGGAAGTCAAGGCGAAGGGAAGGTCATGACGATTACCTAAAGTTTATTATTTTTATAACAGCACTCCGATTTCTAATGTTACAATTAAGAGAAATCTACTACACAGATCTTTATATAAGGAAAGATCCATTTGTTATGGCACTTGTCTCTGATGTAGTGTTATGGATGTCAATCACATGCCACTTCTAATAAATGTCAACATTTGCAAAAATTTCCCCAAAATATACAGAGGCACCAAAATAGCCATGGAAGTTACATTCCTCAGAGAAGATGAAGTATCCAAAATATGCTCCGTTGAATAATTAGCTTTAAAATGTGTTTTTTGAAGTTCAGTCCTCCTAAGGAATACTTTGACTCAGTTGCCCTGATTTTGCTCAAGTTTGCTAAAGAATAGGATGTTTTGTACATCTCTTAGTTTAAATTTAATATTCAGTGTTTCAGAAGTACTCCAAGTTCAGTAAGCATGACATGAACAAAGTTCTGGACCTGGAGCTGAAAGGTGACATCGAGAAATGCCTCACAGTTATTGGTATGTAGTCCTGGAGGGGGAAGAGTTTTCTAACTTGAAATTGCATTGTCAATGCTGTCCCATAATTTACAAAATAAAATATAACAAAACAAAACAAAAACTCAGATGTAATTTATATTTCAAATAGAGGCAACATGTAAGATAACGGCAATAAATATTTAGCTAATGTTATACAATGGCCTTGTTAGTAGTAACAGATATTATTTCCTTTTTTAGAAAGATGGGCAGGTGGACAGTACTTACTGAGCACCTTACTTATACTACCATGCAATACACCAGGCCGGGCATGGCACAAAGGAAATTCAAAATGGTCATTAAGAGCATAGGATTTGGAATTAAATAAATGCAGATCCACATTCTGGTCTGTCACTTGCTAACTGAGTAATCTTGGGCAAGTCCAAAGGATTTGATTCAGTAGGTCCCTGGTGGCTTCTGAAAAGGTCTTCAGGAGAAAAGGATTTTAAAGGTTTCCCATTTTATTCAGATGACCAGTCAAGGTTTGGAAACCTGCATTTTAAAGCAGTGCTTCTCAAACATTAATGTGCATATGAATCCCTTGGGAAGATTGTTAAAATGCAGATTCTAATTCAGTAGGTCTGGGGTGGGGCCTGGATTCTGCATTTCTAACAAGCTCTTAGTTGATGCCAATTCTTTTGGTCCATAGACCACACTTTGAGTGTCAAGGTAGAGAATCATACCAACTGACACATCTGTTAGTATTTTATATTTGGCAGCTGCCTTATATTTTAAGACTGTCTTGTTCCACTTAAAATTTTTTTCTTATTACAACATGCAGAACTATTTCTTCCATGCCAGCATGACCTTTAACACCTACTAGCTTCCCTGTTTCCATGAAGAGTATACTCAGGATAGCATGAAATACTGAAGTTGCTATTGGGTAGATTTAAGATAATAGGAAAAAAGTGATGTTGTCAGAGGACAGAATATTCAAAGTCACCATCTAGAGAATAGCTTCTTATAAGCCAAATATCCCATATTGGTAGGAGGGGTAAGGAACAGGGATGGAGAATAGAATCTTACTTGCAAAACTCTGTATTCTTGCTTCTGTCACATGCGTCTTTCTTTTTTTGGTGGTAAATATGTCAACTAAAATATACCTCTCTTGCAGTGAAGTGTGCCACAAGCAAATCAATGTTCTTTGCTGAGAAGCTTCATCAGGCCATGAAGGTAACTTTAAACATATGTGATTGGCTTAGGGAAAAAAAATTATGGTGTATGGAAAGAAGAACAGAAAACCTCATATTGTTTGAAAATTACACTTATTTTGAGATCTTTCCATTAAAAAGAATTACTTTTCCATCCAATGCAAGAGGTAATATACTTCCTTATTAGAATAAAATTCTCTGTTAGATTTTTTATGTTCTTTTATAGGTAAGATAGTAAGGTGAGCTTGAATGTAATTTGTAGATTACTCATGATTTAAATAAAACTTCAGTTGGCAGAGGAAGGGTGATATACTTCCTCATTTAATGTATGATTTTAGTAACCTACTTCTGCTAAGGTTGTAAGTTGCACAATCTCCCCCTTTCTAAGCTTCATTTATCTTTTTTATTATTCTGTCTTCCATGCCATTGCTTTATATGTCATTCTAAGATTTTTAAATTTTGTTCTAAGATCACTGAAGTGGAAGGTGTTATTAAGATGTATTTGAGATACCTTAATCACTTCACTTTATCATTTAGCATGCATCTTATTATATAGGATGTCACCTCCATGCTTGTATTGTGACAAGTTATGAAATTGTCTTTTTTTTTCCTTTGCCACTCCAAAATAAGGAAGTCTTCGGAGAGCGATCTAACTATTCAATTAATAGGAAAGAGTCCCTATGAAGTGATAGGCATTGTGCTACTAGGTATCAGTAGTAGGCAGTACAGTCTGTGACCCCATGCCTGCTGTTATCTAGTGAGGTAATTAGATGGGTAACAATGAAAACCTGGTATTGTAAAAGAGCAGAAGAGGGGCCTGTGCCCCAGACTTTGGAAATCAATGTAGCCTTGCTGTCAGCTAAACTAAGACCTGGTATTTGAAAAGGAAATAGCCAGAGGAGAGCAGAAGTGGATGAGATGAAGGGATAAAGCAAGACTGGTCCAGGAGGAGGAGATATCATGTCTCTTTCAGGATAGTAAACATAATTAGAGTGATGGTGCATGGTGGAAGAAGTTGTAGAATTAGGCAGGGCATGGTAAGCCCAGATAAAATGATTGGTTTTCATCCTAAAAGCAGCAGAAGGCCATTGAAGGGTTTTAAATAGATGAATGGGAAGATTAGATTTATAATTTAGAAAGTTTACTTCATTTGTAATTATTGAATAGTTTAGACAGAGGAAAGACTGGGTGGTAGAAGACCAATTAGGAGGTTATGAAAGCTCGTATATATGCTGCAGATATCACAGTTTGGTTTGTGTCATTTTATTACCACTTGTGTAAAGTGTGTGTGTGTATTTTAATGTGGTGATAGTTTCTCCATAGAAACTATACAGGTGAGCAAAAGAGCTTCACATTCAAACCCACATCCTCCCTTATTAAGAGTATGCTCTGAACATGAGGGACACTTACCATCATTTGTTTTGGACAGGGTATTGGAACTCGTCATAAGACACTGATCAGGATTATGGTTTCCCGTTCTGAAATCGACATGAATGACATCAAAGCATGCTATCAGAAGTTGTATGGCATCTCTCTCTGCCAAGCCATCCTGGTATGTTGTGATTTTCATAATGCTAACCCCACAAATGACAATACTTTTGCAGCTTCTTCAAAGAGAAAGGCTGACTTATTGTATCTGTAAATTTCGCATGTAAGATTTATTTGTTATATTAAGATACAGGGACTTCCCTGGCGGTCCAGTGGCTAAGACTCCGCACTTCTGCAGGGGGTGCGGGTTCGATCCCTGGTCAGGGAACTAAGATCCTGCATGCCATGTGGTACAGCCAAAATATAAAAATTTTAAAAAAAGATACATAATTTAAAGTAAGCTGAACTATCACTGGTAAAATCTACTAGTGAGTTCTATAATGAAAGACTCTGCAAATTTTTCAATAGTCATGGAAACAGTTTCCCATACATACATTTAGCAATCAAAATATTTTAGTAGAGAGATATTATGATTTATATAATGATTTATGATCAATGAATACTGATCAGAGGATTTGAAACATTTTATTCTAACTTTTTCCTTAATTTTGTCATATGTGAAATATATAAAATACATGTTCAAGTTAAGAAGTAAAAAAAGACAAGTCAAGGGGTTTTGAACTTAATGAAAGATAAGTGACTGTTTAAATTCAATTTGGCATTTATATTGGATAACTAAAATCTACCAAGAAAAAGTGAGAATATCATGGGCTTATAACTTTCACTCTGGTTGAGCAAGCCAGAGGTGATATGAAATTATATTGTGTTATACTTAATTCTGTGTGATATTTCATTCTTGGAAAATAATGGCTCTAATATATAACATGATCAATTCAGAGAAGTTTGCAATCTGAATTTTGAAAGCCATTGCTTTTCATATAATAATTAAAATATCAGTTATCTGCTATATGAATTATATTATTTAATTAAATAAGTGATATTCTTATCCAAGATCCTAGAAAATAGATGTACTGTGATGTACGTTCTACAACTGTTAAGTCTAATACAGTAATTATTCTACAATTTAAAAATACCTTCTATTGATTATGGTTTCAGGTAGCATTAAGTATACTTTATTTTTTATCAACAGGATGAAACCAAGGGAGATTATGAAAAAATCCTGGTGTCTCTCTGTGCAGGAGACTAAACATTCCTTTGATGATCTCAAGCTTTTTGATCAGAAGACTTATTAACCATATCTTTCCATTCCATATCATAGATTTAAATAGGAAAGTTTCTTCAACAGGAATATAGTCTAGTAACTCCTTCCTAAAAAGTATAGCCTATAAATCATTTTTTATTTCAATTCTATATAATAGAGATAAGTTTTTTAAAAATATATTTACTCCAAACTATAAAACCCCATAAAGAGGTTGTTCTAGTAACATTGCTTGAGAAAGATGTTTATGTCACAGAAATTAAAATGGTTTTACAGGACAATTGGTGTGTCATTGGTTCTTCTATTCTGATTTTCCTTTGTGTGTAATGCAGTTGTTTAATTTGATATCAAGGGACAGGAGCCTGAATTCTAAATTATAATCCTCTAATGAAATAGATTTTACATATTAAACAACATAAAGTATTCACAGAGTTAGAAAATGAACTTCATACATTTTACCATTTGGGTACAGATTATTGAGAGAGTATCTTTGTATAATAATGGATTTATTGCATCAGCATTGTAACAATTGGATATTCTGCTATATTTCATGAACCAGTATAAAGATGAAATAGCAACAGCAATAAAAATTCCTCACTTTTTAAAAAATGGTAGTTGCATACTTTCTAAGAGACGATCAAACTGCTTTCCAGAGTGGCTGTACCATTTTACTTTCCCATCATAAATGTATGAGTAATCTAGTTTCTCCTCTCCACAATCTCACTAGCATTTGATATTGTCACTATTTTGTATTTTGGCATTGTTTATTTTTTATTGTTGACTTTTGAGAATTCCTTATGTATTCTACATATTAGTCCTTTGTCAAATATGTGGTTTGCAAATATTTTCTCAGTCTATAGCTTGTATTCTTATCTTCTTAATAGAGAAAGACTTTCTCAGAGGAAACATTTCAAGTTTTAATGAGATTCTATTTTTCAATTTTTCCTTTCATTGATTTTGCTTTTGGTGTCACATCTACAGACTCTTTGCCTAACCTTTGGTCCTGAAGATTTTCTTCTGTCTTTCCTAAAAGTTTTATAGTTTTCCATTTTACATTTCAGTTTGTGATCCATTTTGAATTAATTTTTATGTAAAGTGTGAGATCATACCTTGGTCAAAATTTTTTTTTTTTTTTTTTGCTTATGACTATCCAGTTGCTCTCATACCGTTTGTTGAAAAGGTAGTTTTTCTTCCATTAAATTGCTTTTGCACATTCGTAAAAAAAAAAAAAATCAGTTATTTTCCTCTCAGAGTATTCTTACCACATAGGTGGTAATTTAATTTATCCATTCCCAAAAGAATTGAGTTGGGTATTTGAATTTCTGACTATTCTCACCTTCATTCACCTGACTGTAGCTTTATTTTCCTTAATTACTGTCCTTCACTTTCCTCCATGGACACCTGTCCCACGCATCTTATGGAACAACCATGATGACTTGGCCCATAACGTATTAGCCAAACTGAGGCTGGCCAAACTGAGATATGCTGCTTATTACAGCACTGATTTTTTTAGTTCTTTTGTTATTATACATGACACCTTCCTTGTGTGCTGGATTGAGAAGGAGAAGTACCTGAGAGGGAACCTGAGACTGGTTCATTGAGACAGGATGGATTTATCCAGGTATGTTTGTTATCACTGTTCTAAACAAGGTCAAGGTGGTACAAATATTTCTGCCAGTTAAGACTGCATACACACTCTTCCTCTTCCAAATTAATTTTAAAGAAACTGCCTCACCTAGTTATTCTTCTTTGCCTATCTTAACCATCCCTGTCCATTATCTGCTCTTTTCTGCTGTCCTCTGGAAGATGACTTCTGAACACTTTACCCTGCAGGCTCTCTTACCTTCTGACTTCTGGCTGAATTTAGCCCTTTGGGGGAGCTGGTAGAAGATGGGAGATCAGGAGGAGATATCCTTCTGCTCTCCTCCCTGATTCTACACAGATTTATTAATGTGTGTTCTTCTACAATTATAACATCTTTTGGTTGGCCAAGCTCTCAACACTTTGCTTTCTTGTCACTTGGGTCCTGGAATTCCTGCTGGTGCTGACCCTTGGGTGCTGCAACATTCCATGTTGGTTCCTTTAACCTTCTCCCACCTCTGTAAATAGTCCCTTATTTAAAACTATCACAAAACTCCCAGCTTGGTGTGCCAGCCATTTCCAGCTAGGACTCTGTATGATGATACTTTCCAAAGGTGCTAGCTAGCCTAATTATTTTGTCAAAACTACTTGAGAGGCTCCTGACTAAATTCTAGGCTCTAGAATAGGTAAGTGGATACACACTTGAATAGGAGAGTATGTAGTAAGTAGAGATATAAAAAAACATTTTAGAAGATAAAAATATATAGCTCTCTATGATCCATGAAAGAAAAAATGGATTAGACTTCATTAAAATTAAAAACTTCTGCTCTGTAAAAGATACTGTTAAGAAAATGAGAAAACAAGCCACAGACTGGGAGAAAATCTTTGAAAAAACAGTATCTGATAAAAGACTGCTCTCCACAACACACAAAAGAACTCTTAAAACTCAACATAAGAAAACAGCCTAATTTAAAAATGAGCAAAAGATCTCAACAGGCACTTCACCAGAGAAGATACACAGATGCTAAATAAGCATATGAAAAGACACTCAGCATCATATGTCATTAGTGAATGGAAAATTAAAATAATGAAATACCACTACACATTTATTTGAATGGCCAAAATCCATTCCAAGTGGAGTAACAGAAAAATCTCATTCATTGCTCATAAGAATGCAAAATAGGGCTTCCCTGGTGGCGCAGTGGTTGAGAGTCTGCCTGCCGATGCAGGGGACACGGGTTCGTGCCCCGGTCCGGGAAGATCCCACGTACCGTGGAGCGGCTGGGCCCGTGAGCCATGGCCGCTGAGTCTGCCTTCCGGAGCCTGTGCTCCGCAACGGGAGAGGCCCGCATACCGCAAAAAAAAAAAAAGAATGCAAAATAGTACAGCCATTTTGGAAGACAGTTTGGCAGTTTCTTACAAGCTAAAGATAGTCTTATACAATTTAGCAATCACACCGCTAGGTATTTACCCAAATGAGTTGAAAAGTTATGTCTGCACAAAAACTTGCGCACAAATGCTTATAGCAGCTTTATTCATACTTTACAAAATTTGGATGCAACTAAGATGTCTTTCAAAAGATTAATGGATAACTAGCATATACACAGTGGAATATTATTCAGCCATAAAAAGAAAAGAGCTATCAAGACATGGAGGAAAAGGTATGTATTAATCTTAACCACATATTGCTGAATGAAAGAAGACAATCTGAAAACTGGCTGTATGATTCCAACTATATGATGTTCTGGAAAAGGCAAAACTATGAAGATATTAAAAAGATGAGTGGTTGTCAAAGGTTAGGGAGAAGGAGGGAGAGATGAATAGGTGAAGCACAGGACGTTTTCAGGTTAATTAAACTATTGAGTATAGGGGGCTTCCCTGGCGGCACAGTGGTTGAGAGTCCGCCTGCCGATGCAGGGGACACGGGTTCGTGCCCCGGTCCGGGAAGATCCCACATGCCAAGGAGTGGCTGGGCCCGTGAGCCGTGGCCGCTGAGCCTGCGCGTCCGGAGCCTGTGCTCCGCAACGGGAGAGGCCACAACAGTGAGAGACCCGCCTACCGCAAAAACAAACAAACAAACAAAAACTATTGAGTATAATACTGTAATGGTGGAAACACGCATTATGCATTTGTCAAACCTATAGAGCTCTATCATACAAAGAGTGAACCCTAAGTATAGATTTTAGATAATAATAAGGTGTCAATATTGGTTCATCAATTTTTGTTTGTTTTGTTTTGTTTTTTTGCGGTTCTTTCTCTCTTCTTTTCTTTCTCTCTTCTTCTATATGCCTCATATGGAATGTACAGGGATAGTTTCTATGTATGTATCAATTAATTTTGTGATCCTCTGTAATTAACAGAGAAGATGACTAATAATGGCTAAATAAACAGAATTTTTTTTCACAAGAAATCCAGGAGATGACTGCTGCTGGCATTGGGCCAGAGACTGAATGATACCAGGAAATCCTGTGATCATTTGGAATGTTCCTTATGTTGGTTATCTCATGGTCTCAAAATGGCTACTAGAGATCCAGACATCATGTCTAGGCTCATCATGTTTGGGAACCACATAGGTTCCCTAAAGTAATTCTTTTGCTTAGAAACAAAACTGGATGATTATGTGTATATGTGATAATATAAAGCAATAGGCCTCCAATGAGCTTGAATGATAGGAGTATCAGTTAGGTCTTTGGTTGAAAGCAAGATAAAATAATTGGCTAACCTATGAAAGAGGAATTTATAAAAGGATGAGTGTGTTGGAGTAAGGGACTGAGAATGGGTAACAGGCTGGGAGTCCAGGTTTAGAAATAGGCAAGAAAATTGGGAACCACGATGGGATGAAAAGCAGGAGGGAAAATGTACAGCAACCTTCTTAGTATTCCTACACCCTAATCAGGAGACCACTACTCTGCTCTCACGAAGACCTCTGCAGGGAATTACCTTCAAACCTCTCTCTTCCTAGCTAGGCAGTTCTGGCTAGAGGAAACTCTTGCAGTTGTAGTCAGCTGGAACTGGAAAACTGAGGGCTAGCCAGGCATCTCTCTCTTTATCTCAGAGCTTCTCCAAGTAGACTAGATTGAGTTTCCTTACAGCATGGTATCCTTAGAAAAGTAAGCCGACTGACACGGCAGCTCAGGGCTCCAACAAAAGTGTTCCAGCTACCAAGGCAGAAGCTACAACATCTTCTACAACCTAGCCTCAGAAGTCACACGTTACTCCTGCCACATTATTTTGGTTACAAGGAGTCACAAGCCTGCTCAGATTCAAGTGAAGAGTAATTACACTTCATCTCTTAAAAGGGGAAGTGGCAAGGTCCCAGATGATTTGGGGGAAGAATAGAGATATTGTGACAGCCATTTTGGGGAAAGAAAATATGCCACATGTAGGACAATAGCATGTCATTGCATTCCATGTAACATCATTTGCAAAATTCCTCCACGGAGTGGCTATGCAGATTCACAAGTTGTCATTGCTTTAAAAAAGAAAGTCATGATTCTCCTGTTCTGATTATTTTAATACAAGAAATAGATAACCACTTTGGGAAACATTTTTGTGGGGTGTTTACAAGGCATGTTCAATTTATTGGCATACTACCTCATAGTTCAAAAGATTAATAATGATTTTTTTTCCTTTGTGAAAGTCATGGAATAGTACTAGCAAAGAAGAGAGACAAGAAAAGATATTTGTGGATATTTGCTAAGGGTTTATTATAATATGACAGCAGAGTGGTACAGAGGGTAATGACTTTGGAGCCAGAAGGATCCGAATTCTAATCAAATTTCTACCACTTATTAAGTGACCCTGAGAATAGTAATTACTTTTTCTAAGCTATAGTTTTTCATCGGTTAAAAAAAAGTACTGCTACTACTAATACTGCTGCTGCTACTTCCTGCCTCACAGAATTGCTATATGGATTAGACGTAATGGAGTTAAAGTGACTGACACTTAATAGGTACATAAGAAATTGGAGGGACAGCTACCATTAAACCACCTAAGAGAAAGTGGAAAAAAAATCAATGCTTTCAAATACTAAAGTGATTGGTAATGATAGGCCAAACAGTCAATATGATTGAATGGTGTTTATTTTTCATCCATTTCTTTTGCTATGTATGATACAGATCTTGTTGTGATTAAAGTAGGATTAAGCTAATTCTTAGCTCCAAACTGAAATGACTTTTAAAAATTGAATGGCCTGAAAAGATATCCTTGTACTGAGGTTTGTGTACCTGCTTCAGGCCGAGCCAGAAATACACGAAAAGAAATGCCTTTTCAGTGTCTGGAAACCTAAAATGCAGTCATGTGGAAATGAACCTTTCTTTAGTTTCAGTGGTAGAAACTTGGGATATTGACTCAATAGCCAAAGTGACCCACCTTCCAAATCCTTTCTTTAGCTTTGATGTATAAACAATGCATCCTTTTGCAATTATAATCACTGTTTGCTTTTTTGGCTCTGAAGACTGATTCACAGGAGGTCAGTGTCTTCACAATCATAACTCAGAATTAATCAGGCTTCTTGATTCAAATCTAGCCCTACCACTCACTGACTGTGAGGCCTGGCTAAGTTTCCTACCTTCCCTGTGTCTCAGTTTGCTCATCTGTAAAATGAGAATATTGATGGTTGTGATAAAAACTAAACGAGATAATCAGCATCGCGCCCACGTAACCCAATAAATATTAATACACAGTAGCTGCTGCTACTATGAGGGGCTTACCATGCATTTCTGCCACAGAAAGCTTCCTTTAATATGAGAATGCATTATAAAATGCTCTATCCTATCAGAAATATCAGATCATTTCTAGCTAGCTATTGCAAAGAGAAATGAAATGAGATTTCTTGCATGGAGTGAACTAAGTTATGGATTATATTCTCGCCTCACTGTAGATTATTAAGTTCAATAGTGTCAGCCTTTCAAGCAATGGAAGGCTTATTTATTGCCTCTCTTTTTCTGTGACTATGGAACTACAAATGGGTCCAAGGTAAAAGGAGGAAAAATACCTGTGAAAACGGAGCAGGAGTAGAAGGAAAAGACTTAGTATGAGAGAAAGGAAAGGAAAAGAAAGGAAAACGGCTTGAACATATCTGTACATCAAGAATTTCACTGTGGGGCTTCCCTGGTGGCGCAATGGTTGAGAGTCCGCCTGCCGATGCAGGGGACACAGGTTCGTGCCCCTGTCCGGGAAGATCCCACATGCCGCGGAGCGGCGGCTGGGCCCGTGAGCCATGGCCACTGAGCCTGCGCGTCCGGAGCCTGTGCTCCGCAACGGGAGAGGCCACAACAGTGAGAGGTCCGTGTACCGCAAAAAAAAAAAAAAAAAAAAATTTCACTGTGTGGGTGGAGTTTTTCTTTTCTTCTTTTTTTTGGGCCCACCACAGGAGTCCATAGAAATTCAGGCTTAGTCCCAAGCTGAGTCATCTACCAAAGAGCCCATCTGGAAAGAAGTCTGTTTCGTTTTGGCTAATCTAACGGAAATAAACTTCAAGTCTCTTGCTTCTGAGTGGAAGCAATTATTGCTGTTCCATTTTCATGAAGATCGTGACCACTGGAAATTTTGTGTTGTCAGCATGCAAACCAACTATTAATTTCAAATGTCTCAACTTTTATACTTTAAATATGTTTATCCTGGTGTATCTAGCATGTATACCATTTTTTTTAATTCTCCATATTCAGATCTCTACTTTAGTCTTTCTAAATGTATTACCATAGAAGAAAAACATCAGAAAAGCACACGTAAGACTTCTCTATATAGTCCTAGAAAAACCAAGTTTTCCATTAATTTTCAAATAAAAGAAAGAAAAAATCCTTATTGGTTTGTCTCTAGTGGGATAAAAAAAATTAAAGTTGCATCATAATATGAAGGAGCAGAGAAAATATAACCAAGCATGGCTACATGGCAAAATGAAAATGTAAGAGTCCTTGTCAAAAATTATTAAGAATTTCAAGACACTGAGAGCAGACCATTGAACCAAATGTAGGGTCTTCTGAGCAGGGCCCTATGTGACTGCACAGGTTGTGTATCCGTGAAGCCAACCCTGAATGTAACTCTTTTATGTTGTCTAAAAATAAATCTATTCTTCTTCAAAAACCTTCATACTCAGTTTAAGGAAGAAAAAAATGAACTTTTAGTGCCATCTGGTGTGAATTTTGCTCTGATTTAATAATCTATTTTTAGATCTTCCTCTGTCTAGAAAAAAGAGCATATTTTCTTAGTTTCTCTTCCACTTCTTCTTCCCTTGGCTACTCTCTAAGAATTTTTGGAGTGTACCATGGGGAAGGGTTTCATTGTCGAGGGAAGGATTGAGGTCTCTGGCTCAGTGTCTCCTGGCCCTTCTGTTTGCTGGTTCATATCTCTTGCCTACCCGGGTGGAACTTGACATTGGAGGTTAACTTAGGATGTGACATACTAGCCATATGTTCGTAGAGGCACAGTTATTATTGGATTTTAAACACGATAGGGCTCAAAATTAATTTTTTCTTCCACTCTTTGAGAGCATGGGAGAAAGACCCAATTAACCAAAGACAAAATAAGAGGTTTGTACGTCTGCTCTACATGTAAGCTAGGACACATGAAATTTATGACCTAGTCATGTATGATAGTTTTTCTAAGATTTTCTTTTAAAATGTACAAGTAAATATTAATTTATGTTTGGAGTGAGTTTCGTATCTTTTTCTAAAAAAAAAAAAAAATCAAACCACAAAACCCCCACTTTTATATAAAATCACAAATTCGACTGCCTGTTTAAAAGAACCCTGCAGCAAAATCAGTAAAGTTTTTTTTTTTTTTTTTTTTTTTTTTTTTATGGATACAGTTAACCCATTGTTTCCTCTTGTACCCAGTGGGTAAGCATTTATACTTCATGAGGCTGATTTTTGTTTATTTGTATTTTAAATCTTTCCCTTTATTGATTCTTTCCTACCTTCACTTAAAAGAGTCAAGACTCTTTTATCTTAAAACAAAATAAAAACAAAAATAGTGTCTGGTCCAGTATATGTCCCTGGCACCTGGTGCCACCATAAGCATAAGCCACCCACTCTAATTAAGTCATAGGTGACTCATTGCAGGGACTGTTTAGTGAAAAATGACATCAAAACAGAGCTGAGAGGAGACCTTTCTGATCCATTGGGCAATTCACTAAACCATTCTACTTGTGTGATCTTTCTTGGAGGTGAATCTGTCCATGTAGTTGTCAAGGCTCCCTTGATCTCTGATCAAAGGACAAAAATGGTGCTGTTTCAAGGGCAAAGGCTATATAACTAAAATGTTTTTATCATAACTCTTCACATTAAGCAAAGAAGCAAAATGATAATTATGCTTAAAGATAGCAACAAATACCATACCTTTTTTATTTATTTATTTTTTGTGGCCATGCCACCCGACATGCAAGATCTTGTTTCCCCAACCAGGAGTTGAACCCATGCCCCCTGCAGTGGAAGCGAGGAGTCTTAACCACTGGACCACCAGGGAAGTCTCTATACCTTTTCTAAAATAAAACGCTGGCACAAAAATTAGGAACTGTGAAATTATTTTAATTTTTTTTCAAAAGTGCAATTAAATATAGTGAGAATTATTGTGCTTCATCCTAATATTATTTTGTATTTTTTGTATTTTCCAATTTTTCCTGAAAAATGAAGAAAATATTGGAATGAAGAATGCTGAAATACTAAATGAAGAAATTACTCGTTGGGGAATGCATGTTTTCTGACAGAAGGCACAGAATTGTGCTTTAATATTTTAGACGTGATTCTCATATAATGTAAAAAGCTTGTAAGTTTGTCTCTGGGGAGTTGTAGAGGCGTAGTTGTCATACAAACAGGCATGTCATTACTAGGTTCTGTTTTTTAATAATTTGGTTTCAATAATTCTATTGTTTTCCCGAAGATAACCCTCTTTTTAAGCACAGAGAGTATGTCAGCATACTTTTTCAGATATGTATTAGCTATTGTATTTGGCAATATAACTTTTAAATTGATTTCAAATGTGCAAATTCATAATTTATTTCAAAATTATTACTCTTGGAAGTTTTCTGCCCCGGTTTCATTCAACTTTTGATCTTTTCCGCCATCTAGTGATCAACTTTATAAACTTCCCTCCGATTGTATATACAAAGAGCTGTTAAAAAAAAAAAGTAAAAGAACTAGAAAGCATGTTCTATTTCTCCACAGGATTTATAGTCTAGCCAGGAGACATAAGCTGCAGGCATGGAAAATATGGAAAATCACTTTTCAAAGAATATAAAAGAATTATCAACGGTGGGAAAAAGCTATATGTGTACCAGGGAAGCAGTAGTGATTTTGTATATTACGTTTGATATTTTTATTTGAAGTAAAGGGTTAGAAAGCTAACTTATCCATTTTCCCTAAGTCAGTTGTACATGGCACTTGATTAATAGAGTGGAAATTTTTAAAAATCACATAAATCCTTCTTGTCCAGACTACATAGAAGAGTTCACCTGGGCGGCTGGTAGTGCTGCTTCCTGCTCATTTATTCCTCAGTACTCTGCTGAAATGACCCTGGCCCACCAGCAGTGACTTTGTCAATAAATACAATAACCATTTTTAGTCCTTATTTTCCTGGGCTCCTTTGCTGCATTTGACACGCTCTTGTATGCTTTCCCCTCCTCCCATGACTTCAATCCTCTGGTCCCTTCTGGTTCTCTGTCCATCCCTCCTCTTCCATGGGTTCCTCTTCCTCTGCCTACTCTTTTTTTTTTTTTTTTTTTTTTTGCGGTACGCGGGCCTCTCACTGTTGTGGCCTCTCCCGTTGTGGAGCACAGGTTCCGGACGCGCAGGCCCAGCGGCCATGGCTCACGGGACCAGCCGCTCCGCGGCATGTGGGATCTTCCCGGACCGGGGCACGAACCCGTGTCAGGCGGCGGACTCTCAGCATCAGCAGGCGGACTCTCAACCACTGCGCCACCAGGGAAGCCCTCTGCCTACTCTTTAAGTGCTATTGGTTGTCCTAGTCCCTTGGGCCTCTATAACAAAACACCATAGACTAGGAGGGTTATATACACAACAGTAATTTATCTTTCACAGTTCTGGAAGTGGGAAGTCTAGATTTAGTGTCTGGTGAGAACCTTCTTCTTAGTTCCTTTAAGGTCCTCTTTTTTGCTGTAACCTCACATGGCAGAAGGCGCAAAGGGTCTCTCTGGGGTCTCTTTTATAAGAACACTAAATCACATTCATGAAGGCTCTGCCCTTACAACCTAAGCACATCCCAAAGGCCCCACCTCTTAATATCATCACCGTGGGGATTACTTTTCGATGTAGGAATTTGGCGGGGGGAGGGGGACACAAACATTCAGTCTGCAGCATTGGTATTACCCAAGGTGGTATACTTGGCTCACTAATGGTCACACGATGTCATCCACATGTATGTTTTTATCCTTCACTCGTATTTTGATGAACTTTAAGTCTAACGTGTTAGGGATTGATTCTCCAGAGATCTACTCTTGCACATCTAGTGACCTGTTGAACACTTGGATGTTCCCTGGGGAACTAAAGTTCCACACTTTCAACCTGAAAGTGAATTTTAGTCCTGATAAAGAAGTGAATGGGTCTGCAAGAGAAGGGATAAGGTACAGCAACCTTTTGCCAGAGTCATCAGTGCTGGTAACAAATAGAAACGTAGTGAGGGCACTGATTGCTGCCAATGCTTATTACTAGGGAGGAAACAAACACACAAGAGAAAACAGTGATGTTTACTCGCAGAAGCACTTTGCTGGCTATTAACATCATAAACTGTCACATAAGAATGAATAACTCCATTTAGAATTTAGTAATCTGAAAACGGAAGGCTGGCAGAAAGCATTCCTGTTCCTTGGATGAATGATGTTGCTTTTAAATACTCTTTGCTTCTTGTTCTCGGTGCTGTGTCAATGGACTCTTGGATTTACTGTAGATTGCCTAAAGTCAGGTCACACTCTAAAGGAAGATTTTCAGATGTTTAAGACCATTAGCATCAAACGGAGGGTATGTACCTGACACAATGAGAAGTAATGAAAAGAGAGTACTGAAAATGGAAATGTGAGGGAGAAGAAAAAAGCACCCATTGACAGCATATGAAATCAGATAATCATTCAATTACTTCTTTCCAGGGATCTTTAAAATCGATTCTCAAAGACTGAGTAAATTATTTTCCTTACACTGTGAACATTTTATTCTTTCTCAACTGTGCAGAGGGGAAAAAAAAATATTTTCACTTTCTTTTGTCCATTCTTGAGAAAAAAATTGCAAAACAGACACATGGGAAATAATCATTGTACGTACTTACGTACTTTTTAACTTATACAAATAAATATTCACATGTTATTTGTAAGGCCAACTGGCCGAGGCAAGGGGACACAATCAGATTCACAGGTTGCATCAGACCGAAACTCTCCGGACCACCCAGTTCCAGAAACTGACCTGGAGACATTCGGGACCACCCAGTTCCAGAAACTGACCTGGGGACTTTGCACCCGGCCCAGCCTTACCGCCTTTCGAGGGGCGGGACTAACGGTCCCCCAGGATACATGAAAAGACCACCAAATAAGGAATACCCTGCGCCCTCCCACATTCACCACACCCCTTTCCCTTATTCCCCTATAAAATCTTGCCCAACCCCCTCGCCCAGGTGCAACTTCTCTGGCCCCTTTCTCTTGGACCAGTGAACCTCGCCCGGAAGCGCTCTCTAATAAAGCTCACTTGAAGCTTTCCTCTGTTTCGCGGTGCCGCTTGTTAAGATCCGACCTTACATTTGGTGCTGAAACCCGGGAGGGGTACCAAGCCCCGCGGGTTACCGCACGGGCCGCTCCTCGCCTCCCCCAGGAGACAACCAGGGGACCTCTACTCATCCACCGGATCCGGCAGAAAGCGGGGTAAGTCCCCCTCGTTCCCTCCGACCCCCAGAGTCCCTGCCCACCGGACTCCCTGTCCTTAATCGCGGCCGCGTCAGAGACTCCTCCGTCCTCTCTCCGGGCCTCGGGCAACTGTGGAGACGTCCCATCGCCTGACCGCCCTCCGACCTGCCGTGAATTGGAGACTGAGACCAGGGACGCCTCTCTCCCTCTCCATTCACTCAGGGACAGAGTGGGGGTCATGGGAACCTCACAATCGAAACCAGATCCGAAGACGCCCCTGGGGTGTCTCTTAGCCAATTTTACAGCCCTCGCTATTTTCCTGAAGGGACTTTCGATTTTAACATCCTCCGTGATCTAGATAATTACTGCCGCAGGACGGGCAAATGGTCTGAGGTCCCCTATGTCCAGGTTTTTTGGTATTTGCGCTCCCTCCCCTCCCTTTGCGTCAATCGTTCTACCTCTCAAATCCTCCTTGCCAAACAAACATCTCCTCCATCCAAAACCTCAATCCCCTTGGATTCCTCCCCACTAACCGACCCTCCCGAATCTCTTACCACTCCCCCCTTCAGAACTCCCCTCCAACCTCCACCCTACCGTGAAGAGGTCCCTCCTCCTCCCGAACCCGCTCCGGCCCCTCCCACCGCTCCCCCGCCTCCCTCAACGGTTTCTCCACCCACGCCCCTTGCTTACACGCCCTCACGACTCCCAAGATCCAAATCTCCTCTGCCCTCTGAGGGAGGTAGCGGGAGCGGAAGGATTAGTCCTATCTTCTACTCTGACCCCCGACGAGAGGGAAAGAATTCAAACTGCTGCCCGAAACCTTGCAGATCAGGTTCACCTTACTGACAACTCCATGCCTGTCGGAGGGACTGCCGTACCTGGCACCGATCCAGGCTGGACTTATCAGGATGGCCAAGATGGCCGCCGTAAACGCGACTTCATGATCCAATGCCGCCTGGCTGGCATGCAGGCCGCCGCTCATAAGGTAGTCAATTTTGAAAAACTAAAAGAGATAACCCAAGAACCTAACGAAAATCCAGCTATCTTTCTCAATCGCCTTACAGAGGCCTTAACTCTCTACACCCGGCTGGATCCCGACACCCCAGCAGGGGCAACGGTCTTAGCCACCCATTTTATTACCCAATAAGCCCCGGACATCCGAAAGAAATTAAAACGGGCAGAAGACGGCCCTCAAACCCCTATTCGAGATCTGGTAAAGATGGCCTTTAAAGTCTACAATGGCCGTGAGGATTTGGCAGAATCCAGCCGACAGGCTCGGATGCACCAGAAGGTGGCCCTCCAAACCCAAGCTCTTGTAGCCGCCCTAAGGCCGGCCATCTCCCATGGATCACAGCAGCCACGGGGTCCGCAAAATGCAACCCCGCCGGGGGCCTGCTTCAAATGCGGAAAAGAAGGCCACTGGGCTCGCCAATGTCCCAATCCCCGACCTCCTTCTAAGCCTTGTCCCAGCTGCGGGCTAACGGGCCACTGGAAGAGTGACTGCCCTACGACTGGCCCTCCCTCAGCGTCTCCACGCGGGGGCAGGCCGACCCAACAGCATTACCACTCGAACTGCTGGGACTGGCTGACGACTGACGGCGCCCGGACTCGAAGACCCCCATCACCCTCGCCAAGCCCAGGGTAACGCTACAGGTAGCGGGTAAGTCCATCTCATTTCTGGTGGACACGGGGGCTACCTATTCGGTCCTGCCTACTTATTCCGGGCCAGTTTCTCCTTCCCAGATCTCGGTCATGGGTATTGATGGCAAACCATCCTTCCCACTCCAGACCGCTCCACTCCCGTGTCATATCGAAAGACTCCCTTTTACTCATTCCTTCTTACTCATACCATCCTGCCCAGTTCCCTTGCTAGGCCGAGATGTCCTTTTCCACTTAGGGGCCTCCCTCCAGCTGGTTAGACTTGACCCTAAGGTCCCCTCCTCCCAACTCCTGCTTCCTCTTCTCGGCCTGTCTCTAGAACCCTCCCCCTCCTATCCCCCTCTTCCAATCACACCGAACCCAATCAATCCCCAAGTCCGGAATACTTCTAAGCACATAATAGCAACACACCATTCCCCCGTTCTCATCCGCCTAAAGGACCCCTCCAAATTTCCATCAAGGCCCCAATTTCCCATCTCTGAGACTCACCTTACGGGCCTACAACCTATTATCACCAGACTCCTAAACCAGGGACTCCTTATCCCCACTGACTTTCCCTGCAACACCCCCATCCTGCCTGTCCCCAAGGCCTCTGGGGATTATCGCCTGGTCCAGGACCTCCGACTAATCAATGAGGCCATAATTCCTCTCCACCCAGTAGTCTGGATCCCTAACTTTGCTCTCCTCGCTAAACCCTTATATCTAGCCGCTAAAGAAACCCCTCAAGTACCTCTCACCTCTCCTTCCGCCGTTTGACAGGCCTTTCTCAGCCTCCGTAACGCTCTGATATCTTCTCCGCTTTCTCTGCCCAACCCAAACCAACCTTTTCACCTTTTTGTGGATGAACGGGCCGGAATAGCCACGGGACTCCTTGCCTAGCCTGTAGGGCCTTCCTACCGCCCCGTGGCTTACATCTCCAAACAGCTAGACCCAACCATTCGGGGATGGCAACCATGCCTTCGGGCCCTAGCAGCGGCAGCCGAACTGACCAAACAAACACTCAAACTGACTCTGGCCCACCCGCTAACCATGTTTTCCTCCCACCGGCTGGTCGACCTCCTAGGCCACAAGTCTCTCTCCCTCCTGGTTCCCTCCCGCATCCAGGAGTTCCACCTACTGTTCTTTGAAAACCCTGCTATCTCCCTCGACCTCTCCCCCCGCCTAAACCCGGCCTCCCTCTTGCCTATCTCCGATACCGGGACCTCCCCTTCCCACTCCTGACCCCAAGTCGTAGAGGCCCTCAGCCCGCCGAGAGAGGGTCTCTTTGACACCCCTCTTTCAAACCCGGACCGCACCCTCTTCGTAGCATGCTTGCTCCCTGTTTTCTTAGGTTCCTTCGCAGGCGCATGGAGGAAGTCTCTCGGGTGGCCACAAACCAAATGCTCCTCGGTCCTTACACCTTGCTTCCTACAGAACCCCCCACTGGTCTCCCCTAAGCCTCGTACCTCTGGTCGCCCGACTCCCCTTTCAACGCCCCCATTCTGCATGAAGTAGCCAGAGATCAGAACGCCGCCCCGCCCCATTACACCAAAGATGTCGGGATGTAAGGCCAACTGGCCCGAGGCAGGGGAACACAATCAGATTCACAGGTTGCATCAGACCGAAACTCTCCAGACCACCCAGTTCCAGAAACTGACCTGGGGGCTTTGCACCCGGCCCAGCCTTCTCCCCTTTCGAGGGGCGGGACTAACAGTCCCCCAGGATACACGAAAAGACCACCAAATAAGGAATACCCTGCGCCCTCTCAGATTCGCCACACCCCTTTCCCTTCTTCCCCTATAAAATCTTGCCCAACCCTCGCCCGGGTGCGACTTCTCTGGCCCCTTTCTCTCGGACCAGTGAACGTCGCCCGGGAGCGCTCCCTAATAAACCTCACTTGAAGCTTTCCTCTGTTTTGCGGTGCCATTTGTTAAGATCCGACCTTACATTATTAAATCAAGAAAATGATATATCACCTTATATGGTATCTTCTCTCATCTCATATTCTTAACATATAAAATTTTGTTTGCTTTTATTTGAAACGATGGCATTTGAGTCAAGTCTTTTCTCCTAATTTGTTCTATTGTTTGAGAATGCGCCACTTTCTATGGGTAAATCCATTTGAATATTTATCTTTTAATATGTTTTAACTCAGTAATTTGTATTACAAACCTATACATCTATTTCTTAATTTATAAACTTTAGAAAGTATCTGTTAACATCTCCTGCGAAACATGAAGATATCTTTCTTACTCCATCTTCCCAGCCCCACCTACTCCCTCAAATGCTTGTCAATTACATATATTATTATTGTGAGTTTTTCTAATGATTACATTGGCACATTTAAATGTTGGATAAATTTTGGCATGTTTTTGGCTCCAGATAAAAGAAAGCCTGATGTATTATGGCTTAAAAAATTAAGAATTTATTTTCTGCTCATAACAAAAAGCCTAGAGGTATATGGCCCCAGGGTTGGCCAAGAGGTGTTAACTGGCAACAACTCTGCAATCTCTTGGCCTTCTCCCCTATGGTTGACATTCTCACTCATTTGCACCCAAGAGGGTATCCACAAGATTACCTTTTCCTTTTGTGCCATTGTTTGGGGGTTTATAGCACGACCATACAGAGGCTCAGCCATTCTATACTCAGCCTTTTACTAATTCCTCTGACAAATTCTGCACCCCTACATTCCCCATTTTTGATAATGCTGAGCTTGGCCACTTTGGGATTCATTAGAAATTGTTCCTATCTTTTTTCAGGTTTCCCCTGCACATGTTTTGAGTCGTTTTCTCTATTCTAATATATCCATCAATAGGATTTTACCAGTTTTCTGTATTACAGAAATGCAACATTTTATGTGGCTGGTTGATGACATCTTTTCTTTCTTTTACCACTGTGATTTATTCTTCTTGTGTATATTTACTATTATTTCAGGGAGATCATAAGGAAGGAAGGAAAAATACTGCCCTCATTTCAGTTTTTTAAACTAACAGTCTGTAAGCATCATTTAGAAGTATCTCCTCTAACTTAAACATAATATATGGATACTTTATTTTTCACCTTGTGAATTATTAAATGTTGAATGACAGGGACATATTACTTTATTTCATCATACTGCATGATTAATTCACAGTGTTCTATGGAAATAATGAATTCTAAGCTTGACACTTATGAAGATTTTATGTGCCAGGAACTGTGTTAATATTATTTTTCTAGACACTAAATTTTTTAATTGCTTTATTTTGAAAAATGTCAGACTTATAGAAAAGTTGTAAGGATAGTACAAATAATTTACATATACACTTTACTCAGTCCCCACAGTTATAACATTTTACCTCATTTCTGTCCTCTCTCTTTACACACACACACACACACACACACTTTTTTCTGATTCATTTGAAAGCAACTTTTAGGCTTTACCACTAAATATCTCAGCATATGTTTCCTGAAAACAAGAATATTTTCTCACAAAACCATAAGTATCAAAATCAGGAAATTAACATTCAATATTCCTGTCTAATCTTCAGACCTATTTTATATTTTGCAATTGTCCCACTAATGTCTTTTATAGCCATCCTCCCCCCAACACCCAATATCTGGTCCAAGGTGCAACCTAGAATCACACGTTGTGTTTAGTTGTCCTGTCTCTTTAGTTTTCTTTGCTCTGGAAGAGTTCCTCAGTTTATCTTTGACATTCATAACCTTGATTTCTTATAATCTATTAATACTATAATTTATTTTGATGTACATATTGTCTGATGTTGGACCATGGGAGCCTCTTCAGTCTGGACTCTGTCATTTTGACATGTCCTTATCATTATCTGAGAACTTCCATATTTTCTGGTTAAAAAATATGCTCTAGGCTCATCTTACACTTCCCTAAATGAGCTCTGGAATCACTCATTTCTCCATTTCTCGTTTCTTTTTAAGGAGAATGATTTTAGGAACCAAGATCTGGTCACTAGATGTGCATAGCTACTGGAGTGATTGTTTTTATGGCTGCTCAGCACACAGAACTAGAAAACAGACATATGTACATGCCCATGTATTTGTATTTATTTTCATAACTGTCTCTGATCTGTGTACTCTGATATTACAGACTCAGGAAAGGAATATCCTCAATTTTACACAAATCAATTGGCATTCTGACTTGAAAGATCTGACGGTTTTGCATTGGGTTACCCTACTCAGTATTTCTAGAGAGATCAACTTCCTGTGGCACACGAAAAAGGGGAATTTGAGTACAAAGACCAGGATTTGAAACATGTCCACACGAGTGCTGCCACCTGGTGGAGCTCTGCTGCAAGCTCAGCGGCCGTCTTCACCATCTTGGTTCTCTGAGGACTATACTTAAGTAAATGAATTTGTTACTAAAAGCTGTGTAACTTCATAGGAGTTGGAAGATTAATTAAAAGCAATCCTGAGATTGCAAAAGTGAATAACAATAACATAATCAAGAACATTTGTAAAAGACAGCCTTAAATTATTGACTTTATATTACAAGAGATTTTTAATTGAGGTTGCAATAACTTACAGAACGGGAAAATCTTAACATTCTTCTTTAGCATTTATGCCTCCAAGAAAATAATGTAATTTACTTGCTTATATATTTATAATATACAGTAATTCACTGGAGTGTAAATATTATGAAATTAATAAAAGATAGTTATATGGGGAGATGAGAAATTTGTTGGATAACTTACTTATTAGACCAAATACAAGACTCCATGTGACATTAATTCAACTTGTTATTTCATTACACTTTGTAACCGTCTCCCTTCCAAAGCCTTGTAAAAAGTCATGAAAGAGATTATTGACAACTTTGTACACCTGGATATTGAGAGTCGTTTCTGGAGGCCAAACTTTCCCTGAAGTAAATGGAATTATTTTTCCCTTGCAAAGACTGCAGGAAGTGGTCCAATTTGGCTTAATGAACATCTATTCTTCTTAATAAAAATTTTATATTCTAGGTAAAGGTAAAATACAAATCACTTTCTGAGGCAAATTTGCCTCTTTCCTCCTCTGACAATGAAGATAATATGATGGTTAAGCTCATTTTGACCACTAGATGGAGATATTGTCATCTATAGGAGAGAGTAATGTCTGCGTTACACATTTTCCTGCCCTCAGAATCAGAAATTATACATGTCCTCTGTGACCCACAGCATGCATTTTCCATCACCCACCCTCCCCCCACAAAACACACATACACACAATAGTAAGCTAGTATTGAAAGGCACAGAACAAAACTAAAAGAAAACACACCATCTCATGAGTTGATAATGGATTGGCCACAATGCAGCTACAAAATAAACTCAGAGAAATAACCAGCAATGAGCCGTAATTGTAATTACGGGAGTGGAGTGCAGGTTTCTCTTGTAGCATCAATGCATTTTACATGGGTAGGATGTAGCTGTAATCCGATCAGCTGCAACTGCCGCAGTAACAGAAGGACCCTAAAAATAGAACCTCTGGTAATCTGTCTGGATTACTAAATTCAGTGACAGCTTGGCAACAAATCAGGGAAATGTTTGCGGAAAAGGATTTAAATATATCATGAAGTTTTCTCTGCATTATGAAGAAATCCACAAGGCCCCCAGTTCAGAGCTACTGCTTCAGGGGCCGCTTCCAAACAACCGAGCTCATTTTGTCAAAACATCACCTTTCTGTCCTGCCTTTTGCAATTTAATGATGTTAAACCCATTAATGAAGGCAAAAAAAAAAAAAGGAGAGAGAGAAGCTTTCAAAAGGGGCCGATCTACACCACTTTCTTTTCACACCACTTAAATTTTACACCATGAAGTCTTCATAGGTATAACTTTTTTTTCTTAATGGTGGCAGAGGAGTTAATCAGGAGACAATGTGGATTCTTGTGAAAACATCATTTGAAATAAAGGTAAGGTTTTTTGAAACTATATAAAGATATATGTAACTATTTATAGCTATATAAACAGAAGAGTTAAATATGTTAGCTGTGTGCTGTTACTGGCTGAGGAGAAAGATGCTTTTGCTGACCATGAACTCACATCTAGAATCTAGAATAAAGCAAAGACAAGTCCTCTGGTGTACCTATTTCTCAGCATTCAGGATTAATTGTTTTGTGGGCTCTTATTGCAATTTTCCTCCATGTCAGGAAATTGCACCCGGCCTTTGCTTCTCAGCCCCTATCCCTTTTCAGGTCCAGAAAATCTCCCCAAGGTTTCCTTTGCTCGGGCCTCCGGGATTCAGAATGTTTTTATTTTCTTTCCATAGTTGGGTCTAATAACTCTCTTCCCACCTCTTCAGAATCCTCTCCTCTCTCCCAAGACGCTGCAGCTACCCCACCCCCTCATTCTGGTCACTCCCCTAACAATCCTCTAGTCTTCTCTTTTAATTCTTCCACTGAAAAGCTATTAAAGGAATCAGCAAGTGACTAAATAACAAATAGAGGAAAATTTCAGCGAGTGCAAGCAAGATTTCTCTTCTAAATCCTCTACCCCTGAGATTATTGTATTCAAATTCTATAACCCTTAAAAATCTTAATCTCTCTTTCATTTGCTATACTGTTTCCTAAACCATCCAGGTGACATATGCCAATGTTAGTTTCATGTGGATTATATCCTTTAGAAATTTATAAAATACAGGGAACTCTGGACACTGACTCAAATCAACATTCTATTTATTTTTTAATATGTATACTTATTTTGAAGGCTTAATTTTGTTTTGTTTTGTTTTGAAGGGGAGAAGTGAATTTTTAAAAAAATTAATAGTCAAGTATTCTGTGATTATCATTATTTTTGCCTCAGCCAGCTCAGCAGATTTCAGAATCTTATCACTATTGGAAGTTTTAATACCAGTCAATAAGAGTAGATTCATCATCAATATGAACTTATACAAGTGTGAAATAGGACAATGGAAGACTGTCAAGTGGGACAAATTATAATCAATATGCAGCAAAATTTTTTTAACTCTATGATTTTTAATGCATAAACAAGGTATTTATAGCTTTGATGTCAGTATAAGTAATAAAATTAAAGAAAACTAGAAAATTTGTGGATAGTAACAGCAAAGCATTTGAGCAACGTTTGTTTTTGTTGTAAATAATAACTTCATCTGTATGGCTACTATGTCTTTACTTATCTCTAAATGTATACAATGCAACTGCCCTATTACACAAACCACCTTGATTGAGAAATAACCGGTTTAATAATAACCCTAGAGATTCCCTATGTTGCAACTGCATCCCTTCCATGTCAAAGAAATCATTATTCTGACTTTTATAGTAGATCATTTCTTTGTTTTTCTCTATGATTTTATTATGCATATAAATAATATTTTGCTTTGCCTGTTAGTGTGCCCTTTTTGAATGGAGTAATACTATATATATCATTTTGTCTCTTCATTTATCTAATATTATTCATAATGTGGCATATAGCTATAGCTCTTTAATTTTTATTGCAGTAGACTATTACGTTATATTTTACTCACATATTATATTTTGATGAACATTTGAGTCGTTTCCACACTTGTTATTATGCACTGTGTTCCCATAAGTTTATAAAACCTGTTAAGAGACATTTAGAAATTGAAAAACCGAAATAAATGGAAGAATACATCATGTTCATGATTGAAAGACATATTTTAAAGATGTCAATTCTCCCAGATTGATTTATAAATTTAGTGCAATCTCAGAAGAACTACTAATTCTTCCCCTGACTTTCCTAAACACTGCTGCCAAATTAATCTGCCTAAAATATATTTATCTTGTCATTCCCTGCTTAAAACCTACATTAAAACCTGCAGTGATTCCCTACTCTCTAGAGCTGTGCTGTTTAACACTGACACCACTAGCCTCATGTGGCCACTTAAATTTAAATTTTAATTAATTAAAATTAAATAAAATTAAGATTCCATTTCTCAGTTACACTAGCCACATTTCAAGTGTTCTATAGCCACATACTCCTACAACATCAGACGGCACCAATATAAAGCATGTCTCTCATCACAGAAAGTTCTATCGTATACCACTGTTCTAGAACATAATGTCATTTTCAGCATGACAGTCAAGAAGTCCACAATCTAGAATCCAATGCTTCAGTCCAATCTGTTTACTCAACATCCTCCTGAAAGAGTGTGATCATTACTACCTACACCTACTTTTACCTCACTCCTTGCATGCATGTCTTTCCTTTTTCACTTTGAAATTCAATTGGCCCGCTCTTATTTTAATTCCTTATAGCCTTTCTTGACTTGTCTCTTATGAATGCTAAACTTCCTTTTTAAACAATAATTATCTTCAGCACATTTTTTGGTAACTGTATCTTATGCATACTGCTATGCATTCTTATCGTCTCTTTTAGTTTGCAGATATCTCTAATATAAGAGTGTCTAATGTAAGTTTCTTTTTTCTTTTTTTTTTTTTTTTTGGCAGTACGTGGGCCTCTCACTGTTGTGGCGTCTCCCGTTGCGGAGCACAGGCTCCGGACCCGCAGGCTCAACGGCCATGGCTCACGGGCCCAGCCGCTCTGCAGCACGTGGGATCTTCCCGGACCAGGGCACGAACCCGTGTCCCCTGCATCGGCAGGTGGACTCTCAACCACTGCGCCACCAGGGAAGCCCTGTAAGTTTCTTGATGGAAGGACTATAATTGTCATTTCTATCATTCTCTCTATGTTACCCAGTGCTGGGCATTGCCCACGGATGATAACCAGTTCTAGTAGGTGACAACATTATTACTTCTTAAACAATATTATTTATCCACTGTTGACTTCCCTTCCAATGAAAATATATCTCTCAACAGTAATAAAGCTCTATTTCTTCCCTGCTACAGCCTCCTAATTCCTGTGTAATCTTGACATGTAGGCAAGGCGGCTCCTCTCACTATCAAGTCTCTTGGAAAACCTTTGCCAAACACATCCCCAGCAACTCAAAAGGTACACCTCCATCTCCCCCACGGTAAATTCCTGCATTGCACCCCTGATCATGACAGCACTGGTGGTCGAAACTGTCCACTGACTGTGTCATGCCTAATTACTCATGTATTGTCTCTAGAGTTGAATAATGCACATTATTAATGAGTTAGTATGCCTTTCATATCTAATTTCCCAAGTTAAATTTATATCTGTTGTTATTGGCCACGTCATAGGTTGATACATGCCATATGTGATATTTTCAGAAATTAGATGTTGGTTTTTGTTAGATGTTGGTTTGAAAAGAATTGGTAGACTTACTCCACTTCTCTACAGTTGAAGTCCCCATGTCCCCAGCAATTTTATCAGAGTTGACATTAATGAAGCCTGACTCTCCTTTACCATCCTAGCAGAGAAGCCAAGGACTAACTACTCTGAAAGGCTCAAGATGTACTCTCTTCAGACTCTCTCCATTTTAGTAGAAGACCCATCATGTTGGGCAGCTGATTGTTGTAATGTGGTTTGTGTCAGGATACTTAACTCTTGATGATTCTGTGACATTGGTGAGAAGAAGGAAACATGAGCTGCTATTGTCTCTGTCAGCTGTTGTTCTATCTCTGCACCAAAGAAACATGCACTCCACTAAGTTCTCTTAGAGATACAATCAAGATAGCTAATTCTAGTTGAAGCCCTGTTGCCAAATATTTATGAGACGAGCAAATCATTTCACCTCTTGCATCTTTGATGTTGGCTTGGAGGCTGCATACGATCCTCTGAAATTCCAATTAAAACAGTAAAGGGGGACTTCCCTGGTGGCGCAGTGGTTGAGAGTCCGCCTGCCGATGCAGGGGACACGAGTTCGTGCCCCGGTCTGGGAGGATCCCACATGCCGCGGAGCGGCTGAGCCCGTGAGCCATGGCCGCTGAGCCTGCGCGTCCGGAGCGTGTGCTCCGCAACGGGAGAGGCCACAACAGTGAGAGGCCCGCGTACCGCCGGAAAAAAAAAAAAAAAAAAAAAAACAGTAAAAGGAGCAGTGGAGGAAATTTAAGTGTTTTCTAATGACAAAAATAATTCATGTGTTTTCCTTATTGATAACTGAGAATAGAGATTGGCTGAAACTAAAATAAAGAACTATATATTTTTGTATGATTTTAAAAATTATCTTTTTTATAGAATTGGTGGTAAGTTATCCTGAATCAGTCCAGTAACAGTGTTTGCTATCCTTGTCTATCAAGGAAAAGTCTTCCTTACACACCTAAAATGTATTGTTTTCTTTGACTAGGCACTGTTATCTCTCACATTTAAAAAATTACATTACTCTTGAACACAAATGTCCGGGAAAGAGCAGACATCAGACCCGTATTTCTTGGCATTTGCCTGTTGTCTGGCCTCCTAGTGTGATTAGTAGAATCGTGTTTTTAAAGATGCTGTCTTAATTGTCTTCTCATTTCTACTTTACCTTGAATTGATTCATCAGCATTTGACCATAACTATCAATTGCAACAGTTTTTTCTTTTTTTTTTTTTTTGGTTTGGTCTTTGATATCATGATTTTTACATCTTAAAAATGTATTTTAAATTATTCCCTGGGAGATAAAAGACTATTTTTGTTATTTATCTTTGTTTTGTTTCCAGAGGGGCCATTTATTTGTGATCAGTATGTTAGGTTTTTTCCCTAGATGTTCTACTTTTCACCCTTTATGGTATTCTTATAGGCCCTAGATAACAAGAGCAAAATATGCATGAGGTTTTTATTTCTCCTGTGCTAAATATCAACAAAGGATGGGTATATGTATATATCTGTGTATGGAGAATTGTCAGTGCTCCTTTTCTTTGGCCAATATAAGTAAAATGGGTGTAATACCAAGATTGTAGATGAATAGTGTTTATTGAAATGAAACATTTGTATTAGGCTTGCTATGTAAATGTCTAACAACACTTGGACTATTAGTTCTCTAGTTATAAGAGCCCATGGATTGATTTTATCATGTAAACTAGTTTGTTAGGGTTGCCTTTAATTGGTTTATGTAAATTGTACTTCGGAATATTCCCTTAAAACAATCGATACACTACAAATTGTGACTTATCCTTATTTACATTCTTATTTAATAAAGTAGTTTCTCTAATGACTGCTTCTAGGCAACATTTTATTAGCCTAGTGTGAGGTACTGAACATACTCAGGAGGGAAAAAGATAGCATTGACTTCAATATAGTCATTAATTCAGGACGTTCCCTTTTAGTTAGTTCAAAATAGGGAGGGTTTGCTAAACCTATTATTTATTCTCCCTGCTTCAATGCACCCATTTAAAATCCCCCAAATTATACAAACACAGAAAACCCGAAACCTCTTTCCTTTTAGAAGTACTACCAGAAGATACTACAAAATGTAAGATGTGTAGTGTTTCTGAGTTTGGGATATTGATTCTAACAAAGAGGTGAAAGGGACAGTTAATTTACTACTATTTTCTAAAAGGTCATTACAAATAATTAAGAAAAAAATTAAAGTGTATTTTTCTAAAAAGATTCCTGTCCTTTTGTCCTTGGCAATGATGCATAGTTATTGAATATGATGTAATACAAATTTCATCTCCACTTGTTAATCTGTGGTATTTAACCAGTGACAGCCTTTGAAAAGTGTCAGGGACATAGGTACTATAGGGGTTTAAAATGTTCTTGCCTCTGTGTGTGTGTGCTGTGTATGTGTCTGTGTGAAAGCTTTCATGGGTGTAGATAACTCAATTTCCTTGCTGTCTGAAGCTGAAGGAGATGGAAGGGCAATGAAAAGCTTCCTGTTTACCTTGTCCCTTGTTTAGACAGGGCAGCCATAGCAACATGGCAACCACAACCATATAAACACAGTATCTCCTTATCAATGATTCATTCGAGAAACCTCTGAGTTGAGTTTCAAGTCTCCCTTCCTTCAATGCCTAATTCCAGGGCATAAATTGCAGGCTGTATCAGACCAACAGAGTATTACATTGTTCAAGGGAAGTATGGCCTTCCTTTCAAGCCCTCATTGCGGCAGCCTCTTTGCTCTCTTTTACCAACTCCTGATATTCGATGGCTTCAAATTGTGATCACTAGTTGAGATCATGGTCACTATATAACTTCCCTTATGATATTGTATGTAATAGTATATTTATTTTCCTTCTACTCCCCTAACAAGACCTATCTAGACCTTTGGTGAAAATATAGCTAAATTGAAAATAACTCCTAATTATTATTATTTTTTATTATTATTTTTATTTTTTTTCACTGTTGTGGCCTCTCCCGTTGCGGAGCACAGGCTCCGGACGCGCAGGCTCAGTGGCCATGGCTCACGGGCCCAGCCGCTCCGCGGCATGTGGGATCTTCCCGGACCGGGGCACAAACCCGCGTCCCCTGCATCGGCAGGTGGACTCTCAACTGCTGCGCCACCAGGGAAGCCCACTCCTAATTATTTTAAAGTCATTTTATTTTATCTTTGTTGTTGATGGGGAGCAAGGAATTAAGAATTCATAATATCCTTCAATATATATCTTTATGTCTAGCTAGCTAGCTAGATGTTTAACTTAATTCCATATGAGGAATCATGGGTAATCTGGCAAAGGACTGCTCAACTTAATGTATATGGACCTAGGTAGCACTTTACTGATCTCTGATCACTGAAGAGGACTTTCCCAAGGGACCTTTATTATTAATGAGTGGAGATAATTTGGGAAAGGGGGAAGATTTCCACGTGATTTTTTCATGACTCAGTCTCCTTTACTAATAAGCATGATGCTATCATCCCACCATGAGTGATTTTTAAGCTGCTTCTTTAGCAGTGGTGATGGATTGGTGTTAATTATTTCATGATTTCTTTTCCATATGTCTGCCCAAAGTGAGATTTATAATCTTGGTCTCACAATGCATTAGTCTAAACAAATGGACCAAATAGACCCTACATTGACTGCAGAAACAAAAAAGGGGGATTTTCCTAACATGTGACTTTATGACCTATACCCACTGCTTTTACTCTTTTCTGACAATGCTGTATGAAGAGATAAAGAAGAAGACAACAGTTAAAATAAAGAAAATTATGGGGACATGAAGGATGTCTATTCAAGTATTCAGGAACTATTTATTAAGGGTTTTCAAGCATTTACTTAATATTAGTAGTCATCAGTTCATAAGTTTTTCTTCTCCGGAGACTATAAACTTTTGAAGGCAGGAATTGTATGTCCTATTTATGTTTATTTATATTGGTATTTCCAGCACTGAGCACAGTATATAAAACATGGGTGCTTGATGTATTTCAGTTGAGTGAATATTGGTGGGATTAGGCACTGTGAGAATATAATGATTAACTGTGCCTGTCATATACATAACACTTCAGGTTAACATCTGTGATAAAAAGCAAAGGAAAGAAGTGAGAAACTTTATAAGGAAAGAATTGTTAGCACGTGGTGTAAGGCTGATGAGTCATTAATTCATGTTAGTTTGATTTCCTCCAGGAAAAGACCCCGAGGAAGGGTTTGAGTATAGAAGGGTATTGATTAGGAGGTGATTCCAGGAAACACTAGAAAAACAGAAGGGAAGGCAGCCATTAAAAGGGTACATTATCATGCAAACTCCCACTGTAGGTAACTTGAAGCTTAATGCCCTAAGGGAATTCAGGGAGACAGACTAGAACAAACACCTCAGAGTTACGCCCCTTCATAGCTAAGGGAACTGGAGTATTTATACACCAACTCTTACCACTGGGTGGTTGGGAATGCACTTGTGGGACGCTGATTCCCTGGGACTTCTCACTTGCCATCACAGGTAAGAAACACGGGCTCCGAAGCCAGAGATTATTCTTAGCTGAAGGAATGCAAGATTGGAATTTGCAAATAGGGTTAGCATGCAGTGTCCAACAGAAAGTAGATTCCATTATAAGTATTAGGTAAGAGATAAATAAAAATATTATTTTTTATTTAAATTTATGTGTATTTTTTTTTTTTTTTTTTTTTTTTTTTGTGGTACGCAGGCCTCTCACGGTTGTGGCCTTTCCCATTGCGGAGCACAGGCTCTGGACACACAGGCTCAGCGGCCATGGCTCACGGGCTCAGCCGCTCCGCGGCATGTGGGATCCTCCCAGACCGGGGCACGAACTCGTGTCCCCTGCATCGGCAGGCGGACTCTCAACCACTGCGCCACCAGGGAAGCCCAATTTATGTGTATTTTTAAATGATCACTACATTGTTAAAACCATAACTACTTTTTCAATTGCTTGGAGCTAACTACTTAATACATGGAACTGTGTAGTATTAATTCTGGTCTCGGTGCCAAAGAAGTATTATGAAACATTAACAGTGTCATGAACCAAGAAAGTTTGAGAACCACTAACTACCTCTTCTTTTAATATTTGTGTGTGACCTGATGAGAGCAGTTTTTCCATGGGTAACATCTATGGGTTGTATGAGTCTATTAGAACAGACCTACCTTCGTCAGACTAAAGTTATTTGGGATTTCAGAAGCAGGACACATGTCACATGACTATCCACACACTGCATTTCTGTATAAATGGCAAACATATCAAATGTTGATGTGTTCTATGTCTCTGGTAAAAGAATACAACTTTTATGGATTATGTGGCCAATATTTTCCTTATGTTACCTTTGGACCTTGAACCAGCCCCCTTGACTTCAGAAGAGATTCTCAATCCTTTCTTGGCCTCTTTGCTCAGATTTAATAAGAAACTAGCTCTGGCTTGCAATCTTGCTGATTTTGTCTTTTAAATGGCTTATAAGGAAATATCTATATGCTTATATATGTAATATATCTGTCATGGCAAATGTGTCGGTCACTGTGATATGTGTTTTTAGTCCCATTCATTGCTCCAGTCTATATTTCCAACTGTATCTCTCTATTTGTCACATTTAAAATTTTTTACAATTTATAATTGTAAGTCATTAAAATAACTTCTGGAATAGGCAAGAAATATATAAAAAAGCACAGAGATGAATTATAACTAACGGACTAAAAATGAAGACATGACAAATTGATAAAATAATATCATAATCATAATCATAGGCTTAACATGCCTATTGAATAGTTATCACACACAGACCCTAGTGGTCTATACATATGTGTTGATTTTATCCTAACAGCACCCTGACATGTGTGTTCTATATTATTATCCCATTTGGGGGTTATATCTATCCGGAAGCAAATGCTGCTGGTGCCCGGTTATATTCCTCAGGGCTTTACCATGTAATGCATAGAGTTCTGACTTCTACATGCCACACTCTGCTTGTCTTTGCCCAGCAGGTTTTTGATAGTTGGAGCCAGGTCTGCCCTCTTGCAAAGTGAAAGGAGAATTAACACAACCTATGACTGCCCTCCTTCACTAATATTTCCTGGGATAATGTTCCAAACCAACTATTTGTGCTCAATCCTTATTTCAAGGTTCTGGAGGAACCCAAACTGAGACATATATCTGTACATTCACTTGTACATCCATGCATACATAATTATAAAACTGCCTTAAATTGGGGAACTAGATAAGATGTATATTTCTGGGACTGAGAAAGTATTGTCTCAAACTTGCATGGAATTCTTCAGAAGGAGGGAACAGAGAGCAGAAGGAACTTTATCTTCAGGAAGGGCACTGGCAATATAGACTCAAATTAGGACAAATAGCCAAATCCATTTTAGTCCTAAGTACAGAAAACGGAGGAAGAAAGAGGTGACAGCATCTCATGAATTCATGGCTGTACCATACTGCAGTCACACAGCACAGACAGAGGAATAATAAAAACAATCAGCTGCTTACTGATGGGGTTTTTTCCTATCAGTTGGCAAAATGATGTGGCGAGGCAATTAGTATATTATTTAAGTCCAGTGTGCTGAGATCTGAGATGCTGGCAACTATGTTATTGTGAGGGAACGGGTGGTAGGAGCTAGATTGGGTAGTCTATTCACATATACGTAAAACACACCCACACCCCAACTGATCCATATTGAGAGGTGAGAAGTTGTACTGGTCTAGAGAAAGTGGTAAGAGGATTGTCCTGTTTTTAATATCACTACAACATTTTTTTATTGATGTTATGTCTCTCAGGTTCTGGCATTTTAAGAATTGCGATTGACAGCAAACTTGAATGAGAATGAGGTTGCCCTCAGGTCCCCAACATATCCTGCTTTGTTTAACCTTATAAGATGCTTAATTTGAGGGTCATTTCACAATTTGCTCTAAAGGTTCCTTCTCCTTTCTGATTAGATTTCTATTTTATTGTAATTTAGGATATTATTTTATGGTGGTGGTGGGTGTGTGTGCGTATTTTAAAGTAAAGTACTGATATTATTCAATCTATGATTGCTTGAAACGAGGTATGATTTCATCTGGCAGCCTGTTAGAAGTGAATGGAAGCTGCGTGCTTCTCCACCAGTCATTACAGCGCATGCTGTGAGTGTGAATGTTCATTAGCATATTATGGATCTATAATTTCTGCTTAAAAAAAAAAACCCTACGGAAAGCAATTACCCAGCATGATAAGAGCTCTGTTTTAAACTTCAACATCTTCTCCACTTTCCTACTTTTTAGTCTACCTTCTCCGTATCTCTGCATATTTGTTTTTAACTACATAGAAAGATTGTATAGTTCAACATCTCTGACAGTGGGTCATTTGTACAGAGCTGGTTCACTGTCAGAGGCAAAATGGGTTAGGTGAAGCTGAGGCAGATTACTTAACAGCTCATTAAATGGCTAAAAAAAATGCATGTTGTGGAAAAGTGCAGCTCTTGAAATATGAAGTGACCTCTCACGTTTGCTGTGTGACTTTGAGATACTCAATTAGCCTCTCGGAGCTTTATCTTACTGCCTTTCAATAGGATCAGTAAGGTCTGTCTTGCAGAGTGGCTGTGAACAGAAAAGAAGATAATGTATGGTAAAGAGCTTTAAAAAAGTTCACAGGTGTACAAATAAAAGTTATTACTATCATTACTTGTTCAGCAGGTGGCAATCTACAAATTGTTTTAATGTGTATTGTTGAATTTGGCTTTCAGAAATGTCCTGTGGAACAGAAAGAGATACCCTCTATTGCACAGATGCGAATACTGAGGCTCTGTGAAGTCAGGAAGCACCAGGCATGCTCAATTTTACAACTTAAGAAACTGAAGAGGAATGGTTGGCTGCTGAATTTGGGATTCAAGTTTAAATTCTCATTTAAAGGTAATTATTTATATATGATAAATAACTACACACAGGTATGTGCACACACACACACATACACAGAGTAGGAGAGATTTCTATAATGCCTTTCATTTGCGGCCCCACTGTGCCCTTTGAGATCAGATTTCATCTCACACTCAGACCCACCCGAGTCCCTTGATTTACGCTGTGTGCAATGTTTTTACATGACTTCCCTTAAACAGAGCATTCAGTACAGATTCACTGATCAATGTTCTCTGCGTCTTGTTTCATTTTTTTCTTTGCCCTGGAGATTGCTATTGTGCTGGATGTAGGCATATTCTGGAAACTTCATTTAAAAACGAATAAATGTGTTTAATTGGAAAATAAGAACTGTTATGTTTTCACAGGCACTGGGCAGATACTTCCTTGCTAACCCTTATCCCCAGATCCTTTTTCTTTAATGTCACTCTCTGTAGAATTGCTTGATCAACCAAAGCGTGTCTCCTGATGAAAACAGACTGTTCCTCAAAGAACAAATTAAGGACTTTCAGTCCTGGAGGTAAAACACTGTGAGTTCATCATGCAGTGCTGTAAAATAAATGTGTTATGTGCCTGGCAACTCTGTCACACAATCAACAGGAAGCCTGAAATGCTGAGATGGGCTGATTTGCACATTTTCATGAAGTACTTGCAAATGCAATCAAAATAAGCCAATAGGATTTAGAACTTCTTGCTATGACTCAGCCTCTTAAACTTTGTTAAAAAAATCTCTTAACAAACCATTTATTTCCTACTGAATGAATATGTTGCATTTTTAAAAGCCATTTCAAATTCCAGGTTCTGTTTGGAAGTACCAGTGTACTTTAATAAGGATGAGTTCTGAAAGAGCCGAGTGGTGTAGCGCACAGAGCAGAGGAACTGAAGTCTTTAATCTCTATGATGTCCTTTCTCTTTCTCCCTCTTTTTCTTTGTCATTTTCCCCACCCTTCTGTCTTCTGCCTTTTCTCTCCTTTATTGTCTTTTAGTCTCCAGTTCAAACTTTGTTCATGGTGAATAAATGCTTATGGAAAAAATTTAAAGTAGGATAAGTACTGATTTCTTGGTAAATCATTTTTATTTCTTCAACAAATACTTTGTTCAGCACCAGCTGTGTGCTAAGCATTGTTACACATAAACATAATTTTCAGTAAACCATAGTCCTTTAAAGGAACTATTTAAGCGACTGTCTCCCAGATAAAGCTCTGCTACCGTGGGTAAAAGGCACACCAAAAATCCATCGCCCACACTTTTCACTAAATTCCTTATGCCCACGTAAATGGTGAGGACCCACCCCTGTAAGTTTAAAGAATTTAGAGTGGCTGGATAAAGAGATGGACATCTATATCAAGTTCACTCTTTTAGGAAATAGGAATCAGAGGATTTAAGAATAGATTATTAATGTATCTGAATTGCAGTTAACATATTCACAATTTTACACCTCAATTTAGATGTAATTCATGAAGTGGTCTATCTAGACTTTTTATACAGTGCAGATGTGCTATTGTGTTGTGAATCAGTGTTGCATATGAAAATCTTACGTGCTTTGCTCGTTTGCTGGGAATGCTTGGACGTCATACATTGTGAACCTCAGCCACAGCATTGAAAAGACAGATGCTATTTCTCCTTGTACAGTCAGCTCATGGTCAAGAAATATCGTCTGTGTTCTTCCGGGTGTCTCTATCACTTGGCATCCTGAATGAAATCCCTGGGAGTCCTATGCTATACACTCATCTACCAGAGACCAATCTGAAAAAATAGGCTCTTATTATAGACTAGGTCTTAGAATAAAGTAATTAATTCATAAATGAATTTACATGTTCAATTGTGTTATGGGTTGAATTGTGACTTTATTTGGAAATAGAGCCTTTGTAGATGTAATTAGTGAACATGAGGTCATACCGGTGTAGGGGTGGCCTTTAATCCAATAGGACTGGTATTCTTATTAAAAGGGGAAATTTGGACACAGGGACAGACACTCAAATGGAGAGAAAGCCAAATGAAGACTGGAGTCATGCTGCCACAAGATAGGGAACCGTCGGAAGTTAGAAGAGAAGCCTGGAGCAAATCCTGCCTGGAGCCTTCTGAGGGAGCATGGCCCTGTGAACACAGTGATCTTGGACTTCCATCTCCAGGATTACAATACATTGTTGTTCTTTAAGCCATTTACTTTGTGGTACTTTGTTATGGCAGCCCTAGGAAACTCATACAGTTAGTATTTGAGTTACCTATTTTGTTAAATGATAAAGACAAAATAATATAGTGAAAAGTTTGCAGTACCTTTCACCAACTGTCAAATCAGGAAATGTCTGTTTCTGTATCCTCTCAGAAGCACTGCTAGAAACAGGAGTGAGATAAGGATGTGAACCTGCTAGCTGAGGAGTAAATCAGGTGCTAACATTGGATGTCTTGAGGGAAATTGATAATTTATCCCCAGTAGATGAAAAACAATAAAAAAATATTCACTGTGGGCCTATTAAGTCAGAAACCAAAATCCCTCAGCCAAGTTTATGAATATCCCCAGAATCCTTGAGTGTTCTAATCTCCCTTTATGCTGCAGAGGTAGCTATAAGATAAGTAAAATCTGAAACACCCAGGTCCTTATTGATTATGCATCAGCAGAGGCTGGAAGATTTTATTTGTTCTCCCAAGTGGATTGTGAGAGCCTCTTTCTAACAACGTGCCGGTGCACAGCTAAATGAATCAGCCTTTTTAAAAAGGTGACAATACAAAAAAGAAATGCAGTGCCACATTCAAGGGTCTGAGGACACATCTCTGAAAGTGAAATACAACAAAAACCTGGGCTGCCAACACCCTCCACTGGGCAGGGGAATGATGCAAGCGACTGCAGGGTCTTAAGAGAAGATAATACAGAATGAAACAGAGCAATAAGGTAGAAATTTAATGAACGACATTAATAAAAGTATGGCTAGGTGAGAAAATCTGACATTTCCAGATTTTAGCTACAGTACCAAATTGACCTTGAAACTTGTATGTATAAGATCAATGCAAAAATAATGCCTTTAATCTTAAATGTGTGGTTTGCTTTTTTAAGCACTTAATATATATCATTTAATATTTACACACACCTTTTAAATTTTTACTATTTTATTTTGCAGAGGCAACTTGAAGCCTAGAGAAGTTTTATATCATTCATAGGGCCAAACACCTAACTAGCTGGAGGTTAAATATGACCCCAAAACCAGTGCTCTGTACTATAGCTCTGAAGCAACAGAATGTCCCTTTCAAGACTGACCATTTTTCAGTGAAAAAAAAAGACATTTTAGTATCTGTCGTAATTTCCATAGCTCAAACTGGTAAATCTCTGTAACAGTGATGTACTTAAGAATTTACATTTTTCCACCTAAAATCACCTAAGGGTCGAAAGCCTTGATCTCCACCTGATGTAGAACATCTGTATTAACGTTGTTACTCCTTACCACTGAAGAAACAGGACAATTCTCCAATCTATAGGAGTTAGTGACCAGGAAGAGTGCTTTGAAAACATCGCCCTGTGATGCTGTCTCTACAGGTAAGAGCTGTGGCTTTCCTGTCTCCATGGGAGTAAGGAAAGTAAGGTCTAGAGATTAGATGCTGTGAATCATCTCTTATGTATATCTGATGAAGCTTTATTTTTTGGTTGCCAAAAACTAAATGGTCTTACTGGGGGAAGGACTGCCAAGTTGGACACCTGTCATAGTTTTGCTTTCCTTGGTATTATTAGACATGGTGCTATCACCAATCTGTTTCAACAGTGCCTGCAGCACACCATTTCTGCCAAAATCCCTGGTCTTTAAGAACTGTGCATAGCCTTATTTTTCCTTGTTCTAAGTGGGGGAATCCCCCTTTAAACAACTAGGAAGCTGCGGTTTGCATTTTAAATTGATTCTTTAACTTTTAAAATGTGTCTTCTCAAATGCCCTCAAAAGAAGCAGAAATGAAAGCATAGGTGAAATCCAAACATATGCACAGAGACAGGAAGTTAGAAAGTAAAGGAAGTTGACAAGTTAGAAAGTCAATGGCCGCACTTCGGCCATTCATGGGTCACCTTTAAGATGTTTGCTATATCTGCACACCACAAGGATTGCCGTTGACTGCCTATTTTCTTCAAATCAATTACTTAGTTTCTCTCAACATCCTAGACAACAATATCTTTCAAATTCATAGGTTTTTATATACAAGTTATAGATGTTAAATATATTTCTATTAAAATAAAACAGTATTCAACTTTGTACCACTTAATGTCATTTGCATTACAGTTTTGATGTACTCACCGGGGAGTGTGTGGGCTAAAGCTGCCAATGAAGTAATTGCTAGCTTTCTCCTCCTCCCTAGTCCCTCACCCCACACCACAGCCTCAGTTGGAGAACAAGTTAAAATAAGAGCTCTTCCAGAACTCAGATCTTAGGCTGTGAGTCAGTTCACCCATCCTCTCTCCTGTTAGGCTTATATGGAGATGTTATAGGTCAAGCCTGAGTAATTTTTTCTTCCATTAGGATCACCTTTTCTTCCCAAGCTTCCTCAGTCATTCTTTCAAATAGAATTATGGTGGGTAGACTCTGTTCAACTAAGGCATTGTTGCTTATCTCCAGTCAGAGGACAAACAGAATAGAGTTTTCTACTATTATTACTTCTCCATAAAGGCACATCTGTTTGGATCCTTTCCTTGGTAGTATCTTAAATGGGTTTTACTTTTTACTTTTCTCCTCTTTTGGATCACATTGTTTCCTTAGAATTGTTCTAGTTTTTAACAACTAGTAACTAACAGGAGGTTGCAACTAACTAGCAGTCTATAGGTATATATATATATATATATTTTTTTTTTTTTTTTTTTTTTTTTTTTGCGGTACGCGGGCCTCTCACTGTTGTGGCCTCTCCCGTTGCGGAGCACAGGTTCCAGATGCGCAGGCTCAGCAGCCATGGCTCACGGGCCCAGCCGCTCTGTGGCATGTGGGATCTTCCCGGACCGGGGCACGAACCCGTGTCCCCTGCATCGGCAGGCAGACTCTCAACCACTGCGCCACCAGGGAAGCCCATATAGGTATATTTTATTTAGTTGGTATTATCATGGCTCAGTGCTTAAACAAACAAACACATGGTGAGAATTTTTGTATTTATCCCATAGTTTTAGGGAGAAATTCCAGGAGCTTTAGAATGAAAGGAAACTCTAATAACATTTAGCCAAGTTCCTCACTTGTTTTACAAATGAGGAGCAGATGTTTTACAGAAACTAAACCCAGAGAGACGCAAGAATGTGTCCATTTTATATAAACAGCTCTTTCATGATTGGGTGAAAATCCCGGGTGAACTGACTCACAGCCTAAGATTCCCTCCATTATGAGATGTGGTCTCTCCAGATCTTTGAGATGAGTATACATCTCATTTTCATAATAAATACTTAAATCACACGCATGTGCGGAAAACCTTCTCAAACTTAGTGCTCTCAAGATTGAGAAATCACACGGGATGCATACAGAACCTTGCCCTAATGTAGAATCCAAAAAATATCTTGTCAGCATAATCAGAAGGAAAATATGGGTGGTGGGAAGTTACAGAATATAGAAAGAAGGAGGGAAGCCTTTCAGTCCATATTAAAACATTCAACTTTTTCCTTTTTTCCCTTTCTTCCTTTTTCCTAGTAAATCGGAGTCCCAGCTACAATGCATTAAGCCGTGGCCTAATCAGCGGTGAGAGATGGTCTGAGGTCTGCTTCAGTGAGTGAGAAGCTGGCACTAAAGGCATTTAAGCATTTTCCAGCCATTTCACCCAGTTGATTATAATGATTGTTGATTGTAATGATTTTTGAGCCATTCTATATTATGGGAAATGTCAAAATCTGTATTGTCTGAGAGCTCACACGTTTGAAAAGAAAAACAGTGTAGGGGATGTGCAAGTGGAGAAGCAACAACTAGTTGTGGACAGTAGCTAATCTAATAGCTGCATTTTTTTCTTTGATAGATTGAAGTGGCTCTTTATCACTGCCAACCACTCCCCACTGCTCTGGCCTCCCCTCCTTTTCTTTCCCTACATCATCACTTCATGTTGATTATTTCGACTACAGGGTTTTACTTGTGAAGTGCTTTGCCATTTGTACTAGCAGAAAGGTCACCATTTGCAATACTTTCAAAGTAGAACATCGCCTTATTGGTGTCATGCAAATTATTTTTCACTCACACTGTAAAAGGTAGGAGCTGTCAAAACATATGGTAGGTAGCCACAGGAAAAAAACAAAACAAAACAAAATCTTATATCTGTCTTCCTGTAGGTACATATATATCTGAAACAAAGTTTCTTGAAATAGCACCCTTGCCTTGGAAAATACAAAGACGTTATCTTTTCTATTTCATGTTTCTATTCTTTTCTGTTTTGGTTTGTTCTATTCCACTTAAAATGTTTCTAATATGTTACTGATTTCATGACTCAGTAAGGGCCTTAACTCTTATTTTCTAAAACATTGATGTAGGCGTGCATACCTGACTGCCCTCTAGACCACACCATAAAATTGTTGTTTGACCAATATTACTTAGATTGGACTTGGAGTTCTATGAGTTCTCCTTGTACTTGCATACTTTAAAATATTATAATAGATTTACTTCTGGATTTGGTAAGAATCACTGTTTCTAGAATTGTGCCTTATTTCTTTCATTTTTTTGTTTCTTCATTCTCACATTTTCCCATATGCATTTAATTCTTAAACATATGTTTTTTTAATTTTCAGATGATGTGAAATCATTTTAGTTGTTTTGCATAGCTCAATTCTAAGCACCTAGACATTCTTGATAATAATGATAAGGATTCAGCAAAAGCTATTTTGGTTTTGTTATATATGCCTCTGCTAAGTTAACACACTTTATCTCATCCTTCTAAAAATATTAAAAAATTTTTGATTTGTACACAAACACATAGATTGTATATAAACATGTATATATTTGTGTTTGTTATATATTTCACAATAAAATTCAGCAAATTTCATTTAACAAATAATTTGATAAAATTAACAAAATAATCCAGTTTTTAAAAACACATACAATATTAAAAATGAGATCATCCTAGGAGAGACAATAAACCCAGGAAATGGTTTAATGTGCACAAAGTGTATGATATACATCAGTATATTTGCTTCAGGGAAACAGCAATAGTGGGTCTAAAGCCTTTTTTATAGCCAATGGGAAGTTAGGGACATGATTTACTTGCTTGTTTTTCTTTCTTTCTTTGGGGGGTCATGGTTCTGACTTTTACTTTTCTGTTATAGTAAGCTGTTACTTTCTTATACTTTCTTATATTAGTGCTCCACATCCACTCCCTTGGTGGATCAGTAAATAGACGTATTCGAATAGGACATGTCACTGATGTTTATTTATGTATGTACAACATATGTATCTATCTATATAGGTATACACACACATATCGATATGTGTATGTATGTATCTATCTATGTGTATGTATCTAAACTCTCTCAGACTCATCCAGTCCTTGCCTACCTCACCAACTCATATTGATTTTGTCTACTTCTTCTGTAAAAGATTCTAATGGGTTTTAAAGTATATGTATTCAATCATGGGGAAAAGAACACCATCAAATTCACCCTTCACCAACTTGTAAAGAGCATGGTCTTGAAGGAATGGGAATCTGTAAGCTCATTGCTAGGATATAATCAGGATTCAGGCATTTCTGGGATTCATTCACATGGGTCTGGAAATACCTGAGAGCTTGGTAAATTAAGTTGGCCAAAGCAACCATTTTCATGTGATAAGTCCTCTGGGGGCAATAAAAGGGATTGGGGAGGTGGGAGGAAAAGATCTGCACTGCTTTCATGGTGGGTAAGAAAACCAGCATGGTTCTAGGTCAGAAGTTGGTACTATGCCATTACCTTCCCACGATTTGTGCCTAAGCCCTGAGGAGAGAAGGGGATGCAGGCAGAAATAGAAGGAAAGAACTAATCCCAGAAAGGGAAGACCTTGGAAGCACAAGAAGTATAGTTTTAGTCACAGAGGACAAAACGCATCACAGGAAAGGACAGAGTAGTAACTTCTCTTCTGTATGAAATATCTTGTGACTCCAGGCACTCAGGGTTGTAGGGGATGTGATTCTACTTTGGTTCCTCAATGGTTAAGTTCTGGAGCACTGAGAGAGTCCCACATTCTCACAAACAGGGCTGATGGCTGACCGCAGATGGCTTTAGAGGGAGCTGATATGAAGGAGGGGATTAGCCTGGGGCAGAAAAGCTCAAGTGCATAATTAGTGAGAATGCAAAGAGAAATTCGGGGAATGGGACTTGTAAGGGCTGGAGGTCCATCCTTATGCGGGTAAGTACATCTGCCAAGGAGGCGTGTAATTTTTTAGTCAATGTGAACCCATTAGAACCTACAAGCTGTAGAGAGCTGGGCAAACTTTGGACATACGTAAAAGATTTGCCAAAATATATGGCGGTGAGAGGAGACAGGTAGGATTATGAGTGTGTCCTCTGGCCAGTAGTACACAGTCCTGTGATCACTCAGTATATGAGGGTTTAGAGAATGCAAACTCTTCCCCAGTAGAAGTCGTACTTGGAATGTAAAAAAGCAGAGCCACCTTGTTGAGCCCTGTCTGCCAGATGCTTCCTCACCTTCTGTGGGAATCACTGACTTTAGTCTCTAACTGAAGAGCCACAGAACTCTCCAGGTTCTGGGAAACTCAGACTTCAAACTGAAACTGCTGATTCCTTCAACTGAAAGAAAACTGAGACGCCTAGGGGCAAATGAGTCAAAGCTACCCATAGAGGGAGTGGCAGAAATGAGGCCATCCAATATTTACCCATTAAGTAGCTTCTGGTACCAATTCCAAGTGTGAGGGGAGAAGGGGATTCCCCACACCACAAACAAGCACCAGCTGGAGGCCAGCATGAATTCCCCAAGAGTTCAACCAAATTCTGACACTATCTACCCAGGGACAGCATAGGGTTCCACAGGTCAAGGGATCAGTCCCACAAGACTGTCCCTCCTCCTTGCCACACACACTTCAGACACCAGTCACAAGCCCCGGTTGTTAACTGTACTTCTGATCTACTGCTTATACATCCGAGGTTCCCATGACCTCCTCCCTGGGTTCAATTAATTTGCTAAAGTGGCTCACAGAACTCAGAGAAATATTTTACTTATAGATTACAGGTTTATTATAAGAGGATATAATTCAGTAATGTCCAGATGGAAGAAATGCATAAGGAGACGTATGAGGAAAGGGTGCAGCAGTTCCAAGCTGTCTCCAGGTGCGACACTCTCCCCAAATCTCAACGTGTTCAACAACCTGGAAGCTCTCTTAACCCAGTCGTTCCAGGTTTTTTATAGGAGCTTCATTACATAAACATGATTGAGTAAATAATTGGCTACTGGAGATCCATTCAACCTGTAGGCCCTGTTCCCTCCTCTGGAGATCCGGGGTGGTACTGAAAGTTCCAACCTTCTAATCTCAGGGCTGGCTCGCCCCTAATCTTTAGGTGGGGTCCAAAAGTCACCTCATTAGCATAATAAAAGAGACTCCCCCCACCTCCCCCATCACTTAGGAAATTCCAAGGAGTTCTGTGCCAGGAATGGGGACGAAAAGCAAATCTATATATTTCTTATCAGAAATCACAATATCACACGTACACTGAGAGTTGCCATGTGGAATGAATGAGAAAATAGTATACATTATTCCTGTTCTGCTTTCTGATGTTCATGTAGTCTGTGATCAAATTCCTATTGATCCTACATTTCACATGTAACCATCAAAAGAATATGAAGAATATTAGATGTGACCAGAGAGAGCAAAGCCTAGGACGAAAGACTTTGTTAGAGAGTGACAGTATGTCCTCTCCTCTCTGGGATCAGGGCCAGATGGTGGCCGCAGGGAAAAGAGCAGAGCAGAAGCACATGAGAGGGGTGGAAAGGGAGAAGCAACTGCTGAGCACTGGTGCTGTGGTCAGTACTCCTGGGCTCACCTATTTCTCTACCTGGAAGCCTTTTACTTATCTAGGGCGTCAAGCCTATTTTGCTCTCCTCTCTTTTTTCTCTTTCCACTCTCTTTATCTACCTCAACACTTTTTTCCTATTTCCTCTCACTCCCCAACCTTTTTTGATCTCTCTCTTCCTTTATATCCTGTGATTTTCCTTTTCCATCTCCCTCCTTCTGGACTCTGTTTTTCTTGTCTTCCTTTCTCTCACTGCCAAATGGCTTTTCCCAAAGCTTACGCTAATTTATACTTATGCCAGCATTTATAAGCATATACCTGTTTCCTTATACTCTCATAAAAACTAGGCATTATCAAAAAATGTTTACTCTTTTTCCAGTATGCGGGGATAAATAATCTTTCATGTATTAAAATGTATTCAGTGTATTCAAATTTTTGAGAAGGGACATCATATACCAAAGAGGGATGACAGCTGTACGTCTGTACTCGGTGCTTTTCATTATTATCACTTCATAACAATACCAGAAAGACTCTCTCTTCTATATAAATGAGAAACGAGGCTCTAAGAGATTAAACAACTTTCCTACAAAACACACCACTGGTAAAGTGCAAGTCTGTGATCAAATGGCATGGATTTATTTTATGAAAACTAGGTGCAGCATGTTTTGTTAGGGACAGATCATGCAAATAAGCCCCAGGGTAGCATTTAAGGAACATGGAGGGGTACATCTTTATATAATTATCCAACATGGTGATTTATTCCACATACATTAAAATGCCACTTCCTATGAACAAGGCACTGCTGGTACATAGAAAACAAATGACTTTTTTCTGTCAAAAAACCTACAATATATTAGAGAAGATAAGTGATAAATATAATTATAACCCAAGTTAGTATGTCATAAAACAAAGTGAGGGGAGTGGAAGGATAACAGCTGCTCAAGAAAAAGGATTTCTCGGTTTGAGGTCTTGAGGGTGGATTAGATCCAAAACATGCAGGAGGTGGGATATGGCCACACCTAGATGTATAAAGGAGGAATGCAAATAAGTTTTGTTAATATCGAGGAACTGTGCAGCTAGGGTGTTACAGGGTTATAAATTTGCATTTTGCAAGTGTTTCAGACACTGGGGATGATTGGAAGTGTAAAGACGAAGATGTGCATGGTGGGCCTACTCCTTGCATGTTGGGAGAAAGTCCTGGAGGTTGGTAGACAGAGAGATGCGGTTAAAGAAGAAGGAAGAAGAAATAGGGAAGTTACTATTTCTCTGCTTCTTTTTTTTTTTTTTTTTTGCAGTAGGCGGGCCTCTCACTGCTGTGGCCTCCCCTGTTGCGAAGCACAGGCTCCGGACGCGCCGGCTCAGCGGCCATGGTCCACGGGCCCAGCCGCTCCGTTGCACGTGGGATCCTCCCGGAACGGGGCACGAACCCGCATCGCCCGCATCGGCAGGTGGACTCCCAACCACTGCACCACCAGGGAAGCCCTATTTCTCTACTTCTTGATGCTAATAGCTTTGAGGGCAGTAAACACTAAATTGTTTTTATGGCATGTGTACAATATCTGAATTAATTCATGTGTATGTTAGCTAGTAAATTGTTGTGTACTCTCCAGCAAGTCGACGTGCATGGATTGATTTGAAAAAGGGAATGTAGAAGAGAAGAAATGAGTATGAGGGCACTGAGATGGAAGATCACTTGACAGCACTTTCCAGAAGATATGCCTCCAAGGAAGCAGGTGAATGAGACAGTGAAATTTATGCCATTGCTATTGTTGTTATTAGTGTGCCCCACTTATATAATTGTGAACGTTGGGTTCCATGAGTAAAAGTTAATTAAGAGATTAGATCTTGCATATTGAGAATGTGCAGATAAAAAAGAGTAAATCCACCTAGGCTGGGTCAACAAAAATGGCTAATATTACAAGCACTGCTAGCAGCTAGCATGTATTAGACACAAGCTATGTGGCAGGCACTGTTCTAAGTGCTTTGTATGCATTAACTCATTTAATCCTCATAGCAGCTGTAGGAGGTTTTCAGGTAAGGAAACCAAAGGAAGGCCACATAAGACAGGCTGTCTGGCTCCAGGGCCCATACTTTTAGTCACAATGAAAATTGAAATGATTAATTCTTTTCTTTTACCTTTCTAGGTTCTTCTGGCTGATCTAAGAATTAAATTGACATGAGAAAGATTCACAGGAGATCAGATTTAATTTCATATGTACCGGAATCTCATATACATGAGAGGGTCAGAGACCCACACACATGAGAGGTTCAAAGACAAAGGTAAAATGAGGTCTATATGCCATTGTGAGCTAAGGAATGGAATAGGGGCCTGGGGCTTCCAAGGACAGGAGGGTCATTCACAGGATGATAAGAAGAGCAGATGTTTGGTAATTAGCTGTTCACCCTGCCATATAGATGGGGGTCACTTAGATAAAAAAATTATCTCTGGAAATAACTCTTTTTCTGAGAAAAATCCCCAGTTTAAATTTTTTCTAAGTAGTTAAAGGAGGGGCAGCAGTTTTTCTTGAGTTCACTGGGTCTCCATTGCCTTTAGCTCAAAATAATCCACATGCCAAAGTGGTGCATCTTGGGGAGGCCTGTTCTGATTGCCCACAGTATCATAATGGCAGAAGTAAAGACATTTCCTGAAGTGAGTGAGGGAAAATCAATGGGCAGTTATTAATACTGAGGTACATTTGATTCATACTCTGGTTAAAGTCGTAATAAAATAAAATATAAAATTGTAAGAAAAGACATCAGGTCAAAGTCAGAAAAGCATAATTCAAGAAAAAACGATTTCATACAAACATAGCCACAATCCAATAAGTACACCAGGCAGAGAAGAATGTAAGGGATGAAGCCCAAAATATTGTTTCTGTAATTATCTATGCCAGGGATAGCAAAACGTTTTTTAATTTCCCAGGACAACTCTGACTGATTGTGGGGCTGGAGAGGAGCTCTGTTGAGAAGGATTCTGAGACTCAACAGGAATGCAAGCAGTAATTAATTAGTCATGTCTTCATGGTTGGGGAAGGCAGAGAATCAGCATATATACCAAGTAACTGCCATTCCTGATCTGGGGAAATACGAAGGAAGAAGTTCCAGGCTAGACCGAAAACTTCTTTTAAAAAGTAATTAGGGGCTTTCCTGGTGGCGCAGTGGTTGAGAGTCCGCCTGCCGATGCAGGGGACGCGGGCTCGTACCCCGGTCCGGGAAGATCCCGCAATGCCACAGAGCGGCTGGGGCCGTGAGCCATGGCCGCTGAGCCTGTGCGTCCGGAGCCGCAAAGGGAGAGGCCACAACAGTGAGAGGCCCGCGAACTGCAAAAAGAAAAAAAAAAAAGTAATTAGTTAGCATCCATGTGCATAATACTGCACACAAAAAATGACTAATTTTCACAGATGTAGACAACAAATATACGATTACCAAGGGGGAAAGGGGAGGGGGGTGGGATGAAATGGGAGATTGCGACTGACATATATACACTACTCTGTATAAAATAGATAACTAATGAAAACCTACTGTATAGCACAGGGAACTCTACTCGGTGCTCTGTGGTGACCTAAATGGGAAGGAAATCCAAAAGAGGGGATATATGTATATGTATGGCTGATTCACTTTGCTGTACAGCAGAAACTGACACAGCAATGTAAAGCAACTACACTCCAATTAAAAAAAAAGACTAAGATTTTTTGGAGTATAATTACTTGTAGAAAGTATTATGTACAATATAGGACCAGAAAAGAATACCTTAGTCAATGTTCAAAATGGAAGGGATATTAAAATGTAACAATCCCATTGTCTCTGTGAATTTAGAAATTGATCTGTCATCTGAATTCAACCATATTGAATTCCTATTTTCATGAGTATTTAGAATGGGCGCTAAACTCTTCTGCTGGGTGATAAAGGAACCCAGGAGCTGGTAAGATTCCAGCTCACAGTGTATGTCACTGGCCCAAGAGATGGAGATAGTCCTTGATATGGTCCCTTTGTTCCAATCTATACTCATACCTTCTTCATGCTATCAGGGAACACTTTATTTAGGAGGTTGAGAGAACACTGAGGCAAAACAAAAGGCACTATTTCTTTATTTGGCCCTCAGAGAGGACTCAGCCCTAGTAAGTCCCTTTACTGGCCATACATAACCCTCCTCTTTTTAGCATCAGCTGACAATACTTATGTAGAGAGCAGTGAAGTATCGTGTTACTCAACAGTGAAGATAATAGGGCCTGATTATATTTTGTTTGTCCTTCTATGCTGACTGTGAAAAGTGTAACGCTTGAAGAGGTAAAATTATCAGAAGAGCAACGTGCCTCTCTCTTCTCTTAGAACATGTGTGGGAGGATCCTGTGGACTCTCATGTTTCATCAGTATCCTCTTCAGAATTGTTCTATAGCATGAGTCATCATGGGTATGAGTTTTTGGTGGATCAGTTTATGAATTCTTTTGCTGCTGAGAAACCAGCTTACATAGGTTTGCCTTGTACTAAATACTCAACATGTATTTGCTGAATTGAATTGAATATATCCTTTATACTTTCATACACATTACCAATACCAATACCAAGCTCCTGTGGCCTATAGAACATGAATGGTGTTACACAGAAAGTGTCATGACACAACTATGATGGAAGATCAGTTTTTATTTTAGATTTCAAACAGGAAGAGTTTTGTTGCCTCCAAAGATCATCATGACCCTCTCACATACCAAAGTAAAACAGAAACAACACAAGTCACTACAGAGAATACAGGTTTTGCATGACTACATAGACATTCCCAACATTAACAAAAACAGGCTCAAAATTAAAGATTGTCCTTTCAGGAAGTTTTCAAGTGAAAACTAAAACTGAGTAAGAGTCCAGCAGCAGGAACCATACATACAGGCACAAAGAGATGGTGTGGGACCAGAACAGAGGGCCTCAGAACAGCTGCCAGGGAAGATTGAGAAAGAGGTCATCTATGTAAGACCAGAAACCATAAAACTCCTGGAGGAAAACATAGGCAGAACACTCTTTGACAAATCCTGGCAGTATTTTTTGGATCTGTCTCCTAAAGCAAAGGAAATAAAAGCAAAAATAAACAAATGGGACTTAATTAAACTTAAAAACTTTTGCACAACAAAGGAAACCATCAACAAAATGAAGAGATCACCCACAGAATGGGAGTATAATTTGCAAATTATATGACCTATAAGGGGTCGATATCCAAAATATATCAACAGCTCATACAAATCAACATAAAACAAACAACCCACCCAATTAAAAAAATGGGCACAAGAACTAAATAGACGTTTTTCCAAACAGGAAATGCAGATGGCCAACAGGCACATGAAAAGATGCTCAGCATCACTAATCATCAGGGAAATGCAAATCAAAACTACAAGGAGATGTCACCTCACACCTGTCAGAATGGCTATCTTCAAAAAGAACACAAACAATAAATGTTGGTAAGGATGTGAAGAAAAGAGAATCCTTGTACACTGTTGGTGGGAATGTAAATTGGTGCAGTCACTGTGGAAAACAGTATGGAGGTTTCTCAAAAAAACTAAAAATAGAACTACCATATGACCATTCCACTCCTGGATATATATCCAAAAGAAACAAAAACACTAATTTGAAAAGGTATATGCATCCCAATGTTCATAGCAGCATTAGTTACAATTGCCAAGATATGGAAGCAATCTGTCCATAAACAGATGAATGGATAAAGCAGTTGTGGTATATATGTGTATATATGTGTGTGTGTATATATATATATATACACACATATATGTACACATATATGTGTGTGTATATGTATGTGTGTGTATATATATATATAATGGAATACTACTCAGCCATTAAAAAGAATGAAATTTTGCCATTTACAACAATGTGGATGGACTTGGAGGGTATTATGCTAAGTGAAATAAGTCAGAGGAAGATAAATACTGTATGATATCACTTATATGTAGAATCTAAAAAATACAACAAACTAGTGAATATAAAAAAAAGAAGCAGACTTACAGATATAGAGAAAAAAATAATGATTACTTGTGGGGAGAGGGAAGGGGGAAGGGGCAATGTAGGGATAGGGGATTAAGAGGTACAAACTATTCTGTATAAAATAAGATACAAGGATATACAATACAAGGAATATAGCCAATATTTTGTAATAACTATAGAGTATAAACTTTAAAAATTGTGAATCACTGTATTATATAACTGTAACATATAATATTGTACATCAACTATACTTCAATAAAAAAAGACAAAGGCCATCTAGCCACACTGCTTAAGGATTACCATCAATTCCTCTGGAGGAGAGGTACAGGGATTACACACAACACAAGACAATATCTCTTAAAGTATTGTCTTCAGATATGTACAGTAAAGTATATAAAATTAAAAAAACAGAAACCAGATGGAGACCCAGCTCACGGGTCTACATAGCTCATGCAAATTTAAATTAAGCTGGTCTTGAATAGTTTTGAATGTTGCGAACAGAGATTTTTTTATCTGGTTTGGCTCTGAGGCTTTGCATTTTTTAAAGAATTATGAACAAAGTTAAGGCTAAGTGATATGTCATATAAAAACACAAATCACAAAGCACGTAAAAAAATACACACACACAAATTTCTAGTAGGTTACAGTGAATATAACACAATGAAATGCCTACCATTAATTTTGCAGTAAGGTCAAGACAATGTTGTTATCAGCAATAAAGGAAGGCAAACAGAGATTCTTGACACAGTCAGAATTAAGCACTAATAATGTCTCCTTTTTATGTCTTAATTGGGTGTGATTTGCCTCTGATAGCACCTTTCATTATCAGTACAGCGGGACATCTATGTGTTCCCTTTGAGGTGCCCATTGTTCTAATTATTCCTGCATGCTGGCCACCCTCAATGCATGTTAAATAATACCAGTAATGCATATTGAAAAAAGCAATACGCTTAGATTATACATACTATGTCAGCCTGGGATTGCTTTTTACTCTCCAGATTGTAGAAAGCTGTGTGGCTATTTTACATTGATAGGCATTTATATTGATTGGAGGGGAAAAAGAAAGTGCTCATTACAGGGCTGCTAGCAGTGTAATTATAGAGTGGCACCCGTGCTGGGTGTATTAGGAATCACGTTCCTCTTTAAAACTATGTAGCATGCAGTATCAGTAGCTCAGTGGAATACTCTCTTTGTATAGGTAGTTGCTTACAATTAAACCAAGGTAGCAGGATCTTTTCCCTTCTTCCTATCAGAAGTCAGATGTTGGAATATTGGGCATTGGATTTACTTGCGATCCTTAAAATTATTTAATTGTGGAAATCCATATGTAAGAATTTGCTTCTTTTTAGGCTTTGACTAATGATTAAAGGCCTGATTTTGAATCCAGGCTCTGCCACTTACTAGCTCTGTGAACTCAGGAAAGTTTCTTCGTCTTTCCAAGCCTCAGTATTTTTAGCTGAAAAGTGGGGTTAATAATAACAACCCCTTGAAGATTTATTAAAGGAATGAATTCTAGATTCAGAGTAATAACCATGTGAAAAATAGTAGCTGAAATGATGTTGTCGTGATGATTATGATTCATGAATCAGTCATCCAGAATCTAAAGTATTTTTCCTTTTAATATGTTACCTTCTCACTGCTGACTTAACTTTCTACTAATATATTTTCTGCCATATTAATAGAAATCAGCAAGTAAGTTAATGTTTCCTTTTCTTAAAGACATTTAACAATCCTCTTGTCTGAGTTCAACCTCTTGCGTGTTCTTGAAACCCTGCCCGTTCAGCTGAATTTCCTTTCTCTGTGATGGGTTTCCTAGTCATTTTTCAGTCATTTCCTAGTCATTTGTCCAGTTGCTGGAATTTCATGCTGCTAAAAGCAAATTCATGTACAGATCCAGTACAACATGAGAATCTTGGCCAGTCAACATCTGACCTGACCTGTTCAGAGCCTTCCTCTATGGAAATGCAGAAAGTAAAGGAGCCACTTCCGAACCACTATTGCTTCTCGGGAGCATAGGACTCAGATAAAGTTCAACATTGTTGGTATGTTTATGTGAATTTATGCATGTATATATGTATATTTATGCATGTAATTGGATATATACAAGTACTTGCAATAAGATAATAAGTACTCTGGGAGTTAAGTGGAGAAATTAAGCAAAAAGGGGAAAATTATATTTGTTGCCTAAAGCATTTTTAATAGGATCACATTATTCACTGGCATATAGTATATAGATGTAATAGATGTATGAATATCTGTAAAAACTTTGAATAATATTAATATAAATAACATTAAATTAAGTTAAATAATGCATATTTTTCTGAGCATAAAGGTAATACACAGAAATTAGGTAGTTCTCAAAGCATCTATAGGTTTAGCTCTCTTTCTAGAGCAATTTTACAAGGATAGACATGCCTATTTTTCAGTTATGACCCTAGACTTACAATTAAAATACTCAGTTTCGTGAATAAAATAGTGTTCTATTTAAAGGAAAAAAATTTTTTTTTAGTTTGACACTATAAAAATTCTATAAGCATACAATTGTTTTAATAGAGTAAAATATGCAAGTAACACTTGGTCAAGTATTCATATGTTCAGTAGCCTTTGTCATCCTGAACATGTGTGCCTTCATTACTTCCAAAGAACTGTTTTGAGGTCTTGATAATTATAAGAAAGGCATTCTTATATGATATTATAGAGGTTTGGTAATAAAGATCTAAGTTGGGAACAATCTCTTCTCCAGACCCCTATCATTAACATATGCCACTGCATTTTTTAAACTATAAATGAGGTTGAAAATATAATGATCCAAGCCTTAAAACCCTGAACCTTACCAGGTCAATAGGTGAGAAATTTCCAAGTAAATGAAGTACTGCCTCCCCCAGTGGATTGATTTGTTTTGTGTCTTATTAATTTATGCATCATTCCCATACCAATTTCCTGCCTTATTCAAGAGTCCTACCTACAGTCAGGGCTTCTTTGGGAACTGACTCAATTCCTTTCTTAGATCAAAAGACGAACAAAAAGCAACAGCATAAGGAAAAGTCTTCTGAATGTATCTTCCAAAAGGTATTGGCACAAAAGGCAGATTTTAAAAAGGATAATCCTTTTTAAATGTAAAATCCTTCTTGATGTAGCTGAGGTTTGGGAGGCAGAATTTATTCTCAATAAAAATTAAAGTTAAATATTTTATAAGAAATATAAAGAATCCAAGATAGTAACAAAAATAATTAATGATATTTAGAGCATTCTATTCACCAAGATAACTGTTTTCTCTTTTAAGTAGAAGTTCTTGCCCCAAATTTAGCCTATCAGTTCTCAATTTCTTCAACACAAAGGTCCCTAATACTGTGGCATCTTATTTTTTTCCCTTTTCTTCATAATATCAGAATAAGACCGTTTTTCTACAATAGTGCATATATTTGAGATCCTGTTTTTACTTGAGTCCTTGCAAAAATGGAACAAAGAGAACAAACCAATAAAATGATAACTTGGAGAGCAGTTCCTAGCCTCAAAATGGAATTAACCCAGGAAGAAAATTGCAATTCTTTGACTTCTTCGAAATCAAAGCTAGTTTCTTCCCTGCCTTCTCTTCTTGCCTCTTTCCCTCTTATTTACAGTACAGTGGGACTTTTGAGTGAAGGAATGGCAAACAGTTAATAAAACCTTTGATGGGTATTAATTACTTTCCACTTAATTACCTGCCATGTGGATCTTGTTGAGCTATTGATTACTGGCAAACATACATCCCACTGGGGATAAGTGAGATTTAACTTCATCCAAAGAGTCAATTAGCCCAAGTAACACAGGGAGAGCTGGTGCTTCGCCTCAATAGCTGGGGTTTCTTGCCAAGAAGGGCAGATAAGCCATTTATTTGTTCATTAAAACACAGTACTACTATCGACAGGAGGCATTTACCAGGTGTTATTGCAATTGGTAAAATGTCATTCTGTGTCGTCAAAGATTAGTTGCACGGTGTAGAAGCCATATGGGCAGAGGGTATCTCTCACTTGAGAACCCTGGAGGAACTGGTGAGGTTCTCTATTTTGTAAAAATGATAACCAAACAACTTTATCAAACACACCTAAGCACAGCTATAGTTTGTAAAGATAATGCTGCCTTCTGCTGGGTGACTTTTGGGTTGCCAGATTCTTTTCTTTGATACGTTAGGTCAAAAGACTTTTTCTGAAACTTCACGTCATGAATCGCTGAACTCCATGTTCATTTTGCCAGAGTCAACAGGAAAAACCTTGAAAGTCAGGCCTTTGGTGGATGTAGGGAGATCGGGGAAGGATATATGTGAGAGAAAGAAATATTGTTCCATTGATCAAGGTTAGTATTAATTTGTGCCTTGAAGCTCATAAGAAAATTCATGAATCTGATCATCTTCAAACTTTGTTCATTACGCTTCAAATTAGAATTTAAAAAGCCCTTTATTATATAAGTATTCCACAATATTCTTATGAGACAAATTAAAGTAATCCTGTAAGATATACCCAACTCTAGGAGTTAGAGGGAAAGGGGTAGAAGATTATGTTGAATGGTAGATTAAGGGTAGAACTTTCAATAAATTATGTAAAGCAGACTCTTTATTGTGAAAAATCATAATAATACTAAAAAACTAAAATAGTTTATTTAAAAATTACCTGTGAACTGGAAATTAAAATAATTTGCTTTTGTTGTGGAATTCACTGTGTGCTGAATCTAACAGGGCTAATTCTCTAAAGTTCAGTATTGCATACATGTAAACAAGAGTTACTAACATTTGTATTGCTAAAAAATTTACATTATCATTGTATAACCATGACCATATTTCATTTTATGGACACTTCATAAAATCCATGAGAGATACAATTATCATTATATACCCATTTTCAGGAAGTCAGATCTAAGAATCAGAAAAGAATTAAGTAACTTAGCTAGGGACACCTAAGTTCCCAAACAAGATCTCAGGTCTCTTGAACTTCAAATCTTCCTTCCACTGCCTCTTGGTAATCCTTTAGCATGATCTTGCAGTGTGGACCCCGAAAACAGCAAAATGGCAACTCACAGTGAATGTGAATTTCAACTTCTGGGTTCAGTTTAATGTAAGTGTGATATTTTTGCATTCTGCCTTTGCCAGAACTGCCCCCTTCCATCACTCCCCCGACACACACACACATACACAAAGCCTCTATGGCTTTGCAGATTTTCCCTCAAGCATATTCATTTCTTTTTCCTTACGCCTTTTGTGATAATGCTATATATTTTCTGGAGTGAACACATTCATTTCTATCACACAGTCTGATGATTAAAACATTTTAACTAAGATTTAACTTCACTATTCTCACATTCATTTTAAGGTATCTCCTTCCTTCTCACTAAAGCAGGGGATTCTGGCAGAAAAGAAGATACTCATCGTTGTCAACATCAGGTTTCAGGTATTTGGGTGTTATTAAACAGCACTCCTGAGGAAAGGCACTGTGTGTCCGTGTCACCTCCACCCATTCGGTCTGAAGATCTTGCCAACGACAATGACAATATTCACACTGATACCCAGTTGGACTCCCTGCTTCCAAGGGGCATTTTCCTTAAAGGCACTACATTTTGGATTAAATGTTTCCTGTCTCAGGACGTTTTATAACAGTGAGTCAAAACATACTGTAGCTTTCAAAAGGGTACATGCTGGCTGTGGGCACAGGTTCAAGATTTTCACTTGTTTTGTTTTTTAAAACAAAAATATGCTGGGCTTCTGGTTTGAGAAACCCAGCTCTAAGACGCAGGGAAATGGAAACAGCTGAAGGTAATTCCCAAACCTTCCCTTTCCTCTGTAAGACATTGACAAGTAGATTACCTCACAGAAATTCATTTTTCCTTTCTTCTGGGTTCCAAAAGCTCTATTTCTCTACAGAAAGATAATACATCCTCAAAAAATTCTTTAGCAGCTGAACATAACATTTCTTGCGCAGATTAGAAAATTGAAGGGCCGAACATAAGCAGTCCATGGGCCAGATTTGGTCCACAGGTCATAGTTGGATGACCTCTGCTCTATATCTTCATTTTGGTGGTACTTATATATATTTATATATATATAAATATATATATATTATATATATATTTTTTTGTCAAAATGCCTACAATTGTATGCTTAAATCTATAAATTTCACTGAATGTAAATTACATTTTAATAAGATAAATGGGAAAAAATCATACAGAGTATGATTTAAATCAGTTAAATTGAAAAAGAAAAAAAACTGTTTCTTTTTTTAAAGATAAATATGATTGACAAACTTCTCACCTCACGTCCATTAGGCTGACTACTACTACAAAACAAACAAACAAACAAACCAACCACAAAAAACACCAAAATAACAAGTGTTGGTGAGGCTGTGGATAAATTGGAACAGTTGTGCACTGTTGGTGGGAATGTAAAATGAGATAATCACTATGGAAAAGAGTATAAAATTTCTTCAAAAAAATTAAAAATAGATCTGTCATATGATCCAGCAATTCTCCTTCTGGGTACTTACCCAGAAGAATTGAAATCAGGATCCTGAAGAGATATTCACATACCCATGTTTGTAGCAGCACTATTCACAATAAGCCAAGAGGCGGTAGCAACCCAAATATCCACTGACAGATGAATGGCTTAACAAAACCTAATACATCTATACAACAGAATATTATTCAGCCTTAGAAGGGAAGGGAATCCTGTCATATGCTACTACATGGAGAAACCCTGAGGACATTATGCTAAGTAAAATAAGCCAGCCACAAAAAAACAAATACTGTATGATTCTGCTTATAGGAGGTATCTAAAGAAATCAAATGCATAGAAACAGAAATTAGAATGGTGGTTACCAGAGGCTGGAGGGAAGGGGAAAAGGAGTGTTGTTGTTTAAAGGGTATAGAGTTTCAGTTTTTCAAGATGAAAAAGTTCTGGAGATCTGCCTCACAACAATGTGAATACACTTAAGACTACTGGACTGTATAATTAAAAGTGGTTAACATGGGAAACGTTATGTAAAGAACTCATATATCTCGATAGAAAAAAAAATCTGATTAAAAAATGGGCAGGGGATCTCAACAGTTATTTTTCCCAAAGAAGACATACAAATGACCCACAGGTACATGAAAAGGTGCACAACACCTTAGGGAAAGGCAAATCAAAACCACAATGATATATGTCCTCACACCTGTTAAAGTTTTAGGTATAACCAAAGCTAAGTGGTTGTGATAGAAATCCGTTCAGTAGTGTCTTTGGTGGGTGGTGACGTTTACTGAGAAAAAACATAAAGGAACTTTTTGTTTTGAAAAATATCCTGTGCCTTGAGGGTATACATTTAACCCTTATATGCCTGTTTCCAAACTTATCCAACTCATCAAAATTTATGATTAGATCTGTGCATTTTACTATAAGTAATGTATACCTCAATTTAAAAATATTTTTTAAATGAATGTGGAGAAACCATTAATAAAAGTTAAGATCTTATTACAGTTCTATTTATTTTTTAATTTTAAATTTATATGTAGGTTTTTACCAAGGTCCTAGTGAGTGGTTGGTGTTGGGCGTTTACCATATTATAAAAAGTAATCAACTTACTAACTAAAAAAAAGTGAGCCATGCCTAGACTAATGATAAGAATTCATGATGAACAAAGATTATGATGAATCCAATCTTGTGTTCCTGAAATATTCTCTGCCTAAAAAATAATTAATAATACTACTAAAATGAGGCTTTTTTTGTCCTGATTTGACTCAAAGACACAGCATAGACTAGGCAGAAGAGAATGGATATGTAGTATTGATATTTATTCCTCTATTATTTTTTCTAACCCTGGTTTGCATTGTAGCACTGTCACTTCCCAATTATGATAATAATTTTTGTCCAAGTTTGCTCATCTGTGGGGATGATAATCTCTGTCTCAAAAGATAATACCTATCCCAAAAGATAGCCTTGAAAATAAATAATATATTGAAAGGTGTCTGGCACATGGTAATTGTTCAGTAAATATTAACTGTTATTATTGCTAATACTAATAGTATTCTATGCTGCTGATTAAGAGCAAAACTACTGTTTTGTAAACAAAATAAATAAATGGTAAGACTTATTCTACTACTGAAAAGTACCAGAGCAAATGATATTAATTTTCCAAAATAGTCATTAAAAAACCCTCTATAATATTCTCACAGGTCATATTGTTATTAAGATAGCGGCCTTTTGATTTTGTTGTTGTTGTTGTTTTTAATTTTTATTTTAGTTTAGTTTTGGCCACAATGCTCGGCATGTGGGATCTTAGTTCCCCAACCAGGGACCGAACTTGCGTCCCCTGCAGTGGATGTGCGACATCTTAACCACTGGACTGCCAGGGAAGTCCCAAGATAGTGGCCTTTTGAATATATTTATGTCATTGACAAAATTCAAACTATTATTGACAAGAACAGAGCTAAGTACTCTGCTGCATGAAATTAGTTAATATTAACCACTTAAATATTGGAGAATTATTTAGCCCTGCTAAAATAATAAGTACCTGTGTCACTATAATTAATGTTAATCACCTCTTCTTGATAGATAACTAAGGTCTGTCATGATTCATGATAATAAAATCATGACCTTATTATAGAGAAGGGTAATTATTTTCCTCTTCACTCTTGCAAGTGGGCAATGATCCAATTCCTTTACAAAGAATATAAAAATATCTAGCTTGAAAGTAAAAAGAAAGTCCAAGACTCATTTTTCTCTTATACATTTAAATTGCTGTCTTGCTTGATTCTGGCAATGATACCACAGATATAGATTTTGCAAGCATATTAATAACAGGAGACTTACCTTAGACTCACAGAGCTTAAAAACACATATCCATAGACTCAACGGCAGATGTAAAGTTAATCAAAAGTCTGAAGAGTCCTGCTATTTTTAGCAGAGTTTCTTCAATGAGATTAAAAAGAGTTCAATAATAATCAATACTTCAAGAGTTAAGTCTAAAATTTCCTTGCTCCTCACATAAAGAATTACAATGAGAACACAAACCTTCAATTGCTCAAGTAGAAAGATATCAAAGTTTGAAAGCATATTAAATGAACAACTAGGTCTTTATTTTTACAAGAGTGGTAGGTTATCCTTTCTAAGGTATGGAAAACTGCATATTGAATACTTTCAGATGAAACTGTAATTGAGGAATTTATGGAAGTAAATGACTTGATGCAGAACAAGACCTTCTCTTAAGAACAAATTTTAAATAAATTTACTTTATTGAGCTTGCATTGGCTAACCATTTTAGACCGCTCCATAGTTAAGACCTGTAACCACTTTGGAATTGTACTTACATTATGTCTTAAGACCTTAAAGCTGGGAGAAAATAACTTTCCATATGTAATGAGAGTAACATGGTTTCTCAAAAATCTTATACACACTACTATGTATAAAATAGATAACTAATAAGGACCTACTGTATAGCACAGGGAACTCTATTCAATACTCTGTAATGGCCTATACGGGAAAAGAATCTAAAAAAGGGTGGATATATGTATATGTATAACTGATTCACTTTGCTGTACACCTGAAACTAACACAACATTGTAAATCAACTATGCTACAACAAAAATTAAAAAAAAAAAACTTAGGGGCTTCCCTGGTGGCACAGTGGTTGAGAGTCCGCCGATGCAGGGGATGCGGGTTCGTGCCCTGGTCCGCTCCGGAACGGGAGAGGCCACAACAGTGAGAGGCCCACGTACCTCAAAAAAAAAAAAAAGAATGAGGAAGAAGGTGGTCTTCTCCCCCTCTCCACTTTTCCTTTGATTATAAAACTGTAGCCCACTAAGTTCTTGGGGTGACACTCTCTCATGCACCCGCTTGTAAGCCTCACAAGCATCCTATTCTGATAAATCACTTCTTATCTATTACTTTGCCTCTTGCTGAATTCTTTCTGTGCTGAGACATGAAGGACTGGAGCTCCTCGGAGCCCCCTGAGATGCATTTCTGTGGCTTCACGTGAATCAAAATATATTCCAAACAAAATTAAACTGAATTTCAAGATCTGCCTTTATTTCTTTCCATTGTAGGGGAGGAAGAAATTTTGCTCTACCCTTTTAGGTTCTTTTGGCTGGCTAGAAGGCAGATTAACAGGAGAAAATAAAACAAAAGTTTAATAACATGTATACATGGGAGAGACCAAGGAAAACTGAGTAACTCACCAAAATGGTCGAAGCCCTCACCTTAAATGCCATCTTCAACTAAACAAAAAGAGGATGTTGCGGGTGGTTGTTTGGGACCTCAAAGGGGAGGAAGGCAGTTCACATGGAGATGGAAAAGCAAATGTTTGGTAAATAAATGCTTGCTGGTCTGTGCAGAGACAATGGGACACATAGTAGACTCTGATCTTTAGGCCCTGCCTAGAGTTTCCTCCAGAACACCTAGCCCATATTCTTTGTAGATATCTCTGGTGAAAGCTCTATTCTAGGAAGAGGTCCTCTATTTGAATTCTTTTTGGCAGTTAGGGGGAAGGTCAAAGTTTCTACCTGAATCTTTTGAGCTTTGATTGTTTTTAACTTTAATCCACACGCCAAATAGAAATTTTGGGGTAGCAAGTTGTGCTCCCCTACACCATTAATGTAATTATTTATCACATTACATATAGTTTGCAGTACCTAGTAGATTATTGACTAATCTATTCCTAAATAGACTATTGACTAAGAATTTTCATAGGTTTAAACTACAAACTAAAGCATACCAATTTTTCATCTCTATTAAGCACAAAATTAACTAAAACACTGCAGAATAAATGTTTCCTTAAATTAAGAAAGTAGCATAATATGGAGATAGACTGCTTAACTTATTCAACTATAAGAATTTTTCCTTATCATTTTCTAATCATTTTTATAGATTTGTCCTCCTGTTTTTTGTTTACTTATGTTGCTTTCATCGTTTGAAATTGGAAAAGTGACTCTAACATGCAAGATTGTCCCTGGAGTGCTGTGTCCTGGGAACACACAGAATAACTTCCTCAGGTGTTCAGTAAGTGAACCCCTAAGGTTATATAGGCAGATCATTATGGAAATACGTGGCTAATATGACAGAACTCTAAGTACAAATTCAAAATCAAGAAATGGATATTAGGAACTTATTGCATGACAGTTTTCGGTTTTAACATATGCTTTCTCAAAACACTGCGGGAGATATCGAGAAAAAGCCTCTCTTCTATCCCCTAAATTGGTATTTTCAAAAGTTGTGCTATAAGATTTTCTTATTACATGTATCAAGTACATAAAAATTGTGCACTTAGTACTGTTTAGATATCAATCACAAGGCCAAACAACAAGGTATTTGTATGGTCAGGCCGCTCAAGATGGCTGTTCTCTTGCTCTCTGTACGTCACCTGTCCAAGCAGTGCCTGCTTCACCTACACTCTACTCACCTGACTGACCTCCTTTTTACATACTCGCCCCAGGCCCCAGCTGGGGATTGTTCCTATCAAGGGGGCAGTGAGGGGCGTGCCCTCTGCCGGTTTCCCTGGTAACCAATGAGCCCACCTGCCGTCAGTCCCCCTATAACCAGCGTCTCGCTCCCCACCCGGAAGCGCAGCCTGCTTCCGTCCTGCTCAGTGTCGGCCGCGCACGGTGGGGTGTCTCTCCAGGACCTTGCTCCAGACAAGTAAGCTCCCCCCTCGGTTAAACCGTTGATGTCTCTGTCGCTGACCCCGGGCTCTTTCTTCGGTCTTGAAGCTGGGCGAGTACAGGCCTTGTAGGCCCGCGGGGTGCAGCCCATTAATTGGAGGAGCAGCCAGGAGACCGAGGAAGCTCCTGTGAGCGCTGAGATGTGGGGAAATACCGGACGGGGAATGGAATGTTGCAAGGGCCGTCCACTAACTCCTGTGGCCCAGAAGTTCCAGGGGTGATCCTGAAAGTTGCGGGGGAAGTCCCAGGGTGGCCGTCCACCAGTATGTGGGGCTTGTGGTGGCTATCCTTGCGGAATGGGGGCTGCCAAGAGATCTGGAGAACAATGGCCCCTAATGGCTCTGCTGTTGCATCCAAGTGAGCCTTTTGTAATTGGTTTAATTGGTTCCTCTCTAGAAGAAACTGGTGTTTCTCTTGCGCCTTTGAGATGTAAATGACTTACCTGGGCTCTCAGGAACTTTAATCATGTGTGATCTCTAAGAGTGAAGGGGGAAAAAAAGAGCTTTTAGGTAAACTTTATAGAAAAATTATGTTTTGGGAATGTCTATCTAAAATAGTCCCTTCAGATTTTTGTAACTTGACACTAAATTAAATGGTGAGAATTCATTGACTATCTGGGTCATTTCAAATAGATTAAAATATTGGGACGTTAATTGCTAGGTGGGTCTGAGTTTACCTACCCTTGCCTTCTTAGAAGAGGAAGTTCACTAAAGCATAAGTTTCCAATCAGGAAATGCACAATTACTTGCTTCTTAGTTTTTGCCAGACATTAAGGTTTTTAAGGGTTAGGATTATAATCAGTCATAATTCTAGTTATCTTAAAATGTTGCATGTGACAGCAGAAACTAAGTTTCTTTTGTCAATTACATTGTGATCAAATGTTTAACCGTGATTTTTTTTTTTTTTTTTGCGGTACCGCGGGCCTCTCACTGTTGTGGCCTCTCCCGTTGCGGAGCACAGGCTCCGGACGCACAGGCTCAGCGGCCATGGCTCACGGGCCCAGCCGCTCCGTGGCATGTGGGATCTTCCCAGACCGGGGCACGAACCCGTGTCCCCTGCATCAGCAGGCGGACTCTCAACCACTGCGCCACCAGGGAAGCTCCTAACCGTGACTTTTTAAGTCTTTCTGTCATTTATAGACAGTTGTACTCTGTTGTACTTTGATAAATCTCAGATTATACTGGGGAACTGGGTAAGAAATGAAAGTATCCAAGGGAAAAACCTGATGACTTTATAAAAAGTTAACAAGAGGATTGTTTCCTGAGTGAACTGGTGAATACGGTTATAGTGTTTATGGATTTTCGTCTGGAATATTACTAGTTTCGATCTGTGCTTTCCAAATATAGGGAAGCCTTTCCCGTCAAGTTACTTATGACTTACAGCAATTTGGTAAATTACACCTCTGTGAGATATTTTTTTTCTCTCTCTGCCTATTCCCTCCAGAAATTGGAGACTCTTGGGTTCTGAGCAGGCGAATGGGAAAGACTGTCTCCTGGCATGTGCAGGAATCTCGATATTTTGGGGACTTCTAGAAGAGAGAAATCCAGTGAGTCTGATGCCAGACCTTTGGCATGGCTTTCCTGGCCTTGAGAGGCCTTTTGATAATTCAGGCTGAGACTTCTGAGGATTTCCACCACAGCCAGTGTGGAGGAACCTTTATGGTCAATTGACCAGACTTGTTTTGCAAACAAATTAGGCTTGATTTGGCTGTGTTTGGTGGATTAAGGGTAATTTTAAAGAGAAAATGTATAGCCTATGGTGTTTCCCCATTAACATACCTCTAAGTCTGTTCACAAGATTTGATTAGTTTTCCCCCAACGTGAATGTCTAGGCGAATATAAAGGAGGCCTAACATGGAGGGACATGATCTGAACCTGGAGACCCCAGCACTGAGGGATGGATACTTTGATCACCAATGATTTCTGCTGAAAGATTTGCTATCAAAAGGGGAAATGATGGAAAAAATCTATATGTATTGAGATATGGGGAAGTCATTCTGGCTCATATACGGTTTAACAAATTTTGCTGACCAGAGCAGCCTGTTTTGTGGTCTTTCAGACATGCATTGTAGATCTGCTTTGGCCACTGAGGAAGGGAATGGATTTGAAAGTCAAAATGTAGTAGCTGTGGTTCAGACATCCAAGGTAAAACTAGGTGGCCGTTGTATATGTGATTTTAGACACGTTCTTGTATTTTTGAAAAGTTGAGTTTTCTGAACTGTATTGCAGACTAGGGCAAAAACCACAGGCGGGTGTGGTATTATCTCAGATGTGGTTACTGCTTATATTTTGCTTAATTGTCGTGATCTCCCCTGTGTTATGCCTGTTAGATGTCTTACATTTCATGCCTAGCACAAGTAAAGGGAAATCTGTCCGAGGACTGAGTAGCAACACGGGCCTCGCTGTGAAATGAGTCTAACTGCTGGGTCTACAGCGAGATGCCATTGTTGTCCTCCTCTGGACTTCCATGAAAAATCGATCCAGTTAATATGACTATGTGGGGACTTCTGACAATGCGGGAAAAGACTCACCATCTTCTGGTCCCATATGCCAATACGTCAGAAGGGTCATCTTCTGGCGTAAACGTTACTGTATAACTGACTGCCTGTGAGCACCCCTGGGCAATGCTGCGTGGAATGGAATAGGCTGGCTCTGGACATACAGGTCCAAATAGTGGGACTATTTTTTGCTTGGAAAGACCTAATGGGTCCACCCCTGATGGCACCCAACATAACATGGGATGGCAGACCTGTACTGTGACTGCTGACTCCTGGCTAGGCCACCAGAATGTTTCTTTTAGAGCCGGGGTCTTCCCCTCCCCATGGAGGGGCTCTGAGTTTGTGAAAACCAGGGGTGGCCTGTCTGTATTGTATTTGCGGTATCTGGTTTCGGTGCCCTCTGCATACCTGACCCCAGGGATATCGCGGAAAAGGGGTGGATCAAAATTGTAAGGGTCGTACAGGGCACGTAGCGGTAGACTGTACGGTCAGGCCACTCAAGGTGGCTGTTCTTTTGCTCTCTGTAAATCCTCTGCCGACCAGTGCCTGTTTCACTTAAGCACATGACTAACCTTCCTAAGTACTTGCCCCAGACCCCAGCTGGTGATTGTTCTTATCGGAGGGGCAGTGAGGGGCATGCCTCTCTGCTGGTTTCCCTGGTAACTAATGAACCCACCTGATGTCAATTCCTCTATAACTGGTAATCTCTCTTTCCCCCTCTGGGAGTGAAGACTGCCACCCTGTCCTGCCCGCCATGCACTGCACATGGTGGGGTGTTGCTCCAGGACCTTGCTTCAGACACATGCTCCCCCATCCATTAAGCCATTGATGTCTGTGTTTGCTGACTCAGGGCTCTTTCTTCAGTCTTAAAGCTGGGCAAGTGCAGGCCTTGTAGGCCTGTGGGGTGCAGCCCAACGGTATAGTAAGTCTCCTACATACGAACAAGTTCCGTTCCGAGAGCACGTTAAGTCTGATTTGTTCATAAGTCCAACAAAGTTAGCCTAGGTACCCAACTAACACAATTGGCTATAGTACTGTACTGTAATAGGTTTATACTACTTTTCACACAAATAATAAATAAAAAAATGCAAAAAGTAAACATTTTAATCTTATGGTACAGTACCTTGAAGAGTATAGTAGGACAGTACAACAGCTGGCATACAGGGGCTGGCATCGAGTGAACTGGCAAGAAGAGTTACTGACAGGAGGAGGGAGATGAGGTGGGAGATGGTAGAGCTGGAGGATAGTCAGCAATAGGAGACGGAGGGCAAGCTTCTGTTTCACTCACGCCTGACATTGATGGCACAGGTTCTGGCTCCTTGCTGGATTCAATTCTATCTACCCTCTTGAAAAAATGGTCCAGTGATGTCCGGGTAATAGCTCTCATCCTCTTCCAGTATCTCCAGTAAAGATACTACACAGTACTGTACAGTAAAGTACACAAAAGCACAACCACTTGTAGAGTATGCATGCATGTGACAATGTACTCCAAGACACATGAATTAACTTACGTGATTGGACATAAGAACGCCTGTTCACATCTTTGAAAGTTCGCAACTTGAAGGTTTGTATGTAGGGGACCGACTGTATTATAGAGGTAGGTATAAAAGAAGTTAAATACTCTCTTGGAGTTTGCATACTGGTAACAACCAAAAAATTATAGTGTATGGGGCAATTTTTAGTAATACAGGATTGCATTTTCTTCAGTACCAAATTTCATCATAAACCAGGACTATAGTTGTTCAGAAGATGGGATGAATGATGTATATGGAATAATAAGACTTCACAAGTAGAGTTGACCTTGAACTTGGATGCTAAAATATGAATGAAATTTGTATAAGATGCAAGTTAAGACATAAGTAGGGTGAAAATAAAGATGTCAACAAAGGTCTAAACAAAAGACAGAACAGAGGAGAAATAGTGTGTCCTTCTAATGTTTACTTTGTTCTTTTAAATAAGATAAAGTCCATATTATTCTTAGTCCTCTTCTATAGTATCTAGAGATAGATAGTTAATGGGTAGATAATTATTTTGGTAATTGCGTCAGCTTGTCAGGATGAAAATATTTAACCTGTTGATAATTTTGAAGGGCTATTATTGTATTGTGTCTAGCAAGTAGTCACTCTCAGTTTACGTTTCATTCTTGAACCTAAGATATTCAACTGTATAATTCAAAGTTCTATATTCAATATCATGTAAAATATTAAAAGTACAAATTAAGCCAGAAAAATTAGTTCTGGTGAATAAAATTAAAATTGCAGGTCTGCCTAGGACATATGTATAACATAAATTTTTTCATGTCCATTTGATTATGTATGTCTCAACTATATCATGGTATTCTTACACAACTGTGTTATACTACCAGTTTATTAATATCACTAAGGGATTGCTATGTTACGCACTGTTGTGACCTGTTAAAAACAGAATTCAACTGAGTGAATTTTAGAGATCTTCTTGGCTTTATTCAGCGATTCATGATTGGGCAGCATCCAATCTAGCAGACATAAAGGAGCTCCAAGGAGCTGTACAAAATGAAAGACTTAGGGTGGAAGGGAGCAGGGATAAGAAGTTGTCTAGGCAAAAAAACAGACTGGTTATTGCAAGGTTCTTTTCCTTGTAGGGCATGACAGAGGTTTATCAGGCAAACTGCCTAACAAATGTTAATCACGCAATTCCTCATTTTGACTGGTTTAAGATTTCTTTTCTGGGCGAGTTGAAAATGTAGTTAACTTGTCTCAGTTTGGTGATGTGGGGCTTAGCATAAGAACTCCATTTTGGGCCTGTTATCTTAACAAACCTCTTTAAATGTAGTTGAGGAAAATAAACATTATTATTTAAAACTATGTCTGTCTTATAAGGCTGATGGGTTGTGTAAAATAAAGGCTCTTTTGCTCTCCTGAAAATATTCGATAAGGATGAATTAGTAAAGATGGACCATGTGGGTTTGGAGTAATTGTTATATTTTCCCGCAAAAAGGCAAAGAAAAATTTGGAATTTCTGGTGGGTGATGAAAGTTGTGAGAAGAAAAAGTCTGAGCAGTTTGGTAGGAAGCTAGAGGTTGTTTTGGAAATGGCCCAGAAAAACTTTAATTACAAAATATCTAGTATTCAATTTACAGAGTTTTTGCATTTTTGTGAGATGATGTCTGTCTATATCATCTATGTATCACCATCATCATCATCTGTCTATCTAATTCCCTCCAATTTCCCCAAACCTATCTTCTGTTCCCCAAAGCACATTATATACTCACAAATTCTTCACGGGAGTGACTTATACAATAGAAATAAGGGAAAAAACTGGATTCTATATCTTAGAGGAGCAGCAAGCACAAGATAGTGAGACAGTCCCCAGAATGAACTATTTGAGTGGAGGCAGGAGCGTAGATTCACAGCTGAGCAGGAGATGGTAGTAAGCACTCTGAGAATTTGCAGAAATCATAGTGGAGCTATCGTACTTTCTCCAACTTAGATGAAAATTTGTGCTATACTAATATATATCTGGCTATTTTGAGGTAGTGACCACAGAAAAAATAAGATTACACACACACATATGTATATTATATATATTTTATTTAATTAATTAATTAATTAATTTATTTTTTGCGGTACGCGGGCCTCTCACTGCTGTGGCCTCTCCCGTTGCGGAGCACAGGCTCCGGACGCGCAGGCTCAGCGGCCATGGCTCACGGGCCCAGCCGCTCCACGGCATGTGGGATCTTCCCGGACCGGGGCACGAACCCGTGGCCCCTGCATCGGCAGGCGGACTCTCAACCACTGTGCCACCAGGGAAGCCCGGCAGGCGGATTCTTAACCACTGCGCCACCAGGGAAGCCCCTATATTTTATATATATAATCCCATCTAACATTATATTGAAATGAAACATGTTTCATTTGATACTAGGTGATGTGAAATAAAACATCTGAGGGATTCACCCTAAAGATCCATCTCCAGTGAGTCTTCCCCAAAGAAGCATCCTCAAAACTCCTGTTTCCTTTTCTTTCACCTGCAAAGTATTGAATCCTTTCTCCTGTGAGTGTGATACTTATTATTGAGTTTAATAGCAGTTGTTTACATATCTGCCTTCTCCTGCAGAGGTAGCCTCAGCTTCTCTCCCATTGCCAGGAACATTTCTGTTGTTAATGTGTGTTGAATGAGTTACTTCATTAGTACTGAAACTGATAGGTGTTGTTTCCAGGGGGCTCCGAGGAGCCCCGGTCTTTCATGTCTCAGTGCAGAAAGAATTCAGCAAGAGGCAAAGTGATAGATAAGAAGTGATTTATCAGAATACGATGATCGTGAGGCTTGCAAGCCAGTGGGCGAGCAGGTGCCACGACCCAAGAACTTAGTGGGCTACAGTTTTATAATCAAAGGGAAAGTGGGGAGGGGGAAAAGACTTTCTTCCTCATTCTTGAGTAGACGTCATACTTTCATCATCAGCTTCTCCTCCAGGTTGGGTTTTTTGTCCCTACATGGTCAGGCTAGGTCCATAAATTATTGTTTTCATGTGTGCAGGGAGCATGTCCCAGGGATCATTAACATACTGAGCTTACTGGGCAGGATGTGGGTCTCATGCCACCATTGTTTTATTGTTTTGGGGCATGTCTCGTGCTTCTGTTGCATGGTTTTGTTGCTAAGCAAGCCTGCTTGGTTTAGTGGTTAAGCAAACCTGCTTTCTTGAGTAATCATTAACTTACAGGGGTCTCCCATATTTTTTCTACTTACAATTCCCTAGTGGGATTAACTATTTAATCACCTACTTTGTCCCTTTTCTCTGTCCCTATCAGTACCACTGAGGAGAGAAGCAATATCCTTTTTCTGTTTATAATCTTATAACGCCTAGTATAGTTTCCTACCTGTAGCTGGTATTCAATAAATGCTTACTACTGGGCTAGGGTAAGATATATGAGGTTCTGTTTAAGATTCCTTCTCACTTTATTGTTTTGGAAAAGCTTATAGACAAAGTAGCTATCTCTTCAGTGGGATTTGAAAGCTGCTAAATGTTCACCTGCCATATAACTCTTTTTTCAAAGGCTCAGCCAGTTGGTGTTGTAGAAAAACGTGATGTAGTGTTGTAGTAAGATTTCTTAGCTGCCTACCCTTGGGAAAACCACTTGATGTTACAAGTAAACTGGGAATGTGAATATTTTGGAAGATAGCTGTGGGTTTTAAGTTAGATAAAATATGTTCTATTCCCTAACAAAGTTACAGCCACATGGAAAGGATGGCAGTAAAAGTTAATCCCCTTTTCCAAAATTTCAAATATAGGTGAAAAAGCTTCAGAAGTTTCCTATGACATTTTAACATCTTTCTAAACGTACCCAGTATACTCAATGACAAAATTTGAAAAACAAATATTAACCAGCTGTCACCTTACTGTAAAGGAATGGGATCTAGGAATAGCAAGTATTTATGGTAGAGTTTTGAAAAGTTTAAAATAAAACTTGACTCACTTTTTAAGCCAGGAGTAGGTGGTTCTTGGCTTCTAGGAGTTAGCTTGTAGACACTGGCACCAAGCAAACCTAAAGGATGGATAAGACACAAAAAAACAGGTGAATGGAGAGATAAGGTGATAAGGTAACAGAGAAAATTAATACAGTCCTACTAACCAGAATATCACAGTTCGTGATTTTTTTTTTTCTTTTGCAGCTTTATAAACCCATCCTTCGTCTCCTTAGCTACTCCTGTGTTCAAAGCAGTCATTAAGTAGATTTAGTGCCAGGTGTTTACAGACTCCCGAGGATGACAGATAGGACTGTCTCGCTGCCTCTTCTGCACGTAGAACTGCAGTCACAGTTGGAGTGAAAGGACAAGTATGCTTCTAGAGAAAAAATAAAATTTAAATGCGTGCTGTCTTCTTGCCTTCCATATCCTGTCTCCACTTTAAATAATTTCCTGCCATAAGGTGGAGCTGTATCCTATGGAGAGAAGAGTATTGGCTAGAAGATCTGGCAAAAGTCCACTTAGATAATTTTTCACTTGGCTTGTGGTTTGTGATTTTAAAAAGTTAAAATGCATGGCAGGCACCCCCAACTCCACCACCAACTGATGCAGAGAGAGTTGTTATTTTGGTGCAGCTAGGATTTTGATGTGGCAAAAGGTGTATGAAGGCAAGCAGGACCTTGTTTGTTAGCTTATGCTGTAAGCACAGCTTCAGGGGAAACTCTTTGAAGTGCTGAGATCTGAGGTGGTGGGTTTTGAAGCCCCCCTGAGGTAATACAGAGAAACCGCAGGTATCTGATAGTGTTTGCTCTTGAGTAAATCATCCCCAGCATCAAACAGTGTGTTGACAAACAAAATGAAAAAAAAAAAAGTGCTTTATTTAAAAGCGTATATTGTGTTGAATAGGATATTGCTAGAATTTAAGAGGCTGCCTTAAATTAGATGCCAGAGAGGTTTTGCTTCTCAGTTTGTGATTATAAGAGGTATGGCCATGAAAACCCCCAACTGTGTTATCTGTAAAACCCTGGCATATCCACCCAAAGGAAAAAATGATCCCCTGAAGAGAGAGAGCACTGCAGGGTTTCCTGATAACACATCAAGGGTAATCTAGATAAAGGAGAATGGCTCTACAGGAGTGTGTGTTCCATGACTCCCTGGGCAGTGCTCTCTATCTGGAAATCAATTAAAGGGCAGGGTACACCAGCTCATAGCTGGTTTGGGATTTCCTCAGTAGAGATTTGCATAGAAACCTTGCAAACAACTAAAACCTATTATAAAAATCCAAGATGGGTTTGATCTTGGTAGAGAAAAACATTTACCCAATAAAAACTAATATTGGGGAAGTTTTATCAGTAAAAAATTCATCTAATGTGTGTATGTTTTTCCATATTGATAATGGAACTCATCTGAAATGTGCAAACATAACAATTATTTGCAATACGTCACTTATTACCTTCCTAGTGAAGGGGAGCAGAATTTGCCAAAATATGCCTCGTTGGCATACGGATTATGTTGAGTTGGTTATTTTTAAGAAACTGCAGGCACAGGAAAAGCTCTGAGAACTGAGTAGAAATTACTCTTTTGTAAGAGACATTTATAAGGAAAATCTTCATTTGTAAGGTTGTTTCCCTCTCTACCAGGATGAGGAGGGTGATCAAATCTCTAGAAACTCTTAGCAGTGGAGAAGGCATGGACGTCAATCTGCATTACAACCTTACTCTCGTTAACTGTGCTTTTCCCGGTAACCTCTAATAACTGGCTCCCCCAGCCCCCAACATCTTCTTTTGTCTTTAGCTGGAGATGGTATTTAAGGTGATAGCTTGGACCATTTTGGGGAGTTAGTCAGTTTTCCTTGGTGTCTTGAATGTATACAGGGAGTAGACATGTTATTAAACTTCTGTTTGTTTTTCTCCTCCTGTCCATCTGCCTTTTATCACCGTGGGAATCTCAGCCAAGAATCTCGAAGGGTAGAGGAAGAATTGTTTTTCCTCCCTGACACTGGGATCCTGTAAGATGTGTTGGTATTATTAGCTTCGTCTTTCCAGATAATAAAACCAACACTCTTGAGGGGATAGCAGGGTTCCCTAAGAACAGTCAGGACAAATAATATAACTACTTTCTATTTGAATGTTCATACTAATTCAGAGCACTAGATACTTTATATGCACTATTTAATTTAGTCCTCACCCTAATCATGTGAAGATTATTCTCATGATTTTCATTTTATAGTTTTAAATACCTGCCCATGGTCACATAACTACTTAGTGGTAGAATCAGGAGTCCAAACTCAGCAAGTATGATGCCAGAATTCTCAAACACTGCATATTTGCTTGAAGACAATTTCTATTCTTAAGTTGTCCAACCAAGTATTTGTATTTCCATGTCGTCTATTTACAGGCTAGCTATCCTTTTCCTTTTCAAAGCTCACCCATGAGGGCAAGGTCCTTATGTATCTGACTCATCTTTGGCTCCGCATAGAGCCTTGTGCATTACAGTTTCTCAAAGAATATTTTCTGAATATATAATGCTCAGTCCAGCTGGGAAACCTGTACATACGGTGACTCATCCTTTTGATTTATATCCTCTTCCTCCTCTCCCACATCTTTTCCTTCTTTTGTATTTTCATTTTACCTTGACAAATGCATTTTTTTTTTAAATGTACTTTTGTTGTTGAAATAGGGCTCTCACCCACTCCCATAGGCCCTTATTTAGTCTTCTAACTTTGAAGGTCTTCTTTCTTTTTTTACAAAACACATCTGTCATGACTTTGCCTACTCCACTTCCCTGAGTCTCAGAGCTGCAGACTCACACTGTAGGGGTTGTCCATCCGTCTAGAGCACCTGGGGTTTAAGGTGTAAGCAATTTGACTGTAATTGCCTCTTCCCAGCAGTTACCCCTTGAAGTGGCGAAGGGGGGCATTTGGTTGGTTCTCTTTTTCCATCTATGTAAATAGGTATTGGAGTCAAATCCAAAGAGCATGGCGTATTTATCTAGAAATAAATGTAACCCTCCATGATGGGAGTTTTAGCTATACCTTTGTTGTCTTACTCTGTTCTTGGTTTATTTTCATCAGAAACTTAGTTCATTCTTTCTGTTTATATCCGATCCATTGATTTCTCTGGTGAAATAAACATAGATTTTAATAATATATTACGTAAATAAATCACATGCTTTTCTTCCCCTCTTAGATCACCATGTTGAATTGATCTCCTGATGCATGACTGCTGTATAGGATTCAACTACTATTTCTTTTTTTTTTTTAAACTAAAGTCCACACTTTATTAGAATTTCCCTAGTTTTCCCCTAACATCCTTTTTCTGTCCCAGTCTCCTCTGGGCTGTGACATTTCTCAGACGTCCCTGGGTTTTGATACCTTGAAAGTTTTGAGGAGGACTGGTCAGGTATTTTGTCCCTCAATTTGTTTGTCTGTTGGTTTTCTGATGTTTTTCTTATGGCTGGTCTGGAGTTATGGGGTTTGGGGTGGAAGATCCAGACAGATAAAAATGCCATTCTCCTCAGGTCACATCAAGGATACACACCATCAACGGGACTTGTGACAAACAATTTTACCCTTGATCACCTGGCCAGTATCGTCTTTTTTTTTTTTTTTTTTTGCTGCGTTGGGTCTTCGTTGCTGCACACGGGCTTTCTCTAGTTGCGACGAGCAGGAGCTCCTCTTCGTTGCGGGCACATGCTTCTCATTACGGTGGCTTCTTTTGTTTCAGAGCACGGGCTCTAGACGTGCGGGCTTCTGTAGTTGTGGCATGGGGGCTCAGTAGTTGTGGCTCCCAGGATCTAGAGCGCAGGCTCAGTAGTTGTGGCCCACGGGCTTAGTTGATCTGCGGCACATGGGATCTTCCCGGACCAGGGCTCGAACCCGTGTCCCCTGCATTGGCAGGTGGATCCTTTTTTTTTCTTTTTTCCTTCTGGAACCAAAACTTTAATCCCAAGGATTCTCACCAAACATATTACAAATCACAGCATGAAAGAAAAAAAAAATTGCACAGTAACTCAAAGTTCAGCTCTACAATATACTCTTAATCTGGCAGGACATTGGTATCTTGATAATCTCAATTTCCAAAAAACATTACAAAGAGCTATGTATTCATGTACAGCAATCACAGAGGGGACTTATGACCTAACTCAAAGGTAAACTAACTTCCTTGAAGCTTCTTAGATTCTAAACTCACTGGACAACCTCTTGTCCAGTGTGAAGACTAGTGGAATTTTTAAACCTCTAATCTAGGGTAAGGGTGCGGCTATCATTTCTACCTGCTGGCTTGTGTTCACAGCACCTTTTTTTTTTTAACATCTTTATTGGGGTATAATTACTTTACAATGGTGTGTTTAGTTTCTGCTTTATAACAAAGTGAATCAGTTATACATATACATATGTTCCCATATCTCTTCCCTCTTGTGTCTCCCTCCCTCCCAACCTCCCTATCCCACCCCTCCAGGCGGTCACAAAGCACCGAGCTGATCTCCCTGTAGTATGCGGCTGCTTCCCACTAGCTATCTACCTTACGTTTGGTAGTGTATATATGTCCATGCCACTCTTTCGCTTTGTCACAGCTCACCCTTCCCCCTCCCCATATCCTCAAGTCCATTCTCTAGTAGGTCTGTGTCTTTATTCCTGTCTTACCCCTAGGTTCTTCATGACATTTTTTTTCTTAAATTCCATATATATGTGTTAGCATACGGTATTTGTCTTTTCTTTCTGACTTACTTCACTCTGTATGACAGACTCTAGGTCTATCCACCTCATTACAAAGAGCTCAATTTCGTTTCTTTTTATGGCTGAGTAATATTCCATTGTATATATGTGCCACATCTTCTTTATCCATTCATTCGATGATGGGCATTTAGGTTGTTTCCATCTCTGGGCTATTGTAAATAGAGCTGCAATGAACATTTTGGTACATGACTCTCTTTGAATTCTGGTTTTCTCAGAGTATATGCCCAGTATCAACTACTATTTCTTAAGCTATAGGTAGAAAGCATTTCAGATATCCTCTTTTATAATATGCTTCACTTGCAACCTTGAATCTCCTGATCAGTTTTTGGTGGAGAAGAATAGATGTGGTGGTTTCCAAGACAAAGAATGGATAGATCTGAAAGTTTATTCAGTAACTTTTTATTCAAATTGTGCTTCCCTTCTACTTTATGCTAAGAATTATACCCATACGGCCTCAGCTCTCAAGGGAAATCTTATATGAATAACATAGTGTCTTCACAAAAATTTCACTGCAGAAATTAAAAGTTTAAAAAAGTATATTAAGCCAAAAATCAAGCATAGTCTATACAAAAAGTCAATTAGTGAGGTGAGCTATAATGTTTTCTTCTTCCATGGTTATTTGATTAAAATGCCCATGAATTCCAGTAAGTACGTTCAGGTGTCATGGAGTAAAGAAGTGTAGGGCACGCTATACCAGACAGCACTGGGGTGAGAAGGTCATACACCTTCCTTGTCATATGTTAGCATACTGTGAGAGTATCTTTGACCCCTGAGGGAAAATAAGTCAATGCATATAAAGATCAGTGTAATGATGGAACTGAATTGTGCAGTGATCACAACTGATTTGATACAGGTTAAATTCTTGATTAAAATGTTTGGAAAATGGCACTCATCTCTCCAGCTGCTGGAGAAAAGTTTGTTACTGTCCCAAAGTAAGAGTGGGATTTTATTCGATATACATAATTTATAAAAGGTTGTATCAAATTTTTAGTCCAATAAGTCTCTTTGTGGCATTCATATTTGCTACCAAGCAGTGCACAGAGAAAATGTAGACTCATTAATTATAATTTAATTTTATTCCCTTGAATACAGTGATGTACTCAAATAGCATATTTTCCCAGCATGCTATCCTTATACCCTTCTTATTGATAGGGTGACTGTCTAATTTATCATCTAAATAGGTACCTTTTATACTATTAATAGTATTAATAGTGGATACTATTAATAATTCCACTGAGGCAACAGGCACAAACAGATTGTTTTGGGAAAACTGGGACATATGATTGCCATTCTTATAGCACAGCTGTGTAATCACACATAATGTCATTGTGTCAATTTCTAAGGTGTTGGTGATTTTAGACCTAATCTCTTGTATGGTGATGACCAAGATAAAACTTTCAGGAGCTGTAACAAATCCAGCCTATATTTTTGTTATGTTGATTTTTTTTTCTTATCCTTAAACGTCTACTACTAGAGAGAATCTGGATGTAAGCAGAAGGAGAAGACAGAGGGTTGTTTGGGAGAACAGTAGTTCTTCATCTGAATCCACTAGGATACATTCCCAGCCTCCTCTGAGAAGTCAACAGGAGAGGGAAAGGGAACATTGTTCTTGGATGATTTTGCTATCCCCTAAACAGCTATTCCTTTGGTCTCTATTCTGTAACTACGCCCTGGCTGATCCCTGGGTATTCCACTTAATTGCATGCCATTTCATCGTTGTTCAGTAATTATACTTATGCATAGTTATGAGTAAAGTGATTTTCCTATATATGCATTAAAGTTAAATTTTGCTCCTGGGGTTCAATGCATGTGTCTTCTAGTGGCATCAGTAAGGAGCATGTGTGCTTCTTCCTGCCATGTGGAGAGAAGAATATGGTCAATTATGATAGTGAAATTTACTAAATGTGATGATAAACACTTTTAAAAGCAGCCCAACAAATGATTATGGATTTCACACTTTTACTAATTGCTTCAATTTCTGACTGAAATAAAAATCTTCCACTTGCTTTAGTATTGTGGCTTGGATATCTCTAGAAAATATTACAAATATCTTTAAAGTATCTCTCACTGTGCTTCTTTCCCTTTTTTTCCAGCTTCTTTATTTCTATAAATTGACTAGTGTTTTCAATTTTCCCAATAGAAAAACTTATATGTAGAGGTAAGTACATTCATGTATTTATATTTAGTTACCTTAAATGTATTTCTGATATCAATATTCCCTAGTATTTCATAGAAATGTTCAGATTTTGAAATTCTTTAGGCTTAAATGTAGGGTTGATTTTCATTTCTTCTTTCTCACCACTTCACCGCATTAATTCTCAGCTCAGACACTGCTATCTCAGGGAGATTTTTCCTGATCCTACTTCCTACCCCTAGACGAAGTTGATGATTCTCTCTTACACAGTTTCTGGTTGCTCCCTAATTTTCCATTATACGATTAACCACATTGTATTTTTTTTTTTTTTTTTTTTTTTGGCTGAGCCACGCAGCATGCGGGATCTTAGTTCCCCAACCAGGGATCAAACCCAAGTCCCCTGCAGTGGAATCAGGGAGTCCTAACCACTGGACCACCATGGAAGTCCAACCACATTATACTTTATATTTATGTTTATTTGGTTCAGGTCAGCCATGCTCAGTAGAATATAAGTTTTATGATATCGCAGAGTGTGTCTACTTTGCTTGACACTTTATTCCCAGTTCCTTATAAAGAGCACACTACATAGTAAATGTTCCGAAATCAAGCGCGAAGAAAAAAAAGGATGAAAGGAAGGAAGAAAGAAAAGATTTTTCTTAAGATCCCTTCCAACATTCTGGATGTTAATGATTCTGTTGATCAGTGATTTCTTTGTGGGCAAGTATGGATATTCTGCCCTAGACTGAGGTGTCAGGAACTGAATATTGTTTGCTCTGAATTTTAGGGGAGACTTTTATTACCCTGATGGGTTTTTTCCATGTGGAAACCAAACATTACATTTTCCTGTGTTCTTAGCTTTCTTCTTTATTATTGCTCTTCTTTCATTCACTCTTCACTGGGTCCTTCCCATTACTGTCAATATCTTTGGTTTGTGGTTATGTATTACGTGGATTGACAGAAGACAATGTGAGGACTGAGTGCTTCCTAGAGCCTCGAGTATACTGTTCAGCTACTATAGAACCAATAATACTTCACTGTCTTAATTTGTTTATATGTCTGTCTTTTTCCATTATCCAGTAAGCTACTTAAAGAAAGGTGTAGACTCTCTGTGCTAGATATCTTTCCTTAGCTTCTTCAGGTCCAATCTTTATCTTTGCCCTTCTGCTCTGTGCTCTAGGGGCCTTCAGCCTGGGTTCAACTGGCAGGAGGTACCAGCAGGAGATCACAGGGTGGAGATGGAGTTAAGAGTGGTGTTGATTCCCTGGCTCTTGAAGGATTGCCCATTCTGTTTAGGGCTCTCTAGATTCTGGCCCTTCAGGCTAGGGCTGGAAAGAGCACCCCGCAGCTACTAACTCTGGGGCACTACATCATCCTTTGTCCTTAATCAATTTCTTCTCTTTTGCTCAGTTTGAATGTGCTGTTTCATGATTTCATATTTGTTTTCTCAGTGCCTAGCACAAATCGTACGTTTTGTTGAATGAACAAATGCATTTTAGCCAAAATTCTATTTTACAAACCATGATTCCTGCTTAACTGTCTAAGTTTCAGAAACAGCAGGAATCAAAAATAGATGTTGGAGCAGTAGTTTCTATCGAGACTCTGTGAAGAGTGATAGAATAGTAAAGTCCTTACTCAAGGCATCTGTTTCTTTAAATATAAATAAAATGTTAGTCAATTCATAGACCTAGTCAGTTCCTGATTGTGTGGCCTTAGAAAGAAAAGACACTCTTTCTGAGCCAACATTTCTTCAGTTATTATTTGAAAGGTGGAACTTACTAAATTATTTAAGTCTGATCCGTTGCTAGTAATATAATTAACAGTTGACAGCATTTCCATCTTGAGTATTATTAAGAGATATCTTGGAAAGAATATGCAAATAAATGAAGAAAGGGATAACAAAAGGGCAATTCTGAAGACTCATACTTTTGTTTGTGGAGATAGTTGGTTACCTGTAGTGTTATGTTTGGTCATAATGAGTGTACTTCTCAATTCTTTCCGTGTATGAGCCATGGTTAGTTGCTAAAGAATGACTTTCCCACAGAAAGCAAAACCTTGGCAGAGAGAGTTTCAAATGCTCCTTCTTAGATTTATGTTTCTTCATGTGTTCCTACTTTTAATATAATTTTTATCCTATTTATTCTGTTTATTTATTTACACATCACTTGGGCAGTGATTTTTCTCCAGAAATGCATGTGTTTTTGATGCTGCAACCCATTAGATATTTGCCATTGTTTTCCTACAAACTATAACAGATTTTTTCCCTTTCAATTTCCCTGCTAATATCAATTTCTAAAGTGTTTCGTGTGCATTCAAATGCTGTAGATCTTTCATTAGATTATAAAAGAATTGCTGTTGACTACATACAATGATAGTAACTGTATTTCACTTGCCAGGTACTCCAAGAGAGGAAAAGACTTCCTTGTGATTTTATAGTTTATCTGAAAACATAATGTATACAAAAGTGTGGATTAAGTGCCAACAGCTTTCTTTGGTTTTATTTATGACTAGAACAGCTGTAATATTTCATTATTGTAAGGAAGACAATACATCATGTTAGTTCCTTACATAGTTTTGCTGTGCCTCAGTTAAAATCCAAGATCCACTATTTATTTGTTTCTCAATTTCCTCATCAGTAAACAGTGGATAAAAATAATACTCATATGGTTGTTGTGCGCATTAAAAAAATTAATGCAAGTAAAGCCTTTAGAATATTGCCTGGCATGTAGTAAGTACTCCAAATATGTTAAATACTTTTATTCTGAAGTCCCATAATATTTTCTGTGCCTTTCAAAATGCGTGGATATTTCTGCTTTCTATTTTAATTATTTGTGTAAAGATTATATCATCTTTACTAAATCCCAAATAGGGAAGTTTCAATATCTGATTCATGTCTTCCACACAGTTTGTATCTACCACCATAATAATCTGTAATTTATCAAGTATGCAATAAACACTTGTGTATAGAAGAAGGGAGGCGTTTTAATGAGTGTTCGTAAGCTTTATTTAGTTGGGAAAATTGATAACTTTGAAATTCCCTATGGCTTGGTTCTGAAATAAAATAATCATTTTGGTAAAAGATGTAATACAAGCTGTAGAGATTCAATTAGCCCTTGGAAAGCATGGCTATTTTCATAAAGTGTGAATGTTGCCTGAGAATGGAAATTTTAAAAACAGGAACTCAGCTGAAAGTTAAGATTATAAAAGAGAAACAGGACTGAGAGAAAATTAATCAAATCACAGTTCTTTGTCATCAAGATGTTACCTACTTGGTACAGACAGGTACCTACTACCTACTTGGTACACTCAGGATAGAGCATGGCAAAGGAACATTCAATTCCGACTGTTCTCCCCGTGGTTAGATAACATGAAAGAAAAAAGAAAAGAAAGATACAAATTTTGCAAGTAAGATTGTATGAGAATCTTTGCATAAAATACTAAAAAGAAGACGAGACTTACTATGGATTTGCTATGTGGCTGTGGGGAGCTGGTTCTCCCTTCCTCATATGTTAGGGTAAACTCTTTTTTTTTTTTTTTTGCGCGGTACGTGGGCCTCTCACTGTTGCGGCCGCTCCCATTGCGGAGCACAGGCTCCGGACGCGCAGGCTCAGTGGCCATGGCCCCTGGGCCCAGCCGCTCCGCGGCATGTGGGATCTTCCCGGACCGGGGCACGAACCCGTGTCCCTTGCATCAGCAGGCGGACTCTCAACCACTGTGCCACCAGGGAAGCCCGGTGAAACACATTTACACATTTTTTAAAGTGCTTTTAGACAAGAAAATCTGTTAGGTTCTTTACAAACCTAATAAACTTTAATTATAATCATTGTGTTTTCTTTCAATGGAGATGGACTGCTTTTAAATTATTTTCAATTATTGCATAACCATTAGACTATGTGGACAAGCAAGTAAAGGCACTTGCTAGATGTTTAAAAGAAAAAGCTTAGATTCTATTATTTGTGCATGACAAGGGACAATGTTCATGAGTTAGAATTATAAGGACTTTGCCATAAATTTCCATATTGCTTGAAGACATTGCTTGGTGGCTAAGAAGTTTTTTAAGGAGTTCATTAGCTTGAAAAAAAATGTTTTTGACTAATTCAAATGGATCTAAAAGTGTGATACCCTGCGATTACTAAATGTTCAGCTGGCAACATCCTAGCCCAGAATTCACACTCTGGTCAAAAAAGGTGAAGGACTAGGAGTTAAAGCTTTTACGTGTGTCTTTCCTTTTCTTTAAATATGTATTTTCTTTGTATTGCTTAGTTAGGTTGCTGATAGTCAAAGAATTAGCTAATGTCTTTTTATTTGAGGTAGAATAAAAAAGTTATTTTAATTTTTTTCAACAAGGTAGAAGCAGCATCATTTCTCTTCTATTGAAGCTGCACTTACAAAGTCAATTTCCCAAATTCAAAGGTGAAGGCATGCAAGAATAGAAAACAAAGTTTGTTAGTCCACAGATATGAGATACCTTAAAAAAATACAATAAAATCGCTGTAGGACTTTCCAACCTGCTCTGCTTCATTTTAGATTCTAGAGCCATCATTAAGAAAAACACGCTTTTTCTTTTATCTGTGCCCCATATTGGAATTCATTCTCCTCTAAGCAATTGTGAGCAATCAGGTCCCCCAACTGAAACCCTTTTGAAATTTCTGGGTCTTCAGTCTCTTTGTAAATATGCTAAGTTATTCTCCATCCTCCCTGCCACCAATGAGCAGACTCAATCGAGATAATATGCAAAGTGTTATTCCCTTAGTATTTATGCCTCTCCAAAAAGGGAGAATTATTTTCAAGTGAAGAAACCTAAGGTAAAGGTGAAGGGGGTGAAGAATCACCCAGTGATTGTGTAGCCCATCAAGACGTGCTGCCCTAGCCCAATTCTCATTTTGATTTATTTAAGTTTGGAAATAACAGTATTAAATTAGCAAAGACAAGCAATAAACAAAACCCTGGAGATGAATTAGCCATTGTCTCTGGTCCATTAATCTCCTCTTCAATTCTAGAGAATTGTGGCTCACCCGGACCTGAAGATCAAATAAAATGCCTAATTGGGAAAATCCTAAACAAGTGTGTCCTGGGGAGCTTGAATTTATTTGTCACCCGCTCAAACAACTGTGTTGTTTATATAAGTCTTTAAAACCCTGATACTTTTCCTCTACTATATCTTAATCCCTGGTTCTTTATGCTCAGGAGGGCAATTTAGAGTTGTTTTCAATTAACTAGAATGGAGAGGGGCACTTATTCCAAAAACAGATAGCTGTGTTGTGAGTATTTTGCCAAACATACTGAGTGGTTTAGAGCTAAGTATCAGTTTTGGGACATGCTTTGGAATCTCCTTGAAGGTAATATCTGCACTTTGGTGCTTTTAATATCAGTAATAAATGTTTGAATATAGTCACAATTAAGGACATAGTATAGCAAGGAAGGTTGAGGTGTTAAGGCTAAACCCAAATGTGAAGTAAAGAGCTGAGATAATTATCTAGAACAGCAATCCCTATCAGGCAATACTTTCATTTTTAAAACGCAGATAATATGCAGATAATTGAGGTCAAACTTTTTATTAGAATGAAAATCAGTGTGCTGAATCTTGTTCACACGGGGTGGGGCAATAATTTTCACAGCCTAAAAACGCACAGATACTTTATGTTGTATAGAAAAAGCCAAAGAGCAGGAAACTGTAAATCAACTAACTGGCAGCGAAATGACTACACACACTATTAATATTTACTCTGTCTCAACTATAGTTTAAATGCAGAACTTAACAATGCATAGTATTTTATAAGAATTATGTCATTTAATCCTCAGGGTGAATCAGAAGCAGGTTAATATTATTAGCTCTGTTATCCAGATTAACAAACGGTGCTTCTAGACGTTAGAGATTCACTCAGGACTGGTCAAATGGTAGGACCAGAATTTGCTCTCAAATCCGTTTGTTTCTGAACAAACGGATGCTTTTAGTACTAAACTGCATGGCTGTTATCACCAAAGCCGCAGAGTTACTAACTGGGTTTGCTGAAGGGATTCATTAAATTGAGTAGAAGTTAAAAAGTATTACTGAGCCTAGGTGAAACAGAGGTGAGTTTAGATTTGGGGGATATATGAAGGAATCCTCTAGTTAGCAATGTCTGTGCAACAATAAAAACACACTTGTTTTTACTCTATGTTTGCTAAACTGATTAGTTTTAGGACATTTACACAGCATTGTGTTCCTCCAGTCCATCTCCCTATTTAAGCGTGTTAGTATCCTTTGCCTTCAGCTGCAGTTATTATTACTGGAGCAAGCTATTAATGTGCTCAGGAAGGTAGCATAGGGATCAAGTCAACTTGTGTGTTAAGTTGACCTCAGTCCTCTATTATTGATCGGCTGTACATTAACTTGTTTTAAAGAAATACTCATTGGGGCAGAACAGACTGTATTAAGATGAAGACTGGTGTAGGATATGGGGGTTATGTGTAGGGGTTGTGTATATGTATACATTGCCTGATAATTTAGGCATAACAGTTTTTAATATTGTTGCTATACAGGCACATCTATAGCTATTTGAGTGGACAATTACATATCAAACGGATTATTTAAAATTTCAATTTGTAATAACTGCATAGCTACTTTAAAAGTACTGTTTACTTATGTTTCTCATCACAAGAAAAAAAATTTGTAACTATGTGGTGATGGATGTTACCGTGGTGATCATTTCATGATATATACAAATAGTAAATCATTATGTTGTACACCTAAAGCCAACATAGCATTATATGTAGGTTATATCTCAATTTTAAAAGTACTGTTTAGTTAACAAGGAGCTTTTAGGTACAGAGTTTTACTTGATTCTCAGAATAGCCTTGTGGGTTATATACTCTTATTGTTCCTACTTAACAAATGAAGAAATAAAGACACACAGGTTAAATAAACAATAAAATAGCTACTTAAAAATAAATTCTGAGTAAGGGAACAAAACATTGGGATGAAAGGGATTATCAGAATGTTCAAGTAGGACATTTGATAATTTTGAAATTATCAAAACTGGGTAGGTTTGAGGCAGGCAAATCTTTGTATTTTCAATTCTAAGTAGGTGAAAAATAGAGAAAGGCAGCAATCTTGATAAAGGTCAAAAATTATACTGACAGCCATGTTGAAACTGGTAGAAAACTTTTGTCTAGAGTAAACATTTCTAGGGATGATTTATGCAAAGAGTTTGAAGTATTCAGAGTTAATTCTTTTTTTTTGAGTGGGAAGCTTAATTACAGTATCCAACCTTGGAAGTGATAAACATTTTGACTCCAAATATTTACTTGTTCATACATTATGAATTAATTATATATCAGTGAGCAATTGATACCTGGAAACTATATCTGTGGTCAACGACTTTAAATTTAAGATCTCGTTCTCTCTTTCTGTCTCTCACTTCAAATAACATACTCTGCACATGTGTTAATTAATGGTAGAGTTGTCTTTATCTGATATTAGAAGACCAGTAAAGTTACTGTTCTGACCATGTCTGTAGCAACATAGGCAGTTCAGACAGATGATAGACTGATGATATAGCCTTGTATGTACAGAATTATAGCTTGATTTTGCTCCTGTTTTCACCTGGTTGTTTTAGCATTGTGTAGCTGCCATCTGCCTTTTAGGAAGTATTCTATAAGGGAAGCAATATTAATCTCCTTGCCTATTAATTCATTTTAATAAAAATGTAGTAAGATTAACAAAAATGTATTGATTACTTCCTATGTACCAGACACTACTAGAATCTAGGGATAGAAATGTGAGCAAAAATGGACATAGTCTGTGTTCTCATGAAATTTACAGTGAAGCATAGAAGACAGACATTAATCAAATAATGTAAAATAAATAACTGTGAAAGTTACTTTACTAAGTGCTACCAAACGTATTCTGTACTATGAGAACACAGGATTGGGAAAACTAAAATAGTGTGGAGGGCTTGGAAAGGTTTCCTTGGGAAAGTTACAATTGAATGAAGGATGAGTCGGAGTTAGGTGGAAAGGAAAGGGCATCTGAACCATAGATACAGCACGTTCAAAAGCCCTTCTCAGGAAGAAGCATGGCGTGTGAAACGACTGGGGAGCACAAAGCAAGGAAAGGGTGATGGAAGATGAAGCTGCAAGGATGGCTACGTGTCCAACTCTGTAGGAATTTGGTTTATTAATCCCAAATGGCCATTCATACATACATTCAACACATTGACTTTTTTTTTTTTTGGCAGCACCCTGGGATGGGACCTACGCCCCCTGCAGTGGAAGCATGGAGTCTTAACATATATCTACAAATACACACACACACACACACACACACACACACACACACACACACACACGCATGGAGTCTTAACATATATCTACAAACACACACACACACACACACACACACACACACACACACACACACACACACACACACACACACACACTGCTGGTTGTGTTGTTCTGGAGAGCCCCGACTAGTACACTAGGTTATTGGAAATATGGGACACATACCTATTTGGATACTTAGTTAAAAACTAGTAACAAGGATATAAGAATATAGCACGGTGATATGAGATTAAGACAAATAAGTGGGTAGACACATCACTGGAAGAGTTATGAGAATAAGAGAGTGCCTAGGTAGACTTAAGCAGCGGGTAGGACTTGAATTGTGCAGGGAGGGCAGAGGGAGATAAATAGTCCAGGTAAGGCAGGGACAGCGGTGCAGAGGGAGAAATAAGTGTGGAATGATTGCAAGGCAATGAGTAGACCATCCTGAATGAAGCAGAAGATTTTGGTAATAAACACTCACACCTGGCATCCATCCCTGAGTCAAGAGGTGATCAGAATCCAGAGCTCTCTTGTTCTGTGTTCCACAGAAGGAAGACATTGTGTGTGTGAAACCGGGGTGTGTGGCAACCTAACAGGAAAGGCGTTATGAATTATTCAGAAAGAGAAAATTAAATAATGAGTCCTGTAAGATGGTCTAGTTCTATGTGATGGTCTGGTTCTATGTGGATTTTTTTCACCTCACAGGGGTATACAGAATAAGATGAGTAGAGCAAAAAGAGAGTGAAATAACCAATCAGCCAAATATAGCCAGAGAAATAGTTCTGGGACTCACAGTGTATGCACCTGACGCGAGAGGGGCTCCTGAAGGGGGGATAACGCAAGATTTCCACCTGTGAGAGGGAGCCCTGTTGCCAGAGTCTTTGACTGCTCTTTCTGCGACTAGGCTAATCTTTTGCGTTGTTTCTTTCTTGCTCTCAGGAAAAGAACTTGGAGAGAATTCTACTGTAGTTAATGTCCAGGAAAAGTTATTTCTTTTATGTGCACTGTGGTGCTTGCTGCCATAAAGGCAGTGATTTAGCCAACTCTGAAGTAGCTGTTCTGATTTGTCACTCAGTGGGCTCAGTTTACAGAGGCGAAGAACTGAGCTGTCCCTCATGGGGAGGTGGAGAGCGCATTTCCTACTGGCTGCTATAGGCAGGAGTTCATTTGTTCCAGGGGTTCCAAGTGCTCTAAACAACAGGTTAGAGAGTTTATACAAGTGGCATTTAACTCTCGGCATTAATTAAAAGTGGCGTGCTGCATCATTTGGGCAAGTATGGGTAGAACTGAGGTGTAGATAGTTCTGGAGAGCAAGCTGTGAAAATCTTTCTAAAACTTTTCACGTGTTTATGATGTAAAAGTTTATTTTCGTGACACTGATATAATTTGGAAGCAAAAGAAATAGCGTCTCTTAAAATAATTGAGTAGCATCTTGCATTCAGTTGCTGAGGAGGTAAGAGGAAGTAGTGAGTGTTTACCATTATTCTGCTTAGTCAAAATGTATATTAAATTCATAAAATATACAGGCACCAGGTTCAGCAGTCTACCTGCCTTACTTTATTGTTACCTTACAACAACAGTGTATTTATTCTTTAATGAATTTTACTGAGCACTTATTTATGTCAGTTGCTGGGAACAGCTAGGGACAAAAAGAGATGAAATTCCTGCTTTCTTGGATGTTACATTCCAGTCACTTAGACAATAATCAAAGGTAGAATGTAAGTTCTACAAAGGCAGGGGTTTGTGGGCTTTTCTTTTTAATCTACTTTTAAGGCTACATCAACTATAATGGTACCGGACACATATATATACTCAATGATATTTGTTAAATGATTGAAAGGTGAGAAGAGTAAAAATTAGATTGGGTTGCTTGTTCATGGACCTCTATGCCTATAAAATACACATGCCTTCTAGATATTATTTCTTTTCTTAATATTCTGCTGATACATTTGTCTCCAAATGAGGAAAATTGTAGTTTAATGGCTCAAGCCTTTCCCCATATGTTCACTTGCCTGAATTTTGAGATTTTTTTTTTGTTAATTTTGTTACTTTGGGTATCACTATCTTACATTTCCATTGAAACCATCCCTTTGAGCTGGTTAAGAAAATTCTAACACCAAAAACAATTTCTGAAGCACTGTCTATGTAACACACATTCTTTTAGGTGTAGGAGATAGAAAAAGTAAACAGTCAAAACAGAGTCCTTGCCTCTGCTAGAGTAGGGGAGATAGGAAAAAAAACCCAGGAAAAATGGATAAATATATATAATAAATGACATATTAACAAGTTTGATGAAGCAAACAAAACAGGGAAATGTGATAGCGAGACAAGAGGAAGCTGATGGTCAGGGAGGACCTCTCTGAAGTGGTAACATTTGAATTGAGATGAGACTTGAATGATGAAAAAGAGCCAGCTATGAAAGAACATTTTGGAGAAATGTCAGAAGAAGGAACAGTGAGGGAAAGGAAAGAGCTTCACTTTTAAGCTGACAGAAATATTGCCGTTTTGGAAGGGGCACAGTTGGTATATGTAGGTAAACCGAACTACCCAGATAGATGAGAAAGCAATTTGGACTTTATTTTAATTGAAATTGGAAGGCTTTACATGGCTCCGTGTTGGTGAGTGAAAAATCACTCTGGCTGCCATTAGGATGGATAGAGAGTGTCACAATTGCCATCAGGATGACAACCCGTTAGAAGGTTGCTTTAGTAATTTCAGGCAAGAGTTAGTGGTAGAAATAAAGAGATAGTCAGAGAAGAGTTATATTTTGAAGATACATTAGGCAGAATTATTGGTGGGTTGGATATAAATAGGGTGTGAAGAAAGTAATCAAAGATGACTCTAGGTTTGTGGCTGAGTAACAGGTTGGGAGCTGATTCAGTAACAATGAAGACTTGAGAATGGGATGGTATATACTCATGAGCAAAAAGAATCAATAGTTCTGTTTGACTATTTTAAGTTTTCAATGACATTAATGCCAAATGAAGATTTATATTGCAAATTTATATTGCAAAGTAAGGAATAAGCATTGGATTTATGGAGATGATATGATACGAATATGGAAGCAGAAGTGATTTTAGAGAGAAAAATTTCAAAGTCCTCAATGTAGAGACTGAATGAGATCACTTTGAGGGAGGGTATAGATTATAGATGGAGGTAGCGAGCGCAGAAAAAGGAGTCCGTCAATGTTTCAGTGTTTACGACAGGCACAAAGTCAAGGATCCAGAAACAGAAACTGGGGGTGTCCTGACAAACCAGTTATGAAAGGAAACTATTACAATAAAAAAGAGTGGCATTAGAAAATGTCAGCAGGATTTTTCAATTTTAACAGAAGGAAAAATACGTAGAACTATCAGGTAGGTTAAGGTAATTAGTAAAGAAAAAAATGAAGTATTGGATAGATTTTCTGTATGAGATTTATGGCTAGGTCATTTGTTGCCTAGGAGTCAGTTATAGAATTATGCTAGATTAGAGGAGAGAGTGTAAAATAGTCACGATAAAGAGTGAGAACTACCCAGGATATATTATAGGACTGAAACCGGAGGGAAGAGGGCAGGGCACAACCTTTAAGAGAATGACATAGCCATGGGACATGACAAAAACTGGTTAGAACCAACTAGGTCCAAGATGGCAGAAGATTTGACTGCTGGTGTACCTTGAGCCTTATTATACGCTCATTGTAACACATCAGCATGCTAAATGACACACTCATCAGTGCCATGATAGTTCTGAGGCTAACCAGAAAAGGCCAAAAAGTGGGCGGTAGCTCAGTTCTGGGAAATCCCTGCCCCTTCCCCCAAATAGTTGGAATAATCCTCCTATGCATTAGCCGATAAAATTACCCAGCCCATAGAAACTAACCACACCGTATTTTGGCACCTGTCACCTTCTGAGATGGCCCATACTCTGTGGAGTGTGTTTCTCTCTAAATAAATCCACTTCTTACCTATCACTTTGTCTCTCACTGAATTCTTTCTGCTATGAGACATCAAGAACCTGAGCTTCATTAAGTCTTGAGACTGGGTGTGTGATCTCAGTTAAAAGACTGTGGGTTCAGCAAAGGAAACCATAAACAAGACAAAAAGACAACCCTCAGAATGGGAGAAATATTTGCAAATGAAGCAAGTGACAAAGGACTAATCTCCAAAATATACAAGCAGCTCATGCAGCTCAATATCAAAAAAAAACAAACAACCCAATCCAAAAATAGGCAGAAGACCTAAATAGACATTTCTCCAAAGAAGATATACAGATGGCCAACAAACACATGAAAGGATGCTCAACATCATTAATCATTAGAGAAATGCAAATTAAAACTACAATGAGGTATCACCTCACACCAGTCAGAATGGCCATCATCAAAAAATCTACAAACAATAAATCCTGGAGAGGGTGTGGAGAAAAGGGAACCCTCTTGCACTCTTGGTGGGAATGTAAATTGACACAGCCGCTATGGAGAACAATATGGAGGTTCCTTAAAAATTAAAAATAGAACTACCATATGACCCAGCAATCCCACTACTGGGCATATACCCTGAGAAAACCACAATTCAAAGAGTCATGTACCACAATGTTCACTGCAGCACTATTGACAATAGCCAGGACATGGAAGCAACCTAAGTGTCCATCAACAGATGAATGGATAAAGAAGATGTGGCACATATATACAATGGAATATTACTCAGCCATAAAAAGAAACGAAATTGAATTATTTGTAGTGAGGTGGATGGACCTAGAGTCTGTCATACAGAGTGAAGTAAGTCAGAAGGAGCAAAACAAATACTGTATGCTAACACATATGTATGGAATCTAAGAAAAAAAAATGGTTCTGAAGAACCTAGGGGCAGGACAGGAATAAAGATGCAGACGTAGAGAATGGACTTGAGGACACGGGGAGGGGGAAGGGTAAGCTGGGAGAAAGTGAGAGAGTGGCATGGACATATATACACTACCAAATGTAAAATAGATAGCTAGTGGGAAGCAGCCACATAGCACAGGGAGATCAGCTCAGTGCTTTGTGACCACCTAGAGGGGTGGGATAGGGAGGGTGGGAGGGAGACACAAGAGGGAAGGGATATGGGGATATATGTATATGCATAGCTGATTCACTTTGTTATACAGTAGAAACTAACACAACAATGTAAAGCAATTATACTCCAATAAAGATGTTAAAAGACCGTGGGTTCAAGTCCCAATCTGGGTTATACGATTTCAGGACAATGAAAGTTCGGATGTCCATTTGAGTTTTTCAGTCATAAATTTGAAGGAAGACCTATCAGAATAATTTGTTTTCGATTTCCTAAGGCTATATTCAGTATCTTGAGCACAGTAATAGATTTTTATAATTTAATCTGAGTTGGGGATTTTCTAGGTATATACAATGGAGGGAAATAAGGGTTGAGTTGGTTAAGCATGCCTTGTGAAAGAGTGGGTAAAATGCTAGACCTTGGAGCCAGTATAGATAGGAGAGAAGTATAAATAAGAATAGGTTGTTGGATAGTGAAGAAGTGGATTCTACTTCTCACAAAAGGAGATCATTTCTGGACTAGGAATACTAGTGTAAGTGATCTGAAAGGAGAGGAGGGTAATGGAGTATTGGAAACCCATACCCATACTTGTAACTGATGTGTGTTATTGGTGAATCCTAGGTCTAGTGTCTGCTCATGTGAGTGGCACGGTAAGGATGAACTGAAGAAAAGGATCAGTGGAGATAAGGATGTCAAGGAAGTTGGAATTCAGGGTGTTGTGATTTTGACAGGAGTCATGGAGGAAAGGAAGGTAGTGAGAGAGCTGCTGAATGAATCAGGAATTATGTTGCAGGGCTTAATACAAGGAAGAGAAACTGGTAGTTTCAAGAAAGAGAAAACCTAGGAGAGGTAGAGGGTTGTCAAAACATGACACATATGTCAGAGAAAACAAAATTATTGAAGGCTGAGGAGAGAAATAGTTTGAAAGTGACAATGGTGGATAACTACCCAAGACAGTCCTACTTTATGCCTATTATCTTTTTTTTTTTTTTTTTTTTTGCAGTACGTGGGGCTCTCAGTGTTGTGGCCTCTCCCGTTGCGGAGCACATGCTCCGGACATGCAGGCTCAGCGGCCATGGCTCACGGGCCCAGCCGCTCCGCGGCATGTGGGATCTTCCCGGACCGGGGCACGAACCCGTGTCCCCTGCATCGGCAGGCAGACTCTCAACCACTGTGCCACCAGGGAAGCCCATATGCCTATTATCTTGGTATGATTTTTAGTACCTCTCTTTATTTTTAAAAATGTTCTAATTTTATTTTATTTTATTATTTTTTTTAAAAATGTTCTAATTTTAAATGGTCACCTAATAAAAAGATATTCCTCTTATCTCCCTGAACTACGTGACGTATGGATAAGGAAAAAAACCCACCTTTACCTAAAGGGTATGTAAGGTCCCTCTACTCAGGGGCAGTCACATTTCTGTCAAAACCAGAAGGTAAAGAAACTATTTAGAGAACAGGTTGAGAATATAGGCACCCTTACTGTTAATATCTTCAGAGCTTCAAAAACATAGCCAAGAGCCTTGGGAGCTGGAGAATAAATGGCTGGTGAGGTCATATTAGGGGGTGCATAGAACAGGGTGAAGGGGATCTTTGAGGTTTGGATTCTTGATGGTGAGTGGTCAGAGAAGAAGATAATTGAACACCTCAGGGTGGTGGCTGGTTTCATGCAAAAATGTAGACTTTTTGGCAAGTAGGATTATTCAGTGATTAGAGACAGTGAATATGTTGGTGGCTCATCATGCTTTTGGAAAGGGGCTACTTCAGAGGAACAATGGATAGAGACCTAAATTCTGTTACTTTGAGTCACACCATAGCACGGAGCTAAACCCCATCACTGAATTATCCTCTGATTTATTCATTCATTGATTCATTTATTCAATAAATAACCAGTTATGGATTGCTATGTTGAATCATGGCAATATATATTCCTAGATAGAGTAAATTCTTCAAGAGTATGATCAAGAGGTGAAACCTTACCATAAGAAAAATTAAAAGATAAATATCATAAAACATTATTTCATATTGTTAATATCATTATGTTAATGGATGCCATTTATTGAATGCCTACTGTAGCCTAGGACTGTCTAAACAATAAATCCCTATTCATTTAATCCTGTCAACAATGTCATAGAGTAGACATTTATTATCCATCTTTTACAAATGAGGGGTTAGGAAGTAATTTGCTCAGTGTCACTCAGTTTGACACACACTCGAAACACAAAGTGCTCTGTTCAAAAAGGTGGGCTGTTTCTATTAGAGAATATCAGGGAAGGTCTTTAGTAGATAATGGCCTTTGAGTTAGGCCTTGGAATACAGATATATTTGGAATGGGAAAGGGGCAACAACCAAAGATCAAGGTGATTTTCAGGGGGCATTTATATGAAGCAATAAAATAATTAATTGGGCTGGATGTAAGAGGGTGAAAAGCATGAGTGAGAATAAGACAAACACATATTAAGGCCAAAATGCACGTCAATATATGCATTTAACATAAAAATCCCTTCTAGGAAATAAGAAAAATGAAGTAATTCATGAACTGTTTAGCAACATAGCATTTTTAGAAATCCTAATCTATGTTTGTTTATTTTTTTCCCTCAGCTGCTATTTCTACCCTTTTCCATTCCCTGCTTTCAAGCAGTTGGCTCTGTTTCTGATTTCAAAATTGTAAGTCCTAGAGTAGTGTAGAGAAATAGTTTGGGGAATGGATAATGTGTTTCATTCAGTTATGAAAGGACAGTAACTTTTCCTGGACAAAGAATAAATGCCTCCCAAGCTGTGTGGAGGAAAGTAGGAGAGACAAGGAGAGGAGGCATGCACGTGGGACTGACAGCCATGTCGGGGACATGCCATGATGCCAAAGACGAAATGCTATCACTGTCAGAGGGTCCATGGGCACACTGTTCTGGCAGAGGATCGGGGCAGCCTAAAGGGGAGAGTCAAATGTGGCCAAACGAATAAAGAAATACTAGATAGCGAGGGAACATGTGGACCTAAAAGGTTACGTTGGCTTTGAGGTTGGCCCCTGTGACATAGCATGGGGTGAAAAAGGACTCAAGATGTATGTGCCTTCTGAATACCCTCTGCAAGCCCAAGTAGCTTAAATAGGGGCCTTGGACAGAGGCAGTGAGGAGGGAAGGAGGGGATGAACCTCAAGAAAGACTGGTATTCAAGTTTCTTACATGCCTAGCGTGATGGGCAGGGGGCTTGAACATAAATTAAGCTATGGAAAATAAAGCTATAGAAAATAAAGATCTATTTCTTAAACATCTGAATTTGTGAACTGATTCATATCAACGGTTTCTAATTTTTCAGGCTGTATTAGTTAGGGTAGGCTAGTATATGATGTGGCAAGAAATAAACCCAGAAATCTCAGTGGCTTAACATAATAAACATATAATTTTCTCTCCGATTAGACTGGGATGCGGCTGAGCAGCCCTTCTCCCTCTTGTAGTCACACCACTAGAAACATGCAAAGCGGGAGCTTCCCTCTTTCCTTGCTACTGAAGGGAAGAAGTCAATGGGGAAAGCACACTAGTTCTTAATTGCTCCAGCCTGGAAGCCTCGTACATCATTTCCTTTCATCTACCCTTATCCTGCACTAGTTGTGTGACCTCCAACTAACAGTGAGAGGGGCTAGGGACAGTGAGAAATACGGTGGAGCATGGATACTTGGTCAATCATCTATTACCCACAGACCCATGCAGTTAGACAAAGGAGACATTCTATTTTACCTGCTGCGTTGCAAATACTTCACTTCTTCCAGGGAAGTGCTATTTTCCTTGCTGGGTCAGGGCTTTGTGAATCTATGATTCTTGCTTTCTGAACTCACAGAATGTCCCCCAAAGTCCATTTGTATGTTCCAGGCAAGGTTTCCGTTCCCTTTCCTCTCCTCTTTCTGCCCCTCCTCCTCTAGAAAAGTTACAAGACTAATGAAACCGGGTTTATTGTGTGATTTGAAGAAAATCCTCATCAACTGCATTTCAAAATTGGTATTAAAATTTAAAATCCAGAGCCCTTTAATAGTTGTCCCAGCAATTTAATGGCATGTTGTTTTTAGTCTGTCATTTGGACTAACAACTGAATTGAGTTGCAGCAAATCATCAGTTTGATTTCTACGAATTTCTTACTACTACTACAAAATATCTTTGCATTTAATGTACTAGTATGGCATAAAGGCATCATTTAGGATTATTTCCTGAGGAGTAAAGAAAGGACCATTTCAGAGCCTGTAAAGCATAAGATATTCTTTTGGTCTGCAATTTATTTTCATACTCTGCAGATATACTCTGTAAAAACAGAAGCACACATAAGATTGTCAGAGTTTCCCTTAATGCTGGATTCTCTCTCTGTCCTGAGAATTCCATCTTGTTAAACTTATCTGACATTGGGTTAAAACTCTCACCAAACAATGCGTTATACCTGAGGAAACAGGATTTCATTTGGATCTAATAAAAGTTTAGTTTAGTTTTGTTCTTTTTAAAAGCAAATGTCCTATGATGCCTCATCACAGAGTTAGGTGTTTTTTTTAGGCTGCATTGGGTCTTTGTTGCTGCATGTGGGCTTTCTCTAGTTGCAGCGAGCGGGGGGTGGGGGGGGCTACTCTTCATTGTCATGCACGGGCTTCTCATTGCGGTAGCTTCTCTTGCTGCTGAGCATAGGCTCTAGGCACGTGGGCTTCAGTAGTTGCAGTGCGCAGGCTCAGTAGTTGCGGCGTGTGGGCTCTAGCACACAGGCTCAGTAGTTGTGGCGCACGGGCTCAGTAGTTGTGGCTTGTGGGCACTAGCGCGCAGGCTCAGTAGATGTGGCACACGGGCTTAGTAGTTGCAGTGCACGGGCTTAGTTGCTCCGCGGCATGTGGGATTTTCCGAGACCAGGGATTGAACCCGTGTCCCGTGCATTGGCAGGGAGACTCTTAACCAGTGCACCACCAGGGAAGTCCCAAAAGTTAAGTTTTAACTGATTTGTCAGTGACTCTATTCAGTGACCCTTACTAGTATATTTCTTTTAATCTTACAGTATAGGCTCTTACTGCAGCATACAATATAGGAAGAATATTGTATTAATTTGTTGATTTGATAGTGAAATTCTTCCTCGTGATGCAAATGTATGTAAATGAGCATCTAAATTCTGCTCTGAACATTCTGCTATTTCAGAATTCAGTTATAAAAAGGAATGAGAGTGAGAGTGAGAGAGAGAGGAGAATTAAAAAAAAGAAGAACAAGAAAAGAGGGAAAGACCATAGATTGCTACAATCTTTTTTTCTTCACTTAAAAAACAGCGCAAGTTATTACCCTACTCTTGGTTTAAAAAAATCTTTAGGTTAACGCTACTAAATGATTGTCATTCATATCAGAGAATTTGGCATATAGGTTTGGATGGTTTATTGTGCTGTGTACTACTGATAAATCTACAAACACAGCAACTGTCACTATCTCTCTCAAATTCAAATTAATTTTCCATATGCTGAGTGTCTTTTAAAAAAAATATTTGGCTAGTACAACTTTTGCCTGGTTAAATTGAACTTGTTTGAATATTAAGTATTTTAGGAAACAGAAGGAACAAGGTATTTATAAGGGTACCTTGGGATATCAGCTTAAATTTCTTTGGATCATAAGCATCATTGTTTGGCAACACAAATTATTACCCCTTTGTACAGTGATTAGGTATTGAAGAGTTGAAGAATGGATTTTAAGTGGAGCGATGCTTAAAACTGGCATATTGGCCCAAGTTGTTTTATTCTTTTACCACTTACATATGCCAGTAAGCTTAGTTGCTTTGATATTTTTCAGTATTGAATTTATGCAAGGAGTAAGATATATAGAAATGATTTTCCTTCAGATCAGTTTGCCATCTGATCAATAGTTTATGTTACTTGGTTGAGATTTCCCATTAAAAAGATGCTCATCTACTGCCTGGCTTGCTCTAACATTCTTAACAGAATTCTTTCGGCTTGTGAATGGTCTACTAAACCTTCTTATCCCTGTGGACTACACTTTTTAAATTGTTCATCATTTAAGCAGCTCCATTCATTGATGTGATAGTTCAGTCCTTTTTTTTTTTAGTTAATTTTTTTATTGAAGTATAGTTGATTTACAATGTTGTGTTTGTTAGTTTCAGGTGTACAGCACAGTGATTCAGTTATAAATATAAATATTCTTTTTTAGATTCTTTTCCATATAGATCATTATAAAATATTGAGTATTCTTCCATATGCTATACAGTTGGTCCTTGTTGGTTATCTATTTTATATATAGTAGTGTGTATATGTTAATTCTGAACTCCTAATTTATCCCTCCCCTCCCACTTTCCCCTTTTGCAACGTAAGTTTGTTTTCGATGTCTGTGGGTCTATTTCTGTTTTGTAAATAAGTTCATTTGTATCATTTTTTTTAGATTCCACATATACGTGATATATTTGTCTTTGTCTGGCTTACTTCACTTGGTATGATCTCTAGGTCCATCCATGTTGCTGCAAATGGAATTATTTAATTCTTTTTTATGGCTGAGTAATATTCTATAGTATATATATGTATATATATACATATCATATTTTCTTTACCCATTCATCTGTTGATGGACATTTAGGTTGTTTCCATGCCTTGGCTATTGTAAGTAGTTCAGCCTTTCTTCTTTGAGATTATTTATTGGAGGATTATCTTTGCTAAACCTGTCTTATTGTAGAAGAATTTTAGAAATTCTGTTATGATTTTTTTCATTCAGTTTAATATTGCCACATTTTAAAGAAAATGAATGGGCTGAAATAACAGGTTTATATTTCTGCTGTCTACTGGCATCCATCACAATGTTTGAAACGTATTGAACTTTTTTTTTTTTGCTCTGTAGATAACACCCTGAAGCTCCAACTTTGTGGTGGGTCAATTAAACTCCATGAAATATGGTCAGTGCCCTGTAAGTATCTCCCTTCATATATAACTGCCAAGTTATTGATATTTTACATGTTCTTACTAGATAGCTTTCTATCTGACTGTATTGTAGTTTTCAATATGTATTTTATGATTGATTACTTTAAATCATGTATTTTAGACTGAGATATCAAAGTTCATTAATGGGGCCAATGGCCTCAGTTTAGCCTTTATCTAATTTTTGTTATTCTGTTAAGATTCTGTGGTTTGGTTTGACTCTTCTAACTTAAGTGTTCTTATTTATTTCTGTCAAGGTCTGCATTTCTCTGAATTGTGAAACTTTTGAATCATGTTTCAATACCACCTATACATCTTCAAACCTCAAATCAAGTTTCCTTTACGGGGAATTCCCCGACAGTCCAGTGGTTAGGACTCTGCTCTTTCACTGCTGAATGCCTGGTTCAATCCCTGGTCTGGTAACAAAGATCTCACAAGCTGGGCAGCACAGGCAAAAAAAAAAAAAAAAAAAAAAAAAGTTTGCTTTATGGGACTATTTTGCTGTTAAGATGAAGAAAACAAGAAAAGAAAAGAAAGTTTTTTGAAAAAGAAAAAAAAATGTATCTAAAACTTCCAAATTAGATTCAGAGATTTGTTTATCCTTTAATTTATAATAATGAATAACAAAAAAGTATGCATTTGGTATCTGTAAATGGTTCACTTTATCACTATTGAATGAATTCCTTTAACATTTCTGAATCTGATTTTTGAAAAGGTAAATCCAGAGGCTTGTATCTCTTAAGTATTTTCAAATAGCAAAGAGTGTTGTTGTTGTTGTTATTGTTTATTAGTAAGCATAATATATGGAAAGATCAAAGGCATGGGAGAAAGACTTGACTTTAAATTTTAACTCCATAATCTACCATGTTAAAATCTTAAAATACTATCTCCTTTGAGTCTTAGATTCCCAAAATCTACTTAGGAATAATAACAATAATATCTATTTATCAGGGTTATTGAGAGGTTTAAATTAGAAAATATATGGGAGCTCAATTATTATTAAATTTTTCTTCCACTCTTCTCTAACCTATTCCTGCTTCACTTTCAAATCTGTTGCATGTAATAATTTGTATTTAATTTCTTAGCTACAGACCAGAAGTTTCAGTGGTATGCTGGTAAATTTTAACAACTAGTTCTTTAGAGGAAAAAAAGCCCTGATTTGTAGTGTTTATTAATTTCTGTGGTATAAATACTCCCACCATGGCCAATTAGAAGCTACCAACGTGATGTCACTGAAGGAAGAGTTAAGAGAAACAAACAATGCCCTCTAGCAGGCTGGTGGGAGTGGGCTTCCGCACACCACTAACTCTTAGGACGTAGGGCTGAATTCTTCTGTGTCTTCTGCATAGTCCCCTCAATGGTAAATGGAAAGAGGGGAGATGAAAAAGAATCAGTTTGACAAGTGAGAGATTAAGCATAAATAATAAAGAGGCAGTCTCTTGATGGATTATTTACAGGTTCCAAGAGTAATATGGTAGAAAAACCTGAAAATTTTCACTGCAAGTTCTAACTTCTTCACTGCCTCTCATCTGCTCTTTCTTCTATGCCGTTCTAGGTGCTGATTATTTGGTTTTAATAATGAAAAAACCAAAACCAGTAGCTTCTTTTCCCTGTCCTTACGGTGTTGGCACTCCAATGGAAGGGAGACTTTAAAGACTTAAACAAAACAAACAAACAAAAAAAAAGGCATAATTACAAACTATGATGTGTGTTATGGTGGAAGTGAACTGAGTGCTAAGGCAGGAAACAGCAGGTTGATGACTAGTTAAAGCAGTAAATGGAATTTCTGAAGACTTCTTTTGGGAGGTTTAAAATTATGAACTCAATTTCTTTAATAGTAAAGGGCTATTCGAATTATCTATTTCATCTTGGGTGAATTTTGGTAGTTTGTATTTTCCGAGAAATTAGTCCATTTTGTCTGTTCCTAAAACAAACAAAACCAGGGAGTCAGTAAACTTGAGGTCAAGAGGAAAAGCATTCATTTCTTTTTTTTTTTTTTTAACATCTTTATTAGGGTGTAATTGCTTTACAATGGTGTGTTAGTTTCTGCTTTATAACAAACTGAATCAGTTATACATATACATCTGTTCCCATATCTCTTCCCTCTTGTGTCTCCCTCCCTCCCACCCTCCCATTCCCACCCCTCCAGGCGGTCACAAAGCACCAAGCTGATCTCCCTGTGCTATGCGGCTGCTTCCCACTAGCAATCTACCTTACGTTTGGTAGTGTATATATGTCCATGCCTCTCTCTCGCTTTGTAACACCTTACCCTTCCCCCATCCCATATCCTCAAGTCCGTTCTCCAGTAGGTCTGTGTCTTTATTCCTGTCTTACCCCTAGGTTCTTCATGACATTTTTTTCCTCTTAAATTCCATATATATGTGTTAGCATACAGTATTTGTCTTTCTCTTTCTGACTCACTTCACTCTCTATAACAGACTCTAGGTCTATCCACCTCATTACAAAGAGCTCAATTTCGTTTCTTTTCATGGCTGAGTAATATTCCATTGTATATATGTGCCACATCTTCTTTATCCATTCATCCGATGATGGGCACTTAGGTTGTTTCCATATCCGGGCTATTGTAAATAGAGCTGCAGTGAACATTTTGGTACATGACTCTTTTTGAATTATGGTTTTCTCAGGGTATATGCCCAGTAGTGGGATTGCTGGGTCATATGGTAGTTCTATTTGTAGTTTTTTAAGGAACTTCCATACTGTTCTCCATAGTGGCAGTAACAATTCACATTCCCACCAGCAGTGCAGGAGTGTTCCCTTTTCTCCACACCCTCTCCAGCATTTATTGTTTTTAGATTTTTTTGATGATGGCCATTCTGACTGGTGTGAGATGATATCTCATTGTAGTTTTGATTTGCATTTCTCTAATGATTAATGATGTTCAGCATTCATTCATGGGTTTGTTGGCAGTCTGTATATCTTCTTTGGAGAAATGTCTATTTAGGTCTTCTGCCCATTTTTGGATTGGGTTGTTTGATTTTTTGTTATTGAGCTGCATGAGCTGCTTGTAAATTTTGGAAATTAATCCTTTGTCAGTTGCTTCATTTGCAAATATTTTCTCCCATTCTGAGGGTTGTCTTTTGGTCTTGTTTATCGTTTCCTTTGCAGTGCAACAGCTTTTAAGTTTCATTAGGTCCCATTTGTTTATTTCTGTTTTTATTTCCATTTCTCTAGGAGGTGGGTCAAAAAGGGTCTTGCTGTGACTTATGTCATAGAGTGCCCTGCCTATGTTTTCCTCTAAGAGTTTGATAGTTTCTGGCCTTATATTTAGGTCTTTAATCCATTTTGAGCTTATTTTTGTGTATGGTGTTAGGGAGTGATCTAATCTCATACTTTTACATGTACCTGTCCAGTTTTCCCAGCACCACTTTTGAAGAGGCTGTCCTTTCTCCACTGTACATTCCTGCCTCCTTTATCAAAGATAAGGTGACCCTATGTGCGTGGGTTTATCTCTGGGCTTTCTATCCTGTTCCATCGATCCATCTGTTTTTGTGCCAGTACCATACTGTCTTGATTACTGTAGCTTTGTAGTATAGTCTGAAGTCAGGGAGCCTGATTCCTCCAGCTCCGTTTTTCTTTCTCAAGATTGCTTTGGCTATTTGGGGTCTTTTGTGTTTCCATACAAATTGTGAAATTTTTTGTTCTAGTTCTGTGAAAAATGCCAGTGGTAGTTTGATAGGGATTGCATTGAATCTGTAGATTGCGTTGGGTAGTAGAGTCATTTTCACAATGTTGATTCTTCCAATCCAAGAACATGGTATATCTCTCCATCTATTTGTATCATCTTTAATTTCTTTCATCAGTGTCTTATAATTTTCTGCATACAGGTCTTTTGTCTCCTAAGGTAGGTTTATTCCTAGATATTTTATTCTTTTTGTTGCAGTGGTAAATGGGAGTGTTTTCTTGATTTCACGTTCAGATTTTCCATCATTAGTGTATAGGAATGCAAGAGATTTCTGTGCATTAATGTTGTATCCTGCAACTTTACCAACTTCATTGATGAGCTCTAGTAGTTTTCTGGTAGCATCTTTAGGATCCTCTATGTATAGTATCATGTCATCTGCAAACAGTGACAGCTTTACTTCTTCTTTTCCAATTTGGAATCCTTTTATTTCCTTTTCTTCTCTGATTGCTATGGCTAAAACTTCCAAAACTATATTGAATAAGCGTGGTGAGAGTGGGCAACCTTGTCTTCTTCCTGATCTTAGTGGAAATGGTTTCAGTTTTTCACCATTGAGGATGATGTTGGCTGTGGGTTTGTCATATATGGCCTTTATTATGTTGAGGAAAGTTCCCTCTATGCCTACTTACTGCAGGGTTTTTGATTTTTTTTTTTTTTTTTTTTTTTTTTTTTTTGCGGTACGCGGGCCTCTCGCTGCTGTGGCCTCTCCCGTTGCGGAGCACAGGCTCCAGACGCGCAGGCTCAGCGGCCATGGCTCACGGGCCCAGCCGCTCCGCGGCATGTGGGATCCTCCCGGACCAGGGCACGAACCCGTGTTCCCTGCATCGGCAGGCGGACTCTCAACCACTGCGCCACCAGGGAAGCCCACTGCAGGGTTTTTATCATAAATTGGTGTTGAATTTTGTCAAAAGCTTTCTCTGCATCAATTGAGATGATCATATGGTTTTTCTCCTTCAGTTTGTTAATATGGTGTATCACGTTGATTGATTTGTGTATATTGAAGAATCCTTGCATTCCTGGAATAAACCCCACTTGATCATGGTGTATGATCCTTTTAATGTGCTGTTGGATTCTGTTTGCTAGTATTTTGTTGAGGATTTTTGCATCTGTGTTCATCAGTGATATGGGCCTGTAGTTTTCTTTGTGATATCCTTGTCTGGTTTTGGTATCAGGGTGATGGTGGCCTCGTAGAATGAGTTTGGGAGTGTTCCTCCCTCTGCTATATTTTGGAAGAGTTTGAGAAGGATAGGTGTTAGCTCTTCTCTAAATGTTTGATAGAATTCACCTGTGAAGCCATCTGGTCCTGGGCTTTTGTTTGTTGGAAGATTTTTAATCACAGTTTCAATTTCAGTGCTTGTGATTGGTCTGTTCATATTTTCTATTTCTTCCTGATTCAGTCTTGGCAGGTTGTGCATTTCTAAGAATTTGTCCATTTCTTCCAGGTTGTCCATTTTATTGGCATAGAGTTGCTTGTAGTAATCTCTCATGATCCTTTGTATTTCTGCAATGTCAGTTGTTACTTCTCCTTTTTCATTTCTAATTCTATTGATTTGAGTCTTGTCCCTTTTTTCCTTGATGAGTCTGGCTAATGGTTTATCAATTTTGTTTATCTTCTCAAAGAACCAGCTTTTACTTTTATTGATCTTTGCTATCGTTTCCTTCATTTCTTTTTCATTTATTTCTGATCTGATTTTTATTATTTGTTTCCTTCTGCTAACTTTGGGGTTTTTTTGTTCTTCTTTCTCTAATTGCTTTAGGTGCAAGGTTAGGTTGTTTATTCGAGATGTTTCCTGTTTCTTAAGGTAGGATTGTATTGCTATAAATTTCCCTCTTAGAACTGCTTTTGCCGCATCCCATAGATTTTGGGTTGTCATGTCTCCATTGTCATTTGTCTCTAGGTATTTTTTGATTTCCTCTTTGATTTCTTCAGTGATCACTTTGTTTTTTAGTAGTATATTGTTTAGCCTCCATGTGTTTGTATTTTTTACAGATCTTTTCCTGTAATTTTTTACAGTCTCATAGCGTTGTGGTCGGAAAAGATACTTGATACAATTTCAGTTTTCTTAAATTTACCAAGGCTTGATTTGTGACCCAAGATATGATCTATCCTTAAGAATGTTCCATGAGCACTTGAGAAAAATGTGTATTCTGTTGTTTTTGGATGGAATGTCCTATAAATATCAATTAAGTCCATCTTGTTTAATGTATCATTTAAAGCTTGTGTTTCCTTATTTATTTTCATTTTGGATGATCTGTCCATTGGTGAAAGTGGGGTGTTAAAGTCCCCTACTATGAATGTGTTACTGTCGATTTCCCCTTTTATGGGTGTTAGTATTTGCCTTATGTATTGAGGTGCTCCTATGTTGGGTGCATAAATATTTACAATTGTTTCATATATATATATATATACATATATATATATATATATATTTTTTTTTTTTTCTTTTGTGCGGGCCTCTCCCTGTTGTGGCCTCTCCCGCTGCGGAGCACAGGCTCTGGACGCGCAGGCCCAGTGGCCATGGCTCACAGGCCCAGCCGCTCCGCAGCCCGTGGGATCCTCCCGGACCGGGGCACGAACCCACGCTCCTCGCATCGGCAGGCGGACTCCCAATGACTGCGCCACCAGGGAAGCCCTACAATTGTTATATCTTCTTCTTGGATCGATCCCTTGATCATTATGTAGTGTCCTTCTTTGTCTCTTTTAATAGTCTTTATTTTAAAGTTTATTTCGTCTGATATAAGATTTGCTACTCCAGCTTTCTTTTGGTTTCCATTTGCATGAAATATCTTTTTCCATCCCCTTACTTTCAATCTCTATATCTTTCTAGGTCTGAAGTGGGTCTCTTGTAGACAGCAAATATATGGGTCTTGTTTTTGTATCCATTCAGCCAACCTGTGTCTTTTGGTGGGAGCATTTAGTCCATTTACATTTAAGGTAATTATCGATATGTATGTTCCTATTCCCATTTTCTTAATTGTTTTGGGTTCGTTATTGTAGGTCTTTTCCTTCTCTTGTGTTTCTTGCCAAGAGAAGTTCCTTTAGCAGTTGTCGTAGAGCTGGTTTGGTAGTGCTGAACTCTCTCAGCTTTTGCTTGTGTGTAAAGGTTTTAATTTCTTCATCAAATGTGAAGGAGATCCTTGCTGGGTAGAGTAGTCTTGGTTGCAGGTTTTTCTCCTTCATCACTTTAAATATGTCCTGCCAGTCCCTTCTGGCTTGCAGAGTTTCTGCTGAAAGATCAGCTGTTAACCTTATGGGGATTCCCTTGTGTGTTATTTGTTGTTTTTCCCTTGCTGCTTTTAATATGTTTTCTTTGTATTTACTTTTTGACAGTTTGATTAATATGTGTCTTGGCGTATTTCTCCTTGGATTTATCCTGTATGGGACTCTTTGTGCTTCCTGGACTTGATTAACTATTTCCTTTCCCATATTAGGGAAGTTTTCAACTATAATCTCTTCAAATACTTTCTCAGTCCCTTTCTTTTTCTCTTCTTCTACTGGAACCCCTATAATTCGAATGTTGGTGCGTTTAGTGTTGTCCCAGAGATCTCTGAGACTGTCCTCAGTTCTTTTCATTCTTTTTTGTTTATTCTGCTCTGCAGTAGTTATTTCCACTATTTTATCTTCCAGGTCACTTATCCAGTCTTCTGCCTCAGTTATTCTGCTATTAATCCCATCTAGAGTATTTTTAATTTCATTTATTGTGTTGTTCATCATTGTTTGTTTCATCTTTAGTTCTTCTACGTCCTTGTTAAATGTTTCTTGCATTTTGTCTATTCTATTTCCAAGATTATGGATCATCTTACTATCATTATTCTGAATTCTTTTTCAGGTAGACTGCCTATTTCCTCTTCATTTGTTAGGTCTGGTGGGTTTTTATCTTGCTCCTTCATCTGCTGTGTGTTTTTCTGTCTTCTCATTTTGCTTATCTTACTGTGTTTGGGGTCTCCTTTTTGCAGTCTGCAGTTTCGTAGTTCCCGTTGTTTTTGGTGTCTGTCCCCAGTGCCTAAGGTTGGTTCAGTGGGTTGTGTAGGCTTGCTGGTGGAGGGAACTAGTGCCTGTGTTCTGGTGGATGAGGCTGGATCTTGTCTTTCTGGTGGGCAGGTCCACGTCTGGTGGTGTGTTTTGGGGTGTCTGTGGAATCATGATTTTAGTCAGCCTCTCTCCTAATGGTTGGGGTTGTGTTCCTGTCTTGCTAGTTGTTTGGCATATGATGTCCAGCACTGTAGCTTGCTGGTCATTGAGTGAAGCTGGGTGCTGGTGTTGAGATGGAGATCTCTGGGAGATTTTCGCCGTTTGATATTATGTGGAGCTGGGAGGTCTCTTGTGAACCAGTGTCCTGAAGTTGGCTCTCCCACCTCAGAGGCACAGCACTGTCTCCTCGTTGCAGCACCAAGGGCCTTTCATCCACACGGCTCAGAATAAAATGGAGAAAAAGTAGAAAGAAAAAATTAGGAGTAGAAAGAAAGAAAGAAAGGAAGGAGGGAGGGAGGGAGGAAGGAAGGAAGAAGGGATGGAAGGAAGAAAAGAAAGAAAGAAGATAAAGTAAAATAAAAATAAAGCAAGATAATATATAATAAAGTTATTAAAATAAAAAAATAATAAGAAAAAAAACAACGGATGGATAGAACCCTCGGAGAAATGGCGGAAGCAAAGCTATACAGACAAAATCTCACACAGAAGCATACACATACTCACAAAAAAAGGAAAAGGGGAAAAAATCATAGATCTTGCTCTCGAAGCCCACCTCCTTAATTTGGGATGATTCGTTGTCTATTCATGTATTCCACAGATGCAGGTACATCAAGTTGATTGTGGAGCTTTAATCCGCTGCTTCTGAGGCTGCTGGGAGAGATTTCCCTTTCTCTTCTTTGTTCTCACAGCTCCCAGGGGCTCAGCTTTGGATTTGGCCCCGCCTCTGAGTGTAGTTCGCCGGAGGGCGTCTGTTCTTCGCTCAGACAGGACGGGGTTAAAGGAGCCGCTGATTCGGGAGCTCTGGCTCACTCAGGCCGGGGGGAGGGGGCGGCACGGAGTGCGGGGCGAGCCCGCGGTGGCAGAGGCCAGCGTGACGTTGCATCAGCCTGAGCCGCGCCGTGTGTTCTCCCGGGGGAGTTGTCTCTGGATCCCGGGACCCTGGCAGTGGCGGGCTGCACAGGCTCCCCGGAAGTGGGCTGTGGAGAGTGACCTGTGCTCGCACACAGGCTTCTTGGTGGCGGCAGCAGCAGCCTTAGCGTCTCATGCCTGTCTCTGGGGTCTGTCCGCGCTTTTAGCCATCTCTGGAGGTCCTTAGGCAGTGCTCTTAATCCCCTCTCCTCACGCACCAGGAAACAAAGAGGGAATAAAAAGTCTCTTGATTCTTCGGCCAGCCGTGATGCACTAGCCCCCTTCAGGCTGTGTTCACGCCGGCAACCCCAGCCCTCTCCCTGCGCTCTGACCAAAGCCCGAGCCTCAGCTCCCAGCCCCGCCCGCCCTGGCCGGTGAGCAGACAAGCCTCCCTGGCTGGTGAGTGCCGGTTGGCACCGATCCTCTGTGTGGGAATCTCTTCGCTTTGCCCTCCGCACCCCTGTTGCTGTGCTCTCGTCCGCGGCCCCGAAGTTTCCCCCTCCACCACCCACAGTCTCCACCTGCGAAGGGGCTTCTAGTGTGTGGAAACCTTCCTCCTTCACAGCTCCCTCCCACTGGTGCAGGTCCCGTCCCTATCCTTTTGTCTCTGTTTATTCATTTTTCTTTTTCCCTACCCAGGTACATGGGGGGTTTCTTGTCTTTTGGGAGGTCTGAGGTCTTTTGCCAGTGTTCAGTAGGTGTTTTGTAGGAGTTGTTCCACGTGTAGCTGTATTTCTGGTGTATCTGTGGGGAGGAAGGTGATGTCCGTGTCTTACTCTTCCTCCATCTTCCCGGAACCAGCCTGTTCTGTCTTTGAAACCAGAGTAAAACAGGCTTTATAAAAGGAATAGGAGTCTTCCCTTTCTGTTTTTGTAGGAGAAATTGTGTAGAACTGGTGTTAATTCTTCTTTAAAAGTTTGGTAGAACTATTCAGTGAAACCAAATGGACCTGGAGACTTCATTTTTGAAAGTTTTTTTTTTTTTTAATATTTCAAGAGCTTTATAACTGATCTATCAACTATCATTTGTAACAATATATTATTGTCACATTTATTGACAGAGTTCACTTGCTTAAAAGAATATTTGTTGAGGTAAACAGTTACTATACAGGGGGTTTTATCCATGAATCCCCTATCTGTGTACCTGAGATAAATTTACACAAGGGTCCAGATACCTTGTAACAAGAGGGTAAAAAAGCATCTGCTAAACTTTTATGTTCATTTAAAATGTTTAATACATTTCTTGGGCACAAGTAAACGGTGTTTCTGCAGGCGGTGAGAAGGATGATGGGTTTTTGGTAGCTAACTTAGCTTAAGGGCACCCACTGTTGGTACAGTTAGTGCAGTGACTTGGATAGATAGAACTTGATTTTTGGTGAAGGGTGGTATGTTGCTATTTCTTTTAAATCTGTGATGCTCTTTTGCTTAATGTATTACTCAATTTTCAGATCATGCTTCCTCCTTTCTCTTCACCAGTGAACTTCTTGGGGGTACCTCCCCATTTCCAAGTTCCCTCTCTTTCAAAAGAGGTGCCTCTCCTAAGACGGCCATGTCTGGTTGTACACATGTTCAAGCCCTTTCCTCCTACTGCCCTGATCTATTAGATCTCAGATCTATTCTCAGTGCAGGTTTCTATACTGGGAGTGGGGATAAATTCTCTTCTGAGAATAATCTCGTCTGTGTTTCACCCGGGCTTCATCCTGATACTCTCTCATGTTGCCTGGGCCATCTTGACCTGTCTCTCTGCTCTTACATAGACTCCAAATCTGGCTCTGCTTGCTTTACATATTTTCTCCCACTTATATGTAAACAACATTGGTTGTGGGTGGTTTTATTTACTTTCTTTTTTTTGATATTATGGTTTTTGGAGAATGTGTACCATTTCTTGCAACTGCCTACCTCCTACTCATCTTTTGTGCCTGAAAATAAATATTATTTCTTTCAGGATACCTTCTCTTTTTGTGTACTCCCAGAGTGTAATAGGGAATTACAAATCTGACTCTATATTAGATCTGTTTCTTTTACTTTAACCTTTGTATTCTATTGCTTTTGCTACATGTTAATCTCTAAAGGGATGTTTCTTATAGCTTAAAGTTAACATAATGTCCTATCTCCAAGAACCCTGCCCTCCATGCCTGAACGTAAAACTAAAGCACCTTTGTTCAGATCACAGGAAATATCCTGACCCAGCCCACCTGTGAAAGGCTGCAGGAAAGAAGAGATTAACACATCCCATCCCAGAGCCTGGCTGAAACCAGGAGATATCTGCAGCAACTTATGGCCTTTTTACATTACCTCTCCACCTCCCCCGCTCTTTATTCTATAAAAGAAATGAGCATCCAGACCCCAGTAAGATGGTTCTCTGGACATCAGTCTGCCATCTTCTCAGACTCCTGGCTTTCCAAGTAAAGTCATTATTCCTTGCCCCAGCACCTGGTCTCCCGTTTTATTGGCCTGTCATGCAGCAAGCAGAACGAGCTTGGACTTGGTAACAAGAGTGCTCATCACAGCACTTACCGTACTGAACTGTAACCACCCTTTACCTCTTCTGTAATCCTTCATGCAGTTAGCTTACTGAGGAGTGTTTCTCATGGTCATTTTTTCATCCTTTCTATTCAACACAGGGATCAACCTTTATTAGAACCTCAATAACTATTTCTTGAGTAAATGACTGTGTTATTTCTCGGTAAGGAACCAAGAGTGGGGCAGTCTGTCTCTGGTGCAGGTAGTACGGAATGCACATCTGCAGATAATTTCAATACAGTAATAAAACCAACCAAAAGTTTGTCTGCTTTTGGGCTTTCCTGGTGGCGCAGTGGTTGAGAGTCCACCTGCCGATGCAGGGGACGCGGGTTCGTGCCCCGGTCTGGAAAGATCCCAAATGCCGCGGAGCGGCTGGTCCCGTGATCCATGGCCGCTGAGCCTGCGCGTCCGGAGCCTGTGCTCCGCAACGGGAGAGGCCACAACTGTGAGAGGCCCGCGTACCGCAAAAAAAAAAAGTTTGTCTACGTTTTATTATAACCATAGGCCAATATATGTAAATAATTTCATGATAAAATAAATATTCCTCTCTGTTGGGAGAGACCCCCTTCTCTCTGTAGCACACCACTGTTATTTCCATTATCAGAAAAAGATAGACATTTTGTTATAGCCTGACTCTCAGCCTTCTTTCATACCCTTTCCAAGAGTTAATGCCTGCTAGATAATATTCAGAAAGAAGAGAATTTATTTTATATTTCTTCTGTGGTACAAATGAAATATTACTTCATAATCCTCTGGTACTTTCTTCCTTTCAGCCTCATTATGACAAGCTCACCTTGATGCTAGTTTCTGTCTGCAACTCCTGGATTCAATCACCTCAAAAAAGGAGAGGTATGTAAAGGTGTGTCACACCTCCCTTTACTTCTGATGAGATGGCCTTAAGGTTCTCCTCAGCTTGACTCAACTTTAGAAAGATTTCTTTTTAACTCTAGGCACCTGATCTCCCTTTACTTAGAGCACTTTAGAAAACTTGCAATTGTAAATTCTTTCTCTGCTCCTTTGAGATGTAAATCCTCTACAACCCAGGAATGTTTTTCTCGAGGACCTGGGGGCCATTTCTTTGAAATGTAATCAAGAAAGGCAGTGCCGCTGTGTGCCAGTCTCTGTGGGAGGGTAGGAATCTAACTTCAATGACCATGAGTTATCAAACACTGATGGCCTGATCGCATTGACCAACCTCCCAACCAACGTCCTCCAGCACTTTTCCACTAGCTCACCCAGTGCTTCAAAACTCTCCTGCCTTTTGTTTCAACGGAGTTGAGTTCAACCTCTCGCCCCTATTTCAGTAGTCTTTCTCCCCTACTGCAATAATCTTGAATAAAGTCCTCCTGTTTAACCAGTCCAGTGCAATTTTTCTTTTACACTTCCATGTCTATTTTCTCTTTATAGAAGTACAACTAAAGTAGTATGAGTTTAAATAAAATCCAAACTTCAATAAAAAAAGAAACACAATATAGGGAAGGAAACTATAAACTATATCCTAAATAGGACTTTCTCAATAACTTACGAGAAAAGCATTTTCATAATTTCATAGAAGTGTCCACTCACAGATATACCTCACTTGATAACTTTACTCTCCTTTACTCAGGTATGCATTTAAAAAACAAAAATGACAATGACAACAAATAGTAAAAGCTTCCCTTTCTTCATGAGTTGCCCTGGGCTTTGTAATTGTTATTATTATCTTCCTTTGGGGAAACTTTACCCATTATAATCAAGATTGTTCTTCCTTTAGTAAGCAACCCTGCTCTCTTCGTACACCTACCATCAAGATGTAGTACGTTCCTCCAAGTTATTCAGTTAGTAGTGCTCTGGCACTCTAGGGACAGCCTGGGGACATAAGCACCTTTCATGAAATAGTGCAGGGTATGTGTGGGCACTGCAAGTCAACTCCTCTTAGAGTTTTTACCAACAGCATGAGTTTCAGACATGCTTATTTATTTGTCAACTATGTACAAGGTAACTGCTAAATCTTACACCAAGACACATTTCCCAAATAATAAACATTTATTCTCAGAGACAGTACATTCTAAAGCCACTGGAGGAAGAGAAATATATTCCTTTTTGCCTCCATAATTTACAAGGCGGCCACTTTCACAATGAAGTCTGATTTTGGCATTATCATGCAGAACACTGTTAATTCTTTTCCTTTTTTTTTTTTTTCTGTCTCAGACACTTTGTGCCTCTTTGATTGGCCAAGAATAAAAAAGGGACACATTCTGGAGTCAGATACCAACTCCCTTTTCTATACAAAGAGCTATGTGCAGTTTTGGCAGATTATTTGTAATTCCTGGATTAAATTTTTAGCTAATAGCCATCTTCAACTCTTTTTTTATGGAGGAAAACGTTTTTTTATTCTAGTTAAGATAAAACAACAAATAGGTGGGTAAGAATTAAGCAGATATTTAGTTATTTTTGTTTTTTCATTTTAATCAGGAGCTATGAAATTTCTAGATTTTATTTAAGGCTTGGTGTTATAGCTTACTTATTTCTCTACCTTCCATAATGCCTATTACATGATTCTATATGAACTATCAGGGCCTGCGACTATGATAGGAAATAGTATTTCACTGACAACGACATTCCAATAACACTTGTTAATCACAGTAGTTTTCCAATTGTCTCTATAGGTTTCTGTATTATTATAGCCTTGCTATTATAAAGATACCTATTGTCACTATGCCATAATAACTTTGGATTCCAAAATTGACTTTGGAGAATGAGAAACAGATAACCTTTTATTCCCAAGAAATATATATATTTCTGGAATTCACTATTTGCATTTTTTTTGCCATTTGGTTTTTAGAATAAAAATTAATGGACACTGGTAAAAGTGACCAAAAGAAAAAAAAAGGTGATGCAGCATTTTTATAACTTTCATTGTTGCTATAGACTGAGAGGACTATGGTAGCAGTTTCATTTAAATAATGTACTTCTTAATATGATCTCTTAGTTCTTTATCCAACTGTTCATGTTGTGAGAGGGTGGAATTCAAGTGCCAGATTTTAGCTCTGCCCACTGATGACGATATTTGCGCGTCTGTGAGGTGTTTCCAGTTTAGGTTCGATTAGCTTGTCCTATTTAGACTAATTTCAAATCTAAACAGTTTTGAGCTGTTTAAGCAGAGGAAATGGAAGTACCACTGTAACCACTTGCTTTTGCTTCCAGATTAAACAGAACATCTATAATCTTCTAAAGACCTAAAAGCCTGCATTATGTCTGGAAACTGTAGTACTTATCTACTATTCCCAGGAGACTATTGGTAAGTATTAAGAAAGTTGGCTGAATGGTGTTCTATTAGCCTTCTAGGACCCTTTCTGACTGTAGGACATAGAAAAAGATATTTTATAGAAGAAACAGGGGCACAATCTTTATATACCCCTTTGGAGATTTATTAATTTATGTATTCCAATATAGTGACAATTACCTGTGTTTGTGGTGGCTATTCTGGGATTACTTGAAGGTGACCATCACCTTGGATATGATCTTCACTTCCAAATATTTCATTTTGGATTACAACTTCCAAATATTTCATTTTGGCAGTCAAAAAAAAAAGTAAAAAATTTCACTACCATTATCAAGCCAGGTTAAGAGCCGTAATTTTCATGATTCTCTAATTTGATGAAATTAGTAGTGAACAATGTTATGATTCCATTTCTGCTATTTGCTAATTTTGTGACCTTAGTCTGTGTCTCAGGTTGCTTAGGCAGAAAATGAGAGTGTTGGATTAGATGACGTGGTAAACATTCCTAGTGTACATTTCTAGAGTATCTTTCACTGCTGTGAATTTGTGAGCCATGATAAAATATGATATAATTCAGGCTACTTTTATTAAATTATTCTTTGAAGCTATTTGACCACTTATTAGGGTTTTAATCTTATATTTAGAAGTACCACACCTTGACCCATGGATTCTTTTTAGTATGACACAATTTCAATTTTGCAATGTCGTTCATTTTTACAGTTTTTGAGCTGAAACCTTCCGACAAAAAATGAAAAAATATCAGTATTTACATATATTGATCTATTTAGTATTTATTGTACTATGTGAATTTCCTTTTTTTTCTTGAGATGCTAGTGGACTATATATCTCAATATTCCTCTCCAAGGAACACATTCATATGAACTCAGAATACATATCAAAATTCTAGAAGTAAAAATCTTTCATAGAAAGATACTTTGTTTTGCTCAAATGCTATGTCACTTCAATGAAAATGGAGTTACTTTTCTCACAGTTAGTAAGCAACAATAGAAAGAAGTATAAGTAATCTTATTTTTCCTACATGATCGTTCTAGGAATAGTTATTAATGCCAAATTACTATTCATTTCTATATATGAAAATCGTAACAAACACCAAACTTCCAATGTTTATTGAATGTTTATTCTGCTCCAAAAATACCTACCACATTATGATTATTCTAATTATTATTGCTGTAAGGCACATCTTTTTCTTATCAAATGCCAGTTATGTAAATTCCATTTATTTAATAATCCCTTCTTCCCCACTAATTTCCAGTGTTTCCGCAATTGTACATAAAGTTCTCATTAAACTTGAGTTTAGAGCTGAGTTTTTAAAAGTTTATTCCCCAGTATTATCAGTACATTGATGAAGAAATTGACAGAAATAATCGAATACTGTTTCCAAGTTCATACAGTTTATAAGTAGACCAAGAATGATTAGAAAACACAGTTGGGGCTTCCCTGGTGGCGCAGTGGTTGAGAGTCCGCCTGCCGATGCAGGGGACACAGGTTCGTGCCCCGGTCCGGGAGGATCCCACATGCCACGGAGCGGCTGGGCCCGTGAGCCATGGCCGCTGAGCCTGTGCTCCGCAATGGGAGAGGCCACAACAGTGAGAGGCCTGCGTACTGCAAAAAACAAAACAAAACAAAACACAGTTGGAGCTTAAATTATCCTTAAGTGTCACCATTCAAACATGCATGCACAAAAAAGATACTGTCAGAATAGAGTTGCTACTATCTTGTTGGACATAAGTGAGAGGGCCAATGTACAATGAAAGTGCAGAATTGTTGTGGAGCAAATAGCTGATGGAAAAACACCTTCATTCCTTTTAAGTCAGTGGGTAGTTACAGCTTCTACATCACCAAAGACTGGGGTTGGGAAGGGATATAGACTTAGTACAGTTCGTTTCTATTTTGTTCATTATAGTGAAGAGAGTAATGAGACAAGCATAGTCAGCTTTGGTCTTAGTCGAGAATACAGACATAGAATTTCTTGTGAAAAAGTTGAATATTTAATGAAAAAGGGACAGAGCATAGGCCACGGGTTAAAGGCTGATAGAGTCTTAAAATCAGCTTTATTTGCTAGGTACGTTTCACAGACCCCTTGTGCTCAGAAAGCTGATTGTCAATGCACAGTATATGCAGTGTATCACATACTGAGCTAATGGTACTGACAGGATGGGAAGTAATTGGCCTCTTATAAATTATAGGACAAACTTATGATTTGCCATTCCAGAAGGAGAGGCCTATGAGGATCATGCCAGGTGCACATCATAGATCAGTGTCAATATTCATGATTTCACCTATGAGTAAACCTATTTCACTTTTCTGTACATCCAATAAATTGTATATCTAGACAGAAGATTTATCCACCATTAGGTAATGATGGCTGGTACAGAAGTAATTTTTCTCTATATTTTCTTTAGGGAAGCTTGCTACCTTTCCAGTAACAAAGATCAAGAAAAAATGTTGGAAGCATACATTTAATATGTTGGGTATTGCTTCACTCAAATCTCATCACATTTTAGATTAGTAGAAAAAATGAAGGGAACATTATTATGAGATGGAAAAGCAAATGAGACTTATTCCTATGTTTTTCTTTGTCCCCTTTAAGGGATTTATGCCCCACTAGTTTGGGATATTTTTCTTTCTATATTTGCAACCATCTGCTGTCACTTTCTCATTTCAGGTTGCTACTTCATTTTATATTTTGAGAGGCAATAAACTCATTCATCTACTTCTTTCAGCCTTATTTCATAATCCATAGTGTAGAAGAACTATCTTCTAGATTGGTTCAAAGAATTTGGAGGGCCTAAGATATATTTCCTGTTCCCCATGTTTCCATTTTTAAGTCCATATTTACAGTCCAGTGAGCCTTATCTCCTTCAACTAGTTATTGTATCTCGAAACAAGTAAGATCTTATTTTAGTGTTGTGTATAGCTAAAATGGTACCCATATAAAATAATTAAGTGGATGACATTGCTGTCATCATTCACCAGTTTTTCATTTTAAAGCTCCCTAAATAATTTGAGAGAAGGCATGAATTTTTTAAATGCTGCTCAAGGGTGATTCATTATTGTAGGTACACCCATACATGGGAGAATTTATAATATGGTTATGTAGTGTGAAGTTTGATCATATGTTTTGTTTAAGTCTGATAATTATTTTTTAAATCAATTAAGTGACTTTTTTATTTTAATGTGAATGCTCTCTCAGGAGTTTACCCCACAAAAAAAATTCCTATAGCAATTCATTCAAGAGTAAGAAAAAAGGAAAATATTATATTCCTAGAGGGTATACCAAAATTTTCTTTAGGTCTCCGACATGGACTTGTGTAGACAGAAATCGTCATTGTTGTTGACAATGTTGTGACTTGTAGAGTTTGTCCTGCCCGACACCTATAGACTGAATGTTTGTGTCCCCCCCAAAATTCATATGTTGAAACCTAATCCCCAGTGTGATGATATCTGGAGGGAGAGTTTGGGAGGTGAATAGATCATGAGGTTGGAGCCTTCAAGAGTGGAAAAAGTCTCCAGTGACTTGCCCCTTCTGCTCTGTGAGGAAACAGTGAAAAAATGGCCATCTGTGAAGCAGGAAGCGGGCTCACACTGTATGCAGAATCTGCTAGTACCTTGATCACAAGTTCGTTTTCACCCATGAAGAAGCAAATTTTGCCCTTTGTGGGGGCAATACTGCTTCCTTTGAGAATACATGATTTACTCTTTTCACTGAAAGCTGTTGTTATTTACAAGTAGAAAATCTTGCATAAATTATGATAGTACAGAGAAGTGATAGGATTGAGGTGTATATTCAGAAGAAGGGAGAGAAGAATCAATTGTTTACTGACCATCCACCAATTTGCCAAACACCATGCTAGGTATTTTGCATGTATTATTTAATTAAATCTCCCAAAAAGCCTGCTAAGTAAGCTGCACTATTCAGCTCAAATGATCCATTTTCTCCTATAATTCCTGGCTCTGTTATTATTGACTAAATATGATTTTCCTTTTTTTTAACATCTTTATTGTAGTATAGTTGCTTTACAATGGTGTGTTAGTTTCTGCTTTATAACAAACTGAATCAGTTGTACATATGTTCCCATACCTCTTCCCTCTTGTGTCTCCCTCCCTCCCACCCTCCCTATCCCACCCCTCCAGGCGGTCACAAAGCACCGAGCTGATCTCCCTGTGCTATGCGGCTGCTTCCCACTAGCCATCTACCTTACGTTTGGTAGTGTATATATGTCCATGCCTCTCTCTTGCTTTGTCACACCTTACCCTTCCCCCTCCCCATATCCTTAAGTCCATTCTCTAGTAGGTCTGTATCTTTATTCCTGTCTTACCCCTAGGTTCTTCATGACAGTTTTTTTTTTTTTTTGATTTCCATATATATGTGTTAGCATACGATATTTGTCTCTCTCTGACAAACTTCACTCTGTATGACAGACTCTAGGTCTATCCACCTCATTACAAAGAGCTCAATTTCATTTCTTTTTATGGCTGAGTAATATTCCATTGTATATATGTGCCACATCTTCTTTATCCATTCCTCCGATGATGGACACTTAGGTTGTTTCCATCTCCGGGCTATTGTAAATAGAGCTGCAATGAACATTTTGGTACATGACTCTTTTTGAATTATGGTTTTCTCAGGGTATATGCCCAGTAGTGGGATTGCTGGGTCATATGGTAGTTCTATTTTTAGTTTTGTAAGGAACCTCCATACTGTTCTCCATAGTGGCTGTATCAATTTACATTCCCACCAACAGTGCAAAAGGGTTCCCTTTTCTCCACACCCTCTCCAGCATTTATTGTTTCTAGATTTTTTGATGATGGCCATTCTGACTGGTGTGAGATATCTCATTGTAGTTTTGATTTGCATTTCTCTAATGATTAGTGATGTTGAGCATTCTTTCATGTGTTTGTGGGCAGTCTGTATATCTTCTTTGGAGAAATGTCTATTTAGGTCTTCTGCCCATTTTTGGATTAGGTTGTTTGTTTTTTTCTTACTGAGCTGCATGAGCTGCTTATAAATTTTGGAGATTAATCCTTTGTCAGTTGCTTCATTTGCAAATATTTTCTCCCATTCTGAGGGTTGTCTTTTGGTCTTGTTTATGGTTTCCTTTGCTGTGCAAAAGCTTTGAAGTTTCATTAGGTCCCATTTGTTTATTTTTTGTTTTTATTTCCATTTCTCTAGGAGTTGGGTCAAAAAGGATCTTGCTGTGATTTATGTCATAGAGTGTCCTGCCTATGTTTTCCTCTAAGAGTTTGATAGTTTCTGGCCTTACATTTGGGTCTTTAATCCATTTTGAGCTTATTTTTGTGTATGGTGTTATGGAGTGATCTAATCTCATACTTTTACATGTACCTGTCCAGTTTTCCCAGCACCACTTATTGAAGAGACTGTCCTTTCTCCACTGTACATTCCTGCCTCCTTTACCAAAGATAAGGTGACCATATGTGCATGGGTTTATCTCTGGGCTTTCTATCCTGTTCCATCGATCTATCTTTCTGTTTTTGTGCCAGTACCATACTGTCTTGGTTACTGTAGCTTTGTAGTATAGTCTAAAGTCAGGGAGCCTGATTCCTCCAGCTCCGTTTTTCTTTCTCAAGATTGCTTTGGCTATTTGGGGTCTTTTGTGTTTCCATACAAATTGTGAAATTTTTTGCTCTAGTTCTGTGAAAAATGCCAGTGGTAGTTTGATAGGGATTGCATTGAATCTGTAGATTGCTTTGGGTAGTAGAGTCATTTTCACAGTGCTGATTCTTCCAATCCAAGAACATGGTATATCCCTCCATCTATTTGTATCATCTTTAATTTCTTTCATCAGTGTCTTATAATTTTCTGCATACAGGTCTTTTGTCTCCTAAGGTAGGTTTATTCCTAGATATTTTATTCTATTTGTTGCAATGGTAAATGGGAGTGTTTTCTTGATTTCACGTTCAGATTTTTCATCATTAGTGTATAGGAATGCCAGAGATTTCTGTGCATTAATTTTGTATCCTGCAGCTTTACCAACTTCATTGATTAGCTCTAGTAGTTTTCTGGTAGCATCTTTAGGATTCTCTATGTATAGTATCATGTCATCTGCATGTCATGATACATGTCATCTGCAAACTGATTTGATCTGATTTTTTTGATTTCTTTCCTTCTAACTTTGGGGTTTCTTTGTTCTTCTTTCTCTAATTGCTTTAGGTGCAAGATTAGGTTGTTTATTCGAGATGTTTCCTGTTTCTTAAGGTGGGCTTGTATTGCTATAAAGTTCCCTCTTAGAACTGCTTTTGCTGCATCCCATAGGTTTTGGGTCGTCGTGTCTCCATTGTCATTTGTTTCTAGGTATTTTTTGATTTCCTCTTTGATTTCTTCAGTGATCACTTCCTTATTAAGTAGTGTACTATTTAGCCTCCATGTGTTTGTATTTTTTACAGGGCCTCTCCTGTAATTGATATCTAGTCTCATAGCGTTGTGGTCGGAAAAAATACTTGATACAATTTCAATTTTATTAAATTTACCAGGGCTTGAGTTGTGACCCAAGATATGATCCTGCAGAATGTTCCATGAGCACTAGAGAAAAATGTGTATTCTGTTGTTTTTGGATGGAATGTCCTATAAATATCAATTAAGTCCATCTTGTTTAATGTATCATTTAAAGCTTGTGTTTTCTTATTTATTTTCATTTTGGATGATCTGTCCATTGGTGAAAGTGGGGTGTTAAAGTCTCCTACTATGAATGTGTTACTGTCGATTTCCCCTTTTATGGCTGTTAGTATTTGCCTTATGTATTGAGGTGCTTCTATGTTGGGTGCATAAATATTTACAGTTGTTATATCTTCTTGGATCGATTCCTTGATCATTATGTAGTGTCCTTCTTTGTCTCTTCTAATAGTCTTTACTTTAAAGTCTATTTTGTCTGATATGAGAATTGCTACTTCAGCTTTCTTTTGGTTTCCATTTACATGAAATATCTTTTTCCATCCCCTCACTTTCAGTCTGTATGTGTCTCTAGGTCTGAAGTGGGTCTCTTGTAGACAGCAGATATATGGGTCTTGTTTTTGTATCCATTCAGCCAACCTGTGTCTTTTGGTGGGAGCATTTAGTCCATTCACATAAGGTAATTATCGATATGTATGTTCCTATTCCCATTTTCTCAATTGTTTTGGGTTCGTTATTGTAGGTCTTTTCCTTCTCTTGTGTTTCTTGCCAAGAGAATTTCCTTTAGCAGTTGTTGTAGAGCTGGTTTGGTGGTGCTGAACTCTCTCAGCTTTTGCTTGTGTGTAAAGGTTTTAATTTCTCCATCAAATCTGAATGAGATCCTTGCTGGGTAGAGTAGTCTTGGCTGCAGGTTTTTCTCCTTCATCACTTTAAATATGTCCTGCCAGTCCCTTCTGGCTTGTAGAGTTTCTGCTGAAAGATCAGCTGTTAACCTTATGGGGATTCCCTTGTGTGTTATTTTTCCCTTGCTGCTTTTAATATGTTTTCTCTGTATTTAATTTTTGACAGTTTGATTAATATGTGTCTTGGCGTATTTCTCCTTGGATTTATCCTGTATGGGACTCTGTGCTTCCTGGACTTGATTAAGTATTTCCTTTCCCATATTAGGGAAGTTTTCAACTATAATGTCTTCAAATATTTTCTCAGTTCCTTTCTTTTTCTCTTCTTCTACTGGAACCCCTATAATTCGAATGTTGGTGTGTTTAATGTTGTCCCAGAGGTCTCTGAGACTGTCCTCAGTTCTTTTCATTCTTTTTTCTTTATTCTGCTCTGCAGTAGTTATTTCCACTATGTTATCTTCCAGGTCACTTATCCGTTCTTCTGCCTCAGTTATTCTGCTATTGATCCCATCTACAGTGTTTTTCATTTATTGTGTTGTTCATCATTGTTTGTTTCATCTTTAGTTCTTCTACATCCTTGTTAAATGTTTCTTGCATTTTGTCTATTCTATTTCCAAGATTTTGGATCATCTTTACTATCATTATTCTGAATCCTTTTTCAGGTAGACTGCCTATTTCCTCTTCATTTGTTAGGTCTGGTGGGTTTTTATCTTGCTCCTTCATCTGCTGTGTGTTTTTCTGTCTTCTCATTTTGCTTATCTTACTGTGTTTGGGGTCTCCTTTTTGCAGTCTGCAGGTTCGTAGTTCCCGTTGTTTTTGGTGTCTGTCCCCAGTGGTTAAGGCTGGTTCAGTGGGTTGTGTAGGCTTCCTGGTGGAGGGGACTAGTGCCTGTGTACGGGTAGATGAGGCTGGATCTTGTGTTTCTGGTGGGCAGGTCCACGTCTGGTGGTGTGTTTTGGGCTGTCTGTGGACTTATTATGATTTTAGGCAGCCTCTCTGCTAATGGGTGGGGTTGTTTTCCTGTCTTGCTAGTTGTTTGGCATACGATGTTCAGCACTGTAGCTTGCTGGTCGTTGAGTGAAGCTGGGTGCTGGTGTTGAGATGGAGACCTCTGGGAGATTTTTGCCGTTTGATATTACATGGAGCTGGGAGGTCTCTTGTGGACCAGTGTACTGAAGTTGGCTCTCCCACCTCAGAGGCACAGCACTGACTCCTGGCTGCAGCACCAAGAGCCTTTCATCCACACGGCTCAGTATAAAAGGGAGAAAAAGTAGAAAGAACGAATTAGTAGAACAAGAAAGAAAGAAGGGACGAAGGGAGCGAGGGAGTAAGGAAGGAAGCAAGGAGGGAAGGAAGGAAAAAAAGAAAGATAAAATAAAATATAAAGTCATTAAAATAAAAAAGTAATTATTAAGAGAAAAAGAAAAAAAACGGATGGATAGAACCCTAGGACAAATGGTGGAAGCAAAGCTATACAGACAAAATGTCACACAGAAGCATACACACTCACAAAAAGAGGAAAAGGGGAAAAAATCATAAATCTTGCTCTCAATGTCCATCTCCTCAATATGGGATGATTCGTTGTATATTCATATATTCCACAGATACAGGGTAAATCAAGTTGATTGTGGAGCTTTAATCCACTGCTTCTGAGGCTGCTGGGAGAGATTTCCCTTTCTCTTCTTTGTTCTTATAGGTCCCAGGGGCTCAGCTTTGGATTTGGCCCTGCCTCTGCGTGTAGGTCGCCTGAGGGCGTCTGTTCTTTGCTCAGACAGGATGAGGTTCACGGAGCAGCTGATTCGGGGGCTCTGGCTCACTCAGCCCGGGGGTGAGGGAGGGGTACGGAGTGCGGGCAGAGGCCGGCGTGACGTTGCACCAGCCTGAGGCACGCTGTGCGTTGTCCCGTGGTTGTTGTCCCTGGATCCCGGGACCCTGTGAGTGGCGGGCTGCACAGGCTCCCCAGAAGGGGGGTGTGGGTAGTGACCTGTGCTTGCGCACAGGCTTCTTGGTGGTAGCAGTAGCAGCTTTAGCGTCTAATGCCCGTCTCTGGGGTCCACGCTGTTAGCTGCGGCTCGCTCCTGTTTCTGGAGCTCCTTTAAGCACAGTTCTTAATCCCCTCTCCTCGCGCACCAGGAAACAAAGAGGGAAGAAAATGTCTCTTGCCTCTTCGGCAGGTCCAGACTTTTCCCCGGACTCCCTCCCTGCTAGTTGTGGCGCAGTAGCCCCCTGCAGGCTGTGTTCACGCCGCCAACCCCAGTTCTCTCCCTGGGGTCCGAACGAAGCCCGAGCCTTGGCTCCCAGCCACTGCCCGCCCCAGCGGGTGAGCAGACAAGCCTCTCAGGCTGGTGAGTGCCAGTCGGCCCCAATCCTCTTTGTGGGAATCTCCCCGCTTTGCCCCCCGCACTTATGTTGCTGTGCTCTTCTTCGCGGCTCTGAAGCTTTCCCCCTCCACAACCCGCAGTCTTTGCCTGCGAAGGGGCTTCCTAGTGTGTGGAAACCTTTCCTCCTTCACAGCTCCCTCCCACTGGTGCAGGTCCTGTCCCTATCCTTTTGTCTCTGTTTATTCTTTTTTCTTTTTCCCTACCTAGGTACGTGGGGGGGGTTTCTTGCCTTTAGGGAGGTTTGAGGTCTTCTGCCAGCGTTCAGTAGGTTCTCTGCAGGAGTTGCTCCACGTGTATATTTCTGGTGTATCTGTGGGGAGGAAGGCAATCTCCGTGTCCTACTCCTCCGCCATCTTCCCGGAAGCTCCTGATTTTCCTTTTAACATCTCAATATCATCTTGAGCAGTGATTTTATATATGCTAGTGTACTTTAGGGACAATGCGGGGCCTAGAACAAACCTTTGTTCCTTTAAACTACTGACAATTCATGTTTATCTTAAGTATATCTATGGGGTTTAAATTATAGTTTTTTGTGAAAAAGATGAATTCTACTTCTTTAGCAAATTTTAAAAGCTGCTGTTATGGTATAATTCTTCTTCACCTGATTTTACAGATGAAAATCTGAATCTCTGAGAGGTTAGATCTCTTGCCTCTGGCTACATATTAATTTAGTTGCACAGTGGAAGTAGAGTCCAACTTCTTATCTAGGAGACAAATTAATCTACAGAAAGAGAGCTTATATTTGCCTCAAGGCATTTTGTTAACTCTATTTAGATCTTATGTTAATTGTTTATTAAATAGATAATGTCTTTGTACTTTGATTACAAAAAATCATTTAAGTTATCTTCTATACTCTTTTAAAAACTAATATTTAGTTCTTATTCCAAACTGAAATATATTACTTGATTCAGTTTGGTGAGGAAAAGTCACCCAGCTAATGACAGTGTTTTGAGTAGCACATAATGTAAATGAACCATCATTTTGATCTCTTTACAACACAGTAGTATTTTTTCAAAATATCATTGCTAAAATTAAGTGATGAGTGAAATTACTTTTATTATATTTCATATATGTCCATTTTGTCATGTATATTTTAGGTATAGGGTCTTAGATTATCATTTTATATTTGCTAGAATCTGGCTTCTATGTGAACTGGTTTCTTTTTGTAAGATCATGTGGAATGAAAGTATCAGTGAGATTTACATTTTATTTTTAGATGTCCATAATTAATAATGTGAGGTATACTTTTAAAATAGCATTTCAAATGCAGTGATATAGTGTTTTCTGAGGACATGAGCTTAATAGCACGAAAAGTAAGAATTAACGAGTTGAATGAATTGTTGGTTTATGAGAAGGGCGAATAAAAATGGATTTCTTCATTTTTGTGTTCCCCTTTACTTCTCTGTCTGCCTAAATCCCCCACCTTACAACTCACAAATATAAGTTATCACTCCCTCCTCTGGGTGCTGGGAAGAGCATTTTACTTCTTCTCTTTTATGGCACATATATCTTTCTCCCTTGTTCTATAGTTGTCTCTGTACTTGTTTTATCTCCCCTACTAGATTATCAACCCTCAAAAAATAGAGCCTGCAACTGCTTCATTTTTCTGTTTCCTCTTTCTCTCATGACTATGGCATGTGGCCCAAGATTTGATGAATTAATGGATGTTTGCAGGCTCAGAGAGACCGTGGTTTCCTTCATTTTTTGGCCTTCTGTTGCTTTCATAATAGAGGATGGCACCTTCCACTTCCCTCATTTTTCTCCATGCAGTTAGGTTGAGAGAATGAAAGGATTCCATTTTAACCCAATATTCTGCCAATGCTGCTAAGAAGGATACCAATTAATTCTAATTATAGTGGCAGCTTTTAGGATGTTGCCTCTTCTTTATTAAGATTATAACCAGCAACTCAATGCACATAGGTCACCATGTAGCTGTCAGATGGCAGCAACTTCCAATCAATGTCCATCTGGATTGGATTCAACCTGGTGACCTAGAGGTGAGGATTAATCCCTTGACTTACCACTTCCTCAAGAAAAGAACGTTTGTTTTCTTCCTGACTCAGGCATTTATGATTGCTTTTAAAACCCCCTTCGTGTCCACATGTTTGAGAAGTGAAATTTCATATACAAATGTTTACTTTGATTTCATAAAGGTTTAGAGGCATATAATGTATATTTTCTTTTACAGAGCCTATCTTAGTAGGCAGGGAGAAAAATTATGCATTGTATTATGTGCTGATCCAAATGCAAATATTTTAAGGTGGAATTACAAGATGTGTCAAAGTATTTTAAAGTGCTAAAGAAATAGAATCAAATATTTTCACAATGAAATACAGTCTCTCTGGGGGTCTCTTTCAGTAACTGTTTTTTTTTTTTTTTTCCTGGTACGCGGGCCTCTCACTGCTGTGGCCTCTCCTGTTGTGGAGCACAGGCCCAGCGGCCATGGCTCACAGGCCCAGCCGCTCCGCGGCACGTGGGATCCTCCTGGACCAGGGCACGAACCCGTGTCCCCTGCCTCGGCAGGCGGACTATCAACCACTGTGCCACCAGGGAAGCCCTCAGTAACTGTTTTAAATCAGGAAAATATGAGTAGAATACATGGGGTGATGTTGAGCAAAAATGGATAATCTTGGTAACTATTCTGTTTGACTCTTTTGTTGAAAACAGAATGGAACACAAAGTTACAGTTTTAACTGTTAATGAGATTACACTTTATTATAAAAATGCAACTACTTTCTAACTTTGCACAGCACATATAAAGATAGAAGATTCCTAATATTTCTAGCATACACTCATAAATGTCTTTAAGGGATTTTCCTAAAGCATGCTTTGTCTGTGCAGTAACATATATACCTCCCTGGCTACAGGAAATTCAAACTATAAAAATGTCTCAGATCCCTCCATTGGAACAACATATGTAATGCTAGCATCCACCTGCCTCTACTAGGACTCGTAAGTTTCATCACTCTAACCAGAGTCTAAATTCCAGCCACAAAAGAGACTGGCAGGATTATGGAGCAGGAAAGCCTGGTGTTGAGAAGTCTGAGGCAGATTAATGAGTTCTGAGACAGATATACTCCCTATGGAGACCCAAAACTTTGGGGGTAAATTCCCTAGTTTCACAGATACAAACTCAGTGGATCTAGGAAATAGGGATAATGTCTTGATATTAAAAAATAAGAATTTTTAAAAAACATACTGTTAAGAAATTAGTACTGTATTTATGGTACATCTTAGCTGTCTTCAAATAACAAGACTTGTTTCATTCACATCCTTCTCAAACCACTGGTTTCCCTTGAAGCTATGGTGCCTTTTTTGGGGATTGCAGTAAATATATCAGATAAATGAGGAAAAAACATTAAGTATCAAGAGTTTAAAGATATTTCTGCATGTTAAGTTATTTGATACATTTACTATAATCACAGTCAGGGCACTACTTGTTGTTCCTGTTGTTGTTTGCTTATTTGTTTTTTTTTGTTTTTTTGCTTATTTGTTTTTAATATGAAGCTTGATAAAATGACATATCATTTCATGTAGAAGAATACACAGAAAATCTTGAGAAAGAACCATGTAAATGAGTAGTTGCCCTTATTAGATATTTGACACAATTTAAAGATATGAGTTAAAAGAATATGATACTGGTATAGAGATAGTAAGATAGATTAAAAGAATAGAAGATAGAGTTAAGAAACCCATAGAAATGTCATTTCAAATCAATGGGGAAAAATGAATTATTCAATACATATTATTAATACAAATGTCCCTATAGCCGCTAAAGAAAAAAAAAAATTAGTTGACTATTGGGGGGTAGATAATTCAGTTCTCTACCTCCCTCTTTATGTTAAAGATTAGGTTAACTCCAAAAATGAAATCATAAAAATGCAAGAGGAGAATATGAATGGATGTGTTCTTAATCCTGAGTCCAGGATGGGATAACGATGCCATGAAATTCAGAATCTAAACTTAAAAAAATTTAACTACATGCAAATTAAAACCACAGTTGAATAATGAAGACAGAATTCAAAGAAAAAAATGGGAAAGATATTCACAAAGTAAAAGACTAGAAAGCAAATATTTTCTATATCAAGAGCTCTAAGCCATCAATAAGAAAAGACCCCAGAGAGCTGGGTAAAAACATCATGAGGAGATTCAGAAAAGAAAAAAAAAAACAGTCATACAATAGTATGTGTAGTCCCATATAAAATTAGTTAAATCAAATGTTTGCCCACCAGTTATTTCAAGGGAAGCAAAATTTTATGTGAAAGTTTCCTAAGTTTAATATTGACTCAATTTTTAAAACTTGTGCTGCTCAAACAAATTTGGCCTCTGGGCCATGAGTCTGAGAGTGTTATTAGGCATGATGGAGAATGGACTATCTCCTTTTTCAGATATCTAAGAAAGTCTGCTACACAGCATCAAACAACCTCTGCAGAACTGGGGAAGGAACAATTCATGAGACTGTTACCTTCTACCAGTTACTTTCTTCAGGCTGATGTTGAGCAGCGCTGTATGTATATGTGTGGAATTATTCCACAATTAATGGTAATACAGAATTTTCTGGGAAGCTTGAGATTAGAACATTTAACATACTGGTCAGAGAGGAATATTGGGTAAATACTAAAGGTAATTAATAAATAATCTAAAGTTAATCATTATAAGACCATTAAATAAATCCTGGTATAGTCATAGAGCAGCTAAAGAGACACTGATTAGCTTTTAACTTAGACTACAACATGTATATTTAAAACATTTTGGGATAACCACTAAAAAGAGGCAAACAAGTGTATAACTTGCAAACCAATGGAAGGTAAATGAAAGGGAATTTACAAAAAATAATAATCCACAAAAAGCAGAAAAAGAGAAAATAATTTGTCAGTTGAAAACAATATTTTAAAACTACATCCAAATATATGTTATTTTAATAATATTAACAACTAAACTAGAAATGGACAGTGTACAAATATATTTGGATTTTAAGCATATTTTATTTTCAGACTAGTCATAAATTATACAAAAATATGAGAGTAGGGCTTCCCTGGTGGCGCAGTGGTTGAGAGTCCGCCTGCTGATGCAGGGGACACGGGTTCATGCCCCGGTCTGGGAAGATCCCACATGCCGTGGAGCGGCTGGGCCCGTGAGCCATGGCCGCTGAGCCTGTGCTCTGCAACGGGAGAGGCCACAAGAGTGAGAGGCCCATGTACCGCAAAAAAAAAAAAAAAAAAAACAAGAAAAAACCATACATACATAAATATATATATATATGAGAGTAATTGTGTTGGAATAGAAAGAACTGAAATTACTTGAATTAAAAACCAGCTATGCCATTTTCCCTCAAACTATGTGTCTTTAGGCATATTTCCTTACCTTTCAGAGTCTGCTCTTCCCCACATGTATATACCAGATAATATATACTTCACAGGAGTTTTGTGATGATTGTTTACAGTGAATGCAATGTAGCTAGCATGGTGCCTCATCCATATAGGATAAGAATACATTTTAAAAATTATGACTGAAGTTTACTCTTGGTGTGTAAAAACCCAAATTAATGACTAATAGGGCTGTCCAATTTTTAGATAATGTCCTTAGTTCTTTTTTGGGGCATATCATGCATTTTCAAATATTGACTTTATTTTTATAATAGGAGAAAAGGTTAATACTACTTGGGTGAATATGAGATTTATTATCTTTAGCAATTAAACTCACAAGATTCTTTGCTATTGATGTCATTTCTTAAAAATAATTAAGGTGATAAAACACCCATTTGGATGTACTAGTAATAAGTTGGGAGGGTTAGATATATAGTTGGGCTGGGGTTAGGGGGTTTTATCTCATTTCATGTATATTATAATACCTAGCATATTTTGATATGGAATGAATATTAATAATGAGAGCAGTAATAATTTCAATTTAGCTTTCTATGTAGCATACAGATGTAGCAGAAATTTCTGCTGAACTTTTTCTCCTAATGCAAATTCTGAGTATTACAATTTATTTCTGCTATTGACTAAATCTACATTCTCTAGCAAATTATTTAATACATTTGTACCTATGATTCCATCTATAAAATGGGGGTAATAATACAGACCTAGTTAAATATTTAGTTCTTCAGAATGCTGAGATGCTTCAAGTTCAGGCTTTTATTAAACGTATTTATAAGATTTTGTACAATATGACGTACCAATTATACATGGCATTACACTGGACATAGAGGATAAAACATAAAATGAATTCAAAATATCTGAATAGTAGCAGGTTAGCAACAGAGGTGTAAGTTACTTAATATAATAGAGGGATTATTCAAAGATGCTAGGTGTGACCATCTAAATGATCAATTTAAATGTGAAAAAATTATCTCAAGACTGTTAGTCTCTCCTTGTTATAGTTTATAACTATAAACTATATAGTTTATAGTTTATATAGTTAAACTGTAAACTATAAACTTATATAGCAGTGAGAGGCCTGCATACTGCAAAAAAAATACTTTATGCAAAAATAAAGTGTCTGCCATGGTTTAAAAAGCACAGTATAATTAATAAAAATAATAAGAGGTTTTTTTTAAAATGAAAATGAAGTAAAATAAAAATTGAATTAGTATCTGATATACATCTGTTAGGCACTTTAGACATATTGATTATCCTTAGAAGAAATGCTATGAAGTAGGAATTAATAATTTAAATAACTAAAGTAATTTGCCCAAATCACATAAACAGTGATGAAATCCACATTTTTCGGTCTTTGTGAATCCACAGTGTAGGCTTCTTTTTTTTTTTTTTGCGGTACGCAGGCCTCTCACTGTTGTGGCCTCTTCAGTTGTGGAGCACAGGCTCCGGACGCGCAGGCTCAGCGGCCATGGCTCACGGGCCCAGCTGCTCCGCGGCATGTGGGATCTTCCCAGACCGGGGCACGAACCCATGTCCCCTGCATCAGCAGGCGTACTCTCAACCACTGCGCCACCAGGGAAGCCCTAGGCTTCTTTTTATAATTCTCTTCAAATAATTAATACCCTTTTACTTCTGTTATTTTATCTAATATATATAATTACTGATCTAGTATCTCTCTCTCCATTTCTCTATCTTTTTGATAGACATTCTTTTTCTCACAGCACAACTTTCACAATATTCCCAGCCTCCTGCAGCCTTTCTACTGGTAATTCTTCATAGGCTCTTTTTTTTTTTCCTTTGCATGTGTGGTAGATACAGCTAGTTGTGTCCCAACATCCATTCTCTTCTTTTTCTTTAATAATAGAACCTCAAATTTTAGCTTAACACATGGTCACCAAAGACTTCCTTTTCCCAGCTTCCCTTGCAGTATTTGTGCTTATGATTACATTCTGATTTACGAAAGAAGGCAAAAAAATCATGTGGCATTTTTCTTAAACTTACCAAAAGAGAAAGCATATGTTCTCTTTGCCTTCATCTGTTTTGCCATCATATGTGCTGTGAAATAGATGCTGCATCTTGGACCAATACAGCAGAGGCCACAAATCATGGAGTAACAGGATAGAAGGAACCTGGGTTCCTGACAAGGAGAGTGCCGTCATCACCACTGGCAGGGCCAGCTACATAATTTGTGAGGTCCTGTACAGAATGAAAATGTGGGTTCCATGTTAAAAAAGCAAGAAAAACATCACTAAAAGTACTAAACTATGTTTTTTCTTTTCTTCCTCAGTCTGCCTTTAGACTTTCCATAATGTTTTTATTTGCTATTCAATATCACTCCAAGTAAAGAAAAAAAAGTTAAAATATTAACGTGAATTTTAACATTCATCTTTGTATTGTTCACAATGCCAGTTTTAAATGATAATATAAGAGCATTTCACTTGTGTGCATTATTAATGAAATTACACAATTTGTATTGCATATCTTGTATATGCTTACACCAGAAGAGTAGAAATGCTGGACAAAACTAATGCAACTTTTTGTTTCATTTTTTGATAAGCACACATTCTATCAATGCCATTTACCTTTGGCTTACTGACGAGTAAGGAAGGATTGAAAGAAAAAGTATGGTTGCTCTACCTTTCCCTTTTCTTCCTTTTCATCCTTATCAGTGTTAAGTGATGGGCAAATATAGGAAGGTATCATGAGTAAGAAAGGATACAGTAGGGTTCCTTGGTAGTTTGTGTTTCTTAGAATGCCACTGCCTTTTTCCCTGCACGTGAAGCAAGTTCTAGTTTGGCAAAAAGCACGGGCTCTCATGGGCTGTCAGTGTCTCCCTTAGTCTTAGAGAAGTACACTTGTATTGTGTGGGACCTTGAGTCCCACTAAACTCAAATACATCGTGGATTCACTTGGATTCTGTACTCACTGGGCCTTGCAAAGGTTATATGTGAATGAGACAGAAAGGAAAGACAGCGTTTATCTTCTCTGCTCATATACATGCTACATTTTCCCACTGGACTTCACTTACCAAACATTAGTTAAAAGATAAAATTATTCAGAGTTTCATCATGGCTCCTGAAAAGCATTAAACCTAGGGGGGCGCCTGAGTGACTGCACAGGTTGCAGGTTCTACCGTGACTCTTCTCTGCTTTCATAGACTCTTACGTTTCAGACTTTTGTCTTTTCTCAAACCCAACTAAAAGTCTTTAGTTAGACAAAGTGCCTACCTTAGAATCTGACATACATTAAAAACTCAATAATAGTTGTAATTATTAGTAGTAGTAGTATTAATAATTCTTATTATATATACAACACTTTTCCTTATGAATATCCTTTGTAGCTACTCTAGTATCATCAGTTATTTCAACTATATACTCAGCTTACATGTCAGAGTTACATATTTATAAAAGTTTATAAATATACTTACTTCTTGAAAATGAGTAGGTTGACTCTGGTGAAATCCAATCCAAGATGATGGCATTCCTTTGTTTGTGATAATTAGCCTAAAACCTTAAGGTAAACATGAAATCACTTGTTCTGAATCCTTGTGACAGGAAAAGCAAATTAGCAACTTTTAACATTTTTACAGTTTTGTGTTTATCAGTCTGAACAAATTACCGCAATCAGACCAGGATTAGGAAAGAGGCATACATATATTTACCGATGACATTAAATTTGGTAGAAAAGTGGTAGTAAATAGCCCATCAGCTTGGTTAAGTATTAGATTAGAGCCTTGATGGATATGCTTAGTTAGAGTACTGGCTACAAGACAGGACACTAAGTTTGCCAGAGGCCTTGGTAAGAGGCAAGTGGGGTAAAAGGAGTTACAAGGTCTTATTCATCCTAAGATATTCAATAAAAATAAAAATACTGAATGTACAACTATAGAATTCAGTCACTGGTACTGAATGGACTAGCAGAAATTCAAAAAGGGTAGAAGAGAGTTAGTGCAAACTGTAGAGGTCAATTTCTTAGACTTTATAAAAAATGGTAACAAATTATACCCTCTTCTATTTGTCTGAGTTCTTAAGCAGGAACAGGTCTTATTATTATTGTCCCCCAGTGCTTAGCACTGTGACTGGCACCCAGTTGACCCCCCCCTTAGATGTTTGTTTTATTCTTTCCACAGCAAAATGCAAGACAAGCTCAGACAAAACCCGAAATGAATTGAGAACATACTAACACCCTCAAATAGCTGTCAAGGATTTAGAGGCCATGTCTTAAATGGTTTGGACATCTGGTGAAGTAACATAAAAATAGAAACCCCAGTAGAATTTTTTCAAAACTGAAGTAGAAAGAAAGAGATCTAGAAGCAACCCTTGAAATCCCTGTAGGAACATAATAAAGAAAAGACTTTAAATAGAAGCCTTGAACAGAAAGCTTCGTGTGCTACAGGGGTTTAAAAAGGTGGAAGGAGTTTGTGTCTCTGAGAATACGATGAAGGTCTTTATTCCATGTAGACATAAGGAATGTTGATGTTACACGATTCACTAGAATACTCACTTGCAAATATGCAGTCAGATCCTGACCATTTAGAAACTATTTCCTGTCTCCGTGTCAGTATATTTTCATCTGTCTATGGAAAGAACTGTTTGCTGAGGTAAAACCTGTAATTTTCAAATCTTTAGACATTTCAGAAATTAAGAATTCATTGAAAAAATACCCATTTAGAATATAAATAATAGACAAGAACAGCTTGTAGAAAGCTCAATACTGTCCTAAGTTCAGATTCTTGACAAGCTCGTAGAAGCATACTAAAGCCATCATTAAGCAGTGTTTCATGGGAAAGATGCAAGCAATGGCTAATCTCAAACACTTTTTTAAAAAAAAATAAATTTATTTATTTATTACTTATTTTTGGCTGTGTTGGGTCTTCGTTGTGGCAAGCAGGGGCTACACTTCATTGTGGTGCGTGGGCTTCTCACTGCGGTGGCTCCTCTTGTTGCGGAGCACAAGCTCTAGGCACTCAGGCTTCAGTAGTTGTGGCACACGGGCTCAGTAGTTGTGGCTCACGGGCTCTAGAGTGCAGGCTCAGTAGTTGTGATGTACAGGTTTAGTTGCTCCGCGGCATGTGGGATCTTCCCAGACCAGGGCTTGTACATGTGTCCCCTGCATTGGCAGGCGGATTCTTAATGACTGCGCCACCAGTGAAGTCCTTCAAATACTCCTTGAACACTGTCAATATATATGGAAAGAAGTGTCCAGAGAGTCTGTCTTTGTCCCATGTCATCATTCTTAGATACCAGTAAGTCCAAGGAATAGGTATTATGTAGATATAAATTAATTCACAAAAATTATAATTATAGTGATATCTGAGCAGAGTTCTCTAACTGATGACTTTGCCTTGAGACAGGAACATAATAGTAAGACTTATTAAGTCTTAATCAACCTCTTTACATAACGTTGGTAGTTTGTAACGTTCATAAGTTTGGTAGTTCCTCAAGGTTCTCAAAGACATAGTTGCTATATTTTAAGGTACCAAAGTCATATAGGGTTTAACTGCCATCTCCAGACCGCTTAAAATCATGAAAAAAATGATGTGACTTCATGATTAGAATTAGCAAAGTTATTTTGCTTGCTTTCCTTATCTCTGTGCAGAGAAATGCAAATCATAAAAAACAAACAAGGACTTCTGGTGGTGCAGTGGTTAAGAATCTGCCTGCCAATGCAGGGGACACTGGTTCGAGTCCTGGTCTGGGAAGATCCCACATGCTGTGGCGCAAGTAAGCCTGTGAGCCACAAATACTGAGCCTGTGCTCTAGAGCCCGTGAGCCACAACTACTGAAGCCCGTGCGCCTAGAGCTCATGGTCTGCAACAAGAGAAGCCACCACACTGAGAAGCCCGCGTACCTCAACGAAGAGTAGTCTCCGCTCACCGCAACTAGAGAAAAGCCCGCGAGCAGCAGCGAAGACCCCATGCAGCCAAAAATAAACAAATAAATAAATTAAATTAAAATATGAATAAAACAAAAAAACTGAATTGCCAACAAATTAAATAAATGTAAAGAAAGTCTGAAACTTACTGACTCATCCAGAAAACACCAACTAATTCTGCTGTGTTTCTGTTTTAGAGGTGTTTTCTGTTTTGTCACATTTTTGGTATCTTTGAACTTCAAATACCTCCCAGGCAGTGAGATGGGAAATCTTGTGCGGATAATATTTGAACGTGGACCATTGAACTGAAAAGAGACAAGTTTTACTGTTTTTTTCCCATGATGACATCTTGTTTCAGTGACTTTTATGGTCTGTATACATGAAGTTTTCTTTTCTAGCTTTACTGAGGTATATCTATCTATCTATTTACACATATATATGTATATATCTATGCATTTGGTTTTTTGGATTTTTTTTTTTTTTTGGTGAGAACATTTCATTTCTACTCTCTTAGCAAACTTACATTATATAATACACTGTTATGAACTGTAGTCACCATGTTACATTAGATCCTACAACCTTCCAACCTTATTCATCTCATAGCTGAAAGTTTGTACCCTTTTACCATCCTCCCCCATGCTCCCCACACCCCTGCCCAGTCCCCGGTGACCACTTTTCTACTCTTTATTTCTATGAGTTTGATTTTTTTTTTTTTCCAGATTCAACATATAAGTGATACCATGAGTCTTTGACTTTCTCTGTCTGGCGTATTTCACTCACATCAGGTTTTGAGCAGTGCACCTTCTGAGGATAAGGGCTTACTGTACTTTATCAGCCATCTAACCAGCCAGGAACACGTACACAGGGAAGCAGAAATGGCTTTAGCGCTTGTGATCCAGCTTCTCAAGGTGGAGAAGGCCTAGAAGAGATTTTTTTAATTTGACATTCATTTATTCATCATTTTAAATTCTGTAAATATTTGTGGGAAATGTGAGGGAAAAGTGATCAGCAACAGAAGATAGAGCATGCACCATTTTCATAAAACAGCTTCTTTTAAGGCCTTGGATATTTGAACTAGAAAGTAAGGTATTATCTAATCTTTAGAATAGTACTTTCATTTTTGTTCACAATGATCATGTCCAAGAAAAAAAAGCCTGTTTACCTTAGTTTTTGGACGTTCCTCAAACAATCATTCAACTATTTGAATCTCTAGTTTGGGAAATAACTTAAGGAAAAATGTTTGCCCTTTACTTTTATATTCAACACATACTTATTGGATATTTATTATGTGCAAGGATTTCTGCTGGGTGCTCTGGAAAAAACAGACTGATAAATGCTTGTTCTCTTAAGGAGTTTGTGATCAACTGGAAGAAGATGGGGCATAAAAATCCAACGTACAGTATTAAAGCTCATAAAAACATGTATGATTAGGGACAGTGCGATTTCAGAGGAAGATGGAACCCTTGGAAATTTTCATTTTACAACTTTAAATTCTTCACTCAAAAGAGAAGTACGTTTTTTATTCAGCTGGATGGGTAGGTGAGCATGTGTTATGTTCCCAGAGAGGTAAAGGGTGAGAGCGAAGAATTTTGGAATGGGAAAGATACTTACTGCAGCACAATAACCATGTGCACTGATTCAATCCAAAGCCTCTTGTATGAGAAAAGAAACTGTCCTCATTCTAAATATTATGCCTTCGTTGTGTGAAAACCACAGCACTAGAAAATGTTAGCATTACAAATGCATGCCATAGTCAGTCCCTGCCCTCAAACAGCATCTTTTACGGCATAACTTTCACATGGAAATCTTAGGATTTTCTGAGGATGTAACCAAATTAAAAACAAAAAGAATTATAAAAGGACAGATGGCAAGCTGTATGGAGAAATATGAGTTCAGTCATCCAGAACTTTCTTAAAAAAGTTATGCTGGTTTAGGCTCACCGTCTCAAAGCAAGCAAAGTATAGCAAAGATGCAGCCCTAAGAAACTGCACTATGTTGTTCTTAAAAATAATTTCCCCCCATTTCTCTATGGAAGGCAGTATAATGTTAACTGTCTCTATTGTCCTGTATCATTAAAGCTCAGACTTTCTATCAAGAATTGGCTGGTGAGGAAATTAGAAACAGAGGTGGAATTAAAGTCATCTCCCTCAGAGGTCATTCAGTTGGCATTTACTGAGGATTGCAGGGTAAGTACAAAGTACCTTGTGACAGCATAGCAAAAAACAGCAAAAATGTGTTCCCCTGGGAGAAAAAAATGACATTTTTTTAGAACAACAAACATAGAGTGATTTTCAGTTTCTCCAAATACTTTCCCCTCTGGTAACTGTCCCAATACTATTCTATAAAATTACTTTCACTGTTGAAATTATGAAGATGTGACTAAACAGAAATAAACAGGCATTTAATTTTTTACTAATTCCTTTAGAATAATTATGAATTTATTTATGAAAAGTTCAGCTGTTTTTTTTTATTATAGAAATTCATCCCTTCAAATTTATTGAAATGATTATCTAGAATTGTTCTGTTTTTCACTTAACCTTGATATCTGCTGAATTCAGAAGTAGGTGAGGATTTATTTGCCACAGTTTTACAAAATCTGTTCAGTCTCCTCAGGTTCTTAGATGCAGAAAGAGAATAGAAGTTCAAAGCTGCTTAATCAGCCTGATTCCCTGACACTCCAACTAGAATCCCTCCTCACACCTGGCAGGAAACACTGCTGTTGCCCTCTTGGACATGAATTAAGACTTGTGGATTCTTGAAATGATTTATTCATTCACCCTCTTCCTTCAATCACTGAAGTAAGTGAGAAATTGAACATGAAACCTGGTTAAACTCTTGGATTATACTAATTCTCTCTAGGTTGCCAGTAAATCATTTCCCCTTTCACTAATTAGTGGTAGCAAGAAAAGTATTATGGATGTCAGGAGCCCCAGATAGCATGTCTTTAATAACGAGGGATCCTATCCTAAACCAAGGTCAAAAAGAATTCTAAGCAAATCCTAAGGAGATGAGGCTGATGGCAGGACTGATCAGATTTGGATCAACCCCATTCTCTTAATGAGCGTACAAGTCCACCACATTTCCTAGTCCTCCCACATCTAGCAGGGGTGATGTGACCAGTTCTCACCAAGACATCAAGAGCAGAAGTGACGTGTTACTTCTAGGTCTAAAGGGGATCTACCCAAAACATACTGTGTTTGACTAATGAGCTCAGATTTTTTTTTTTTTACATTTTTAAAGGGTTGAAAAAAAATTATATATGTATATACAAGTATATATACAGGTGCATTACCTTTGGATAATACCTTAGCAGTGTCTGAACTTTAAAACCGACCACACCTTTTGATCCAGCAATGGTGGAGCAAGGTGTTGTATGTTTTAGGTTTACTTGCATGTGTGCTCAAAGACACAAAAATGAGTTTATTGCAGCATAGCAAAGGTCTGGAAATAGAGTCAAGTTTAATAAAATGAACAACTGTAGTTCATGTTTTAAAAAATGGAAGTTACCTTAGGCATTTAGAGATATTGTTCCAACATTCAGTGAGTATTATGGTTCTTAGAAATATTTATAAAAGAAATGTAACATCAGAAATCTCTAGTCTTTAAGAATCAAGGGTACCAACAGTTAAGCAATATAAGACAAAGATTTTACACATAAAACTTTGTTTTCGTTTCATTTTGTCTATTAGAGGTGGTGGCATAGTCATATGCTTAGAGTCTCAAGCTTAAAGAGAATGAAGCAACTTAAGAATGAAAGATTTGGTATAATTAGATATTATTTATCTTAATTTTTTAAAAACCCTTTAAATTATAAAAATAATGTATTCTTATTTTTGTAAATATTAACTACATACCACAATATTAAGAAGAAAACAGAAACAACCACTACTTACATGCTTATAATTTGATGATTTTCCTAGCAGTCATCTTTTTCTATTTTATACACACATGTATTTCCAACTTTACATTGCATTGTGATAAACTTTTTTCAATATCACTAAAAGTTTTACAAAAGAATGATTTTTTAAAAGCTGCCTATCATTCCATATGTACTTCAATACCAAGATGTATTATATATTTAGATATTTGTGTTAGACACTTGTGTTAGACACATGAATTGCTGCTATGATGGCAAAATGAGCACCTCTGAGTATAAAGTCATGTCCCCATCTCTGAAAGTTTGGTTACAAACATGTGGTAAATTCATAAAAGTTTGGCTCATAGAGTATAAATAATATTCCTTAAAAGAACTACCAGATTTCCATAAAGGTAGAATTTTCTACTTATAGTCCCACTAAAAAAAAGATCACAGTCGTCAGAGTAGACATTATAGTTGGTGGTGTCGCTTAAGATAATGGGAGGTGGAGAGATGGATGTGGGTTGAAATTTGGTTTAAGCCTGATAGTTTAGGATGGGAAAAGATATTTGGACAGATTTGAGTCATAATCAGACTTCAGTCACTACTTGTGTGACCCAGGACAAGGAAATTAACATTATTCACTCTTACTTTGTTTACCCAAACAATGATACTAGTAATAATTACCTAAAAATGTGGTCTGAGAAATAAGTAACAAATATAACATCACTAAGTTTCTGGACCATGCTTCGTATTTAGTAAACAACAACTTTTGTTATTATTATAGGTAGGTAAGCAGAAAAATTTACGAGTGAATTTATTACAATGTCATGTATCTATTAACTACATTTTTAAATCAATACAGTTTATTCATTTATGTACCTGTTACCAGAATTTGCAATTTTAGATTAGGCATATACCAGCGTGATCATGGTTCTTCTTACTACTCAGATGTTAGTGGAATATAGCTTCCCACTGAAAAATACCAAGTAAGAACAAATGTGAAATTCCTGGGATAAAGTCAGATTCAATTAATGTGAGATCTGAAAGTGAACATGATCTCTATTACAAAATTTCACACCTGTATACGGTAGCCCTGCAAGATTCACAAGGGACTTTATTTTATTTCCATCACAACACTGAGTGGTAAATGAAAGTTGTGGTAGATGGAGCTACTTTTTCACATTTTACAGATGAGGCAAATCAGGTATCAGTAGATGAGTGATTTACACATGGTCATAAAATGACATGTTCAATAAAATCTAAAGTTCTGGAGTTTCCTTCCACAACACCACACTATATAATGTATGTGCCTCCATTTTTTTCAGTAATCATGGAATTGAACTGGATGTCAGTTGGAATGTTCAAAAAAATCCAGGTAAGCCTTCTTTTTTTTTTTTTTTTAACATCTTTATTGGGGTATGATTGCTTTACAATGCTGTGTTAGTTTCTGCTTTATAACAAAGTGAATCAGTTATACATGTTCCCATATCTCTTCCCTCTTGCGTCTCCCTCCCTCCCATCCTCCGTATCCCACCCCTCCAGGCGGTCACAAAGCGCCGAGCTGATCTCCCTGTGCTATGCGCCTGCTTCCCACTAGCTATCTACCTTAACGTTTGGTAGTGTATATATGTCCATGCCTCTCTCTTGCTTTGTCACAGCTCACCCTTCCCCCTCCCCATATCCTCAAGTGCGTTCTCCAGTAGGTCTGTGTCTTTATTCCTGTCTTCAGGTAAGCCTTCTTTTTAACATGTCTAATACAAGTAATATATGAATATGGCAAACAAAACTAAAAAGAGGCAGACAGAATTGAAATAAAAGAGCTCAACTCACCTATAACTAATGTTCCCTATATCTGCTTCCTAAAGGCAACTGAATAGTTTCTTATGTATCTGTTTAAATACTTCTAATTCATATGGCAGACTGTATATAAACACTTACATTATACATTCAACTCTGCTCCTTTGGTTTATTTTAGTTAATATATGTTTTATTAAAAGAAAATGTAGCACATTATGTTTTCATATTGTATAGTATTTTATGTATGAATGTAACAGTTCATTTACGCAGTCTACTGTGGATGGATATTTAGGTTATTTCCAGGGGTTTTTTCACCAAGTTCTTTTTACTGTGTGCTACTGAATAAAGGAAATTTTATAGAGAAACACTTCTTAATGAAGTATAAAATTATCTATGTATGTAATTTGGGGTATGTGTAAGAGAAAGGGAAAAAAGGAAAGCTAGAATTTTGTAGAAAGCGCAGGGGTTTTAGCCAATATAGTTTTGTTCGTAAACCTATATTTTGATCTTTCAGTACTTGTGCAATACAATAAGCAGAGAAAATTTCCAGTGCACTGACGCCTGTAATTCTCACAGGTTTTTCACTCCATCAATTGTTAGAGGAGGAATTATTTCTAGAGTTGAGAAGAGAAACCTAAAGGCAAGGCTGTTGGCTGTTATAGCAACATCTATGATATCAAAAATAAACCTGGAAATGGAAACTGTGATGGAGACTGTGTCAGGAAAAGGAAAGGTCAGGGTGAACATCCTCCCAGAGTTGCTGCTCAGCAATGTTAATATGTACAGATTTGGATGGTCTAGATGGATGCATCTGAAAAAAAATAGTGTTAATATAGAAAACACTGTGACGGGAGTAAAGTGGCAATGCTTGGATCACTGAATGAAGCAAAATAAAGTGTTGTTCAGTGAGAGGAGAAAGGTCTCCTCTAATGCATCCAAGAGCTCCTATTTTTACAGTCCCTCGTGTGGAAGCGAAAGCATTAGAGGACTAAAAACCTTGCCGAGGTTACCTGCAATTTGACAACACCAGGCTGTTTGTGGAGCTGCACTGTGATGGGTTTTTACCTTTCGTGTGAGGTTCATGATGGTTTGTTTAAAAGAATTGTTTTAGCATTAGTTTGTCAGTTCAGGTAACCCAAGGGTCTTCTATTCAAGGCCAAAAGTCCTAGAAACTCACCACCCCTTTCTGGGCCATCAAATACCCACCCAACAACATTAATGTCCTTAAAAACAGCAAAATTTCCCTTTCCATTTCTTTTTCTTTTTTGAAACGCCATGGCTCTGATTTATGAATATTAGGCATATTTTCTTGCCAGGTATCACTCAAGGACTAGGGACATCACATATCAGCATTAAAAAAATATTCTAAGCTTTAGTGATTCAGATGTAATCAAGAATAACTTGACAAGGACCAGAAAATTCAAAATAAAGCTATTTTGTATCTTGGCCTGTCACTTACTTTGTACTGTGAACCACTATAACTCATGAGTTTTTTCAAAGAAAAACTATTGTCGATTATTAAATTCTAATTGAGTAACTTTAGGTTGAGTTGTTTTATAAGTTAGAAAATTTTTGTTGTTTTAAATTCCAATGTTTGTTTAAATCAGAAACATTTCCCATTTTGATTTACTTATGTCTACTTAAGTCTTTCTGTAAATAAAACTTTAAAAATAATAAATAAAATATTTCTCTTAATTTATATTCATCCTATTAGAAACCTTGCTATGACTGTACTGCCTTTGAAATTCCAAGAGCTGCCCACTCCGTATTTTAGGACTGGCCATGATCCATTCCCACTCAGCATGTGTTATAAAAAGAAAAAAAATATGTCAGAACTGTTTAAAAATATAGAACCCAACAGATTCAGGTGTGATCTACCTGTTGCCAAAAACTTTTCTTTAAAAGGAAAAAAAAAAGTCAAGCCTATTTTAAAATAAAAATCTGTTAAGCAAGGATTTACTAACTGTAGGAATTATTTTTCTTATTACTGCTGGTTGTGGTGATGACAAATAGATGGTGTTCTAATGAAGTCGAGATTAAAGCTGTGGTCAAAGTTGAGAAAGAACGAAACCATCTATATATTTCTCCATTTTGGAAACACTAGGAAAAGACAAAAGGGCCCATCCTGAAGGCAGAAGACTTGTGGCGGGGAGTAGCATCTGATACCCTTTAGCCCCTTGAGGGACCAGGCTAAGCCTCCTGTCAAAGAACTCCCCTGGAAAGGGCTTGAAACTCTCAAAATTAGTTCTCTTCTGCCTTGCTTCAGGGCCTTGTGCTTCTCCCTGTTTCCTGGGCTCTTCATTGATGATTCTTCCCCGTCTGCAGTGCAGTCTCACCTCCCAAGTGGGTCATTTGTATGGATTGACTATCCTACTAACTTTTGAACTGTGTCCTTATTTCTTTGCTATTTTTACCCACTCTTGGTAAAGACACAACTGCGGTAGACCACCTAAAAATGGCATTTCTTTCCCAATCCTTGGAATCTCTTAACCTTATACATTGTCCTAGAAGGTATCATTCACCTAGGGGAGGTTAACACTTAACACTTTTTTTTCCACTCACTTTTTTCTAGTGTAGCACTTTGAAGGTGGTCAGAAATTGACTTTCAAAACCATGCTTTATTCTGTTAACACATACAGGTTAAAGGCAACTATGTTTTTTCTTTTATCTTTTTAGAAAAATTGTTGGCATGACAATGTGCTACATTAATGTAATTATTTCAACTTACAGTTTATCAAATCAGCAAAAGCAATCTTTAAATCAGTGTCATTTTTAAGCCTTAAAATAAGACATTCTCTGAATTTGGACAGCTTATTTCTGGCAGTTTGCAGATGGACAGCCTCATGGCATTGCTGAATGTATGCATTAGAACATAATTAGCTACATATAAAGATAGGTTCAGCTCTTTCTAAATGGGTTAATCAGTTCTCGCTGAATTCAGAAAATATAAGGGAAACTCAATGCTCAATGTTTTTAGATTAGTTGGCTAAGACTTCAGATAACCTGGATATAAATAAATATGTACCCCAATGGGAACTACTTCTGTCAATGTTCAGCCTTTCTATCAAGTTATCAAAGCATAATAATTACCTAGTCACATTCTAAGAGACTTCTTTGTTCTGATTTGTTTTTATTTACAATCAAGAATGTGTAATAGATGTCTCAGACTTAAAATGCGCCAAACGGAACTCTTGATTACTTCTTACCTCACCCTTCCATGTGGCTATCCACCATTTCCCAGTCTTCTCAATCTTGGCAAAAGACATCACCATTGACCCAGATTTCCAACAGAAGTCCTGGGAGGTATTCTTGATGACTTTCTTTCCTTCAACCCCCAATCCAATCAATTAGAAGTACTACTGACTCTCCTTCTTCTAAATATATCAAATCCTTTCAGTTCTCAATCTTCACTGCACTTTTTAGTATCAACCACCATCATCTCTCTTCTGCCTCACTACAGAAACCTCCTAACTGGTCTACTGCTTTCACCTATGCCCCTCTGCTAAATTTCCTAAATGTAAGTGAGAGCTTCACATGCCTCTTATTTTTTCTTTTAAATGTCATTATTGAAAAATGTCAAACATATTCAAAAGTAGAGAGAATAGTACAATGAATCCGGATTCAATAATCCATTATCATCAATTATCACTTTTTTTTTTTTTTTTTTTTTTTGCAGTACGCGGGCCTCTCACTGTTGCGGTCTCTCCCACTGCAGAGCACAGGCTCGGGATGCACAGGCTCAGCGGCCATGGCTCACGGGCCCAGCCGCTCCGCGGCATGTGGGATCTTCCCAGACCGGGGCACAAACCCATGTCCCCTGCATCGGCAGGCGGACTCTCAACCACTGCGCCAACAGGGAAGCCCAATTATCACTTGTTTTAATTATATTTTCATTTGATCTGTAGTGTCCCTCACTCTAAACTTTTGTGATTGCATGTCCTCTATAATGGCATCTTTTACCATTTTTCTTTGACTCATATGTTTTCTGAAACCTGGTAGTTAGATTAGGGACTAGAAGGATTTCTGGTTCATGTTGTGGCAAGAATAGTTCATGGATGATATTTGTATTTCCTAGTACAACACATCAAAAGTCACACTCTGTCACTGTTTTTGAGATGTTAAAAGTGATCAGTAGGTTAAGGTTTTGTCAGCCTGGTACATTCATAATAATGGTCTCCACCTATAATTAAATTAGTAGTTTTAGCTATTGCTGATGATTGTAAACTAAATCTACTATTTATTAAGGGTTGCAAAATGGTTATATGCTAATTTTACACTATTTTTTCATTTATTTGCTGGGATACATCTATAAATACTAATTTTCTCTCATTATCTAAGCTGTTAATGTGGAGGTGAATTTGTACAGGAAATACAGGATAACTGGGAAATCTTTTCCCTTATTTACAGGTTTTTAGAAGAATGGCTTTGTTTTCTAGCATCCTACAAGGTGACTGATACATTTTTTTTCTTACTGGGTATTATTATGAAATCATAGATTTTAACATTTATTTTATTTTAATTACTTATTATTGCTGTTGTTTAAATTGTCTTTTGGCCAGTTGAACCACTTCAGATTGAATCCAGAGTTTTGATGACATGACCTAAATGCTTCCACCCTTTCTGGTAAGATAAAGTCTTCTATGCTTTCCTTGTACATTTCTTGCCCCACACCTGGAAGCATCCAATTTTTCAAAAACTTTGGTTCCTTTAGGAGAAATGATATTTAAAGAATCTAATTTAAGTGCTAGTGATGCTCATGGCTACTGTGTTGATCATTGTTTCTAGACTTTCTCATTGGACAGATCTTAGAAAAAGTTGAAGGTAAAATACACCATGAGCTCATATTCAAATCTCCAACTCCAATATTAATTTGACTTTATTAGTCTTACGTTTGCATATCTTTTCTCTTATAGTGAATGTCTTGGATCCTAACAACAGTAGCACAAGCATTTTTGCTCATCCTAATATGTGTGTTTAAATGATTTGTTGGTCAAATATAGAGAGACACAAATAGTTACAGAATAACAATATAATTACTAAAAATGGTTTAAGATCTTTGAGTGTTTTTCTCCTTATAGTTACAGAATAACAATATAATTACTAAAAATGGTTTAAGATCTTTGAGTGTTTTTCTCCTTAGGCTATATCCCACTGGAGACGTATAAGACGTATAATATAAATTACTGTGTTTTAAAATCACTTGATATAATTGCTTCTCAGACTTTTGGCTAAGATCAGGCTTAAAATTACTTGATATAATGCCCATTTGTGCGGTGCAGCCCCCGATATGCAGTTCTTTTCATTTGTTTTATTTTGCTTTCAATTCTTAAGGATTTCTTTCTGTTTACATCTGTTATGTTGTATTACTATAAAAACATTTACACAATTCCAAAATCAAAACTACAGAATAGAGAGAAGTCTCACTTACAATCTAATCCACTTCACCCTAGTCTCCTCCTCCCCTTCTATGTAACCTATTTTTTAAAACTAGTTTTGGTTTATCTTCCTTTTTCATTATAGGCATATTTGTGTACATGCCTGTATATTCATGTTTTCCCCCTTCTTGAAGATGAATGATAGCGTATTGTATATACCTGTCTTCACCTTACTTTTTTTACTTCATGGTGTATGCTAGATACATAGCCATTAGAGAGATGTTTCTTATTCCTGTTTAGAGGTACATTTTGTGGATATACCATAATTTATTCAACCAGTCATCTATTTGTGGACATTTGGACTACTTCCAGTCTTTTACTTTATAAATATTGCCTATCACTTAAAACCCTTTAATGGCTTCCTGTTGCTTTTAGATAAAAATCCAAACTACTTTCCATAGCCTACAAGGCCCTGCATATTGGGTATCTATCTTAATTCTCCAACCTCAATTCATGCCATTCTCCCCCTGCCTAGTTATATTCCAACTTCACAGGACTTCTACTCCCACCTAAGAATGCTTTCTTGGTGAGTATCTTCATGGCTGACATGTTTTCTCTTTCATATTAGGGAAGTTCAAATGCTACGGGCCCAGAAATATCTCCCTGAACAGTCCTACCTATGATGACAGTATAGTTACTCACCAGCTAATCACTTTATTTTCTTCACAACATGTAATACAATCTATAATGGTATATGATATATCATCTTACGTTATTATTAAACATCATCATAGTGGGTTACATTATTTGTTCATTTGTTGCTTGTTCACCCCACCTAAATGTTCTTCTGACCATTGAATCTTTCACATCTTGTATAGTGTCTGACACATAGTATGGTCTCAAAAAAGCATCTGTTGAACGAATAACTGAGGGAATCAATAGCAAACAAAATATGCTACTGTGAAAAAATATCTAAAAGGCTTAGCAGCATAAAAATCCAGCTAAGTACTAACTTGACTTTTTTAGTACATTACCATAACATACCCCAAACTGTATGTGTTTCGCAAATGCCAAATGTCATGAGATTAATGTGCTTTTGACTTCACTTGAGCATTATCTCTCCAGGATGTAGTATCTAATTTTTTATGACTTTATTACTTTAGGAACCAAGGCAGTAACATTTATCTGTGATGTGTAATTGCATTAATCTGTGAGGGCTTTACACTAATTTTGAGATTCTAATTAAAGGTTTTTCCATAATCAGGCTTGTGTCCACGAGTGAGAGAAGGTATGAGACATATGGCTGTCCTAACAAGAGAGGTACTATTATTTCCATTTTAGAGATGAGAAAACTGGGCCTCAGAAATATCAAGTGGCCTGACAAACAAACAGCACATATTAAGTATCTTTGCTGGAACTCAATGTCAGGTTTCCTTAACTCCAATCTCATTCTTTGTGTCTGGATACACTGAATATGGAGACGTAACAAAGTAGAGTTTTATGACTTCTAACCATTTATAAATGTATAGTTTAATAAGAAATGCTAAAAACTTTTATAAAAACTTATATTTGTATAGAAAAAAATCTGTCTATTTCGGTGTATTATTTACTTCCATTTCCTAAGCTAGAAATTTTCTCAGACTCCATGATTCAAACACCTGTGATTTAACCATGTGATAAATTTTTGACAGTCTCTACAGTGTTAAAAGTATTCACAAATACTTATAAGTTTTTGACCTAAAGTCTCATAACTAAGTTAACTAGTTTTGAAATGCTCTCTTTTTTCTGTTACAAAACAGCCTATTCAGCATTACGCCATTCTTACACTCACTATATCTGTCAGTTTTCTTCCACAGTTTCATGTCAGACTGCCCATTTCACTCTGCAGCCTCTATTAGACTGCCCCCTGCATTGCACAGAAATGGCCTAAAATTCTAAACTGACGGAACCTTTAAATGGCCAGGTATGTATATTTTTCCTCATTGTAGCCACAGCAAAAATATCTGAAGCATAAAACTTATTTTAACAGAAAACTATGAAATTTATATCAAATTGTTTTTGTCACAATGCTCTGGAATTCTGTGTAAGAACAAGTATGTATCTACCATTATTTATTAGTTTCATAACAGCATTTGTTCTTTGCCTGGTTAGGACTTTGGGTAGAAGCAAAATGTTGAAAACTATGGTCCTTATTTTACATTATTTCCCAAACTTCTCTAATTTTCAGAACCACCTGGAACATATAATAAGCACACAGATGCCCAAACTTCATGCTTCGTGCTTGGAGGAGCTGGTTGAACAGGGTTGGATTGCAGCCTAGGAATTTGCATTTTTTAAAAAAGAGCATCTGATTGTGATCCTAGGCCTAATCTGGGATTATCACAGGTCTAAATGCTCTACAATTTACATTCAGAATTACTTGAAGGCAAGAAATATATCTGTGTCAACAAAGAATGTTCTGAAACTTAAATGTGCATATGAATCATCTAGGTGCTAAAATATAGATTTGGTAGATCTTGGTCAGGGCCTGAGATTCTGCATTTCAGAACAGCTCCCAGATGATGCCAGTGCTGGTGGTTCTTGGAGCGCACATCAGGTAGCTCTCAAACCCATGTGCTTTTTAGACTCACCTGAGGATTAAAACAAATACCTATACCTGAGCCTCACCCCAGCTCAATGAAATCAGAATCTCCAAAAAGGAAATGTAAGAAAATACATGTATTTTCAAAAATCCACAGGTAATTCTAACGTGTAGCCAGGGTTCAAAACCACTATCTTAGTGGGAAGCAGCAGCATAGCACGCGGAGATCAGCTCGGTGCTTTGTGACCACCTAGAGGGGTGGGATAGGGAGGGTGGGAGGGAGACGCAAGAGGGAGGAGATATGGGGATATATGTATACGTATAGCTGATTCACTTTGTCATACAGCAGAAACTAACACAGCATTGTAAAGCAATTATACTCCAATAAAGATGTTTAAAAAAAAAACCCACTATCTTTAATGAAAATGCAAGTGAAAAAGAAAATCAAAATTTCTTTTTGTAATTGTTAAACTTACAGAACTCATGCTACCTTAAACCCTAATGGTGAGCAAAGAAAGCATAAGCTGCCTAAATAGGTATTCTCTATATCAAGGAAGAATGTCTGCTGGTTCTTCTCTACCTAAAATTCAGATTCCAGTACTAAGGCATCTGTCTTACTATTATTATTTTTAATAACAAACTACAAACAGTAAACTATGGTTATTACCACAGTCCCTCTTTTACAAGTTGTTGTTAGGTGAGTAATGGGGCGGACATCTAGGAGAAAGAGACTCTATTTATTGTCTGACTACAATATTCAGGGTGCAGGTGAATTACAAAGACTAGAGTTGCTATCCATGGTCCTGGTACTTGACTCATTTATTTTTCTCAAATTTAGGTGTTAGAAGTTGTCAGTTTTCCTTACCTTATTGCATCTTTTCCCTTCACACCCCCTCCCCATCTACATAGGAAGTAATAGACGATTATATTGTGGATATTTTTGAAAATACCAAAAGAGAGGGAGGGAGGGAGTGAGAACAATCAAGGCATCATAAAAGGTTATTTAGAATGAAAACAAAATGGTGCTATCATTTCTCCTTGTCAGCAGAACATATTCTCTTGAAATTTTAGTGACACAGTATTTTATTTTTCATAAGATCATTCATAAAACAATTAGCTGATATATCTGCAGCTGCTACTATTTGCCATTTGTATCCAAAAAATTGCAATTTTTCCTTTATTTCTGTTTATAAAAATAAGTTTATAAAAAGCAATTCCGAATTCTGTTTCTTTCTATGAGAGTAACTGGTCCTGGACGTGCCCTCCTATCACAAACAACTAGAAAACTACATAAAATATAGGAAAGGTCTGTTTTCAGATACTGGCAATAGGCAGCCTAGGGCTGCTATCCTTGAGAAGAGGAAATGAACAAGACGGGCACTATGATTTCCCTGGCTTTCTGCCTGGAGGCATATTCTAGATCATGACCCAAGATGGGACTCTCACGTAGAGCACATCGGTCTTGCTGAAATGAGATGACGGAAGTCAGAGCTTAGGGAAGCTAAGGTGGCTGGAATTTGTGGGACAGAGTATGAAAAGAGAAGAGAGATACACAGGAAGTAGCTTCAGCAATCAGCATAGAAGTCAAGTTGAGTCTGTTGCTGAATATTAATCTGAACAGGCAGAGAATAAAATTCCATCAGGCTGGTAAAGAAGCACCAAATACGCATAAGGTGAACAGTTACCAGAGCCTACACAGGACTGAGGGATATATTAATATAAGTTACAACAAGGCAGGTGGGAGACATCTTGCTGAATACTCAGGGCCTTCAAGATGGCTTCCTGAAGAGTAATACTTTAGCAGTAGGACGACAGTAACCCTAGAGTAAAGCTATACCAAGGCAACCACCACAAAGTAAAAAGTCGGCCTCAAAAATATTAGGCTGATCCAAATTACTTAACTGTCTGCCAAATAAATGTCAATATTCTCAGAAAGAAAGCAACACATGCCATACATGCAATAATATAATATTACAATGTCTGCAATCCAATGAAGTGATAAGGATGCAAAGAGGCAAGAAGAACGTGCCCCATTATCAGGATAAAAATCAAACAATAAAAACAGACATAAATGATGGGGATGATAAAATTAGCAGCAACAATTTTAAACTACCTATTATAAACATGTTCAAGGATTAAATACTATATAATATGGAGAGAAGTGGAAGATATAAAAAAGAATAAAATGGAAATTCTGAGGCTGAAAATAGAATTTTTTTTTTTTTTCCAGATTTTTGGGCCATTAAATAACAGCTGTAGTTCACATACTTTTTTTCAGTCTCCTCCTTGACCTACCCCTCCTCGGAGACTCTAATTACATGTACATTAGGCTATTTGAAATTATCCCACAGCTCACGTATACACTGTTTATTCTTTTCTCCATCATTTTTCTTCTGCTTTTCATTTTGGATAGTTTCCAATGCTATGTAAATTCACTTTTTTTCCCCTGCAGTGTGTAATCTGCTGTTCTTCTCTTCCAGTGTTACTTTACATTTCGGACCTTGTAGTTTTAATCTCTTGACATTTTATTTGAGTTTTTCAAAAAAATATTTTTCATGTATCTAACGTTTCAGTCTGTCCCTGAGTACTGCTCAGTACTTGTATTGTTTTAATAATTAAATTAGTTAATACTCCCAAAACACTTAGATCAGCAACTTCTACCTGAGTATTTGCTCTTATCACTCTCAGTTTAAAAAATAAGACTTGGCCCAAGGGACTAGAACAACCATGCATGTGAAAGTCACAGGATAGGAAATTAAAGAGGAAACTAAAAAGGAAGAACAGCGCTAGACAGAATATAATGGGAGCTTAATAATGTTACTATTGCAATAAAAGTAACTTACAAAGAAATTCCTAAAATTATTTTAAAATGAATGTAACAAATCTGCTTCTATCTGCTTTTTCTTCCTGAAGATTTGTAGCAATGTTTTTGAATAATAGAACTCAATATTTCTCCTTACAATCACTTCTAGGAGAATTTATGTCCTCAAGTATGGCATGCTCTATAGGTTCTCCTCTTTGAGCCACTTATCTGGAAATACAACAAACCTGATGTTATCATTGGGTTTCACTGGACAGTTACGAGGTGAGCAGTTTATGATATGGTGAAGAAATACCTACACAATCAAAATCTCTTTCTCTTTCTACAGAGTGGTATATACGGGTAATACTTAAGAAGATTTAGCAAGGAAATCATCTCCCACAAAGGAATTTTTTCCATGTATGAGTATGCTGCACAAAAGAGAACTATAAAGTCAACTGCAAAGAGAGATAATTCTCTTTTGTAGAGGGACACGGCATTTAAGTTATCTGTAAGCATCTATCAAGGAAGTGAGATTCTGTAGGCTGAACAGTGAAACTGGTACTCACTGGGGCCAGTCCATACGTTTTGAAAATCAGCTTTACGATCTGTGCAAGGCAGATTAAAAACAGTCATCTTAAAATTGAATCCAATAAATTCTATTCCAGAAATTCAAAGAGGGAATAATCTGAAATGCAGCCAATGAGGAATTATGTATAATAGCAAAATTTTCAAACAAATCGCTAATAAAGGGAGAATGGCTAGGTAAATTATGCATGTTTGATCATAACATTTTTCTAAAATGTCATGTTCTAAATAATTTGTATGTAATATGATTTCTGTATTATTCATTTATATAGAATTTAAAAAAAGAAAATAAATGAATTAAAATGATTAAAGCAGATCCTCCTGGAAAAAAATATGATGGAGAATTTTCAGAATCAAACAATAAAGACAGATAAAAGTTCCTAAAAATCATTTGCAAATACCGTATGCTAACACATATATATGGAATCTAAGAAAAAAAAATGTCATGAAGAACCTAGGGGTAAGACGGGAATAAAGATACAGACCTACTAGAGAATGGGGAGGGGGAAGGGTAAGCTGGGACAAAGTGAGAGAGTGGCATGGACATATATACACTATCAAACGTAAAATAGATAGCTAGTGGGAAGCAGCCGCACAGCACAGGGAGATATGCTCGGTGCTTTGTGACCACCTAGAGGGGTGGGATAGGGAGGGTGGGAGGGAGGGAGATGCAAGAGAGAAGAGATATGGGAACATATGTATATGTATAACTGATTCACTTTGTTATAAAGCAGAAACTAACACACCATTGTAAAGCAATTATACTCCAATAAAAAAAATAAAAGTATATTTTCCAAAAATTAAGTTTCTAAATGCTATTTACTATCTCAGTAAGTTTTATGTACATCAGAATAATTTTAACTACAATTTTGCATTGTATCTGCTTTTTTTTTTTTTTTTTTTTCCGGTACGCGGGCTTCCCACTGCCGTGGCCTCTCCCGCTGCCGAGCACAGGCTCCGGACGCGCAGGCTCAGCGGCCACGGCTCACGGGCCCAGCCGCTCTGCGGCATGTGGGATCCTCCCGGACCGGGGCACGAACCCGTGTCCCCTGCATCGGCAGGCGAACTCTCAACCACTGCGCCACCCGGGGAGCCCTCTGCTTTGATTCTTTTCAGAAAATCCTTTTTTGGTTCAATATTTCTTTTTCTTTTCTTTCTGTCTTATTTCCTTCTACAGAAAGTATGCAAGTATACTGATATTCTTATTTTATAGATAAGGAAACAGAGCCAGAAAAGTTATGTAACTTGCCCAAGGTCACACATAACTAACTGGTGGAGCCAAGAATTGAATTCAGACAGTCTGGTTTTAGAATTTATGTTCATTGCTACTATGCTTTATGATAGTTATTGCAGTTTTTATGTCTTACGTTTCATAACTTTCTGTAGAAAGTTTCTTCAGTTTATTAAAGTATTGATTTTTTTAAAGTTCTGCCATAATTATTTCAAAATAATATTAATATTCAACAGCCATCTAGAGGATAAGCAGACAGCCTGGCAGAAATAAAACTGGTGAATTTGGAGGTGGACTGTAGCAGCACTACAACACCTACATAAGCATTAGTTCTTTTTTGTTTTTTGGGCTTTCTATTTTGTAACAAATGCAGGTGTCGTTGGTGATTGACATACTCAGCCAAGGAAGAAAAATCTAGATTTTTGGAATCATAGTCAATTCCAAGGAAAGGCATTTTTCCCTCTTTTTTTAGTTGAGGTATACCTGACATACAACATTATTATTAGCTTCAGGTGTACAACATGTACAACAATGATTCAATATTTGTATATATTGTTAAATAATCACTACAATAAGTCTAGTCAACATCTGTCACCATAGTTTTTTTTTTCTTGTGATGAGCACTTTTAAGGTATACCCTCTTCGCAACTTTCAAATATACAACACAGCATTATTACCTATAGTCGCCATGCTGTATGTTACATGTTCATGACTTACTTATTTTATAACTAGAAATTTGTACCTTTTGACCCCCTTCACCTATTTGTCTCACCCTCCAACCACCAACATGTTAAATTTTATCTTGAGATTTTTTTTTTCCTTTCTCTTAGGAGCACTTACTTGTCTAACTTTAAAGCTAACCGGTTTTCTATTCTTTTTATTTTAAGACCCCTATTGTATTACAATTATTATCAATGCTACTACTAAATGAGTGTACTGTCTAATTAACATAACATATTCTCTGTTATGGGGTACATCCAATTTCCTTAAACCCTTGATTTATAGAAGCTGCTTTATATGGGGTTATTTTTGTTCTTTAAAATGAAAAACTAATCCTGGGTGGCAAGAAGAATCATTTATTTTGTAGAATTTTGAGGATTATCATCCAGTGGCAATAATAATGTATCCTCATTACTTATTGTGTTTGAACTCATAGAATAGATCTTAACACTGCTGCCTTTGAAATTTATGTCAATTTCCTCTATATTAGGTGCTTTATTGTGATTTCAGAACACCAAATATACATGTAAGGTTTTCCTCATCTCTATAGTTATTTGTGAAAATGGTCTTTCTTTAATAAAGGTAGTGGTGTACAGAGTGTCTATCAGGCTTTTCATATTGATTTATAAGCATTATTCCATTAATCCTCCAGGCTGATGAATAGAGTAGGTGAAATGAACTAGCTCCTTGGGGCAAGTGAGACAGAATCATGTTAAAGGTAGCTGCTTCAGGTTTTGTCAGTGGGTGGCAAGAACCAGTAGAGAGATTTAAGTGCCTTAAAATATTCCTGAAATGACAGTATTAGAGTACTTGGAAAATAAAATTTGAAGGTAAGGTGAAGTAATAATAGAGTAATGCTCTTATGACTTGTACCATCCTCTGTCCATTGAATTATTATCTACATGGAGCCTCTCCTACTCTACCCATTTCAGTGACGATCAAGGCATGGCTGTCATATAAACAATTATGCAAAACTTTGGAACAAAGCTCATGGGTCATACCCATTTTTTACTTGATACATTTAAAAATGTACTTTGACATTGGTTATTTTCTGCTTTTATCACTAAGGATCAAACTCAATTATTTAAACTCACATTTTAGAATTTGGAAGCAAGAGTGGGCATACAGAATATGTGCTAGGGTGTGATGCCCAAAATAACAAATTTGATGCTAATTGTTTTTTATCTGAGTTATATATAATAATGCTAACCTGCTTATGGTTAATAAGTATCACTGTATGACTTATTAGAGAATAAATTTAGGTAAAATCAGTGTTACTAAGAAATAGAGAATATCTGTGACAGAAGATAAACACAACTTGTACTTATTTCTTACTGGTTGAGATCAGTCTTTTACCATGATATTTATTATTTCAAGGTATGTTAATTCAAGATATGTTGTCATATTCTTACTTACTTCCTGACTATTTTGCTAAAGCAAGTGGAATATTAATTTGGGGTCAGAGTTACAGAATAGTATTTGAATACTCTATCAGACTCTATATCTTTTCTGCAATAATTTATGGAGATTTCTCTTAGAGTAAGTTAACATTTCTAAAAACAGGGGCTGGCTTTTTTAAAAAGTTATTAAAACCTAACATTCAATCATGAAACTTTATCAAGTCTGTATTACAAGTTATAATTAATCAAAATTTTTTTATTGCCAGCTAGAAGTTGTTGCTTAAGTTTCAGTAGCAAGTGTTTTCTTTTATTAAAGGATTTTCATATTTGTTTCTCTGGAATATTTATTTATTTTTAAATGTCCATCTAATAGCAGTTCTACATCCCTCAGCTTCCCCCTTTCACATAAAGTGAATTCCTGTGTGGCTAATAATTATTAAGAGTACAGGAGTATAAGGAAGGCCACAGTTGCTTAAAGTTGGAGCTATTCCTGGCTAGCAGAGCTGTACTAACTGAATACGTCCTCCTTCCAGATCTCCAACTGTGGCTTCGCAGTTTTTAACCATGCCTTTCTATTCCACCCTTCCTCAATATTTTTTATCTTTCCACTCCCACGCCCTTTCTCATTGGCATCTTATCTATTCCCACAACTCCGACTGCCATCTGTTGATATCTTCCTAATCTGTATCTTCAATATAGACTTCTATTCTGATTTTCAGACTTGTAAATTTAATGCTCACAAGCACCTCAAATTCAATGTTCTGTTCCCAACCTACCACTTACTACTGCAACTCCCTCTTCTGATTCTACCTTTCTTGTTCTTTTGCAAGTAAGTACCATTTACCCACACGGCCTCCCAATACCCATTCTAATATCCATTATAAGACCACTTAATTTCTCTCACTAACAATGTTTAATTAGTCACTGGTTTGATTGCTTATATATCCTAAAAATATGTGTTTCTACATTTCACATCTTCGGGTCAGACTCATTATTTCTTGCATGGACTAATATGGACTTTCTCAACCTCGACACTATTGACATTTTGGCCTGAATAATTCTCTGCTGTGGCAGGCTGTCCATGCACTGTAGTATGTTTGGAAGCATCTCTGGCCTCTACCCAACAGATGCTAGCAGCATCCCCCATGGCCAGTTGTGTAAACGAAAAATGTGTCTAGATATTGATAATTGTCCCCCGTGGGGCAAAATCACCCCCCACTGAGAATGACTGGACTAATACAACTGCATACTAACTTGTTACCATGTTGTTGGCTTTCTGCAATCCATCTTCCACCGAAGTGAATTATCCAAAATTAACTTATGACCCAGATTCCCCTGTTTAAAACCCTTTAGTGACTTCACATTGCCTAAAGAAAAGTAAAAACGTTTCAAGCCATTTATTGCCTCACTAATCCATTTCCTTTTGGCCTGTATTTCTGAAAGAGACAAGAGTTAACCCCCAAATCTTTGTATTTAATATTTTCATGATGTAGACAGGTACATTCTAACATTCTCTTTGCTAATATTTAATCACAACTTTTAGGTAGCTTTAAGTAAATTTGGAAAGATATTTATCCCAACTCTTCCTGTCCTTGATTTCTTGTATTATATTTCTATACAGTTGGACCAAACAGAAAACCTTGGTACAGTAAGAAGGCAGCACATTCATTTAAATTGTTGTTAATGAAGAAGCTAACCCAGAAAAAGGAAATCAAAACATAGGCTGCAAGCTGTTAATTGTAATTCCTATTCTTCCCAAATAAATTGAAAAAAACCAGAGAAACAAAAACAACTGCGCTATAAAAAGAACAGCATATATTTCAATGCACAATTCAGAAGCACCCGCATTAGTCAGAAATACCATGGCAATAACCTGACCTATTGTTAGAAATCTAGCAAGTACATTTTTCATTGTTCCCCAGTGGGACTTTATGCCAACCAGTATTGATTGTGAGAGTTCCAAACTTCTATTAGACTTTTCTCGTCTCTTAGATGATAATTATTTTAGCTCAACAATAAGACAATTTGGAATGTGAAAATAAATTGATGTAGGCTGGGTTCAATGGCGCAATACTTGGGCAAACCTTCTGTGAGTTATGTTCTTTCTCATTTGATGTCAGAGCATAAAATCTCAATACAGGTGTTTATGTAAGACTTTACATTATTGTACATGTTATTACATATGATTTCTGCTTGCTTTTGGAAATCACGGTTTTATTTTTTTTAGAAGTATCATATGTTCAGTGTACCATTAGGACTTAATATGACTCAATACAATTGAATAATATCAAGAGTTCATATGAATGTAGTAGACATACTGTGAAGTGAAGCGGGATTCAAAGTAGATGGAAAAGAAGGAGCAAACACTGGCAAAGGTTCTATGGGGAGGAATGAAACTGGGATGTAACTTGGTCTTGATAGTAGGTAGAGTTTTATTTCTTTGAGATAGAGACTAGCATAGACTTTTAACTCGTTTCCTCTAATGCAGCATCTGTAAAAAGCTATGTCAAACTATCAGTTCCTCAGTACCTGGAAACTTCACTAAAACTTTGATAAATATAGTGTAGTAGTTTAAAAGTGGACCCTGGAGTCAGACTGTTTAGACTCCAGTTCCTGTAGAACTTGCTAGAATATGGTGTTGGGTAACTCAGTGCCTGAGCTTTCTCATCTAAAAAATGGGCTGGATAATAACGCCACTTATCCCATGAAGCTGTGATATTAAATTTATAACCCATGTAAAGTACTTAGAAAAATGCCTGCCATCGAGTAGCCAGCCAATGAATGTTGCCTATTATAATCCAGCACATAATAAATCTCATAAATCTAAAAGACAAGGACAAAACAGGTAGCATCTTAATAGTCAGTCTCACGTGGTTGAGGCAAACACTACCTAATACAAGCTGCAATGACTTTCTTCAAAGAAATGTTGTCTTCCCATCTGTCTTATCTTTTTTTAGACCTCTGTTTCATCTTCATGTGAAAAGTTCTAGTACTCAGTTCCTTCCCAGTTTACCTTATGGTTATGGTGTCTTTAATACTTGGCCTAGTTTAGAGCTTGAAATAAGAGGAAATAAAAGCAGTTACATCTTTTAATTCTGAAGGTCTTCTGTGATGGCTTTCATATATGACTAACATGTAACATGTCCTCATTTTTCCAGAAAAGTTTGGCCAAAGGAAGGTGGATTTGTCTGCTATGTTTACTTACTTTCAGCACATAATTTCTCCTTTTGCTAGTTCTATTTTGCTTTGTTCTAAATCATCTTTCTCCCTTGTTTCCTATCACAAAATAACACGTTATTCTTTTTCACTAATTTGACATTTTGCCATGCTTATTACGTACATATTATTCATAGAATTTGGAAGCTCTTGCTTGATGTCCTAAAGACTTCAGGAGAAAGGTACTATGGAAAATATTACTGTTGTTATTATTAACAATAGCAATAGTAGCAGACTACAGTTGTGAAAGAATTGGGAGAAAATGAATCCAAGTGTTTTTGCAGATATTTTAGGGTTCACACAGCAAAAGCTTAGAAATATGTCTCCTCCTGTATTTAGGGCCAAACCAAACCTGTCTCTCAATTTATGTTAATTGTGTCTGAAAATCCAGTCCCCAAGGCCTTGGTCTTTTCATTCTCTCATTTAGAATTCATTCTCTTGCACTGGATAGTAATTACTGGCCAATGTCCTGACCACCCAGCTGCGTTCCAGTGATGGTACCTAGCTTTTGCATTCCCATCTTCTGCTGAGGTGAGCACTCTTTCCTGCTGCTTAGTGATCGTTAAATCATCTGCAAAGATGCAAATGTTCTGCTCCTTAGTGCAGAAGGAGCTAGCAGTGTAAGTCTTCTTTTTTTTGCAGAATGCAAGTAAACCACATATGAATAGGAAATGAATTAAACTTCTCTGGATCCTTATTTCTCTAGATTGAATTTTAAGGTTCAGATCATATGGCCAGGGAAGGCATCTCTTGCTGCTTTCCACAAATTCTTCTACATAATGCTCTGAACAAGTGCTAAATGGCTAAGGGCAGAGATTTCATCTTCCTTAAATAAAATGAATGAGGGATTGAAAAGCCAAATATAAGTCACTTCAAGAATCACTTATTGTAGAGTCTGAAGTTCTGTCTTTGAATTGACAACTTCCCTTCACTCTACCATCTGTAACTTATACACAAGCATTGGGTAGAATCATTAATGTTCATTCAGCATGACCTACTGGCAACAGGCATAGTTGTAAGGTTGAGCTAAAAGTGTGCCTTTAAAGGCCTCACTTCTTTATTTAATTTATAATTCTTTTTCATCTTTGAAACTTCTTCAAAGAAAAACTTAATTCTCAGCTAGCCATAAGTTTGGGAATTTAAATGAATGGTTAAGCTCATACAGAGCAAACTATAAGTGTCTACAAATAAAACGTAGGTATCCACATTTTGAGATTGGTCAGTGAAGCCACTTCTCGTGAAATAACATTTTTGCACACAGTAGATATTGTCATTTTTGACATATTTATTGATGAGAAATTTTGAGTAGGAAGAACTTTCAATTCTACTCTTCAAAGAAAATCACCAAGGGACGAAGCTACTTCTTAGAGCTAAAGCTGTCTCTGTCTTATGACTCTGGAACCTTGAATTTAATATATTAATATTAATTATGGATCTCAAAGATGATAGTAAAAGAGTGAGACAGTGAAATATCCATTTATCTAAAGAGTAAAAGTTACATGAAGTGATAATTATTTACTGTTATTTTCCAAGAAATTGTTCAGCTATTTCAACCTATGTAAATCAGAGTTTTGATGGGAAAATAATATTTTTTTAGCATCTACCTAAGGTGGGATGAGGTTCCTGGCTCTTTAGAGCTGTACTGTCCAGTATGGTACAAGTTGTCATTTATGGCTATTGAGCACTTGAAATGTAGCTGGTCCACATTGAGATGTGCTGATAGTATAAAATAGATACTGGATTTCAAAGATTTAGTAAAAAAAAAAAAAAGTAAAATATATCATTAATAATTTTTATATTTTAAATGTTAAAATAATACTTTGGATATAATGGATTAAATAAAATGCATTATCAAAATTAATTTCATCTGTTCCTCTTTACATTTTTTAGGGAAAACTGAACAGTTTAAAAACAAAAATTTCAAACTACATCTCTCACATTCCACTTCTACTGGATTGTGCTGCTTCAGAGAATTAAGCATCATTAGCAGAGGGGGTGCCAGGAGTATGGAATGAAGAGGACAATATGTGGTCTCTTCCCAAATCTGTCCCCTTTTTCTGGTATCTGAGCAGTTAGGAGAGAGAAATATGGATAGGAGCAAGAAAGTCAAGTTTTCACAAGGAACACTGAGGACATAGTCATCCCTGCTTGGGAACCACCATAAAGGCAAAATAGGAGTGAGGAGGGTTTTCTCATTTCCCTTTAGAGCACCTGAGATGGCTTCTTTCGGGTGCAGCAGCTGGGGGAGCCCACTGGATGTGGTAATCTATCCAGACACCTAGAGGAAGATGGCCAATGCTAGTCAGACACAACAAAGTCCAGTGTACAAGTGTCAGAGAAGCAGCAGCACCTGGGGGAAGCTTTCTGTATATACCCAAGAGCCTACTGAAGAACATCAGGCTTTGTGGAGGACTGCATGAGTGATTTGGGAGGATGTTATCAAGAGCCAGATTCTTATTACTATTGCATCTCTCCGTTTGTACCTGTCAGCTAGTGAAGACTGGGAAAAACAGCATTCCTCAGATTTATTCTTAGTGCCAAAAGTTAGGAGAAATGTTCAGCTTTGAATTTTAATCACCACCTATTTATAACTTTTTTAAACAATTTTGTTCAATTATTATTGTTTTTCAGAGCCACTAGCTTCTATTTTAAAATTAACCTTTAATTTTAGAATACATGTCAAATTTTTTTAATGATTGAAGGTTTATTTGTGTATAAGTGTTTGGGAAAACCCGTTTCTCTCCATGGATTCAGTCTGCTTCATTTCGTTTCCCAGTGCTGGGGCTGGTTTGCAGACTTGTATTTTTCTTTGTGTAAGAACCAATTTTTATAATAAATTCCCACTCTAGAATACTCCTGGTGGTTCTGTTTCTGTAACTAAACACTGACTGTTGCAAGTAGTTCAATTAAAGCCACTCCATTGCAGCTCCTCCAAATGCTGCCTTTCTGAATGGGAGGGAGACAGTAGCTGGAGGTGTTGACTGTCTCTGTGGGTACAATGGGGAAGAGTCAGAAAATGGGGATATGGCCATATTTTTGCTAGTCCTCTAAATCTAGAGCTAGGTGATCGATTTTGTTTCTGCAAGAGCACTTACAACCTTCAGCTGTGGCTAAGAATTTGGAAGCCACCAAAGGAGACGATGTTCTCAAGAACAGAAGTAAAGTTTCCACTGAACTTACAAAAAATAAGCCAACAATAAATTTACTGAAAAATACAGGTTGTCTACTGTGTTTTGCTTGTTTTCGTGTTGTTTATTTAATCACGTTTATTTGAAAATTGACTCCTATATGACAATCCATTCTGTCGAGTTTATTGTTAAAAGAGCAGGAATGATTAATGACTCCAGTGAAATTATGGATTCCTATTGTTACTAGGCTAATACAGTAAGTCCCAACTAAATCTTATAATGTATGATATATATATATATGGCATTCTTTGGGATATAGATGATTGTGTAAATGCTTATGCTATGAAGTTTGTCTTCTGGACTAAATCAACATCAGCTCACAAAATAAATAAAAAGGTAAATACTTTGAATTTAGTTACGGCCTTTCTCCAAAGGGAAAAAAAAGAATAACTTTAAATATTGCTTCTCCATAAAACAACAAGAAATGTTGGCTAATTTGCATAAATTGAGTAGTAGTGACACAATCTGACTTAGGGCAAAATTACTACTCTTTTTAAATAAATATAATTATATTTCTCTGATTTATTATCATCTATTGACAAGGAATGACTATTCCACAATCTTCTAAACTTTTAAATAGGTACTTTGTAATAGATATATTTATGTTCTATGTATATTATTTATATATCATCAATGATAATAACAAATATGAAGTATAAATTCCTTACTGGGTACCTGATATTGGGCTAAGTTTGAACCCTAAGAGATGAGTAATATTATTACCCTGATTTGACAAATGAAGAAACTGAAATACAAAGAAGTTAAATAATTTATCCACAATGACATGGCTAATACAAGAAGGGGCCAGAATTTGAATGTAAACAGGTTAGCTCTTAACTTCTATCCTGTATTGGTAATATATGTAGAACTAGTTGAAGATTGGTGGCTCTGGTTGTTTTGGATGACCTGTTTCCTGTTCCCAGAAAAATTTGTTCATTTGGTAAGAGTTCTTTGGCAAATGACTCTTCCACTCTATACAGTCAAGGTGGGGCTGTCAATCCAGGTTATTTTCCGCCTTCTCTACAACTAAATGATGGTCAAATGCTCTTTTTTTCCGAAAATACAGTTCTTAAGCAGAATGACACAAGACAGAGGAGTGATTGGATCTGAGCTATGTCCATGGTAATTCCTTGTAGAAAACCCTCCATTACTTCTCAGGACACATACTCCGGAAGGTGTCCCTGGTTCCTCTTTCCTGAGGCCTAATTTTTCAGCTTCTCTTTTAATATTGTTTGCTCTTTCATGTTTTTATTTTATCCTTTTGTTTGTTTTTGCTGTATTTAGTTGTAGTTGCTTTCAGCTAATGAAGAATTCTAACAGAGACATGAATCCATAACTTCGGATACTCCAGAATAGTTATGTTCTAAACATTCTGCCCTGCTGTGTCCCTAAGCCCTTGAAATCTCGATATTCCTATTTTGACAGCTGGATATCCAACTGTATTTCCAGTTATCATGCTGTACTTAAAGAACCAGGGCAATCATTGTACTTGGTTAGACTGACCTCTTTTTGGTTGTTGTTTTGGAAAATGTGGTCACTTTGAGTAGATTGTCCTTGAATCATGAGTAGCCACATTAATTGTATTATATTAATTTATTGGGCTTCATGAGCTTTTGTTTTGGTAAGTTTCCTTTATTGATTCCAGCTCCAAATTCTATTCCTGTGACCTGTTGTGCCTTTCACATCTAAGGGCTCAAAAGCAATAGATTTTTTGGCATTGCTTAAAAAATTGAGATACAGTTCACATAACCTTTGCATAAAGTTTACCCTTTTAAAGTGTACAATTCAGTGTTTGTTTTAGTGTATGCATAAGGTTGTGCAACCATCATTATTATCTAATTCCAGAATATTTTCCTCACTCCAAAAAGAAACACTGCTCCCATTAGCAGTCACTTCTCAGGCTCCTTTCCCCCTAGCTTCTGGAAATCACTCTTTCACATTCAACTCATCTGTACTGTTTAAATATCAAAAAGTATTCCTTTTATAAGATAACTTTTTTTTTATTCACTCAATCTATATTGTGTTTAGTATTCTCTATTTTTATCCACTGACTTTAAAATAAAAACAAAAGACAAAATGTATTTGTGTCCTCCTAGCTATCAAGAGAAAATAGCTATAAGACATTTAACCCATATGTTTTTCAGACATCCTTAATTCTCTATTTTTAGTATTAATTTATTTCTAAGTCTGAGAAATTGCAGTCTTATGCTTACATTTTATCCATATCTGGGCAAGTTAAAAAAGGAAATAGATTGAAAAGATATGCAAGGTCAGATTCCACAATCTTCCACAGAATCATTTGTCGTTTTCTATCCTCCAATCACACTTCCTTATCATAAAATAGATAAGAAAAACCTCATCTTTAATTAAGCAATTGGAAGGAATTTGAAATTCCTTTGAATATATGCTATTTCTCACGGCCTTCCTAATATCATATCTGAAAAAAAAAGAAGTTTTCTTACTATGTGCTTTGTACTTTGTACTAAAGAAGCAGTTAAGAACCACTACATAATGATGTCTATTTACCCAAGAACAGATATTAATAATTAATGTTCTCATCTGTCTTATTCTAGAAAAGATCTTAAGTAGCTATATTTTTCAGTTTGGTAATTTTGACCCAGTGTCCATTGTTCTTAGGCAGTATATCAACTCCTGCTTCTCAAAAGACCTCCAGAGGTCTTGGGAAGCAGAAATCCGACTGGTTAAGAACTCAGGCTCTGGAGTCAGCCTGCCTGGAGTCAAATCCCACCTTTATTCTTACTAGCCACGTGAACACAGGTAAGTCACTTAACCTCTTTGTGTCTGTTTCCTTATGTATAAAATGGGAGTAACACAACCTACCTCAAACATTTTTTTTTTATCAGTGGATAATAAAAAGTAAAGTCCTTAAAAGAGTGAGTGATACATTCCTATGAATCATTTAAAGCTAGCAATTCATATGAACTGGAGCTATCCTTCAGCTCACCAACCCAATGATTGAGACAGCAACAGTTTAATTAAAATACATCCAAGAAGACTCCCTATGAAAGATTATTTCATTGAAATTATAATCATAACACCTCTAAATTGTTGAACTATTCAGTGCCAACATGTTGATATGTCCTTTACTTGTTTGTTTTTCTGTTCAATATCTCAGCAACCTGTGAGTTAAGTAGTCTTTTCATTTTATACAGGAATAAATCACATTGCAGACTGGCTAAGTAACCTGCTCATGACTTGCACATTCTTTATATTGTCTTTCCAAAAACTTGTCTGTTAAAGTGATACCCAGTGACTTCGTGAGAACTCCAAGAGTTCAAATAAATAAATTTTCTGGAGCTTCTTCAATGTTACTTTTAAGGTAATCTGTTATTAATAATTGGCCTTGTCATATCTTCTTTTCGGGGACGTTTAATTGAGAAAGCATGGAAGAAACACAAGTAGCAGACATACAAAGAACAGAGAAAAATCATGGGCAGATTTCACTTGAGTAAGCAGAGCTGATATTTTCAGGAATTTGTCATGGGGCCAGTGATAAGGTTAAGATCTGAATGAAAGGTCTCTCCTTCAAAATGTTAACTCTATGTCCATTGCCACAGATGGAGAAGAAAGGCTCCATGAAGGAGAACCAAAACATGTCCTGGGAGTTGCTTCTGCAAACATGAAGGTAGTCTTTGAAGCTCCCATGGGGGAACCTCCTCTATTCAGCTTACTTAGGACCATCTGTGGAATCTGACAGCCAGGGGAACAGACAATCTCCTGCAGTCCATTTATGTGTGCCAGGGAAATAAACTTCCCAGGATAAGCGTCACATATCATCCTAAAGTGGCTATTTTAATAAATATAAACAATCAAGAACACTATTTTTATATATAAAATATATTAAAGTTTTTAAGGTGCACTTTATATTGAACCATATTAGGGAGTCCCAGCAGGAAACAGAAGTCACATTCTAAAGTAATTAAACAATTAACCAAGTGTCTATTTGTCAAGATGTAAACAGAACAACAAAGGATACTGAAGCACACATGAACTAGCAACAGTGGGAAACCATTACCAAATTCAGAGGAATGATTATTTCTCACTCATCTGTAAGTCTCTAGTATCTAGCACAGTAACTGTCACATAACTGTCATCATGATCATCGTCATTATAGCTATGTTTCATGAAGGCTTCTCATGTGCTGGACACTAAAGTCTATACACTATTTCATATGTTCTCAGCCATCCTGTGATTTGGAAACTATTGACTATATATTGCATAATGAATAGTGAAATTCAGAAGTCAAAAAATGGGTAGATTGGGCTTCCCTGGTGGCGCAGTGGTTGGGAGTCCGCCTGCCGATGCAGGGGACACGGGTTCGTGCCCCGGTCCGGGAGGATCCCACATACCGCGGAGCGGCTGGGCCCGTGAGCCATGGCCGCTGAGCCTGCGCGTCCGCAGCCTGTGCTCCGCAACGGGAGAGGCCACAACAGTGAGAGGCCCGCGTACCGCAAAAAAAAAAAAAAAAAAAAAAAAAAAAAAATGGGTAGACGATCATACAGGTGACAGGTGTGAAGCAGAATTAAAATCATGCCTGACTCAAAATACAGTGCTATCCAAGTTATAGTAAGTGAAGGTCCATGTTAGACATCAAATAAAAGATTTCTACTACATTTACTATTAAATTTCTACTACTTCAAAAACCAGTCAACCAGTAGTTTTCCATCTAAACTCCAAGGAATAGTCAATGATATAAAACTATGTAATTTATCACTCTTTTGCCAGAAATCTTTTCATGTTTTGTCTCCCAAACAGATCACAAAGTCCTCAAAGGAAGATTCCTTGTGTTAATACAGCTTCATATCTCTCAGAGACTCTGGTGCCTTGCAAATGCCAGTTCTTGTTTATTTATATATGTTTTTTTTCTATGCTTATTTCCGTAGTTCTCCGCCTGGCTACAAGCCTGGCTCTCACAGGGTTTTTATAATAATTAGGTTCTAGAGCAACAGTTTCTGCATCCTGAAGGTATAATGCCACTTATGCTTAGCTTTCAAATCAAAATTAGTTTTGTTTTCCCACTGCCTCTACTTCTTTTGAAAAATTTGAAGATGTCCAACGTGGGCTTTGCAAAACTACAATCGGAAATTATTTTTATAAAGGGCAAATACTGGACCTGTCTGACTCATAACTCTTTTATAATGGCTGTCATAATCATGGAGTCCTAGGAAATATTTCTGACCTTGGTAGCTAAAAGTGAGAGAAGGAATCCTTACTGCCTTGTTGACCAGTCTGACTGACCTTGAAATCAATGAGGTGGAGTCGTTCGGGACAGTCTTGCAAACTGCTTAGCAAAGCATTGAAGCTTTTCTGTGACTTGGACCCAATTTAATGCAAACTTGAATTCTGAATTTTCCAGCCTCTTCTATCACTCTCTCCACCCATGCATCATAGACTCCAGCTGCCGAAAATGTTTAAGGAATATGCTGTGCCCTTATGAGTCTCCCCATTTTAGATTGCTGATTGCCTCTTCCTGGAATGCTTCACTTCGTATGGACTCAAATAAACAAGGATGCAGCTACATTTTGCAGTAGAGCCCACTGGCAACCCCATTTTTCTAGCTCTAGCTATCTGACATTGAGCTTGGCACATAACCACTCTGAGAATTAGTTTCTACATCTGTGACATGAGAAAAATACCATCCACCTCAACACAGCTGTTGTGAACATGAAAATGAGATTATGAAAGTAAAATGATCAGAATTCCTGATAACACAGTAAATGCTCAACAAGTAGTAGCTACAATAATTTTTATCCACATCAAATATTTTCTATCTATGAAGCCTTATTCTTCCCCAGCTGAGATTACTTTCTTCTTTGCTCCCTTAGCACATTTCAGTCACCACCATGATGGCACTCTCTTCACTAATAATTTACGTGCCTGTATTCCATAATCAGAACATAGGTCTTTAGTTTCTTTATAGCTTTAGCATAGCTGCTTCCTGTGTGCTTATTAGGTACTGGAATGAAATGAATGAATGAATGAATGATGAATGGATGCTAAGATACAAAATATTCCTATATAAAGATGTTGATTATTCTAAAGTAACCAAGTTACTTCATAGTGAGTAATTTGGGTAATGAGAGACTCTATCTTAGTATATACTTGATAAGACCTAGTCAACAGGAAGACTTGGCAATATGATCTTTATGACTCGTTTAATCAATCTTTTTTTCCTGAAATTAAGAAGTGGAGAGCCCTTATCATTGTATTTTAATAATCATGAGAAAACAAATCAGTCCCTGGGATCAATACTCAATACCATTAAAGTGGTGTACATTTTGCAATTCTTTTATTATTTAATTATTATTATTATTTTTTTTGGCTGAGTTGGGTCTTCATTGCTGCATGCGGGTTTTCTCTAGTTGTAGTGAGCGGGGGGGGGGGGGCTACTCTTCGTTGCAGTGTGCAGGCTTATCATTGCGGTGGCTTCTCCTGTAGCAGAGCACGGGCTCTAGGCGCGTGGGCTTCAGTAGTTGCGGCACATGGGCCCTACAGCACACAGGCATCAGTGGTTGTGGAACATGGGCTCAGTAGTTGCGGCTCGCGGGCTCTAGAAAGCAGGCTCAGTAGTTGTGGCACACGGGCTTAGTTGCTCCGCGGCATGTGGGATCTTCTCGGGCCAGGGATCGAACCCGTGTCCCTGCGTTGGCAGGTGGATTCTTAAGCACTGCACCACCAGGGAAGTCCCTGCAATTCTTAATTAATTGGTGGCAAACACGTTGCAGTCTCTATGGCTAGCTTCATCTGCATACAGCAGCATAATGGCTTTTTCCCTTACAGTAAAGATTTTTTATGAGTCATAAGTCTTCTCCAGAGGGTGTGGTTCTCATTTGATAATCACACCCTTGGGAGATTAAAAACACTTATCTTTGGATCATGACTTGCAATGCCCCAGGGGTGTGATTATCTCAGGAAACTCGCACTCTCTGTCATGCCTAATTGCTTAATTATTATAGCTCGAGTTCATACCACCGTACAGGAGCTAAAGTTGTGTCAGCATTTCCACTCTAAATTCTTTTTCCAGGAGTCTATAACTCAGACATTAAAAAAAAAAAATCTATGTTCTGTAGAAGCACTGCACTAACGGTCTTTTTCAGAGAACCATATTTCTTCAACAGATTATTTTTATCTCAAAAATTGGGTCCCTGTCCCCCTAGTGAGTTGACAAAAGAAATGTGCTAATTAAATGTCTTTAAATCATATTATTTTTCTGGGCAGTTGGGAAAATAATTCACATTCTAATGACATAAATATGATTTCATCTATCTAAACAGCAAGAATGGCTCATGCAATTTCCAGTTTCCTTGGAAATATACTTACACTTTTTAGAACCATTCATAAAAGATTTTTCCCTTTGTAAGTAGAACAAGCTAACCCATAGTTGGAAAATGTCATATATAACTAAGTTCCAAGCCTCAGCTAAATATTTTCTTAGGTCATATACTGTTAACTTTCCAAAGAGAATTGAGTAAAGGGCAGATAGGTAAAAAATGGGAAACAAGGAGATGCAGGTAAAACACTGCATAGTTGCTTATAATAAGTCCTCTCAGTCTTATCAGTGTCTCAAGGGTGACAGATTTCTCAAAGCCTGGAAGAGGCTGACTCACATAGATCAAATTCATGAGACATCAAAGATTACAAGCTACCCTGCTAATACCTTAATGTACAAGATATATATTAATTAAATCTAGTGGCTGTAATTCACCTGAAGTAACACCTTTCCAATAACAGCATTCCTGAAATGCTAATAAAAAATTTCCCTGTAAGTGCAGAATTGGATAAAATAGGAGAGTGTTGAGTGGTGTTTCAGATAGGAATGTGGTGAGGGCTAAACATTCTTGTTCCTTGCATTAGAGGACACACTTCCTCTGTTACTGACAGTTACTAAAACTCTGGATGCAGGATCTTTTCTTGAGGCAGTATTCTAGAATTTGACCTTCAGTTTTCTATGTTCTAGGCCAGTATGCCTCAAAGTACACATTTGGAAAACTTATGTCTTGAACTGTACCTCCCCCCCAAAATAGAATCTCTCCATTAAATGTCACAGAGTTGATGAACACCTGACCCTACAGGGGAAACTATCTTTGCCAGAGCATTATTTCTAATATAAGTCCTGTCTTAAACTAATTGTTCTTTAAAAAACAAAACAAAAAAAACCCCAGTAAATAATGTTCCGTGGAATTTAGAATGAAATATAAATGTCATATTTTCTTTAAAAAATCAAAACAACATCTCGAGATAATGAAAGTGTGTGCCCATTTCCACCTGCACAAAATAAGTGGTTCACCTTATTTGTAATCAGGATATCTCACACCGATAGAAAAGAGATCAGTAAATGCAAGTGCATTTCCTTAAAATTTTCTTAAAATTTTGAATGTTGAATAATGTCTTGCTTAGAATATAAGCAATGTGCTGCAAATATTTTGTTGTGTTTCTGATAATCAAGAATGTGGGCACTAAGTAATCAATCAGGAAAATAGAAGGAAAAATAGATAAAAATCAAAACAGAAACAGAAAACATTTATCTTTTTCATTATTTCACATACAAATTTTACTGTAACCCCCACGTGGAAAGTTTATAATCGTTTTACAGACACATGTGTTAGAATATCTATTATGTAGTTACCAGTAATGAGGTTACAACAGATGAAAATATCTGGTGTTTTGTGAATAGGGAGATCAAGATGGCTGATTAAAAGAAGAAAGAGTTAACAGTTGCTAAATAGAATGATATTCAATATAGGAGCAAAAATGCATATTCTATTCTGTTAATGTTTTACTTTACATGTTATTAAAATGAAAAAGAAAATACAGATACATAGATATTTGAAGATGATTTGGAGATAGACAAACGAGAAAAATGAGGTCCTGAGAGGGAAAATACATTGCAGTATATTACACAACTAGGTAGTCTGTGAGGCTATTAACAGACCCTTATCTTATACCACTCACAAAAATTAACTCAAAATGAATTAAAGACTTAAACATAAGACCTGAAACGATAAAACTCCTAGAAGAAAACACAGGAAAAATGCTCCTTGGCATTGGTCTTGGCAACAGTTTTTTGGATATGACACCAAAAGCAAATGCAACAAAAGCAAAAATCTACAAATAGGACTATACCAAACTAAGATGCTCCTGATCAGCAAAAGAAATAAGAAAAACATAAAAAGGCAACCTATGGAATAGAAGAAAATATTTGCAAACCATATATCTGATAAGGGGTTAATATCCAAAATATACGAAATCTCATATAACCATAGCAAAACAACAACAAAATATCTGATTAAAAAATGAGCAGAGGAACCTTTTTTTTCCCCCCAAAAAAGACATACGGTGGCCAACAGGTAAATAAAAGGTGCTAAACTTCACTAATCATCAGGGAAATGCAAATCAAAATCACCAGATATCACCTCACACCTGTTAGAATGGTTATCATCAAAAAGACAATATTACAAGTGTTGGTGAGGATGTGGAGAAAAAGAAACTCTTGAACACTCTTGGTGGGAATGTAAATCATTGTAGCCACTATGGAAAAAAGTATGGATGTTCCTAAAAATTAAAAATAGAAACTACCATATGACCCAGCAATCCTATTTCTGGGTATATATCCAATAGAAATGAAATCAGGATCTTGAAGAAATATCTGCACTCCATGTTCACTGCAGCATTATTCACAATAGCCAAGAGGTGGAAACAAACAAGTGTTCATCAATGAATGAAGGAATAAAGAAGATGTAAATATATCATGTCATAAATATATAAATATTATTCAGTCATGAAGAATGAAATGAAATCCTGCCATTTGCAACAATGTGGATGGACCTTGAGGTATTATGTTAAGTAGAAACAGAGTTGAATGGTGGGGTAGGAGAAATGGAGAGATATTGGTGGAAGTGTACAAACTTCTAGTTATAAGAAGCAGAAGCTCTGGGTATCTAATGTATAGCATAGTGATTATAGTTAATAATACTGTATTATATACTCGAAAGTTACTAAGACAGTAGATATTAAATGTTTTCACCACAAAAAGACACTGTAATTATGTAATATGAATGAGATGTTAGCCAATGGTATGGTAGTAATCATTCCGAAATATAAGTATCAAGTCAACAAGTTGTATACCTTAAAAATACACAATGTTTTATACATATATATATATATATACATATTATATATATATCAATTATAGCCCAATAAAACTGGAAAAATAAATTTCCCCATGAATTTTATAATCAGCTTAGGACTTTCTAGAAGAAAAATGCCTGTTCGAATTTTTACTGAAACTTTATTGAATCTATAGATAAATGCAAATAGAGTTGACATCTTAATATTATTGAGTCTTCCGATTCACCATTGAAGATGCTCCCCAGTTTTCTTCTGTTTAGAGGTTTTAACTGCTAATTCATCTCCTTATTTGTTATGTCTGTTCTGATTTACTATTTCATCTTGAGTCAGTTTAGGTAATTTGTGTGTTCCTAGGAATTGTTCATTTCACCTATGTCATCAAATTTATTGGTGTATAATTATTCATAGCATTCTCTTATACACATTTTATTTTTCTAAAGTCTGTATTAATGTCATCACTTTAATTTCTGATTGTAGTAATTTGACCCTTCTGTTTTCACTTGGTTGGTCTATGTAATAGTTTATGAATTTTGTTGATTGTTTCAAAGAGCCAAACTTTGGTTTTGTTGATTCTCTCTACAGAGATAAAATTGAGAAATACTTAGCTAGACTGAGAAAAAAGAAGAGAGAGAAGGTGCAAATAAATAAAATCAGAAGAACAAATAAAATCAGAAAAGAGAGAAATAAAATCAGAACTGATGCTACAGAAACTATTTGTCTGTCTTTATGCCAGCATTGTTTTGATTACTGTAGTTTTATAATATATTTTGAAATCAGAAAATATTATGCCTCCAGCTTTGTTCTTTCTCAGGATTAATTTGGCCAACCATGGCCTTTTGTGGTTCCATAAAAATTGTAGAATTTTTTCCTATTTCTGTAAAAAAATGCAATTATGTTGTTGATGGGGATTGCATTAAATCTATAGGTCACTTTGAGTAGTATGGATATTGTAATAATATTAAGTCTTCTAATCCATGGATAGGGGATATCTTTCTATGTGTCTGTGTCTTCTTTCATTTCTTTTACAATGTTTTGCAGTTTTCAGTGTAGAAGTCTTTCAGCTAACTAGTTAAGTTTATTCATAAGTACTTTTTTCTTTTTGGTGCTATTGTAAATGGGATTGATGACCTATTTGTTCTTCAGATGGTTCATTGTTAGTGTATAGAAACACAACAGACTTTTACATGTTGATTTTGAATCCTGCACCTTGTTGCTATAATTTTTATTAGATTCCAGAGTTCCAAAAAAGTTGATCTTGTCAATTTGTGCCTTCTTAATAGTTGCTTCTGTGAGGAAATGCTTCTTGGAGAACTCTACTCCACCATTTCCATGACATCATCCTTCCTAAACCATAAATTTTGGTGTCATACTTACATTTTTATCCAATTCAAAATATTTTAAAATTTTCCTTATATTTTTTGACCCATGGTTTATTTAGAATTGTGTTACTTACATTTCAAATACTTACTATTTTTCTAGATATTTTTCTATGACTGGTTCTTAGTTTAATACTGTTTTCAGTCAAAGAAAATATTCTATATGAGCCATGTTAAAAACATATATTGAGACTTGTTTTATGGCCCTGCATATGGTTTATCTCAATGACTGTTTCCTATGCACTTGTGTATTCTTCTGTTGTTGGGCATTGTGTTCAATAAATGCCAATTTGGTCAAGTAGGTTGAATGGATTTTTAGGCTTATTTACTTTCAGTTTTTCTGTTTGTTCCATTAATTATTAGATGAGTGTTGAATGCTCCAAGTACAATAGTGGATTTGTCTAATTCATTTTCATTATGTTTTTGCTTCATGTATTCTGAAGCTCTCTAATCAGATGCATACAACTTTAGAATTTCCATATTTTCTTTATAAATTGATTCTTTTATCATTATGAATTGTCCTTCTTTCTCTCTGGTAATTATATTCGTTATCTTTATAATGTCAACTACCACTATATATTAAATTCAGCTTTTTATGATTAGTGTTTGCTTGGTATGGCCTTTTCCATACTTTTACTTTAATATAATCTATATTATCATCTATATCCTTATATTTAAAAGTTATTTCTCACCAACATATTTGGATCTTTTAAATAGGATGTTAAATAGTTTATTTTTAATGTAATTATTGAAATGTTTGAGTTTAAGCCTACTGTCTTGGTAGTTGTTTTCTATCTTTCCCATCTGCTCCTTCTTTCCTTTTTAACTGCCTATCTTTGACTTAGTTGAGTAATTTCTAGGTTGCTATTTTATTTCTATCATTGACCATGGCACAGGCAGCAAGATACTCAAAGATAATTTTGACTCCTTCTAAGATTGTTTTTAAACTTGTTCAGGGAAGTTGTAGAGTAACCTTTATTTTATGATAAAATATCACTTTTCAATGTTTTAAATGGTTGGATACATTTTTTCCAATTTTCTACTTATTTATGGCAGGACTGTAAGGTTAGTCCCTTTCAGTCTATCAAGGTTTGTGCTAGTTTTCTAGGGCTGTTATAACAAAATACCACAAACCAAGTGGTTTAAATAACAGAAATTTATTGTCTCATAGTTCTGGAGGCTAGAAGACTGAACTCAAGGTATTGACTGGGCCATGCTGCCTTAGAAGGCACTAGAGAAGAATCTGTTCCAGGCCTCTCTCCTAGTCTCTGGTAGTTCCTTGTTTTGGGCAGCCTAACTCCAATCATCATATGGCATTCTCTCTCGGCACATCGCTGTATCCAAATTTTCTCTTTCTATAAGGGCATCAGTCATATTGGATTAGGGGCCCATCCTACTCAAGTATGACCTCATATTAACTAGTTACATCTGCAAAAACCATATTGGCAAATAAGGTCACATTCTGGGTTACTGGGGTTTAGTACTACAACATATGAACATTGGGGGATGCAACCACAAGGACAGAAGCAGAATCCCCCACATGAGTTATTTATGACATCAATCAGAAGTTCTGTCATTCATAAGTTAAGAAACATTATATAGACTGCTACTGCATATAACATAACTTCGATTTTGGATTAGCCACTATATAAAAGTTACTGTCACACAGAAAATACTGGGGTGCAATTACTAGGTCTGACAAGGTACATCCTTAAACATGCAACTGTTTCTAATTATTGTTGGGTGGTTTTAAATTTTTGTTATAGGTTATTGTGATTTTGCGTTTTGCTTCATTTCCTTATTGTACTTTTATTATCATATATTCTATTATGATAAAGATGGTCAAGAAACTTATTTAATCTAAGTTTTACACAGGATTTACACAGTGTCCAGGATTAGCTAAATAAATTTGTGTTATTTTTTTTTCCATTTTTATACATAACTTTTTCTTGGTAAGTAGTTCCAAACTTTATATACTTAAAAAATATCAATTAAAATTTCTACTTGAAAAATAACTTAATTAGTATAAGTGTGAAGCTCTGTAGACTCTAAAACATTTTCTGCTTTTGAAAGAAACATCTTATCTCTCTAAGTTTTAAATTTTTTTCTTGATGTGAAGATTTTCTAGAAATAGAAATGTATCATTGTATACTATTTGACTGCATTTATTTATAAAATGTCTTTATTGATTTTCTTATAATTTTTAATAGTATCTAGTTATGAGTACTATAAAGTGATCAGACTTATAATGACCTTTAATAATAAAGCACTATTACAGATGAGCATTCTTCTATTTTTTATTTTCATCTATCTGATTGAGTTGAGATGTTTAACAAAGATATGTTAAATTTTTTTCTTGTATGCTTTTATAATTTCATTCATTTTTATAGTATAATTTGAGTATACTCTGTTAGATTCATGGGTCCACCTTTTAAAATGATTATCTATTTTATCCTAACATGATTTTAGCCTTTATTCCTAAAAATTATTTCTTACTAAATTTTATTTTTGTCTTATATTAGCATTACTTCAATTGATTTCTGGTGTACTTTTTAATCTTCTCATTTAAAAATGTTTTGTGCTGTTTTCCTTTAGGTGTGTCTCTTGTAAGCAGTGTACAGTGACATCTTGTTTAGTTCTTCTTTAAGCCTATGGTGTCATGGTTTTTCATAATTGATGAGTTTAATATGTTTATATTAATTTTGATAAACAATATAATTATCCTTGCTTTATGTCATATTTGGAGTATTAAATATTATCCATTTTTCCCTTCCTTTTTCTTGCTTTCTATTGAATTAATTTTTTTATGTTTCTTTTATTTTCAAATTCTGATTACTTGTTTACGTATGTGTTTTAAAATATTTTTTATTAGTAACACATATTTTGTTTGTTCAGGATCTCAGTCTTCCTTTCTCCCCATACAAGGTTATTAGCATGCTTTCAATGTATAATGAACAATTCTACCTCTGCCTCCATGAATCTCCATGAAGGTTATTTTCATCTAGAGTTTTATTCCATCTTTCAAAAATAGTTAACATTTTTTAGAGTTAACATTTTTTTCAGTATTTAATCTGTTTCTGTGCTGATCAAGGTCATTTTCAACCCACTCCTTCTGAATTCATGTTTCTTTTTGTTAAGGTATATCCTTTAGTGTTTTTAAATAGGATCTATAAAAGCTAAATTATTAATCTTTGTATGTCTCAAAATATGTTTATTTTTCAAATTTGAATGTACTTTAGGTGACCAGAAATTTCTAGGTTGATTGTACCTTTTTCAGCATTTTAAAGATATAAAAGAAAATTTATTTTAAAAAAAGGATATAAAATAAGAGGGATATCTATGGTGGAACAGATAGAAAAAAATTGCAAAATGATAGATAAAATTGTAATGTTTCAGTAATTTCATAAAATGTAAATGGATTAAATACTTCAATTAAAAGACTAAATGTGTTAGACTGCATAAGTACACACATATACACACACACAATAATATACTGCTTACAAGAGAAACATAATATGTTCGTCTATTCAGAAATGGAGTTTTGTAAAATTGAGTATCTAATCTACAAACCTAGAAGTGGCAGTTCTAGCCAGTACAAGTCATGAAAGAGAAATAAAAGACAAAACAATTAGACAAAATAGGTAAAATCTGTATAGAAAAATAATCTAAAAGAATGTACAGGGCTTCCCTGGTGGCGCAGTGGTTGGGAGTCCGCCTGCCGATGCAGGGGACACGGGTTTGTGCCCCGGTCCTGGAAGATCCCACATGCGGTGGAGTGGCTGGGCCCGTGAGCCATGGCTGCTGAGCCTGCGCTCCACAACGGGAGAGGCCACAGTGGTGAGAGGCCCGCGTACCGCAAAGAAAAAAAAAAAAAGAATGTACAAAATATTAGAATCAATAAGTGAATTAATAAAGGTCATAGGATATGAGTTAAAAATTAAGAAAAAATCAGTTCAAATTCCAATGAACTTCTAACAAATAGAGATTTATTTATTTTTTTTGGCGCGCTGGGTCTTCATTGCTGCGCGTGAGCTTTCTGTAGTTGCTGCGAGTGGGGGTTACTCTTCATTGTGGTACACGGACTTCTCATTGCAGTGGCTTCTCTTTGTTGTGGAGCACGGGCACTAGGCGCACGGGCTTCAGTAGTTGTGGCACGTGGGCTCAGTAGTTGTGGCATGCGGACTCTAGAGCGCAGGCTCAGTAGTTGTGGCGCATGGGCTTAGTTGCTCTGAGGCATGTGGGATCTTCCCGGATCAGGGCTTGAACCCATGTCCCCTGCATTGGCAGGCGGATTCTTAACCACTGCACCACCAGGAAAGTCCCACAAATAAAGATTTAAAACATTATTATTATTTTTTTTTTGCGGTACGTGGGCCTCTCACTGTTGTGGCCTCTCCTGTTGCGGAGCACAGGCTCCGGACGCTTAGGCTCAGCGGCCATGGTTCACGGGCCCAGCCGCTCCGCGGCATGTGGGATCCTCCCGGACCGGGGCACGAACCCCTGTCCCCTGCATCGGCAGGCGGACTCTCAACCACTGCACCACCAGGGAAGCCCTAAAACATTATTTTTTATGATAGCAAACAAAAATTAGGAATTAATCTTTCAAAAGACCTTCAAAATCTCTACACAGAAAACTATAAAACATTACTGAGAGGAATTTAAGACCTAGATAAATGGAATGTTAATATACCATGTCCATAGATTTGAAAAATCAGTCTTGTATAATTTTTAATTTCCCTTAAATTGATTTATTGATTCAATGCAATTCTAGTTTAAATTCTAGTAATTGCGTGTGTGGGTGTGTTGTGTGTAAATTTATAGGCCGATTTTTAAATTTATATGGAAATGCAAAGGACCAGGAATAGCCTGGGAAATCTTGAAGAACAAAGTTAGAGAGAGAGAGAGAAAGAGAGAATATACTGGGCCTCGATTTATTACAGAAAGATCATTGCAATGATCAAAGAAAACAAGGAAAGGGCAAGTTTAAAGAAGTAGTGTTAGTTGAGTTGAATATCCATATGGAACTAAGGGCATAAAAGTCAATTCTAGATTGATGTAGACTAAATATGAAAGATATCATAATACATTTTTAGAAGATAAAATAGGAGAGTACCTTTATGATCTTGAGGAAGAGGGTAAAGATTTCTTGAATAGGACACAAAAACATTGAGCATAAAATAAGAGATTGATAAGTTGTACTCTTAATTAAAAATAAGAAATTTTTTGCCGACCAAATGGCATGAATAAAATCATGAAAGTTTGTATCTATATACCACTAAGTAGTTGCATGTAAAAGGTATATGGAACTTCTATGAATCAATAAGCGACAGATAAGTAACTCAAAAACAATTTAAAGATTTGAACAAAAATATCCCAGAGAGAATGACCATTGGCCAATAAGCACATGAAAAGATGCACATCATTCATGATCATGGAAGTGCAAATTAAAACATGTTGTGATAGCATTACATGAAAATATGTTCAACATCACTAATTATCAGAGAAATGCAGATCAAAACTACAATAAGGTATCACCTCACACTGGTTAGAATGGCCATGATGAAAAAGTCTACAAACAATAAATGCTAGAGAGGGTGTGGAGAAAAGGGAACCCTCCTACACTGTTGGTGGGAATGTAAACTGGTACAACAATTATGGAGAACAGTAAGGAGGTTCCTTAAAAAACTAAAAATAGAACTACCATATGATCCAGCAATCCCACTCCTGGGCACATACCAGGACAAAACTATAATTCAAAAAGATACATGCAGCCCAGTGTTCATAGCAGCACTACGTATTTACAATAGCCAAGAGATGGAAGCAACCTAAATGTCCATTGACAGATGAATGGATAAAGAAGATGTGGTACTTATATACAATGGAATATCATGCAGCCATAAAGAAGAATGAAATAATGCCATTTACAGTAACATGGATAGACCTAGAGATTGTCATACTGAGTGAAGTAAGTCAAACAAAGAAAGACAAATATCATATGATATCTCTTATATGTGGAATCTAAAAAAATGATACAAATGAACTTACAAAACAGAAACAGAGTCACAGATGTAGTAAAGAAACTTATGGTTACCAGGGGGAAAAAGCAGGGGAGGGATAAATTGTGAGATTGGGATTGACATATACACACCACTGTATATAAAATAGATAACTAATAAGGACCTACTGTATAGCATGAGGAACTCTACTCAAACTCTGTAATGGCCTATATGGGAAAAAAATCTTAAAAAGAGTGGATATATGTCTATGTATAACTGATTCATTTTGCTGTACAGCAGAAACTAACACAACATTGTAAATCAACTATACTGTAATAGAAATTAAAGGGAAAAAAACCATATTGTGATAGCATTAACACCCATAAGCTAGACCAAAAAATGAAAATGTTGATTAATAAAATGTATTTAATAGACATTATCACTCAAGCAGATAGCATACACTTTTAATATGTATGGTTTATAAAATTTATATATGGTTTTTAATATGGTGGTTTATAAAATTTAATAGTATTTCTATATTCTTATAATTTTCCAATGAAATAGAAATAAATAACTACCCTGACTAAAATATTAACTACTTAGAAAGTTAAGAAACACAGCAGGAAAAGCCTTGTATCTAAGATAACAATAATAACAACAATAATAACTACTTTATGCCTACGAACTCACTTACACTAACTGTAACTCCAGAGGTAGATAAAATTATTCCCTGGAAACTGAGGCAACAGGTATATTTAGTCACCTGCCTGATGTTTTCTCCTTGTTCTCCAGAATCTGATGGCTGCTCTGGAGTTAACACAGCAGATCAGTTCACCTTGATCTCAGGCCTCTACACCCTCATTCAGATAGGTTCATTCTGATGATGCTAATGGCATCATCAAATGCTGCAGTGTGTAGTCATCTTTTGTATTTACTTTGCCTCTATTCTGTTGTCTATTAGTTCTAACCTATTATTTGGCATTTTCTCAAATATTCTATTCCAAAGCTTTTTCCTTTTCTTCTTTATGGAACTGATAAGGTTTTGTTGTTGCTGTTTTCCTTGGAGGGGTAGGTATATTTTCTGTAATTCTGGAAGACTTTTGGTGGAAGGTTAGAGATATGAATATGCTCACTCTTTCATCCTCTGTCCTGAGGTGGAAACCCCTAAAAGGACTTTAAGCAGAGATGCATAGGGTACTAATGACCAACAAGACTATTTAGGATTTTTTTTTTCTTGAAGCCGGAGTCAAAGCAGCCATTTTTAACTGTGTAACTGGGAAAATGGTTTTGTGTATAACTTACAGATTTTCTTTACAATTATAGACTAAGACAAAAAATTCCACATTTCTTTTGTGTGTGTGACTCTCCAGTCTCCACCTCATCAAAGCAGGTTTAAAAACAACTTATCAGACACTTATGTTTATACTTGATAAATGAGATATCCTTTATGAGACCTCAGGTGTGAAAACACCTATATAGGACAAAATAGCCAATAACTAGTTTTTAAGAAAGGCCACTTCAAAGACTGAAAGACAGCTTATTTCAACTTCTGACTCTTTTTTTTTTTTTTAGTGTAACATCTATTCCTTTAATCTTATAGATTCATCTTCTTTAGTTCATGGTTCATTTCTCATTTAATTAATAGAATTTTGGTGTCCTCCAGACATTCTTGGGATTCTTTAAAATAATAGGATCATGGCAAAATTAAAGTACCATGGTATGTACTGATCGCTGGTAAATTTAGAGGATGCTGATATAATATTTGACATAATGTAAAGAAGAGAAACTAAAATTTGGGGGATTAGGTAATAAGGGTTTTGAAGAGAACTGACGTTTACTGAGTGCCTGCTATTAATACTAATTTTTAACCTTTTTCGAGAAATAACGAGTTAGGTACTGTGCTAAGCATGTAACATTTATTAGCTCATTTGCTTTTCACAATAATCCAAAAATGAGTTTCCTCATTTCAGAGGTGATAATACCAAGGCTCACAAAATGAGGAGTTGAAGGGCCCAAAAAAGATTTAGTCATTAATCATATGAGAATGAGAGGGCAAATTTTTCACACAGATAGAAATGGCAAAATCAGGCAAAATATCATGTCTCTCCATTTTTTGCTTTTCTCCACAACTTGTTTTTCTTACAATGCTGAAGTCAGAATACTAATTATGTAAGCTTATTCCCCTGGTATTACCATTTTGATAATAATTCTGGAAAAATGCAAACTGCAGATCAAACATGCAACTTTGTTAAGACACTAGCTAATGTAAAATTGGAATAAATGATTCCTGATCTCAGGGGACTGTCATTTGACCATGTATGTTCATGATCCAGTTTTAGAAACTTGGCCAATTCAAATGAAAACTTTCCATTTTGCTAATCACCCTCCAGAAATGACTGCCCAAGAGATGCGAGAACATATGTTGGTAACTGATTCAGCCTTATCTTGCTTCAGCTTCATTTTATTATAAACAAAATAATTTATGTGTGAATTACAATGATCCCACCTACTACTTTCAGAACAGTTTCCCTTCCACTAAATATAAGGAACTTAATCACTTACTTTATCAAAATTACATGTCACTGGAACAGAGCTAATCTCATTTTGTAAACTCACTCAGATAGTTCTCAGGTTTAATGTGTAATCAAATAAACTAATTTCAAATGCACTTTTTGCTTATTTTTAATTTTCTTTATGTTAATAATATTGTATTTCCTTATGGCTGATGTACCACAGGCAGTATAGAAATTACTTGTTTTATGAATATGTAACACAAGAATACCTCTTCTTTAATAATATAGCCTCTTTTTAATACAAGAAGTAAGGAATTAAATTTGTAGAAAACTTTCTTTTGAAATATGTAGACGTTTTAGACAGATGTTTTATACTGATTTTAAGCATCTTAATGTTTGAAGGAAGCTTAAGAGAATACTGTTTCTTTTGAGATATGAATCATGATATATTCTCCCATTTTTGAATAGACTTGCCAAGTATCTAAAAGGTCAGATGAGCAGTCCAAAGTCATACAGGAAGGGTGAGTCACAGAAGGGAGATAAGAATGCAGGTTTTTCTGTTTTCTGGTATATATGTTTGTTATTTAAAAAAAATCTGATAAAGTGTAGTCCTAGTTTTCTGCAACTAATATGTTTATTTAAGATTAAATCAAAGGGAGGTGGTAACTCTGGCCATTTCCATATCGTTCTTACCCAGTGGTATATAGTATACCACTATATATATATAATATATATATAATTATGAGGATGAATTGCTGAACATTGGACGATTGATATGAAGGAATATCAGATTTTTAAATACTGAACATTTGGCAAAACTGAAAAAGACATCATTTCTGCATGCCAGATGAAACTTACTGGCTTCTCATATATATCAAAATATTGTTCTAGGAACAAAAATTATCTTAACCAAAAATTAGAACTATAACTCCATGTGTCTTTAAAGCACATGTAAAGTTTTTATATAACATTCTTCAATAAATTCTATTTTAAATTCTCTATTCTAGGCATTTTCACAGCCATTTGGTCCTTACAACATCTCTTTGAATATATAGGAAAATATTACCATCATTTTAAAATTTGATTTTATTTATTTAATTTTATTTCACCATTTCCATTTTAATAGTTAAAAGAAAAATCAAGGATAATTAATTTAAAATATTTCCCCAAAGTCACATGCATTGGAAGTGATAGATTTGGAACATCTCCCAGGTCTTAATTCACATTATGTTTATAATCCACCATCTTCTTATGCTAATACTCTTGTTATACAATGTCCTACTTGAAAGTCAGCTGCCCTTGCCTAAAATTTGCTACCTCTGGCAGTGAAATAGATGGAAATTAACTTGCCTCCAAAAGTAGTGAAGCTGGAACTTACTATCAGTGAGTTTTCAAAACTATTGTCACTCCAAATAGTGAATCACTTGACTTCAAGCAGACATAATTTCCAAATAATAGTTGGGAATGGTTTCAACTCAAGTTGTTAATGTTTTAAAAAGAATAAATAAGAATACAGTAAGTAATTAGATAACTACATAATAAATTGTGATATGGTGAACTTAGTATTATTTAAGAAAGAATTGGTAAATACTATTTTAAATTCATAATCTTGGTGAAGAAAATGGTGGTTTTAAAGGCTGTTTGAAAACCTGTGAAGAGTCCCGACTTATGCGGTGTTGCTTGAAATAGCACAGCTATTTGATATAATTTTAGAAGACAGTTATTTTTCTAGAATGTAGTCTCATATTTTATCATGGTAAAAATGTCAATTTGTGTTTAAATAAGAATTTTGAAATTTCATTCATATATAGTGTCACTCCAAAATTCTAAGTAGTTCTTCTAATTGTTTTAAACTTTTGCTTTAGTTTTTTGGAAGAGATTATGGAGATGCTAGAGAAATTTTATTTTAAAAATAAATCATCACTCTGGCATCCAGGTGATTTATACACTGGCTTACAGTTTTTCACTGCAATATTAATAAAGACTCAGTGTTTTTTATTTTTCAGGAAGCTTTATTAAATTAAATTACAATAATTTAAAATTTATTTAAATTGAAGGAAATGAAAAGTATTACCGTAATCTCACTCAGTGCCTTAGAATCCACTCTTCAAAATGTAAACTGAATGTCTGGATATATAAATGTTTTCATCCTACTTGTTTATTTTCAAAAAGTAAAGAATGATTGTGTGTAATTTTTAAAATGCCATTGAATGAGTGAAGGTAGTCTTTTCATTCACAAAAGGTTAGTTTTTCACAACTTTGGACATTGTATGAACTCTCTTAATTTAATATTAGACCCGGGAAATCTATTATGCCTCTACTTTGCCAGTTCTGTCCAAAACAGCACAGGTGGCCATTCAACAAGAGGCTGTCACTATCTGTTAGTGACATACAATTCTTATTCCCTATTTTCCAATCCATGTTATTATGAACTGAATTCCCCCAACCCTCAAATTCATATGTTGAAGCCCAAAACCCAATGTGACTATAATTCAAGATAAGGTCTTTAAGGAAGTAATTAAGGTTAAATGAGATCATAAGGTTAAATGAGGTCATATGGAGCTTTAATCCAATAGGACTGGTGTCCCTATAAGAAGAGACACGAGTGAACTCACCATCTCTTTCTTTAAGCACAGAGGAGAGGCCATGTGAAGACACAGCAAGATGCAAATTGGGAAGAGAGACCTCACCAGAAACCAGTCCTGAAGATGCCTTGATCTTGCACCTGTACTCTCTAGAAATGTGAGAAGATATACTTCCGTTGTTTAAGCCACCACTTCTGTGATATTTTGTAATGGCAGCCTGAGCAGACTATACACATTTATACCCACTTTTTCCTAACTTTTGTAACTTGTATACCAAGTCTTTTATTTTTCTCTTTATGCGATCCTTCTCAGAAGTGCTACTTCTTGCTGCATGGTAATGTCTTTCTCATTCTACCTGCCACTGAGAAATAATATCCAAACTAATAAAATTAGAAATGACTCTAATTTCTAGGAAGTATATTGGAAAATAAAGAATAGAATAACTATCCATCAAAAAAAATAGACTTATGCAATCTCTACCAAAATACCATGGTATTTTTTTTGCAGAAATAGAAATATCTATCCCAAAATTTAATGGAATCTCAAGGGACCTCAAATAACTAACAAATCTTGAAAAAAGAACGAAGTTGAAATGCTCACACTTCCTGATTTCAAAACTTATTACAAAGCTATAGTAATCAAACCAGTATGGCACTGGAGTAAAGATACACATATAGATCAATGGAATAGAAAAGAGGGCCCAGAAATACATTCTCCTTTATAAGGTCAAATGATCTTTGATAAAAGTGCCAAGACCATTCAAAGGGAAATGAAAGTCTTTTCAACAAATAGTGTTAGGGAAACTGAATATTCCCATACAAAAGAATAAAGTTGGACACTTACCTTACATCATATACAAAAATTAACTCAAAATGGTTCAAAGGCCTAAATATAAGAGCTAAAATTATAAACTTTTAGAAGAAAACATAGGGGAAAAACTTCATGACGTTGGACATTGAAATGGCTTCTTTGATATGACACCAAAAACATAGGCAACAAAAGTTAAAATAGATAAATTAGATTACATCAATGTAAAAATTTTTGTGCCTCAAAGGATGCAATCAGTGGAAAAGGTAACCTACAGAATGAAAGAAAATATTTGCATATCACTTATCTGATAAGAGTCAATATCTGGAATACAGAAAGAAATCCTACAACTCAACAACAAAACAATCCAATTAAAAAATGGACAAAGCACTTGATTAAATATTTCTGCAAAGAGGAGATACACATGGCCTACCACTGCATAAAGAGGTGCTCAACATTAGGAAAATGCAAATCAAAACCACAAAGAGATACCACCTCGCACCCATTAGGATACCTACTATTAAAAACCAAATATAACAAGTGTTGTCAAGGATGTAGAGAAAAGGGAACCCTTGTGCACTGTTGGTGGGAATGAAAAATGGTGCAGCTGCTATGAAAGTATATGGAGTTTCTTCAAAAATTTAAAAATATAACTACTATATGATCCAGCAATTCCACCTATTATGGACTAAGTTGTGTTTCTCCAAATTCATATGTTGAATTCCTAACTTCCAGGACCTTAGAATGTGATTATATTTGGATATAGGGTCTTCCAAGTGGCAATTAAATTAAAATCAGTTTGACCCTAATCTAGTATGACTGGTGTTTTTAACAAAGAGGAAATTAGGACACCTATCTACTCAGAGGAAAGATCATGTGAAGACACAGGGAGAAGATGGCCATCTACAAGCCAAGGAGAACAGCCTCAGAAAAAAGCAATCAGTATGGTTTGAATTTTTGTGTCATTCCAGTATTCACCTGTTAGAATCCTAATGCCTAGTGTGATGGTGTTAGAAGCTGGGGCCTTTGGGAGATAAATAGGTTGACAGTAGAATCCTCATGAATGGGATTAGTGATCTGATAAAAGAGACCTCACAGAGCTCCCCAGCTTCTTTCATCACGTGAGAACATGATGAAAAGTCTGCAACTTGGAAGAGGGCCCTCGCGTGACCATGCTGGTACCCTGAGCTCAGATTTCCCACCTCCAGAACTGTGAAAAATATATTTTTGTTGTTTTTAGGTTACCGGGTCTATGGCATTTTGTTATAGCAGCCTGAAGGGACTAAGACACCAACCCTATAGCAATGTCCACAATAGCCAAAAAGTGGAAGCAACCCATGTGTTCCTCGACAGATGAATGGATAAGTAAAAATGGAATATTATTCAGCCTTTAAAAACTCAGGAAATTCTGACACATAATACAACATGGATGAACCCTGAGAAGACTATGCTAAGTGAAATAAGCTAGTCACAAAAAGGCAAATACTGTATGATTCCACTTATATGAGGTACCTAAAGTGATCAAATAAAAGACAGAAAGTAGACAGGTGGTTGACAGGGGCTGGATGAAGGCAGGAATGGTGAGTTGCTCAATGGGAACAGAATTTCAGTTTTGCAAGTTGAGAAGGGTTCTGGAGATTGATTGTACAACAATGTGAATATACTTAACACTACGGAACTATATACTTAAAAATGGTTAAGATGATAAATTTCATGTTATGTGTGTTTTACCACAATTTAAAAAATAGGTTTCTGCAATGTGATGGTCCTGTTTAGATGTTAGTGGTTGCTACTGTTTTGAACATCAATATGAGTATTGTTTTTAGCTATTACTATAGATATATAGAAATTGGAGTTGCCAGATAAAGCATAAGATGCCCAGTTAAATTTGATTTCAAATAAAAAAATGAATACTCATTATTATAAGTGTGTCCCAAATATTGCACAGCACATCCTTATATTAAAAATAATATTTGTTGTTTCTCTGAAATTTAAATTGGGCACTCTGTATTTTTATTTGCTAAATTTGGCAACTCTAATAAAAATATGCATTTTCATGATACTTTGCCATAGAAGGGTGCATGCTATTCTGTATAAAATAAATGTAGTATCTTATATTTGAGTACGTGGAATCGTAAAGTGAGGGACTATCTGAGATGTCAAATTACCAGGACCAGTGACATTTTGAGAGCTATAGGTGGCCCTGGTAAAGGTGTTATTCCATAAATAGCAATTCTAACCTATAGTTTTTACTCTAGTTTCTCACTGTCTTGTGCCATTTGAAATATTTCTACATTTAAACCTATTTGACCTCTTTTTGAAATATAATTTTTTTTATTAGGGGTAACATCTTAAAAGTATTTGTTGAGATGTAAAGTAATTGATTTATACTCATGCACACACATTTATTTCTGTAACCAAATAAATCTATTAAATGTTGACTCAAATCAGTTAAATTTTGGAAAATTCTGCATTAATTGATTCTTAATCATTATCATCTTAACTCAGACATATGCTGAATAGTCATATACGAATAAGGGACAGCAGAAAGTACATGTAATTTGTAATCAGAAAGTCTTTGTTTATATCCTGGCTTTGCTATTTTTTGGTTTGGTGATCTTGGACCAGTCATATAGTCTCTTTTGTAACAGTGATATAATAATAATACTTACTTCTCAGGATGATTGTGAAAATTTTAAATGAGTGTAAAATTATATATCAACCTACATTTTGATACGAAAACACATAGGAAACTATTAGGACATGAGGAATTTGAGAGGAGTAAATGAGAATGGGCTTGACCAGAGTCCAAAGTGCTGCCATTGGCAGGTGGGAAGAAGTAGAGACTGGGTACTCAGGAAGCAAAGAAGAGAAATAGACACTGAAAGGTATAAATGCATTAAAGTAGTAATGAAACCAAATCACAGACCTTCTATGTATTTCTTGATCTTTCTCACTTTGGACAAAACAAGTAAACAGAGAAACAGAATCAACTGTTTAGAGTGAAAGAGTTAAGTAGAAGAGAGATTTGGGGTTATATCCTTCTTCTAATTTTGTAGATTACTGAATATACTCTGGAACAAAAGGGAGAAAAAGGAAATACTATATATTGAACAACTAATAGAAGCCAGATATTTTATTAAATTTTTAACGCACACTTATTCAATACTTGTTATCTCTTTTTTACAGATGAGAAAATTTAGATGTAATGCAGTTAAGGAGCCTAAGATCACACAGCTCATTAAGTAGCACAACATAGATCTAAACCCAGACTATCTAAATATCTAAATTCAAAGGTTTAATGTATGACACATACAGCCTTCCTAAATGTTCTTTCTTCCTGCTTTACCCATAGAATTAGTAGGAGTACATATTGTATATGAGTCAAAGCATCACAAATCTCATTTGTACCTAGTCTTGGGAGACACAGTATATCTAACACACACGCACACAAATATTGGGTTGGCCAAAAAGTTCATTTGGGTTTTTCCATAACATGTACAACCCTGAATGAACTTTTTGGTCAATCCAATATACCAAAATGTATATGTTTACATAATATACACATATGCATAAAGATATATATCCTCATATATGTATATATGTGAGAAAAATAACTAAAATGCTTGTGAAAATGAATGATTTTATGGTTGACAAGGGCTGAAATACTGGCTTGGTAGAAATACTAAGTTTGTTTACTATACACATCAAATTCAGAAGAATTGTACTCATGGCAAGGAGAGAGAATTTATGAATCCCATCTTCACACATACCAACTTGCATTAGTACGTTAGAGGACAAGCAACCTTAAATAAACAAATACTTCTTGAAAAAACAGCTTTAAACACTGTGTTTTTGGATGCTATATTATATTGAATACCTTAACAAAATAATGAAGTTAATACAACTGTATAGATGCATTCAATGAGAAAAAGTATGGGCTATTTATTTAAGAAGCAGTGCTGAAACAGCAATGTATCAACCTGGAAAAAATTTAAAACAGATCTCTTGTCTCACACTATTTACAAAAATTAACACTAGTTGAATATAAACGCCAAATCTTTTCTTACAATACTGCAAGAAAACCTAGATAGTTAATGTATAATATTAGAAACCTAGAGTATCTAGAAACTCAGAGTTTTGCTAAATAAAATTTAAGCCATTTGTAGGGCAAAAACAAAATAACATGCAAGATCAATAGACACATGATATATCTGAAAAAAATGGCAATGCAAATAGCAGGCAACAAGTTTCAGAAACACACAAGGAGTTTTTACAAATTGACAAGAAAAAAGACAAAACATACAATATAAAAATGGACAGAAGATATGAATACACAATGTACCAAAAGCAAATCCAAATGACTAATACACTTGGGATAAAGGAAATTCACTAATTACCAGGGAAATAGAATTCAATACAACAACGATTTAACCCGAGAACATTTTAAAATGCTCTAAAACCTAATGCTGGTATGGATATGCGGTATAAGGTACTGTCTTAGATTGCTCGTTGAACTGTAATGCGATTTACCTTTTTAGCCTTCTGTTCCAGAACTCTCTATATTGATATGTAATAGGAGAATCTGATAATATCTACTAATTTTTAAAAAGCTATTCCCCGGGCTTCCCTGGTGGCGCAGTGGTTGAGAGTCCGCCTGCCGATGCAGGGGACACAGGTTCGTGCCCCGGTCCGGGAAGATCCCACATGCCGTGGAGCGGCTGTACCCGTGAGCCATGGCCGCTGAGCCTGCGCGTCTGGAGCCTGTGCTCCGCAACAGTAGAGGCCACAACAGTGAGGCCCGCGCACCGCAAAAAAAAAAATAAAAAATAAAAAAAAAATAAAAAGCTATTCCCTTCCTAGAAAGCTATTCTGTAGAGGCAAGAAAACAAGCAAACGAGCAAACAAAAAACAATTTGTAAGAGCTTATACATAAAGATATATACGGCAGAACTGCTCAGGGTAATGAAAAACAAAAGTAAAAGCAGTATGAAAAACCCAACTCTGAATATGTGTGTATGAGTATTATATTATTATATATGATCTATAAAGATTATTAAACTGTGGAGAAAAATACACATGGACATACACTAAGTTGTTAATCAGGATTGTCTAAAGGGAAGGGGTTGGGATGGGCTCCTGCAATTAGGAAAAAGAAAGTGATGGATGAGAGAAACGTGTTCCTTGCTAAAACATTACAAGAAATAATTCCACTTACAAGAAAGAAAAAAAAAGCATAAATTAAAATATGCCCCTTGTTATAGCAGTGGAAATTAAAAGATGACTGTTGTTTTGTTTTGTTTTAACCTATTTTGGATCAAGTAGAAAAATTATATATCAGTATTTAGAGAATTCCTATTTATGACAAGAAAACTAAAAATCAAATTAATAAAACCACATCATAAACTAAGTTTTTTAAAAAATACAGCTGCATGTAAAAGCAATAAACTAGATTTTTAAGCTTATTCAAAATAAGCCCAACTATACTGAATAAAATAAATGAAATAATGATTTTGGAAATTAAGTAAGCCATTCATATCTTCTCATATTGGAGCTTTTACATTATTTGAAAAGGGATGAAAGCCAGGAAACTTGTTTCTAGCCAATAATTAGCTAATTGAAAGTGAACAATGCAGGAATCTGTTCATTTAAATTAGGCTGTGGTAAGCCTTAAAAAAAACCTAGAAATTTTGAGTAAACTGTTGAGTAAAATTTTAAGTTAAACTGTCTTTTTTTTGGTAGTTTGCTTGACTTCACTTTAAACTGCTAGAAGCTGATCCTTTTTATGTTCATATTTAAGGAAGTACTGAAGGTCATATCACTCAAAGCCAACCCCATCAGGCATCCTACCAAGATAATCTGTGAAGAGGTCAGAGGTGGAAATGAAACAGAGAAGAGGCAGATTTTACCAGTCCAGTTCAAGGAATTTCTCACTATCCTCATAGACGACCTCTTTTCAATGGAAAGGGAAAGGGCTGCACTATGAAGACAATGGAATTCCCTCCATCTTATGTAGATTAATTTTTTCATGAGATAAAAGTAACAAAGCGTTTGTATTCTTTATACAGAATATAATGTTTTATTGAAAGTAAATTATTTATTTGGGGTTTACTAGTGCTCAGCTGAACTGTGTCCCCTCCAAATTTCTGTGTTGAAGTCTTAACTCCCAACATGACTGTATTTGGAGACAGGGCATGTGAGGAGGTGATAAAGGTTAAATATCATAAGAGTGAGGCCCTATCCAACAGAGATGGGGGGCTTATAAAAAGAGGAAGAGATACTGAAACAGGAGAGAAGGGGCAGGGCACAACCTTTAAAAGAATAACATAGCCCAAGGACATGACATAAACTGATTAGAACCAAATAGGTCCAAGATGGTGGTTGAGTCAATTTCCATTAGACCTTGAGCCTCAGTATATGCTCACTGTAACACATCAGCTAAATGACACACCCACAGGTGCCATGACAGTTCCAAGGCTGACCATAAAGGTTAAAAAGTGGGCAGTAGCCCAATTCCTGGAAATCCTGGAAATTATGTTTATCACACATCATCTAAACTCTCATTCTTTTAGCACTGGTTTATTTAGACCCTTCTAGTTTAGATAAAAACCACAGGTAAACTGATAAACAATCATTCCACATGGATTCATAAATCCTAAAGATAAAGACCTCCAACAGTTCCAGCAACTCCCTAGGTTACACAATCTGACCAGTCTCTCTCAAAGTCACCCTAGGAATCCAGCATCTAAAACTCTAATTTCACCCTCTTCCCTTTGAGGTATTGTAAGCAGACAGGGTAGTGGGTCCCCAGAGAAAGAGACCACGCATGGGCTTTCTTGACGTAAGAGAAGCCATTTTTGGCTCAAGGCATTTTGTGATCTAAGCTTGGCCACAGTGCTTGCCCTTGAACGGGTCTCAGTAATTAATGATCTTAAGAGAAGTGAGGGAAAGCAGGAACAAAGGAAAAGCAGTTGAGAAACAACAGTTCAGTGAAAAAACATTCCTAGTTCCTCCTCAAGGGGTATACATAACAATCTGATATATATCTTTGAGTTCTGCAGGAACTAAGACCCCCAACCAGGTGGAAGATAGAATGATGATGACCATTTCTGACTTCAGTCAACTGAAGTTTGGACTCTGTCCACCTTTGCCCCAATTCTATGCTGAATTTTTCTCTGCTCAAGCCCCTTCATGAACATGCATACAATGCCCAAGCCCCTTTATAAGTAGGCATGTACACTTAGCTTAAAAATTCCAGAATTTTGCAGTTCGGGGAGATGCTGCTTTGGGAAAGATCCTTGGTGTTCTCCTTACTTACTGCAAGTAATAAATTCTTCCTTTTCCTGCTCTTTGGCTTGGTTGCATCTTTTGGCTCGACACCCACCAAGAGATGGACCCAGATTTCAGGTACCATTTTGTATAGACAAACTTATTTAATATAATAAATTATACCTGACATAATTATATATCATTGTAATATAATGCATGAAACATGGTACATTGTACATATTCATGTAATAGTTTGACAGGTCCATTTAAATGGTTATTCTTTTTCTATTTTTCTTTTTATATTCAGTTAAAATTAGAAGTTCTAAAATCAGAGAGCAAAGTAAGTAATACATTTTTAGAAGTTAAAATGTTACATGGTAAAAGTATCTTCTTCATGAAAATAAATACTTTTTGTCATATAACTATCATGTCAGATTAAAAATTGCTTGGCAAGCTATAATGAAAAACACATCTTTACCACGCAGAAATTAAACAATCTTACTAAACTAACTTCATCTCCCTGAGCCTTTGTTTTCTCATTTGTAAGTTTGGGATAGAGAAGAAAAGAGCAGAAAATTGTAATCAGGTGAGGCTACTGGTCTTAGTGACTGAGATGGTAAAACAGTACTTGATCCCTTCTACTCTCTCTTCAATTGTCTGGTGTGAAGTAAAATTCATATTTTATGACAAGGCAAGAAAAATTTAAACATAAAAAATTCTTCTCTGCCCTTTGGCCTCCTCTCTCCCCCCACTGTGCATTGTGTATCTGTATTATGCATCGCCCAAACCTCCCCCAGCAGCAGGAAGACCTGCACAACCGTAAAGTGCAACATTCTCCTAGCATCAACAAGACAACTTCTGAAAAGATAGCATTCCTTCTTGATCTTGTAAGGGGTCACATGACCTACCACGATGACACTTAGATCTGGATTACGTAAACTGTCAGTAATACATCATTTGATGTACCGCCCTCTGTCTCAAAAAACTTACATAACTGTGCCTTGAATTCTAAGGGGTGGAGCAATTCTTAGAGCTTTCTGAGATACTCTTCCCGGGTTATAATCCTCAAATTTGGCTCAAATAAAAATTTCCATTTCTTTCTTAAATCAACTGATTAATTTTTTCATTAACACTAGTTTGTCAATGTTTCCCTATTCTGTTTCTGCACCTCCCCTTTTCTCCCCATGAATCATTCCCCAAGGTTAGAAAAGAAAACAAAACAAAAAAAATCAAGTTACTTCCTAGGCCTCTAGGCAAATTCTCATCACTCTTTCAATATAGTTCAGGCTAGGCATATTTACTTTCCTATGACAGGTTCTGCTCTACCTGATAATTATCATCAGCCTTTCCTTGTTATCCAAACAAATTAAAGGTATAAAAACAGAGAACATAAAGAGACAGTTTAACTTTAAAAAATACTATCTTCCCTGGATTTTTAATATACACCTTCTCACCAAATGTTCTTGTTTATATTAGGAAGATTACAAAACACTGCAACTATATATTTTCACAATAAACTTGTTATCCATTTTCATTCAAATGAGACTTTTTACCACTCAATGTAATATCGACTTTTGGAAGCCCACTAAAAGTGATAAACCAGGGTTAGCACAAATTATGTTGTTCCCTTACCTGAGAATCAAATGAGTCTTCTGCATTGTTGTTGACAGAATGAATATCCTTACATTGCCATGTTTTACTCAGAAATCAGGTGCATTACTATCACACATGACAAAATATCCTTTGCTACTCTTCAATCTTCAGTCTGAAATGATAAATTATAAAAACATTCTTTTTAGGGTTTTAAAAAATCACGGCTAGTATGAATTACTTTTGCATTTTCTTTAACAAACTTTGATAGAAAAGACTTAAAAAATGTCTTTGTAACTTATCTATTGTAATAGATGGGAAAACATACCCAATTAAGTAAAAATTAAAAGCATAAACACTGAGTTGACAAAGATAAAGCCAGATAACATTTAATTATGTGATAAATTCCGATTATGTAGGCAATATTGGAAATTATGAGAAAAAAATCTCAAAATATTTTTCCCCTTTTGGTGACAGAATTTTTAAGCTGTGAATTAATTACATTTTGTTTTTATCTTTCCACTTCTCATTGCCTTATTTTAAATTTCCATAAATCATGTCTAATTTTCTCTAGCCAAAAATGAATGAAATAAGAGAGGGGGAAGATGGCGGAAGAGTAAGAGACGCGGAGATCACCTTCCTCCCCACAGATACATCAGAAATACATCTACACGTGGAACAACTACTGCAGAACACCTACTGAACGCTGGCAGAAGACCTCAGACCTCCCAAAAGGCAAGAAACTCCCCACGTACCTGCGTAGGGCAAAAGATAAAAGAAAAAAACAGAGACAAAAGAATAGGGACGGGACCTGCACCAGTGGGAGGGAGCCGTGGAAGAAAGGTTTCCACACATTATTAAGCCCCTTCGTGGGCAGAGACTGCGGGTGGTTGAGGGGGAACGCTTCCGGGCCACGGAGGAGAGCGCAGCAACAGGGGTGTGGAAGGCAAAGCGGGGAGATTCCCGCACAAAGGATCGGGCAGACCGGCACTCACCAGCCAGAAAGGCTTGTCTGCTCACCCTCCGGGGCGGGCGGGGGCTGGGAACTGAAGCTCGGGCTTCGGTTGGAGCGCAGGGAGAGGACTGGGGTTGGCGGCGTGAACACAGCCTGCAGGGGGTTAATGCGCCACAGCTGGCCGGGAGGGAGTCCGGGGAAAAGTCTGCACCTGCCGAAGAGGCAAGAGACTTTTTCTTCCCTCTTTATTTCCTGGTGCACGAGGAGAGGGGATTAAAAGCGCTGCTTAAAGGAGCTCCAGAGACAGGCGCAAGCTGCGGCTAAAAGCGCGGACCCCAGAGACGGGCATGAGACGCTAAGGCTGCTGCTGCGGCCACCAAGAAGCCTGTGTGCGAGCACAGGTCACTATCCACACCCACCTTCCGGGGAGCCTGTGCAGCCCGCCACTGCCAGGATCCCGGGATCCAGGGACAACTCCCCCGGGAGAACAAACAGCGTGCCTCAGGCTGGTGCAACGTCATGCCGGCCTCTGCCGCCACAGGCTCGCCCCGCACTCCGCACCCCTCCCTCCCCCCCGGGCTGAGTGAGCCAAAGCCCCCAAATCAGCGGCTCCTTTAACCCCGCCCTGTCTGAGCAAAGAACAGACGCCCTCCGGCGACCTACACGCAGAGGTGGGGTCAAATCCAAAGCTGAACTACGGGAGCTGTGCGAACAAAGAACACAAAGGGAAATCTCTCCCAGCAGCCTCAGGAGCAGCGGATTAAAGCTCCACAATCAACTTGATATACCCTGCATCTGTGGAATACCTGAATAGACAATGAATCATCCCATATTGAGGAGATGGACATTGAGAGCAAGATTCATTGTTTTTTCCCCTTTTCCTCTTTTTGTGAGTATGTATGTGTATGCTTCTGTGTGAGATTTTGTCTGTATAGCTTTGCTTTCACCATTTGTCCTAGGGTTCTATCCGTTTTTTTTTTTTACTTAAAAAAAATTTTTTTTTCTTAATAACGATTTTAATTATTTTATTTTACCTTACTTTATTTTATTTTCTTTTATCCTCTTTCTTTCTTTCTTTCTACTTTTTCTACCTTTTATTCTGAGCCGTGTGGATGAAAGGCTCTTGGTGCTGCAGCCAGGAGTCAGTGCTATGCCTCGGAGGTGGGAGAGCCAACTTCAGGACATGGTCCACAAGAGACCTCCCAGCTCCACGTAATATCAAACGGCGAAAATCTCCCAGAGATCACCATCTCAACACCAGCACCCAGCTTCAATCAACAACCAGCAAGCTACAGTGCTGGACATCCTATGCCAAACAACTAGCAACACAGGAACACAGCCCCACCCATTAGCAGAGAGGCTGCCTAAAATCATAGTAAGTTCACAGACACCCCAAAACACACCACCAGACGTGGACCTGCCCACCAGAAACACAAGATCCAGCCTCATCCACCTGAACACAGGCACTAGTCCCCTCCACCAGGAAGCCTACACAACCCACTGAACCAACTTTAGCCACTGGGGACAGACACCAAAAACAATGGGAACTACGAACCTGCAGCCTGCAAAAAAGGAGACCCCAAACACAGTAAGATAAGCAAAATGAGAAGATAAACAAAATTGATAAACCATTAGCCAGACTCATCAAGGAAAAAAGGGACAAGACTCAAATCAATAGAATTAGAAATAAAAAAGGAGAAGTAACAACTGACACTGCAGAAATACAAAAGATCATGAGAGATTACTACAAGCAACTCTATGCCAATAAAATGCACAACCTGGAAGAAATGGACAAATTCTTAGAAATGCACAACCTGCCAAGACAGTATCAGGAAGAAATAGAAAATATGAACAGACCAATCACAGCACTGAAATTGAAACTGTGATTAAAAATCTTCCAACAAACAAAAGCCTAGGACCAGATGGCTTCAAGGCGAATTCTATCCAACATTTAAAGAAGAACTAACACCTATCCTTCTCAAACTCTTCCAAAATACAGCAGAGGGAGGAACACTCCCAAACACATTCTACGAGGCCACCATCTCCCTGACACCAAAACCATCCAGAGAGGTCACAAAAAAAGAAAACTACAGGCCAATATCACTGATGAACATAGATGCAAAAATCCTCAACAAAATACTAGCAAACAGAATCCAACAACACATTAAAAGGATCATACCCCATGATCAAGTGGGGTTTATTCCAGGAATGCAAGGATTCTTCAATATACGCAAATCAATCAATGTGATACACCATATTAACAAACTGAAGGAGAAAAACCATATGGTCAACTCAATAGATGCAGAGAAAGCTTTCAACAAAATTCAACATGCGTTTATGATAAAAACCCTGAAGAAAGTAGGCATAGAGGGAACTTTCCTCAACATAATAAAGGCCATATATGACAAACCCACAGCCAACATTGTCCTCAATGGTGAAAAACTGAAAGCATTTCCACTAAGATCAGGAATAAGACAAGGTTGCCCACTCTCATCACTCTTATTCAACATAGTTTTGGAAGTTTTAGCCACAGCAATCAGAGAAGAAAAGGAAATAAAAGGAATCCAAATTGGAAAAGAAGAAATAAAGCTGTCACTGCTTGCAGATGACATGATACTATACATAGAGGATCCTAAAGATGCTACCAGAAAACTACTAGAGCTAATCAATGAACTTGGTAAAGTAGCAGGATACAAAATTAATGCACAGAAATCTCTGGCATTCCTATACACTAATGATGAAAAATCTCAAAGTGAAATCAAGAAAACACTCCCATTTACCATTGCAACAAAAAGAATAAAATAGGAATAAACCTACCTTAGGAGACAAAAGACCTGTATGCAGAAAATTATAAGACACTGATGAAAGAAATTAAAGATGATACAAATAGATGGAGAGATATACCATGTTCTTGGATTGGAAGAATCTACATTGTGAAAATGACTGTACTACCCAAAGCAATCTACAGATTCAATGCAATCCCTATCAAACTACCACTGGCATTTTTCACAGAACTAGAACAAAAAATTTCACAATTTGTATGGAAACACAAAAGACCCCGAATAGCCAAAGCAATCTTGAGAACGAAAAACGGAGCTGGAGGAATCAGGCTCCCTGACTTCAGACTATACTACAAAGCTACAGTAATCAAGACAGTATGGTACTGGCACAGAAACAGAAATATAGGTAAATGGAACAGGACAGAAAGCCCAGAGATAAACCCACGCACATAGGGTCACCTTATCTTTGATAAAGGAGGCAGGAATGTACAGTGGAGAAAGGACAGCCTCTTCAATAAGTGGTGCTGGGAAAACTGGACAGGTACATGTCAAAGTATGAGATTAGATCGCTCCCTAACACCATACACAAAAATAAGCTCAAAATGGATTAAAGACCTAAATGTAAGGCCAGAAACTATCAAACTCTTCGAGGAAAACACAGGCAGAACACTCTATGACATAAATCACAGCAAGATCCTTTTTGACCCACCTCCTAGAGAAATGGAAATAAAAACAAACATAAACAAATGGGGCCTTATGAAACTGCAAAGCTTTTGCACAGCAAAGGAAACCATAAACAAGACCAAAAGACAACCCTCAGAATGGGAGAATATATTTGCAAATGAAGCAACTGACAAAGAATTAATCTTCAAAATTTACAAGCAGCTCATGCAACTCAATAACAAAAAATCAAACAACCCAATCCAAAAATCGGCAGAAGACCTAAATAGACATTTCTCCAAAGAAGATATACAAACGGCCAACAAACACATGAAAGAATGTTCAACATCATTAATCATTAGAGAAACGCAAATCTAAAGTACAATGAGATATCATCTCACACCAGTCAGAATGGCCATCATCAAAAAATCTAGAAACAATAAGTGCTGGAGAGGGTGTGGAGAAAAGGGAACCCTCTTGCACGGCTGGTGGGAATGTGAATTGGTACAGCCACTATGGAGAACAGTATGGAGGTTTCATAAAAAACTACAAATAGAACTACCATATGACCCAGCAATCCCACTACTGGGCATATACCCTGAGAAAACCATAATTCAAAAAGTCATGTACCAAAATGTTCATTGCAGCTCTATTTACAATAGCCAGGAGATGGAAACAACCTAATGTCCATCATCGGATGAATGGATAAAGAAGATGTGGCAGATATGTACAATGGAATATTGCTCAGCTATAAAAAGAAATGAAATTGAGCTATTTGTAATGAGGTGGATGTACCTAGAGTCTGTCATACAGAGTGAAGTCAGAAAGAGAAAGACAAATACCGTATGCTAATACATATATATGGAATTTAAGGAAAAAAATGTCATGAAGAACGTAGGGGTAAGACCGGAATAAAGACACAGACCTACTAGAGAATGGACTTGAGGATATGGGGAGGGGGAAGGGTAAGCTGTGACAAAGTAAGAGAGTGGCATGGACATATATACACTACTAAACGTAAAATAGATAGCTAGTGGGAAGGAGCCGCATAGCATAGGGAGATCAACTCAGTGCTTTGTGACCACCTAGAGGGGTGGGATAGGGAGGGTGGGAGGCAGGGAGACGCAAGAGAGAAGAAATATGGGAACATATGTATATGTATAACTGATTCACTTTGTTATAAAGCAGAAACTAACACACCATTTTAAAGCAATTATGCTCCAATAAAGATGTAAATAAAAAAAGGAAAACAAAAAAAAGAAATTAAAAAAAAAGAATGAAATGACAAAAGCTTTTAATGATTTATAAAGCAGTAAAATAACCAACGTAAAATTGTGTTCAGTCAGCAAAGGCAGAAACTCTTATTTATTTTTTTGATTGATACTCACATTTTTATAATAAGTATAAAATAAAACATGTCTTGTTAAAATGGATTATTTAGCTTCAAGTATTTTATAGAAGCTCTGAGTTTGTGCAGATATGTAGGACTATAGTTCAGATTTGTGTTGGCAAAAATCTTATAATGCCAAATGTTTTGATTGGAATGAGTACGTGAGTTTAAATAAATGTAGTTTATTTATATTTATATGCTATCACAAAAGAAGAGTCCTTTAGAATTCATTTACTTCTTGTTCTCAAATGAAACTCCATAGATATCTGCATAATCATTACTTTTGAATCTTAACAATAGGCCATGCCATATTTGGCTCCAGCCTACTGGAAGGCAATCAAGAAGTTCTATTGATTGTAAGGAAAACTGTATGAAAGTTTCAGATGTTAATCTCCCAATCCAAATTTTTGTGTCAATGGCTTCGTAATTCTAACTAAACTAAGTTCCAGATTCTCTGCCTGCATTGAAAAATTTCCACTTTGGGGACTGTTATGAACTGAACTGTGTGCCTTTAAAATTCATACGTTGAAGCCCTAAGCCCAAAGTGACTGTATTTATAGAGAGGACCTTAAAGGAGGTAATTAAGGTTAAATGATGTCCTAACATTTGGGGCCTAATCCTATAAGACTGGTATCCTTATACAAAAAGAAAGGGACACCAGAGCTGCTCTCTCTTCACATGCACACAGAGGAAAGATCACGTAAGGACACAGGAAAAAGGTAGCCATTAACAAGCCAGGGAAAGAGGCTTCATCAGAAACCAAATGTGGTGGCAAACTCGATCTTGCATTTCTAGCCTTCAGAACTGTGAAAAAATTAATTTTTGTTGTTTAAGCCACCCAGTCTGTGGTATTTTGCTATGGCAGTCCAAGATGACTAATACAGAGACCTAGTCTCCCTGTCAGTCTTGTTGCCTCCTTCTATTGTAACTACACTCATATTAGTATCTTTCACTTATAGTCTTGATTCTTCTTACTTATCTCCCACATTATTCTTTATTGTATAAGTTTCAGGTGTACAGCATCATAATTATACCTCTGTATACACTAGAAAGTGACCACCACCTCCAGTCTAGTTGCCATCCATCAACATATAGTTGATTCTTATTATCCACTTCACCCATTCCCCAAGCCACTTCCCCTCTGGTAAACACTAATTTGTTCTCTGTATCTAAGAGTTTGTTTTTGTTTTATTTATTTATTTATTTTGTTTTTTAAGATTCCACATATGAGTGAAATCATACAATATTTGTCTTTTTTGACTTACTTCACTTAGCATAATACCTTCAAGTTCCATCCATGTTGTCACAGATGGCAGGATTTCATCTTTTTTATGGCTGAGTAGTATTCCATTGTATAAAGACCACAAGTTTATCCATTGATCCGTTGATGGACACTTAGGTTGCTTCCATATCTTGGTTATTATAAATAAAGCTGCACTGAACACAGAGGAGCATATATCTCTTTGAATTAGTGTTTTTGTGTTTTTCAGATAAATATCTAGAAGTGGAATAGTTGGGGCATATGGTAGTTCTATTCTTAATTTTTCGACAATCTCCATACTGTTTTTCATACTGGATGCACTATTACAGTCCTAATAACAGTGTATGAGGGCTCCTTTTTCTCCACAAGCTCTCCAACATTTGCTATTTCTTTTCTTCTCAATAGTAGTCATTCTAACAGGTGTGAGGTGATATCTCATTGTAGTTCTGATTTGCATTCTCCTAATAATTTGTGCTTTTGAACATCTTTTCACGTATCTTTTGACCATCTGTGTGTCCTCTTTGGAAAACGTCTCTTCAGATCCTTTGCCCACTTTTAAAACCAGTTTTTTTTTTTTCCTTGTGAGTTGTATGAATTCTTTATATATTTTGAATATTGACACCTTATCAAACATATGATTTGCAAATTTCTTCTCCCATTCAGTAGGTTACCTTTTCATTTTGATATTGGTTTCCTTCTTTGTGCAGAAACTTTTTGGTTTGATATAGTCCCATTTGCTTCTGTTTCCTTTGCCTTTGGAGAGAGAGCCACAAAAAAGTCATCAGGTCTGATGTCAACTAAGTTACTGCCTATGATTTCATCTAGGAATTTTGTGGTATCAGGTCTTACATTCAAGTCTCTAATCCATTTTGAGTTAGTTGTTGTGTATGGTGTAAGATAGGAGTCTAGTTTCTTTTTTATTTTTCCTCATGTGGCTATCTAGTTTTCCCAGCACCATTTATTGAAGAGACTATCTTTTATTCATTGTATATTCTTTGCTCATTTGTTTTAATTGTCCATGTACATGTGAGGTTATTTCTAGGATCTCTAGTCTGTTCCATTGATTTGTGTGTGTGTTTATGTTCCAGTACCATACTATGTTGATTACTATAGCTTGGTAGTACAGCATGAAATCAGGGAGCATGATACCTCCAGCTTTGTTCTTTCTCAAGATTGTTTTGGCTATTCAGGATATTTTGTGATTCCACACAAATTTTAGAATCATTCGTTCTAGCTCTGTGAAATATGCCATTGGAATTTTGATAGGAATTGCACTGATTCTGTAGATTGCCTTGGGTAGTATGGACATTTTAACAATATTAATTTTTCCAATCCATAAACATGGAATAGCTCTCCATTTATTTGTGTCTTCTTCAGTTTCTTTCATCAATGTCTTATAATTTTCAGTGCACAGGTCCTTCACCTCCTTGATTAAGTTCATTCCTAGGCATATTATTCTTTATAATAAAATTATAAATGGGAATGTTTTCTTAATTCTGGTGGTTTGTTATTAGTGTATAGAAATGTCACAGATTTCTGTATATTGATTTTGTATCCTGGAACTTTACTGAATTCATTTATTAGTACTAACAATTTTGTGGTGGAGTCTTTATGTTTCTTTATATATAGTATCATGTCATCTGCAAATAGTGACAGTTTTACTTCTTTTCCAATTTGGATGCCTTTTGTTTCTTTTCTTGCCTAATTTCTGTTGGTAAGACTTCCAATACTATGTTGAATAAAAGTGGCAATAGTGGTCATCCTTGTCTTGTTCCTGATCTTAGAGTAAAAAATTCCAGCTTTTCACTGTTGAGAATGATGTTAGCTGTGGTTTGTTATTATGTTGAGGTATGTTTCCTCTATACCCACTTTGTTGAGAGTTTTTATCATAAATGGATGTTGAATTTTGTCAAATGCTTTTTCTGCATCTATTAAAATGATCATATGATTTTTGTACTTCATTGTGTTAATGTAACATATTGATTGATATGCAGATGTTGACCCATCGTTGCACCCCTGCAATAAATCCCATTTGATTGTCGTGTATAATCCTTTCAGTGTTTTGTTAAATTTGGGTTGTTAATATTTTGTTGAGGATTTTGCATCTATATTCATCAAGGATATTGGTCTGTAATTTGTGTGTGTGTGTGTGTGTGTGTGTGTGTGTGTGGTGTCCTTGTCTGTTTTTGTTTTAATCAGGGTAATGTTGGTTTCATAAAATGTGTTTGGAAGGTTTCCTTCCTCTTCAGTTTTTTGGAAGAGTTTGAGAAAGATAGGTATTAGCTCTTTTCTGAATGTTTTGGAGAATTCACCAATGAAGCCATTTTATCATTTTAATTATAATATGTCTTAGAGTGTGTCTCTTTGGGTTCATTTTATTTGGAACTTTCTGGTCTTCCTGTACCTAGATGTCTATTTTCTTCCCCAGATTAGGGAAATTTTCATCTACTATTTCTTCAAACAATTTTTCTGGCCCTTTCTCTCCTTCTTCTTCTTTGGGGACCCCACAGTGCAAGTCTTATTCTGTGGATATTGTCCCAAAAGTCGCTTAAGGATCTTCCCCTTTTTAAATTCTTTTTTAATTTTCTGTTCTGTTTGGGTGAGTTCCATTGTTTTGTCTTCCAGATCACCAATTCATTCTTCTACCTCATCCAGTCTGCTGTTGAACCCCTCCAGAATTTTATTTTTCAGTTCAGTTATAACTTCTGTTTGGTACTTTCTCACATTTTCTGCCGCTTTATTGAAAATCTCACTGTGTTCATCCATTCCTCTCTTGAATTTGGTGAGCATCTTGATGACTGTTACTGCAAACTCTATGTCAGGTAGATTGCTTATCTCCATTTTGTTTAGTTCTTTTTCTGAAGTTTTGTCTTGTTCTTTCAGTTGGAACATATTCCTTTGTCTCCTCATTTTGCCTAATTCTCTGCTTTTGTTTCCATGTATTAAGTATATCACCTATCTCTCCCAGTCTTGAAGAAGTGGCCTTATTTAGGGGACAAACTGTGGGGCTCAGGAGTACAATCTGCCTGGCTACCAGAGCCAGGCACTCAAGAGGTGTCCCCTATGTGAGTTGCTTGTGCCCTCCTGTTGTGGTGGAGCTGCAGCTGCTGTGGGGCACTTATGGGGAGGGTTGGGCCCTGGCTGGCTATAGGACCTGGTGGGGGCTGCCATCAGGTCAGCCCTGTTGGGCAGGGCTATCACTGGGCCAGCTGTGAGGTCCAGCTAAAGTGCAGCGGTGGGGGGTCTCTCAGCACAGTATGCCCACTGGTGCCAAAAGCAGAGAATTCCAAAATAGTCCCCTCCTATGCCAGTATGAGTAAGGTAGCCTGAGATTGCATAAACAGCACCTGCCAGTGACTCAGTCCCCAAGGAGTGTCTCAATTGTTTTCTGCCTCTCTGGCAGATGCCTCAAGATTAGTAGGGTCCTTTCACCTACTGTCCATGCATTTTTCAATCAGATGTTTCTGTGCTGGATTTTGGGTTGTGAGAGTCTGCTTATGAGCCCTTCAAGAGCAGGTTTTCTCTTCCCTGCAGTTCTATAGTTTTCCTGGGCATATTCCCCATTGGTTTTTCAAAGTCAGTGGTCTTGGGAGCTCATCTCTCCTGTGCAGGATCTAGGGACTGGGGTGCCTGGTGTGGAGTTCAAATCCCTTGCTCCTCAGGGAAAAGATCCATACCTTTGTGATCCCTCCTGACTGTGGATTGCCACAGCAGGGGTGTGGGTTTTTCCTTGGCAAGCCCATATCCTACCCATCTCAGTGCTATTCTTTTATCCTTTGTTTTGGAGGTTCTGTTCATTCAGTTTTCAGGTCCTTTTTGGAGGGAATTATTCCATATGTTGTTGTAGACTTGTTGTGTCTGTGGGAGGAGGTGCGTTCAGGATCTTCCTACACCACCATCTTAAATCCTCCTTCCACTTATTTCCCACATTTAACTGCTAGCATTGTCCCTAAACTTTAAAGCCTGTGTCAAATCCCCCTTGTTTCCTATTTCCCATATATTCCTCTCCCCCGAAAGCATATAATCTCTCCTGCTTGGAGCTCCATTAATACTTCCCATATCTCCAGTATAGATGTAATAGATTGACTAACATTTTATCTATTTGGACATCTGTCTCATCTTCTCTATCAGATTAATTAAACAAGATATAAATTTGTTAACTCTTTTTGCAGGTCTACTATATGCCAATTTATGATTACCTGTTAGGTGTTTTTCTTTTCAATTACTGTCTACAGAGCATTGAATACAGAAAGTATTAAGTAATATTGAGTTCTATTTATTTGAGTTGGTTTTGTATCAGGCTAGATAACTAGTATAATCCATGTGCAATTATCAGAAAATATCACGATATGTAACTAAACAAAGGTAAGCAACACAAACTAATTTACTTCTCACTACACTGTATGGCTTCCTTTATGTTGAAATCCTTTATGTGGAACTCATGTGAGCTCACTATTGAATTTGTGGGGATAAGAATCAATTCTCTCATTTAGAACGAAGAAGCTATGTAAAATTTTGCCCCAGATTCTTTACTTAAAATAGTTCCCAGTAGAGAACATTTTCTTTCTAATTTTTCTTCTCACTCCAGCTGCCTAAAAATCCTTCTTTTTTCTCTTGCTATCATTTTATGAATTATTCTGTGCCTGGCCTTAATACAAGATTTCATGAAACAATAGGATATATCTTGATATATATCTGTCTCTTATAGATGTACCTATATTCTAATGGAGATTACGGAATGCAAAGTAAACATTAATAGGCTGAAAAGTACAAGCCTGAAGATAGCTTTTATAATATTTATTTTGAAAATTTAAGTTGACACACCATTTTAGGTTAATTACTAGGTTTTTTTTTACCTTTTAAAGCATATGTGAAAAATTTCACAATGTATTATAGAGCTATTTTTTGCCTAGATGAGGTTAGCATCTTTAATAGAAAATATTTTTTTGACACAGTCTATATTTCAGAATGTATACCAAATCAATTTACCTGCCTCCTATGTAAGTAGTATACTTCTCCACCCAGTTGGTTTTAGGTTTGGTCATGTGACTTACTTTCCCACTAAAATATGAGCAAAAGGAACAGTGTACCAGTTCTGAGCAGAAGCTTTAATAGTCATCGTGTATGTCTGTCAATTTCTTATTCTCGCCTTTGCCATGAAAGAGTAGCATATACTGAGAGGTTGCTCCTTTAGCCTTGAACCCAGAGTGGAGAAACATGAGGAGCAGATCCACAGTCCCAAATCAGAAAACCTAAGTCTAACACAGTTTAAGTAGAACCAACGACATGAGAACCATTTTGTAAGGGAGACAGAAGTTTGCTCTTGTAAGCCACTGTGATTTGGGTTTATTGACTAAGAATTTAGATATTATAATGCCCATTATTATATATCTACCAAAGACAATCTTTATTATTTAAAACCTGACAAATAATTGACTGGGGTTCAAGAGACATCCAGGTCTAGCTTATATTTACGTATTTATCTCTGGTTAAAATATTAAAAAATTTAACAAATTATATATTTTAGGCTCATATTCTTTAAATTTTGTACCAGAGACTTCTACTTCTTGGTAAGATAGAGTAGGTATACTTTTAAAATTCTTATCGCGAAGTTCAACTAAAAGTCAGGACATACTACATAAAACAAACATAAGAAGACTCTGAAACATGGAGAGAAGGTGATAAGTTTTTCAGGCACCTCAGAAACTAAGGAAAAACAGTGGTTAGTACCCTGGGTTTTCTTTTCATCTCATATATCCCAGACTTGAACCTGAAGAAACAGGCAACAAAGAGCACTGGCAAAAAAATTTACAACAAAAGCTTGCTCTCCTTCATTAAAGGAGCAGCCTAGTAAGACAGAACTTTTAGACAGTAACTGCTTTACTTCAGCTGAACACCACAGAAAAAACTGTGGCCTCATTCCAATGACACCAGGAAAGGCTGACTGAGGAACCTCAACTTCCACACCTGCAAGGTTGCCATGAGGCAACTCAACATCTCCACTGGGATGATGTCAGAATGCCAAATACAGAATTTCATCTCTGCTAGATGGCAACAAAGTGACTGCCATGCTTCCTCTCCACTAAAGTAGTGTCAAAAGGAGGCCTAGAGAAGAGTTGGAATGTTTACCATGGCCATTCTCACCATGATGCCACTGGAGCCCAAAGAGGATATGAAATTCCCACCCCACCCAGCAGTAATGAAGAACCTTCCATGCCCTTGAATATCACTTCAAGTACAATAGTATAGACTGGCTGAAAGTAAAATGATGGAAGAAAGATATTCAATGCAAACATTTATCAAAAGAAAGCAAGAATGGCCACATTAATATCAGATAATGTAGACTTCAGAGCAAAGAAAATTACCAGAGACAGAGAGGAACATTATATGATGATGAAAGGGTCAATCCACTCCACCCAGAAAACACAGCCATCATAATTGTGTATGTACCAAACTGCTAATAAGTTGCAAAATATGTAAAACAAAAGCTGAGAGAACTGAAAGAAAAAATGAACAAATTCACTATTATAATTGGAGACTTCAACACCCCTTTCAAAATTTCAACTAGAAAGAAAATCAGCAACTATTTAGAAGAGCTAAACAACACTATCAATCAACAGGATCTTATTGACATTTATAGAACATTAAAAGTCCCAATAACAGTAGAAAACACATTCTTTTCACATGCTCATGGAACATATACCAAGACAGACCATATCTTGGGCCATAAAATGAACCTGAACAAACTTTAAAACTTGAAATTATACAGTGTGCACTCTGACCACAATGGAATCAAACTAGAAATCAATAATAGAAAAATAAAAAGAAAATCTTCAAACACTTGAAAATTAAATCACATACTTTTAAGTAATCCAAAAATAAAAAAAGAAGCCTTAGAAGAAATGAAAAATATATTAAACTTAATGAAATATCAAACATTTCATACCATGTTTGGTGAACATATCAAATTTTGTGGATCACAGCTAAAGCAGAGCTGAGAGGAAAATTTTATAGCACTAAATGCATTCATTAGAAAAGAACAAAAGTCTTAATATAACAATCTAAGCATCTACCTCAAAACAGAGAAAAAGAAGGCAAAATAAACCTGATGAACACAGAAAAAGGAAATGATAAAAAGAAGTCAATTAAATTAAAAACAGGAACACAGTAGAGAAAATCAATGAAACTATGAGCTGGTTCTTTGTAAAGTCTAATAAAATTGACAAATCTCTAGCAACACTGACAAAGAAAAAATAGAGATGACACACATTAAATATCAGAAATTATATGGGATATTATAACAGATGCTGTGGACTTCAAAAGGATAATAAGGACATGCTCCAAAGAATTCTACTTACATAATACACATAATTCTACTTACAGAAAACAGACCAATTCCTCAAAGAACACAAATAACCACAACCCACCTGATATGAATTAGATAAAATGAATATCCCTATGACTACTAAGGAAATTTAACTTGTAATTTTAAAACTTTTAGAAAAGAAATGTCAGGGTCCAGGTGATTTCACTGGAAAATCCTACAAACATTAAAGAAGAATTAACGCCAATTCTATAATCTCTTTGTAGAAAAGAGAAGAGAAGGGAACACTCCTCTATTCATTTAGGAAGCTTGGTTCCCTGATACCAAAATGAGATAAAGTACCTTCCCTCCATTGCCCCAACCCAGAAAAAAAGAAAGAAAGAAAGAAAAAGATCAATAGCTCTCCTAAATATAGACACAAAAATCTTTAGAATATTAGCACATAGAAATAAGCAAAATATAAAAATATTATACACCATGACCAAGTATCCTGGGATACCAGTCTAGTTCAATATTTTAAAATCAATCAATATAATCCACCATATTAACAGGCTAAAGAAGAATAATTGCATCATCATATTCAATCCAGAAAAAAAAGCTGACAAAGTTTAATACTCATTCATGATAAAAGCTCTCAGAAAAGTAGGAATAGAGGGGAAATCCCTCAATTGATCTAAAAGAAGAACACAGCTATCATTATCCTTAATAGTAAAAGGGTGATTACTTTTTTCCTAAGATTGGGAACTAGGCAAAGATGTCTACTCTCATCACTCTCATTCAACATAGTGCTGGAAGTTCTAACAAGTACTATAAGGCATGAAAATGGAAATAAAAGGCATAAAAACAGAGAAGAAAGAAATAAATCTGATCTTACTTGCAGAAGACATAATTTTCTACATAAAATCGTAAGGACTCTAACAATTACTCCATATTGAATCCTTTATTGTCATCTTATTGGTCTTATTCCAACAGGTTTCATGAGAACATGATATGAGAGTGCTAACAAAAGACATCGCACTTCTGGGCTTCCCTGGTGGCGCAGTGGTTGAGAGTTCACCTGCCGATGCAGGGGACACGGGTTCGTGCCCCGGTCCGGGAGGATCCCACATGCCGCGGAGCGGCTGGGCCCGTGAGCCATGGCCGCTGAGCTTGCGCGTCCGGAGCCTGTGCTCCGCAACGGGAGAGGCCACAACAGTGAGAGGCCCGCGTACCGCAAAAAAAAAAAAAAAAAAAAAAAGACATTGCACTTCAGAGTTTCCAGTTATCTTCATCTGTTTTGTTCCTAGCATATTGAACTTTATTTATATAGGATATTTAATGTTACAATGATTTGAAGTTAAAAGAATAGATTCTTTAGATCCCTTTACTGTTGTTGTTTAAGATAGTTCCAGGGTCAAGCCTTAAGATGAGTTGCTGAGCCTTAAAAAAAAAGGGGGTCGTGGTGGTAGACTAGAGAGAGACTCATGGGGGGGGGGAGAAAAAGAAAGATAGATGAAGCCAAGATAATTTTAGAGACACATTCCAAGGCCAACTTCCTAAGAACTGAAAGGCCATCCAACGAGAGGTGTATGGAAAGGTTAGACTGTCTTTGGGAATTTGAGCTTCCTTTGGAATCCAAGCCTGTTTATGATTAGCTGTAAGGCTTACCTGATAATTGATTATTTCTGCATGCCTTTCTAGATGTGGTTGAGAACAATGAAAGGTTATAAAATACAACTTTAAGAAATATTGATATGGGGATTAAATTCTGCTGCTTCCCATCCTCCAAAGAAATCTTTCATCCCATAGCTTTAAACTCTGACAATCTAACTTAGCTTCCTTTCTTTTGACTGAAGTCATAACATTCTCTTGAGTTGTATGCCTGGAAGTAAAGACTGGTATTTTTCCTTTCAGCTAAACATTATTCTGGGCCAAAGGTATACTGTGCAAATAAAACTGTTCTGCCCAACTCTGGAATATCCTTTTTTCTCTTCTTGTACAATTGCTTCCAGACAGCAACTTAGATTCTTGGTGTGATCTGAACATATTTAGAAATCACATTTATAAATCCTCATTGTAATCTGTATGCCTATTTATTGGGCATAAGTCCAAGCTGGGGAACAAAATTATTTAGTATGCTACATTATTTATCTAAGGCAAATAAGAAAAATATATGTTTGTTTTAGATAATGTTCAAAGGAATAGGAAAATCATGACTTAAGTGGTGTCCCCTTGGAGTCTTAAAGAATTCTTTTCATTAAAGAGCTACTTCGGATTATACATACACATATATATGTACATTTATACAAGGTAAGAAAGTGAGATAAAGAGAGAGCAAGCCAACAAACAACTTAAATGTAAAATGATATCATTAAAAGGATCCTGATGAAATCCTGGTGAAGGGTATATGGAAATTCCCTTGTATTATATTTGTAACTTTTCTTTAGGTTTAAGTTTAAAATTATTTACAAATTTTAAGAGGTGATATTTTGGAAATGAAACTTCATGAAAACTCTTCCAAAGTAAGATTTATTCAGGGGCAAAGGTGATAGTTGGTGTCTCCAGTGGTGTATAGATATATAAATAGAATAATGCTTATGATATTAATGCTTATTAACATTTAAAGATAGCTCCATGAAGATTAAAATTTCCAGCATTTTAATGGTAGCGACAGTCTTCCATATAAATTACAGAAAACAGTAGAATTACTCAGCAGAGTAGAAATGTCATGCTTTAAGGGTAATATACATATAACAAAGGTAGCATATCATTGGCATTTTATCCTTCCTACCCATCCAAGAACAGCAACTACATGAATCACTTTGACGTAACATCGAGTCTTTTTCTCTTCTTGTAATGACTTTCTCATGACCATGTAAGTAATACTATTTTTGGAGGGATAAAATGGATGCCCCAATAAAAATGGGGTTATAAACTGCATAATATATAACTGACAGGCATATAAAGAAAGAAACCAGGTAATTGTAATATACATTCTGAAAATGGGGAAGCTCATTTCCTAAGCCAATTCAGGAAAATTAAAAGTGAAAATAATGATTAATTCTGCTGGACTTGTCCATTTTAAAATCCAAATAAAATCCAAATAAGGAAAACACAATTAAGGGTTAGGCTTCTTTAGTAGATTTGGTTTTTAAGGAAAATTTATGAACTAGAAAATGAATGAAATTTGATAATGTTTCTCCAACTTGAACATAGGCCACCAATTTCATTTTTGGATCCTGGAGAGAAATGAAGGAAATGTTTCCTATTTATTTTAGGTTGTTTACTTTTTACCACAACTGCCTACTCTATTGAGAAAATTAAGACCATTAAACTCTGAGAAGTTCAAAACATAGAATTAAATGAATTATCAGAATTAAATAAATGCTTTCCACAGAACAGTTACTTCATTATGTAAAGGTTTAGCCTCTGAATGGAACAGACAGAAATGCAAACTGAAATCTGTAAGTACTAATCATTTTAATAATGTTTCAGTCTCTTACATATCAATTGAGTTTTGGGGGTATTGGTCTAATTTTTAACAATTTTCTTCCTTTTCTAAAATTTATCTCATCAGCAATTACATCTATCACTTTTTATCTTTATCAGAAGCCATTTCCATGTTAAACAGATTAAATTTTTTTCATTCCAGACTTTAACATGTAGTTTTGTACCTAGCTTAAAAAAATCCTCACCTAAAACAAACTGGACCACCACTCCAGCCTTGATTTGTGTTTAGAGCTTTAAACAAAAAGTTTGCATTTGTTACCCTCAAAGTCTGTAATTAGTAGTTGAACTACACAAAGAATCAACATGATGTCATGTCTAGACAACATGTAAATTAATATGAAAGCAATTGATTTACAAACTCTATACTAATACAAATTAATCTGAATTAAGTTTAATCCTCAGTTATTAACTGATTAAGTGTCGCTGTTGGTAGCTACAGAATGGTGATTTCCATCTGTGAATTTTAGGGACACAACTTAATCATTGACTTTGTATGGAGAAATAGTGAAAGAAAGCATAGACCATACACAATGATGCTCCATCACTGTTCCCTGCACAGAAGAGCTAGAGAAGTAAAACTGAAATACACAATTTAAAAACATACAGGAAGCTTTTCTCAAGTGTCATAATTAACTTTTGGCAAAGGGGATGTTTCAGGCGTGTTGACTCTGGCTGTGACTGGCACACCATCCCTCTTAGAAAGTGCATTCATCTGTTCTGAGGGAGAATTTGCTCTTGCTTTGAGCAAACATGAAATCAAAATTGCCAATATGTTCCTTCTTTTTTAGTAGAATTATTACAATTTACTGTGGACAGGAAAACACATCATTATTAAGTACTGACCTCTGTGAAAGACCCTTGGACTTTGGGGTTACAATACTCCCAAGTCTTCAGAGCAAATCAACAGGTGCATACTCTTAACCCAGAGTAGGTTATTATTCTACCACCTCACACATAGTCAGAGGTGCTAGAAATGTCATATTTGTCTCATTTACTAAGATATATATTTACTTCTTTTTAAATATTATGGGTCCTCCTCAAGTTTTTTTTAAGTATTTGTTTTGCTTTTTTTTGAAGAATATTTATTCAAGTAAAATTAGCTTTTACTCATTTTAGAGTGCTAAAATCTCAGCATGAATATCATCGGAATATAAGAAAATATATGAAAAATGTTGGTTTTGCTGCCATTAGCTAGTTTCCGTGATTGCATAATATTTTTTCGGATAACTAGAAATCAAGAACAATCCTATCAAATTAAGAAAAATGTTTTATGCTTTTTAATTTGCTGGTCATTTTCACTTAGTTTGCCAGAAAACTCTATAACTTATGTTGGAACAAAATTCAGGAGTGTTCTGTGACTATAATATACATAAGTTTGATAATTAAAAAGCAACTATGTTATTTCAAAACGAGGGTCATTGTATTTATATAGACTCTTTTACAGACATCCTACTCATTGTCATAATAACTGAGGCTGTCATGACCATGGTCTGCGCCTCACAGGAAGCCCTAAACAATTCTGACAGGCTGCAGCTCATTAAGGGACAGTCATTTTGTTGAAATGTCTATCAGCTCGCAGGGATGCACTAAGATGAATAGGCCCAAAACAATAGGCCCATTTGTTAGAGCAGTAGCTTCTCTAATACATGATGAGACAATCAAGCCAAGCTGCCTTCGGCACAAAGACATAATTAATCAAATGGACAAATGGTTCAAAAATTGCTCTAGTATATTCTGTAGTGGACAGAGGTTTCCATGGAAACATTGGCGTTTGCATCACAGTTAATGACCATTCTGTACAATGAAGTCTCCCCCTTCACAGACACTTCTTCACTCCCTCTCCACTATGCCTGCTCTCCCCACTTCTTCAGCCATTAAAAAATACAACCTGGAGAAAAACAAACGAAATAGGGAGAAGGAGGAACTTAAAAGAGAACCATGAGTGTCTGATTTCCCTATCAGAAAAATCTAATAGTTCTATATCTCTATGAAACTAATCGCAAATTTTTTATTGTGTTCTCAATACTTAAAAAAATACATATGTAGAAAACCAACCTAAAATTGTGACTTTTCACACTATTAAATAATTACAGTGACGTCACTGAAGTATTTACAGATACAAATTAGGTTACTATAATGATTTAAAATGTATTAAAAATTAAACTGTAACATTTCTAAAATGTTAAATGAAAAGTTAGTAAAACCTTGTGTAAAAGGAGACTTTAAATTTATCTTCGGTCTCTGGAAAAGGATACATAAATATTTCTTCAGTATGACTCCTTTTTACCTTGAGTTGTAAAGCATCACTGATTGATATTTAATCAAGTTAAGAGTTATCCCTACTTTGGCACCAAATAAAACATACTCCCTATAGGTGACTGCATCTATTCTTTGAAGGTAGTTTCTTGTTACTATATGATGGCTTTTGAGTTTGAATCATTGCTCTCCACCCTCCCTCCAAAATGTTGTTTATCAGAGTGTTCTTTCCAGTCACAAGAAAGATAATTGTTCAGAGGTGACCTGACAAACGAAATATGCTCCATCTTGGTAGTTTAAGAACCACAAAAATGGCTAACTTTTATCCCTATTTGGCGGTCTTCTGTAGTATTTGAAACAAGAGTTTGATCTTTGGTAAAAATACGGCAGGGTAGTTTATTGAAATATTTATTGGGGCTTTTTGTTTCCCTCTAATTGTATTTTTGTCTTTTCCCTTTCTCTAAAAATCTTCTTTTATGTCTTTGTACGGGTAGCTGGATTGCCTTGTAGTGTCCCTTGAAGACATGTTTCCTTACCGGTTTTTATTTTTATTTTATTTTTTGCGGTATGTGGGCCTCTCACTGTTGTGGCCTCTCCCGTTGCAGAGCACAGGCTCCGTACCGCAGGCTCAGCAGCCGTGGCTCACGGGCCTAGCTGCTCCGCGGCATGTGGGATCTTCCCGGACCGGGGCACAAACCCGTGTCCCCTGCATTGGCAGGCAGATTCTCAACCACTGCACCACCAGGGAAGCCCCCTTATTGGTTTTTAAATCTTTACTTTTAAAAGCTTGTGTCAGTGGAATCTTTTGCAGGTGGGAAGCATGAGGAGGAGAGAATCCTGAGGCTTTGGAGTGAGGGTAGGCTGGGGGGACAAATGCAGCAAGGGAGCTGCGAGTATTTTTCGTAATTGGAAAGGAGGGAGACTCCTGCTAGTCCTGAAAAAATGAAGGGCCCAGACCACTACCCTGGGTGTGAGAGTGTTTTATGTGTCAGCTTCACTGAACTAAGCAATGTCTAGTAAGCTGCTAGGACATTATTTGTGAGTGTGCCTGTGAGGGAGTTTCTGGAACAGATTAGCATTTGAATTGGTAGACTGAGTAAAGAAGCTCACCCTCACTAACGCAGGTGGGCATCATCCAATCTTTTGAGTGCCAGAACACAACAGAAAGGCAGAGGAAGAGGAAGTTTGCCCTCTTTGCTTAAGCTGGGAAATCTATCTTCTCCTGCCCTCAGACATTAGCACTTCTGGTTCTCAATCTTTTGGACTTGGACTGAATTACAACCACTGCATTTCCAGCTTGCAGATAGAAGGTCATAGACCTTTTCATTTCACTCTTTTCTTGCTTGCATTTATTTAAAAACAATGAGAAGTAATTTATTTAAAAACAATGAGAAGTAATTCTCTCCTTGTTCCTCTGTATGGAAAGTGTTCTCCAATTCCTGGATTCCATCAATATTTTCTCTTTATCTTTGGTTTTCTGCAGTTTGGCTATGATTTGTCTGTGTAGTGTTTTGAGTTATTACCCTGTTGCTGTTATGTAAACTTCCTGGTTCTGTGGTTTGGTATCCATCACTAATTTCAAAAGTTCTCAGCTATTATTTCTGCAAATATTCCATCTGCTCTGTTCTCTTGTTCTGTTCTTTCTGATACTCCAATTATATGCATGTTGCAGCTTGTGGTCTTGCTCCACAGTTTTTAGATATTCTGTTCTATGCTATTCTGTTCTGTTCTGTTCTATCCTGTGCCTTTCATTTTCCTCTCTGCATTTCAATTTGAGAAGTTGCTATTTACTTATATTCAATCTCACTGATTTTTTCCTCAGCCATGTCAATCTACTGATGTGCCCATCAAAGGCAGTCTTCATTTCAAATACTGCGTTTTTTATTTCTAGCATTTCCTTTTTATTTTTTTAAATTAAGTTTCCATTTTTCAGCTGGCATTCCATCTGGTCTTGCGTGTTGTCTACTTTTTCCTTGAAAGTCTTTATCATATTAGTCATTGTTACCTAAAATTTCCTGTAAAATAATTCCAACATCTTTTTTATATTTGCGTCTGGTTCTGATGTTTGCTTTGTCTCTTTAGATGGTATTTATTTTTGCCTTTTGGCATGCCAGGTAAATTTTGTTGAGATCAGACATATTGCATAGGGTAATAGCTACTGAGGTAAATAGGCCATCAGTATGAGATTTATGTTAATTTGGCTAAGAGTTGGGGTAACTTTAATGTTTATTTTAGTTATAGGCACTAGAGGCTTTGACTTACTCTGGTGATCTTGTTTTTTCTCCCCTCTTGGCTTTCAGTTTCCTTGTGTACTCATCTTTAGAGATTGTTTGTGCCTTAAAGTTTTTCAGCTTTAATCCCCTTTCATTATTTCTGTATGTTTGTCACTGTTGTGACAGGTGATGGTGAAAAAGAGGGTGTGTTTAACCTCCATATTAAGCCTCTGTCTTTTAATGGGCCTGTGTCTCAGGAGTTTGGCCTATGAAGTATTTCTGCTCCTCTTCCAGGAGTACAGCTTTCGTCTCTCCTGGCCCCCAATTCTCTCTCCAATCCCAGTGTTTCCAGCATATTTCCTTGAAGCCATCTTCCATGTAAACTGTGGCTTTTTCTCTCCCTTAGGTGAGATGGGAAGTCAGGATCAAGCTAGAGTTAAGGTGGATTTCCTTTCTCCAAGCTGAGATAAGTTCTCAGTATTGCCCTCTGGTGATGTCTTTTATCCTGGAGATTAGGTCTTTATTTAGAGAGAAGCATCTGGGAGGGCTTCACAGTGGCTACTTTTTTCTTCTCCCTGTCAGAGTCACTTGAGGAGCTTTCTTAGCTCTTCCAACAAAAACCTGTTGGTATTCCTGGAGGAAAAGCTGTGACAGTTGGGGGTCCCCTCTGCAGCCTCTGGCAATTCCTAATTCTTTATTTTTTAAATTTATTTATTTTTAAATTTTATTTTATTTTTTATACAGCAGGTTCTTATTAGTTATCTATTTTAAACCTATTAGAGTATATATGTCAATCCCAATCTCCCTATTCATCCCACCACCACCCCCACTGCTTTCCCCCCTTGGTGTCCATACATTTGATCTCTACATCTATGTCTCTGTTTTTGCCTTGCAAACCGGTTCATCTGTACTATTTTCCTAGATTCTATATATATGTGTTAATATACGATATTTGTTTTTCTCTTTCTGACTTACTTCACTCTGTATGACAGTCTCTAGGTCCATCCATGCCTCTACAAATGACCCAATTTCATTCTTTTTTGTGGCTAAGTAATATTCCATTGTATATATGTACCACATCTTTATCCATTCGTCTGTGAATGGGCACTTAGGCTGCTTCCATGAACTAGCTACTGTAAATAGGGCTGCAATGAACATTGGGGTTCATGTGTCTTTTTGAATTATGGTTTCTCTGGGTATACGCCCAGCAGTGGGATTGCTGGATCATATGGTAATTCTATTTTTAGTTTTTTAAGGAACCTCCATACTGTTCTCCATAGTGGCTGTATCAGTTTACATTCCCACCAACAGTGCAAGAGGGTTCCCTTTTCTCCACACCCTCTCCAGCATTTGTTGTTTGCAGATTTTCTCATGATGCCCATTCTAACCAGTGTGAGGTGATACCTCGTAGTTTTTATTTCCATTTCTCTATTAATTAGTGATGTTGAGCAGCTTTTCATGTGCTTCTTGGTCATCTGCATGTCTTCTTTGGTGAAATGTCTATTTAGGTCTTCTGCCCATTTTTGGATTGGGTTGTTCATTTTTTTAATATTGAGCTGCATGAGCTGTTTATATATTTTGGAGATTAATCCTTTGTCCACTGATTCGTTTGCAAATATTTTCTCCATTATGAGGGTTGTCTTTTCATCTTGTTTATAGTTTCCTTTGCTGTGCAAAAGCTTATAAGTGTCATTAGGTCCCATTTGTTTATTTTTGTTTTTATTTCCATTACTCTAAGAGGTGGGTCAGAAAAGATCTTGCTATGATTTATGTCAAAGAGTGTTCTTCCTATGTTTTCCTCTGACAGTTTTATAGTGTCTGGTCTTACATTTAGGTCTTTAATCCATTTTGAGTTTATTTTTGTGTATGGTGTTAGGAAGTGTTCTAATTTCATTCTTCTACATGTAGCTGTCCAGTTTTCCCAGCACCACTTACTGAAGATGCTGTCTTTTTTCCATTGTATATCGTTGGCAATTCCTAATTCTTTCTAGATAAGGGATCTTTGACTGACAGTTTCTGCTTCAGGTAAGCAAACATCAAGTACTTTAACTCTCTGGGCTTTAGGAATGCGGTTTGCCCTGTGAGCTTAGTCCTCTGATGGGTCTGAGAAAGTTACTGATTTTCCATTTCTCTAGCATTTTTCTTATTGTAAGGGTAAGAGTAATGATTTCCAACCAGTTTACATATTGGGCTGAAACCTTCAGACTTATGGATATTTATTTTATTTTGGGGTTAAAATCCAATACTACTATTATTTATTTTTTTGCTCAAATTATTTCAGCCTTGGTCATTGAGAGCTCTTTTAAAATGTGGATTCTGTGTCCTCTTGACATGCACCTCCATTTTCCTCCAACAGTGAGAAATCTGCAATTTGTTTATTTGTTCAAGCCTAGTATTCATATAAAGCAGTTTGATAACATGTCCCATAAGTGTGTAAAACAAGTTTCCCAACTAGACTACAATGTTTCTTTACAATCTGTTGTGTCTTAAGCCTTAAATTATTCAGTCAAAACACTGTTTTCCAGAGTTACTTAGGTTGGCTTTTTTTTCCTCACTTACTTCAGTTGTTCATTTCACTCATCTGTAGGTTCCTTAGTCATAGTCTGCATTCCACCTTGGGTGATTTCTGTAGACCTATCTTCAAGTATTCAGATTCTTTCCTTGGCTGTGCCCAGTTTGCTATTAAGCCTGTTGAAGATATTCTTTTCATCTCTGTCACTGTGTTTTGGATTTTTGGTGTTTCTATTTAACTCTTTTTTATAATTTCCATCTCTCTGCTGAATTTGACCACCTATCTTGCACGTTGTCCACTTTTCCCCTTACAGCCTTTTACATATTAATCATATGTATTTTAAATTCCCTCTCAGATACTTCCAACACCTGTGTCATATAAGTGTTCTAATGATTGCTCTGTTTCTTAGGAATGTACTTTGTTATTCTTGCCTTTTTGTATGCATCCTAATTTATTCCTGGAAGATAAATATCTTGTGTAGGTCAGAAGAGATTAAGGTAAATAGTTTTTATGCCTGAAAATAGGCATGATTTTCTTTCTGCTAGGACTCTGGGGGGGAAGAAATTTATTTCACCTATTAAAACCTGGTTTTCAGGCTTGTTGTTGCTATGGTTACTCTCAGGGTACCATAGGTCTCATATTTTTTTAATGATATTTATGTTTAGGGTAGGGGCTTGCAGAGGGTTTTTTAGTTCAATGCCTATTACATGCTAATCTTTTGGTCTTCTCTCTATATTGGGCCTCTGTGAAGATCTGCTTTTAGGAAACTGTTACTTGATATTTCTTTTCCTGGGTGTGTGCTTTGGGCAGGGCATGGCTGTTCTTGATTAAGTCTTGTTTTAGGCACTGTGTCCCTGGTTCTCAGTCCTGTAACTTGCTTTATAGTTCTGAGTCCAGTACATCTTTATGTCCTTCTTCCAGGGTTTGAAGTTTCTTTTTTTCCTGTTTCCTTCCCCTAGCTGCAATGGGTTATCACTAGAGCCCTAAGAGCACCAGTGGGTGCTCATCTTCTCCCCTCCCCTGCCTGCCTCAGGCACAGGGTAAGGTTTCTGGTTTTGTAGGGAAGATAGTGAAGAAATAACTCAGTTGAGCTTTGTGATGCTCCCATAGCAGCTGCTGTTTTCCTCCTTCAGTTCTGCATCACAAGGGAGATTTTCTCTGAAATCTGTCAAAATTTTCCGAGTCCTCAGTTGGCAGACTCCTCCAGTATTTGCAGTTCCCAGGGCCTTCACCCCCTTGCCAGTGCACATTCAATCTCTGCTGGTTGGACCACAACCCCAGCTTAACCCTTCTTGTCCAGCTGCATCCCATCTTGGTAAGCCACTGCTCATATCATAAGTTTTCCTGCAAGCTCCAGAACTTTTTTAGATTTTTGGGCCAGTTAGCTGGCTTGAAACCTCAGCACTCCAATGGGTTCAAGAAAAGTTGTGAACTTGCTATTGTGTGTATACCTTTTTATATCACTGTGAATTCTGAACCATGCAACTGTATTATATATTCACAAACTGTAAAAAGAAAGAAATGCGAGACAAAGTGGTACCTACTCAAAACTCTCACATGTGAGAAGCAATCTGTTCAAAAAGGTAAAGTAATAGGTCTTCATAGATTATTAATCTATGTGACTTTATGCTGAACTGTATAGGAAAAGCTAATACTAAAATTCCCTATGTCTGAGTTTAAACTCTAAAAACCTCACTTTTGCTAAAAATAAAAACAACAAATAATCAGAACACATATTCAGATCAAAAATGATGCAAGGATACAATTGTTTCCATGTGCTAATGGAATTTTATGATGCTCTTTGCTTTCAAAATTTGAATTAAGCTGTACTTCTGTACTGAAAGTTAATTTTTATTTATGGCATAGTTATGCACTAATAGCCTTCCTGCCTTTGGTGGTAATCTTATTCACCTGGCCATATAAATTGTTCTGTTTATTTTTGATTTTCATTACTTTGAAAATTCTTTCATTGAACTTTGTTAACTATTTAATTTATAACAAATTTGCTTTCCTTCTAGGAATTTATTCTTTTCTATATATATTTATACACATATGATGCTTTTATTGAAACCAGTTAATAGGTATGTGTATATATAATATTTATATATATGTATAATATATTGCAAATTTTTCCTACTTGTGATATAGTTTAGCCACTCTAAAATGATCATATGTATATTTTTTATATATTTATATATCCTTGAATAACATTTATCATGTGCAGAACCTCACTTTAGATGCTGGAAATTTGGCAGATTTCTCTTATTTTACAAATAAAAAATGTAAATAAACAAACTAGACATAAAGGAAGTGTTTTGTGCTTCATTTACTAATGGATTGCTTGAGGGCTAAAATTAGAGTACAAACATTTGATAAACTTTTCTGCAGTTTTTCTCTTGTCAGGGATCCAATTGACATGTATTCTGATCACCTTCTGTCTTAGACTAACGTATTTAATTTGGAATAATATAAATCTTGTTAGCATTGTGATGTCCAGGATACTGTTTTGTTTCTTAAAGAAAGAAATAAATGCTCAGACTAGAACAGTAAGCAGTACCTGCCTGCCAAGAACTTACAATCAAGTGGGTCAACCTTAAATACCAACATCCTGTGAATTAGATCTGTTTGTGATTCCTTATGATTTTCTGACTTCTAAAAATCTTTTCAATGGGCTGAAGAAGTACATTCTTAGAACTCTTAGATAAGTTAAGAGCTGGTGAAATTTGCATTAGTGTCATTAAGAAGAAGGTGAGCCTGTATATTTCCAGATGCCATGGAATATTCTATGGTCTCCTTCATCCTGGCTCTCAGACATAAAGCACAGACAAGTCACAGAGCTTGTCAGATAATGAGGAAATAGCCATCTAGACTTTTTCACAATGGAGTTCCTTTGCATCCAAGCCAGAAACTGAGTTAAACTTTACTGAGAGAGAGTGTGAAAATAAAATTCAAGAAGTACGAGCACTGTTTTAGTGAATACTTAGATTTTGTGAGGTATAAGAGAAAGCAACAAAACAAAACAGAAAGATGGAATATTCACAGAGGGATAGAAAGAGGACAAAACCAGCTCAGGGATATAAAAAAGAAAAAAGTTTCAATCGGAAAACAATATTCAATATTGAAAACAGAGCAGAACAGTTGGGACAGATGAGAATGAGGATTAGAAATGGGTCTTCACATTTTAGTAACATGGTATAGATTCCAATATTTAAATAAGATTATACAGTTCTCTTTCAATTTAATGAAAAGGGGGAAGGTGCAGTTTATCTTAGTTTGAGTAGGGTCAACAAAAAAGTATCTGCCCCCCCCCCCCCAGGTTATTGAAAGAACAGTGAAAAGCAGTAAAAAAACAAAAACAAAAACAAAAAAAACAGTGAAAAGCAGTAAAAAGTGTGAGCTTTGGATCCAGGGTGCCTTAGTTAAACCCCAATTCTGCTGTTTACAAGCTGTGTGACCTTAGGTTAGTTTTCTTAACCTCTCTGCTACTCAATTTTCTCATTTATTAAATAAGAATAATATTAGTATCTACTTCATAGTACTGTTGTGAGGATTATATAATAAAATATATTATTGATAAGTGTTTGCTTTAACAAGTTCTTTACAAACCCTCAGAGTCATAGGTACCATAGAATTCAGAATTTGAAGTAAGAAGGATCATATACTATATGTCACATAAAAAACCTCATGGGTTCTGGGGAAGTCCACATGAATATTTCTGCAGCAAAATTTAACAATTTTAATACTAAATGGAATAAAGAATATAAATAGCTTCTTATGCGTTCATTTTAGGTGTTGATGACAAAAAAAATTCTGGTTGGGACAGGATTTGACCACCAATTGCAGTTCCAAAAAAAGTTCAGTTTTCAGAGGTTTTTGGATATAAGATTTGTCTATAAAGGATCATCATCATCATCTGAAACTAGACATGAAGGAATGATATTAGGCGTTAAGTTTACCTTTGACAAGGAGAAAAGCCACTTCTTAGATACCTGGATGCACTTTGAGCAGTCACAGTGACGCAGAGCCCCTTGTTTTGGTAAGCGTTGTTTTCTTATCTTATAATGCTAGCCAAGACCTCTGGTCAAAGGTTAATAAGTATTTGTAATAGCAGAATCTTTGTCTCATTCCAGATCTTAAAGGCAATGTGTCTAATTTTCTTTATTAAATATATAGCAATGTAATTTCCCTGGTTAAAGCACCAGAAAGCTTGATGGAAATTTAGTATGTTGGTTAATTGTTTTATATGATTCACAGAATATTCATTCAAGTAGTTTTCTTCTATTAGTGGCTCCATATAATTTTGACAAACTTACAGATGATTTCTGTGTTTTCTGAATTATTCTATACAAAAAACTAAGTGGACTTCTGGTTTCCAGTTCTGCATATAAGTAGCTCAGAAGCTGCTCCTTACAACAAATAAAAAGCTGAACAGACTGAAAAATCAACAAACCTTCTTGGATCCGTAAGAGAGGGGAGGACACAGAGCAAACCCTGCTGTAAAGATTGGAGAGACAGACAGGTAGATACAGGGAGTCACGGATCACTGGAGCAGAGATTCAGAAGTGGAGTGGCCACAGGAACTAGGCCTGTGGTAGGAAAATCTGAACTGTAATTGAGGAATTGCTAGAGGCGCAGCGTGGACAAGTATGAGAGTTTAAATCTTCAGGAGAATAGTTATGGGGGGGGTCCCCACAATTTTGTGAGATTGATCAGAATTCCACAGCAAATATCAGAGAAGATTCCCCTTGTGTTTTTGCCAGAGTGGGTGGGATGTAGGGAAAGGAACCATTTTGAAATATTCCAGAACACTCTGTTCTTCTTAATAGGTCCTGCCCTCAAGAGAAACCAGCTAACTACAGCCCAAGCTGCCTGCGTATTAACAGAGCCTAGCTAACCTGGGGATGGGAAATACCCACACACAGCTAACTCTAGTCATCCTCTCCTACTACGTGGTGAAAAAAACTCTGAGAAAAACTTGTGAAGTTCACAGTCCAGAGGCATAGGCTCACTAAAGGATTGGGACCTAATTATAGGACTACAGAGCATTTTCCCTCTCTGCGTATCTTACCACCACATTACTAAAGATCTATTCACGGCAGTTCCTTTTACCTGCTGCATCATGGATAGCTATCAAGAAAAAATTACAAGGGATACCAAAAGGTGAAAACATAATCTGAAGGGACAGAGCAAGTATCATAACCAGTCATGGCAGAGATGTTGGAATTATCAGACTGGGAATTTAAGACAACTATAACTAACATGCTAGGGGCTCTATCCATAGGTAAAAAACATGAGAACAGATGGATGGGACTTCCCTGGTGGCACTAAGTGGCTAAGACTCCATGCTCCCAATGCAGGGGGCCTGGGTTCAATCCCTGGTCAGGGAACTATATCCCATATACATGCTGCAACTAAGAGTTTGCACACCACAACTAAAGAGCCCTGGAGCCATAACTAAGGAGCCCTGGAGCTACAACTAAGACCCAGTGCAACCAAATAAATAAATAAATAAATATTTTAAAAAAAGAACAGGTGGACAATGTAAACAGAGAGATGGAAATTCTAAGAAAAAATCAAAAAGAAATGCTAGAGATAAAAAACAATATGACAGAAAAGAAGAGTGCCTTTGATGAGCTTATCAGAAGAATGAACACAGCTGAGGCAAGAGGATATCTGAGCTTGTGGATATCTCAATAGAAACCTCCAAAACTGAAAAGTGAAGAGAAAAATACTAGAAAACAAGCAAACAAACAGAATATCCATGGACTGTGGAGCAACTACAAGAGGTGTAACATACGAGTAATGGGAATACCAGAAGGAGAAGAGAGAGAAACTGAAGAAATATTTGAAACGATAATGACTGAGAATTTCCCCCAATTAACGTCAGACACGAAATCACAGATCTAAGAAGCTCAAAGAATGTGAAGCAGGACAGATGCCAAAAATTACACCCAGGTATATTCTAGTCAAATGACAAAATATCAAAGATATATTTTAAAAATCCCGAAAGAAGCCAAAGGAAAAAAGACATCTTACCTATAGAAGAGCAAAGAATTACCTTCAACTTCTCAGAAACCACGAAACAAGAGAGCATAGTGAAATATTTAAAGTATTGAGAAAAAAAGCCTACCAACCTATAATTCTGTACCCTACAAAATATCTTTCAAAAGTGAACAACAAAGATTTTCTCAGATGAACAAAAATTAAAGGAATTTGTTGCCAGCAGACCTGCCTTCACAGTGAGATTTCAATAGACCTCTTTTGTTAAATTTTAGAAATATTAAATAAAAATCAGTAAGAATATTGAAGACTTGAGCAAAACTATTAATCAAATTGACACTTTAGAGCATTATACTCAATAACAACAAAATACATATTCTATTTAAGTGGACATAGAATGTTCACTAATTGAGGCCACATTGGGAATAAATTTAAATAGATGAAAACCAGACAATGTTACCTGACCACAATGGAATTAAATAGAAATGCACAATATAAAGATATTTGAAAAATCTCCAACAGTTTGAGAATTAAACACTTCTAAATAACTTAAAAAGAAAAGTTAAGAAGAAATCATAGGGCATATTAGAAAATATTTTTAACTGAATGAATATAAAAACTTGCCAGGTCAAAATGTGTGAGATTTAGCTAAAACAATCTTCACAGAGAAGTGTATAGCTTTTAAATATTTACATTACAAAAGAAATAATCTAATGTTCTTAGGTTTTTCTTTGGGTAATGGTTGATTAGCTCTTATTGGATCAATACTTCCACAAATAACAGCTATAAACTAAAGGGGAATATGTAAAAAGAAATAACTATCTAAGGTCACTGGAGACTGAGAAAATTAGGTAGGCATTTTAGGTGAGTTTCAACACTTGGTAGAAGAGTATTATAATGGGTAAGTTTCCTGGTTTCACCACTTTTAGCCTGAGGGCCAACACCAATAGTGCAACGTGGTGCACCTAAACTATGAAAGGGAGAAGACTTTCTTACTGGATTGATAAGCCAAAGGCCAGTGTTTGGGACAACTACACAGCTGAAGAGTTAAGAGGGGGTGAAGTGGGTTGGGAAGAAGTTCTCTAAAAAGAACGATAAGGTTGAAACACCATGGTATGTCTAAATATCTGGTTGAACTCTAACCAAAATCCATGGATAAGACTGCAAGCAGACATGCTAAGGCTAAAAAGAGAAATGAGATTTCAGCTGTCATGCATCACACAGAAAAAACTAGTGTGAATTCTGTAAAATGACTGCCTGCTTAAAAAATAATCAATATTCTTTGGAGGAATATAACATAATCTAGAATCTGTACAAGTATAATTTACAATATACTTTGTGTAGTTTGGACACAAATCCAAACTACTCAAATTTCAAACAAACAGAAAAGTGCCACACTCAAGAAAAAAAAAAATCAATCAATGGAGACAAAACTAGAGATGATGAAGATGTCAGAATTAGCAGAACAGATTTTAAAGCAGATACTGTAACTATCTTCAAGGACATCAAAATATGTTGATAATGAAAGAAAAGATAGGAAATCTCAGCAAAGGAATAGAAGGTATGAAAGAAGAACAAATAAGAAATTGAAAAGTGGAATATACAAATATCTGAAATAAAAATTTTACCTAATGGGATTAACAACATATTGGGAAGCTCTGAAGATAGAGTGAATAAACTTTAAGATAAATCAATATATTATAAATTACCTATACTGGATAACAGAGATGATAAAATGATAAAAAAAAATGAAGAGACTCAAGGTGCAAAAATCTAAAATAATCTAACATATGGTAATTATAGTTCCAGGAGAGAAAAACATGAAGGGACAAAATAAATGTATGAAGAAATATGGCTTAAAACTTCTCTAATTTGCTGAGACACATAAATTTAAAGAATCAAAAATATCATTGGAACCCAAGCATGATTAAAAAAAAAAAAAGGATCAAGGCACAACAAACTGATGAAAACTAATGATAAATAGAACATTTTGAAAGCAGCCAGAGATAAACAACATGTTCCATATAGAAGAAGATTTACTTGAGTTCACTCAAGGTAACCCTTATATCTCCCCTATGTAACATAGAGCTTAAGACATTAGGAATTTAATATTTGCTGAACAAATAAAAGATTTATTGAATGTCCAAATGAAGCAATACTTATTTAGAGTTAGCATAGGTAGTGAAATAGCACTAGACTTGCGGTAGAAGATCTTAATTAAAAGTTTAAATTGACCATCAATTACCTGAGTGATTCTGAACAAGATCCTTAGTCTCCATAAGCCTAATCTCATTTTAAAATTGAAATAAGGTTACTGTGAAGATTACATAAGACAACCCATGTGCAAATGCCTGTTTTTGACATATAGAAGATATTTTGTAATATTTAGTTGAAATATTTAATATTTCATATAACTAAATATTTCTTAAAATATTTCATGTCTTAAATGTTTCTCATAAAGATATACTGTTTAATTTCTGCAAAGAAAGGCCATATTTCATGTGTTGTTTTTCTATAAAAATGGTTTATAGACTAAAAAGAGTTGCCCAAAATAAAGGCAAATAATCCTCTGACGTCCACAATATACTTAAATCCTGTCTATATATCCTTTTTTTTTTTTTTTTTTTTGCGGTACGCGGGCCTCTCACTGCTGTGGACTCTCCCGTTGCGGAGCACAGGCTCTAGACGCGCAGGCTCAGCAGCCATGGCTCACGGGCCCAGCCGCTCAGCGGCATGTGGGATCTTCCCGGACTGGGGCACGAACCCGTGTCCCCTGCATCGGCAGGTGGACTCCCAGCCACTGTGCCACCAGGGAAGCCCCCATATATCCTCTTGATTCTTAGGATGGTGATAGGAATTTTAGTTTAATGCTTCTAGTTACTGATCTTTTACAACTGGCCATCTACCAGAATTTCCTTAGACTTTTAAAAATATTTGTTAAGATTCTAATAAATAAATTAAAATTAAAGAATTTTCTTAAAATTTTTTTCCACTGAAACATAGTTGACTTACTATATTAGTCTCAGGTGTACAACAGAGTAATTCAGTAATTTTAGAGATTGCACTCTCTACAAAGTTACTGTAAAATATTGACTACATTCCCTCTGCTGTATATTACATCCTTGTAAATTATTTATTTTATATCTAGTAGTTTGTAGCTTTTAGTCTCCTTATTTGTCCCTCCTCTCACCCCTCTCCTCTCTAGTAACCACTAGTTTGTTCTCTGTATCTGTGAGTCGTTTCTGTTTTGTTACATTTGTTTATTTTTTAGATTCCACATGTAGGTGAAAAATGCAGAATTTGTCTTTCTCTGTCTGACTTATTTCACTAAACATAACGCCCTCCATATCCATCTATGTTGTCACAAATGGCAACATTTCATTCTCTTTTATGGCTGAGTAATATTTACTCCATTAGATAAATATACAACATCTTTATCCATTCACCCATTGATGGACACTTAGGTTGCTTCCATATCTTGGCTATTGTGAATAACGCTGCTATGAACATTAGAGTGCATATATCTTTTCAAATTAGTGTTTTTGGTTTTTTTGGATATATACCCAGAAGTGGAATTGCTGGGTCTTATGGCAGTTCTATTTTTAGTTTCTTGAGAAACCTCCACATTGTTTTCCACAGTGGCTGTACCAACTTACATTCCCGCCAGCAGTGTACGAGGGTTCCCTCTTCTCCATATTCTTGCGAACATTTATTTGTGTTCTTTTTGACAACAGCCATTCTGACACGTGTGAGGTGATATCTCTTGGTTTTGATTTGCATTTCTCTGAAGATTAGTGATGTTGAGCATCTTTTAATATGACTATTGGCTACCTGCATTTCTTCTTAGGAAAAATGTCTATTCAGTTCTTCTGCCCATTTTAAAATTGTGTTGTTTGTTTTTTGATGTTGATTTGTTAATTAAATTAAATTTAAAATTTCCAAATTAATTTAAATATTTTCATTTCTTATATATTATGAGACATGGCTAAAAATATTATGACATATCTTGTTAATTATCATATTGAAGAACTCTGTAGATAATAACAAATTCTTTGCTTTGTATTACATTGTGAGAGATTATATTAAGCCAAGTTGATGATGTAATCTTTTAATACCAAAAATAGAAATAGGATGCTTTCTCAGTGCTAAGGTACATTTTCTCTTTCACATTTTAACTTTTTTGAAATCAGGATACAAATTTCTCTGTGTCTCCTTGGAAAAATGCCTATTCGGGTCTTCTACCCATTTTTTAATTCGGTTGTGTCTTTTGATATTGAGCTGCATGAGTTTTGTATATATTTTGGATATTAATCCCTTATCAGACATATTGTTTGCAAATATCTTCCCCCATTCAGTAGGTTGCCTTTTCATTTTGTTGATGGTTTCCTTCACTATAAAAAAGCTTTTCACGTTGATTAGGTTCCATTTGTTTGTTTTTGCTTTTGTGTCCCTTGCCTGTGGAGACAGATCCAAAAAATATTGCTGAGACAAATGTCAAAGAGCATATTGTCTATGTTTTCCTCTAAGTTTTATGGTTTCAGGTCTTTTTTTTTTTTGCGGTACGCGGGCCTCTCACTGTTGTGGCCTCTCCCGTTGCGGAGCACAGGCTCCGGACCCACAGGCTCAGCAGCCATGGCTGACGGGCCCAGCCGGTCCGCGGCATGTGGGATTTTCCCAGACCGGGGCACGAACCCGTGTCCCCTGCATCGGCAGGCAGACTCTCAACCACTGTGCCACCAGGGAAGCCCTGGTTTCAGGTCTTATATTCAGGACTTTAATCTATTTTGAGTTTATTTTTGTGTATAGTTTGAGAAAATGATCTAGGTTCATGTAGTTGTCCAGTTTTCCCAACACCATTTGTTAAAGAAACTATCTTTTCCCCATTGTATATTCTTGCTTCCTTTCTTGTAGATAAATTGACTACGTGTGTGGGTTTATTTCTGCACTCTTTATTCTGTTCCATTGATCTAGGTGTCTGTTAGCGTCTAGTACCATGCCATCTTAATTACTGTAGCTTTGTATTATAGTGTGAAGTCAGGGAGCACAAAACCTTCATAATACCTTTCTTCTTTTTTCTCAAGATTGCTTGAGTGATTTGGGGTCTTTTTGTGATTCCATATAAATTTTAGGAATATTTGTTGTAGTTCTGTGAAAAATGTTCATTGGTATTTTGATAGGGATTGCATTCAATCTGTAGATTGCTTTGGGTAGTATGGACATTTTAACAACATTAATTTTTCAAATCCATGAACATGGAATAACTTTTCATTTATTTGTATGATCTTCAATTTCCTTCATCAATGTCTTACACTTTTCAGATGCTCATTCTTGCCACTTCTATTTAACACAGTATTGGAAGTCCTAGCCACAACAACCAGATAAGAAAAAGAAGTGAAAGGCATCCAAATAGGAAGGGAAGAAGTAAACCTGTCACCATTTACAGATGACCAACTATATATAGAAAACCCTAAAGTCTCCAAAAAACTATTAGAACTAATAAATAAATTCGGTAAAGTTGCAGGAGACAAGATTAATGTACAGAAATCTGTTGCATTTCTATACACTAATATTGAACTATCAGAAAGAGAAATCAGGAAAAAAATCCCATTACAATCAAATCAAAAAGAATAAAATATCTAGGAATAAATTTAACCGAGGTGAAAGGCCTGTACTCTTTAAAATTCTTTATGAGAATTTTATTTCATATTTACCATTCCATCTCATGAAATATTACTATCGAATATCTACCTCCAAAGAGCTACTAATAATTTTAACATTTGTACCACAATTAAGTTTGGTGATTTAATAGTTTTAAACATAAATTGCAATGCTTAGCTCCACTCATTACATTCGTAATTAGGATTTACTTAAGGCATATAAAGTACACACAAATGTAAATTCTTTGGTAAAAATAAACTTATCAGATATAGGGTGACAGCAATAATTTTTAAAAATATTTTAACATAAAAAAACAAAGACATCATGTTTTCTGTGATATTAAAGGGAAACATATAGGAATGTGCTTTCCTTTTTCTATGGATTAATATTTCCAAAAGAGATTTCTCATTTGACAATGGTTCTGATACAAACTATGACCTCATATAAAACTCAGAGGTCAAAGGACAAAATATTACTAAATAATTAACAACACTACGTTTTCCTGGAAGCTGGAGATTAAGAAACACATATGTTGTACCCTAAGCCATGTTAGGTTGGGATTATTAATTTAATACTGTGAAGACAAATATTTTTAAATCACAGATTTTTATGTGTGAAGTCCAAACAGGGAATTATCTTTATAAAAAGAGAGAAAATTGCAACTACTTTTCAAATGTAACCTTGACATTTTGAAAAGTGCAGTAATAGATCTGTCCCCATGGAGACAAATGTTTTACCCTTAATTTCTGCAACCAAAATTCAGCACATTATACCAAGCTCTGATCCAGTTTCTAGCCTACCTTGGGGGTTTATATGATTACAAGGATATGTCCAAGTAAATCATAAAGATTTACAATGAATATTTCAATTCTTCACTCTTCCAATTGATACCGCATGTTATTTTTTCTGTGTAAACCTTGCGTTTTTCAATATAAAATCTGTTTTTATTCAATGAAACAAAAAAAATGGTTAAAAAGGAAAAGTCTGTAAGAACTTATAAGCAATCACAAGCTCTGGGAATAAGATTTGGGTCCCATGTCCCCATCCTCCCAGTAGGACACATTTATAGAAACAAAAAATCACTTACAAATAATCAGAGTTTCTCTGTATTTTTTCCATGAAGAATAAATGGAAGAAATGTTTACATTCACAAAACCTTACTTGTTAGAGGGCAGACAGCAGAAGCAAGAAGAACTACAATCCTGCATCCTGTGGAACAAAAACCACATTCACAGAAAGATAGACAAGATGAAAAGGCAGAGAGCTATGTACCAGATGAAGGAACAAGATAAAACCCCAGAAAAACAACTAAATGAAGTGGAGACAGGCAACATTCCAGAAAAAGAATGCAGAATAATGATAGTGAAGATGATCCAGGACTTTGGAAAAAGAATGGAGGCAGAGATCGAGAAGATGCAAGAAATGTTTAACAAAGACCTAGAAGAATTAAGAACAAACAAACAGAGATGAACAATACAATAACTGAAATGAAAAATACACTAGAAGGAAACAACAGAAGAATAACTGAGGCAGAAGAACGGATAAGTGACCTGGAAGACAGAATAGTGCAATTCACTGCTGCGGAACAGAATAAAGAAAAAAGAATGAAAAGAAACGAAGACAGACTAAGAGACATCTGGGACAACATTACACACAACAACATTTGCATTATAGGGGTCCCAGAAGAAGGAGAGAGAGAGAAAGGACCCGAGAAAATATTTGAAGAGATTATAGTTGAAAACTTCCCTAACACAGGAAAGGAAATAGCCACCCAAGTCCAGGAATTGCAGAGACTCCCAGGCAGGGTAAACCCAAGGAGAAACAGGCCAAGACACATAGCAATCAAATTGACAAAAATTAAAGACAAAGAAAAATTATTGAAATCAACAGGGGAAAAACGACAAATAACATACAAGGGAACTCCAATAAGGTTAACAGCTGATTTCTCAGCAGAAACTCTACAAGCCAGAAGGGGGTGGCAGGATATATTTAAAGTGATGAAAGGGAAGAAACCACAACCAAGATTACTCTACCCAGCAAGGATCTCATTCAGATTCCACGGAGAAATTAAAAGCTTTACAGACAAGCAAAAGCTAAGAGAATTCAGCACCACCAAACCAGCTCTACAACAAATGCTAAAGGAACTTCTCTAGGCAGCAAACACAAGAGAAGAAAAGGACTGACAAAAACAAACCCATAACAATTAAGAAAACAGTAATAGGAACATACATATTGATAATTATCTTAAACATGAATGGATTAAATACTCCAACCAAAAGACACAGGCTGGCTGAATGGATACAAAAACAAGACCCATATATATGTTGTCCACAAGAAACCCACTTCAGACCTAGGGACACATAGAGACTGAAAGTGAGGGGATGGAAAAAGATATTCCATGCAAATGGAAATCAAAAGAAAGCTGGAGTAGCAATACTCATATCAGATAAAATAGACTTTAAAATAAAGAACGTTACAAGAAACAAGGGAGGACACTACATAATGATCAAGGGATCAATCCAAGAAGAAGATATAACAATTATAAATATATATGCACCCAACATAGGAGCACCTCAATACATAAGGAAACTGCTAACAGCTATAAAAAAGGAAATTGACAGTAACACAGTAAGAGTGGGGGACTTACAACCTCACTTACACCAACGGACAGATCATCCAAAAAGAAAATTAATAAGGAAACACAAGCTTTAAATGACACAATAGGCCAGATAGAATTAATGGATATTTATAGGACATTCCATCCAAAAACAGCAGATTACACTTTCTTCTCAAGTGCACACCGAACATTCTCCAGGATAGATCACATCTTGGGTCACAAATCAAGCCTCAGTAATTTTAAGAAAATTGAAATAATATCAAGCATCTTTTCTGACCACAACGCTATGAGATTAGAAGTCAGTTACAGGGAAAAAAAACATCAAAAACAAAAACACATGGAGGCTAAACAATACGTTACTAAATAACCAAGAGATCACTGAAGAAATCAAAGAGAAGATCAAAAAATACCTAGAGGCAAATTACAACGAAAAGACGATGATCCAAAACCTATGGGATGCAGAAAAACAGTTCTAAGAGGGAAGTTTATAGCAATACAAGCCTACCTCAGGAAACGAGAAAAATCTCAAGTAAAAAATCTAACTTTACACCTAAAGGAACTAGAGAAAGAAAAACAAACAAAACCCAAAGTTAGTAAAATGAAAGAAATCATAAAGATCAGAGCAGAAATAAATGAAATAGAAACAAAGAAAACAATAGCAAAGATCAATAAAACTAAAAGCTGGCTTTTTGAGAAGATAAACAAAATGGATAAACCATTAGCCAGACTCATCAAGAAAAAGATGGAGAGGACTCAAATCAATAAAATTATATATGAAAAAGGAGAAGTTACAACAGACACGACAGAAATACAAAGCATCCTAAGAGACTACTACAAGCAACTCTTTGCCAATAAAATGGACAAGCTGGAAGAAATGGACCAATTCTTAGAAAGGTATAACCTTCCAAGACTGAACCAGGAAGAAATAGAAAATATGAACAGGCCAATCACAAGTAATGAAATTTGAAACTGTGATTAAAAATCTTCCAACAAACAGAAGTCCAGGATCAGATGGCTTCACAGGTGAATTCTATCAAACATTTAGAGAAGAGCTAACACCCATCCTTCTCAAACTCTTCCAAAAATTCCAGAGGAAAGAACACTCCCAAACTCATTGTATGAGACCCAATCACCCTGATACCAACACCATCCAAAGAAAATTACAAAAAAAGAAAATTACAGACTGATATCACTGATGAATATAGATGCAAAAATCCTCAACAAAATACTAGCAAACAGAATCCAACAACACATTTAAAGGATCATACACCATGATCAAGTGGGATTTATCCCAGGGATGCAAGGATTCTTCAATATACACAAATCAATGTGATACACAATATTAACAAATTGAAGAATAAAAACCATATGATCATCTCAATAGATGTACAGAGAGCTTTTGACAAAATTCAACACCCATTTATGATAAAAACTCTCCAGAAAGTGGGCATAGAGGGAACCTATCTCAACATAATAAAGGCCATATATGACAGACCCACAGCAAACATCATTCTCAATGGTGAAAAACTGAAAGCATTTCCTATCTGATCAGGAACAAGACAAGGATGTCCTCTCTCACCACTATTATTCAACGTAGTTTTGGAAGTCCTAGCCACAGAAATCAGAGAAAAAAAAGAAATAAAAGGAACACAAATTGGAAAAGAAGAGTTAAAACTGTCACTGTTTGCAGATGACATGACACTATACATAGAGAATGCTAAAGATGTCACCAGAAACCTACTAGAGCTAATCAATGAATTTGGTAAAGTTTTAGGATACAAAATTAATGCACAGAAATCTCTTGCATTCCTATACACTAATGATGAAAGCTGTGAAAGAGAAATTACAGAAACACTCTCATTTACCACTGCAACAAAAGAATAAAATACCTAGGAATAAACCTACCTAGGGAGACAAAAGACCTGTATGCAGGAAACTATACGACACTGATGAAAGAAATTAAAGACGATACAAACAGATGGAGAGATATACTATGTTCCTGGATTGGAAGAATCAATATTCTGAAAATGACTATAATACCCAAAGCAATCTACAGATTCAATGTAATCCCTATCAAATTACGAATGGCATTTTTTACAGAACTAGAACAAAAAAGTCTTAAAATTTGTATGGAGACACAAAAGACCCCAAATACCCAAAGTAGTCTTGAGGGAAAAAAACGGAGCTGGAGGAATCAGACTCCCTGACTTCAGACTATACTACAAAGCTACACTAATCAAGACAGTATGGTACTGGCACAAAAACAGACATATAGATCAATGGAACAGGACAGAAAGCCCAGAGATAAACCCACGCACCTATGGTAAACTAATCTATGACAAAGGATATACGATGGAGAAAAGACAGTCTCTTCAATAAGTGGTGCTGGGAAAACTGGACAGCTACATATAAAAGGAATGTAAGTAGAACACTCCCTAACACCATACACAAAAATAAAATCATAATGGATTAGAGACCTAAATGTACAACTGGACACTATAAAACTCTTAGATGAAAACATAGGAAGAACACTTTTTGACATAAATCACAGCAAGGTCATTTTTGATCCACCTCCTATAGTAATGGAAATAAAAAGGAAAATAAACAAATGGGACCTAATGAAACTTAAAAGCTTTTGCACAGCAAAGGAAACCATAAACAAGATGAAAAGACAACCTTCAGAATGGGAGAAAGTATTTGCAAAGAACTCAACAGACAAAGGGTTAATCTCCAAAATATATAAACAGCTCATGCAGTTCAATATTAAAAAAAACAAACAACCCAATCCAAAAATGGGCAGAAGACTTAAATAGACATTTCACCAAAGAAGACATACAGATGGTCAAGATGCACATGAAAACCTGCTCAACCTCACTAATGATTAGAGAAATGTAAATCAAAACTACAAAGAGGTATCACTTCGCACCAGTTAGAATGGGCATCATCAGAAACTCTACAAACAACAAATGCTGAAGAGGGTGTGGAGAAAAGGGAACCCTCTTACACTACTGGTGGGAATGTAAATTGATACAGCCACTATGGAGAACAGTATGGAAGTTCCTTAAAAAACTAAAAATAGAATTACCATATGACCCAGCAATCCCAGTACTGGGCATATACCCAGAGAAAACCGTAATTCAAAAAGACAAAGGCACCCCAATGGTCACTGCAGCACTATTTACAATAGCCAGGTCATGGAAGCAACCTAAATGCCCGTCAACAGATGAATGGATAAAGAAGATGTGGTACATATATACAATGGAATATAACTCAGCCATAAAAAGGAAGGAAATTGGGTCATTTGTAGAGATGTGGATGGATCTAGAGACTGTCATACAGAGTGAATCAAGTCAGAAAGAGGAAAACAAGTATCTTACATTAATTCATATATGTGTAACCTAGAAAAATGGTACAGATGAACCAGTTTGCAGGGCAGAAATTGAGACACAGATGTAGAGAACAAATGTATGGACACCAAGGTGGGTAAGTGGCGGGGGTGGTGGTGGATGGTGGTGTGATGAGTTGGGAGATTGGGATTGACATATATACAATAATATGTATAAAATGGATAACTAATATGAACCTGCTGTATAAAAAATAAATAAAATAAAATTCACAATAAATAAAAATAAATAAAGACAGTGGGGAGTGTGTGATGTCAGAGAATCCTATGAAATATAAAATTCCTGAATGAAAAAAAAATTTACATGTTATGTCACTGATATGTGCCATTGTTTTCCCCTTTTCTCCTATTTATAATATTAACTGAAATAACATCTGCAAATGTGTTTTACCCACGCCTAAAATAAATGAGTAGTCCTAAATGTATTCAACTGGTTTTTTATTGGTTCATTTGTTTCATTAATTAATTCACTTTTTCCCTTATACTCTGAAAAGATATTAATTTAAAAATTCTAATCAACATGATAAAAAAGTAGATTTCATATTTATTATTCACAGAATTTTCTAAATCTCTAGAACAAAAACAAACTTTTTCAATGAATCTCATCACTGGCCTATTTTCACTGGTAATTTCATGCATGTGACTCATCAAAATTCTGCCTCTGTGTATGTGTGTGTGTGTGTGTGTGTGTGTGTGTATGTGTGTGTGCGTGCGTGTGTGTGTGTGTGTCGAGGGAGAGGGGAACTTAGGTTTTTGTCATCACCATGCCAATATACTTGACTTAAGCATTATCTCTTTCTCTTATATTTCAAAATTGTCTGAGTGTCTGAAGATCTGGCCTTTTAAGTCAAAATTACATAGTTAACCCAATCTACTTCAGTAGCTTACTTACTTCAGGGTTTTGTTTTCACTTAATCATTTTACATTTTTATTTTCCACATGGAATTTTGCCTGTGTGCAACTTCATTTCCATAGTAGGCATATAGAACATCATGAACACAGTTTACTTACAAAGGAAAATCTTAATAATTCACTTGATGCATTATTGTTTTTAACCTAATTTATTTTTTTCATGGAATTTAATACCTAAAATTATATAATGCATTTCCTTGTTTACTTACTTGCTGCTTCTCTTCTACACAAAAATATAAAGTTTACGAAACCAGGAACTGTCTCTTTGCTGCTCTATCCTCACTCAAAACAGTACCTAGCACATATTAGATGCACAATAAATATCCCATAGTTCTAGTACAATTTGTTGAAAAGATTATCTTTACCCATTGACTATGTCAAACGGCAGTTGGCTAGGTGTACGTGGTTCTATTTCTGGTCTCTCTATTTTTTTCCATTCACTTATGTCTTACCTTTATGCCAAGGCTCAATTGTCAGGATTACTGACCTTTATAATGAATCTTGAATTTAAGTGGTGCAGATCCTCCAAATTTGCTCTTATTTTTCAAAATTATTTTGGCTATTCTAAGCTCTTCACGTTTCCACATGTATTTAGAATGTACTTTTCAATTTCTATAAAGTGTCTTCTGTGGAGTTGATTAATATTGATTTAAACTATAGATAAATTGGGGAATATTTGTTTTGCTAACCTTACTTTTCTTTTATTCCAATTTCCTTTGGCTACCTTTATATTGTTGAAATGATTTCATTGTATAGGCTACTTCAAATCATTTTTCAGAATCAAGGGGTAAATAATCTGACACAGCCCTGAAATATAAACAGAAGGAAATTTTGATTATTGTGCTTTCCTCATCCAGATAACAGTTAATATTTAGATCCACATGAGATGCTACTATCACTATACTGATCAGTGATTCTCAACTGCTCCTTGGGGCATGCTTCTCTATTCTATTAATGTGACTGATGATTACGTACTAAGAACACGAAAGGCAAGGAGGCACGAAACAAAGTTGTGAAGCATTGGCATAAAGCGAATCGTTCTTCAAGACTAAGGTGAATAGCAAGAAGACATCTGGATTCAGTGCAAAGGAGGTAGAAGTTGACTGGCTACGCTCTTCAGTTCTTAGTGCACAGTGGAGTTTAGTATAATTTCTATTTCAAATTTAGTTTCTAAATGCTATCTTTATTAAAATATCAAACAATTAGGGTAATACAAAAAGTAAAATAATAGTTTAGATACTTAGTTATATTTTAATTTCTATATGTATATATTTCTGCTTCTGAAGGCTCTAGACTATATTTCTTCAGTATATGAAGAGGGAGAGAAGAAGAAACGTGAGTTGTAACACCAGAATCAGATAGTAGTAGTGCTATTAGGTAAAAATGTACAGGAATAATCTTAATTGAGAATATCTTCTAGACTTCTATCATCTAGTTGGAGCAAAGGGTTCCAAATATCAGCCTAGAGTCTTATGCTCTTTTAAAACACCAGGTACATAATGTCAAATAATTTTGACGAGTGTATAATTTTTCTATTTTTTATGTCAATCAGGAAAATACTTCCCTAGCTTATCTGTACATCTTAACACAGATTAAATCTCTGACCTGGAGATGAGGTAAATGATTGACCCAACTAACTCAAGAGAAGTATCAATATTTTTCTTAACAGCCATAGACTGTGTGTGCATATGGAGGGGAAAAAATGTCTGCTTAAATTGTTCATATTCTTTGTTATGGGTTGAATCGTGTCCTTCTCCCACCCCAAAAAACTTGGAGTCATAATGCCCGGGACCTCAGTATGTGACTCGATTTGGAGGTAGGGTCTTTGCAGAATTAATCAAGTTAAATTGAGGTCATTAGGGTGGACCCAAATCCAACATAAATGGTGTCCATATAAAAAGAGGAAATTTACACAGAGACCAACACACATAGAGGCAAGATGATATGGAGAGACACGGGGAGAAGATGACCATCAATAAGCAAAGGAGAGAGGCCTAGAACAGACTCTTTGTTCACGGACCTCAGAAGGAAACAATCCTGCCAACACCTTGATTTCAGACTTCAAGCCAGAACTGTGAGACAGCACATTCTCTTGTTTAAGCCATGCAATTTGTGGTACTTCGTTAAGGCAGCCCTAGAAAACTAACACCCCTTTGTACTGATACAAAATGCGGTAATTAGACAGTACAGGAAGTCCAAAATGAGTCCATCCAGTCTTTCCTATTCCCTTTTGATAGCAGGAACATTTACACTCATGACCCTTGATATGGCAAGTGATGGCTTTGTTGTTGTAGTAGGCATGATTGATGAAATTTTGTCATATGCATGCTCTCAGCCACTGGGATAGCTTGTCTATATACTACTTAATTATTTAAATACTTCTCAGTGAAGTAGTCTATGCCCGAGTGTAGGTTCTTGGGTGATCTACTTGAGGTAGTTAGGAATTGCAAAGGCAGAAGTCTCAGTATATTCCAGTCAAAGAATTAAGCCACTAGAATGGCCAAGTCTGAGTAGTAAACCCAGGAAAGTAGGTCACTGAGTATTGGAAATTCTCAAAGTCATGCAGATCTCTGTGACAGTGGGGATGAGAGCTGGGTGTCAACGAGGAGCACAGTAACTGATCCATTTTGTCTCCCTGGTTGAGGTTTGATTATTAAATACATTGTCGTGTATCAGGTTAAATTTGAAAAGCATAGGAAAGGTTAGACATTCTCTCCCCAGTAAAACACTACAAAGATAATACAAAGATAATATTGAATCTGTTGCAAAGAACATCAATATGAGAATTGAGAATGTTGAGATTACAATTTATATGACTTGGGACTGACAATTTAAAAGTCATACAGACCCAAGCCTATAGCCACAGGAATAGCATTCCACCTGTATTATAACCATCACCAAGAAGAGTAGTATTGAGAGATGCTATTTAGTATTATTCAGGCTTAGGACAAGTGTTGTATCTTTTTGGCAGGAAATGCCAGCCAGAAAACCCTAGTATGTAAAAGAACGTGGGAAAAACATCTATGTTTTTCATCTATGTGATCATATTCTCTCAAAAATATTAAAAAATATAACCTTTCAAACTTGAAGATGCCATAAATGCTCAAGAGACTGTACCAACCTAGTGATCACGAGAACCCACTGAATGAGATCCAGAGAAGCTGCAGTCTTGAGGCTGATGAAAAACTCTTCAGGAGCCTCTCAAAGTTTTCACTGAGACAGAGCACCTAATGTCCTGGAAAAAATCTCATGGCTCATATTCTGGTTAAATTTTGATCCAAGGGGAAAGCATTTATGAACTAGTTTGAAATGTCAAAATACAAAGGTGAAGAAGACAATGTAATAGAGGTCAATGATGTAAATTTTCATCCATTTCTACAGTTTCTGACATAACATCAGAAGCCACTGTGAGCTATAAAAGGACTGTTGCAATAGTACAGCTACAGGACCAGAGGTTGAGTAGCAGACACAAGATTCTGGAATAGAATCAAGACTGTTTGAGAGTAAGAGCAAGCAGAGTGGGTACAAAGAAACTGAGGCAAATCCAGGGAATTGTAATCAACCAGAAATATCCACCTTTTACTTTTGTAATATATTGACTATATATACTTTGGGTTTACTTAAAGAATCAGGAAAAGAAGAGACATTTAGATGGGATATGATTTCATATCACATGCAGCTTTTCTTGTATTCCCAGCCACTGTGGTTGTATGAGAAAACAGTTGGAAGGGATGCTTTTGCTAAAGAGTGGTAAGTTCTGGTGGAGGAGGGTAGTTAATAATTAACACTCTCATCCCTATGTATACTCCCAGATTTAAGAACTTAGGAGTTTTGTGAAAGACATAGAAGTACATCACAGGAAGCAGTCTTCCAGGATTCAGTTCATTGATTCAGTCTGGTTCCCACTGGGCAGGTGACAGGAAGAGGTTGGATGGAGACACATAAGAAAGATTTTGCAGAGTGTTCTCCAGAATCACGATATGAATTGAGGATGCTTTCAGAGATTTGGTGTAGCGATGGCTAAGAGTTCAGGCTGGAAGCAAGACTGCCTCGGTTTGAATCTTAGCTGTGGAACTTACTACATAAGTAATAACATAAATTATAAGGAAATACAATATTCTCTTGAATGAATATAATGCAGCTTATTTATCTATTCCATGTTGACGCATATGAGCTGTTCCCAGGTTTTACAGTGAGTAATAATATGAACTTTAATATATACATGGACATATGAACACTTTCATGTTTAGGAGAAGAATTCTGTAATAGAGGGATGTTAGTTAATGGACATGACTCCAGTGCAGGATGAAAGGATTCCTTTGTTCACCTATGGCATTGTGTTGCAACGTCCTATCTCTGTTACTTCTTTGACACAATATCTTCTTTACCTAAATTCTCTGATCCTTAATCCACAACCATGGACTTGCCTGTTATCCTTTCTTTCCTAATAATTCTCTTTTCAACTTTTCAAACATGCATACTGTAATGACAGAATTGTTGCCTATGCCCCTCTGATCAAGTTCCACTCAACTGTCTAAGTTTCTTTTTTTCTTTTTTTTTTTTTTTGGCGGTACGCGGGCCTCTCACTGCCGTGGCCTCTCCCGTTGCGGAGCACAGGCTCCGGACGCGCAGGCTTAGCGGCCATGGCTCACAGGCCCAGCCGCTCCGCGGCATGTGGGATCTTCCCGGACCGGGGCGCAAACCTGTGTCCCCTGCATCGGCAGGCGGACTCTCAAACACTGCGCCACCAGGGAAGCTCAGTTTCATTTTTTTTTTTTAATGCCAGCCCCTGATGCAGTTTTTATCGTTAAGTTTCTAGTTCTGACTGTTCCTCAGTATCCATTTTGCTGGGGCCATTTCATATGTGTCTCCTCTTTTTATTGTGGCTAGATGTTTTTTTGGTTGCTGTTGTTGTTTTTAACTTTGCCCTGGCTAGCCTCTGAGACCCTCAAGTCCAGGACCATAACTCATTCGAATATTTTAGCATGGGTGGGCAGAGTACATAACACTTAGTAGATGACAAATACTACTGAAAAATACATGAATAATTGAACATATACCTTAATTTATATTAACTGAGTCTGTTGTTTAAGCATTGAGTGCCCTCTATTATAATTAAGCAAATGTTTTCCTCCTATCTTTTCTGCTGTATATAGGGTCCACTATTTAATCATTACTTTTTAAAACTAATACTCTGTTGACTAGTCATTGATATGTATGTGTAGAAGGTGAGGTGTTAGTATCAAAGTATATATTTCTTTTAGAGATCCTTTCATGTGATAAAGTGTTTCTTTTCCCAGCTTCATGGTATGCTATTTAGGCTAAACTTTATAACGCCTCATAATATATTGGTTTTTAGTCATTTTGTTTGTTACTACTGTCTAAGCCCTTTTTGTTATATACAGTACCAAAGTTTCTATATTTGTGATTTAAATACAATGAAGATATTAACATCATTTTCAATCGAACTCACCCAGGTATTTAATTTAGTTAAGATCTCTAGTGACTGTATGTTGTCAGGGATAGATTGAAATTGAAATTGACAGGAGTAAAATAAAGTTCTTCCACCTCTCCAGAATCCCGAGTGAGAGCAAAAAATAAAGTCTCAAATTATCTGAAAATGTATAAGTAAGTAGTCCATTGTTTCCTTCTGGATAATCAATTAAGAAGAGTTAATGAATAAACAAATAATTATTGGATGGGCAGAAAGCAATGATTACAGAATTAAGTACATGTGCAACAAGCTAGGATCTTTGTTTTGTCAATACTTTTAGAATGAATCAACATTATTTGTGGATATTTACCAGTTTATGGTAAAGGAATATGCTAAACTCAGTCTTTCTGTAAAGAACAATAAATTCATTAACTGAGAAATTTGGTATAACTTTTGTCCCTAAAAGACCCATTTATGAACTTAATATCATTTTATATTAATTTGAAAGTTGGTAAAAATTAATTTTCTGTGCTTGAAGGTTGTTTTTATTGCTTCAAGTATTATTCTGACAACTATAAATGCCAAAGATTTTGAGAAAAACTTTTGCACAATCCATTGGAAAAAAATGGATTCAATAACACATGAAACAAATTCTAAACTTCACGTTTTTAAGTATGTATCTTCATAGACATATGCCTTGATTTTTATTTTCCTCTTCAAAATATTAATAATGATCCCTATCTGCTATCTTCACAAAGTTGTTTAAGACTCAGGTGATATGGTTATGAAAGCAAATTTTAAAATGTATGAACTTTGAAATTAAGAACTTTCATGCTAGAGAGCACTCTAATAGTCTTTGAAGAGTTTATACAATTAAACCAAGTGCTTAATTTTCTAAGTCATGGCAGTACTCATGTGGAGAATAAGCACAACGGCTAACCTGCAGTGCTGAATTTCTACGGGGCAACTGGGATAAGAAGTGACAGTTTTGTAGGGTACTCTAAAGGTTTTCATTCCATTCTAACATGTTAAAATAAATCAGTATCTGTATATAATGTTTCACTTGGATTTATTTATTTATTTTTTTGATGTTTCCTTGCTTTGGAGAAATTTCTGTCTTGGATGTGACTGGTTATTTGTTTATGTGTAATCTAGGAAATGCCCCTTTATCAACTTCAGGAACAATTTAGGAAACGAAGATGGTTTTTCTGGGTGAAATATAATCCACCTACTAAATAATATCTGCTTTTAAAAATGCTTTTTGGTTAAATCGTATGTACTTGAATATTTAAGATCCACTGTTCTAAGAGTCAGAATGTTAGTTCAGGTAATACTGATTAACATATCAGGCATATAAACATATATCTACATGTACTATGTGAATAGACAGATAAATAGGTACAAATTATATGCATACACGTACATAGACAAGTATGTATATTCATACATACATGTCTGAAAAAAATTAACCTTGTCGAGTTGAAGTGTGTTCTTAAAATCACACTGATCATGTGCGGTCAATAATGTAAAGCTCAGTGACTTTCTTTTATCAACTCACAGAGCGGAGGAATATTGTTCTAGTATGGACTTTTCTCACGTAACTGAGTTTTTGTCTGCAAATCTTCTATCCTGTTTTTTGGCATAAATAGTCAAATGTGCATTTCTCATGTCTTTGAAGGTATATTACTGGGCTCTCAGGTGTATATAAATTGTGTCCAACATAAAGACTGCTCTCAGAATGTTAAAGAGAAGCTCTGTGACTTATTGCAAAAATATTCCATATTTTTTCTCTTTTCTGTTGCTTGAGAGTATAAGAGTAACATGGTGCAGTGGAAGGAGCATGAATATATATATATATATATATATATATACACACACACACACACACATATGTATATATATATCCAGCTCATTATTTTATTATTTATCTTTATAAATGTAGATTATCATACTTATCTAGAGATGACAATAAATCAAATTGATCCAGAATCCCTATTCTCAAAATAGTGTTATTGTGCTATCTTCTGGACAGCAGATGATATTGGCTTGTGGGAGCCTGGATGCAGTGACTTATTACTTATCTCTTGGCTAAGTAGGTAAATTCATGACCTTTCAGCTCAAAATATGTGCTGGCCATCTGCTTCTGGATGCCTGAGTCAACGTAGTAGCAAGGCAGAATCACAAGGTTTTAGACCTTTAGATCTTCTCCAACACCTCTCATTCCCCTTAGTTTTAAAAATTCCTATGGAATTTGTCTTTTGAGTCATTCACACTTCAGTGAAAATTCACTCAACTTAGTTTGTTGACAAATTTCTGAACTACTCTGCAAGTCTTCTGTTCTTTAATGTCCTGTCCACAAACTCTGTTACTATTTTCTCTTTTTAAGTTTATCCTTCATCTTTCTAATTTGATCTACATTGTTGCTACCCATTCATGAAATCAACTTCTTGACTGATTTGCCTCCGTATGGGCAGCGCCTTGCTCAATCACTTGCAGAAAGCCCCTGCTGGCTTTAACCTTACACTTGGGAATTTACACTTACATGTACTAATCCTCTTTGCCATTTTGAATTCACAAGTAAGATTCATACTGCCAAGAAAAAGCTACAGAACTGAGAGGCTGGAGTTACTGAGTTTCAGATTTTCAGACAAAGAGAATTGGTCTGCCTCACTTTGCCACCATCACAAAGCCATATTATAGAGAAACCCAAGGGTCCTGTCTTGTACCCAGTGCAGAAGGCCAGTAGCATGTATATTTTGTTGTTCAGTTTTGTATTTCCTTTTTTAACAAATAGTATCAGAACACTCAAGAAAGTATATTTCACATATGGCAGCCATTCCTACTCTGAAATTAAAAAACAAAAATGGGATCTCTTGGTAAGAAAGACAATAGTATGATCATAGCACTACATCCACGATAGGCTAGTCCTAGTGTCAAGTTGTAACAAATTTATATCTTGGAAGATGCCCATTTTTAAAAAACTTTTATGTAACTTTCTCAAGCCTTAAATGTTACCATCTTATGCTCCATTCCTTAAACTAAGTACTTCTTGATTATCCAAGATCATTTTTGTTTTGTTTCATTTTATCCCAACTGTAACACATTTCTCTAATTTAAAAATATTTTATGAAAATGATTTTTACCTTTGTATAACAATATTAAGAGAAAGAGAAAATATAAATGATTTCCACAAAGTCTTATGTTGGGTCTCAACAGCATAAGAGTATAGATCTTGTGAATAAAACTGCAGCTTTGGGAAGCCAAAGCAAATATTTGCAAAGCAAAGAAAACCCTCTGAGCCAGACAACTCCTGGGACATGATTCAAAGCTAGGTCACAACAGAGGGAAAAAATGAAATCTTGACTCTCCCCAGAATACCCGACTTCCATTTTTTTCTGGGGGAGCTGAAACACAGAGAGCATGATCCAAGTTTAATTATTCCATGTTAGCCATTTTACAACTTTAAACATACTATCCCCAAACTTTCAACTCTGCACTGGATTAATTAATTCATAATTAAGATTGAAAATGAAAATCTGGAAAACTTACTACACCTATCTTTTTATTCATGCTTATGGGTCATGAGTTTGTAAATGTGATGGCCACTGAACATCTGTAAAAATAATAAGGTAGATTTGTCCACTCTGATGTACAAAAAGTTATCTAAACCACATTATCAATTAGTAAACAAGACTTGGGATACTGTTTATGTGTTATAATACCATTATTAAAGGTAAAAAATACTTTTATATACACTCTGTATTAGAGTTCTCCAGAGAGACAGAACCAATAGGACATATATAGAGAGAAGAAATTTACTTTAAGGAATTGTTTCATATGATTGTGGGGGATGGCAAGTCTGAAATCTACAGGGCAGGCTAGCAAGCTGAAAACTCAGTTAGGAGTTGACACTTCAGTCTTCAGACAGAATTTCTTCTTCTCTGGGAATTCTCAGTTTTTTAGCTCAAAACCTTCATCTGATTAGATAAGGCTCACCCACATTTTTGAAGGTAATCTCCTTTATTCAAAGTCAACTGATTATAGATGTTAACCACATTTACAAAATACCCTAACGGCAACACCTAGATTAATGTTTGACTAAATAATGGAGTACCATAGCTTAGGCAAGTTGACACCTAAATCTAACCACCATGGGGAGAGAATTATACAAAGGAGTGAATGCCAGGAGCTGGGAAATCAGTGGTGGCTCCTTGCAGAAGGTGTATAGTTTTGTGCTTGTTTAAGTAATTTTTCACCAGGTAAGAAATGCATAGAATCCACAGATGGGCAACATTTTTTCTCAAATAATTTCTACTGAAAAATTATTGTATACTGCTTCTAGATAATACACTGGCAATTCTGAGGATAAACTGGTAATCTATAAACAAACTCTTTTTTTTCATCTTAACATTCAGATGAATCAAGTTAGAAGTAGTCTACTTTCACACCACCATCTCTCAGGACAAGGTCAAAAGCACAAAAGTAACCAAAGAACATTGTTTCATGCCACACCCATTTCCCAAGGCTTTCATTCATTCTATGCCGAGAATGATTCGGGCATGTTTACGTGTGTGTGTGTGTGTGTGTGTGTGTGTGTGTGTGTGTGTGTGTGTGTGTGTGTGTGTGTGTGTGTGGTGTGTGTAAGTGCTTATGACATTAAAGCAATTTGTGACACAGTAGCAGGTGAAATGATTCACAAAAGTTGTGTCAGCCTGAAGTCAGAGTCAATGAGGGAACCTCAATTCCTTGTTCTTAGTCCAATGTCAGGGTGTAGCCCAAGGTTACAGCATATGAGCAGGGCTGCAGATCACTAAAAAGTCTTTCCTGAGATTAATGGCAGGGCTGAGCCGAAGATGACTGAAAGGGCACCCTCTGGCATGCTCATTTATCAGGGATTTACTTGTTGGCTAATGATAGAAATAACAGTTTGTATCTGACAAACACAACTGGATATGGGCAGTGAGAAACTCTATATTTGAAGTTGTATTATACTGGATCCATACAATTTCCCCTTCTATTGCTCAGGCTGTCATCACAGTCTCTGTCAGTGAAGTTTGTGCTTTTTACTTTAATTTTTAGGAAAGGTAATTATTTTTGCAAAAAAAAAAAAAAGTAACACAATTGAAGATCATATTAAATTAACTTTTAATTTTCCTGCATCCTTTAGATATTTTTCAAATACATATGTAATTTCTAGATTGCTATAGAAATTACTATAGATTGTAAATTACTATAGATTGCTATAGCAGAGATAGAATTAAATTTTTCAGTTAAATTCTTACTGTTAACACTATTCTGTGGTCTGTATTTCCTAAAAGTGTTTTTTTGATTGTTTTTGTTATTACAAAATACATTCTCATATAAAATGTATTAAATGCTGGTAAACAGAAGAAACTTTGTCACTCTTGATCTTAAAACCATGCTACAACTACTGTTAGCAATATTTTTCCTATGATCTTTATATTTTAAATTAACATATACACATATGTAAATTAACATATACACATAGGTAAATTCACATATGCATATATACACACATGATTATGCATCCACATGCTGTGAAATTTACTGTTTTCCTTTCCTTTTTCTGTTAATGCTGTATTGTGATAAGTTATTTCATTATCCTTTAAAAATATAATTTAAAATGGATGAACATTATTTCTTTGTGAACTTTTATTTAACTAACCACCTGATATCAGATAAACTTTTTTTTCAAATTTTCAGCCCATTAAACAGTACTGTGATGAAGACTTTATTATTATATATTTGTCCTTATTCCTGGAAATAAATTATGAATAATAAGATGCTGGGTCAAAGAATATGTGTATTTGCTATGGCCTGAATGTTTGTGTCCCCCCAAAATTTATATGTTGAAATTTCGTGCCTGATGTGACAGTACTGGGAGGTGGGGTGGGGCCTTTGAGAGATGATTAGGTCATGAGGCACAGTCTTCATGGATGGGATTAGTGACCTTCTAAAAGAGACCCAGAGAAAGTTCCCTTGCTCCTTCTGCCATGTGAGGTTACAGCAAAAAGGCAGCCATCCATTTATCAGTTGGGAAGCAGGTTTTCTCCAGACACAGAACCTGACCATGCTGACACTTTAATCTCAGACTTCCAGCCTCCCAGAAGTGTGAGAAATAAACTTCTATTGTTCATAAGCTACCTGGTGTGATGTATTTTGTTACAGCAGCCTGAATGGACTATGATTTAGAAAATTTAATTACATATTGAAAAGGTAATCACTAAAATAGCAGATAGAGAATATATAAATTCCAAATGAAAGAAGGAAAATGGAACTATAACAATCATAAATATGAATTAATAGAAAAGGAGACATAGGGGGCTTCCGGGAAGATGGCGGAAGAGGAAGACGCGGAGATCACCTTCCTCCCCACAGATACACCAGAAATACATCTACACGTGGAACAACTCCTACAGAACACCTACTGAACGCTGGCAGAAGACCTCAGATCTCCCAAAAGGCAAGAAACCCCCCACGTACCTGGTGCGCCAGGAGAGGGGATTAAGAACGCTGCTTAAAGGAGCTCCAGAGACGGGCGCCAGCCGCGGCTAAAAGCGCGGACCCCAGAGACGGGCATGAGACGCTAAGGCTGCTGCTGCCGCCACCAAGAAGCCTGTGTGCGAGCACTGGTCACTATCAACACCCCCCCTTCAGGGGAGCCTGTGCAGCCCGCCACCGCCAGGGTCCCGGGATCCAGGGACAATTCACCTGGGAGAACACACGGCGCGCCTCAGGCTGGTGCAACGTCACGCCGGCCTCTGCCGTCGCAGGCCCGCCCCGCCCTCCGTGCCGCCCCCCCCCCCTCCCACCCCGCCTGAGTGAGCCAGAGCTCCCGAATCAGCGGCTCCTTTAACCCCTTCCTGTCTGAGCGAAAAACAGACGCCCTCCAGCACTCCAGGGATAACTCACCCGGGAGAACGCATGGCGTGCCTCAGGCTGGTGCAACGTTATGCTGGCCTCTGCCGCCGCAGGCCCGCCCCGCACGCCGTGCCCCTCCCTCCCCCAGGCCTGAGTGAGCCAGAGCTCCCGAATCAGCGGCTCCTTTAACCCCGTCCTGTCTGAGCGGAAAAACAGACGCCCTCCAGCGACCTACACGCAGAGGCGGGGCCAAATCCAAAGCTGAGCCCTGGGAGCTGTGAGAACAAAGAAGAGAAAGGGAAATCTCTCCCAGCAGCTTGAGGAGCAGCGGATTAAAGCTCCACAATCAACTTGATGTACCCTGCATCAGTGGAAAACATGAATAGACAACGAATCATCCCAAATTAAGGAGGTGGACTTTGAGAGCAAGATTTATGATTTTTTCCCCTTTTCCTTTTTTTGTGAGGGTGTATGTGTATGCTTCTGTGTGAGATTTTGTCTGTATAGCTTTGCTTCCACCATTTGTCCGAGGGTTCTATCCGTCCGTTTTTTTTTAAAATTTTTTTTCTTAATAACTACTTTTTATTTTAAGAACTTTATTTTATTTTACTTTATCTTCATTCTTTCTTTCCTACCTTCCCTCCTTTAGACAACGAATCATCCCAAATTAAGGAGGTGGACTTTGAGAGCAAGATTTATGATTTTTTTCCCCTTTTCCTCTTTTTGTGAGTGTGTATGCTTCTATGTGAGATTTTGTCTGTATAGCTTTGCTTCCACCATTTCCCTAGGGCTCTATCCGTCCGTTTTTTTTTGTTGTTGTTTTTGTTCTCTTAATAATTATTTTTTATTTTAATAACTTTATTATATTTTATCTTACTCTATTTTATTTTACTTTATCTTCTTTCTTTTTTTCTTTCTCTCCCTCCTTCCTTCCTTCCTCCCTCCCTCCTTTCTTTCTTTCCTCCTTCCTTCCTCCCTCCCTCCCTCTCTCTCTCTCTCTCTTTCTTTCTTCTTCTACTAATTCTTTCTTTCCACTTTTTCTCCCTTTTATTATGAGCCGTGTGGATGAAAGGCTCTTGGTGCTGCAGCCAGGAGTCAGTGCTGTGCCTCGGAGGTGGGAGAGCCAACTTCAGAACACTGGTCCACAAGAAACCTCCCAGCTCCACATAATATCAAACAGTGAAAATCTCCCAGAGATCTCCATCTCAACACCAGCACCCAGCTTCACTCAACGACCAGCAAGCTACAGTGCTGAACATCCTATGCCAAACAACTAGTAAGACAGGAACACAACCCCACCCATTAGCAGAGAGGCTGCCTAAAATCATAATAAGTCCACAGACACCCCAAAACACACCACCAGACGTGGACCTGCCCATCAGAAAGACAAGATCCAGCCTCATCCACCTGAACACAGGCACTAGTCCCCTCCACCAGGAAGCCTACACAACCCACTGAACCAACCTTAGCCGCTGGGGACAGACACCAAAAACAACGGGAACTACGAACCTGCAGCCTGCAAAAAGGAGACCCCAAACGCAGTAAGATAAGCAAAATGGGAAGACAGAAAAACACACAGCAGATGAAGGAGCAAGATAAAAACCCAGCAGACCTAACAAATGAAGAGGAAATAGGCAGTCTACCTGAAAAAGGATTCAGAATAATGATAGTAAAGATGATCCAAAATCTTGGAAATAGAATAGACAAAATGCAAGAAACATTTAACAAAGACCTAGAAGAACTAAAGACGAAACAAACAATGATGAACAACACAATAAATGAAATTAAAAATACTCTAAATGGGATCAGTAGCAGAATAACAGAGGCAGAAGAACGGATTAGTGACCTGGAAGATAACATAGTGGAAATAACTACTGCAGAGCAGAATAAAGAAAAAAAAAATGAAAAGAACTGAGGACAGTCTCAGAGACCTCTGGGACAACATTAAATGCACCAACATTCGAATTATAGGGGTTCCAGTAGAAGAAGAGAAAAAGAAAGGGACTGAGAAAATATTTGAAGAGATTATAGTTGAAAACTTCCCTAATATGGGAAAGGAAATACTTAATCAAGTCCAGGAAGCACAGAGAGTCCCATACAGGATAAATCCAAGGAGAAACACTCCAAGACACATATTAATCAAACTGTCAAAAATTAAATACAAAGAAAACATATTAAAAGCAGCAAGGGAAAAACAACAAATAACACACAAGGGAATCCCCATAAGGTTAACAGCTGATCTTTCAGCAGAAACTCTGCAAGCCAGAAGGGACTGGCAGGACATATTTAAAGTGATGAAGGAGAAAAACCTGCAGCCAAGACTACTATACCCAGCAAGTATCTCATTCAGATTTGATGGAGAAATTAAAACCTTTACAGACAAGCAAAAGCTGAGAGAGTTGAGCACCACCAAACCAGCTCTACAACAACTGCTAAAGGAACTTCTCTAGGCAAGAAACACAAGAGAAGGAAAAGACCTACAATAACGAACCCAAAACAATTAAGAAAATGGGAATAGGAACATACATATCGATAATTACCTTAAATGTAAATGGACTAAATGCTCCCACCAAAAGACACAGATTGGCTGAATGGATACAAAAATAAGACCCATATATATGCTGTCTACAAGAGACCACTTCAGACCTAGAGACACATAGAGACTGAAAGTGAGGGGATGGAAAAAGATATTTCATGCAAATGGAAACCAAAAGAAAGCTGGAGTAGCAAATCTCATATCAGACAAAATAGACTTTAAAATAAAGACTATTACAAGAGACAAAGAAGGACACTACATAATGATCAAGGGTTCGATCCAAGAAGAAGACATAACAATTGTAAATATTTATGCACCCAACATAGGAGCACCTCAATACATAAGGCAAATACTAACAGCCATAAAAGGGGAAAACGACAGTAACACATTCATAGTAGGAGACTTTAACACCCCACTTTCACCAATGGACAGATCATCCAAAATGAAAATAAATAAGAAAACACAAGCTTTAAATGATACATTAAACAAGATGGACTTAATTGATATTTATAGGACATTCCATCCAAAAACAACAGAATACACATTTTTCCCTAGTGCTCATGGAACATTCTCCAGGACAGATCATATCTTGGGTCAAAAATCAAGCCTTGGTAAATTTAAGAAAATTGAAATTGTATCAAGTATCTTTTCCGACCACAATGCTATGAGACTAGATATCCATTACAGGAAGAGATCTGTAAAAAATACAAACACATGGAGGCTAAACAACACACTACTTAATAACGAAGTGATCACTGAAGAAATCAAAGAGAAAATCGAAAAATACCTGGAAACAAATGACAATGGAGACACAATGACCCAAAACGTATGGGATGCAGCAAAAGCAGTTCTAAGAGGGAAGTTTATAGCAATACAATCCTACCTTAAGAAACAGGAAACATCTCGAATAAACAACCTAAACTTGCACCTAAAGCAATTAGAGAAAGAAGAACCAAAAAAACCCAAAGTTAGCAGAAGGAAAGAAATCATAAAAATCAGATCAGAAATAAATGAAAAAGAAATGAAGGGAACAATAGCAAAGATCAATAAAACTAAAAGCTGGTCCTTTGAGAAGATAAACAAAATTGATAAACCATTAGCCAGACTCATCAGGAAAAAAAAGGAGAAGACTCAAATCAATAGAATTAGAAATGAAAAAGGAGAAGTAACAACTGACACTGCAGAAATACAAAAGATCATGAGAGATTACTACAAGCAACTCTATGCCAATAAAATGGACAACCTGGAAGAAATGGACAAATTCTTAGAAATGCACAACCTGCCAAGACTGAATCAGGAAGAAATAGAAAATATGAACAGACCAATCACAAGCACTGAAATTGAAACTGTGATTAAAAATCTTCCAGCAAACAAAAGCCCAGGACCGGATAGCTTCACAGGTGAATTCTATCAAACATTTAGAGAAGAGCTAACACCTATCTTTCTCAAACTCTTCCAAAATATAGCAGAGGGAGGAAGACTCCCAAACTCATTCTACGAGGCCACCATCACCCTGATACCAAAACCTGAGAAGAATATCACAAAGAAAGAAAACTACAGGCCAATATCACTGATGAACATAGATGTAAAAATCCTCAACAAAATACTAGCAAACAGAATCCAACAACACATTAAACGGATCATACACCATGATCAAGTGGGGTTTATTCCAGGAATGCAAGGATTCTTCAATATACGCAAATAAATCAACGTGATACACCATATTAACAAACTGAAGGAGAAAAACCATATGATCATCTCAATTGATGCAGAGAAAGCTTTTGACAAAATTCAACACCCATTTATGATAAAAACCCTGCAGAAAGTAGGCATAGAGGGAACTTTCCTCAACATAATAAAGGCCATATATGACAAACCCACAGCCAACATCGTCCTCAATGGTGAAAAACTGAAAGCATTTCCACTAAGATCAGAAACAAGACAAGGTTGCCCACTCGCACCACTATTATTCAACATAGTTGTCGAAGTTTTAGCCACAGCAATCAGAGAAGAAAAGGAAATAAAAGGAATCCAGATCGGAAAAGAAGATGTAAAGCTGTCACTGTTTGCAGATGACACGATACTATACATAGAGAATCCTAAAGATGCTACCAGAAAACTACTAGAGCTAATCAATGAATTTGGTAAAGTAGCAGGATACAAAATTAATGCACAGAAATCTCTGGCATTCCTATACATTAATGATGAAAAATCTCAAAGTGAAATCAAGAAAACACTCCCATTTACCACTGCAACAAAAGGAATAAAATATCTAGGAATAAACCTACCTTAGGAGACAAAAGACCTGTATGCAGAAAATTATAAGACACTGATGAAAGAAATTAAGGATGATACAAATAGATGGAGAGATATACCATGTTCTTGGATTGGAAGAATCAACATTGTGAAAATGGCTCTACTACCCAAAGCAATCTACAGATTCAATGCAATCCCTATCAAACTACCACTGGCATTTTTCACAGAACTAGAACAAAAAATTTCACAATTTGTATGGAAACACAAAAGACCCCAAATAGCCAAAGCAATCTTGAGAACGAAAAACGGAGCTGGAGGAATCAGGCTCCCTGACTTCAGACTATACTACAAAGCTACAGTAATCAAGACAGTATGGTACTGGCACAAAAACAGAAAGATCAATGGAACAGGATAGAAAGCCCAGAGATAAACCCATGCACATATGGTCACCTTATCTTTGATAAAGGAGGCAGGAATGTACAGTGGAGAAAGAACAGCCTCTTCAATAAGTGGTGCTGGGAAAACCAGACACGTGCATGTAAAAGTATGAGATTAGATCACTCCCTAACACCATACACAAAAATAAGCTCAAAATGGATTAAAGACCTAAATGTAAGGCCAGAAACTATCAAACTCTTAGAGGAAAACATAGGCAGAACACTCTATGACATAAATCACAGCAAGATCCTTTTTGACCCACCTCCTAGAGAAATGGAAACAAAAACAAAAATAAACAAATAGGACCTAAGGAAACTTCAAAGCTTTTGCATAGCAGAGGAAACCATAAACAAGACCAAAAGACAACCCTCAGAATGGGAGAAAATATTTGCAAATGAAGCAAGTGACAAATGATTAATCTCCAAAATTTATAAGCAGCTCATGCAGCTTAATAAGAAAAAAACAAACAACCCAATCCAAAATGCTCGACATCACTAATCGTTAGAGAAATGCAAATCAAAAGTACAATGAGATATCATCTCACACCAGTCAGAATGGCCATCATCAAAAAGTCTAGAAACAATAAATTCTGGAGAGGGTGTGGAGAAAAGGGAACCCTCTTGCACTGTTGGTGGGAATGTAAATTGATACAGACACTGTGGAGAACAGTATGGAGGTTCCTTAAAAAACTACAAATAGAACTACCATATGCCCCAAGAATCCCACTACTGGGCATATACCCTGAGAAAACCATAATTCAAAAAGAGTCATGTACCAAAATGTTCATTGCAGCACTATTTACAATAGCCCACAGATGGAAACAACATAAATGTCCATCATCGCATTAATGGATAAAGAAGATGTGGCACATATATACAATGGAATATTACTCAGCCATAAAAAGAAACGAAATTGAGCTCTTTGTAATGAGGTGGATAGACCTAGAGTCTGTCATACAGAGTGAAGTAAGTCAGAAAGAGAGAGACAAACACCGTATGCTAACACATATATATGGAATTTAAGAAAAAAAAAATGTCATGAAGAACCTGGGGTAAGATGGGAATAAAGACACAGACCTACTAGAGAATGGACTTGAGGATTTCGGGAGGGGGAAGGGTAAGCTGGGAGAAAGTGAGAGAGTGGCATGGACATATATACACTACCAAATGTAAAATAGATAGGTAGTGGGAAGCAGCCGCATAGCACAGGGAGATCAGCTCCGTGCTTTGTGATCGCCTGGAGAGGTGGGACAGGGAGGGTGGGAGGGAGGGAGTTGCAAGAGGGAAGAGATTTGGGAACAAATGTATATATATAAGTGACTCATTTTGTTGTAAAGCAGAAACTAACATACCATTGTAAAGCAATTATGCTCCAATAAAGATGTTAAAAAAAATACAACTGCACATAACCTCAGGAAGTGTAAAAAAAAAAAAAAAAACTAGAAAAGCAAACTAGAACAGATGTACTAATACACATAAAATATAGGTAGGCAGGTATGAGTTAAGTGTATTAGAAATTACACTGTAAAAGTCTAAATTGTTCAGTTAAATGACAAGATTAGCAGATTGGAAATAAAATAAAACTCAAATATATGCTATTTAAGCAAGACATTTAAAACAGAATAGTAGAAATTAAAAGGATAGATATTTCTCATGATCCCTGGCAATCACTGATCACTTCTGTATCCCTATAGATCTGACTTTTCTAGAATGCTATAATAATGGAATCACATCTTTTGAAACTGACTTCTTTTACTCAGAATAAAGATTTGAGATATATCCAAAGTCTTGCATATTTCAAAAGTTCATCCCTTTTTCTTATTGAATAGTACTCCATTATATAGATAAACAAACCATAATTTGTTTTCTAGTCATTCCTTGAAGGACATTTGAGCTGCTGATAGTTTTTCTCAATTATCAATAGAGCCACCACGAATATTTGTGTTCAGGTTATTGCATAAACATAAGTTTTTATTTCTCTAGAGTAGATACTCAGGAGTGAGACCGCTGGGTCATACACGGAAATGTATGTTTAACATTCTCAGAAATTCCAAGCCTTTTTGTATTCCCACCAGCAATGTTGTGAGAGTTCCGGTTGCTCTTAATACTAACCAGAACTTTGTTCCTTTGTTTGTTTAAGCTATTCAAATAGTTGTGTAGTGGAATCTAATCACGGTTTCATTTTGCATTTCCCTGATGACCATTAATGTTGAATATCTTTGTCATTCTCATATCTTCTTTGGTGAAGTGGCTGTTCCTGCCTTTTGTTAATTTTTAAACTGGATTGTGTTTTCTTATTTTTGAACTTTAAGTGTACTTTATTTACTCTGGATACCTGTTCTTCATGGATATGTAATATAAAAATATTTTCTCTCATTTTGTGGCTTGCCATTTCATTCTCTTAGCAACCTCTTTCATAGTGATTTTTTTCTGGTGAAGTCCAATTTATCATTTTTGTCTTTTATGAATTATGCTTTTGGTATTATGTCTAAGAACTCATCACCAAACCCAAGGTCACATAGATTTTCTCCCATGTCCCTTCTAAGTTTTATATTTTTATATTTAGATACATGATTCATTTTGAGTTAATTTCTGTATAAGGTGTAAAATTTATAACAAGGTTCATTTCCTTAGCCTATGAATCTCTAGTTGTTTCTGTACAACTTGCTGAAAAGATTAGCCTTTATTCATTGAATTGCTCTTGAACCTTTGTTAAAAATCAATTGGTCATATTTATGTGGATCTATTTCTAGATTCTCTGTTCTATTCCTTTATCTATGTGTCTGTTTCATCAATACCATACTGACTTAATTACTGTAGATTTATAGTAAGTCTTAAAATTGGCAGTGTAATTCCTCCAAATTTATTCTTGTCTTTCAGAATTCTTTAAGCTATTCTAGTTCCTTTGCTTTTCCTTATAAATTTTAGAGTTAGCTGGTTTATATCTGAAAAAAATCTTGCATGGATTTTGATAGGAATTGCATTAAAATGTATAGAACAATGTGGAAAAAATTAGCATCTTTAATAAGTTGAGTCAATCAATGAAAATGGTAGGGCTGGTCATGTATTTAGAACTTCATTTATTTCATTCATCACATTTTTTAGTTTTCAACATATAGATCCTACTCTTGGTTTGTTATATTTATAGCTAAGTATTTCAATTTTTGGAGATTATTGTGTTTTTATGGTATTTTATGGATTTTCTTTTTTTAAAAACAGTTTTTATATTCTAAGTTTGCATAGCTAATGCATGGAAATAAGATTAGTTTTCCATGTGTTGACCTTGTAACTTAGGACCTTGCTAAACCCATTAGTTCTATAATTGCTTATAGATTCTTGTGGGTTTTCTATTTAGATGATCGTGTTGTCTGTGGATAGGAGCAGTTTTGTTTCTTTTTATCTCCCCCCCACCCGCAGTCTACATGCTTTTTATTTCTCTTTTTGTCTTATTACCCTTGTAAAGGCAAGAAATACATTTTATAAAACACTGTATTTGAACTTTCATTTCCAGGACAAAATAGACTGAGTACACTTTTCCTCATTTCTCCTACTAGTACAACCAAAATCTATGGACATTGTTAATATAAAACAAACTTAAGAAAACTCTGAAAGGTAGGGAGAAGGTAAACTAGTTAAGAACCTTGAAACCTGAAGAATGACCTGGCAGTGGATTTCCTGGGATTTTTTTGTCTAATATATCCAAGATTAGATGCTGGAAAAACTGGAAATCTGGAAACACAAAGAGCCACAGACAAACTTCAGGGAAAGCCTGCTCTCCTTAGCCAAAGGGCCAGGAAAAGGGAAAGGCTAACACGATAGAAAATTTTAGACAATTGCCCTACTCTTGGAAATACCATGGATTCTACACCCACCCCCACAGCTAAGGCCAAGTGAGGAACCTAGATTTTTACCCTGTCCCGCTATAATATGGCATCCCTTTCCTTCCTTCAGAGTGATCATAAAAGGCCCAGTGGGGATGTAAGACTTTCATCCCAGCCTGGATGTAAGACACTACCTCTGCTGCCCCCCAACACAAACATGGTGGTGTCAGTTCTGATCATGTCAGGAACAGTAATGAAGTGCCCTCCCCAGCTAGGGTGGTGTAAGCAGAAGTTTTATGGGGAACTCTGCAACCCTTGCCCCAGCAGACTCAAAGGAGGCTAAGTAAGGAACTTGAATATCCACCCCTCCTGTGATTGGGAAGGTTGCCCCACCCCTTTCTCTTAGTATTATAGTATCAGAAGGTGTCTGCTAAAACAAAAGATTGAAATAAGAGCCAGAGTCTCAGAACATAATACCCAAACTGTCTGGAATACAATCTCTTAACAGACTAATGGTTAAACAAACTATGGTACATCCATACCAGGGGATACTATTCAGTAATACAAAGGAACAAACTATTGATACATGCAACAACTCGGATGGATCGCAGGGCATTATGTTGAGGAAGAAGAATGTTAATCTCAAAAGGTCACATATTGTATCGTTCCCTTTATGTAACATTATCAAAATACAAAATTAGAGATGGAAAACAGATCAGTGGTTGTCAGGGTTACAGATGGTGGGGGACTAGGGGTGGGTATGCCTATAAAGGAGTAGAGCTAGGGAGATCCTTTTTTTGAAGGAATATTCCTGTATCTTCACTATAGTGGTATTTATACAAATAGATGTAGATATAGATATGGATAGACATGGGATAAAAAGAGCATAGAACTAATCACACGTATTGTATCAATGTCAATTTCCTGGTTTTCATATGGTACCAAAGTTACATAAGATATGATCATTGAGAGAACTGGGTGAAGGGTACATGGTATGTCTCTACTTTCTTTGCAACTTCCTGTGAATCTATAATCATTTCAAAATAAAAAGTTTTAAAAATCAAACAAGCAAACACTCCAATGTATCTAGGAATGAATGTTAGTGAAAAATAGAAAATATTTTGCAGCTAAAGATAATAAAAACTATTCAAAAGGGTATGATGCAGGCAAAGCAATATATAGAGAAATCTACAGCCTTAAATGCATATGAAAGAAAAAAAGAATGGTTGAAAATTGATGAGCTCAGAATTTGTTTCAGGAAGTTAGAAAAAGATGAGCAAAATAAATCCAAATAAAAGTTGAGAAAAGTTAACATAATAAATGAAATAAAGAAATATATAGTAAAAAATGATCAACTGTGTATGATCACTTGTATAGGGCTTGTTAAAAAACATTGCTGGATCCCACCCCAAAATTTCTGTTTGAGTAGCTCTGGAGTGCCAAATTATGGTTCTTTTAAACAAATAACACAACTGAGAAAACTCTGGAGAGACTGAGAAAGAAAGAGCAGGAATAATTACAAGTCACATCAATAATGAAAAAGGAAACATTAGTACAGATGCTACAGATGCTATAGACATTAAACAGATAATGAGGATATTATTATAAGGAAGTTTTACCAAAATTTTTGAAGGTTTTAAATAAAATGAATAAGTTTTCCCAAACCTGTAATTTACCAAATCTAACTTTAGAAAATTAGAAAACCTGAATAGTTCAAAGTCATTTAAAATTTAATCAGTATTAAATATCTTTCAATAACAATAGATGAAAAAGTATGTATTAGAGAAAGCATGATGATATTTTAAAGGTAGGAGGGTGTCCATTGCAAAATTCTTCCTATGTGTTTGCCATTTATTATAATTAAAGTGTTGGGATAAAAACCTTTGAATACACACACACATAAACACACAAGCACACACACACACATACACACACACACTAATGTCCCTTTTTTGAGAAATCAACCACGCATTAAGGAAAATATATTTCCAGTCTTACTAAAGTTTTCCAAAGGATAGAATCCAAAAGTTCCCCAACTTAATTTTCACTGCACCTGCATATCCTTGATACAAAAATCTCACAAATGTTTAAAATAAGAATTGTTGACCAAATTTACTCATTCCTGAACTGAGATGTACTATCATTGATATATTAGTCAATTGAATCTGAACTGTGTATGTGTGCCTATAGGTAGAAAGATAGATAAATAGATAGGTAAATGATAGATATATAAATCTGGTTATCAAGCTTGATTTGACATTAAAAATAAACCAGTGTATTTCACTGCCTTAAATAAACTAAAAATAAAAAGTATAATATAAATATTATCATCGTAAGAGCTGCAAAAAAGCACTTGATCAAATTCAACATCAATTCATAGTTTTAAAAAATCAGTAGAAAATCAAAATTGAAATGTACTCCCTCAATCTAAAAAAAGTACCTACAAAAATAAACCAACCAACCAACCAGAAAGAAAAATGGAAAAAAAAAACCCCAAACCTTCTATAAACATCATACTTAATTGTTAAACATAAATATTGTTCTTCTTGAGGAGCAAAACCATAATGTCTGTTATAACCATTTCCACTCAACGTATTATTGGATGTTAGAGTCAGTACAATCAAGGGAAAAACTGTATAAGTGATTAAAAGAAACAAAAATGTCTTTATGTCCAGATGATATAGTTGGTATGTTAAAAATATTAAAGAATCTACAGTAAATGAATTAAAATTAATGAGAGTTTAATAAGGTAGTTGGATACAAAATTTATATGTAAAGTTATATATAAATATTATAATTAAATATATTTATATTTATAAAATATCTATATAGCATTTATTTTCCTACACACCAGAAACAAACCAAATTAAATTTGATAGCATTTACAATTATTAAGAGCGACATATCTATCAACTATCTAGGAAAAAATATAACAAATGTGTGCAAAATAATTAGGGATTTATTGTTATACATTAAAGATGACCTAAATAAATGAGGCCTTAACTGTATAGGGCAGTAGTTCTCACAGAATTAGCATCAACAGGTAACCTGTTAGAAATGCAAATTCTTGGCCTCACTCCAGAACTACTGAAACAATTTCTGGGAATGGGGTCTAGCAATCTATTTTAACAAGCCCTATAAAGGTGATTCTGATTCATGCTGGAATTTGAGAACTACTGATTTAGAGGTGTGAGGATTCATATGTACCAAGATACATGATCAGGAAAGTTTATGGCAGCATTGTTTGTTATCACAAACTGAAAACCGTACAGATGCCAGTCAGTAGTATTAAATTGTGGTATACTGTAAAATAGTAGGCTATAAAGTAATAAAAATGAATGAATGACATATACATACAACAATATGGATGAATATAACATACATATTATTAAATGAATAAAGGAAAACAGAAAATAACATGTTCAGCTTGTTTCTTTTCATATAAAGTTTTAAAAGAGGCAAACCAAACTATTGAAGATGCACACACAGGTGACAGCATTAAAAAAAAAAAGGCTAGGACATGAGGTTCTTTTTCTTTTTTTTTTTTAAACCCTACATTTGTTTATTTATTTATTTTTGGCTGTGTTGGGTCTTCGTTTCTGTGCAAGGGCTTTCTCTAGTTGTGGCAAGCGGGGGCCACTCTTCATCGCAGTGCGCGGGCCTCTCACTATTTCGGCCTCTCTTGTTGTGAAGCACAGGCTCCAGACGCGCAGTCTCAGTAGTTGTGGCTCATGGGCCTAGTTGCTCCGCGGCATGTGGGATCCTCCCAGACCAGGGCTCGAACCCGTGTGCCCTGCATTAGCAGGCAGATTCTCAACCACTGCGCCACCAGGGAAGCCCAAGATAGAATCAATATGAAACTTTAGTTCTATAAAGTACTGGTGCCAAAAACATTCTACTGGCTCATACTGGATATTTGGTTAACTTAATACTATATATTTAAGTGGTTTATACAAGGTGTTTACAAAATAAAAAGATAACTATGAATATGGAATTAAATATTAGGAAAGCAAATGTGAGATTTCTACAAGTATAAAAACCTTACTGTCTATAATTATTTCAAGTAGTGCAACTAACTTCTCCCTATATTTTGGCTGCTAAGGCATACAGTTTTATATAAAGAAATAACTGAATTATAAAAAAAAACATGATTTGTCTATTTTGCCAGATTTCTTGAATGTAAAACTAAATCCACTACAGCCCATTCTATAATTCACTGCTGTATCTCGAGGCTGATAGTGATTATAATTAGCATTTACTGGTCACTTAAAGTTCCAATCCAGGCAAAGTTAAGTGCTTAAGAGATATTTGAAAACCATCTTACAGATGAAAAGACTGAGGCAACCACACATTAAGAAAAACTGTCCAAGAGCACACAGATATTAATGGCCTAGGGCAGAGCTGAGGCCTGTGCTGTGAGTCACTGGACTACATTTCGTCCATGTTCTGAGTTAATCAGTGGAGTGCTGATAAATGTTTAGCAACAGGAACCTCTGGGATGGAGAGGGACAAAAAACCCTGCATTGCAGCTTGAGTTAATTTCCGTGCTGAAACTATCCCCACCATGGTTGATTTTAAGGTACCAACTGAGGTCAGTAAAAGAAGTATTGGGAAGAGACGTATAATGGCATGCCCCATTGTATAGTGTTTCCACCATGCAGGTATAATAGACATAAATCACCTCAAGCTGATACTGATAATAGTACAATGTAGCAAAATAAATAGGAAATTATGAGTTTTGAGTTATTACTTTTGTTTTTAATATATTATTTAATCATAAATTTCAGTTTACTTTTTAATAATGGCCGTATTTAACACCAGCTCCCAAAATTTCTGAGAATGTAACAGTAATCTCTGTAAGCTGGTATGAGTGAGCTCTAGTATACTACAGGAGTTAATCATGAGTGGTTTTGCTCTACCTGTAGTTGTGGGGTGCAAAAAACACTCTTAAATTGGCTTTGCTTATCAAAATCCTTGCACATCCTATTTTTTTTGGAGGGGGGCTAGGGTTGATGTTTAGGTTTTTTTAAAAAAAAATTGCTTGGTTTTAGGCATGATGGCTAATTCTCTAAATACAAGAACCATAGCCCATTATAGTACACTGCACAGTACAGTGAATTAATGATACTGAAGTGTTATGTATCACCATACATACACGTGCACAAACGTATACATGAAACAGGTGTCCCTATCTTTCTACGTGTGTGTTCATATTTAGACATAGAAAACAATACAATTTGGGGAATAAGTTAAAATTAAAAAGTAATAGTTCTATAAAGAGTATTAGTAGAAAATACTTGAAGCCTTTGTATTAATGATACTGTATGTATTAGTATTAGTTAAAGAGTAAAATCTGATTCACTCAATGTTAAATTTGACTCCTTACCCATGGAAAGTTTAGCAGTGACAATAGACAAAAGATGGTCTCTGGATGAAGACTCTGCTAGGAACGCTTCTCTTTGAGACGCAGAATTCAAGACAAGGTCATTGATTGTGATGCATAAACATCCTTTTCTATTATGTATGGTTTCTGCATTTTTGCCTTGAGATGTTTTTCATTTACACTAGCACTTATCACTCATCCATCTGTACTTTCGGTAGAATAACTTATTCTACCATTGAACAGTCTAAGATAAATGACTGCTTTACTAGAAGGTAAGTAATACCCTTGAATTTTTCTTATATTGAAGAAATTTTTTTTTTGGTCCCAAACTATTAAAGGTATGTGACACTGTAATGTAAGGAAAGAGCCTTAGCTATAGATCCAAATTTCTGCTGCTACTATTAACTTCTTGCTAAATTTGATCATATATATATTTTTTCCAGGTTATCATGCAAGACTGATAAAGTACCTAATGCAATTGCCATGCTTAACAGTTGAAACGTTGAAGATCATTTTAATTCCCTTTTTGGGTTTGCGTGTTTCATTGTAAAGGATAGTAAATTCTTTGCCCTTATATCTGATTCTGATGTATTCTCCCATTGTAGAAGAGTAAATAAATCTATACATCAAACGGTTGTCATAATTTCATTATCCAATCTACAAGTCTGCTTCTGCAAGGAAAGAACTAGCAAGGAAATTGACTTGGGTTAAGTCAGATGAAATGCATGACTCTGAAATAGTATATTCTCCATCACCAGAGGTATTCAAGTATAATTTGGATGACTGTGTATTAATTCTATAATAGAATTATTTAGATAGGATTAATAGAGGGGAATTTAAGCAACTGACAAGGGATGAGAGAGCCAAGTGCTCTAAGTTATCTTTAATATCTCTTAACTGTTCAGTCACTGGAACTGCCTCCTTTTCTCCTGGTTTACATACAATAAAAGAGCATAATCATTCAGTAACCCTCTCTCATAACAAAGCAGTGCCATTTTCCCCTCCCCCCACCACTGGTCTATGTGTTTTCCAATAATACATTTTTTACAACTGCCTTAATTATATTAAATCAGGGTCTGAAAGAAAAGAGCTTGATGAAGTAGAAAACACATGGGACCAGCAGTTGGAATGCCTGAGTTGTCTCAACTACAGTTAGAAACTGTGATGCTGAGAAAGCTATCAGGCTTCAGGGTCCTCGACACCAAGAGAGGACTGGTCTTGTGAAATCTAAGTTTGCTAGGAGGTCTAAAGGTATATGATGATAATATCTGCTATCTCAATTATCTCCAAGATACACAACAGGTTATATTTTCTCAACACTACTTTCACCTCTTCCTAATGAGACTCATATAAAGAAAAGTGTTCCCCGGCTTCCCTGCAGGCGCAGTGGATAAGAATCCACCTGCCAATGCAGGGCACACGGGTTCAAGCCCTGGTCCGGGAAGATCCCACATGCTGCAGAGCAACTAAGCCCGTGTGCCACAACTACTGAGCCCACGTGCCACAACTACTGAAGCCCACGTGCCTAGAGCCTGTGCTCTGCAACAAGAGAAGCCACTGCAATGAGAAGCCCGTGCACCGCAACGAAGAGTAACCCCCGCTTGCCGCAACTAGAGAAAGCCCGCACACAGCAACGAAGACACAACGCAGCCAAAAATAAATAAATAAAATAAAATAATTTTTTTTACAAGAAAAGTGTTCCCAATGTGAACCTCATTTGCTAAATTTTGGGTTGAAGTTAAATATCCTTGTTCGTTGATTTGTTACACTAGCTGATTTGAGTACTAGAATCACACTCCTAGAAAAGATCGCCAAGATAAGCTTAAAGCCAAGTGTGTCCTGCTAATGTGTTTTCCAAAGTACTAGAAATGTAGTTGCAAGGGTAATGTTTTGTGGATTGTGCTATCCATCCTCTCTATTTTGCTGATGTCACACTAAGGTGTTAATTAAAGATGATATGTGCAAATCATTTAAAGCCCTAAAGAGAAAAAAGAAAAGGTTACAAAATATAAGGTCATGCCCAGGCAACTAAGGAAGCAATAAACGGAATTAAAAATGGCTGGCAAACCAAGCCCATAAGAAATGGTATGGGCATTAAATTTCAGAGACTCTTTTTCAGGTAGGCTGCCTGTACCTCGGCCTTAGTACAGAACATGTCATGAGCTGAGCAATGTCTTTTGGAAACACAAGCATCAGATTCTATATGAGTTTCCTGCTATATCGTTTGGTGTTGATAACATTTATTAGCCTGGAAGTATCATTTTCAGGAATGTTCTATTACTGAAAAAAAATGAGACCTTGCTATTTATAGACTTTTTTTCAATAATCAAGCATATTATGTACAGGATATGTAGTAAACACAAGTGCATACTTCTTTTACAAGATATGTACTCATATTTGACACTGTAATTTTCTGAGCTATATAATTGATATCAAAACTCAGTACAAATATATGTTTAAAGAAATAATATCAGAATATAAATTCACGTTGCTTCAAAGCATAACCTTGTCTACCTTTCCATTCTAAGAATCTCAAGAAATCAGATACCTGATATCTACAGATGAAAAAGAGACACGGGTGAAAAATATCAGGTATGCTATTTTCAGAGGGCCAGAGGAAAATCAGAATATAGGTGAACATTCAACCACTGCTGAGTTTTACATTGTTACCAGTAACTTAATGTAGTATTTGCCAGAGTAAACCAGATGATCCTGTCAACGTCATGATTTTAGTTAGGTGACTTTCTTGCTAAACTTCTCATCTCTGCCCAAAACACACTGTGACACCTGGAGGGGTTCAGAGCATTAGAGCAGCATAGAGATTGGTATTGCCTGTTAACATGGTGGTGTGCTCGTGGTGATCTGGGAATCTTGAAAGGGGAAGCAATTTGCCTTCACTGCCGCTTAACAAGCAAGTCAGAACTTCAAACCAGGTATCACCTAAGGGAACCAGAGCAGAACTTAATTTAATAGTGCAGTGTTGAAGGCTGTATGTTTTGGTGGTGGTTTAAGTGTTTCTTCTTCTGCCTGGAACATGCTGCCTCTCATTCCTCACAGGTCATCCTTCTGTTCCCAGCCTTTATGTTACTTTTGATAACTCCTCTGACTCTCTAGTCTAGCTTCTTCAATAGGCTCTCAGAGCACTCAGTTCTTCCCTGCCATATTGCTGATAACACTCTGTGTTACTGTATGTCTGTTTTTTCATTTCCTGACTAAAGTCAAATTTCCAAGAGGGTATAGGTCAGTCCATGCATCTCCTATGCATCTCCTTATGCTTGGTAAAATGCCTGGTTTATTACAGGCATGGTACAAATATTTGTCACTACCTCCTCCCTCCCCTCCAGCCTCAAATGAATAGCTGAAAATACATGTTTGCTAGCATATGTGGGGTATCAGATGGTTTCCTATAAATAGTAGGGCTGATACTCTGGAAAAGAAAGAGGATTACAGGCATACCTTGTTCTACTGCACTTCACTTTACTGTGCTTTGCAGATATTGCGGTTTTACAAATTGAAGGTTTGTGACAACCCTGGGTCAAGCAAGTATATTGGTGCCATTTTTCCAACAGAATTTGCTCACTTCATTTCCCTGTGTCACATTTTGGTAATTCTCACAGTATTTCAAACTTTTCCATTATTATTATATTTGTTATGATGACCTGTGATCTGTAATTTTTGATGTTACTATTGTAATTGTTTTGGGGTGCCACAAACCATGCCCACATGAGATGGCAAACTTAATTGATAAATGTTGTGTGTGTTCTGACTGTTCCACCAACTGGTTGTTCCCATCTCTCTCCCTGTCTTGACCCTCCCTGTTCCCTGAGACACAACCGTATTGAAATTAGGCCAGGTAATAACCTTACAATGGCCTCTAAGTGTTCAATTGAAAGGAAGAGTTGCACGTCTCTCACTTTAAAACAAAAGCTAGAAATAATTAAGCTTAGTGAAGAAGGCATGTCGAAAGCTGAGACAGGTCGAAAGCTAGGCCTCTTGCACCAAACAGCCAAGTTGTGAATAAATGCAAAGGAAAAATTCTTGAAGGAAATGAAAATTGCTACTCCATTAAACACATGAATGATAAGAAAGAGAAACAGACTTATTGCTGATATGGAGAAAGTTTTAGTGGTCTTGGTAGAAGATCACATTTATAAATGGTGAGACACTCAAACACGTACGTATCTTGATCAGGGACCATTTGTGGGGAGGAGGGTGAGAAGGAGTAGGCTAGTCTCCTGACTGCTGCTAAGAGTTAAATCTAGCTGGTTCAGGTAACTCCCTTACAAGATAGCTTAAATGTTTACTATGACTCAAGGGTTTAGAAAGACAAAAAAGGACTAGATAAGATGAATTAAGTTCACAGTATAGGATAAAATATGTACAGTATAATAAAATTTAAAGTTAAGTATAAATATGTTTACAGCAGCAAAGTTGAATACTATGATTTGATTGTGGTGTTAACTTCATTTCTGTTTTACTGGAATTTTGGAAAATTTTGGGTTATAAAGAGAATCATTGAGGATCACTGGAGAAGGCAATGATTAATTCAAAGTAATGTCTCTAATTTTTTTTTTAACTTGTGAAATAGCATGAAAATGTTAAAAATAGTTTTACTTATATAATTGTTTTATTACTTTTAGGGTATGTTGCTGTGGTTGGCTTTTGGTTAGGATCTGGAATGGTGAGGTTTTTTTTGTTTGTTTTTTTGGTTTTTTTTGCGGTACGTGGGCCTCTCACTGCTGTGGCCTCTCTGGTTGTGGAGCACAGGCTCCAGACTCGCAGGCTCAGCGGCCATGGCTCACGGGCCCAGCCGCTCCGGGGCATGTGGGATCTTCGCGGACCGGGGCATGAACCCGTGTCCCCTCCATCAGCAGGCGGACTCTCAACCACTGCACCACCAGGGAAGCCCATGGAATGGTGAGTTTTTTACTTTATTATTGACATTCAATTTTATAAACTACTTTGAACCTGAGGGGACCCTCAGGAATTAGCTTCCATCATATTTTTGAAATGAAATATGCTGAGATTCGTGTTGGACTATAATGTAAAATCTATACTAAATGATTTTTCAAATTATTTAAAATACTTTCAAAGACAAATTCTTTAAAATTACTTAAAAAAGGATTTTTTTCTTTTTCCTCAGAAAATTTCTGCCCACCAGAGTAACCAGATGTGATCATTCAGTATCCACTGAGGTTATAATGGGCCTTGGCTGACAGTACTCTTTAAATTTTCTTGCAGAAATTTGAGTCTTTCATCTGGCTATTATACACAGCTAAAAAGATATCTGATTTTGTTAATGTTGTTTTTTGTTTGTTTTGCTTTTAACCCCACCAGGTGTATGAGGTGGATCAGATGCTTCAGGGTATTTCAGTCACTTCCATAGTTTTAGTGGGATTAAGGAACTATGAAGGGCCTGATTTAAGCCTCAGGCACATGAAAAGGCAACGATGGAGAGTGAGAATCAAGAAAAGTGGGATCAGCCCTGGTTCTGCCACTTCCTACTTGAATGACTTTGGACAAGTCACTTAACCTTTCTGAGCTTCATTTTCTCCCTTTGCAAAATGGGTATAAATTGGCTACTGAATATGCATCAATCAAATGTCATATGTATTAAAGTGCTTTGCATGTTTCAAGTAGGATACACATTTAAGGCTGATTACTGTCATTATTACAATGAAAGCATAGAAAACTGGCATAAGAACAGAAGAAGAGAAAAACATCAATGAAGTGGGAATCAAAGAGCGTGGGAAACATAATAAACATACATTTGAAGAAATGATAGAATGAAAATTTCAAAATATTCAACATGAGTGTCGGCTTACCTCTTGACCTGTCTCAGAACCATAGTTGCCTGGACCAATGGAATTCACCAGAGTAAAATGTGGGGAACAGTGTCTGGGAGATTTGCAGGTTCCTACGGTAACTAGCTGGAGCTCTGAGTCATGGCAGCCCCAATAATATGGTTTAAGAACAGGAAAAACAAAACAAAGAAGATGTGCCACTGTTGAATATACCAAAATTCCCTCCCTTGACACAGTTGAAAGTGTAAAGATTTTTGAGTCAGATCTGGATGAATAATCTTGAACAAATTATACAACCTTATTGAGTATAAATTTCCTCAATTTTAAAATGACTCTAATATCCACACCTTAAAGAACTGACGGAGGATTAAATGATAAATGTAGGTCCTAGCATATATAAGCATAATAAATATTCTCATATTTGTGTTTCTTCTCTGTCAGAAAGACCCATTGCTATTCTCATGACCTCTCTCTGCTTGTGCACTTATCTCATCATCCTTCTTCTGTTTCTCTCTCAAAAGAGAATCCTGCATATCTCACTCCTGTCCCTCTCTTCCTGGTGAGTCTTCCATTAATAGATTTTTCATGTAGTTCAACTTCCTTAAAACTTAAGTTCCCTATTTATAAGTCAAATGGAGACAGATATTTAACCTCAGAGAGCCAGTGAAGCTTCCAACCTAATATTTGCAAAATGCCATTTCCCCGGAAATTTAAAAACTCCATTTTAAAGACTCATAAGGAAATCATTAAGGCACCCATGCCCTCTCAGACACAAAATTCAAGTTTTCATTTGCTATTAAATGGTTGTCTTAGTTGTGTGCCTCTTTTTTCAAAGTACTGTCAGACTACAAATGGTTATTTTAGTGGAAGCATTTTCCCAAAGAAAGAATGTCCAACTTCTTCCCCAGTAAAATGTTTCACTCTTTTCCAGACAAGTTTTGCAAAGTGAAAAATCAATTGTGTTAACATTTATATTTAGTCTTCATCTATCAAGACTTTTAATCCTTTAGTCCTGTGTGCTGAAGACAGAGTTATTGAATAATAATAACCTGTAAACATATACATAATGCTGGAAGACTATGACATAGACAAAGAAATGATGATCTGTATGTATTAGAGAGATATTTCAGGGTGGAGGGATCAATTTCTTAATATAGCACTCTAGAACTTGTGATTTACAATGGCATGATGGATCATTGATTTATCTAATGTGACTTTCATCACCAGAGAATGGCCAGCACTATTGCTGCAGGGGAAAGAAAGCCATGTACCTGAATCTTCCTACTGTGCCCTGAGCCCACTAATTGTTAAACTGTATTTTTTATGATGCTTTATGAAACAGGATCACTGCTTTCAACCAACTATCCTTATGCTTCTTGTTTATGTATTTCTTCATTCCCTTGATCACCAACATATTTGTTTGTTCAATAATTTCTCATTGAGGTCTCTGTGTGGTAAGTGCTCTGAAAGATAGTGTTATCCCTAGACACAGGAAGAAGGGGCCCCTTTGCTAGTACACCAAGGGGCAAGGAATTTGAGGGCCCAAAGAAATGTGCCTCCCCCTTCCAGACCATAAAATCTGGGTACCCAGAAGGCTTAATTCCTTGTCCAAACAATTCTGAGCCCATTCCAGAACCATGTAATCAACTCTGTCCTTCTTAGGGCTGACAGGGAAGCAATGTGCATTATCTTTATGCCTGAAGGTGGCCAAGTCATGGCTTTTTGGGAGGGGTAGTTACTGTGAAAAATCTTGGATGTGCATTTTGGAATCTCTGCAGTCCCCCCATATGCAGACAAGGTCTAAAGATAAGGGTAACAGACTGCAGGCCAGAAGCCTCCATCTGTATCCTTTTCCCAACTCCTGCCAATAGTAGGAATAGGCCTGGTAAGAGCTGCTGCTAGTACAAAGCTGGATGGAATACATTTTTCTATGTTAATAGGTTATAACATGTGAGAAATCTTACTCTTCACATCTTGATGTTGTTGGAAGACTGTTACATAAGGCAGCCAAAAATGGCCTCTGTATTGGCCCTATGTTGTTTATTTCTTCAAAGCAGGGTGAGAGCAATGAGCTCAAAAGCCTGCCGAAGCCAAACTCAACTTTTTACACATTCAATTGTTTTAAATACAGCCTCAAAAAGCAGATTTACAGCCATTTGTAACCTGCTGCATACCTACCCCAGGAAACTGAACTTAATAGCTGATAGCCACAGATAAAACCATGGGTCTACTAAAAAAACAAAACCAAAACCAAAACAAACAAAAAAACAAAACAAGACACAACTGCCCTTTCTGACCCAGTGATTCCCCACAGTGCAGCTGAGTGACACCACCTAGACAGGTAGCTCCCCTCTCCAATCCCCCTCTCCCATAGGAGTTTCCTTGTTCTCCTCCCCTTCTGTATAGTGGACCCAAGGCCATAGCCTTGGAGGATCTCCTGCTCTGAGGGACTTCCCCTGCCTTCAAACCTGTCAGTGTTACTCAAATAAAGCTTGTACATGCCACTGTCACCTCATGGTAAGATTGTTTCCTTGATCAATTCCCAAATTCTCCAACTCATACCTTACAAGGAAAAAATATTGTTTCTTTTTAGGAATAGAATGATGGTTGGCAAAACTGTCTAATTTTACCTGGAAAAATTTTAGAGAACAGATCTAATTCTACAGAGGATGTTTGTAATGCAAACATTTTGTGTTAATATTTTGGGTTAATATTAATTAATTATAGGATCCACATTTTGGGTTAATATTAATTAATTATAGGATCCACATTTTGGGTTAATATTAATTAATTATAGGATCCACATTTTAGACCACATTTTGGGTTAATATTAATTAATTATAGGATCCACATTTTAGACCACATTTTGTACAAACAGAGTAATATTCAGCCTGTTTAATACCCCTGTTTACAAAAGTATAGACAGATGACTGGAGAGTGAGTAGGCAAAATGAAAACTTACATATGAAATATGATTATATTTTAAAAAGCAAACAAACATAAAAAACCTTCTCTAAAGCAAATTTTCAGCTATTCTAAAGCAGAAGTATTACAATCCCCTTGACTTATTGTATCCCTACATGAAAATTTGCTTTAGACTCACCATACTGAAGACCAGAGAAAGCTGTTTACAATATTTCAGAGTGAGGTAGCACTGTTCTATTACCTGGGAAGAGTCATATATAGTTCATTCATACATCTCTTCAATGTTTTACCTTGTTAATAAGTATTGATGGAACTCCCATGAGTGCCAAGAACTGGATGGGAATTGAGAATATAAGGAAATGGGAGACCATTATTGTTCTTGACGGTTTGGCAGTCTTTTTATTTTCCCTCCTTGCTATAGGAGATGTTAGTTAAATTTACTTTATTAGAAGGACTTTCCCTTCCATTCTATATTGGAAGGAAAAAGCTAACAGTGGGTTTGTAACATACTCTCTCCTTCTCTGGACACCTGAGGTCTTGTTGATCTCCACTAGACATCATTGTAAAATGTCATTGGCATTTTCTCATGATAGTTCATATGTAGCAATGTTTTATCAGAGTATACCTGGTCTGATTAGGATGTTATTGTAAATTACTGGTAATTTTTAGATTTATTAAATGCAGTTGGCTGGAGAGTTGATGTTAGTAATATAAATGCTCCATCTACATAACAAATAGAATATAAAAATTAAGAAACTTCAAACCTAAAGGGTTTCCTCTGAGATAACATTTAAGTCATACTTTGTAAGCATTCTCTGTTACTCCAAAACCAAAGTACATTCCAGCAGGAAAAAGTCCTAGGCATGAGCCTCATATTTTATTTAATCAGTTTCCCGCCCCCTCTTTGGGTGTGTATAAGTTCTTTACATATTTGGGATAGTTATCGTTTTTCAGTTACAACTGTTTCAATTATCCACTCCCAATCTGTACTCTAGTATTACTTTCTTTAACATATTTTTGATTAACAGCAGTTCTTTGTTTTAATATAATCAAATTAGTCAAATTAATCTATTTTTTCAGTTATGATTAGCATTTTTCTTTGTGACCCTATGATTCTACATTTTCTTCTAAGAGTTTTAAAGTTTTATTTTCTCCACCTCTAACTTTTTATTTTTGAAATATTCATATCTATTAAAAAGTCAAGAGAATAGTACAAGGACCATATCTCCTTAGATGTATATGTTTGTGTTTCTATGTATGTACATATGTGAATACACACACACATATATATATTTATATATATATTTATGCAGATATATCTATTTATTTATTTGTTTATTTATTCATATCTCTCTATCTAAGGAGGGCTATTCCTCCTTCCTCTTCCCCTTCTGACTGTGTAGTATTACTATAAACTCAAAGAATTTTTAAAAATTCAATATTGTAAAATCTATTAAAACCAGTATTCCTTTTGTCCCAAATTTGGCCAGTGGGAGCTTTTCAGGTTGGTTAGTTTGTTCTTTTGATGTGTCCTAATTAATTTTGGTTTTGTTCTGTTTTTTTCTCAATAAAAAAAAAAAGGTGTTTCAGGATCACTTTGTACTTCCCCTGCCTGAGATTTGGAACAAGCAATTTCTCTAACAAGCTCTATTTTCCTTTACTAAGGAGTGGTATTTAGACACATACAATAGGCATCAGAAGTACTCATTGCACTCATGTATAATTGCTTCTAAGCCCTTTTGGTGAGAAGAGCAGCAAGCAGGAAAATATTTCTTAATAAAATATTTGTGGTGGGTAGACTTTGAGATGACCTGTAGCAATCTCTGCCTACTGACATTCACAACTTTGTTTAATCCCTTCCTCTGGAGTAGGAGCCAGATTTAGTGACTGATTTCTAGTAAACAGAATGTGGCAGAAGTGATACAATGTTGCTTCTAGAGTAGATTATAAAAAGACTGTGGCTTCTGTTTTGAGTGACTTTTCTTGCTCTCTTGCTTGCTCACACAGAGGTAAACCAATTGGCATGATATGAGTCACATCATAGACAGGCTCACATGACAAGGAGGAAAGAGAGCCTTCAGGCAACAGCCAGTGAGTAACTGAGGCCTTCAGGAAAACAGCCTGTGAAGAACCATGTGTGTGAGATTGGAAACAGATTGTTTCCTGTTAAACCTTCAGATGAAATTGCAGCTCCGATCTGCTGCAAACTCCTGACAGACCTTAAACCAGAGGTTTCAAGCTGTACCTGTGTAACACAGATACTGTGAGAAAATAGGATAATTATTTTACAGAGCAATGCAATAAGGAATTTAGAAATGTTTAGGTACCCATCAGATAATCATGGCCTTTAAAGTGAAATCTTTCCATACATTCTAAAAAAAAAACCCCCAAAACAAAAAACAAATCAACAAAATGACTAAATAACACTATTTGTAACCTATGCCTAAAACATAATTAGGAAACAAAGAATACTATGAACACCAAATTTCACCTAAATAGCAAAATGAACATTAATTCCAGTAAACTCAGAATGGCACTGAGAATAGAATGTGATGGTTCAGAAAGGGGTCAGGGAATGATGGGGTAAGGTTACAAACATTCCAAGAAAGAGGAAGTATGACTCTATTAACAAAATATTCACATGAAAACACTGGCTACTGGTGAACCAGAATGAAAGGGGTTGACAGTGCAAGGGAACAGAGATGGGAGTCCTGGGATGGTACCAGTTCTGAGAGACAAGTGTTTGTCACAGAAAGTGGAGATGCTTCTTGGACACTTACTGGGAAAAAGGGCTGGAAGGGAGAAAAAGGTAGAAATTAAGGATATGACAGAACTAAAAGACTGTCAAAAATCAGAAGATATTGTAATCTTTAATCCATGAGAAACAGTTTGTTGATTAAAGAAATTGCATTGACAATACAAAGAAAGGTAGTGCAGAACACATACCCACATGAAAAGAAACTATAGGAGATACAAGGAGCAATTAAAAGGAATACACTAGAAAGAGGAGATTCTAACACACCAAGACAGATCCAAATGAGTCCATAGGATAAAAAATAAGTGAGTATATAGAAAAAACATTAAAGCATATTAAAAAATATAGGGTGGAGATTGGTTCAAGATGGCGGAGTAGAAGGACGTGCGCTCACTGCCTCTTGTGAGAGTACTGGAATCACAACTAACTGCTGAACAATCATCGACAGGAAGACACTGGAACTCACCAAAAAAGATACCCCACATCCAAAGACAAAGGAGAAGCCAAAATGACATAGTAGGAGGAGCGAAATCACAATAAAATCAAATCCCATAATTGCTGGGTGGGTGAATCACAAACTGGAGAACAATTATACCACAGAAGTCCACCCACTGGAGTGAAGGTTCTGAGCCCCACGTCAGGCTTCCCAACCTGGGGGTCCAGCAATGGGGGAAGGAATTCCTAGAGAATCAAACTTTGAAGCCTATGGGATTTGATTGTAGGATTTGACAGGACTGTGGGAAACAGAGACTCCACTCTTGGAGGGCACACACAAAGTAGTGTGCGCATTGGGACCCAGGGGAAGGAGCAGTGACCCCATAGGAGACTGAACCACACCTACCTGCTAGTGTTGGAGAGTCTTCTGTAGAGGTGGGTTGGGGGTGTGGGGGTGTGTGGCTCACCATGGGGACAAGGACATTGGCAGCAGAAGTTCTGGGAAGTACTCCTTGGCATGAGCCCTCCCAGAGTCTGCCATTAGCCCCACCAAAGAGCCTATAGCCTCCAGTGCTGGGTCACCTCAAGCCAAACAACCAACAGGGAGGGAACCCAGCCCCACCCATCAGCAGACAAGAGGATTAAAGTTTTACTGAGCTCTGCTCAACAGAGCAACACTCAGCTCTACCCACCACAAGTCCCGCCCATCAGGAAGCTTGCACATCTCAGATAGCCTCATCCACCAGAAGGCAGACAGCAGAAGAAAGAAGAACTACAATTCTGAAGCCTGTGGAAGGAAAACCACATTCACAGAAAGACAGACAAAGTGAAAAGGCAGAGGACTTTGTACCAGATTAAGGATCAAGATAAAACCCCAGAAAAACAACTAAATGAAGTGGAGATAGGCAACCTGCCAGAAAAAGAATTCAGAATAATGATAGTGAAGATGATCCAGGACCTCAGAAAAAGAATGGAGGCAAAAATTGAGAAGATGCAAGAAATGTTTAACAAACACCTAGAAGAATTAAAGAACAAAAACCAGAGATGAACAATACAATAACTGAAATGAAAAATACACTAAAGGAATCAATAGCAGAATAACGGAGGCAGAAGAATGGATAAGTGACCTGGAAGACAGAATGGTAGAGTTCACTGACACAGAACAGAATAAAGAAAAAAGAATGAAAAGAAATGAAGACAGCCTAAGAGACCTCTGGGACAACATTAAACACACCAACATTCATATTATAGGGGTCCCAGAAGGAGAAGAGAGAGAGAAAGGACCTAAGAAAATATTTGAAATTATAGTAGAAAACTTCCCTAACATGGGAAAGGAAATAGCCACCCAAGTCCAGGAAGCGCAGAGACCCCCAGACAGAATAAACCCAAGGAGAAACATGCCGAGACACAAAGGATTCAAACTGACAAAAATTAAAGACAAAGAAAAATTATTGAAAGCAATGAGGGAAAAATGACAAATAACATACAAGGAAACTCCCATAAGGTTAATAGCTGATTTCTCAGCAGAAACTCTACAAGCCAGAAGGGAGTGGCAAGATATAGTTAAAGTGAGGAAAGGGAAGAACATACAACCAGGGATACTCTACCCAGCAAGGATCTCATGCAGATTCCATGCAGATATCAAAAGCTTTACAGATAAGCAAAAGCTAAGAAAATTCAGCACCACCAAACCAGCTCTACAACAAATGCTAAAGGAACTTCTCTAAGTGGGAAACACAAGAGAAGAAAAGGACCTACGAAAAGAAACCTATAACAATTAAGAAAATGGTAACAGGAACATACATATCGATAATTACCTTAAACGTGAATGGATTAAATGCTCCAACCAAAAGACACAGGCTCGCTGAATGGATAAAAAAACAAGACCCATCTATATGCTGTCTACAAGAGACCCACTTCAGACCTAGGGACACATACAGACTGAAAGTGAGGGGATGGAAAAAGATATTCCATGCAAATGGAAATCAAAAGAAAACTGGAGTAGTAATACTCATATCAGATAAAATAGACTTTAAAATAAAGAATGCTACAAGAGACAAGGAAGGACATTACATAGTGATTAAGGGATCAATCCAAGAGGAGGATATAACAATTATACATAAATATGCACCCAACATAGGAGCACCTCAATACATAAGGCAACTGCTAACAGCTATAAAAGAGGAAATTGACAGTAACACAGTAATAGTAAGGGACTTGAACAACTCACTTACACCAATGGACAGATCATCCAGACAAAAAATTAATAAGGAAACACAAGCTTTAAATGACACAATAGACCACATAGATTTAATTGATATTTACAGGATATTCCATCCAAGAACAGCAGATTACACTATCTTCTCAAGTGCACACGGAACATTCTTCAGGATAGATAACATCTTGGGTCACAAATCCAGCCTTGGTAAAATGAAGAGGACTGAAATCATATCAAGCATCTTTTCCAACCACAACGCTATGAGATTAGAAATCAATTACAGGGAAAACAACGTAAAAAACACAAACATGTGGAGGCTAAACAATACCTTACTAAATAACCAGGAGATCACTGAAGAAATCAAAGAGGAAATCAAAAAATACCTAGAGACAAATTACAATGAAAACACGATGATCCAAAACCTATGGGATGCAGCAAAAGAAGTTCTAAGGGGAAGTTCATAGCAATACAAGCCTACCTCAAGAAAGAAGAAAAATCTCAAATAAAGAATCTAACATTACACCTAAAGAAAGAACTAGAGAAAGAAGAACAAACAAAACCCAAAGTTAGTAGAAGGAAAGACATCATAAAGATCAGAGCAGAAATAAATGAAATAGAAACAAAGAAAACAGTAGCAATGATCAATGAAACTAAAAGCTGGTTCTTTGAGAAGATAAACAAAATTGATAAACCTTTAGCCAGACTCATCAAGAGAAAGAGGGAGAGGACACAAATCAATAAAATCAGAAATGAAGAAGGAGAAGTTACAATGGACACTGTGGAAATACAAAGCATCATAAGAGACTACTACAAGCAACTCTATGCCAAAAAAAATGGACAACCTGGAAGAAATGGACAAATTCTTAGAAAGGTATAGCCTTCCAAGAATGAACCAGGAAGAAATAGAAAATACGAACATACGAATCACAAGTGATGAAATTGAAACTGTGATTAAAAATCTTCCAACAGGGCTTCCCTGGTGGTGCAGTGGTTGAGAGTCCACCTGCCGATGCAGGGGACATGGGTTTGTTCCCTGGTCCGGGAAGATCCCACATGCTGCAGAGCGGCTAGGCCCATGAGCCATGGTCGCTGAGCTTGCACGTCCGTAGCCTGTGCTCTGCAACAGGAGAGGCCAGAACAGTGAGAGGCCTGTGTACTGCAAAAAAAAAAAAAAAAAAAAAAAATCTTCCAACAAACAAAAGTCCAGGACCAGATGCCTTCACAGGTGAATTCTATCAAAAATTTAGAGAAGATCTAACACTCATCCTTCTCAAACTCTTCCAAAAAGTTCCAGAGGAAGGAACACTCCCAAACTCATTCTATGAGGCCACCATCACCCTGACATCAAAACCAGACAAAGCTACCACAAAAAAAAGAAAATTACAGACCAATATCACTGATGAATATAGATACAAAAATCCTCAACGAAATATTACCAAACAGAATCCAACAACACGTTAAAAGGATCATACACCATGATCAAGTGGGATTTATCCCAGGAATGCAAGGATTCTTCAATATACGCAAATCAATCAATGTGATACACCACATTAACAAATTGAAGAATAGAAACCATATGATCATCTCAATAGATGCAGAAAAAGCTTTTGACAAAATTCAACATCCATTTATGATAAAAACTCTCCAGAAAGTGGGCATAGAGGGAACCTACCTCAACATAATAAAAGCCATATATGACAAACCCATAGCAAACATAATTCTCAATGGTGAAAAACTGAAAGCATTTCCTCTCAGATCAGGAATAAGACAAGGATGCCCACTCTCACCACTACTATTCAACAAAGTTTTGGAAGTCCTAGCCACAACAATCAGAGAAGAAAAAGAAATAAAAGGAATACAAATTGGAAAAGAAGAGTTAAAACTGCCCCTGTTTGCAGATGACATGACACTATACATAGAGAATCCTAAAGGTGCCACCAGAAACCTACTAGAGCTAATCAATGAATTTGGTAAAGTTGCAGGATACAAAATTAATGCACAGAAATCTCTTTCATTCCTATACATTAACAAAGAAAGATCAGAAAGAGAAATTAAGGAAACAATCCCATTCACCATTGCAACAAAAAGAATAAAATACCTAGGAATAAACCTACCTAAGGAGGTAAAAGACCTGTACTCAGAAACCTATAAGACACTGATGAAAGAAATCAAAGATGACACAAGCAGATGGAGAGATGTACCATATTCTTGAATTCAAAGAATCAATATTGTGAAATGACTACACTACCCAAAGCAATCTACAGATTCAATGCAACCCCTATCAAATTACAGTGGCATTTTTTACAGAACTAGAACAAAAGATCTTAAAATTTGTATAGAGACACAAAAGACCCCGAGTGCCCAAAGCAGTCTTGAGGGAAAAAAATGGAGCTGGAGGAATCAGACTCCCTGACTTCAGACTATACTACAAAGCTACACTAATCAAGACAGTATGGTACTGGCACAAAAACAGACATATAGATCAACGGAACAGGATAGAAAGCCCAGAGAGAAACTCACGCACCTACAGTCAACTAATCTATGACAAAGGAGGAAAGGATATACAATGGAGAAAAGACAGTCTCTTCAATAAGTGGTGCTGGGAAAACTGGACAGCTATAAGTAAAAGAATGAAATTAGAATACTCCCTAACACCATACACAAAAATAAACTCAAAATGGATTAGAGACCTAAATGTATGACCGGACACTATAAAATTCTTAGAGGAAAACATAGTTAAGAATGCTCTTTGACATAAGTCACAGCAAGATCTTTTTTGATCCATCTCCTAGAGCAATGGAAATAAAAATAAAAATAAACAAATGGGACCTAATGAAACTTCAAAGCTGTTGCACTGCAAAGGAGACTACAAATAAGACGAAAAGACAACCCTCAGAATGGGAGAAAATATTTGCAAACGAATCAACAGACAAAGCGTTAATCTCCAAAATACATAAACAGCTCAGGCAGCTCAATATTAAAAAAACAAACAACCCAATCCAAAAATTGGCAGAAGACCTCAGTAGACATTTCTCTAAAGAAGACATACAGATGGCTAATAAGCACATGAAAACCTCCTCAACATCACGAATTATTAGAGAAATGAAAATCAAAACTACAATGAGGTAACACCTCACACCAGTTACAATGGGCATCATCAGAAACTCTACAAACAACAAATGCTGGAGAGGGTGTGGAGAAAAGGGAACCCACTTGTACTATTGTTGGGAAACAAATGTGTAATGCAAATAATAATTATCAGGAATTAGGCATGTAAGTGAGTTAATCACTACTGATTTTATAAATGTTCAAAAGTTAATAAAAGACTAGCATGGACAACTTTATGCCAGTTAATTTGTCAATTTAGATGAAATATTGAAATTCCTTAAAAACATAAACTACCAATCTTAACTCTGGAAGAAATAACCTGAATTTCCCTATAGTTATTGAATGCATTCAATTTATTATTAAAAACTTTCCCAAAGAGAACTCTATAACTGAGAGTCTACCAAATATTTCAAGAAGAGATAACAGCAAAACATTTCAACATAGATGAGGAGGAAACACTTCCCTACTCAATTTATGAAGCCAGCATTGCACTGATAGAGCTTGTGCTGATATAGTTTATTCCATACAAATTATATTTTAATAAAATGTACAAGTAAGGTATAATTATAATATATAAATATATACTTTATACAAATATTTAAATATTACATATTTAATATACATATATATTAAGTATTTGTTCCTGTTTTATATATATAATGTTTATATATATGTGTGTTTTATATATATATGGAGCACAAGGAAAAAAGAGGCCCTTAAACATTCTCTGGACACATACCAATGGAACATAATAGAGAGCACAGAAATAAACCTATGCATATACAGTCAACGAATTTTTGACAAGAGCACCAAGAATACACAATCAGGAAAGGATTATCTGTTCAATAAATGGTGGTGGGAAAACTGGATATCCATATTCAAAAAAATGAAGTTTGGGCTTCCCTGGTGGCGCAGTGGTTGAGAGTCCTCCTGCCGATGCAGGGGACACGGGTTCGTGCCCCGGTCCGGGAAGATCCCACATGCTGCGGAGCGGCTGGGCCCGTGAGCCATGGCTGCTGAGCCTGCACATCCGGAGCCTGTGCTCCACAACGGGAGAGGCCACAACAGTGAGAGGACCGCATACCGCAGAAAAAAAAAAAAAAAAAAAATGAAGTTTGACCCTTATCTAACACCATGCACAAAAATGAACTCAAAATGGATTAAAGACTTAAACATAAGACCTGAAACTGTAAAATTCCTAGAAGAAAATATAAGGAAAAAGCTTAATATTAGTTAAGCTTTTAGTTAATATTAGTTAAACTAACTAATATTAGTTCTTGGCAATATTTTTGGATATTACACCAAAAGCACAGGCAAAAATAAAAAATAAACAAGTAGCACTACATCAAACTAAAAGGCTTCTGCATAGCAAAAATACAATCAACAAAATACAAAGCAACCTATGGAAAGGGAAAAGAAATTTGTAAACCATATCTGATAAGGGATTAGTGTATATCTCCAAAAAAGCCATACAAATGACCAAAAGGTACCTGAAAATGTGTTCAACATCATTAACCATCAGAAAATGCAAATGAAAACTACAATGAGATATCACTGCACACAGTTAGAATGACAATTATCAAATATAAGCGATAACAAATGTCAGTGAAGATGTGGAGAAAAGAGAAAATTTGTACATTGTTGGTAGGAATGTAAACTGGTGCAGCCACTATGGAAAACAGTATGGAAGTTCTTCAAAAAATTAAAAATAGAACTACCATATGATCCAGTATTTCAATTTATGGGTATATATCCAAAGGAAATGTAATCATTATCTTTAAGAGATACTTCACTCTCATGTTCACCACAGCATTATTCACAATAGCCAAGACACAGAAACAACCTAAGTGACCATCAACAATTGAATGGACAAAGAAAATGTATATATGTACATATATACATATATACACACACACACATACATACACACATATATATGTATTCTATTGTATATTTATATACACAATAGAATACTATTCAGTCACAGAAAAAGAGAAGAAAATCCTGACGTTTGTGACAACACGCATGGGCCTTAGGGCAAGTGCAATAATTGAAATATCAGACAAGAATAGACAAATACTATGTGATTTCACTTATATGTGGAATCTAAAAAAACCCTGAACTTATAGAGAGTAAATATGGTGGTTTTCAGGGGCTGGGGTGCCTATAGTTAACAATACTCTTCATATGCTTCAATTTGCTAAGAGGGTAGATCTTGTGTTAAGTATTCTCACACACACAAAAAATAACAATAATAATAATAATATGATAGGAAACTTTGGAATGTGATAGATATGTCGACAGCTTTGGTGGTTGGTGAGGGTTCATGGGTATACACTTATCCCCAAACTCATAGAGTTGTAAATATTAAATGTTCAGCTTTTTATACGTCAACCACACCTTAATAAATTGGTTTTAATCTTTCTTCTCACATCTAAGAACACAACCCTAACTAGGCTCCTATGTTATTTCATGAGGAATTTAAATTTCTCCAATGGGACATCCAACATGACAAATCCTATATTTGGTAGCAGCCTCTTTGGATTGATTTGAAAATTCTATCTCAGTGTCTGAAGGTTCTATAAGAAAAGGGATTGTTTCTCACAGAAATGTACTGTGGGTGTAAATATGTTATTTGTTAAGGATGGTACTTTAAAATATTGTCATTCATTATCTGTATGTCATTATGTTAGATTCTTAAGAAATGGAACAGAAAATAGGTATGTTTTGATTGTAAATGGCTTAGAAAGTGTTCTTCCTTAGAGTGAGCGTAGAATAGCTTGTCCTTCCTCAGAGATTTCAGATAGTCATTTCGTCACTTGCTACTCAATGTGTGATTTGAGAACCAGGATTATCAGCATTGGCATCAAAAAAGGGCTAGTACGGGGCTTCCCTGTTGGCGCAGTGGTTGAGAGTCCGCCTGCCGATGCAGGGGACGCGGGTTCGTGTCCCGGTCCGGGAAGATCCCATATGCCGCGGAGCGGCTGGGCCTGTAAGCCATGGCCGCTGAGCCTGGGTGTTCGGAGCCTGTGCTCCGCAACGGGAGAGGCCACAGCGGTGAGAAGCCCACCGCAAAAAAAAAAAAAGGGCTAGTACGTAATGCAGAATCTCAGGCTTGGCCTGATCTAATGAGTCAGATTTTTATTTTAACAGGATCTCCAGGTAAGTAATGTGCACAATAATTCTGAAAAGCACTGATTTAACCTACCACGACAGAAAGAGAAATGACAGCAAGAAGGAAACCCAGCTTCCTGAATATTCTCAGTTGCCAACGACTGTTACCTTTAACATCTACCCCCTCCTCTCTATTCCAATTCTGCTTTACAAAATTTAGCTTGTATTCACTCTTGCCAGGAATCTTGCAATAACTTTGTAACTATTCACTTTTTTAAAAAGTTGCCCCCACTCGTAGATTTGAAATCATCCAATCTTGACTTAGTCTGTCTAGAAATGGGGAATGTGTAAAGGGGATTTGTATCTCACTCACTCTGAAAACTTATAGAGACTTGATATGTGCTAATTATTGCTAAGGGAAAATAGAAATGAATTAATGGATTCAAGAAGAGATTTAATATTTCCAAATGCTGTAAATTAAGTATACCAACAATGAACATAAATAATGTTATTTCAGGGGTGAAGTGTAGAAATGAAGATAAACTACAGTTGCTGAAGGAAAGATCAATGGAACCCAAACTTAAAAAAATACAAATAATGAGATAAACTTTTTCATGAAATGAATACCTCAGAAAAAAATATAAAAAAGAAAAAGAAATGATATGTTAATAATATCCAAAGGGGTTTTCAAAGAAATAAATAAGGATTTTATATATAAATATATATATATATATACACACATACTAATTAATGAGGAGAAAATAATGAAATCCACAAAGACTTTGAAATGACTAGGATATTGACCTGCTTTCTAAAATTGTCTTTAACAGAAGATAAATAAATAAATAAATAAATAAATAAATAAATAAAGCTTAGGTAGGGAGTTGAAGCAATCAGTATGCAGTGAAGATCTTGTTAAACACAGAGAAGACAGGGTCATTTCAGAAATCAACCATTTTGTTTTTCTACTATACAGTCCAGTATGTTGATAAATACACACATACATAAATATATATATATATAAATACATAAATGTGTATATATATATTTTCTTTTTCATGCCACATTTTTAAGACAAAATAGGGAGACATAATCTCTTCAGTGAGCTTGCTTCCCAATGTTAAGCACAGCTTTGTTTATTTTCACAGGTAACTTGAGACTATAAAAGAGAAAAGCTATGAGCAAACAAGGCTCTGTTTTCTTAAAAGGAGAGCAGCAGTCATCTCAACTCTTAGTAAAATAAAGAGACAAATCCTAAGATAAATATTGGAAGACATCTAGAGGATAAATGAATTATGAAAAGCAAGCAGTATGATTTTACAAAGAAAAAAAATCATGCAGGCAAATTTAATTGCTCTTTTTTCCTCGTGGATCAAGTTTTGAGATTAATAGATGAAAGCAGCAATAGATGTGGTATATCTTGATTCCAGCAAAGCAAAAGGATAGCGTATCTTATAAAAATTTTACTCAAAGAATTAGTTTAAATTAGCTTGGATATGAACACTTTTACATGGAGTAAAAATTGGTTGAAGTATCAAATAAAAGGGCTCATAATAAATGGCAGCTTTTCTGGGAGGGAAGAGGTGTCTAGAGGACTGCTGCAAGGGTTAGTGGTGAGTCCAGTTCTTTGAAACAGGCTCATTAATGACGGGAACGAGGAAGTAAACATCATGCTAATTAAAGTCACAGACCCTGCTAAGCTGGGAAATATTGCACACATGTCCAAGATTGGAAAAGCAATAATGAGGCCTGAGGAAGTCTGATATACGGTTAAAACTTCATTTTGATTTATCCAACTTGGAAAATTCATTGGGGAAAAAATCCTAGGCCACATAGTAGACTCAAGAGCAAGATACCCACAAAAGCTGCAGGGCTAATTGATATCTGTTCAAGAAGCAACCAAATCTCAGAGGCCTCATCATTTGAGTCAAGATATGATAAGTCTAGCTGGTTTGGAAATGTGTTACCTAAATCCCTTATATTCTAATGGTCAAAGCGAGGATTCATATTTATTGTGTGTCCGTCTTTTAGAACACAGAAATTTGTTTTAGGCATCTCATCTCCAGGAAGAGGTTAAGAAGAAATAAAGGTGGTCCAGAACACAATAACAAAAATATTGACAAAGGGTTAACAATGGAGAAACCTTACTAGGATGGTTTATCTAACATGGTATCTCTGTTGAAAGTTTGCTTCATTTGTTGATAAAACTCCATTCCTTTCAGTTGACCAATTTCATGTATAGTACCATCCTTTAAAAAATGTTAGGGGCCTTAAGAATAAAAATGTTTGCCAAACTATTACTTATCATAGAAGAAAAATACTGGAGGACTTTCCTGCTGCCACAGTGGTTAAGAATCCACCTGCCAGTGCAGGGGACACAGGTTTGACCCTGCTCCGGGAAGATCCCACATGCTGCGGAGCAACTAAGCCCGTGCACCACAACTAGTAAGCCTGTGCTCTATAGCCCGCATGCCACAACTACTGAAGCCTGCAAGCCTAGAGCCTGTGCTCCACAACAAAGAGAAGCCACCACCATGAGAAGCCTGTGCACCACAGTGAAGAGTAGCCCCCACTCACCACAACTAGAGAAAGCTCCCACGCAGCAAAGAAGACCCAATGCAGCCAAAAATAAATAAATAATTTTAAAAAATACTGGAAATAACCTAATGTCAAAAATAGATAACATTATGACAACATAAAGGATAATTTTGCAGCCATAGGAAATATTTTGAAAGGATTGTTAGAACACTGAAATGAAACACCAAATGAAAATAAAGATATCAATAAACAAGATGCAAAATTATACATACAGTGTCTTCCCAATCTTATAGTAGTATATGACCTGAGAAAAAATATTGAAGGAGATTCACCAAAGTATTAAAAAATGATTATCTCTGGGTGGTTGTTAATGATTACTGGAAATTTTTATTTTATTTTCATATTTCTCTGAATTTTTGAAGGCTATCTGACTGTAATAATTATTAATACAAGAATGCAAATTATAGGACATAGACATGTAAATAAAGAAAAAAAAAGAAAGCAACAAGACTCATACATTAAATTACTAAAGGAAGCCAAAGTCCTAGAGACTGCCCTCTCCCATAGTCATTTTTAAGCCAGAGAATAGAATGGAAATATAGATGCATTAGGAGTCCATTACATAAGACCATTTTGATGGCATGCAACAACAGCAACTTTATAATACGTATATATGGACATAAGAGCTGATAAATTGGAGCTCAAATGTATTTGTTCCATAGTCTCTTTGGAATACCATTAGAAGTCTGAAATTTCTTCCCAATCATAGAACTCTTAAAAAAAAAAAAATATATATATATATATATATATATATAGCAGTGTGTCCATGCATCGTACTTAGAATGGATAAGTATTTCTGAGGTTAAAGAGATTTATAAACAAACTTATTGATACATTTGTTCTTAATGTTGTAAGTTATATAGATTGGTTTTTCAAAAAGTAGATTAAAATTTTTTCACCGTGTTCCAATCAAGCATTAGCTTACAAAACGTCAGTTTCTCTGTTGATCTAAGGAATGCTCACTAACCTATATTGTTATTTCATACAATTTGATATATCTTTCAAAAGTGAGGTGTTGTCCATGTTTCATACAAAGGCATTGTATTTGAAATGTGAAGAACACATTACATACAGCAAAATTAAGGATTTGAGTCTGGAGATCAAAACCTCTCTGTCCTTCTCCTATGATCCTTTCTTTATCAAGCTATACAAAATTGTGCTCCTCATCTACTATACAGTGTGGGGACGTTCATCTTGTTTTACCAAAGGGGATCTTGATCTTTTCTCTGGTTTGTCCACATCTCTTATATGAATGTCAGCAGGATCTTTACTGTTTCTAGACTAATGGCAAAGAAAATAGAAATATTACAACTGCTACTCTGCGTGTGGTAATCATTTTGAAAAACTGCAGTTTAGATACTCACATTGAGCTTTCATTGCAATCCACAGTGTATCAAACAATAAGAATATCTTCAGGGTTTTATTAACCCTTAAAAAAAAGTACAGTGAAAATAAGGGAAATGGCTCGATTTATTCTTACACTAGGAGGTGTGGTATATATGGAGTAGATGTTTATTCTCATATTCAACATATTTCTATTTAACAGAATTAGTCCCAGCTATCCTGAAGCTGTTTATTCCTTTTCTAGATTTCTCCAGATTTTTTGACACTTTACTGTCAGGATCTAGGGCCCACCCACTGGTTTCAATCAATTAACAAGTAACAACATAAAGTTGTTTATGAACAACAATGAACAAAAACCAACTTGTTCAATTCTTTAAATACTAAGATCAGATAGTTTTAGGAAACTTCCAATGTTTTCCTGCCCTAATAGCTCTCTGAAGGACCTAACAGTGTGTGTTTATTAGCTTTTTGATGTGTTATCATCGAACTATCCACCTAGCCTACAAAGCCTTTTCCTTTTATGTTTCTGATTATTCAGTTTATGTACATGGACTTTATAATAAATTGGCTTGGACTCTGGAAATAGTTGATGTTTTCATAAAAACCACACATAATTTCATGATAAGTTAAAACACCTTAATTCCATTTTCACAAATTCTACTCATTTAAATACAAAGTAAGATTAATGTAGTCATGGAACTCATTTTAATGAAAATTAAAAATGACCTGTTTATTCAAAAATTGTTCATAATTTCGGAAAAGTAAGTTTAAAAAAGGAATAGAACTTACTTAAAAACTAGACTCAACTTCTTTTTTCAAAAAGTTAGAACTATAAGTGAATGAAGTAAAGTAAAATGATTCAAGTTTTTTAGCCTAATGATCAATGAAAACACTGAATATAACTGTACTTTAAATATGTGACTAAAGGTTAGGACAGATACTAAATTACTTTAGCTTCTATTATTGACTAATTATCAATGAACATTTTGAAATATAAATTAAAATGCTGATATTCAATATAATAAATACATATAATTACACAAAGAACGGACATTACTCGAATTCCAAATTGATGTCTGATAACTTATTCCAATGGAACACAAGTTTTCTTAAAACAGAGAGCTTTTCTTAGAATGTATTTCCAATGGAATGTCTTCTAGACGTGTAATGGAATGCATAAAGACAATTTACATAGTCTGCTATCCCTAAACTCTTCTCATATTCTTTAGGTAGAGAGGAATGCCATACTTAGAACAAATTTAGCATTCCTATTTAACACTATCTTTTGTTTCTTTAGTGCCAGATCACTAACACATTATACAATTTTGATCCACACCACAATTTTCTGAGTTAAAGCCTTAACCTAATAACATTTATTTTAATAACACAATTTTCTTTTTTTGCAGCAAAATTTCTTTAATACAATGCTCTCTGCAAGGTAAACAGAATCAACTCACTACAGCTGATAAACATACACCAACTAGCTCAAAGGTCTTAGAACAGTATCATAATATTCATCTATAGCACTGTTATGATCACCATCCTCAATATTTTCATTACAGTTTACTGAATACTTACTATCTTCTAGAAATTGTCATTATTGTTTAAGATTCGTTATTTCATTTATTTCTCAAAATACATAAAGCAAGTACTGTGATTGTCTTCAATTATAATGCTGGAAAAATATGATCAAATAAATGATCACTTATCATCAAAGGTTATTGTCACTTGGAGAATAATTCGTGATCTAAGACTTTAGAATAGCCATACTAGGGGCTTCCCTGGTGATGCAGTGGTTAAGAATCCACTTGCAAATGCAGGGGACACGGGTTCGAGCCCTGGTCCGGGAAGATCCCACATGCCGTGGAGCAGCTAAGCCTGTGCACCACAACTACTGAGCTTGAACTCTAGAGCCCATGAGCCACAACTACTGAAGCCTGTGCGCCTAGAGCCTCTGCTCTGCAACAAGAGGAGCCATCGCAATGAAAAGCCCGCGCACCGCAACAAAGAGTAGCCCCCCCTCGCTGCAACTAGACAAAGCCTGTGCGCAGCAATGAAGACCCAATGCAGCCAAAAATAAAATAAATTAAAAAAGAAAAGCCATACTAACTGCTTATATATCTTGACTTGTAATCAGACCATCAACACCAGTATCCTCAAAAAAAAGGTACTAAATCTAATGATCACTATATACCATTCCACAATAAATGAATAGATATTAGAAGCATAGCCAAGCTCTATTCCATTTGCATCACTACTTACATGATAGTTGTAATCAGAGAAGTTCAAGAATTTAGCTGTATGAAGGAATTTGTACCCACACAATACTTCACTTAGGCACATATCCAAAATTAAAGACCTAAGGGGAAAATTAACAATTAAATAAACAAGTTCTTTAGGTTTAAAATCATAGCAATAATTAAAATTATCTTAAATTTATGATAAAATAAAGTTATTTCTCTAATAAAATAGTTTCTAGTAATTTTCAAATCATATTTACAATAATCCTCCACTGTCATTACATTTTTTTTTAACATCTTTATCGGAGTATGATTGCTTTACAATGGTGTGTTAGTTTCTGCTTTATAACAAAGTGAATCAGTTATACATATACGTATGTTCCCATATCTGTTCCCTCTTGCGTCTCCCTGTCATTACATTTAAGTAACTATATATTGACAGTCTATGGATAGTATTTTCTCACCTTATAATTTTTACCTTTATTATAAATCTATTTAATGGTATACATTAAAAATCTGTTTAATATTATACAAAATCAAAATATCCTTCAGTTAAACTATAATCCCTAAAATAATGTGCTTATAACTATTTAAAGATAATTGCTAATGGTCCATGTAATTTATTTCCCCATATTTTAAATAAGACAATGTTTGTTTTGATTTGAATAGCGTAAGATTCAATTTCATTATTATTTCAGCATACTACAATATTAACTATAGAAATAAAATTTATTTGTGGGCATACAAAATTAATATATTTTTAGCTTTTTAAAAAAGTAACAGCTTTATTGAGATATAATTCATACAACATGAAGTTCACTCTTTTAAAGTCTATAATTCAGTGGTTTTAGTATCACTAAACAGAGTTGTGCAACTATCACCACTAATTCCAGAACATTTTCATCACCGCAAAGTGAGACCCTGGTAACCAACCATTAGTAGTCAATCTCCATTGTCCCTTCTCCCTAGCCCTTAAGAGCCACTAATATACTTTCTATCTCTAAAGATTTTCCTGTTCTGGACATTTTATATAAATAGAATCATGTGGCCTTCTTTTATAGCTTCTTTCACCCATGTTGTGGCATGCAACAGTACTTCATTCCTTTTTATGGCCAAATAATATTCCATTCTGTGGATAAACCACACTGTATTCATCAGTAGATAGACATTTGGGTTATTCCCACTTTTTAGCTTTTATGAATATCCATGTACAAGTTTTTGCATGGACATGTGTTTTCAATTTTCTTGGGTATGTACTTTGGAGTGGAATTGCTAGGTCATATGGTAACTTTATGTTTAACTTTTAAAGAACTGCCAGACAGTTTTCCAAAGTGGTTGTACCATTTTACACTCCCACCAACAATGTATGAGGGTTCCAATTTTTCAAACATGCTCACCAACACTTGTTATAGTCATCCTAGTAGGTGTGAAGTGGTATCTCATGGTGGTTTTAATTTGCATTTTCCTAATGACTAATAATGTTAAGCACCATATTGTGTCTTACTGACCATTTATAGCCAATATTTTATAATAACTATAAATGGAGTATAACCTTTAAAAATTGTGAATCACTATATTGTACACCTGTAACTTATATAATATTGTGCATCAACTATACATCAATAAAAAAAGAAAGTGAAAAATAATCCACAGAATGAAAGAAAATATTTGAAAATCATATATCTGATAAAGGTCTAGTATTGAGAATATATAAAGAATTCTTGCAACTCAATAATAAAAAGACAACACATTTTAAAATGGGCAAAAGATTTGGATAGCTTTTTCTCCAAATAAAATTAACATATTTTAATTTCAATTCAATTGTGGATATCAAATTAGGCCAGTTTCATATGCATAGATAAATAAAACATGAAATATTGGTATTTTCACATCATAGATTATGAAGCCAAGGTAATTTATTAATCACAGATATCTGGGGAAGGCATTACTCTAAAAGTCATATACTCAGGGGCTCATTCATTGGAGAAAATTGGATATGATCAGAAATGAATGTAGATTTGACCCAACAATCAAATGTTTATGAATATCTGACAAACCTAACTTTTAAATCTGCCACACGTTGGCTGATATGGCTAGGCATAGTTAAATTATGAAACTGAATCTTTAAGGGATGTATTTCTAAGAACTGCTTAAAGTCTCACACTGAATAGATAATAGAATTTGAGCTATAATGAGAAAATGCCTTATTATTATTATTATTATAGCATAATAATTATAGCTGACATTTTTATGTGTTTACTGCCAGGCACTTTGCTAACAATTTAAAAATACTTCTTCAAGTCTTTCTTTGTACAATGCTACAAGATAAGTACTACTATCATCCTATTTATAAATGAGAAAATAGGGCTTAGATATATTAAGCAATTTGCCCAAAGGCACACAGTTAGTCATATGTTGTAGAGTAGGTTATAAATCTAAACCAGTAAGAATAAAAATTCTATAATTTCCCTACTCATTTAAAAAGTTTTTTAAATGAAATTACTTTAAAGTAATCTGAAGTTAATGGAAGAATTTAAAGAATAACGAAGTGCTTACATCCAGGTCAATCAACTTTTTTGCCACATTTACCTTATTTCATTGACTTTACCCCTAAATACTTTGTGTTTTTCTTAAGAACAAGGGCAAAAATAATTTTTTTACAAAAACACAGTACAATTATCAAATTCAGGACATTTTACATTTATACAATACTATTATTCAATATGCAATAATGTTGAAATTCATTTATTGTCCCATTACTGTCAGTTATAGCTATTATAATTTTCACTGAGCTATGATCCAATATAGTGCCACACATAGCAGTTACATGTTGTGTTTCTTTATTGTTCTTTAATCATCTGAAAGAGTTTATGATACAAATATTTTTGAAAAGTACAGGCACATTGTTTTGTAGAATGTCTCATTGGGGTTTTCTAATGTTTCCTAATGATTATATTCAGCTTATCTATTTTTGGTAGGAATACTCCCTAAGTGATGCTGTGTCCTCCTCAGTGTATCATTATTAGGGGGATCCAGATGCTAGTTTGAGCATTATACGTCATGTGTACTTTGATCACTTGGTTAACTTGGTTTTTATTGTGTTTTTTCCCTATAAAGTTACCATATTCCCATTTGTAATTAATAAATAATATATAAAATTATTCTGTTTCTTTTCGAAACTTACCTAATTTTTGATTATCTTTGCACCCTTTGGTGATCCCTACTTCAATAAATTATTACATTTATTTCATAGAATTGTTTCAAAAAAGGTGACCTTGTATTATTTCTTGTACATTTACTAATTGACATTCTTTATGAAAGGAATATTCTCTTTTTCACATATAAATTATCAGTATGGATTCAAGGATTCTTATTTTATTCAATGGTTTAAAATTAATTTTTGTCATTACTTATTTTAAGTGCTCAAACTTTCCAATATTTGGCCACTGTGAGTCCCTTCAAGGGACTACAATTTTTGACAGGCCTGCCATTTCAAGAAAATAAGTGCTGTCTTACTTTCTAATATAACAAGATGGTCCAGCTTCACTCTATACTTCCTCAAACCCAGCCTTGGATTCAGCTGTTTCTCCAAGGTGCACTGATTACTTTTATTTGGAAAAGATATTTAGAAATGAAGGTGTAGATGCTAGGTATGCTAATCGCTTGCAGGGTATTACAGCCCCAGAGCCCAAACTCTTAACCTAAGATATACAACCAACTCTGGGCAAGATAGAAAAGGTGTGTAAAATAAAGTTTGTATGCTTATGCTTACAGTGTATTCACTCAACAAATATTTATAGGCATTGGGCAAAGCACGGGACAGGTGACAGATCATAAAATAGGATTCTAGAACTAACACAAGTTCTTATGGCTCCTCATGTCAGAAGCTAGGAAGTCACCACTCATCCTAAAAACAAGTAAAAAGCGAAACACTATGAAAAATCAACCAATCTTCTTGGATCTATAAGAAAGGGGAGGACATAGGGCAAACCACTGCTGTCAAGATTGGAGAGACAGGTGAACACAGAGTTGAGGCTTACCAAAGCAGAGACTCAGGAGCAGAAACTGCCACAAATATAAAAATATCTTGATATTTTTATTTTGAAAATAGTGTAAACATTTAGTTGTAAGGGAATAAATATCAAATCGGCCTAGAGTAGTTGGTAAATGTATAATAGGGGAGATGGGACTGAATGCTTCTTAAAGAAAAAGTTTTGATTTTCATTATTGGAGTGAAAGAGTATTATTCTAGGCTGAGAGAAACATGAGTAAAGGCAGATAAAATGGCATGTCTATGGAGGGTAAACTTTATTTTGGAATAATATTTAATCTGTTTGTTTAATTAATTTAGGTAGATTGAGTCCAATTTTCAGATTATGAAGTATCCTGAAAACCCAAAGTATATTACTTAGGGCAAGAAGAATCTATTATAAATTCTTTAGCAGAAGAGTAATATAACAAAACTATTAGGACATCAGACACATTCATCTTTTGCTGTTGTGTGTTTTTTTTCATAAGCTTCCTTTTTCAAATGTGGAAATTGTCTTGACTTGCTTTTTGTTATTCAGCTGGAAAAAGGTAAGGCTAGAGGAAAACTGACTGCTTGACTGACAAATTCCTACTTTTAACCACTGTGGTGCAGATTGCAACCTCTCCACCAGAATCCCTTCTCACTCCCATCCATGCTGGTTCCATGACTGACCAGCTGTACTGCATTTCCCAGCCTTCCTTGCAATTAGGACAGACCATGTGACCATGTTCTCACCAATACATTATGAAAGGTCTATGTCAGCTGGGGCCTGGACATGAAGGCTTCTATTGTACAAAGGACCACAAACTACAGGAGATGCAAAGAAAGAACTTAGAGGGAAAGCAGATCCCAGAATGACCCTGTGGAGCATAGCCATTGTGATCTCTTTGTCATTGAAGCCTAGCCTTACTTACTGTGCTATATGAAAATCTTCCCCTTCTTGAAGGGCATCTATCCTTCATCATTTGTTATGATGACAAAAGAGTTGTGCCAGACAGAAGCTACACTGATCTGGGAATCTTTAATTTATACTGCAAAATTTACTCATTTTAAGTGTACAATTTAAAGGTTTTTAATACATTTACTGAGTTGTACAATCAACATTTTCTAACGTTAGAACATATCTATTACTCCAAAATATCCACCTACTCCAGACATGGATTTGCTTTCTCTGTTCATAGTGATTCTATCAGAACCATCATCTAAAACTTTCATAATGCCTGATATAGTGGCAACTAAAATATCCTGCTTAACATTGCCTCAAACCAGGGGCCCCATTTATGGCAAAGACATGACAATGGGTGCCTAAAAGTGGAATCACCTGGTCTTTATACCTCACTATTTGGAATCATCTAGCCTAAAAGAATGAGAGAAATAAGCTAAGCTAAGGTGCCAGCTTGGGAATAACATCATACAGGCTTGCTGTCCTGTCCTCCAGGATGTAGTATTTGTGTTGAACTAATGGCCAATGTACAGTGTCTTTTCTCTAATAACTAGAACATGGATCTAGAAACAATGAGGTAGGAATGAGGGAGGCTTCTCTCACCCTCTCATCATCACTTCCAAGGAACCACTTGTATCATATGTCCTCTATAACACTCAACTCTAGAATCTGCTACTAGATATATAGCTTGGTTTATTTGTTGTTTGTTTTGTTTTGGTTGGGGGAGAAAGGAGAGAGCACAGTGGGGAAGAGGAACACATCTACCAGAGGACACACAATAAAATTTCCACTGATTTGAAGCTCTAACTACTGTCTAATTGCTTTGACTCTTAGTGCCATTGGAACAGGAGGCAAAATTAGGAGTTACTATACTGACCGGGATGATAAGCTGACTACTATAAAAAGCTGTGGATATGTTATATACTATGGGCAAGAAGAAATATGTCTGAAACCTAGGTGATTCCCTGGATGATCTGAATATTTTTGTCTAATGATAATGGTATATGGGTAATATTCCCAAGAAGGGCAAGTTAAACTAGAAGTTCAGACCCCTTATGGATAAAGGTCTAAGCCACATCATTGTTCACGGGCTACATATCTACCAAAGCACTTGCTGGAGATGAAGAATGCCCATTGTGGCTGGTTGAGAAAGAAAACGAAAAATAGCAATTAAGGTTTTGAATCAGTTAAGCTACAGTGGCTGGGACTATAGCTTGTTTCATTGCCCTCAAATTGAATATATGTAAAAAGATTCCTGCATATTACCTTGAAAGGGATTTAGATGAATTGAATTTAATGAAGGGCACGTGGGATTTGAGTAGTGCAAGGATTTGAGTTGACTGTATTGGATGCATACTTCTTGAACTTTCGCTCAAACACTCTCTCCCAGTCTTATTACACCTTCTGCTGTGCTGACCCGTTTATTGTATCCAGTCAGCTTCACACAATGAAATGTCACAGTGCTTTAGTGTGGACTTGGGCTATGCACCTCTCATTTCCTGTTCCAGGACTGGGCACTTACATATGTGTAATCCAGAAGTGGAGAGGAGTAAATACCTTACAGGGCATCTCTCAATCATTAAATGAGGGAGCTGACTGATAATCTTTCTCTAGGCAAGAAACCTCTGAAGATACATTTCAGACAGTCAATAGGATAAAGCATCCAGTTGCCTCTAGAGGTGGCTGATTATTCCACTGGCCAGTGTAATAAGGATTCTTTACAATGGCTCCCTACTTTGCTCCTTCTGTCCCAGGTTCCTACATTCTGGATTGCACTCCTAAATAAAGTACTTGAATTTAACCTTTGGCTCAAGCCCTGCTTTTTAAGAAAAACACATTGTCAGTTATCACAGGCTCAAGTGGGTACCCAGGTAAATGTGCATGAGAGTTTTCTCACAGAGTGCAGAATAGATAGAAGAAAGCAGCTAAGAGTTCTTGAATTTCCCAAGACAGCGAAAGCTGGTGGCCAACATTTTTCAGCCTCTCAAGGGATACTGAATTACTAAAAAGGCTAGCAGAAGTGTGAAGCTTGGAACGAGAATGGCACATTTTTACGTATCAGACAACTGAAGACCATGGCTAAGCTATGAGTATTGAGTGTATGCAGCACAAAGCAAGGACCAAGAAAAACAAGTTATTCCTGAACAGTGACCAGAAAGAACAGAGCCTATCATATAGATCAGACACCACTCCACCTATGTGTTCCAAATCCGCCCCATAAGGCTTTTGAAAAATCACTTCCAGCAGAGTATGCAAACTGGATGGGAAAATACTAATTTTTCCTCTTTGCATTTTACCAAATACGGAGACTTAAACCAGTAAGTTACTGTAAATTAGTAAGACATAATTCTGTCGTCAGTGGAAATAAATGTTCAAGAGCACAATTAATTTCAGATAACTATTGTTTTAAATTCTACACAGGGATTTATACACTGTTTGAAAATATAAATTTCATCTCACTAAGGCTATATACCCAAATAAGATGGCCCATTTTTTAAAATCCCTTTTTTTATTTTAATTTTTAAAATTTTTACCTTTCCATCTACTTCATTTTTTAACTTTTTATTTTATATTAGAGTATAGTTGATTAACAGTGTCCTGTTAGTTTCAGATGTACAACAAAGTGATTCAGTTATACATATACATGTATCTATTCTTTTTCAAATTCTTTTCTCAATTAGATCATTACAGAATATTGAGCAGAGTTCCCTGTGCTATACAGTAGGTCCTTGTAAAATGGTCCATTTTTAGAGCAGATTTTTCTTAGTGTCCTACACAAAGATATGCTACCAAACTAACATTCTATCTGTGAATATAAGCTCTATTTAAGGGGATATAGTATTATATAGCTTGTGTTTTGTTTGTTTTGTCAAGTGAATAAACCATGGAGGTATACAGAAGATTCTTAAGCTTTCTTCTTCTTATTACTTTAATGTACAGTTTTAACAATACAGTTATTTTTGTATCCATTGGAAAGAAAACCCTTGGGCTGACCAGTGCTAATGTCAACTTAGTTAAAATGGAAACTACATTTTTCAGATTTACCCACCCTTAAGGTTTAGGATTAGAGCTGACCAACAGAGGAGCCCATATGAGACGTGAAGGTGGAAGGAACTGAAGGCCATTACTAAGAGAAGTTCAGGGGTTATCTTGAGTGACAAGCAGACACAGAAGTCCCTGGTGGTCCCAGATTGCCCTCATACTTCTCTGCTGTACCTCCAGCTCTTCTTCCTGACTGATAGCCCTGCTGACTACCAGGGCCCCAGGCCCAGCAAGAGATACTCCCCTGTGGAGTCACAGAGATGGCAGCTGCACACAGAAAATGGCTTCCCAGGTATCTTACAATAAATACCCCTTTACAGTACCATTTTGAAGGCTGGATGTGCTTAGCTCCTCAGATTTCCCTGTAAGTTCTGACTTATTCAGTCACGCAAGACTTCAGTAGGAATGATTATGGATTCTTTCCATGATCTTCTGACTTCCTCCCTCTCTACATTATTTCCCAGCTTCTCACACATTTTAAAGACTGGCTAATCTATACAATCAATTATCCATTCACATAATACTCCTTGTACCTCTGCTTCCCTGAATGAACCCTGACTCATACAAATCCAAACTAATCTCATTTTCAAAGAAACAGACATTTGCTGGGCATCTTTCTTAACCTAGGCATTGGCTTAAATACTAGTAATTCAAAAATCTTCATGATTAGTAGGAATAATTCAATCAGACTTAAATAGTGTCTGTACTTTTAAATAAGTGACTTCAATCCAAAATTCATTTCAGACCTTAAAGACACTGATGATCCAAATCTTATCCCATCCTGATAGGCATAATAATGTTTCTGTGTTCCTAGCAGTACCCCTAGCAGTGAGTCTGCTTCCCAAGTCCACTGGGCTATAGCTTTGGGGAGTACAAAGAGTGGTGACCGTAAGTCTGAGCCTGCTTTTACTGGTAGAACAACTCTCACTATTTTATCTGCATCTGTTATGAAGAAAAATATATTACCATGGATCTCTTAAACCCAGACCAGACATTTGAACTGTCATTTTCACCTCTGATTTCCATCAAGGTTCACAAAGCTTTTAAAGGCACTCAGTAATGTATCCTGTATATCAAGATCCACAAAGGCGACGTTTCTGTTCTACAGGGGTGAGAGGCAGAGCGCTGGACTCTTTGTAGTCCACGACCAGGGAGTTCAAAAGCACCAACAAAGGACTTTTATGCAGCCAAGGACTTTTTTCTATGACTTTTATTCTGAGCAAAATGTATTCAGCCAAGAAAGAATGGGAAATAGTGGTCTTAAAATAATTTCTACAGCAGAAACTGGATTTCAAATGATATAATGAACTAATGTGCAGTAAAGGAATAGAAATAATTAGCTTAGACAAGGCATTTGATAGAGTTGGCAGAAAAATAATTGATCTACATTTTATGTGATTCTTTTAGAAAAGGACTATATGGATAAATTAATAGTCTTTCATAGCTATATTCCAAAATATAGATACATGATAAATACTGGCATATCATTTGTGATACATCATATGGACTTGATTATAATTCAGATATTTGTTCTCTTTATGAGCCCAAGACTATGCTCTTTTTCATAATGGAAATTTCCATTTAGATGTGCAAATTTTAGTACATACATCTTGTTTATATTTTGGTTATTTATAACTTTTATGATTTCATAGAGATGTTGACACAATTTACAGAATATAGTCACAATGAAGTTGTAGCATGCATAAAACATTGGAACGAGAAATAAATTAGACCAAGATGGGAAAACTTGAAAGAATATGTTTACCTGCTTTGTCAAAAGTTGGAGCTATTCTTTGGACAATCAATTTACACACTCAGGTCATTTATTTAGCTGTAGTATGGAATTGTGCTGATCTCTCCATTCTCTGAATTAGGAATAGAGTTATTGGTTATGAATTTTGTATTTCCTCAGCACAAAGGTAAACTGCTTACAGAGGATGGAAGTCAATTGCTTAGGAAACCACATAGTTCACTATTATTGCCTCATCTCAGGCTACTTCCTGAGGGCCCTTTACATCCTGGTGGTACGACCAGTAGCTTTGGGCTACTACTTCTGCTTCAAACGGAATACCCTTTTTAACCCAATGACTTCACAGCTTTTAAATGACTGATTTCAGTACTCTAAACACTGGCAGTTTTAAACTGTCTTTTGCCTGGAGCTTTGCCCTAATTTTGGTATCCATTTGATCTAGTGCCCTAAATGTAGCTTCTTTGGGACCTCATGACCTATCTCTCCCAGACTCTATCTGATGTTAGTGTCCAACTCTTATTCTGATGTATGCCCCTGTCCTTAAATGTGACTATCTGCTACCCTTAATCGCAGAGTTACAAAGAATAACCATTCATTCATGTTCATTTTTTTCACAGGAATTTATCCTTTGCTGTCCTCAACTTGTCCTAAATATATTATTTCCAATTTTCCAACCAAGTTATTCTTCTAAGTACTGGTATTATAAAACGTTTATGCAGTTTTAAAAAGGCACTCAGTAATGTATCCTGTATATTAAGATATATACTATTATTATCCATATTATCATCTTTAATAATAAGTTACAATTATTATTTCAATTTTTAAGCAGAACTATAAGCCAGGACTGATATTAGGGACTGAGTCATGTCGTACAACCCCTGGAGCTGTGTAGTGCACTCCACACAGCAGCCGTAGCATGTGCTAGACGCTTATAATTCCTTCTTATTTCATCTCTACAATAGCAATACGAGATGGTTGTTATTACTCTCATTTTATAAAGGTAAAATTTAGTCATATGCTCAAAGTCATACAGCTAATAAGCTGTAATCTGGAGTTTTTATTTCAGGCTTGACTCCCAACCTCATGCTTTTGTCATTACACTCTGACTTTGCTTTAATTTTTAAAAATTATAAACAGTACGTGTGCTTTCATACATAAAGGATAGAGCTACTGGCTTATGCCAAGGCTTTCTTGTGACTATTTCCTGTATTTCACATTTTCCTTCGATCATTATATATTAAAAGGAGGGGTGGTAAGAGAACACAGCAATCTACCAAACTTTATTCAAGACAGGAAATTTTGGGGGTTTATTTCTAAAGGCAATTTGTTTAGTCCTTAGACTTAGGAAATGCTGCAGTTATCTCTATTATAATGCCACCATCACTGTTAAGGCAGGAATATTTTCAAGGTTATAGGCATATGGGCTGAACTAATCAGCAACTGATTATACTGGTTGTTCTTAGACACCCTTCCTTAGCCTTCCAGAATTGGTAAAGAACACATTCCATGGCCGTATTTGACACATTCATTCACTGGTTGCTCAAAGAGATGAAGGACATAGTGTCAAAAATATTTTGAGGCTTTTCACTCTTTTTTGGGAGATACTCAGTTTAAAAATAACTGAATCAATTCCTACTTTAAAACTCTTTTGAAGACCAATCTGTTAAATCCAAATAAAATAAATAAAAAAGTAAGACTTATTTGAAAAAGTCTTTTGCAATGTACTATGGCTATGTGAGATGTTATCATTGGGGGAAGTTGGATGATAGGCACAAGGGAACTCTAAAAATTTTTGTAATTCTTATGTGTCTTAAAACTACTAAACAATAAAAGTTATTAAAATGTGAAAAATTGATAAAAATCATTTGTACTCATTGTTTTAATTCATTGTCTTTTCGGAATCAGATACATGGTTCTCTCTAGGTCTTCACTAATTGAAATGCCATTCATTGATCACAATACAATTAATTCTGTAATAGTAGTCACATTTATCCATCTAGAAGCTAATTCTAGGAGTGTGGGGGATTAGTGTAGAGAGGAGAAATGAAAAAGGAAAACAGAAAGATAAAACAACAGAGGGTTTCTAATTGTGAGAGAGGATCGTGAGGAACCATGAACAACATGGAAAAATGTAATTTTGATTGCCTGAATTTTTGGTAAATTATGAAATCATTTTTATTCCCCAACAACTGTTTATGGACATCTGTACAGCAACATAAAGAAAAAAGTTTAGGAATACAATTTAAGTTGAAGGTGGAATGAAATTATGGGGCTGAAAGGCACTTCTTTATCATCATCATTATCTTCATTCTTGTTACCATTTGTCAAATACCTATTTTTTGTCAGGTACTGTTTTTTGTCAGGTACAAATTTTATATTAGAAGCCCTTAGATTCTAGCTAGAACTATATACCTTTTTTTTTTTTTTTTTTCCGGTATGTGGGCCTCTCACTGTTGTGGCCTCTCCCGTTGTGGAGCACAGGCTCCGGATGCGCAGGCTCAGCGGCCATGGCTCACGGGCCCAACTGCTCCGCGGCATGTGGGATCTTCCCGGACCGGGGCACGAATCCGTGTCCCCTGCATCGGCAGGCGGGCTCTCAACCACTTGCCACCAGGGAAGCCCTATACGGTGCTTTTTATGAACCCCGACTTGCAGGTGTTAAACGTCCCTGCTCAAGGTGTCCGTTAGTAAGGGAGAGGGTAAAATCTGAACCCAGGCAATCCGCCTCCAGAGTTTGCACACCCGCCACCTGGCAACTCTGCCTTCCTTAGTAAACAGCTAAGAATGGCCTTGCCTTTTGGATACTAAATAATGTAGACCTTCCCTTCACTAACCTGGTACTAAGTTTGAAAGACACCTTTTTTGACAGTTTTAATGTGTTCAGATGTACTGACCTGCCTTCCAGCATTTTCAAATCTTTGTCTTTTTCGTTAGTATAAGAATGGGATTATCATGGACTTGTTAAAATGGCAGGGAAACCTATAGGCTTCTTTTAAAGAGCTCTGACCTAGTTTTGTAAGTGTGAGATGTGCTGTTAAGGTTTAAGGGTCAAGATAAGGGTTTCTTTGCCTTAAATTTGCAAATCTCTGTTAATGAACCTCAATTATGGCCTCTACTTGGTTGCTTCTCTATATACCAGAGCCTGAATGAGACTCTTATCCCTGAAAAATTTAGACTTGGAGGAATCTTTAGTCATTTGGTTCAACTCCCTGCTTCATAATAGGAGCATTTAATTGAGTTGAAACTCATCAATCCAAATAACTTGCCAACATAATTACAATATCATGAAAATTAGAGTGAAACGTGTTAATAGAAAACATTGTTCTTTTACAAAAAGTTTTTTGTTACTTTGAATACTGTTAGGTTCTAGGCAGTGTATACCGTAAATGCAGTATTTGAAGTTTGCAAAAAGAGGAATTAAGAGACAAACCTCTAAAAAGGAACCCTTTCACTGTATTAAAATCTTATACAAAATATTTTTTATCTTAATGGGATGGTACAAAGGGAGTAATGATGTTTGTAATTTTTCAACACGTTTTTAATAAATTCACTTTAAATGTATCTCAAGTGTTTATAAATTGTATTGTTTTAGGGAAACAGATTTTCTCTTAACATTTTTAGGATGGGGTGCAATAACAGTCAACTTGCTTTCAAATCCTGGCTATACATTAGGGTCACATGGAGGATTTAAAGAAAAAAAAAATTAATGCTATGATCTCATCCCAGGCAAAATACATCAGAATCTCTTGGGTGAAACTCTGTCAATGCTAATGTTTGAATGCACCTTCCTCCCACCTAGGTGACTTTCATGATTCATACCTTCTTCTCTTTCTTACTTACTGACCTCCAACTGTGATGCCTTTCTATGCTTGTGAAAATATTTACAGGGTTCTCCCAAAGGCCTTTTCTTTTCCTTTAAAAAATTTTTATCTTTGTGCATTTAAATATACTTATACTTCAATTATTTGGTAAATTGAATCTTGACATTTTCTTAATAATACCTTGACCCTAGTTAAAATTTTCCTTCATTTGCACTTTCCCAGTCTTTTAAATCTTCCTCTATTTAGCATGCATTTGGTTGTTTATCTTTGTGATTTAATTATAAGCTTTTAGGTTCAATTTCCAATACATCTTATATAACTTTCCAATAGTATAAAGCACTGACAAGATTATCAACAGCTATCTGCTGAACTAAATTGAATTTGGAAATTTGATAATGTTTACAGTAAGAAATAAATGTGGAGAAAAAACACAATACCTCTTCCTTACCAAGGTATTCTTTTGTTTCTGGTTCACTTATATCCTACTTTTATCATCCTTTTGTTGAAATTTCTTAGGGAATAAGGCCAGTTTTGAAATAACTTTTAGAAATATATATGTAACATAATATGTATATATATATATTATTTATTTATTTATTTATTTTTCTCCAGATTCATCTCAAGTTTAACCTTCTCCATGAACCTTTTCCTAATGCTGTTCTACCTTCCCTCCACTTCCAGAGTTGATTTCCTTTGTGCTCCCACAGTACACTGTACAAATTGGTCACTGTCCTCATTGTTTTTTTTAACAAAATGTCTGCTGCTTGAGGGCAGGGATTATACTTATTCATCTTTGTATATCGAGAACTTGGAACTCAGTTGTCATGAAAAAAAGTTATTTGATTAAAAGGATGGAAGATTCTGTGGCAAACAGCCTATGTGTATTGTTGATCTTGTTCAATTCACAGCTGTATTAGCAGTCAGGACCCAATTTCTCTCTCTCTGCAGAGTCATCTGAATTAGATGACTCTGCAGCAAATAGGCCGTTAGTTTGAGGCTCCTGTGCAGGGTTTCTAATTATATTGCCAATTTTCATCTCTTTTATAGATATTTTGTTTTTTTGAAGGATGATTTTGGGGGATAGGAAAATTTATATAGTACCATGCATAGTCCAAACAAGTAATTATTAGAAACCTGGCTTCATAAGGGAAACCAGTGTGCATATGGGATGATTTGTTTCAAAGAGTGATACCCCTCTTGTAATTTTCTGTGTTTTCTTTGCTTTCACCTGATATTTTTTGATGCTAAGTAAAGCCCTAGATTCTGTTCTTACATTTCTCTTTCTCAAAAAAAAAAAAAGAAATTGTTCCGTTCTATCTCTGTGCTATGCACAAACTTACATGAATTTTAAGGCATACTTTACTTCAGAAACCTTGTAAAATTTTCTGCTACTTATTAACTATAAATACTACCTATGTTTTTCTATGGTGATTTATTTGTATCAAACTAAAATGCAATGCTTTTCCTTTATATGTGCTATTTGAAAAAGAAACTGCCTATTTAGTTAACTCTAAAAACTGGTATCAATACAAATAATTAATATCTTAAATATACTTTTTAAAAATTGTCACTCGTTTTTATTTCTTATCTGTTTGTGATGTTCTTCCAAATCATTATGAGAAGAGTCTTAGAAATCAAACTGAACAGCAAACTGTGTCTTTCAAAGCTTCACAAACCCACCTTTTTATTTTGTCTTGTGCTGTTATGTAAAATTTGCCCTAGCATTTTGCTCAGCAAGATGGCAATTATTAACAATATATTTCTCTAAACTGTTGCCGCAAAGCTATTATTCACGCAGGGTTACAACCGAGTTAATTTTGGAAGAGAGCTGTTCAAAGAGGCCCAGAACTGTTGTGCTTATAAACACTGCCTTTTCTCTTATTTCTAATTAGTGTGAAATGGTTCCAAACAGGAGTCAGCCCCGCGGAAGTCTGTGTAGCACAAAGCCAGGCTCGTTAACGGACACAGGGAACAGTTTTGTTTTGCTGAATAAATAACTGCGTCATAAAGCCTTTCAAAAGGAACACAATCTGATTTACCATGCTCCTTAAATGTTGAACGTTGTTTATGCGCCTCCAAGTCTTTTTTATTAAAATTTAAAAGGCCTATTATTATGACAATGTAGATGATAGGTTTGCAATGTTCCCTGCAGTAGGACTGTACACTTCCCTAGTAATACAATTTCCCCTTCTCTTTTTATTTTATAAATAAATTTTTATGTTTTCTTTTGTGTGTTTCGGATGCATGACGACCCTTCTAAATTTCACATTATACCATGAAAGTAATTTTGCTAACAATAATTACAATATTGTAAGAAAATCCATTTATCACTTTTTCTACAAAATTTGGTTTATGTTGTATTACAGATTATGATTTTCTTCCAATAAAAATTCACAACCATATTGTTAGTAATTTGTATGTGTGTTTAAAATGGTGTAAATATAATTCACAACTGGAGACCTTCCGACATTTGCATTAGAGGAGTCAATTGGACAATTACATCTGACTGAGAATATAACTCAGATTTCCCATTTGGTATGCACTATAGAAAAGCCCAGACACCTGACTGTATATTACTAGACAAATCATACAAATTGTGGTCTTATGTTTGCCCTGGATCACTCAGTAATGATGTGCAAAATTTCTGTTTCTTCTTGGGAAACAAATATGTCTTATGTTTTCTGCATCCTTCCAAAATGCTTAGCATATTTCAAGTACACAAAGTGGGTGGGTGCTCAATGAACGTTTTTTGAATAAATTTATGAATGGATATCAGCAATATTGCTCTCCTCACTCAAAATAACATGAAAAGCTAAATTGCTTTAAATGAATGCATTTAAAATATGCTTATATGAAGTAATATGTGTATTACTGTATTATGTTTACTGTCTAACTGTGGAATGTCATTCACTGTTGTACTCTGAGATACAAAGATGTTTCAGATTCAGATCAGAATACTTGAGAGATTATAAAGTCATAATCCCTTATTGCCTTGACGTTGAAATTGTGCATTCATATTTAGGCAGGAATCACAAAATTTAATTCTAAATGTGTTTTTCATTCTGAAATCAGTGGAAAATTTATTTAACCAGTGAAATGCTAACTGCTATGGAAAGTAAGGCTCACTGAAGTGGTCTGGTTAAAAGAAAAGAGTGCCAAGAGAATGTCAGTTTATGTGGTCAGGTGAAAATAAGCATTCAGAAGCCAAGGAGCAGGTCTGATACTTTCCCCCCCTCTTCTGATTTAACTTACTAGATCCTAAATTCCAAGATACTTTCTTTTTCTATCTTTGTTAGCATTATCATGATCTTTTCCTTACTGCATATTCACAAAAACCAGAGAGATGTTTTAAGGAGGTAAACAGTAGCTATAGGTAAAGCTGTAGACATAGATTATTTTTAAGAAGATATATATATATATATATGTATACACACACATATATGCATATGTTATGATTTGGAATATTGTTTAACATTAACTTGTAATTATTTCCCCTGATAGTCTTGGTATATAGTTTATTTTTACTGTGTTTCAGCTGTATGCTCTGAGGAAAGGGACGAAATATTGCTTAAAGAGCAGAGTATCAGCAAAAACATGACCTGAGAATTTTCCACCTTTCACACTGATACTTCCCACAGCAAAATTTCTCAATTCCTGCAGTGTCTTTTTTTTCTGCCCCTGAAATCTCAGTAGCTTCAGCACTCTACTCAGAGATCTAGAAAAGAGTTTCTTCCTATTAAAATGTCACATTTAAAGATGGGCAAATCAATTTAAAAAAACAGAAAAATCTACATGAATTAATTTCTAATTAAGAATTAGAAAAATCGACGTGAGTTGAAACTACTGAAGACAAACAGTACCTTCTTCCCAGATCGTAAGTTTTCATATATTTGTTTGACACTAGCATCTCTACTTAACATCAGGCAAATAACCCGTCTTCTAACCTAACCAACTCTGCTTTCACTGAAACAAGTTGAATTTGCAGAGTTAGTTCTTATATGTTCATATGTATGTGTGTGTGTGTGTGTGTGTGTGTGTGTGTGTGTGTGTGTGTGTATGTTTTGACCAGGCTAGAAGACATCTCATTTTTTTTTTTTTTTGTTTACTTTCTTGCCCCCTTGTGGAGTTTTATTACTCCTTCATTAATAAAACCAGTATGTGAAGGGGAAAACAAACAAGATCCAGTTTTTATCTAGAATGTCTTTTTGAAACACTAAAAGTAGAACAAATTAAGAATAAGTCAAAGTTGGAGCTAAATAACCACACAGAAAAAACTAGCTATTCTTTTTACCTTCTGATTTCACCTTTCAGTAGTATTTTAGTTAGTTCTCAACACTGCCTGATTAACGTGCTTTTCATGAAGCATACAGAATTTTTGCAAGATATCAATTTACTAAAGCTGAAATTAGGTGTCAATATGCTATGATCTGGTGGTAATTTAGGAAAAAAAATAAGAGAACAAGTAATTTGTTACTTCCTTTATGACACTGGGATATACCTAGAGTTCCCTTTCTAGTAATGTGAAAGTGTTCATTTAAGTTTCACATTAAGAGGGCAATCCTGGGTGAAAGTCAAGCACTACATATCTTTAACACTGTCACAGTGGAGGGCTCATAGATGAAAGAAATGCAGTGAGAATTCACCACCTAATGCTCCTCCCTGTACCATAGGATTCCCTTACCTGTAGTTAGCCTAATTAAACTGGATAGGGGACTGTTCTTAATTGGTTCCCTGCTCTATTAAGTAACGCAGATTTTTTTCCTAGCTGTATAAGGAATCTTCCCTTTTTGGTCATACTCTGTATGACCTGGAAATTATGCGTTTCTGCACTTCCATGCTTTTCTTTATTCCCTTCCTTTGAAATTATGAATATTTTCATTATTTATCACACTAAATAACACTACAGTCTCATAATTTAGATGAAATTTATCTGAGTGAAGAACACTGTTTATTAGATTATTTAATTTCCAAATTGCTGTATTGTTAAAATTGTCAATGGTACTAATGGAGTTTTAATATGTATTGAGTGCCTGCTTTGAGCTACATATTATGCTGAGCATTTTCTCACTCATTTCCTCAGTTGGTCACCCCTATGATGGTGGTGGTAGTATGATCTCCACTTTAATCCCTGAGATAAGACATATAGTATTAGACATTCAATATTTTAACCTGGGACTACACAACTTCACAAAATCCATTTACACCATGTTGTCTAAATATAACACATTATTAAAATGTCTTTCCCACATTGGTCAACCCAGAGATCCATCCTGAATCCATTACAGTTTCTAATGAAAACAACAACAAAAACTTCAAATCAATAATTTTTCACTGTTTTATTATCACATTTAAAAAAATCATGCACTGTCACTTATTCTTTTCACATATGTTGTTGTTATCTTGGGTTTTTGTTGTTGTTTTCATTAGACAGTGGTTGCTGTTTTGTTTTGTTGATTTTATATTTCTTTGTTTTGCTTTTGTTTCTATGTTTACTTTTGGGAGCCCAAAGATTCTTTATGCTCTGGCCTATAACCAAGTATTCTGATTATGTCAATTTTAATATTTTTATTCTGTCCTCCATCCCCCTTCCCTCCTTCCTTTCTTCTTATTACCAGAAAACCTATGGTGATGACCCAAACCAATCCCCTGTTTCAGGTCTTGAGTTTTCATCAGGACTGAGATTAGAACCTGAATCTTCTGATTCTGGGATAACTGCTCAAACTACCTAAACTGTTTTGCTTTGTGTTTTTGTTCACTTCAGTTTGGTTTGGTTGTTACAAATGTTTGTTGTTTTATTTATTTTTCCTAATACAAAGATCACTTTAAAAAATCAATTTAAGGGCTTCCCTGGTGGCGCAGTGGTTGAGAGCCCACCTGCCGATGCAGGGGACACGGGTTTGTGCCACAATCCGGGAAGATCCCACGTGCCGCGGAGTGGCTGGGCCCGTGAGCCATGGCCACTGAGCCTGCGCGTCCGGAGCCTGTGCTCCGCAATGGGAGGGGCCACAACAGTGAGAGGCCCGCGTACCGCAAAAAAAAAAAAAAAAAAAAAATTTAAATAGCACTGATGGTGTAGATCATAAACTATTCTTTCATATAAATCCAAGTGTTCTAGCCTCTTAGACTTCAAAGAGATTACTGTGTTCTAATATCATTATGTGGCTTGAGAAAATTTTAAGAGGCAACTCTACATGTTATAGGACTCAAAATCTAGCCAATAATGTTCATCAACATTTTTTTTCTTATGTTTACAGAATGATGAAGATTTGCTCTCAGTGGTGGGGTGCATTTGTTCTCAAATGTTCTGATATTTTTGTCAAAATGGAACATTTCCATTTTGGCTATAAAACAAGTGGAAATTTCAAATTGCAGCAATAAACTTCTGTCTGTCAATATTTAAAAGATCTATACCAGATTTGCATGCACCATTGTCCTCCTTGGTAATTATTCTGTAGGATCAAAATTCATAACTGGTGTGATGTACAGTACTGTTGCCTGGCTTAGTTGACTGTGATGCTGGTGTGAAAGTATTGCAGGAGAAAAATGTAAATTCAGGACTCAGGTCACTTTCCATATTTTTCACTAGCTTAAAAAAACTAAAAAAAGATAACTTCTGAGGATTTTTCCAATATATTGATAGTGCGATAAACACTATATTATTACAAATGGCTACCACTATAAATAGAAAAGCAATACATTGGTATTTGAGCAAAAGAATAGCATCCAATCTTACCATATTGTAATATTAATAATTAAAATTTTGGAAAGGTTGATAAACAAAACTAATTTGCCTGTGTTCTATTTTATTTTAAAAAATCATATTTTTAAAAGTCTATTCTATGGTTTCAAAATTGAAGCCATCAGCCAAATATGCTATCATTTACAACAGATGTGCAAAACACCTCAGTACAGCTGTTGCTTAGCAAGGCCTACTGGTTTGTGATATGTGATAAATATGTGATATTCTGGATAAACTGAATATTCACAAAAGCTCCTTTTCAATGAGTTGTTAGTAATGAACTGAATTTTTTTATTGTCTATAATTATAAAACAAAACTCCATTGACATAATTGTTGTTATCTTTCAAAGTATTATTTTTTAAAGTATAGAACTTTCTTTTCCCTAAGAAGTCACACAAGTAATTAGAAGTGAAGCTAGGATTCTAATCCCTGCAGCCTGACCCATTAACTAATGTACATGTTGCTTATTCAAGCTGATTATTTGGTAAACTGACTGCCTGTTATACCCGCTTGCTGTTTCCTTTGGCTTCTTATGTGGTAACAAATACTTTGGATACGAGTTTCCAGCACAAACAAGAATTTCAAATTATCTTGAAAATACTATTTATCTTAAAGATTTAGATGCCAAAAACAGAAACACAAATGAATTGTTTTAGGCCATTGGGTTGATTATGGTTAGGAAACTACTTTCTTGTGTTTCTAAGGTTAGACTGAGAATAACATTTCATTTTCAAATGACAAAAGAAGGAAATAAGACCAAACTTCCAAAAATCAATTAATGAGCAAATATTAAGAATAACTGGAGCATTTATTAGCAATGTGATATAAAAATACTATAATAGGGCTTCCCTGGTGGCGCAGTGGTTGAGAGTCCACCTGCCGATGCAGGGGACACGGGTTCGTACCCGGGTCCGGGAAGAACCCACATGCCGCGGAGCGGCTGGGCCCGTGAGCCATGGCCACTGAGCCTGCGCGTCTGGAGCCTGTGCGCCGCAACGGGAGAGGCCACAACAGTGAGAGGCCCGCGTACCGCAAAAAAACAAACAAAAAAAACCTATAATAATTACAATCAGTATTTGAGTACTTAAAATGTACCAAACATTCTATGGAGTGCTTTATCAATTTTCCATATTGACTTCTTACAACTCTATCAAATAAGTATATTACTATGCAGTTTCCATATGAAGAAACTGTGGTTTGGATTGAAGATAGTTATGGTCTGAATGTTTATGTCCCCTCAAAATTCATATGTTGATACCCTAATGCCCAATGTAATGGTATTAGAAGATGGGGCCTTTGGGGGTATTTAGGTTATGAGGGTGGAGCCCTCATGATGGGATTAATGCTCTTATACACAAGACCCCGCAGAGCTCCCGCGCCCCATTCACCATGTGAGGACACAGAAATAAGGTGCTGACTATGAACCAGGAAGAGAGCCCTCACCCAGAATACAATTATACTAGTGCCTAGATCTTGGACTTCCCAGACCCCAGAAATGTGAGAAATACATTTCTGTTGTTTATAAGCCTCCCAGTCTGTCATATTTTGTTGGAGCGGCCCGAACAGACTAAGACATGTAGCTCTCCCAATAATCATTATGTACTAAGTTACTGAGATGGAACGTGAATGAGTCAATAGGGTTTCAGAGTTTACCTGTCAGAGCTTATCCGACTAACCACCATGCTCTCCTCATACAAAGCAACAGAACTATCTTTTACTGTATTAGAATATACATGTGTATGTGTATTTAATGAGTTATTTACTACTATTACTATTACTTTTAACACTATTTTATAGATGAGAAAACTGATGCATGAAAAGATTAAATAACTTGTCCAATCTAATCTACACTGCTCTATAAAGAGAAAGAAAACTGGAAGTCATCCTCCTTAACAGTCCATGAGCCCTCCCTCCTCTATTAAAATCTAAGTTCTTCAAACATTAATTTAGTACTTATTATATGTCAAGAACTGTGTTGAACCAATCCTTTAAAATCATTTAGTCAAAGAGGTTTTTTTTATTGTTAGATGAACCAGACACAACCATTAGCTTTTTGGAGCCTCCAGAGAGCTGTCAAGTTTTCACAATGTTCTACAATTTTACCTAGATATTTACTTTAGTGACCCAAATAGAAGAGCTTATTTGATCAAGTATTTTGTAAATAAAATATGAATACAGGTTGCCAGTTATCAATAAAATAATCTGTTCAAAAAATAAATGATTTTAAAAAATCACTAGAAGTAAATCGCAGAGTTGGATAAAATGAAGCCTGTGCTTCATTTTCAGGTTGCCATGTTCCCTGCTCTCTCTGATAAAGATAACACAAGGGATGTGTGGAAGAATATAAGACAGAATTTAAAGCAAAAGCCAATCAATGAATTAAAAATCCCTCTGCTTTCTTAGGACAACTTGCTTGTGAAGAGCATAGGATTCAATGCTATTTTTTTTTTTAATTCTACTTAAGTGTAGACACAAATTTGATTCTGGATACACCTGGTGTCAAATCAACTCAAAACCAAGAACAAGGGAAAAATTAATATCATTTTAGCTAGTCATCTTAATGGTTAACTCCAGTTATAATTTACTCAGTCTTAAATGCCTTAATATCATATGTAGATATGGAAAACTTTTCGACATGATGCTGTTTGCTTAGTTATTTGTTTTTGACCTGGGCAAGACTCTCAATCCTCCAAATAAAATGTTCATTAAGGCTAATTTTCCATTATGTATTATATAACTTCTGAGTAATAAATTAGTACGTATGGAAAGTAGTTTCAAAGAAATTAAAAATTTGAAGGAACTCCAGCATGTTCAACCTGATCAGCATTTCTAGACTTTATATTTTCCATCCAGAACCTCATTAGGCTCTAGTTGACTAGTAGTCTGATCTCACTTCCTGTTCTCCAGAGGATTTTATGAGTTGAGATTATCCTAGGTCAATAGGATGGTATTACAGCAAGTTGTTCTGGATGAAACAAATCAAGATAACTTCTCACCAAGATGTCTCAAGGAAAAAAAAAAAATTAGCCAATTGCATACCGTAACCTAATGTTACAATGTAAATGTCACATGTTAGAATACACTGGATATGACTAATTGCTTATGGCACAGGAAAAGTTATTGCAAGAGATTTGGAAGAAAGAGAAACAGATTATTGTTACACATCTCGCTCAGTGGTAAGCACACATTTAATTTTTTATTTAAAAAATGTCAAATTAAAATTTGCCAAAACATATTTACAAAAAATGGCATATTTTCAGAAGATTTTCTTTTTACAATAACGTAGCACATTAAATTACTTTATGTGCTTGGTATCCAGTGTCTCTTTCACCTTTCCCTCTCTTGAGAACTCTTTTTTCCTCTTTGTCCCCTGCACTTCTTTGATTTACAATATTGCTGTGTGTGCAGTCCTCTAGAAATGTGAAACGGAGCAAGAGGTAACAGGGGAGGGAAGAAATCTAACAGCTAAACAGGTGCACACAGGAAATAAATAAAAAATCAGAAATCAGGCCCTACGGGTGCTATTAAAGGAGCACTGGGTGAAAAACTAATTTTGTAGCCCTTGTGCCCTGTGAATTATTGTTGTGATTTACTCAATCACACTGTCTAACAAACTCAAATGGCTTAACACTCTAATTATTCCGTGTGCAACATGCAAGAGAGCAATTTCTAACTGGCCAATTATTAAAGAAAAGAAGTGATTCTGGTTTTCTTTGCTTTGTTTATTTATTTATTTATTTGTTTGTTTATTTTCTTTTTGTTTCCCACTATAATGGAGGACATATTCATACTTAAAGAACACCTGACTCATGTTGTAATTTTTTAATGGTCCACATAATTACATGTAATATGGTAATTGCTTAAATGTTAACTGGTTATTTTTGTATAATAATAATCAGCATAGTATTCTCCTCCTTATTCATTTACTAAAGATTTATTGAACAGCTACTGTGTAAATACCTACATACAATGACTGTGCCAATTCATATTGGGACTCCAGACATTTGGAAATTTTTATATTTTAGACCAGTCATTCTACATAATATATTTTCCCAATAATATCTTATTTTTTGTTCTAGCATTCTATTCCATCATTTTACTATTTACTTGCTAAACTCATGAACTTTGTACAGTTAAAGCAAGTTAAATTTAACAACATGTAGCTTTGTTTCATGGTTACTGGCTGTCAAGTTTTGTGCTAAGTGCATTCTATCTTTTAATCATCATAAAAACTGCAATAATTATCTACTATTATTATCCCCACTTTAGAGATGATGGAATGGAAATTCAAATAAATAACTTGCCTAAGGTCACACCTTTAGCGTATACATTCAAACTCAGATAGCCATACTTCAGAGAACAATCTGTTAATGATTATTCTTTGTATTATCTGCATGCCAAGTTCATGAAAGTTGTTTGATATGTAAACAAAATATAGAATTTACACAGAATGCTTTTTTATTTTATATTTTATCTAATATCTGGCTGCCTGTTTTTTTGTCTTTTAATTTTCAAGAGGAAAGGGGTAGAATTAAATAATTTCATAAAATGTTTCCTTTAAATATGACATTGATACTTTTCTGTGGATTTTCTAAGAAAATCATTGCAATAGATGACAAATTCAAAACCAAATGAATTACATATCAAATGCATTTCAGGGTATTCAGTTATCTGTCTAATTCTACTGACCTGTGTTTATTTGTTTTTCTTTAGATAATTCAGCCTCACCTCTTCGCCACATTTTTTTTTTCTTTTTACCTGTTTTTTTACTTTTCCTCCCCATTCACGTTAGGGCTTTTCCTCCACTTTCCTTTTATCTTACTCATCTGGCAAAACGTCAACTCAGAATGAACCCCACTGTCCACTTTCCCAGAACTCACATAGAACACCTTAGTGGGAGTCTCAAAACAGCCTTATTAATTCCACCATAAATTCCTAATCACCAATCTCAAATGATGCTCAAAGTACCATTAATTCTATTACTGTTTTACTGGTCAACTCACATTCACACCTTCACCAACAATTTCAAATCCCCTCTAATGTCTTAAAACCTCTGGCTGCTCACCTTCCTCATTAATGCTTACTCTGGGCCAAACACTATGATATGTCATTTATTTTTCATAGCCACTTTGGAACATTTACTCTCAAATGTTTCAAAGGCATATAACCCTTAAAATCCTGAAATCCAAACTCACCATTAGCCACTCTTTGGGAGTTCCTAATTTCAGTGATTGGTACCATCATGGATCCAACTGATAAAACTAGAACGTTTGATGGCATCCTTGACAATCCTTCTTCACACTTTATACCCAATATATATCAAGTACTAATGATTCTGTTTCCTAAATTTCTCTCAAATATGTCTAATTCTCTCTGATACCATTATCTTAGGCCAATGTACCATTATCTTTCACCTGGTCTCTTGAAGAATTGATGCATTAGTTTTCCCAAAATTAGCAGCTTAAAACAGGGCCTTTTGCTCAATGTCTCACAAGGTTCAAATCAAGGCGTTAGTCAGGCTGTGTTCTCATCTTGAGTTTGGGGTCTTATTTCAACCTTAATTCAGGTTTCTAGCAGAATTCAGTTCCCTGTGACTACAGGAATGAGGACTCCATTATCTCACTTGCTGTTGGCCAGGGAATGTTCTCAGGTTCTTGCCGCGTGGCTATCTCCATAGGCAGTTCACGATATGGATGTTTGCTTCTTCAAGGTCATCAGGATATTCTTTCCTGCTTTGAATCTCTCTTTCAGGAAAAGACTGGACCCTTTTTAAAGGGCTTTTTTAAGAGGACTCGCATGATTAGGTCAGGGCCAGGATGATGTCTCCTTTGTTGATCTCAAAGTCTTACTGCTTAATTAAAACTGCAGAATCCTTTCACCTTCGTCATATAACATAACACAATCAAGGGAGTTAAGCTCCATCATATTCATCAATCTTACTCAAATTCAAGGAGAGAGTATTATACAGGATATATATAATATAATACATAAGGGAGTGAGGACCTTGGGTGCCTTCTTAGAATTTTGCAAACCACAATTGCCAAGTTGTACCAAAATTAATTCTGACCCATCTCCACCTCCATTCTTTAATGCTGGAGGAATCTTCTCAAACACAACTTGATCATTTTGTTTCCTAAATTAAACTCTACTTTCACTGTCTATTGTTGTTGATATGAATTCAGTAAATGAATTTTTACAGGAACTATGAAAGCTAGCATGGTCTGTCTCTATCCACCTCTCTGGCTATATCTTCTACCCTATTCTCTTCACTCTGAATTTCAATCAAAATGATTTTCTCTTGGTCCCTTTATTTACCATGTTCCTTTTCACACACCCTCATGTCTCTGCCTGGACCTTTCTTTCCTCCCTTTTCATCTAGTTATTCTAACTCATTCTTCAGATCTCAAAGTATCACTTCCTCAGGTTAACTCTCCTTTCATAGGCACTCTTTGCAGTATATACCTTTTTCACAGCACTTTTCAAAGCTGAATTTTCTCTGTGTTGTGAAGTGAATATTTCTGTCTCCTCTACTAAGCTTCTTAGGGCAGGGGCCAATGAGAGGTTTTATACCCTTGGGTACCTCCTGTATTTGGAATAGTATCTCGCACAAACTCAATCAGCACACGTTAACTGACCAACTAAATGAATAAAAGTTTCTTATATAACATCTACATTTGGTTTTGAAAAGAAATACAATGTTCTTCCTAAAGGAATTATAAATATTTCTGCATGTTTATTCATAATATATTTTTGAAGCATAATTAATGTTCACCCTTTAATAGAGTATATAAGTGAGTATTGTGAAGGTTATGTTATTTGGAAATTGTCCTTTCCATGAAAAACATGATTCACATTTTGAACAATTCAAAACAAATTAATCTTTTACAGTCATGGGGGGCAAATAATTAGAAGGCACGTGAAAATATTTGCAGAGAAGATGTTTTAATTGCAGGTTTTTAAAAAAGAACTATACTCTGACATGCTGTGAAGATTTGAGAGGCATTTCAGTATTAAAAGTTGGAGATGTAATAAAATCTAGTTGAACAGATAATAGCAAAAAGTAAAGCAGCAGAAACTGATGTAGACCACTAGAAATCTGTTTTAGTTAAAAAAAGTAATTAATCAGGTTGATTTTACTTTCAATCTGATTAACTCTTCTTTATGAAACTACATAAGTAATATCCCAAGTTAAAACTAGAATATTAATTTGAATAGAACAAGGAATATGTAGGGGAAAGAAATCTTGCTAAACCTAATGCCTACCAAACAGAGATTTGTTTTGTTGAGTAAGACTAATCCTCTAATTCACCATATTTTCAGTTTGAATTTTCTTAATTCTGCCTAAGTATTTAGATTCAGCATTCTAAGAAGTCTAAATTCAAGACTCACCTCTGCACCCGAGCATTCTGAAAGATACGACCCTGAATACTTTCTGCTCTCAAAGTTGTCAAACTGCCAAAGCACTAGAGGAGGAAGTACTCTCAGTAGTTACTCATATTATTTCTGATTTTAGAAATATATTTCACCAGTTATAGACTAAGATATTTACTTATGTTAGTGGATATGTTGAATGATATGATTATTTTGAGGGCTTATTGCCCTGTTTATTACAATATTTCTGAAGTGAAGAACTATCTCTCAAACATGGTGAATTCAAATTCAAGTCTATTATTAAACATATTAAGGATTATTACAGAATAATCATGGTAGACTGGTACCATTATACTATTATCCCTGTTTTTTCACTTTTATAAAATCAAAATCACTTGAGTTTTATAGACAGTTGCTTATATTAATATTCATAATTTATACTAATTCATTTTAAATTTAGAGTCAACAACAAATATCCATTAAGAGGTGGATGTGAATCAGGTTTCATTCTGTGATAGAGAATTACGGAAAAGTATACAGAGGATCAAAGACACAAGAATTAGAAGAATATGTGGTGTCACTGATCATTCATTACACACATGTGAGTTTTCGTTGCATCATATACTTTTATATAAATCATAATTTAGACAAATGTATTAGAAGTTTTACAAAGGCTGTATACTATTGGAAAGCAGGTGCAAGGCTATATAAATATTAAAATAAATCACAAAGATGGAAGTTATTATATATATATGTATATCTATCTGTGCATATGGTATATAATCACAAAAGATACTTCTTTGAGACTGTTAGCATAGACACACCCTTAACGTTGGAGAATGTCAGCACATATATAACACCTGATAGCAAGTGCTTTAATAAAAAAATATTTGTGTTAGTCTTATGAAATGAAGTATGACTCATTCTTTAAGACTTCAAAGTTAATGTTTAAAGAAAAAAAAACTCTCTTCCCAATAAATTTTCCACTCTGCAGTCAGTGACAATTACTCAATGTTCTATATTTTACATTGTAGATTTATTGCTGTCATGATAATATGTGGTTTTTTCTACCTTTTATTCTTTGTTTTTTAAATTGCTATCTGCTTTGAAAAATAAAAGCACTATATCAATAAAAATTATTTATGTCTTTTGAAAAAAATTTTTTAATTTGTTAAAATCCAGCATAAAATCCTAGTTTCTATCTTAGGCTGACAATGTCTAGGATTTTTATCTGAATTCATCAAATATCTACAGAAACAGATGGCAAGATGAATTATAAAGTATTCCTCCAGATTTGGGATAATTCAAAAGTTTGTGTGGCTGTAAATGCAAAATATCCAGAAGTACTTTTACATACAGACCTAACAAAATATAAGTGTTTATAATTAAGGCTAAGTCAAGTCCAGGAGCCAAACATACTTAATCATATTGTGATCCAGGTATTGTGAGAATTTAGGACTAAAATAATGCAATTTGTTCATTCTCATCCATCTGTAGTGTGACTGTTAAAAGTCACATTGTATTGTCTTTTAAAGTAACTTAGTTTCCTCATTTGGACAAAGTGTTAAATATATATGCACACTAAAAGGCTCTTTATCTGACCTAATAACCTCCAAAACCAGCACTCGTGAATAAAAGCTATGGCACAATTGTAGGTGTTTTCACATTATTTTAGGAGAATGGGGAGTATAGAAGTGCTGCAGATACAAATATTTGCTATATATGAATACATACTCTCCTAATGACTGTGAGGAAAGTTTTAATTCCCACCACATAATGGTCCATTTGCCTCGAGTGTTTCAGATGGTTCAATAATCACTAGCCATGTGTGTAGTTTGTTGAATTATTTAAGCTTATTTCCAGGGGGAAAAAAGACGGGGAGGAAGGCAACTGATTCAATGCAAATGAAAAGCTTTTGAAGCTCCCTATGGTGAAGATGTGATTACAGTCAGACAGTTAATAACCTAGACTCAGAAAAATCTGAAGGTTTTAAAACTGTCTGGCCAGTCAGTAAATGAGGTTTTTCCACACTATCGACCAACTGCCATGCGTTGTAATGGTTTCAGATCTGATTGGAGTTGGAGTGGACCCACAAATGAAGTAAGAATACCACCCCCTGTACTTTTGATGATTAAGAAAAGTAGTTTGTAAACCTCAACGGTTTTCCTTTGGATTTGGGACTGAGTCTTCAATGCATACAGTTCCTAACTTCAATTGTTGATTTGTAAAGTATCTATATGTTGGGGTAGGGACTCCCTCTCAAAATGACCACTACCCCTCCACCCATGGACATTCAATGCATGTTGCATAACTGGAGAAAACTGATGCCAGAACAATTTGTGGGCAGCAGTACTCCTTCTGGTTTATTAGATCAAATTGAAACAGAAATTTGAAGACCTCAGATTTTATTTTAGCTGCTACTCAAAACCCATTTGACACATCTGTAGAAAATATATTTTTACTTTGTTAAATGTTCTTTTAATTCCGTGGGGTACAAAATTCTTTTTATCTACAAATCTCTTTGCAGAGATGATAGATATTTTTGTGAGTTTCATGAAGACGCTTTAATAATTAGACAAGTGCTATATGTTTGAACTCAGATGAGTCTTTGCATCATTTATACAATGGTCACAGAGAAGTCTGAACTTGCCTTGAAGAAATTAAAATAATGTCAAGTGTTTTACCAAGTTGAGTAAATATGACTACAAAATTCGTCCTGAACCCTGTGGATGAAATCTTCTCCCTAGACTCAAAATCTAGTTTAATTGATCTACTTTCCTAAAATTTTATGTGTCGGTTATCTTGTTGTTTATGAGGATGAGAGAAGAAACCATTTAAAAATATTTTACCTTATAAGAGGTTTTGATTTTCTTCTGTAATAATTTCCTTCTTAGAATTGTCTTGTTAAAAGTGAGGGTTTTACCGTCAGGGCCAAAGGCAGCCTATTAAAATGCAGTTGCATTAACCCTATTTTGGAATGCATGTGTTGTGTTTTTTTCTTTCAGTAAAAAAGCCAAAAAGGATATTAACATTTCCAGTCATCTAAGGGAAACTTCTTACTTCAGACTCAGCACTAAACTTGCTTCTGCATTAGCAAAGGTACAAGATTTAAGTATTTATATATTCATTCTCACAGAAAATTTTCATTATTTACTTCTCTTTTAAACATATAAGATCCCATAAATCATGCAAAAAAAAAAATCCTCAGAGTGGAAGATGATCAGTTGTATAGCAAATGCAGTATCATTAAATATTCTATCAGTATCATTAAATATTCTATCTCATGTTCACCAACCAGATTAATTAACATTAAGAAACTTATCTTGGAAAAATGTTTTGTTATAGCTCAATTATTGATGGAGTTTACATATTGAACTTAATCAGCAGTTTTTGCTCTCTGCTGCACTACAGCATAAAGTCTCCCAGTTCCTCATTGTGAATGACAATTTTTTTGTCCAGTGAGACTTGAAGACAGTTACTTTTCACGTAATCATGTTTTTGCTTTCCCTCCCACAAACACTTGTAAAGAAAAGAGGAAGAACCGTTAATGTATTATGATTGGGAACTATATGAAACTTAATTGATTTTATATTCAAAACATTGGAATTAATTTTTAGTTTTTTTATCTTCTCTTGAGAAAAAACACAAGAAAAGATATTTGTGTGTGGCTTCTTGAGTAAATTTACACACAGCAATATTAATGATAAAGAGAGAAAGTATTCTTTACTGCAGAGTTAAAAATAAAATTTTACTTTCACAATATGTGGTGAATTCTACTCACAATTTTTAGCATGTGGTTTTAAACTATTAAGTTTTATATCAGGAGTCGAAATGTTCAATTTGACATAGCTACTATTTCATTTTGAAAAATACCACATAAATAGCCTTTCCTTCTCCAAAATTATCAATATATGATTTATATCAACACACATAAACTGAAAAGAAATAGGTCATTTATAAAATTATACACTCACACTTTGTTCTAATGTAATAAAATATTCCAAAGCAAACAAGCAATAGCACCCACACCCATGATTGAAAACTTAACCCTCTCTATACTGTCTATGTTAATGACAGTCATTGGATAAAAATATATTTTACATGACTGTAAAGATCAACATTAGAATCTGTGTAAAAGACTAGGGATTTAGCTCTGGAAAAACCCTGAATGCAAACTTTTAACATAAAATTGTATCGTTGTCATTTGTAGAGTATCCGTTTCTCTTTTATATATACTTAGCTAAATTATTTGATGTGATTATTTCTCAGGAAAACAAAACTGTAAAGTAAAAAAGTATCAGAATCTAGCATCATTATACGAACTTTCTTCTGACAATATCCAAATCAGCAAACTGGCTACCTTTAAAAGGAAATCACAATTTCCAGAGTTTTACCAGGCTACATATAAATACAGTAGAATGAAAAAAGGATGCTTAAAATTAATATAAGCTAAAAGTCATTGACTACAAACATGGACTATATAATATAAAGTGTTTTCTTCAGTGTTTGTGTGGTTTTGGCACAAACACAAAGTGTTTCCTCAAAGTTAATATGTGGTCTTTTGTGAAATATTGGTTAAAGAATTTGCATGAATGATATAAGCTACTATGTCATAGGTAGGACAAGAATGGTACTTTGCCAAAATTGGATAAAGCAAGTATAAGCAGTAGCAAAAAAACAGAAAACATAAGAAACTTCACCAATAAAATTCTTACAAACTATATATTAAAGGGAAAAACTATACAATATTATTATGTATTTAATATGTGAACAGAAGCCTTCTACTACTTAAATCGGCTCAATATTTTTTCAACAACCATGCAACTTTATTAAAGTTTATTTACTATGTAAATAGAATTTAATCCAAAACATTGTATGACTGTCGCTTTGCTTGTACTTCTTTCCCAATAAAATAAATGAAGAGAAAGGACTTGATTACAAAAGTTTCCTGTAATTTGACAATGAACAACAGATTTGCATTACTACTTTCTCTCAGATTTTGAAGTTGAAGTTCCCTGGGAAGACAACAAATTCTGTGTAGAAGGTGGATTGCTGACAAACACCAGCTTCAGCATATCCAGAAATTGTATGTGGTTAAAAAACAAAATAAAAACCATGTCTCCTTAACTCAGCATCCTATTGGTGTGAGAACTGAAGGGGGGAGGGAGAGAAGAGGATTTTAATTGATTCTTAGAATCCAGAGAGTTGAAAAGGTCAGCATGCAGAGTAATCAAAATGTGCAACCAAATCCTAAACCAGTGAAAGAAATAAACCTGGATAACACTAGGGCAGTTTTCTGTTTCTGTTTCTGTTTTTGTTTTAAACAGGGTGAAAGAGCAGTTTCTATATGTAAGAAAATAAACCACTTAGAAGCATCCATGCTTAGAGTATTAAAGTGGATTATTTGCCTTGTTGGTTTGGGAAAGTCCCTATCAATAACAGGTGAGACTTAAATGCACTGCATTAAAAGACTAGATTGTTCATTAATAAAAAAAGGAAGAAGCTAGAACTATAAATCAACAGGGACTCCTAGGGAGTTTTATATTAGGCAGTAATTAAATAATAGTTCATGTTGCTTTCTTTCACTGGGAATTACATCCTTTTCACCTCTTCTCTGCTAAAGCAGAGACATCCATTACGACGAGAGGCTACAACACTTGTCAGATGCAATCAGCTCCAAACAGCTGAAGGCCAACTGACGTGTACTCTCTTAAAGCAGGGTTTCTTCTCCCCACCAAGCCCACTGTCCTTTCACGTGCATGCAACAGTCAAAAGGGATCACATCACCTAATGAAGAAAAACAGAAGCATATGGTAGGAAGGGGCCTCAGCAGGAGATGGCTGAAATGCCAAGGCTTGCACATAAACAAAATATATGCAAAAATGTGTGTTCATAGAAGCTGTCAGGCACAGCTTCAGGAAATAATAAGCCTGCAAAGGAAGATAGAGTTTTCTGTGATCACAGTTACCTAGGAGTCTGTATTTTTAGTTTAATATTTTACTACTCTGTAAAGTGGTGCACCAGAGCAGGCTAGTCCCAGATAGTTAATTATGCATAAGCAGTTGTAAAGTTTGAATTTGCTGTATAATACTGAGCCACATATTCTTCACAGTGTATTTTGCTTATACCTATTGCAGACTTCCACGTGACAGCTGAATTGCAAGCTGTAAGTTACTTCAGCGCTGCCTTCCTTTTTGCACCCATCACCATCCATGGGTGAATGTTGAACTCAGTCCCTGAATTCACCCTGTCTTCGTAACTGAAACGTAAGCACTCATCTTTTCGGAGGTGTATTAATTAATATTTTAGATGTGCATTGGGCACATCCTCCCGTATTGTTTCTTTCAGATTTGCTTCTGTGCAAAGTTAACGGTCTTCATCAAAATCCTTTCTTCCCATAATGGCTCTGATCTCGGGACTGCAGCTGCCCTGCTGCACTGAATGTTTATCATTTGCCAGGGAAAACGCACATTATTTCCCCTTTTGACTTGTCAGTTTTTATGTTGGGACAACACTAGTGTTATCACTTTGTATAATCAGTTTGACTGGAACCTTGAAACTTGTGTGTCCCTTTACTGTGAACATTTTCATATTCTATGATGATATTGTCAGAACTGGGGGATTTGTAAGGACAGAACTCAAAGACAGAACTCTGTGTGATTTCTAAAATATGACTACAAGCATTTTATGTACCAGTGCTGACAACAGATAAAACGAGCTATTGTTCTAAAAAACCAGAAGTGATAATGTGCTCTCCTGTAGACCGTTGCAGTTATGAAAAAATATACTACCTTCAACCTGAGTAAAAATGCTTTAAGTTTGAATTCCATAAATAATACATCTTGCTCCATTTAAATATTTTGTATTTTACATGAAGGATGATCACATTTCTAACATTATATTTAAAATTCATTTTCTTAACCCTTAACCATCTGTTCTCAATGGCACCTAAGAAAGAAAATACACATTTATTTATTGATTTATTTATTTTGAGGATAACATTAAAACAGGCTATATGCTTTTAATTCTTAAAAAGAATCCTTTATTGAAAAGGTGCCTGGAATCTGCGATTTAGCGTCTGTCTAAAACTAAAAACTTAAAAGGGATGCAATTGGTTATGTGACAAAAAATCTGTGTATAAAGTTTGGTTTCCCCAATACTCCAAATGCTTTATATCCATTTATTGATCCATTTGTTTCACTGTAGGAATGTAAATGTGTAAATGGTACTTGTGAGCAATTTTCTTTCCTTTGGAAGTGATATGAAGACACTTTGCCAGGCATTGACATAATCAGAATATCAGGCCTGTATTAATCTTTACTTTGAGCTAGACAAGCATCTGACAAAACACCTTCCTGTCAGAGAGTCCTACTGTTGGTAGTAACATGTGGATGTCTTCTTGGATCACTTTTAAAAGGTTTGTTCCTCTTTTTCTCTCTCAGCATTTCATCCTAAAACTTCCACTTTGAGTAAATGAGGAAATCAGAAAAGACACAACTTGGGAATATGCATCTTTCTGAAACTCACTCTTACACTAGCACTGACTGGATCAAAATGAAGGCAGAGTTCAAATAGGTGGTAATTTATTGCAGACTATTCAAGACCAACTGATTGAACCTCGAATTCTACTCCCAGTAAGGTGAACCATGCCTTACCATACATTTTCTTCTCTGTGGATAAATATCGAGAATTGGATTAAGATACTTTTCAGAATCATTCTTTCTTTTGGCAATGATTCTTTAGGTGGATCTAAGACAGCTCTGTTTGGCGCAGGATTGTCCCAAATGTCCTTTTAGCTATTTCATTACAGGCAAGGGGAGAGCCAGAGAGAGCAACTTCAGGCAAAATGTTGACTCCTCATGGCATGCCTTTGATTTCAGTGCGAAGGTGTCTTCAGCATCCTGTTACGCCCCTGATTCATCTCCTAGTGCTCAATGTGTTAGCAAAGCTTGGCCCTGAAGTGCTTTTTTTTTTTTCCTTGAAGTACAGTCTTTCAGACACTTCTGGCGATTTGGTTTTAAAATGTGGAGTAAAGAGAATAGGTCGGTAGTGCCAGGGGAACAGCTGCACTACACAATTACTAGAATAATTCAAAATAGAAGTTTGCCTGAATACTGTGGTCATTATGTAGGTTTAAAAGAGCTTATTGGGCAAATATTTTGCAAGAGGGAATAAACATTTGTGAGCAGTTCTCTAGGATAGTTTTGAATGCTTGCTAATTTTTCTCCTGTACCCTTCAAAAAGTTTCCAGGAATAAAACAAGGTAGACATCTAATAATATCTTAACACAATCAAACACAAGCAAACAGGACCATTGCTTACCGTGTTCACAAATATATTCAATTTCCTAAAACTTTTATTATTAAATAGCTCTTGGATAAAGCATTTAGATTATTCTCATTTACTATGATCATGTGCAATTGGTAACAGATAATTTAATTTATTCTTTGCTTAACACATAATTGAAGAAATTGACAAATATCTCATAAAGAAAAAATCTGTATGGCATCAAGAATTCTGAATTCATATTGAATAGTTGAAGATTGTTTTATAAACATGAAATTCTTCCTTTTAAATTATAATTGAAGTTATTCAGAGAAACATGTGTTGGTGTTATAAAATATTTTAAATGTTAAATGTATGTTGAGAACAAAGGCATGATTTTTAAGAAGTGAAATATTTGAATATAAACTTATATTTTTAACCTCATCAGAGGTGGTGTGAATGCAAATTAAACCCATCTTTTTTCTTATATTACTAGGATTGTACTATATCTTATGGAATTTGAAAACACTGAGTATTTTCATATCTTATTTGATCTCGTGAAAATGAAAAGACCACTAATACCCGAGTAGAGGCAAGTGGAAGAATCCAGCTGAACATATTTCACAAATTCCACAAAATTAAGGACTTTGTTATTGGCCAAGAAGTGATGTCTCTTATTCAGCTCTAGGCAGAAACAATTTCTCTTCTCAAAACGATATTCTACCAAAGGCAGTTGTTAGTGTGGTGTTTCAACGCAGACACACACTTTAGAAAATACCTAGACACAGCAGATCTGTGAAAGGAACCTTGTTCCAATGCAACCCTTGGAACCCTCTTGTACTGTTGGTGGGAATGTAAAGTGATACAGCCACTATGGAGAACAGTATGGAGGTTCCGTAAAAACTAAAAATAGAACTACCATACGACCCAGCAATCCCACTACTGGGCATATAGCCTGAGAAAACCATAATTCAAAAAGACACATGCACCCCAATGTTCATTGCAGCACTATTTACAATAGCCAGGACATGGAAGCAACCTAAGTGTCCATTTACAATAGCCAGGACATGGAAGCAACCTAAGTGTCCAGGACATGGAAGCAACCTAAGTGTCCAACCTAAGTGTCCTAAGCCATAAAAATCAACAAAATTGATTTATTTGTAGTGAGGTGGATGGACCTAGAGTCTGTCATACAGAGTGAAGTAAGTCAGAAGGAGAAAAACAAATACCGTATGCTAACACATATGTATGGAATCTAAAAAAAAAAAAAAAAAGGGTTCTGATGAACCTAGGGGCAGGACAGCAATAAAGACACAGATGTAGAGAATGGACTTGAGGACATGGGGAGGGGGAAGGGTAAGCTGGGAGGAAGTGAGAGAGTGACATGGACATACACACACTACCAAATGTAACATAGGTAGCTAGTGGGAAGCAGCCACATAGCACAGGGAGATCAGTTCGGTGCTTTGTGACCACCTAGAGGGGTGGGATAGGGAGGGTGGGAGGAGATGCAAGAGGGAGGAGATATGGGGATATATGTATATGTACTTTTATTTTCAGTTATAAATGAAATAGAAAAAAAAAAGCAAGTCATATGTAAGTAGAAAATAGTGCAACTGTGGGAAATCAGGAAAACTGAGTAAATAAGAAATTGAACAAGTACATTGATGGTTCTTGGTATTGCTAGATTGTTGAAGCACCTCAGATAATATTGATTTGACTTTGGGACCATTTAGTCCTTTCTTTCTTTGAATTCTTTTTAAGACACTAAAAGCCCTCTCTTGCCTTCCTTGGTCCCTTTGCATTTCTAGGTGTTTACCAGGCTTGCTGTTATATATCCTGTTTTACTAACATTCAGTGCACCCTGCTGATATGTAATGATTCATTTATTTTATTGTTGAAAGCTTGTGTAAAGAGTTTAATGTCTAAAATATCAAAATATAAAATGCAAACGATCCTCTGGATCAGTTTCCAATAAGCAATAAGAATAAACGTAGTAATATATATCCCTCGAGAAAAAGTCTGAATACAAAAGAAGAATAAAAACACTACTTCTGATTGGTAGAGTCATTCAATACATTTTCACATGGAGGTGCCAAAGCTGGATGTATTAAATGTATTTAAGTATAAAAGCACAAAGATCATGTGGTATCAGAAACAATACGAGATGTGGTATTTTACCTTGCATTTTAGCAGGAGTGTCAAAACATTTGGGGCTTCATTTATTTTTAAACTTAGGTGCTTTAGCAGTGATACATTTGTAAAGCTCTAAATATTAGCTCCCAGAGGTTATGCTTTTTATATTCTCTAACAGCATATATTATTTGACTAGCTGACAGATATTTCAATTAGGAGAGCCTTAAGTTGAAGATTGTTTCGATAGAGTAGCTTCAGAGATTGACAGTTTGGCACTACCTTTCAACAGGCTTGGCATGTTGCTTTCAAAACAGGCAAACAAAATCATCCCCCTTAATTAATAATTAATAATAATAATACATGGGTCTAGTACAATTAATTTTCTATATGGATTGTGGTTTTATACCCTCTACTCTTTTCCTTTGACAGGTAAATGGTTGAAGACAGAAGACTTATAGATTTTATATCTAGCCCATGAGGATTTTGACTGATTCCATTGAGCAGGCTCAGGTCAGCTAAGTCCTTCCCTTCAAAGCATCATGGGTGTCTCCGAGCATCATTGCAAGCTTGTCCTGGCAGTAAGCCAGGCTTCAAAAGCCGTTCACTGCAGTCACTGACTCACTAATGGGCAACTGCAGGCTTTCTGATTTTCCTCTCGTTTCATGTGTTCATTTGACATAAATTTAATTAAACCAAATCTGGTGTTAGAGCAAGACGAGATAAAAGTGATATGTCTCAAATTAAAGAACTGTGAAAGATACAGGAAACAGAACTATGCTTTTTTAAAAAAATCTGTTTCTGTAAAATATTGTCAGTTTTCATAAGCTCACTACTTAAAGTCGACCAAAAAAAAAAAAAAAAAAAGATACCGGTATGCATTATTAAGAATAATGTGTATCCAGGGTTAGATGAAGGTCTTGGCCCCATATTCTCTGTAGTAAAACCTTTCATAGAATTCTTATGTTTTCTTTCATTCTCACACTTCAGGTAGTCACCTCTTCACAGGATATAAGACAAGTCTGCCCTTCTTCTGGCTACATAGCTCTAGTTGTTAGACAGCTCAAAAGCACACAACAGCAGAAACATGAAAAGATCACATATTAAATGTAAAAGAAATCATCAGTTTTCAAAGGTCTCTTTTGGTTTTTACTTAAGGCTAAAGAGGAGATAGAGTGAAAAAGATCATGTTGCTTAAAAAGCTCCATTTAATTGCTTTGAATGTTGCTTTAGGAACCATCCAACTTTCTCCTTTTAAAAATTGCTTTTTCCCCATTAAAAGAAATCCCAGACTAGAAATACACTATGTGAACTAAAAGCAGTTTTGCAATCTTCCTCAAGAATGCTCAGACTGATCCTCTTCCTTCCTGCAGCTGAAAGGCTGTTACTTCCTAGGACCACACTATAAGTCCTGGATGTAAAATGATTACTCTGAGCAAATACACACAAACTAGCAAGTGATTGCAGTGTCCTGTGGATAAGAATCAGGAAAACCAGAAGAATTGAGCTGACAAATCGTGTGATAGAAGGTAGATTTCCTTGGGGTAGAAAACAGTGTGTGGCGTGTGGACCCTCTGCCTTTCTTGCATTCCAACTTTTGATGGCCGACTTCTTTCATTACAAACAACTCAGATGCCTCCTGCGTACTCCCCTGACTTGATTTCTTTCTGTAGAATTCACTGGGATTTAGACTCAGGGTTTAGGATTATCAAATCCCTCTGTAACTTCTTTCATTTAAAAGATGAAAAATTAAGGGCCAACAAGATTAAGTGACTTGTTCAGGGTCACACAGCCAGTTGTTAGCACAGCTGAGACAAAAGCTACATCAACTGACTCCCAGATGAATGTTTTTGTTTTTGTTTTCGGCACTTTGAGTACTTCATTAAAATGGATCTTTTGGATTCTTTAAAGTAAACTCTTTGTATTTCCAGGTTTTTGTCATGCCTCTGACCTAAGAGAAAATATCCCTAATGGAATAGGTAGAATTAAATCTATTTAAGATTTTCAAGCGCCTCATATAGATTTCTTCTTTTAGTACTCAATAAATGTTACTCATTGGTCAAACATTTGTTTTTCCAGAATTACCAATGGGACCATTTTTAGACTATGATTTACGTGGAGCAGACATTACTCGTGAAAGCTATTCACGTCTTTAATATAACCACAGAACAGAGACTACATTTCATCCACAACCAAGCAGAGTGATGACCCTCAATACAATAGACAGTCATTTAGTCCTTAAGATATTTCCTTTTAAATTTTACTCTGAATTCAAATTATCATTGAAATAGAAAAGACAGATTGTTATATTCCCCCTTAGACAGAAAGCTTTAAAAAAAAAAGAAAACCCTTCTGATCCTTTAGTCATGGACCTAAGTTTACTTACAGAGATATTATAAACTTTCTATATCCATATCTATTTATCTTTCTATCAATATAGACACATTTTTAACATAGACTCTAGTCTTTATTAAAACTAAGATTTGAAGACTCTAGTCTTAAGTTTTAAAATGCTTAATGAGACTTTGACAAGGTCCACAATGATAGCATGTGTTAACATAATTTTATCAGTGTTTGTTCAATTTACTGAGTTCATTTATTTAACAAATATTCATTAAATAAGTACTATATGCAATTCACTGCATACACACAGCAAAAAGGGTGAATCAGCCGCTGAGTACTTGGTAATCACTTTACCCAACAAAGATGCTGTATTTTTCTTATGATATATACATATTATATACTCAAGTAATTTTACAATGTTAAACTTGACACATTATTCAAATTACTGTAATTTCACAATCCTGGAATTTAAGTATTTTGTTTTCATAAAGGCTGACCTGCTAGTGATAGACTTTAAAGGTAGAAGTTCTATAAGATGCCATACTAACAGTTGAGTTGATTAATCAAAATGTAATTGACAGTGTTTATAAATCTCGCTATGCTGAACAACTGATGGTTTAAAAAAAAACAAATTAAAAAAGCACAAATAGGGCTTCCCTGGTAGTGCAGTGGTTAAGAATCCACGTGCCAATTCAGGGGACACGGGTTCGAGCCCTGGTCCAGGAAGATCCCACATGACTTGGAGCAACTAAGCCCATGCGCCACAACTACTGAGCCTGTACTCTAGAGCCCACAAGCCACAACCACTGAAGCCCACATGCCTAGAGCTCATGCTCCGCAACAAGAGAAGGCACTGCAATGAGAAGCCCGAGAACCACAGTGAAGAGCAGTCCCCGCTCGCCACAACTAGGGAAAGCCCGCACACAGCAACGAAGACCCAATGCAGCCAAAAACAAATAAATAAAATAAATTTATATATTTAAAAAAAAGCACAAATAAATTTCAAATCACCAGTCTTAACCATAAGGGCAGGAAAAAAGTATCGTTATCATCTAATGTTTTAATGACCATACAACAGTCTTCAAAAATCTCCCTTCCTTAATTGTTGCAAACCTGTCTAATCAAATATCTTTGTGATGTCTCTCTAAATATTTGGGAGTTTAATTTTTAAACTTCATGTATCAATTATAACAAAATTAAAACTTCAGATGTTCTTATCACAATATTTAGAAAAGGAGGTAAAATGCAACTTTGCACAGGTAATAAACACCTGTATCCTTGATACAGGACACAACCTTTGAAAAGCAGAGTGACTCCTCAGGTGCAGGAAATCCTGAGTGTGTCCCCTTAAAGCATTTTCCCCAAGATTCTCAACAGTAATAAATCACTTCTGACAAATTAGCATCAAAGATTTTTTGAATAAGTATAAAAAACTATCTGTTCATCACTTCTTAAGAGTGTTTAGAAGCAAATTGCTTATAAAAACTGACGTGTGAAAAAATCAGAGTTCAGAAAAACAAGTAAGAATTTCAAAAATAATCTGTACAAATCACGTTTTAAAAATTCCCTCTGATATTCAGTGTATTGGCATTTCATCTCCAATACTTAGAATTTGGTTTAATGTCTTAGCAACCATTATTAGGCAAATGGCTCTTGAAAATGATTGGAAAATGTAGACTGACCCTTGGGAGAGTCTATTTTTCTCCTGTTAAGAATTTAGATAATATCTAAGGCTTGGTGCCTGACATCTTAAACTTCCTCACAATGAAATTATGGTGCAGGATAACCCAGTACCAAACATGAAATGACAAGTAATTTTTTTTTTAAACAAGGTTTGATAACATCTGGATGAATGGTTGTCTTTTTAAATCTATGTTCCCCCCATCCTTGCATCTTCTTTGGCATCATATTAGACAGAGTCAGTCTTGTACACGGAATTTCATCTAGGTCTCAGGTCACAATTGGTCCTTTTCCTCTCCCTCCTTTCCCTCCCACTCTTTTCCTCCTTGCCTTCCCCCTCTTCATCCTCCTCCATTACCTCCTCCTCCTGTTTTTTTTTTTTTAAAAAAAACCATAGTAAGGATGAGAAGAGTTCATGCCTACCATATTATTAATCAAATATATTTCATTTGGTTTATTTCCTCTCTTCTGATTGACAAAGAGAGGTGGCACAGAACATCTTTCTCACAAAATTTTATTGATCTGTGTTTTATACTAAAGAAGCAATTCTTGGTAGAAATATAAATGCAACACTAGGGCCTAAATGATATCGAGCAGGTTTTGGCATTTATCTTTCTCATTGCGTTTCTGAGTACCTCTTTAAATTCTGTGCCCAAAGTGAGCGCCTACTTGCCTTAACCTTGTTCTGGCCCTGTGTAGCTCGAAAGCAGCCCTAGACAATACATAAATAAATCAGCATGGCTGTATTCCAACAAATTTCTATCTGTTGACACTGAAACTTGAATTTCATGTTATTTTCAAACCATGAAATATTACTTCTTCTTTTGATTTTCAACCATTTAAAATCATAAAAACCATCCTTAACTTGCGTGTACAAAAACAGGCAGCTGACTGACCAAATCTGTAACTTTGGTCATAGTTTGCCAACCACACCTTTTGAAATTCAGGCATGTCCTGTTTTCTAAGAGCAACTACTCTGTAAAAGTTACATTAATATTAAGAAGGCTAGAAAACAATAATAGTTTTCTTAGGAGAATGAAATTATGGGTAACTGTTTCCTCTACAATGTGGTTATGTTGCTTTCATAATTAAAACTACTTAAAATATTGATAGCTTATTTTTATAACTTGAATAATGTCTCTCTTTTGGAATGCATCAGAATCTCAGAACTGTGTGAGTTCACTTTTGATTGATTCTCAACGAGAAGTTATTCTTAACATGAAATTTCAAATCAACCAATGCTTAGCCCTTAGGTCAAGTTATTTACGATTTATGGAGAAGAGTGGGCATACCACAGGCACTCGGGCTCTTAATTGTCATTAAATGCTAATTTATAAACACATATTTGTATATGTATTTATGGTAGACACGTGTAGTATTTAAACAATCGAATCACTGGATTTTTAAAAATGACTATAACCATCACTCAAACATCCCCTACTCCTCTCCCAAACAGAAGAAGTATATTAAAGAAAGGTGGCAAGATATAATGGAAAAACAAACAAATAAAAACCATGGGTTTGGAAGACGATCTATACCCCAGACCTGTTTCTTGAGCAGGTGATCAACAACTAGAATTTCTTTTCTGTTATTAGATCCTCGGAAAGAAAGAGGATATATTCACCAATTACTTAGGTGCAGGGGGGAGATAGGCTTATCAAATCACAGAGTCAAATTTGAAACAAATTTGCTCATAAAAAGTCACAAAAAGTGGTTAAGACCTCTAGTGTTAGTAGTTCTATGCAGCAATCAGATAGCTTATTGGGGCTGATTGCTTAATTAACCATGCAATCCCCAACCTTTCCCTATACAAAAATATATTTCATATTGTAAACTGCTTACTTCTCAGCATAAGTTTGCTTCACAAACTGTCTGTGAGTTTAGCTTTATAAGTGCATATAAAGTTATGCATGGCTTAAGCAATGCTGTAAATAAATAAAACATAAAAATACTGCCTATCTGGCTGCAGAAGTGAGCTACTACCAGATTTCAGCCCAGTTGGCACAAAGATAATGCTTTGGAGCAATTCAAGTCTGAAACAGCTTCAGCGATACCATTTAAGCTTGAGGTATATTGGCAGAACAAGGATATGACTAAACTAAATTTGGCTTAAGCCACCTATTACTCATACCCTCTTTCTACTGCATTCACACTCCAATTAAAAACTGTACATGATACACACACATATATTTATAGTTTATGTTTTTCCTGTGTTGGCAATGAAACTTTTTAAATTACTTTCCATAAGCTGTGAGAATCTTCTATTCAGATCTATTTGATAAGATAAACTTGGCTCCGGAAGTGGTGGGGTGCATGGGTTTTTCCTGTTCATCTTACAGAAGAGTTCCATTTGTACCCATTACCTCTATCCCATTACCACTTCCCACTCCTCTCGCTATGTGGGATAACGATCATCTGTACCCGTTTCAGAGTAACCAACACTCACAAGGCGGTTCTGTGCCAAACGCTTTGTATGCGCTACTATCATTTCCAATATAAGGAGAGGTACACCAATATTTCAAAGTTAAGAAACTCGTCTACGGTTACAAAGTCAGTATCTTCTGTACCAAGATAACAATCTAGTTTTTTTAGTTATAATTTAGGTACGTTAAAAGACACAATGAGTTTTGACAAACATACTTAAGTTTGTACCACAACCACAATCAACATACAAAATATTTTCACCACCGTAAACACTCCCTCTTTACTGTTTATAATCAATCTACTTTCCCCACCCACAGATCCTGGTGTCTACTGATCTGACCTCTGTCCCTATAAGTTTGAGTTTGTTAGAATGTGATAAGTATGGAATCATACAAAATACAGCCTTTTGTGTGGACTTCTCTCACTTAGCATAATACTTTAAGATTTGTCTTCATTTTTGCATGTTAATTCCTTTTTATTGAGGGATAAATTGATCAGCAGTATTCCATTGTACAGAAGCACTTCAATTTGTTTATTCACTCACATGTAATGGCACATGGGTTGTGTCCAGTTTATAACAATAATAATTAAGTCTTTATAACCATTCATATAAGGTATTTATGTGGACATGGAATTTTGTTTCTCTTGCATAAATACCTAGGAGTAAGGTTGTTGAGTCATAAATATATTTGTTCTGTATGTCTCATTTTGTCAGAAACTGCCAGACTGTTTTCCAAAGTGAATGTAATATTTTACACTCCCACAGGCAATGAGTGCAAGTTCCAGTTGCTTTGCATCCTCACTAGCCATTTTAACAGGTGTGTAGTGGAATCTCATTGTTGTAATTTTTATTTCCCTAATGAGTAATGACATTGAACACCTTTCCATGTGCTTGTTTTGTTATTTGGCTCTTTTCTTTTGTGAAATATCTTTTCAAATCTTTTGGCTCTTTTAAAAATTGGGTTGTTTTATTATTGAATTCTGTGATTTTTAATATATATTCTGGATACAAGTAATATATCAAATATATGTTTTGCAAATATTTTGTCCCCGTCCATGTGTTTTTTTTTTTTAAGCCTTAGTTGGTTTTTTTTTCCTGTACGCGGGCCTCTCACTGTTGTGACCTCTCCCATTGCGGAGCACAGGCTCCAGACGCGCTGGCTCAGTGGCCATGGCTCACGGGCCCAGCCGCTCCACGGCATATGGGATCTTCCCAGACCGGGGCACGAACCCGTGTGTCCCCTGCATCAGCAAGCAGACTCTTAACCACTGCGCCACCAGGGAAGCCCGAAGCCTTAGTTTTTTTAAGAACAGTTTTAGGTTCACAGCAAAATTAAGAGGCAGGTACAGAGATTTCCCCTATAATCCCTGCATATTCATAGCTTCCCCCATTGTCAGCATCCCTCACCAGAGGGTACATTTTTTACAAATGATGAACTTACACTGAAATATCATAATCACCCCAAATCTGTAGTTTACCTTACAGTTTACTCCTGGTGGTGTACATTCTATGAGTTTGGACAAATGCATAATGACATGTATGCATCAATGTGGTATCATACAGAATATTTTTAGTGCTCTAAAAATTCTCTGTGCTCCATCTATTCATCCTTCTCCCCCAAACCTCTGGCAACCACTGATCTTTTTACTGTCTCCACAGTTTTGCCTAATATAAAGATATTTGTAGAAATATGATCAATGAAGTATTACTTGAAATAGTAAAACTTGATAAATTATTAAATTTGCTACAGTGTCATAGTAGACTATTACATAGCCAAGAAATAATAATATATATAGTATGTATCTTTACTATATTATCAACATAAAAATATGCCAAAATCATATTATTGAATAAAAACTTATAAAACAGTATTATGATATGATTAAAACAAATATATTTAGTAAAAAATTAAAATCATCTTTAAAAAAAATAGCTGTCATTTAAACCAGCTATTCCAGGATATAGCAAAAAATAATTATCCCAGAAAGATAACCATTCCTTTGTGTGTAAAACATTTTTTGAATAAGTCAGATTGACATGAAATAAAATGGTTTTAAATAAAATATAAAAGAGTGACTGCTTGCTTTTACAATGTCATTTGTGGTGCCTCTAATGGAAGAGAGAGCAGAGATGGAAGAATGGGCAGCAATTACATGATGGGACACCAAACAGAATGATGGCCACTATGTAGGGGAAATATATATCATCCAAACCAAGATATGTTTGAAGGTGAAAATGGTCTCTTTATAATTATACCCAGTGGACTGGAATATAGTCAGCTACGGTAAACCAGAAATGTGTCATCTGCTTACCTTTCAGTAATCCCTGATAAGGATCATCCTTGGTTATTCATTTTAGGTACCATCATATTTGGAGATGTCATTCTCTTCTATTATCCCAAAAGCTTTCATGGTGATTATCATGGAAAACAGCCCTGTGCTAGTGGAAATATAGAGATATGAAGGTAAAGAAGGCTGAGTAATACATTATGTGCAATTGGACAGATTGCAAAAGGGGTTATTTAGACAATTTAAATAGCCTTGGAAATCCACAGGAGGCTATGATCTAACTTAAATATTAAAGGTAGGCACAATTTCACTTTGTATTCACATATATAGCAATACGTCTGAAGTGTAGTAGGAGCCTAATAAATAAACATTTGTTAAATGTATAAAAGAAAAATACCTATACAGGAGTCTTAACATTCCTGGGGGCATTTTGTTTGTACTTAAAAATAATAATGGCTTAACGTTACTATATGCCAGATACTGTTTTAAATGATTTATATACATCAATCAATTTGCTACTTATAGCAGTCCCATGCCCTGCAAAGGCCAAGAAAAACATACCTGATATTGAAAAAAAATGGATATTATTAACGTGCTTCCATAAATAAAACTGCACAACATTGAAAACCATGGTCCATCTCAGCAAGAAGGTATTAGAAGTGATTTAGAAAGTTTGGTCTTGGTTGGGTAATTTTAGAGAGACTTCATATAAGTAAGAGTTTGCTCTGGGGGAATCCTATGATTGTATCTATTAATTTGTATGAAGAACATGTTAAAAATGAAATGGGGCTAAGGTAAAACGGATAAAGAAGCAGTCATTTCTCACGTTATCCGTGAGAGGGGGATTTAGTAATTTTTGTGGTTTACTCAGTGATCATATTTTTTTTTCTGCTCAGACATGGTTATGAGTGATGTTGGTTGCAGAATGACCATCTGATGGTGGTGATGTCTGGCATTGTTTTGTTCAGTGGGAGAACACCCAGCCTAGCTGTGAGTGCAGGCCTAGCAACAAGCTAGCTACCAACTGGTAGAAGCTACTTTTCTCTTTTCTCAGTAATATTTTATTCTTATTTTGTAGTCAAGGAAATTGAAATACAAACAAGTTGAGTAACTTGAACAAAGGCATAGAGTTAGTAACTGGTAGACGTAGGAAACTGGGGTTTCTGGTTCTAGAGCACCTGTGAATTACTATGCTAGGAATGGTTTTCTATAACATTCAGAATTTTTCTTGGAATTGTTATGAAGAAACGGTGCTTTTTTTTCTTGTTGAACAAGAAGTTTTGTTTTTATTTTTTTTGTCTCTTGAAAATGAAGAAATTGCTGGTTTCTTTCATATAACTGATTCTGTGTGGAGACTCAGTGATTTCCTTTTACTATATTGATATTTATATATTTTCCAACAATATTTGATACACACATGTTCCTTTTTTTGTGTCTGAATGACCTTGACTCTGTATTCCTCAAGAGCAGGAAATCTCCCATTTAAGAACTTCTGACTTTAGACTTATGTACGGTAAGGGACACAGAAGTTGGCTAATGTATGTGTTGAGCCTGAAGAGAATACTGGTTTCAATTCCACATCTCAATACAGGGCATCCAGGCAGAATGTCAGTATGATTACAGGAGCACAAGTCTCTTGTAATTCTGATTATATACTGGTCATTGTCCTAGAAGATGACTTTATTCTAAATAAATCCTGTTGAAGGGGAAGGGAAGGGAGAGCATGGAAAAAGTAATTACAATGCCTCCTGCCTGTTTGGGGTTTTTTTGAGGACTGAAATAAGCCTGGAAAGTGCTGGCGGTGAGAATAGAAGCTCAGGAAGAATGGAGGTAAAGAAAATCAGTCTGTGCTTGACACTCCTCTGTCAATTATAGACTCCATATTTTACCAATTCTCTTCAGTAGGGAACTTATATTCTCTTCTTTTACCTACCGACAATCACAGTTATTACACAGATTTACTTGCCTGATAATAAACATTATTTCTAATTGGTGATGGTTAATTTTATGTGTCAACTTGGCTAGGCCACAGTACCCAGATATTTGGTCAAATACCAAATTGAGTATCTCTGTGAAGATATTTTTTAGATGAGATTAATATGTAAATCAGTAAACTTTGAGTAAAGCAAAGTTTTATTCTATATTATGGGTGGACTTTATCCAATATAAAGGCCTTAAGAGAAAACAGATAGAGGTCTCTTGAGGGAGAGGAAACTTTGTCTCCAGGCTATCTCTGGACTTGAACTTCACCAACTTCTCCCTGAATCTCCAGCCTGCTGGCTTATACTGAAACTTCTGTACTTGTCAGCCTCTAAAATCATGTGAGCCAATTCCTTAAAATCTATCTATCTATCTATCTATCTACCTACCTACCTACCATCTATCTATCTGTCCATCCATTCTATTATCTCTGTTTCTCTGGAGACCTCTGACTGATGAGATTTCAACCCTTCCTAATTTCATACTGGAGATTCCCATCAACTTCTTCCTTCATTATTCTTATCCCAACTAGGGCTGAAGACTTGGGATTCCCATACTTGTTCCTCCAAGTCTTAAAATAAAAATCTCTAGAATTCATTTTTTTTCACATCTCCACTGCTACTAACCTAATTCATACCATCAACAACTCTCTCCTGAATTAATGCAACTTCCTAAGTAGTCTACTTTCCCCTTTCTTCCCTTCTTCCACTACATTTTCCACACTGCTACAAAACTAACTTTATAAAATATAGACCTAATGTTGCCATTCTCAGTCTTGAATATTTTGGTGATTTCCTATGAATTTCAGGAAAATATATTTAACAAAAATTTTTGGTGAAAAATACATGATTATATCCATTAAAGGCACAGGAGACTTCATGAAAAATAGAACCACACTTTGGCTTATGTAAAAGTAAAATATACTTAAAATATTCTAATGAATTTTAGAAATTAAAATAGGAATATATCAATGCACAGTATTTCCTTTCATATTCTTTAATCAGGATCGTCTAGTCTAAGATTGTTTCACTGTGATTTAAAAAAAAAGTTTATTCTTTAATAGTTAGCTACTAGAGATTACTCTTGTCCATAATTAGGATCAAGGTTTTTATGGCTAAATAGAGGTACCAAATAACTCTATCCTCTTTCAAAGGCTTACTGTAGGTTTTCTTTCTTTTTTTTTTTTTTTTTTTTTTTGCGGTATGCCGGCCTCTCACTGTTGTGGCCTCTCCCGTTGCGGAGCACAGGCTCCGGACGCACAGGCTCAGCGGCCATGGCTCACGGGCCCAGCCTTTCCACGGCATGTGGGATCTTCCCGGACTGGGGCACGAACCCGTGTCCCCTTCATCGGCAAGCGGACTCTCAACCACTGCGCCACCAGGGAAGCCCTTACTGTAGTTTTTAAAACATAGATCTACAAAATTTTTCTGGAGAATAAAAGTAGTTCCGAAGTCAAAACTGTATTTGTTTGATAAATTTACAAGAACATATATACATATTATTTCAGGACAGCAGCTAGAATCCTTAAGAAATAATAAAGATTTTCTAAGCTAACTAATGTGATGTGAAGCCAGCCTGCCTTTAAGATCCTCACATAAAATCTATATAGATTTATGCTACCTTTTCCTGAGAACACACAATATACTGTGTTTATGTCATGAAGATTATCATTCTAAGAATTTCACATTTTAATTTGAATGTTTTAAAATTTGCTCCTTTTTTGGGATAAAATATGGCTTAATAAAGGCAGAAAAATATAATGGAAAAATACAATGAAATGATCAAATTTTGTTATCAGTTCACATTTAGTATAAGTCTAGAACTGCTACTTAGATATGCTGATATTTTATTTTCTATTACAGTCTGGTTTATTTCATTTTATTATAATGCTAATTACCACCATTTAAATGACTTAATGTAACTCACTAATTTGTCTTAATGTATAGCTTAAGTAGCTATACCTTAAAATACTTTTTCTGTTGGCTTTTTGGAGAGAGTTATGGTAAGTTTTCTCACACATATAATTGGTTAAAGTTCAACAACTAAAAATTTGAATTGAGAATATTAGAAAATAAATATTTTCTTGCTCCTCTCAAGTTAAGATTTATAATAAGCATTATTATCATTTTAAGTTATAAACAGTAAGTTGCAAAATCAGTTTATTTTTAAATCTTACCTCTTCTGACTTGAAGTCCACTTTTACATTCAGTACACTACGGGTATCTCTTCTCTATTAGTAACAGTCCACAGTTTTCCCAATTCTAGTCCCAGATGACCCCATATTTTCTGCTCTGCTTTCCATATGCATCACTGAAATACAAGTATAAAATTCCATAAATAAATACAATCGTAACAGTGAAGAGAGCCAGGGGGTGTAATTGGATAAGAGTAAAAAATTAAATATTTCAATAAATTTCTACATGACAGAAAGTAGCTAGGAACACATTGAAGAATGAAATGAGTTCAGAAAGCCTCAGCCCAGAAAGTTTCAGGGGACTGGGGAGATTTGGGAATCAGTCTGCTGCTTAGCACCCTAGTGAGGCCCTGGTCTCAGGAGTTAGCAGGTACAATGAGGGCCAAGGGTGAGTAATAGACTAAAGGGAAGGAATTGACTAAAGAGTTGACCAAGTGCCTTAATTAGTACCAATCCCTTCCCAACTCCCACCTGCAGAGAGATATTTTAGCCTTTAATCCCAGGCCAAAATGAATTGCTCTTCTCTAAAAGTATTGAACAACCTGTTTGCACAAATCACAATAGCCTATATATAGTATTGTGATTAACGCTGTAATGAACATGGGAGTGCAGATATTTCTATGAGATACTGATTTAATTTCCCTCCGATATATACTCAGAAGTTGGATTGCTGGATCATATGATAGTTCTATTTTTAATTTTCGAGAACCCTCCATACTGTTTTCCACAATGGCTGTACCAATTTACTTTCCCATCATCAGTGTACAAGGGTTCATTTATTCCACTTCCTCACCAACACACAACTGTGATTCTTAAACATGAGTGTGCATCAGAATTCCCTGGAGGGCTTTCAAAAACACAGATTTCTGGGTCCTAGCCCCAGAATTTTTGATTTAATAAGTCTGAGTTGGGGCCTGAGAATTGTGTTTCTAACAAGTTTTCAGGTAATGCTGATGTTGCATGTTCAAGAACCACACTTTGAGATCCACTACATTACACAATTGAGATTTCAGGTTTTTTTTTTTTTTGAGACAGCAAGACATGAATTCAAACTCCAGCATACTCCCTTTCAAGCAAAATGACTGTGGTAAGATGAACTAAATTGGAAACGTTTCTGTTTATTTTTCTGTAAAATAGGGATACTATTGTAAAAGAGTATTTCAAATCTTAAATAATATAATGAACAGAGCCCAGCACATGCTAAACAGTCAATAAATGTTACTACAATTTTAAAAATGCAAAATGATAATATTTTTATATCGTCAGGCATTTTAGGTCTCCATGTCTGTTTTCCTAGCAATTTATGCCTGTAGGCAACAGTGGTAGACTCTAAAATATGAATAGGGAACTCAAAAGTCTCTTACATTTACATCGTGACTACATCTGAGTCTTCCTTGATTTTGCTGACAAATCTGTGCATTGGGATTAGTGCTTTTACATGATGAAACCATTTAAAGGGAAAATATTTCATAACTCTTCTGATGTGGTATTTTGTATTTCTAATTTGGTCAGATACAAATAATTGTTCTTGTCGTAACATCCATTGTGAATTGCTCTCTTGCAGTGGCTTGCCCCTTCTTCAATTTGATAGGGAGTCACGGTCTGCCTTTCAGCTGGGGATATCCACATAAAACATATCTGGGGCAGTTTTTTAATTAAGAACATCATAACAAAGAGAAGCTAATTAAAAATGATTATGCCTATACGTAGTGAGAATTCTATACATATATGTGTATTAAAAGATACCCACACATACACATTTGTGACAGGGATGTACTTATGTCAATTTCCAGTTCATGCTTGTTAAGAAAGTGATAATAGTACAAGTCCCTCTCTGTTTTGGTCTCATCAGGTCTGTATTCCTCTTCTCTAAGGTCCTAAGACCTCTTCCTTGAGCCACAAATCTCTAAGCTGGTAGGTCTCTTTTTCAGTTACAGGCCAGTTTATAAGCTTTGAACTTGTGGGTAATGAACACAGGATGACCAAGCTCTTTAACTGGTTAAAACAAAACTTCCACACAAGTTGCAAAATGAAAAGTGAATGAGATTAATTGGCTGAAGAAACAAAATTCTGCATTGAATTAAAAGTTAACTTCTCCAGCCCATTTCCAAACTTTACCTGTCTTTTGAATATTTTCCGTACATTTAGTTTTTTTACCCAGAAGGGTGTTTGTGGGTAAAAAGCGTCAATGACTCAGTTCAGTTTTGCAAAGTACTAACAGTTCTAGAAAGGAAACCTGCCATATTGAGTAAGTGCAAAGTATGATTATTAATATTAATATTTTTAAACAGCTGACAGATGGTGAAAACAATGAAATATTTTGATAATTCCTTGCTATATTTTCAGAGACTTGAAGGCTTATTGAAAATATGAGGTTCTAAATATTTGAATACGTGGATGCTTTTTCAGATCAGTGTGACCAAATCTTTTTTTTGCAAATACTGTGTTATAGTTTAAAAATTAAGGTGGTGCTAAAAGAAAAGGGGATAAAAATACATACAAATGAAAGATTCCTGCAAGAATTCTAGTGCGATATCAGGCATTGCACTTCCAGGGCAATCTATGCATCTTTCAAACAGAAACTCCCCCAGATGAGCTTGTCTAGGATCACTAAAAGAACTTGGGCCAAGTATGTCAGCATTAAAAATACCGAATTGGCTGGAAATACTGTTGTGTGTCAACCTTTATTTGTCCTTTAAACCAAGAAAAAAGAATAAAAGTATGCCTGTAGGCAAAATAAAGGTCCTCTCTTTCCTTCCCCTCCCTTGCATTCCTCTTATTCTCTTCAACGTATATGAGATTTGTAAAATGAATTGTAATAGAAAGTTCATATGACAAAAATTACAGTGGTGTGGCCAAGAAAACACCCAGGGGGCTTTTAGCTTCCGTTGTGCCAGGAATGAACTATCAGATCAGCCTTCTGGACTCAAATGCGACACTGTCAATAAGGATACATCATCTTTTTTGTGGTGTAGAAGAGCTGTCGGTTGTAATTCCCATTATTCTAAAGCCAGGATTTTCCATTAGTATAGCCACCTGCTGGGTTTCTCTACTCAGGTTTAATGGAGTCTGAATTAGAATTTATCACCATCTGTGGGAAGACAGGAAATGAGAGAGCATCACTAATTCCTTTCTTCATTTGCAAAGTGTATGTATAATTTTTATAAGGAAGTAGCAAAAGCAGCCGAGGTTGGAAATGGATGGAAGAATATTTTAGCTCACATTGACATCAGAGCTCCAGACCAAGGGGGACACATGCTGTTTGTTCTAAAGCCAATTCCAGCAACAAAAAGAATGTTTTAATTTCCTATGTAATGTAGTATTGAAATCATGCAGATTCAGGATGCTATTTCTCTTCAGCTTCCAAAAAGATCTCAGAAGATTTAATCAGATCTCTAGTGAAGATGAAAGACTTGGATACATATCAAGTTCACAAAAATGAGTTCAAGATTCCTAATTACTACATTAGCTTATAAACAGAACAGTATAGAATATAGGTGTCTATTATATGTAGTTCCTTCTTTTCCTCCAGAGATTTAAAAAAAAAAAAAAAAAAGCTTTGTAGAACTCAAGAAGAAAGACCAGAGAACATCAAAACCTTCAGGATGATCTCTAGAATCAGTGTAATGCCTTAAATTCATATAACTGTATCTCAGGGGTTCTGACTTACACAGAGTCACCAATGGTGCTTTATTATCATATTTAATTAAAAAAAAACAGATGGGTTTATAGGAAAGGTGAGCAATTCGCAATTAAATCCTGGCATTGGCTAGCGGATAGAAAGCTTGCAAATCTGATCTGCCCAATTTTTTACACTGCTCCATCAGGGTAGGGTGTTGCCTTTTGGAATCTGCTGTCCAAATACATAGAGAAAAACTAAACCATTCCCGACATACCAGCTGTGAGAGATATTGCTGACCACTCCAGCTAAGAACAAGCAGAGGATAATGGCAGTTCAAAGGATGAGGGGAAAAAATCCTCTCAGGAAAGAGGAAGGATTTAAAGTCAAAACAGACAGACACAGACACACACAGACACACACACACACACACACACACACACAGAGCCTCTGAAAAAACACGGCATGCCATTGTCTTTCTTCAGGAACCATGAGTTCATCCCTTTCTCATGAATCTCCCTCCATGTTTATAATCTCGGATTAATGACTCTAAACAGTGAGCCTGTTCTAAAGTCATGGGGGTCAGCTCTGTGGACTTGAGGAGCTTGGATAATTGGAAGGAATGTTACTTATTACAGTGAAGCAACAATTCCAGGGGAGGAGAGGAAGAAGCACAACAAATAACTGCACTGTTGTTCTTTAAGACTACCAAGAGAGTTCGCGCTCCTATCAGGGAGGCTGTGAAGACTGTATTGTGACAAAGCAAAATGCCTCCTGGGTGCCTGCTTCTAGTGGAAAGCTTTTGATGTTTGATCTGTAATGAGATGGAAGAGGAAAACAGTCCCTTGGTTAACTAATATATACTGGATATGAACAGATTCAAAGATTTAAGTTTCCGTTCTGGGACAAGATCCCCCATGCCACTCATTTATTATTTAGGAAATTCTGTAAGTTCTTTTCTTTTTTGTACAGAATGTGTGATGGGTTTAACACACTTCTGCTTTCATATCTGGCTTCGATAATAACCCTAATAATTAGTATGCTGTATTTCACTTTTACTAGTTTAGCTCTTTCTCAGTGTGGGTATGATGTGGCTTTATGTAATTTCCTTTTGGCGTATATGAGCAATCAGAATTCAGGGCTTCTTATTGGGCCTAAGCACTTTGTACTGGAAAGCGGAGGGGCAGTAACCTAACACAAGTGCAAAGGGTTGCACGTAACACAGAGCTCACGATAAAGACAGAATGAAAAAAAATGGAAGCAACAGCAATAAATAAATAAGCAGTTAATTTTACTCCACACGGCATGCTATGGATGATGTCACACATATGGTGATTCATACCAGGAGCAGCAACTTCAGAGACGAAGTCAAACCCTAGAAAATCTGTCAGTTTGGGTTAACAGAACATTGTTATTACCTCAAGTCAAGCAGATGGAGGGCAAACTTCTCTGCTGGATTCTGCTGCTCTTTAATTAATGTCCACATTTATTATGTCAATATAATGCATCACATTTGGTCTAAAGGTTGTTTTACTTTTTTTTTTTTAAAGCAAGAATGATTATTTCATTTAATTTCAACATTTGAACAGTTGCACAGGATTTCAGAGGCATATGCAGATACCCAAATAATAATGTTTATATCAGTGTATAAAAGAAAAAGAAGAAAAGGAACCAAGATGGTTTTACGTATTTCATTCTTGATGTAGAGATGGATTTGTTACTTCTTTTATGAGCATTTCCAAATGAGGGATTTTGAGTACATGCATATGAACATATAAGAAAAACAGGAATCTCAGATGATAAAGCTATGCAGATCTTATTACAGTGTTATTCCTTCATAAAGAAATTAATAGCTGCAATTCATTTAGTGCTCTGTTTAGTCTTGTCAGTGAAGAATAGCAAGTAGGAAGATAACACTGTAGAGACATCTCATCTTATCTCCGAAACTTTGATTTTCTTATGTGTGTTCAAAAGGAACAAGGAATCCCTGGCATCTGATATTGTGCATGAGAAACTGTGGTGTTAAATCTTTAGCACAATTCAAAGAATAAGCCTATTATGTAACAATGAAAGAGGACATGTGCCATAACTACAAACATGCTTTCTTAAATAGATGGCAGGCTTGCATTGTTCATTTTGGGAAAATATATTTTCAGTGTCGGCTCTAGCTTTTAATTATTTAAGTCAGTCAAATCCAGAATCGTTAAAATGTGCAAATATTACCTGGAATCACTCCAAGAATAGGGAATTGAGGAATAGATTCTAAGATTCTACCATGAGCTTCACATTTTTTAAAAAAAATTATTGATAGTTTAGGTCAGTGGTTCTCAAACAGGGGCAATTTTGTCCCCCAGGGTACATACATGTCTGGGGAGGGAAGTGGACCTACTGAAATCTAGTGGGTAGAGGCCAGGAATGCTGCTAAATATCCCCAAGTACACAAGATAGACACCAAAACACAGAATTATCTGGCCCAAAATGTTAATACTGCTGAGATTTAGAAACCCTGGTCTATGTCAATAAAACCACTTTGTCGTCTCTAAATACATGAAAGATCTCCAGATGAGTAGGGGAAAAGCATTTTCCAATTCAATTGATTTGTTTCCATCATAGGTACTATAACTAAGGAACACAATACTAACCTTGGTTGTGTTACTTGTCAGTGAATTATATTCTTATATACGACAGGAACATAGTAATGAAATACGAAATAAGTGAAAAGTTTCATATTTTATAGGTTCTCTTCCATCCACTTCTCTTTCTCTCTGTCTCTCTTATTTTTACATCATTTTCCTCAATCTGTCTTTACATTTCTCGGAAGAAAAAAAAAATCTCAAAAATGTACTGAATTGGCATGTTAGCATTTCTGTGTCTGGAATCCTTTTTAATTTTCAGTCCTTCAAAATCTGATGCAAAACACCTCTAGCAGGAGACTTTTCCTGTTCCTTTTTACTAATGGTTTATTATTTAGTTCTGCATGCTTAACATTCAATTATTTGGTGTTCTTACAAATATGAGTTGTATTTCACAGTATATAGACAAGGTTATATTCAAAGAAATAATTTGTAAATGATGGGTTAAACAAAATTAAACTGTGTTTACTGCAAGACTTTTCAGAATCTTGAATATACTAATATACGTTGTAAATATCAAGAAGAGGATTTAGTAGCTATTTTTTTTCCAAATCTATTACATTATAGAACTTTCTTTTACATGAACTTTCTATTACATCTGACAAAATCTGCGGTCTGAAAAACATGTCATGGATCACTCATGAATTGTCTAGAATGTCCTATACCCATTGCTGGGTATCGTCCATAATTCCGCTTTCTCACCTTAAATATTCCAAAGCCACTAGGAAGCTAAGGATCTGGTATCTGCTAGAGAACAGGCACGTCCACAGGGCAGAACATAATACAACTCCCTTGCTAAACCTCTACTGCTCGTGGTCCACTCCTGGTCCAAAGGAAACACTAATACATGCTTTAATCAAAAAAAATCTGAAAATGCAGGTCAAGCTGGGTGCAACCGCCTCCTTTGACTTGCATGTTGGTCATTAGCCAACCTGTCTCTGGCCATTTAGACATCTCTGCATGAGACAAGCATTGCTTGCTTCTGTCCCTCATACTGAAGAGGATGCAGATTAAACTCTCTGAGGACTCTCACTGAAGACCCTTTACTGAACAGGTAGCCCATCCCAAGTGCTAGGGACTCACCGCACAGCCTCCCCTAATAAAGTCTTTTATCAGATTTTCTAATTTCCACCCTAGAGTCTATTATAGCTTCAATACAATACTTCACTGAAGTATCATACTATGCTTTCATTTATTTTTCATCTATTTTTTTTCCAGTCCTATAGGCTGGCCAGTCTCATAATTTACCCTGCTATCTCATCTGCTCTACTTGTTGCTTCAGTTTAAAGTTCTAACAAAATGATAGATATATCTACAGGGTTGTGCATACAGAATCATGTACACTGTCCTGTAATTTATGGATAATTTAGAGAATTTTCGAAGATAATTTCACCTGTACTTGGTTTTCACCAAATTTGCTAATGTCGGAACCAGACTCCAATTATAATATTTGACTACTCTCTGTAGAAAAGACCAGATAACTGAGTTAGAAACCTTACCTTTTACTTGTAAACTTCTGACCAGCTTTCTAAGTGAGCTAAATTGACTCACTCTACCTCTTTGTTCTGTTTTTCACCTGAGCAATATATTTTCCTATATTACTTTTTAGTAAAAACTTAAAGCACAATGATATATGATGACTAAAACATGGTCTCAAATGTAAGATTCTTCAATATACTCATGTTTATATTAAAGTCAGTTAAATGTGCCTCTGAAGTTTTGGTTCATGTTCTATTTTATATATGTGTGTGTGTGTGTGTGTGTGTGTGTGTGTGTGTGTGTGTATATATACGTATATATACACACACATACATAGTAGAAGACATTGCTTTGTTTGTGGAGAGAAATTCTAAAAACTATAAGGGAATAACATTTAAAATTTCAGTAATATGATAAATAAAATATTGAAATGTTGTTTAGTACAACAAGAAAATTGATGTTTCCAAAATTCATAGATGTTCCATGTGAGTTTAATCATGAGAAAAGGGAGGATAAAAAGAGAGCAGAGGAAAATGGCTGTTACCTAGATGGATAAGTTAGGATTTTATTTTACTTTAAGAGTCAAAATAGGGGAATAGATTATCTTTGTAAATAAATACAAGATAAGATATAGGAATGTATTCACGTCAAGATATTCTTATAATATGGAACCAAAATACTGGATGTGTACACCAATCCCCAGAAGAATTTGAAACTGAGTAATGGATTTATAATGTTGCCAAAAATTCAAGTTTAGAAGTAAAAATAATCATGTAAGAATGAGAAAGCTAGCATAACATTTCTGACAATACAAGAATTAATAAAATGACAAATAATGTTTTATGGTGTTTAACTGCTTCAAACTTATTATATAATGAAAGTAATAATAGTAGATAACATTTACTAGATATTACTAGATTTCATTCTTTCTAATTGCTTTATAGACTGTTAATTCATTTACTCCTTATAACTGTAACAGAGCAGAATCCTAGGAGGCCTTCCTGGGACAGACCCTTCCCTCATATCCTCTGCTTTAGCTCCTCTCTAAAGATGACAGATTCCGATACACATTCCCTTAGTTGTTTTGCAGATGCTGGGATCCTCACTAGCTGGAATAAATTAACACATCCCCTCCCAAAACCAGAAAATACTTGCAACAACTTCTCACCTTTTTACTTCACCTTACCATCAACCAATCTGAGACTTGTATAGGAGGTGATCACATACCCTGGGACTCCCCTCCTTTGCCTTGCCTTTAAAAATGCTTTGCTGAAACCCATCGGGGAGTTGGAGCTTTTTGAGCATTAGCTGGCCTGGACTCCTTCTATGGCACCTTACAATAAACGCTGCACTTTCCTTCAGCACAAACTGGTGTCAGATGTCAGTCAGATTGTGCTTGGGCCAACGGACCCATGTTTTGGTTCTGTAACATAACAACCCCTTGAGATAAGTTTGTTGGGGAGGAAGAAATTTTCCTCTACCCTTCTAAGTTCTAGCTGGTCTAAGAATTAAATTGACATAATACAGATTAACAGGATAAAATCAAACAAAAGTTTAATAACATGTGTACATGGGAGAGACCCAGGAAAACTGAGTAACTCACCAAAATGGCTGAAGCCTCATCCTAAATACCATCTTTAGCTAAAGACAAGAATGTTGGGGGTAATGGGTTGGAATTTCAACAGAAAGGAAGGCAATTCACCCGAAGATTGAAAAGCAAATGTCTGGTAAATAAATGTTTGCTAGGCCATTCAGGGACAACAGGACACAGAGTGGACTTTAATCTCTAGGCCCTACAGAGTTTCCCCCACCACATCTAGCCCATATTCTCTCCAGATATCTCTGGTGATAGCTCTACTCCGGGAAAAGGCCCTTTACCTGAATTTTTAGGCAGCTAACGTAAAAAGAAAGACTTCTTGAGTTTTCTGTTTCTTAAAAATAATCAGCCTAAATTATTCCTCATGACAAAGAGACACAATTTGCAGAACCAATTTGGATCCCCTACAAATTCTATCATTATCCCATTATATAAGTGAAAAAGTAAAGCACAGAGTGCCTAAGTAATTTTTCCAAAATCAAACATCTAGTGGTAGAGCCAGGGCAAAAAACTCAAGCAGTTTGGCTCCAAAGTTCTCATTGTTAACCACTCTGCTGAACAGCCTAAGAGAAGCATACTGCCAGTAAAATACAATGAGAAAAGGAAACTCAAAGTCACAGCAGATATTTCATTAAAGTTAGGTTTTGTATTTGAAGGATCTGGGACTATATTAGCTTATACTTGTTTTCACAAGTATATTAACTGTTTTTTTTACTGATAAAACACTCTACAAAGACACTGATGAGGTATGAATATTAGCTATTCCTATCATCATCATTATTGCTTACTATTACTAACTTTCTGGTTGTTAAGTCTGTCAGCTAAAATAAGGTGTCCACTAAGCTTTCAGATACCATACACTATATATTTTCTAGGAAAACCTGGATTTTAGTAATTGTGCTTCATGAACAAATTATGTCATGAATACATATATATATATATATATATATATATATTCAAAACAATGAGACTTGGGACTATGCTTTTATTTTCTATATTTTCAATGTTTACCTAACACTTGCCACTTGATAGAATAATAAATAATGTTTTTTAATGTTTTAATTATTAAATGTTTTAATGATTACTCAAAAGTAATAAATAAACGCTATCTGAACAAATCAGTCAACTATATAATAATCCTATTGGTTAGCAGCTTCGGTTAAAGGAAGGAATTAAGGCTCCTTTAGGATATGACCTCAGCCCATTACTCCTTAGTTGTTCAAATCTCTTCTGTTTGGTTCTGTGATACTGTGATTATTCAGAATGGTTAAATAATTCTGGAAATTACTGAACTTGATGATAACTTTAATTTCAAGACTTTGAAGTACTCTCCTTGATGCCTCACCACCTTTATGGTTGTCTTCAAAGTTCACACTGTCTCATTTACAAAAATCTCTATGTAGATCTACTGAAAATTTTATATAATGTTTCTTGTGCTCATCATATCCTCATCAACATATTCTGAGGTTATTAATAGCATGATAATTTTGAAGTGTTATGTAAAAGAAGAAGGCTTTTATGTAAAGGAGATCACATTAATCCAAACTGAAGTTTATGCAGTATAAGCTTGAGGGAAAAGAAATTTGAATGCAAATCAAATTGGATTTTTCTGGAAATATCTCTTTAAGTCTGTGAGGAAACCACTGTAGCAGTGATTAAAATTTGTTCTCTTATTCTCTTATATTTGATTAGAAAAAAAGTTCCTGTTCTTTTGGAAAAGTGTTTGTTAAAAAGGAACTTTATAACACTTCCTGTCCCATTTAATGATTCATTCAATAGGCACTGACTTTCACCAGGGCAATGTGAGCAGAATTGGGAGTGGAACAAACACACAGCAATAGTGTTTCTATAGGATCAAAGGAGAGGAGATCAGAGACAATAAGGCAAGACTGCTTTCTCTTTTTAGAAGGTTTCTGATAAAGAAAAGGGAAATTGGTCATATTAAAGCAATACCCAAATCATGGGCCTAAAAATCCCTGGCAGCCTCAGAGATGTCCTTAATGAAGCATAAAAGCAAGGAATGGGGCATCCTTTACCCTTTTGATAAAAATAGCATCGGATTTTTACTTTATTTGCAAAAGAGCTATTCTTTTTTTTTTTTTTTGCAGTACGCGGGCCTCTCACTGTCGCGGCCTCTCCCATTGCGGAGCACAGGCTCCGGATGCGCAGGCTCAGCGGCCATGGCTCACGGGCCCAGCCTTTCCGCAGCATGTGGGATCTTCCCGGACCGGGGTACGAACCCGTGTCCCCTGCATCGGCAGGTGGACTCTCAACCACTGCGCCACCAGGGAAGCCCAGAGCTATTCTTTTATTTTCCTCATGATCTCCTGTTTTGCCTTAAATCTTATTCAAAAACCATGGTTTTTGGCATTTGAAAAATGAAGCAGGATAAGGGGGTGGGGAAGGAGAGGAGGAATGCTATTTTAGATGGCAGTCAGGGCAGGAAGGTTTCTGTGATGGGTGATATTTCAGTAGTAAACACAGTGAAATGAGGGAGCAAGACAAGTAGATGATTAGGTGAGAGAGCTCCAGACCAACAGAAAAACAAAGGCAAAGATGTTAGGTAAGTATGTTTATGGGAAGTTTGAAAAACAGTAAAGAAGTTAGTGAGGAAAGGAATGGTAAGATCATGTTGTAGCGAGAACAAGAGTCAAGATGACAAGAAAATTTAAGGCCATAATAGGAACTTTGGATTTTATCTAAGTGTAACGGGAAACAGTCTGAGTACTTTGAGAGAGAATGTGTCATGATAAGAACTACATGTTAAAAGGATTATTCTGGCCACTGTGTGGTGAATAGACTTTAGTATGTGTCATATTATGTAGGGCCTAACAGACCATTTGAAATTTAACATAAATGTGATTGGAAACAATTGGAGTTATAAAAACAGCATATGAAATAATATTATTTATGATTTAAAAGGGTCATTTAGTTGCTGTATGGGTAATAATTTTTAGGAAAAACGGGGAGATCAATTAGGAGACCATTTCAGTGGTCCAAGTAGTAAGAGAAAGTAGTGGCTTGGACTAGATGGAAGGCAATGCAGTAAGAAGTGGTTGCTTTTGGATATTGTGAAGGTTGAGATAAAGAAAATTGATGGCAGATTGAATATGTGACTAAAAGAAAGAGAAGGGTCAAAAATAACTCCAAGGTTTGGGGCCTGAGTAAACAGGTAAATGATGGTAAATGATTTGCTGAGATAGGGAAGCTTGGAGCAGGAGTGCTTATAGGCCTATGGAATGAATCCCTCTTCTTTGGACATGTCAAATTTGAGATGCTCTTAAGCCTTCAAATTAGAATATGGATTTAGCAGTTGGATACATGAGTACTGTGTTCAGTGAAGGGTTTACTGAACCCTTATTGTATTTACTGAGTCATCAGGAAGAAAGAGATGATGTGGTATCAGATACTTCCAGGCCTCTGCTTTCCAGGCATATTGTAAAATTGCATTTCTTAGATCCCTTATGGTTAGTTGAGGCCTTGAAAATAGCTTTGAGAGGAAGCTATTCTAGGCTTGACCATTCGACTTCAGTATGAGGGCCTCGAGAACTCTTTTTTCCGCCACTGTCTACTGACGGTTTTACAGATGGTGCCTGCTCCGTCTGTCTGGGTCCCAAAACGAAGACAACGTGTAACATAACTCCCAACTGACTCACAATGACAAAGCATGAGTGATAAATCAACTTTCCTGTTATAGTCTCCCAAAATACAGGTGTTATTTCTTATTGTAGCATAGCTTACCTCATCCTGAATAATACAGAAATAATTAAAGCCATAGGATTGAATGAGATCATGTGAGGAGTAAGTACAGAAAGAAGACAGAACAGGACTAAGGATTGAGCCATGGGGTATTCCAACATTTACTAAGTGGAAAGAGAAAGAGGATGAGGCAGAGGAAAAGACTTTGGGTTATTTACTTATTTTTAAAAATACCATTATTCCTATTATTATAGTTGCTTCAAAATTGTCAGAAGTTTAATAAAAGCATTTCCCACCCTGGGGGTGGGGAAACACCTCTTTAAATACCAATTATAATCAACTGTAGCACACTGTTGGCTGTATAATTATAAAATATTATTTTTCTATTAGAATAAGTGTGAGTCTGAGGCCTCTTTACCGTCAGTTTATACAGATTCTTCTGAAAAATTTTAACTACTGGGTCTGGCACAGTCATATGATAGCCCACTGCTCACAGTCTTTGCTTAACTTCATTTCTTCGGTATCTTTAGGATTGTGGTAAAACTTTATGACATATTTTAGTATGTGGCATAGTCTAGTGTTATCAGATCCTGTAAAATTTAATAGCATATGCCAGGGTTTTGACTGCATTTCCTATTTTGTTAATTGCAGAGTTATTTTGTTTTCCTTAATTGAATAATATATCCCTGAACTTCAGTTTTACATCAATGTTGGATCATTTGGAGTGATAGGCTTTTGGTGCCTGAAAGACAGTCATTAGAAAGACCTGAGTAAGCCCCCACCACCACCACACACAAACCTATTTGCACTCAATAATATTCACTGAGCAATATGTAAACTTTTCTATCTTAATTTTATTACTCAATATATGGTAGGCAAAAATGCTGGTTTCATGTGTCTTGATAACAAAATGAAACACAGCTACATCTGTAGCCACCTTCCCCTGAAAGGTCTGAAAAGCTTGCAACAAATGTGAACGTGTCCTGTTTCCATCAGCGACAGATACTAGCTTCATTCATAAATGTACATTTTGAAACTCCATTCTACTGCTCTTCTTTTGATACAGAAAGTTCATTTCAAGACTGTCATAATTTAACATATTTGAAGACAATTTAAACTTATGAATCCTGTTAAAAAATTAACAGCTTGTGATATTACTAACGTAAATAGCACTACTGAGGTGATTACTGGATGAACAGATACATTTCTAATATGGCTAAGCACACACAGACAAGCACTGACAATTGTGTCACAACATACTCCTCTCCCTGTCAAGGTACAAGTTTTCTTTTGAAGTTAATTTTAAAATGAGCCACAAATTCAGAAACACTGACAAATTTTGAAAGCTTATAAATTTTTATTGTTTGAGTATTGCCCAATCATTTCTCTCCTCTCATTGCTAAAAAGGATTTCAATTTCCTTTTCCCTGATCCCCTCTATTATAGATAGGCCAGCCATTGCCAGCTTGATTTTACTTTATTTTTATCATGCTAAATCACAAAGAGGGAGGGATAGAAGAACAAGAGGGAAGGGTGGGAAGGACAAGCAGTAGGCTAGGGACAGGAATTTTGTGACTGGTGGGGAACTGGTAACAGAAGGATTGGGAAGCAGGTGTGATTGAGAATTGGGAGTGAGGAAAAAAGGATGAAGTATTGCCAAATGTCAGAAATTGAATGTCCTTTCTAGGCTTCTAGAGATGCAGTTGAAAACTGGAGTTCATTTTGACCTATTTGAACTCTGCTTCTTTAAAGACAACTCCTGCGCTGAACCAGGCTGTTCATTCATTCATTCTCTTAACAATTATTTATTGTTATTTAATTATTACTTATCCTACTATCTGCCATCATTTTTCTAGGTATAGGAAATACAGTAGTAAATAAAAGAGCCCCAAATCCCAGTCTTCAAGGAATTTATGTATAGGGAGATATTAATTAAACAAACAAAACAGACCAATAATGACAAAGGAGCTTAAATCAGTAAGCAAAAATACCTCAACAAAGAAAATTTTAGAGCCAGATGGTTTCACTGGTAAATTCTACCAAACATTTAAATAATTTTACCAATCATTCTCAAACTCTTCCACAAAAATTGAAGAGGAGGACACACTCCCAAACTCATTATATAAAGCCAGCATTACCCTAACACCTAAGGACACTACAAGAAAACTACAGGCCAACATATCTGATGAATATAAATGCAAAAATTCTTAGCAAAATTGTAGCAAACTGAATTCAACAGAACATTAAAAAGATCCTATATCATGATCAAGTGGGATCTATTCCAGGCATGTAGGAAAGGTTCCCATATGCAAATCAATAAACACGATACATCATGTTTATAGAATGAAGGATAAAAATCATATGATCATCTCAACAGATGTAGAAGGAGCATTTGATAAAGTTCAGTATCCCTTCATGAAAAAACTCTTGATAAAGTGGGTATAGAAGGAATGTACTTCAACAGAATAAAGGCAAAGACAAACTCACAGCTAACATCATACTTAACAGTGAAAGGCTGAAAGCTTTTGCTCAAAGATCAGGAAAAACACAAGGGTGCCCACTGTCAATACTTCTATTCAACATAGTACTGGATGTCCTAGCCAGAGCAATTAGGCAAGAAAAAGAAATAACAAGCATCCATATTGGAAAGTAAGAAGTAAAACTGTCTCTGTTTGCAGATGATATGATCATATATAGAGAAAACCCTATAAACACCACCAAAAAACTGTTAAAACTCATTAACAAATTTAGTACAGTTGCAGGATACAAAATTAACCATAAAATTTACTTGCATTTCTATACACTAAAAACAAACTCTCTGAAAAAGAAATAACAATCCCATTTACAATTGTGTTAAAACGAATAAAATACCTAGAAATAAATTTAATTAAGGAGGTGAAAGATCTGTACACTGACACACATAAATGGAAGGATATTCCTTGTTCATGGATCTGAAGAATTAACACTGTTAAAATGTCCATACTACCTAAAACCATCTATAGATGCAATGTAATCTCGATCAAAGTTCCAATGGCAGGGGTGGGATGAATTGGGAGATGGGGATTGACATATATACACTATTGATACTATGTATAAAGTAGATAACTAATGAGAACCTACTGTATAGCACAGGGAACTCTACTCAATGCTCTGTGGTGACCTAAATGGGAAGGAAATCTGAAAAAGAGGGAAACCAACTATATTGCAATAAAAATTAAAAAATAAAAATGAACACACTGGAGAACAGTTGTTAAGGTATAAGGCGGAAAAAAAAGGGAAAGTGACATAGACAGAATATTTCATATGTAATGAAACTGAAATTGAATACAGAAGACAATATATATATAATTAAATATTATCACTAATAAAATAAAAAGAATGGACAAAAATGACAAGAATATAACTAAAAAAATAAAACTAAGTCTTGGGAAAAAAATGTTCCAATGGCATTTTTCACAGAAATAGAACAAACAATCTTGAAATCTGTATGGAAACACAAAACACCCCAGATTGTTAAATCAATTCTGAGAAAGAAGAAAAAAAGCAGGAGGCATCACACTTTCTGATTTCAAACTATATTAAAAAAGCTATAGTAATCAAAACAGTATGGTACTAGCATAAAAACAGATACATAGACAATGTGTTCAATGCAACAAAATTGAGAGCCCCAAAATAAACCCACACATATATGGTCAACTAATATATGACAAGGAGCCAAGAATACTCAACAAGGAAAAGATTGTCTCTACAATACATGATGCTGGGAAAACTGGATAACAACATGCAAAAAGAATAAAACTGGATGCCTACCTTATGCCACTCAAAAAAATTAACTCAAAATGCATTATAGACTTAAATGTAAGACCTGCAACCACAAAAATCCTGCAAAAAAATCATAGGAAAAAAATCTCTTGACATTGGTTTTGGCAATAATTTTTTGCATATGATACCAAAAGCACAAGCAACAAAAGTAAAACAGATAAGTGGGGCTATATCAAACTAAAAAGCTTCGGGACTTCACTGGTGGCACAATGGTTGAGAATCCACCTGCCAATGGAGCGGATGTGGGTTTGAGTCCTGGGCCGGGAAGATCCCACCTGCTGCGGAGCAACTAAGCCCTTGTGCCACATCTACTGAGCCTGCGCTCTAGAGCCCGCGAGCCACAACTACTGAAGCCTATGCGCCTAGAGCCCGTGCTCTGCAACGAGAGAAGCCACTGCAAGGAGAAGCCCATGCACCACAATGAAGAGTAGCCCCTGCTCGCGGCAACTAGAGCAAGCCCACATGCAGCAATGAAGACCCAATGCAGCCAATAATAGATAAATAAATAAATAAATTTATAATAAATAAATAAATAGCTTCTGCACAGCAAAGGAAACCATCAACAAAATTAAAAGGCAACCTATGGAATGAGAGAAAGTATTTGTAAATCACGTATTTTATAAGGGCTTAATATCCAAAATATGAGGAACTCACACAACTCAATAGCAAATAAGTAAATAATCTAATTCAAAATTGGGCAGAGGACATGAATAGACATTTTCCAAAGACATACAAATGGCCAACAAGTATATGAAAATGTGCTCAATAATCATCTGGGAATTGCAAAGCAAAACTACAATGAGGTATCACCTCACACCTGTTAGAATGGCTGTGATCAAAAAGAAGAGATAACAAGAGTTGTTGAGAATGTGGAATAAAGGGAATCCTCATGCAATGATGGTGGGAATGTAAATTGGCACAGCCATTATGGAAAACAGTATGGAGGTTCTTTGAGAAATTAAAAATAGAACTACCATATGATCTAGCAATCCCACTTCTGGGTATATAGCCAAAGGAAATGAAATCACTATTTTAGAGGTATATACATTCCATGTTCACTGTAGCATTATTCCTAATAGCCAAGAAATGAAAACAAGCCTAAGTGACCTAAACAACCCATTTTACTATATTACAATTTATAGTGTAACATTACTCAGCCATACATTAGAAGGGAATTCTGCTATTTGTGACATGGGTGTACCCTGAGAGCATTATGCTAAGTGAAATAAATCAGACAGAAAAAGATAAGTATTGTGTGATCTCAATTATATGTGGAATCAAAAAAAGCTAAACTCATAGAAGCAGGGACTAGATTGGTGGTTGCCAGAGGCTAGGGGGAAGGTGGTGGAAATGGGGAGTGGTTGGTCAAAGAGTATAAATTTCCAGTTAGCAGATGAATAAGTTCTGGGATGTAAGGTGCAGTATAGTGACTATAGTTAACAATACTGGATTGTGTACTTGAAAGTTGCCAAATGTTTTCACTGCAAAAAGGAAAAATGAAAAAAAAAGATAACTATGTGAGGTGATGTGTGTCTTAACTAACTTTATTGCTGTAATCATTTCACAATACGTATGTATACTAAATCATCACATTGTACATTTTAAACTTACACCATGCTATATGTCAATTGTATCTCAATAAAGCTGGGGAAAAATTAAATAAAGTAGTAAAATATATGGCAGAGAATGATAAATTGGCTAAAATGAAACACAAATCAGAAAAGACTGGTATGAAGTGTGGGATTGGGGGAGGCATTATAAATTGGAATATCAAAAAAGGCCTCACTGAGAAGGTGACATATCTGCAAAGTTTTGGAATTAAGGGAGACATCCAGGAAGACAGCTGGAAGAAGAAGCCTCCAGGGAGAATTCAGAGCAAGGGAAAGGCCTTGAGTTATTGGAATCCTTGTCTGTTCCAGAATGAGCAGAGGCCTGTGTGGCTAGAATTGGGGAAGCTGGAGCGAGTTAGGAGGACAGATCAGAGAGAAAACAGAAGCAGGCCTTGGATGTTGTCTGGGGCCAGTTTGAGAACTAGCTTTTTTTTTTTTTTTGCGGTACGCGGGCCTCTCACTGTTGTAGCCTCTCCCGTTGCGGAGCACAGGCTCCGGACGCGCAAGGCTCAGCGGCCATGGCTCACGGGCCCAGCCACTCCGCGGCATGTGGGATCGTCCCGGACCGGGGCACAGACCCGTGTCCCCTGCATCAGCAGGCGGACTCTCAACCACTGTGCCACCAGGGAAGCCCGAGAACTAGCTTTTATTCAAAATGAGTTAGGCCTTTGGAAAGTTTGGAGGTTTACACATGAAAAAATCAAAGAAACATGGTTTTATTTACATCAAGGTATATATTCTTCTGTGTTGGGTCACCAAATTGTTAGGGTTCAAAACAATTGTTTTCAATTTCAGGCATAAATTCAAATGGGGTGGATAGAACTATTTACATTAAAAATATAGGGCTTCCCTGGTGGCACAGTGGTTGAGAGTCCGCCTGCCGATGCAGGCGACGCGGGTTCGTGCCCTGGTCCGGGAAGATCCCACATGCCGCAGAGCGGCTGGGCCTGTGAGCCAGGGCCGCTGAGCCTGCGCGTCCGGAGCCTGTGCTCCGCAATGCGAGAGGCCACAACAGTGAGAGGCCCGCGTACAACAAAAACAACAACTATATATATATATATATATATATATATATATATATATATATATATATATATATATATAGTTATGATGTTGTTTCTGTGAAATTACCTTTGGAAACTATAAAGTTCTCTTTAAACACTGGTTAAGTAAAAATAAAAGCCTTCTTGTAAAGAGCCTTATTCCTATCAGGTACTAAATAAAAGAGGGCTATTATTATTGCTATTATCCGAGTTTCTCCCTCTTGATGTGAGAGCCATCCTGTGGGACTAAGACATCAATTACACAAAAAATATAGGGTAAATAATGTTTTATGTGAGAATAATATCCTTTATAAAACATTTTTTCTTGGTTAGTTTTAAAGGAAGTATTTGCATTGTCATAATATTACCCCTTCAACACAAATTGTTCTCTAGTTGACATAAGTTATGTTGGAGGAAAAAAGGGAGAATTAAATGATGACTATTAAAAGTAATGTCTGAGACAAGCTGAGATAGACTTTATCTTCCATTAAGCCCAGGCTTGTGGTGAGGGGGCGAAAGACTGTACTCTGAATTCAATATTAAATGTGTATAGAGTAAACCAAAGTCCAACCCCAAAAAGCAAGGGATGGGGGAAAGTTCTAAATTTTAATAATTTGAAGGGGCTATAAATGCAATTCACAAGTTGTTTTTTTGTTTTTTTTTTTTTGGTTTGGAACTTTAATTCAGACCTGCCCTCTCCCAGTGCCCACTATAGGAGGTAACAGACAGAAACTCTACCCTGGGGTAACTGAATCAAAGTGCCAGTGTGGCAAAATGGCTACAGATAATGGAAATTAAATGAGGACACTACTGAACAATGTTCTCTGGAGGCCAATAGGTCTAGTCAATATAAGGCACCGGGATATTGGGCAGAAGGCTTTCAGACTATTTACAGTCTCTGCTGAATTGTAGGGAAGATTCCCCAAATATAGTACCAAGTCTCTGCTTAGTAGGCATTTCAAGGCAGATAGGAAGGAAACATCTATCATATCTAAATACTCTCCAATTCTTCCAGAAACCTAGGCCAGAGTTGGGAGGAATTTGTTGAAAAGCAGGAGACTTCCCACAACACAGCTATGTATTACTGACTCCAGTGGTAAATAAGTAGTAGAAAGACACTGATTTCAGGGTCTTAGATTTGAATCCCAGTGTAGTCACTTATTAGAAGTCTGGCCTTGAGCCATCGTTCTACCTGCTCTACTCCATCAGTTAAAGAATATAACACATTTTAGGATTAAATAAAATAATGTGCAGTGCATGATACATACATAGCAGGTATGCAATGTAGTATAAAGAATATTAGCTAGTTTGGGTTGGGATCAATATTAGCTAGTTTGAGTTGGGATCAATGTATAATGGATATTAGGAACATCTTAATGTTTACAATTATTATCCTTTTATATTCAAATAATTGAAATATTGTGTTATGGTCAACAGCAAATAAATCTATCAATTTTACTCTCCCCACCCCACTATACGAACAAAGTAAAACCATCTTTTAAGTAACAACCCATTTGGGTGGCAACCCTTATTTTCAATAATTCTCTCTACCTTTGGGGGAAGGTGAAAGAAAGAAAATATAAAGAGCACTTACAAAGGTTATTATATCCCTTACTCTAACTTTTACTTCCCTCCTCTTGAAAATTATCATTTCTATACTTATATTATGCATCAAAAAGAGAGGCAGTTTAACTCTCTCTGTCTCTCTCTCTTTCTCTCTCAGCATACAAGGTCATTAATTGCTATTGGGACCTTCATAAACCCTAGTCTGCCGATGGGGTGAGAACTCTATTGTTAAATGTATTATGGCAGGACTGTCTTTGGAGATTGCCTGCTTGATTGCTTTGTAGAGGCCCAATGGCACACAGCAATTAAAATCCATAGACCTCTATAACCCTTCTGATGTTTTATGGGCCTTTTTGTGTCCTTCGGTAGAGTTTACCATTTGTGTATTTCCCACTGGGTCTCTCTTTCAAAACTCTAAGTGGGATTTTTTTTTTATCTACTGTGATAAAGCTAGTTATACATCATGTGAAAGGTTAATGAACATTTTCAAAAGGAGCATATGTTTTAAGTCAGAAGGTGAAAGTTGTAGTAAAGAATGGTTATATAAAAACGAATAGTATTTTCCCAATCTCATCAGAGTTAATTTTTACAAACCTCAACAATACCTGTGATTCCTAAAGTAAAGCATAGCTTGTAAGATTGAAATGACCCCAAAATTTAAGGAAGTGACTTGAGTTTACATGAAAAGCCCACTTTTGAGCTACTGCACAAGAAGTGCGCTATTCATCTGTCAGGTTTATAACATATGCAGAATAGATACATCTATTTATTTTCTATTTCATTGGAACTAGAAGTTTCACCTTAATAGAGGGCTTTGCAAACACAGATTCCTAGCTTGTGTCCAGATGTGAGAAATTTGATATTGTAATAACTGGGGAGAAGACAGAGAAAAGACCACCAGAGTGGTGTTAAGGAAAGCAGCACAACTAAGTACAAGTTACGGGTCTGAAAAGTCTCATGGTACCAGGCATCCTTCTACTTTCAGCACCACAACCAAAGCTCCCATAACCCCCAAAATGAAGTCATTAGGCAATTCATAATGCTTTCAGTCATTTGCAACTGTAATTGTTTTCTTTCTCTACCTTCTTTCCATTCCCCAGCATATTCTCACTCTTCTTTATTCTCTGCGCTCCCACTCTCACATACTCAAAGGGCATTTAGAAATCTTCATTGGAAAAGTGATTTCTACACTCTGAAAGCAAATTGTTCAGTGCCTGGAGCTCTTTGAAGGAAAAGCATTTTTGGACTTCAGAAAGTGAATACTAAGCTTCAGACTGTACTCTGCATGAAGCTCACATATTCTACAACTTCACAAGCTCTTATTTTAGGTGTAAATGGTAGACGTGAGAAGAGGGCAAGTCCCTTCTTATGAAGCTCTTGTTTTAGGTGTAAATGGTAGACATGAGAAGAGGGCCAGTCCCTTCTTATGAATTTTCTAAACCACGTTCTGAGGAGCGTTTTGTGTACTGTAGCTATGAGAAAAGTGATTACCCCATCAGGTGTAGGTGGTGTAGGAGGAAAGGAGGATGAATGTAATGATAATGCATTATTATTTAATGGAGAGAGGACTAGTTCTTAAACCCCATTACCAGATAGTCACACATCAACAGGAATAATTCAGTAACTTTTCGTCGAGCTCCATGGGGTTCTTATCTACTTAAGAACACATACTGCAATATGCTTTTTAAATATTATGCTTTTAAAATTTCTAACTGCTATTGCTTTTAAAATTATGTCAAGTGTCAACTGCTTGAACTGTAAACAATTCACTCTAGTTAACAATGTTTTTCTACGGCTGTATTTTCTAAAGTATAGTCCATGTTCTTTATGCATCTAGATCACCTATTATGCTTGTTTAAGAGATTTCTGGGCTATTCACTTGAATTGGTTTATCTGGGAATATTCATTGAAGGCGATCTCCTCACATGGTCCTTAAGCACACAAAAGCGTGAAAAAACTTGTTCTAGAGTTTAAATGCTCAGTATCTTTTATGCAACAAGGAGTTGGTCCTGAATATAAACACACATTCCAGGTACTATGTAGATGCTTTACACATAATCACACATTTAATATTCTCAATATTCTTGCAAAGTAAGTCCCATTACCTCTAATAGGTAACACTTAGCGTTTTTCATTTATTTATCAAAACTATTTTTTGAATACATAATGCCTTCTAGGTATTGGAAAAAAATGATGAATTACACAAAACCTTTTCTTGAGTAGCTTTCAGTTTACAGGTAATCTGAAGAGAAGTAGGGAGGAATTAAATCTCGTAATTTCTCACTTTGGCATTTAAAAGGTAAAGTCTTTTATATATGGCTCAGGTATTCTTTTAAATGAGGTATATCTCACTATACAGTTCATATGATTCATAACTTATGCAAACTGTGTTAAAAATAGAAAAAGTAGTGAAAACTACTGTGTTTGTTTTATGAAGCTAGTACAGTATCAATGCCAAAATAGGGAAGAACAATAAAATAAAATAAAAATTATAAACCAATCTCATTATTGTATAAAATGGTTAACATCTAAATGGAATATAAACAGATCTTCCCCTAGTAATGCATATAAAATGCATTATAATAAATGCAACAAATTCATCAAAATTAAAAAAAAAAAAGCTTATCCCAAGAATGCAATGGGATTTTAACACAAGTACACTTATTAATATACTTTACCCAAACAACAAAGTATATGAGAAAAATAGACTTAGGACAGGTAGAAACAACATAGAATTCAACAACTATTTATGATTTTAAACATAACTTAGCAAACTACAGATAGGACGGGCTTCCCTGGTGGCGCAGTGGTTGAGAGTCCACCTGCTGATGCAGGGGACATGGGTTCGTGCCCCGGTCCGGGAAGATCCCACATGCCGCGGAGTGGCTGGGCCCGTGAGCCATGGCCACTGAGCCTACGCGTCCGGAGCCTGTGCTCCGCAACGGGAGAGGCCACAACAGTGAAAGGCCCGCGTACCACAAAACAAAAACAAAAACAAACAAAAAACTACAGATAGGATGGAACTCCCTTATAGGTAAAAGGTATGTCTTATGTAAACAACAACAACAAAAAACTATAAAAAATGTTAATGTATGAAGCTTTTGAAATATTCCCACTGAAATCACTGAAACACAAGGTTGCCTGCTATTACTTAAGTACTGGAAGTCCTAGCCAATTCAGTAATGCCAAAAATAAATAAAATTAAAATATAATAAAATAAAATAAGAGGCATAAGATGGAAAAAAGGCATAGAAGTTGTTGTGGTTTTTTGATGTGTGTGTGTGTGTGTGTGTGTGTGTGTGTGTGCGTGCACAGAGGACAAGATTGTACATACACAGACAAAGAAGAGAACTCAGCATAACTGGTGGACACATACATGCATACACACACACGCAATCTATATCTATGTTTGTATGTCTATTTCTATGTCTATATCTGCACACATAAAGTAAAATCTTATTCAAAATAGCAACAATATGTATGTTATCTGAGATTAAATGTACAAAAGTAGCACAAGAAATTTAATGGACAAAAATAGAAAACTTTTTTGAAGCGTGTGAAAAAATGCATGAATAGATGCACTATGTTTATAAATAGAAGTGACAGTACTATATAGTATTATAAAACTATTAGTTTTACTCCAATCTGTATATTTAATTCAATTTTATAGAAAATCTCAAAGGATTTTTCATGGATCTTTACAAAATTTCTATAAGATTTAACTCTTCTTAACAGAAAAAAATGTAAGGAGTAAATATATATATATATATATATATATGCACACACACACACATATATATATATATATGCACACATATACATATATATATATATATATGAAAGCCAAGGAGATTTCAAAGATTAAGGCAAAGGGATTTTTATAAAGATTTAAATCAATTTTTTTCTATATTGGGTTACAGAAACACAAATGAATTCTAGATAGACTAAATCATAAATGTGACTAGCAAAACTTTAAAACTTATAGAGGAAAACAATTTTAAATATAGAAACATATCTTAATGGGTAATTTCAAAACAAATGTTGAGTGAAACAAGAAGTCATAGAATTGTAAGTATCACATTATTTATATAAAACATTTAAAACATAGGAAACAGTACTACATATTGACTATCAACATACATATGTAATTTCAGAAATGAACTATGGGGCTTCCCTGCTGGCGCAGTGGTTGAGAATCTGCCTGCTCATGCAGGGGACACGGGTTTGAGCCCTCGTCTGGGAAGATCCCACATGCCGCAGAGCAACTAAGCCTGTGCGCCACAACTACTGAGCCTGTGCTTCTGGAGCCTGTGCTCCGCAACAGGAGAGGCCGCGATAGTGAGAGGCCCACACACCACGATGAAGACTGGGCCCCGCTTGCCACAACTAGAGAAAGCCCTTGCACAGAAATGAAGACCCAACACAGCAAAAATAAATAAATTAATTAATAAACTCCTACCCCCAACATCTTTCAAAAAAAAAAAAAAAAAAAGAACTATGTTAAGAGACTTCAATATAGGATATGGAGACACAGAAGTTAAAAGGACCAGGAGGTTCAAAAGACTTCAGTTATATCTGTAATGTTTTATTAAAAAAAAATAATACTTGAAGCAAATATAACCATTTGTTAATTCTTGGTGGTGGATATATGGGAGATTTTATATATTTTCTGTGTGTTTCTATATGTTTGATGTCAAGCTTCTGGTCACTGAACCACACGCTGAGTAGCAGGGACCTTGATGATTTTCTGTTTTAAGGAAATGATAACTCTGTATTTATTTGCAACAAATCCTGCTAATCTCTTTACTGGGAAAATGAACAGAGTAAAAGTCTAGTAATTTATCCTGGCTGCCTATTATATGGTATTTGGTAATTTAATATAACCTTTAATGAAAACTAAAATAAGTTACTTGGCTTTGCTAAATGCGTGGGTGAAGGTGGTTGCAAAAAAAAAAGCACATTAATGAGGAAGCAAGCAATCCCACTTTTGAAATACAAATTATATCAGTCAATAAATTAATATCTATATCAATTTACTATCTATCTGTCATCACTTGAATCACTTACTTCCATTTTACTCTAAATTTTATAGTATCATTTGCCAAGAATTCATTGTGATCTAGATGTATTGATACAAGGCACAAAAGTTTATAAAACAGGATTTATTTTAAAAAAAGCTACTAAATTTAACTAAAGTGAGACAGATTTATTTTTATTTGTTTTTTTCATCAACATGATTTCCCATTTTTATAAAAAAAGTTTAAAAAGTTATTTTAAGTGGATTAAAAGAATGATTAGACATCAAATTACTCTTACAAAATAGCAGTTAATGATTTAAGTCTCAATGATTACAAACATGTGGAATAAATAACACAAAATAAAATGTAATCCACCAAATTGAAACCCAGAATAAAACATGTTTTAAATTGTACTGTACTTTCAAAAATAAAATAGATCTTACACCAAGCTATAGAATAAAGTATAATAATGAAAAACAAGTACCAATTTTTCTCATAGGCAAAACTAATTCCACTGGCCACACAGAATTTTGAAAACATAGAACAACAAAAACAAAACAAAATGGTCTTTTTGAATAGAGAAGTAAATCTTGTGCATAAATCAGATGGGGGTATTTATACCTCATTCTAAAAAGAAAAGGTCCTTTTGGACAGTGATGTCTGACAGTTCCTCAAGCAGGGTGATCAGAGGCCAGGCTCACTATTGAATTTCAAAGTTCTAGAAATGTGCCATGAGAAAAGCAGAGAGATTCAGACAGAAATGAATAAGTAGGAAACTATAAATGGAATAGTCAGGTAAGTGTTTTCTTGTTCATGCTAAAATACTAGAAGAAAAAAGGATATAAATTTTACTCTTGATATTACTGACAAACAGCTCTATGAACTTCTTTGTGACACCTCTCTGGGCTTCAGTTTACTCATGTCTAAGAAAGGAGTGGTAAACTAGTAATTTCTAAAGCGTCATCTAGTTCTGAATTTTATTATTCATTGACTGTAAGATTATGGAATTCATTGCTACCACCTGATAATAGCATAAGTAAAATAAACTTGCATAGGTCTAAGCTTACTATTAGTCCTGCTTAATAATTTCTGACACAAACTCTTTCAATTTTATACTAAGGAAAAATAAATAAACATGAAACATATCAAAACAAGGAAAAAGGAAATAACTTATTTTACTGTTGGACATATTGACCACAAGACAATCAGTCAACTTATTGCAAAAACCTGGAGGCATTGCCACTCTGGCTTATGTATGCCTAAGACATAATCCAGCACAAAGAATAAACATTAAGGAAGAAAAATATCTAAACGACAATAGAACAGAAATTATGAAGTTTTGAAGGAGAAATTTTATATAGCCAAGGATTTTAAAATTAAAATATTGTAATTCATGTGGAAAAGGAATTTATGGGCATTCTGAAGTTTAAAAAAGAAATCAGAAAACCTATCATCTATGTATTTTCTTAGAAAATACAAAAAAAAGTTATTTAAAAACAAACATTTTCTGGCAAACTAAAACATATGCTGAAATTAATAATTTTGTGGAGAAGACATTTAACAATGATTGATAGGAAGGACAAAAACTTCGTAAATAGAGAGTTAAGCTCAAGTAAGAAAGTCAAGTTTGTGTAGGGGCTGACTGTAGTCCTCCCCGTAGACCAGAGTAGCCAGCAGACACCACCTCTGCCTTCTCACTCCCCCGCTCCAAATCACCAATGTCTCCCTGGAAGGGGCTTGTATATATGTGTGGTGCCCCAGCTTTTGTGACTGCTACCCAAAGGATGGGTTCCTGGATCTCCTGGCTTGATAGACAACGGGTCTTGCATTTATGAGTCCCACAGGACTGTAGCAAACACAGAAGCAGTTATTAATGGGACCAAAATCACACCTCCCCTCCAACCCCCAGCTATATACTTGGGCTCAGCACAGACAGAGCAGGCAAAAAAGCTTATTTCCCAGTTTATCCCTGGAAAGGGAGACTACATACATTTCCAGCTGCTGCCTGATGACCTGTCTTCCAATCAGCCTGCATCTAGGTGCTCACTGTGATTTCTCCCCCTTGGGACCCTGGCAAATCTTGGCAAAACCTCAACTACTGGGAGCTACTAAGAACAATGAAGGCAGCTTGGACAAACACAAAGATTTGAGAGGCAACCAAAAGCTCAGGCTAAGCTTATTGATAAGTTTCATATCCTACACAAGACCACTCCACTCAAGATTGGGAGAGATGGTTGTTTTATCTAATATGCAGAAATCAACACAGAAAGTAAAGAAAAATGAAGAAATAGGAACATGTTCCAAACGAAAGAACAAGATAAAACCCCAGAAACAGAGCTTAATGAAATGGAGGTAAGTAATTTAGTTCAAAATAATGATCATAAAGTTGTTCATGGAGGTCAGAAGAAAAAATGCAGGAAGAGAGTGAGAAATGCAACAGGGAATACATAAGAAAGTACCAAAGAGAAATCACAGAGCTGACAAATACAATAAATGAACTGAAAAATTCAATAGAGGGGTTCAAGAGCTGACTGGATGAAGTAGAATAAAGCATGTGTGAACTGCAAGACAGAACAGTGGAATTTATCCAATCAGAGGGGCAAAAAGAAACAAGAATCAATATAGCATAAGGAATTTACAGGACACCACCAAGTGGACCAATATACAGTTTCTAGAGGAACCTGGAAGGAGAGGAGAGAGAGAAAAGGGTATAAAACTTATTCATAGAAATAATGGCTGAATATGTCTGTAACATGGGGAAAGAAACAGACACCCAGATCCAGGAAGCCCAGAGAATTCAAAATAAGATCAACCCAAAGTATCCACACCAAATCATGTTATAATTAAAATGTCAAAAGTTAAAGACAAAGCGAGAAGTTTAAAGCAAAAGAAAGGCAACCTGTTACAAGGAAAGGAACCTCTCATAAAACTATCATCATATTTTTCTGCAGAAATTTTCCAGGCCAGAAGGGAGTTGCATGAAATATTCAGTGCTAAAAGAAGAAACTGCCAACCAAGAGCACTATATCTGGCAAAGTTGTCCTTTATAACTGAAGGAGAGAAAGAATTTTCCAGGGAAGCAAAGATGAAGGAATTCATCACCACTAAACAGGTCTTAAAGAAATGTTAATGGGACATTATTCAAGCCAAAACAAGAGGACACTAATTCATTACAGGTAAACATATGAAAATATAAATCTCACTGGTAAAGGTAAATATATAGTTAAATTCAGAATACTCTAATATTGCAATGGTGGTGGGTAAATCACTTACAACTCTGGTATGAAGATTAAAAGACAAAAGTATTAAAAACAGCTATGACTACAATAATTTGTTAATGGATAAACAAGGTAAAAAGATACAAACTGTGACATCAAAAACATAAAATGTTGGGAGGAGAGAAGAATGTAGACCTTTATTATGTGTTCAAAGTTAAGTTGTCAGCTTAACAAAGACTGTTATAATGAAGTTTTATGTATGCCTCACAGTAACCACAAAGCAAAAACATAATAGATACACAGAAGATAAAGAGAAAGGAATCTAAGCAAATCACTACAGAAAATCATCAATTCACAAAGAAAGAAAGAAAGAAAGAAAGGAATTACAAAAAAGCCATAAAACAATTAACAAAATGGCAATAAGTACATAACTATCAATAATTAATTTAAATGAAAATGGGCTAAATTCTCCAATCAAAAGACACAGAGTGACTGAAGGGATACAAAAACAAAACCCAACTATATGCTGCCCACAAGAGACTCACTTCAACTATAAGGACACACACACTGTTAAGACACTGATGAAAGAAACTGAAGAAGACACAAGTAAATAGAAAGAGATTTCATGCTCATGGATTAGAATTGATATTGTTAAAATGTCCATACTACACAAAACGATCTACAGATTCAATGCAATCCCTGTCAAGATATCAATGGCTTTTTTCAGAGAGATAGAAAAGAGAAGCCTAAAGTTTATACAGAACTAAAAAAAGATTCTTAACAGCCAAAGCAACCTTTACAAAGAACATATCCGGAGGCATCACTTTTCCTGATTTCAAACTCTACTACAAACTATAGTAATCGAAAGAAGTGTGGTACCAGCATAAAAACAGACACACAGATTAATGGAACAAAATAGAGAACCCAGAAATGAATCTATGCATATTTTGTCAATTAATTTATGACAAATGAGTCAATAATATACATTGGGCAAAGATAGTCTCTTTGATAAATGGTTCTAAGAAAACTGGGTAACCACATGTAAAAGAATAAAACTGGAGTTTCCTGGTGGCCTAGTGGTTAGGATTTCAAACTTTCACTGCTGTGGCCCGGGTCTGATCCCTGGTAGGGGGAAATGAGATTCTGCAAGCTGCACAGTGCTGCCAAGAGTAAATAAATAAATAGTAAAAAATAAAACTGGACATCTACCTTACACCACTCACAAAAATCAATTAAAGACACAAATGTAACATCTGAAGTCATAAAACTTTTGTAAGAAAACACAGTGAAAAACCTCCCTGACATTGGCTTTAGCAATGATTTTTTGGATATGACACCAAAAGCACAAGCAACAAAAAAGCAAAATAGGTAAGGAGGATTATATCAAACTAAAAAGCTCCTACATAACAAAATAAATCATCAACAAAATGAAAAGGCAACCTAGAGAATGGGAGAAAATATTTGCAAACCACACATCTGATTAGGGGTTAATATCCAAAATATATAAGGAACTCATACAGCTCAATAGCAATAGTCATCATTATCATCATCCAATTACAAATGGGCAGAGAACCTGAATAGACATTTTCATAGAAGAAATACATAGCCCATATGTATATGAGAAAGTGCTCACCATCACTAATCATCAGGGAATTGCAAATCAAAACTACAGTGAGATATATCACCTCATATCTGTTAGAAGGACTGTGATCAAAAAGAAGAGATAAGTTCTGACGAGAATGTGGAGAAAAGAGAATCTTCATGCACCATTGGTGAGAATGTAAATTGGTACAGCCACTAGGGAAACAGTATGGAGGTTCTTCAAGAAATTAAAAATAGAACTACCATATGATCCAGCCATCCTAATTTTGGGTATATAGACCCAAATCACTATATCATGGAGATATCTGCACTCCATGTTCATTGCAGCATTATTTACAATAGCCAAGATAAAGAATCAATCGAAATGTTCATTAACAGATGAATAAGATGTGATATGCAATGGAATATTCTACAACCATAAGAAAGAAGGAAATCCTCCTCATGCCACAACGTACATGTATCTTGAGGGCAGTATGCTAAGAAATAAGGCAGACAGAGAAGACAAATACTGCATGGTATCAGTTCTATGTGGAATATGAAAAAAAATGTGAAACTTATAAAAACAGCAGAAAAGTGGTTGCCAGGAGCTGGGGGTGGGGGAAATAGGGAGAGTTTGGTCAAAAGGTAGAAACTTTCAGGTATAAGATGAGTAAGGTCTCAGTATTGTATTACTATGATGACTGTAGTTGATAACTCTATATAGTATAATTGAAATTTGCTAAGAGAATAGAACTTAAATGTTCTCACACACACAAAAAAGATAAACATGTGAGGTGATGGATGTTAACTAGATGGGACTAATCTTTTTACAGTGTATATGTGTATCAAATCATCATGAAGTATACTTTACATATCTTACAATTTTATTTGTCAATTATACCTCAATAAAGCTAAAAAAGAAAATAAAAATAATAGTGTAATTATAATGCTTAGAGTTATACACACAGATATTAGGGAGTAAATATATGGTATGTTTGCTGACACTAGTTTGTGGCAAATATCACCAACTGATACTGGCATAGTTTCTCGATTACTCTGATAGGTTTCCTGTTAAAATCCTTCTTAAAAGAACACTACAGAAAGCTGCTGTTATTCTATTAGATTTGTCATGTGATACATTTTTATCAAAACAATGATACATCATGGACCTAACTCTGTTTTAGGAGCACAGAATGAGATTATTTTTAGCAAAAGAAGATCGTACGCGGAAGCCATTTGCCATTTTACAATCATATGCGGAAGCCATTTGCCATTTTACAATTTCCACTGCTCCAGAAGAGGCCATGGGCCAAATGGCATGAAAGACATCTGGGGAAAAGTAAAAACATTCTAAATACAAGGTGAACTCAAAAGATACTACATTACAAAACAGACTGCTCCAAATTGCTCCTGGGTATTAGGATTTCAATATGCAGTATTTTAATTCTGAATTTCAATTCAGAATCTTACTAAAGCACTGTGTGTATTGACTCACCTAACTCTTCACCCAGGACGAGAGAACACTGTTCTAAAACTGGAATTGAATGTAAAATAGTGGTTCTTTTGGTGTACAGTAGCCTGCTCCAACGCTTGCCCTCTGAATAGAAGTGCTTGCTCTGGACTTACTAAGGGATCAAGAAGGGGAAAAATCCTAAAAACCTAAAACGCATACTCAGTAGCATTGCCATTCAATCTTCAATGCTTGGTATTTTAGATCAAAACATCTGTGAATTTATAAAAAGAAATTAAGCAAAAATAACCACTTAGTGCCTCAAAGTAGAGGGTAAAATAATGATAATTCATTTGCTTGTCCCATGTTTTAAAACTGATTAAACATGCTACTTAATTTCTTATTGAGAAATTAAAAAAAATACATAGGTTAGAAAAATAAGTGGTTGTATACTTCTATGATTCTGTCTCATTAATTACCTAGGACATCATATTAAATTTCTTGTTTAAGTACTTAATATTACCAAGGGGAAAAGATATTTTAAAATAGTTTTAAACAGACAGAAAGAAAAATCAATATTTTAAAGCTAACCCACATTTACCATATTATCATTATTCTTGAATATGTAAGTTAAGCCAATAAAATATTATAAAAAGCATAATCAGTAATAACAATAGGCATTTGAATTTGGATGAACTATTTATGTAAAGAATTGGGTTTCTAATAAATATGGTATAAATAAAATATAAAATATGTGATTTTTCATTTACATAGAAGTTTCCTATCTTAATAGTTCCCATTTAATTATATCATACTTGTAAAATACAAACTTTTTAGAGTTGAAAGAAAATAATTTTAATGCATGTATTAACTTAAAACTAGACATATTTATATATTGCATTTCAAATGACATCCTCTGAGTATAATATAAAATTGGATAGAGATAGGTCAGTATAGACTTCTTCTTTGATAAGTCCACTTGTTCTTTCAGATGACCTATTTATTTTGACCAAGGATCAGCAGACGGCAGTCAGCAGTCCAAATTTAGACTGCTGCCTGCTATGATTTGTTTTTTGTTTAAATTTTCTGGGCCTACTAATACTTTAACCATCTTTATCTCCTTTGTCTGCTTTTTTTTTTTTTTTGCCCCACCTACTTTGGGGAAAGTTTCATTGATATATGACCATTGTTTATGTAGTATTTATGGCTGCATTCACACTGCAGCAGCAGAGTGAGGTAGTTGCAATAGAGACTGCATGGTCAGTGAAGCCTAAAATATTTACTATTTACTATCTGGTCCTTTGCAGGAAAAATTTTGTTGATTCCTGCTATGAACAATAAAGTTTGACATGTTGTAATAAGTTCAATATATATGAATTTTATTTTACTTTAGGTATACCCTGAAGGTTGTTTAATTGTAGAGCATTTTTAATTACCCTTTCTTCCCATTTTTTATTTTACTATGCTCTTTCACTTTTATTTGCTCTCTTTTTTTACCCTCCATTTTTCTTTGCTTCTCTCTACACTTTACTCATACATCTAACTGCATTTTATGAGTACAATATGAAAGGAGAAGATTTTAGCAAAGGAAAATGATAATCATTTGGCAAAGTCATACTGCAAGTATACAGTTTAACAACTCCGAAAAAGGCCATGACCAGCACAAAAGGTTATAAGTAGGAAGGAGCCAGAAAAAGCATAGATGCCACCAGCAATTCTACCTTAAGTTTCCTCAACAATCCCCTCTTTTCATGTTACATGGTACAGTATCTCTTCACTGTTGAGAAGCTAGTTAAGAATAAAGATCACAGAAATTCAGTAGAAAGATGTTCATTTTCTGTATCTACAGGTTTTATCTCTAACTACTCTTCCACACTTGAAGAATACTGAGTTAGAAGTTACTGTTATTATCTTCATCTACCCAGGTCTTTGAACATGTACATTTTTATATTATACAAAATGACCATAGGTAGGCTCACATTTCCTAGGCTTGAATACCATACTACCACTTGTTAACTGCGTATTGAACAAATTATATAACTTCCTGGGCCTCAGTTTTCTTACACATAAAAGAGGTCTGTTGTGAGGATTAAAAGATACAACATATAAATGAGGCATACAGCTGTAACTAAATACTTAGAACAGCGCTGGGCACATCTAAAACATTTATTACTTGTTTACTATTTTTAAATAGGCAAACAAAGCCACTGAGTTTATTGAATCTTCCTTGTCTAGAATTATCTGAGGACTTACTAGGAATCTACCACAGCAATAACTGTTCCCTCCTCTTTTAGTCAATAATAAAACATTATACCCTGAATTTATAAAATTTGATGATGTAACTCAGAACCCATTTCAAGGTTTCAGATATTCTTAGTATCCTAAATGTGAGAAAGTGTCTTAGACTTGGATCCCCCATTGTTCCTGTCTCTCAGACAATAGAACCATTAGCAATGAAGACCTAACTGCTGATTGCATATCTTCTATTAGAAAAATCTTTGTAGAGACAGCATTTCATAGAGAAGCTTGACAATTGCTTGAACTGGTAGGAAATTCAGAAGAAATAAGTGATTCAAAGGAATATAATGCTGAGTGTGTCCTGTGGTCAGGCAGTAGAGATAAAAGGATCTCCTTTGACCCCATGACAATAGTTATTGATTATCTTGTAATGAAAATGAACAACTGTAATGCCTAGATGTCATCTTTGGCTTTCACAGTGTCTGTGTATGTACCTATCAATTTTAATAAGTCCAATAGAACCAGAGAAATTAATATCCTGATTTTTTCATGTTTTATTGTGAATTGATAATGAATAAGTTTATAAAACATTAGTAAACAGTGTTTTGTTTTAGCTTCCTGGAAACATCTTTATTACAATCTTGTTAAAAACTTTACTGCATGCATTGCAGAATAGGTAGCACTCCATTCACTGAAAGAACACTGTGCGGAATACAGTTTGCAAAGAGTTTGTAAAGAAACAGTATTTTTATAACTGGCTGATCTTTCACTTGGGCTATATTCAATACATTCAACATATTTCAATACATTCAATATATTTCAATATCTAAGGATCAGCTTCCAAAATGGCTGTTCTTTGTCTGTATTCATAGTTTTAGTCAAGTAAACCAACAGTTAGTCTCTCTATGCTCCTTCATGCCTGTAGGATTAGGTGACAATGTCTGATAGTTCTGAAAATAGATTACATATCCTTCAGTATGTATAAATGACCCTCAAATCTTCTAGTTCAAAGAACCCTCTACCTTGGCTTAATAGGAGAATCTTGATTCTGGAACAGAGTGAATATACCTCTGAGGAAAGGCCCTGTTTTGATGTCATGGTTTCAAACCAGATGATAGGGCAGATGATATATCAGGCATTTTGATGAAATGTTTCTGGAGATCAATAAATCTTGAATTTGTGAACCTTAGTTTTCTAGGTACAAAATATTTCCTATAATTGGCAGGATAAAAAAAGTGGTACTCTTCCTAAAACTCAAAAACAACAGATACCACCAACATAACCCTGCTGCTTACAAACCATGTTCTATTTATATGGGCTGATGATAAGGCTATGTAGTTATTTGTAAGTTAGGAACTGTAGGAATTAATTGTATATGTTACTATTGAATTAATCATTAAATGGAGTTCAACACAAATGTATTAAGAATCATATATGTATATACATGCATATGTATGAATGTAAGTATACACATACATGGTTGCACACACACACACACACACACACACACACTCACACACACACACACACACACACAACCTAAGTGCTAAAGTTGCCCTACAGGAGCACCAATTACATTTTATAATATAGACCTGTATAAAATGGCAGCCCTGTGCCACATGCTTTATATACATTGGTAAATCAAAATGTATGGTGTCAATCCTCAATAATCTCTGTTTTAGAGGGATAGGAAAGTTAACAAATAAGGAAATAAGCATAAAATTGCTATGTGTGATGTAGCTTGAAGATGATAATATGAGAAAGCGTGGTCAAGGGAAAGCCTTATTAAGGCAGTAAGGCCTGAAATTTGAGAAAGAACCAGTCAAACAAAGAGCCTGGAGTCTGAGCATCATTAAAGGCAGAAGCAAATACACGTGTTCAGAGAACACTGAAGCAGGAAAGAATTTAACAATATTGAAATTATCAAAGACCAGCACAGCTGGAGAAGAGAAAGGGGAAAAAAAGACCTCAAATTGAGATTGGTGCTATGTCTAATGGCTGGATCATACAGGTCCTTGTAAGTTATATTTAATGGTTTGGATTTTATTCTTAATGTAATATGGAGCGACTGCCAGCCTTTAAGTATGAGAGTGGTAGCTTAAATAACTGACTCCCAGATACTGCATAATGAGAGCCTGAAACAGGGTGAGCAGAGAGTAAAAGTGGGAATAATAGTTAAGAAACTAAGTAATCCGTCCAGGTGAGGGATGATAGTGGCTTCACTGTGAAAATGGCAATGGAAATAGAAATATTCAAATAATATTTGAGGACAAAAAATGTCAAGATGGGTTGTGGTAAATAATTGTTTGACATAATAATAAAGAATAGCTGTGTCTTCAAAAAATATTTCATAAAAAGAAATTATGGGTCAGATTAAAAATGAATTTGTTAAAAGCTAAAGAAACCACATTTAATTCAAGAGTCTAAAACAGAGGTGTCCAGTCTGGGATAATAATGGGGATCCGATTAGTAATTTTTATTTTTAGTATTTAAAACATATTTCAGGACTCATTTTTTTTTTATGAGGAAATTTTAAATATCTTTGTTTCTGAGTGGACTTTTAGGGCTTGGTATGTAAGGACTTGTTTGGCTTTTGATAATGGTATGTATTTATTATCTATATGTGATTTGTAATGATGAGAAAATAAACTGCATTTTAAAATAATATTTAGTGTGTGTGTACATGTGTGCATATATATGGATTAGTAAAGTAATGCACGCTTATTATTAAAATTGAAACATATAGAAAGGAAGAAGGATAAAATAAAAATATTAAAATTTTTACCATCTAGAGATATCCATTATTAATATAATGGTATGTTACTTCCAAGTGTTTTACCATGCATACAAAAAAGCATACATTTAAAGCAGAATGGCTGTATGAAAAATAACATGGGCTTTAGAGTCAAGAAGGAACATGAATAAAGAATTAAGAGCATCTACAAAAAAAATTACACCTTCATCATTCTCAAATGAAAAACTTAATACTTTTTAACCAAAAGATTAGGAAAAAGGTAAAGATATCTGCTCTTATTACTTCTGTTTAACATTGTTCTGGAGATCCTTTAAAGTACTATAAATCAAGAAAAAAGTTTTACAGATTGGAATAGAAGAAGTAAAACTTCCATTATTTGCAGACAACGTGATAATGTATGTACAAAACCCTAAGGAATTTACAAAAAATCCATTAGACTAATAATTGAATTTAGCAATGTTGCAAGATACAAAGGTGTTAAACAAAGAATCAACTGCATTTCTATATATAAGCAATGAACATTTCCTATATAAAAAAATTTTTTTAATGTTTTTATTGGAGTATAATTGCTTTACAATGGTGTGTTAGTTTCTCCTTTATAACAAAGTGAATCAGTTATACATATATCCCCATATCAGTTATACATATATCCCCATATCTCTTCCCTCTTGTGTCTCCCTCCTTTCCACCCTTCTAGCTGGTCACAAAGTACCTAGATGATCTCCCTGTGCTATGCGACTGCTTCCCACTAGCTATCTACTTTACATTTGGTAGTGTTTATATGTCCATATATACACTACCACTCTCTCACTTTGTCCCAGCTTACCCTTCCCCCTCCCAGTGTCCTCAAGTCCATTCTCTAGTAGGTCTGCGTCTTTATTCCCATCTTGCGCCTGGGTTCTTCATGACCTTTTTTTTTTTAGATTCCATATATATGTGTTAGCATACAGTATTTGTTTTTCTCTTTCTGACTTACTTCACCCTATATGACAGACCCTAGGTCCATCCACCTCACTACAAATAACTCAATTTCGTTTCTTTTTATGGCTGAGTAATATTCCATTGTATATATGTGCCACGTCTTCTTTATCCATTCATCTGTCGATGGACACTTAGGTTGCTTCCATGTCCTGGCTATTGTAAATAGGGCTGCAATGAACATTGTGGTACATGACTCTTTTTGATTTATGGTTTTCTCAGGGTATATGCCCAGTAGTGGGATTGTTGGGTCGTATGGTAGTTTTATTTTTAGTTTTCTAAGGAACCTCCATACTGATATGATACTCCATATCATCTAAAGGGTGAAGTCAGACAGTGGTAGTTTGCCTGTATCTGGCTTGGCTTTCTCTGACTAAGATGTGAGTTAGTTGATACAAATCAGAGAAGCCTGGATCATAAGTTTGTATCACAAGGTTAAATTCTTCTGCAAAGTGGAGGGGTACTAGTGACCTTGGGAAATTCCTTAGCTATGGCCCATAATTCTGCAGGGGACCAAGGCCCATAGTTTACCAGTTAGCGAGTGCCATCAGGGTCCAAATTAGTGGCAAAAGGAAAGATTTTTTTTACAAGAGAGCTAGTAGGTGGGGGTAAGGATTCTGGAGGAGAAATAGGAGAATCAGAACAGAATGACAGCTCAGCAAGTTCTGGGTAAGCAGGAGGTAAAGGAGAAGAAGGAGAGGAAAAGGCTTCTTGAGCCTTTTCTGGAGTATTTAGATGACAGCATAAATTCTTATTTGCAGCAGTGTGCTTCGAAACAGTATCCTGAAGTGAAGAAATTTTAGATTTGCAAAACCTTTGGGTTTCATAAGCTCAGTGGGAGGCTTCAGTGTACCAACTGAAATATGCTTCTCACTCTATTTGCATTGTTTTAGACCCTTTAGCTTCTAATTGTGTGAGCAAAAGAATCAATTTTGGAATTTCAAAATTTCCTCACTGGCCAGGTCAATTTTATGTCATCTCTGGTATACCATTGCCATTTACCTAGGTAAGCGCAAGAGACAGCCCCATACTTCTTGTGCATGTATCTAGCAGGAGCCCCTGACAGGGTAGAATACTCCCTCACAACAGTCTTAGACTGTGAATGTCCTATTATAGTGCCTTACCAAAAGGAAGCAAGCCCTGAAGCAATCAGTCGAACAAAAGCCATCCAGAGGGCTTCCCTGGTGGCGCAGTGGTTGAGAGTCCGCCTGCCGATATAGAGGACATGGGTTCGTGCCCCGGTCCGGGAAGATCCCACATGCCGCAGAGCGGCTGGGCCCGTGAGCCATGGCCGCTGAGCCTGCGCGTCCGGAGCCTGTGCTCCGCAACGGAGAGACCATAACAGTGAGAGGCCCGCGTACCGCAAAAAAAAAAAAAAAAAAAAAAAGACATCCAGAATAAAGGTCTGAACCTCACACAAGGAGGAAGTTTTGGGACCAAGAGGACTTACCTCCCAGACCTCGGAGCCACTAGGGAGGTGACAAAGCACAAGGAGTTTACATAGGTATCTTGTTTGAATCCACTGTGATTTCAGACATGGGTAGAAGCCAGCTTTGGATTCCACTTCTGACACCAAAAATGTTAACCGAAAAGGGCCGCAAATGGTAAAGAGGCAAAAAAGCAGTTTATTTGGGGTCTTAGAATTGCAATTTAGGGACCACAGATTCTGGAGGAACTCAGAATACTGTCCAACTGGTGGAAAATGGACAGTGGATTTTATAGGAAAAAGGGGAAGTTAATGCAAGCTTACACAAGCTGTTTACCAAGAATTTGGATTGGAGGGTAAAACTGTTTTATGCATACAATTGGATTACGGCAAGCATCACATTCATTACTAGGAAAAAGTATGTTTTCTTTAGTCCAGAAAAATCCAGTTCTCAACATTATCCTTTTCTTTTAGCAACTCAGTAACTATTTAGCAGTTTTAATTTAGAATGTTCAGCAAAAATCCAGCAAGGGCAGCAAACATGGAGATTCTCAGGTCACATCTCAGCCATTCTTGACACAGTTCTTTTCACAATATCAATACATAACATCCATCTACCTTACCTATCATATCTATCTATCTATCTATCTATCTATCTATCTATCTATCTATCTATCATCTATTGAGGGAGAGACAGAAAGAGAGACTAAGAGAGAGAGAGACAGAGAAGAGAATTTACTATAAGGAATTGGTTCATGCAATTATGGAGACTGAAAAGTCCCAAGATCTGCAGTTGGCAAGCAGGAGACCCAAGAGAGCCCATGGTATAATTCCAGTTCAAATCTGAAGACCTGAGAACCAGGAAAGCTGATGGTGAAATTCCATTGCGAGTCTGAATCTGAAGACAAGAAAGGACTGATGTCCAAGCTCAGATAGACAGAGAGAAAGAATTCTTTCTTACTCAGGCTTTTATTCTATTCAGGCCTTCTATGGATTGGATAAGGATTACCCACATTGAGGGGGACAATCTACTTTAATCAGTCTACCAATTAAAAGAATAATCTCACCCAGAAACACCCTAACTCTATCCAGAAAAATGTTTTATCAAATATCTGGATACCTTGTAGCCCAGTAAATTGGCACATAAAATTAACCATCACTAATACTTTAGCATATTACAAAGGGAAACTATAAATTAAGTGTTCTGTCAAACAACAAAGGTGCTTCTATAAGAAATGTAGAAATACACAAGAAATCCTAGAAATATAGTTTAATATTCTCCTTTTACCAATTAACAACCTGATGTATAGGGAGTATGGTTGACTCTCCCATGGTGACAAACATTAGCAAGAGCTAAAATATAGATTTTCTTAAAGTAAGTATGTGAACTAAGTTAATCTATAAACACTAACTACACCTTCCAGAATTCACACCAAATGCAATCATAAAAAATTTCTTAGAGTAAAAACAATACAAAACAAAACCTTGAAATGGAGAGAGATTACTTATAAAGAAATGTTTTAAGTAAAAATTGAGTGGCATGGGAGAATTACAGCATAAAATATCTAGTATTAGTCTTAGTTCAAATTCCAACTATACATATTACTTTTACTTTTATTTGTTTTCATTTATTGAGGTAAAATTTACATACAGTAAAATTCACCCTTTTAGGAGTACAATTCTATGATTTCTGGCAAACTTAATCAGTCATGTGATCTCCATCACAGCCAAGATATAACAAAAAGGTGGTTGCCAGAGGCGAAGGAGGTGAAGAGATCAGAGATATAGGTGAGGAAGATTAAGAGGTAGAAACTTCCAGTTACAAAATAAATGAGTCACCGGTAAGAAATGTACAGTGTGGGGAATATAGTCGACAATAATATAATATTTTGTATGGTGACAGGTGGTTACTAGACTTATTGTGGTGAACTTTTTGAAAGGTATAGAAATATTGAATCATTATTTGTACACCAGGAACTCATATAGTGTTGGAGGTCAATTACACTTCAATAACAAACAGACAAACAAACTCATAGAAAAAGAGATCAGATTTGGGGTACAAGGGGGGTGGTATTGGATAAAGGCAGTCAAAAGTATAAACACTTCCAGTTATAAGACAAATAATTACTAGGGATGTTATGCACGACATGATAAATATAATTAACACTGCTGTAGGTTATATATGAAAGTTATTAAGAGAGTAAATTCTGAGTTCTCATCATAAGAAAAATATTTTTTCTTTTTTCTTTTATTTTGTATCTATATGAGATAATAGATGTTTACCAAACTTATTGTGGTAATCATTTCACAATATAAGTCGAATCATTATGCTGTACACCTTAAACTTATACAATGCTGTATGTCAATAGTATCTCAATAAATTTAAAAGGAAAAATAGATACACCAACCCTAGTCCCCAGCTATCATTTACGTTTTTTGTTCTCATAGTTTCACCTTTTCCAAAAATGTCATCTAAATGGAAAACATACAATATATAGCCTATTAAATCTAGTTTACTTCACAAAGCATAATCTTCTGAGATTAATGCATATTGTAAAATGTTTCAGTAGTCCATTCCCTTTACTGAATAGTATTCCTTTATATGGATATATTACAATGTGCTCACCCACTCACCAGCTGATGGGCATTTGGGTTGCCATGTACATGCTTTGGAATGGACAGATGTTTTCATTTCTTCTGGGTAAAAATCTCCAATTTGCTTGGCTGTGTCATTACCCTTGATGTTGGTAGTACATAAACACCCCTTAATTTGTTAGAAACTCATGAAAATTTCCCTGGTTAGAAGGAAAATTGATGCTAGTAAAGGCACAATAGAATGGATAAGATTAGCCAGATGCTGGGTTAACATAAATGAAGAGATATCTGATGAAGGAAGAGCAGAGGCCATTGGAAAAGCCGACCTGGTTTAAGATAATACTCTGCTACTTACCTTTTTGGAACTGAATTTACTAAACAATAAAATGGAGGAGAAAATAATACCCACTTTAAAGATCTACTATAAGGATTAAAGAATTTAATATAAGAAAGGGTTATTTAAAATTTATTTTTGTTATTAAAGATAAACTGGTTAAAAACATGATGCTAATAAGATTATGTTATTTCCAACATCTCAATCAAGATATGTGGGTCAGTTTTGTCTTGAAAAATTGCAATTTAATGTAATTATTCATGTAAAAACTCTAACCTAGCGTGTTATTTCATTTATTCAACACATATTTACTGAGTACCTATTATGTGCCAAGAGACACGCCATTAAATAAAATATACAAAACCCCTTGCCCCCTTAGAGCTTTTAGCCATTAAATACTCAAACTAAATAAACAAATTACTATGCTAGAATACAATAAGCTCTATTGAGAAAAGGAAAGAACAGAGGGAGAATTCGGAGTGTTAAGAAGCAGCAGTGGATTATGATTCTTTTACCCGTGATAGGTTATGGCCCACTCAGGGTGGTCAGAAAATTCCTCTCTGTGATTGTGATACAACTGGAAATAATTGAGGGTATGAAGCATATAGGCAGCTGGAATAAGATCTGTTTAGACAGAAGAATAGACAGGACTGAAGTGCGCCTGGCATATGAGAGGAAAATGAAGAGGGCAGTTGATCTGGAGAAGAGAAAGCAAGGGGACAAGAATTGTAAAGAGGTAAGAGATATGATGGAGGGAGCAGGCATGCCCATCTAGGTCCTTTAAGCCACCATAAAGAGGGTTTTCACTTTTACCTTGGATTAGATGGAAAGCCACTGGAGCATTATTGAACAGAGGACTCACTTCTTTTCCTGTGTGTTACTTTCCTATAATTGCTGTAATAAGTTACCAAAAACTTAGTGACATAAAATAACGCAAATTTGTTTTCTTACAGCTCTGGAAGTCAGAAGTCTGAAATAGATCCCACTGGTTAAACTCAGTGCAGGGCTGTGTTCCTTCTGGAGGCTCAAGGGAGAATCTGTTAATTTGTCTTTTCAAGCTTTTAGAGACAGCCTGCATTTTTTGCTCATGGTCCCTTCCCTCATTTTCAGAGCCAGCAGTTAGCTTTTTTTTTTCCATTAAGTTCCTGAGTCTGTTTATGTTTTCTCAATTATTTCAATGGTGTTTATTTTTAGATTCCACCTAAAAGTGATATCATATAATATTGGCCTTTGTGTTTCTGATTACTTTACTTCATATGGTTTCTCTTCAGGTTTCTCTATGTGCCTGCAAATGGCATTATTTCATTCTTTTACATGGTGGAGTCACATACCATTGTGGACATGTATCACTAAAGGACCCTTTGATTACATTGATCCCACCCAGATACTCCAGGATAATCTCCCCATCTCAAGGTCCTTAATTCAATCACATTTACAAAGTCCTGTTAGTCATTTAAGATAACATATTCACAGGTCCTGGGGATTGAGATGTAGACATCTTTAGGAGGCAATTATTCTGCCTACCATAGTCTGTCAAGAGGTAGTGATGTTTTTGATGCTACTAAATGACAGCAGGGGACTGGAACATTGAATAGAAAAACTGTGGTAATATTTATCCAACATTTAATGCTATGCAGGAAAAAGAGTATATTCCGCTCTGGACATGATACATTCACATTTGTGTTATAAGAATCCTCTTCAATGCAAAGAATAAAGGGAATCAATTTATCTAGATGTTCCAGCTTAAAAGAACTGTATTTTTAAAAAGCCCAAATTCTAAATGACCCATCTCTGTGTTAACTAGGGTGTTTCTGATCCATGTGTTGATCTTACAGGCCATGTTATCCATAAGACGTGAGTGCACACAGGAAACAACTGATGCCAGTGATCCTTTGACTTGCCTGCCATTTTAAGTAATTAGAGATTCTTTTATTTAAATCAGCGCTTTGTGAAGTTTGGTTAATTGATTCTGGCTTCTAGAATTTAAATCTTATTTTGGAAACCAAACCCAAACCAAACCAAACTAAAACAAACTGAAATTGAGAGCTATAAGCTGAGAACCAAATCCTGGGCCATGGTGACCCAATGAATTTAGGGATGAACTGTAAGACTCTATCAGGGAGCAAATCATCTGATTTCCATATATCTGATAATTCACTCAATTTTAGTACCTCTCACTTAACAGCAAACACAGTGACAATAATAAAAGCTATTATGTACTAAGCACTTGAGTGCCACCACAGTATTAAATGCTGTCCATGTATTATATTTCATTGCAATCCTTTGATATAGGTACTCATAATAGCCTCATTTTACACATGAAAAATCTGAGACAGACTCTAAAAAACCTCACTAAGTTTACAGAGTTTAATATTAAATGCATTAAAATGACAGAAAAATAAATCATGCCCTTGAGAAGAAATTTTCATATATGGAAATACCCAGCACACCAAAATATTCTCTATGTTTTAATATCAAAGATTAGGTAATATAAATATAATTTACACAATTACATTATAACTAGTGTTAATATTGCAGGTATATATCTACATCTATATATAATTAAACTTGAGTATGAAAACACACATGCAGTATAATAACCAAATTAATGATGAATACTCACTATTTGAGACTAAAGAGTTTCCCATTTTCATTTATTTTGTATTGAAATTGATTGGATTTAAGTTCAAAAATAACTTTATTTTACATTTATCCCCAGTTGAAAGGAACAGAATAAAACTTGGCAGCTATATAATTTTTTCTCTTTCAATGCTTATAGAAAAAAAAAAGACTAGTGTTTTTTGTTTGTTTGTTATTACCACCAAAACATGCTCCATGCTGATATCCTAATAGTGGTCATTTATAATATGCTTGTAGAGCTAATTAGAAGAGAAGGAATGCTAAAGACTTGATTTCTATAAAAATAATACAACTATAAGAAACCTTCGGGAGACTTTCAAGATGGCAGAGGAGTAAGACGTTGAGATCACCTTCCTCCCCACAAATACATCAGAAATACATCTACATACAAATACAACTCCTACAGAACACCTACTGAACACTGGCAGAAGACCTCAGACTTCCCAAAAGACATATATATTTTTTTCCTTTTTCTCTTTTTGTGAGTGTGTATGTGAATGCTTCTTTGTGCGATTTTCTCTGAATAGCTTTGCTTTCACCATTTGTCCTAGGGCTCTGTCTGTCTGTTTTCTTAGTACAGTTTTTAGTGCTTGTTATCATTGGTGGTGCTGTTTATTGGTTTGGTTGCTCTCTTCTTTCTTTCTTTTTATGACTTTTTAATTTTTTAATTGTTAATAATTTTTTTCATTTTAATAACTTTATTACTATTTTTTTTCTTTCTTTCTTTTTCTCCCTTTTCTTCTGAACTGTGTGGCTGACAGGGTCTTGGTGCTCTGGCTGGGTGTCAGGCCTGTGCCTCTGAGGTGGTAGAGCCGAGTTCAGTACATTGGTCCACCAGAGACCTCCCAGCTCCATGTAGTATCAAATGGCCAAAGCTCTCCCAGAGATCTCCATTTCAATGCTAAGACCCATTTCCACTCAACAACCAGCAAGCTACAGTGCTGGACACCCTATGCCAAACAACTAGCAAAACAGGAACACAACCCCACCCATCAGCAGAGAGGCTGCCTAAAATCATAATAAGGTCAAGGACACCACAAAACACACCACCGGATGCGGCCATGCCCATTGGAAAGACAAGATCCAGCCTCAACCACCAGTACACAGGCACCAGTCGCCTCCAACAGGAAGCCTACATGACTCACTGAACCAAACTTAGACACTGGGGGCAGATACCAAAACAAAATGGGAACTATGAACCTGAAGCTTGCGAAAAGGAGACCCCAAACACAGTAAGTTAAGCAAAATGAGAAGACAGAGAAACACACAGGAGATGAAGGAGCAAGGCAAAAACCTACCAGACAAAACAACTGAGGAGGAAATAGGCAGTCTACCTGAAAAAGAATTCAGAGTAATGATAGTAAAGATGATCCAAAATCTTTGGAAATAGAATAGAGAAAATAAAAGAAATGTTTAACAAGGAACTAGAAGAACTAAAGAGCAAACAAACAATGATGAACACCACAATAAATGAAATTAAAAATTCTCTAGAAGGAATCAATAGCAGAATAACTGAGGCAGAAGAACGGATAAGTGACCTGGAAGATAAAATAGTGGAAATAACTACCACAGAGCAGAACAAATAAAAAAAGGATGAAAAGATTGAGAATAGTCTCAGAGACCTCTGGGACAACTATAACACACCAACATTAAATTATAGGAGTCCCAGAAGAAGAAGAGTAAAACACAGGGACTGAGAAAATATTTGAAGAGATTATAGTTGAAAACTTCCCTAACATGGGAAAGGAAATAGTCAATCAAGTCCTGGAAGTGCAGAAAGTCCCATACAGGATAAATCCAAGGAGAAACACGACAAGACACACATTAATCAAACTATCAAAAATTAAATGCAAAGAAAAAATATTAAAAGCAGCAAGGAAAAAAAACCTAATAACATACAAGGGAATCCCCACAAGAGTAACAGCTGATCTTTCAGCAGAAACTCTGCAAGCCAGAAAGGAGTGGCAGGACATATTTAAAGTGATGAAAGGGAAAAACCTACAAGCAAGATTACTCTACCCAGAAAGGATCTCATTCAGATTCAACGGAGAAATTAAAAGCTTTACAGACAACCAAAATTTAAGGGAATTCAGCACCACCAAACCAGCTCTACAACCAATGCTAAAGGAACTTCTCTAGGCAGGAAACACAAGAGAAGGAAAAGACCTACAGTAGTAAATCCAAAACAATTAAGAAAATGGGAATAGGAACATACATATCAATAACTACCTTAAATGTAAAAGGATTAAATGCTCCAACCATAAGACACGGACTGACTGAATGGATACAAAAACAACACGCATATATAGGCTGTCTACAAGAGACCCATTTCAGACCAAGGGACACATACAGACTGAAAGTGAGGGGATGGAAAAAGATATTCCATGCAAATGGAAATCAAAAGAGAGCTGGAGTAGCAATTCTCATATGATATCAGACAAAAGATACTTTAAAATAAAGACTATTACAAGAGACAAAGAAGGACACTACATAATGATCAAGGGATCAATCCAAGAACAAAATATAAAAATTGTAAATATTTAAGCACCCAACATAGGCACATATCAATACATAAGGCACATGCTAACAGCCACAAAAGGGGAAATGGACAGTAACACAATCATAGTAGGGGACTTTTAACACCCCAGTTTCACCAAAGGATAGATCATACAAAATGAAAATAAATAAGGAAACACAGTTTTAAATGACACATTAAACAAGATGGACTTGATTGATATTTATAGGACATTCCATCCAGAAACAACAGAATACACTTTCCTTTCAAGTGCTCATGGAACATTCTCTAGGATAGATCATATCTTGGGTCACAAATCAAGCCTTGGTAAATTTAAGAAAATTGAAATCGTATCAAGTACCTTTTCCAACCACAATGCTATGACACTAGATATCAATTCCAAGAAAAAAATCTGTAAAAAATACAAACACATGGAGTCTAAACAATACACTACTAAATAACCAAGAGATCACTGAAGAAATCAAAGAGGAAATAAAAACATATCTAGAAACAACTGACAATGAAAACACGATGACTCAAAACCTATGGGATGCAGCAAAAGTAGTTCTAAGTGGTGAGTTTATAGCAATACAATCCTACCCCAAGAAAGAAGGAAAATCTCAAACAACCTAACCTTACACCTAAAACAGTTAGAGAAAGAAAAACAAAAAACCCCCAAAGTTAGCAGAAGGAAAGAAATCATAAAGATCAGATCAAAAATAAATGAAAAAGAAATGAAGGAAACAATAGCAAAGATGAATAAAACTAAAAGCTGGTTCTTTGAGAAGATAAAAATATTTGATAAGCTGTTAGCCAGACTCATCAGGAAAAACAGGGGGAAGACTCAAATCAATAGAATTAGAAATGAAAAAGGAGAAGTGACAACTGACACTGCAGAAATACAAAGGATCGTGAGAGATTACCGCAAGGAACTCTATGCCAATAAAATGGACAACCTGGAAGACATGGACAAATTCTTAGAAAAGCACAACCTTCCCAGACTGAATCAGGAAGAAATAGAAAATATAAATAGACCAATCACAAGCTCTGAAATTGAGACTGTGATGAAAAATCTTCCAAAAAACAAAAGCCGAGGATCAGATGTCTTCACAGACGAATTCTATCAAACATTTAGAGAAGAGCTAACACCTATGCTTCTCAAACTCTTCCAAAATACACCACAGGGGCAAATCGTCCCAAACTCATTCTACGAGGCCACCATCACCATGATACCAAAACCAGACAAAGATGTCACAAAGAAAGAGAACTATAGGCCAATATCAATGATGAACATAGATGCAAAAATCCTCAACAAAATACTAGCAAACAAAATCCAACAGCACATTAAAAGGATCATACACAATGAAAAAGTGGAGTTTATTCCAAAATGCAAGGATTCTTCAATATACGCAAATCAATCAATGTGATAAACCATATTAACAAACTGAAGGAGAAAAACCATATGATAATTTCAATAGATGCAGAAAAAGCTTTCAACAAAATTCAACACACATTTATGATAAAAACCTTCCAGAAAGTAGGCATAGAGGGAACTTACCTCAACATAACAAAGGCCATATATGACAAACCCACAGCCAACATCGTTCTCAATGGTGAAAAACTGAAACCATTTCCTCTAAGATCAGGAACAAGACAAGGTTGTCCACTCTCACCACTCTTATTCAACATAGTTTTGGAAGTTTTACCCACAGCAATCAGAGAAGAATCAGAAATAAAAGGAATCCAAATTGGAAAAGAAAAGTAGAGCTGTCACTGTTTGCAGATGACATGATACTATAAATAGAGAATCCTAAAGATGCTACCAGAAAACTACTAGAGCTAATCAAGAATTTGGTAAAGTAGCAGGATACAAATTTAATGCACAGAAATCTCTTGCATTCTTATACACTAACATTGAAATATCTGAAACAGAAATGAAGAAAACAATCCCATCCACCATTGCAACACAAAGAATAAAATACCTAGGGATAAACCTATCTAAGGAGACAAAAGACCTATATGCAGAAAACTATAAGACAATGATGAAACAAATTAAAGACGATACAAACAGCTGGAGAGATATACTATGTTCCCGGATTGGAAGAATTAACATTGTAAAAATGACTACACTACTCAAAGCAATCTACAGATTCAATGCCATCCCTATCAAACTACCAATGGCATTTTTCACAGAACTAGAACAAAAAATTACACATTTTGTATGGAAAAATAAAAGACCCCGAATAGCCAAAGCAATCTTGAGAAAGAAAAATGGAGCCTGAGGAATGAGACTCCCAGACTTCAGACTCCACTACAAAGCTACAGTAATCAAGACAGTATGGTACTGGCAAAAAAACAGAAATATAGAACAATTGAACAGGATAGAAAGCAAAGAGATAAACCCACACACATATGGTCACCTTATCTTTGATATGGAAGGCAAGAATATACAATGGAGAAAAGACAGCTTCTTCAATAAGTGGTGCTGGGAAAACTTGACAGCTACATGTAAAAGAATGAAATTAGAACACTCCCTAACACTGTATACAAAAATAAACTCAAAATGGAGTAAAGACCTAAATGTAAGGCCAGACACTATCAAACTCTTAGATTAAAACACAGGCAGAATACTCTATGACATAAATCACAGCAAGATCCTTTTTGACCCACCTCCTAGAGAAATGGAAATAAAACCAAAAATAAACAAATGGGACCTAATGAGACTGAAAAGCTTTTGTACAGCAAAGGAAACTATAAACAGACGAAAAGACAACCCTCAGAATGGGAGAAAATATTTGCAAATGAAGCAACTGACAAAGAATTAACCTCCAAAATTTACAATCAGCTCATGTAGCTCAATATCAAAAAAACAAACAACCCAATCCAAAAATGGGCAGAAGACCTAAATAGACATTTCTCCAAAGATATACAGATTGCCAAAAAACACATGAAAGGATGCTCAACATCACTGATCATTAGAGAAATGCAAATCAAAGCTACAATGAGGTATCACATTACATCGGTCAGAATGGCCATCATCAAAAAATCTACAAACAATAAATGCTGGAGAGGGTGTGGAGAAAAAGGAACCCTCTTACACTACTGGGGGGAAAGTAAATTGATACAGCCACTATGGAGAACAGTATGGAGGTTCCTTAAAAAACTAAAATTAGAACTACCATACGACCCAGCAATCCCACTACTGGGCATATACCCTGAGAAAACCATAATTCAAAATGAGTCATGTACCACAATATTCATTGCAGCTCTATTTACGATAGCCAGGACATGGAACTAACCTAAGTGCCCATCGACAGATAAATGGATAAAGAAGATGTTGCACGTATATACAATGGAATATTACTCAGCCATAAAAAGAAATGAAATTGAGTTATTTGTAGTGAGGTGGATGGACATAGAGTCTGTTATACAGAGTGAAGTAAGTCAGAAAGAGAAAAACAAATACTGTATGCTAAGACATATATATGGAATCTATAAAAAAAAAAAGGTTCTGAAGAACCTAGGGGCAGGACAGGAATAAAGATGCAGATGTAGGGAATGGACTTGAGGACACGGGGAGTGGGAAGGAGGGTAAGCTGGGATGAAGTGAGAGAGTGGCTTGGACACACATACACTACCAAATGTAAAATAGATAGCTAGTGGGAAGCAGCTGCATAGCACAGGGAGATCAGCTCGGTGCTTTGTGACCACCTAGAAGGGTGGGATAGGGAGGGTGGGAGGGAGAGGCAAGAGGGAGGAGATATGGTGATATATGTATATGTATAGCTGATTCACTTTGTTATAAAGCAGAAACTAACACACCACTGTAAAGCAATTATACTCCAATAAAGATGTTAAAAAATAAATGAAAGAATATAGGAATTAAAAAAAAAATAAATTGGGCTTCCCTGGTGGCGCAGTGGTTGAGAGTCCACCTGCCAATGCAGGCGACACGGGTTTGTGCTCTTGTCTGGGAAGATCCCACATGCCGCGGAGCGGCTAGGCCCGTGAGCCATGGCCACTGAGCCTGCGCATCTGAAGCCTGTGCTCCGCAACAGGAGAGGCCACAATAGTGAGAGGCCCACGTAACGCAAAAAAAATAATAATAAATAAAATAAGTAAAATAAATATTCTTAGAAAAAAAAAACCCTCAATTTCTTTTCTTCCTTTCAGTTATTACCATTTAAGAAAATGAGTTTCTTACCCTTAAAACCAGTTGGTGAGGAGACTAGATTAGCTCTTTTCAACATCTTAATTCTTTAAGCCAATTTTTTCACAATGTGCAAAGCATTCACTGATTATAGTAAACAATAAGGCAGACTATAATATCAGTTTGGAAGCAGTAATACTGAACTTAGGGTGTTAGAGCTCAATATTTCTCTGACATTTTAGAGACACAAACATGTTAAGTGAGGCGAGGCAAGCTTACTATTGCTGTAGGTGATGAAAGTCATGGCAATGCAGGACCAGGGGATTTAGCTGGTTATACACCTAGAACAAAACAAGCCCTAGTCATCCCAAAGGAAAACATTAATTCCTTATATCAAATTCTTATCCATGGTGATTTAGTTTGTGACCTTGCATATGGGAGGCTTACTTATGAGTAAATAGTGGGCTCTGTAATGTGGTGTGATCGCCAATCTACCATGACTTATGAGCCATATTTTATAATGTCTGCTTTTGGAGCATGTTTCAAGTTGTGTAAATAATATGTACCTCTTCAGAAGTTAAAGAAAAGCAGCATTACATTCAATGACAGCATTGTAGAACGCTGACCTTTTCACATTTATCATGTGTCTCTGATGCCTCTCTAATGGATATCTTGACATTTTCATTTGAAACGATTGTTGTGTTCTCTGACATTTTTGTCTCTGTCTTTGAAATCATAGGGGTTAGCAGCAATTGTTTGCAATTATTGGGCATACACATCATTAGCAGGTAAAAGAAGCTTTTACAAAAGTATTTTTACCACAAAATGTCCCAGATTTTGCATTTGTCTTTGTAAGTGATCAGCTGGTTTACCCAATGTGAGAAGCTTGCAACTGTAAATGTTAAAAATGCACATAGCATACCACATTCTCTTAAGAGTCTAAATATTTTTCAAATAAAAATCGAGTTGAATGCTCATATTCCCAATGAATTTTTTGTGAAGATTTAAGTAAATTCATTTTATACTTTCTATTTTGAGTTTTAGTATAACAAAGAAGGCAAACATGAATTTCAATTACCTGTATGAATGTATGTATTTCTTTATAGCTTGTTTTTTAATCTAAGATTTGAAGTTTTTAGCAAAATACATTTAAATAAAGAAGAGAACAAATATTGAGAAAATTGGGATTAAGAGTATGTGAGAAAATTAATAAAGGTAAGATTATAACTTGGAAAGCTATATTATCTTACAATATATAGATAATAAATGTGGATTCCAAATTTGATAGTGAGGATTGTGTTTTCATCAAAACACAAAGGAAAAGTGAAGAGTTACTAGGTTCACAGCACCCAGCAAACAAGTTGTTTAAGGGAAACACAACTTTTCCTCAAAATGAGACCTGTGTCAATTTCTCCCATGTGTTTTTATAAAGAGAATGATGTCTTTGATATCCCAGTTTTTTTTTTTTTTTCCATAACACATGCTCTGCATGGTTAAGAGAGAATGCATGAAATCATGTTATTTAGGACTGAATCCTGGCTTTAGACCTACTGAACTACTTAATCAACTAAGAGTTCATTGCTTCATCTGTAAAGTGGGGAAAAGTGGCACAGATTTTACAAGGCTCTTTGGAGGAAAAAATTGGTTAGTTTAGTGTAGTACTTAGCTCAGTGCCTGACATTTTTAGCAAGTGAATATTAACTTTTAGCGATTCCAAAATCCTTTGGAGAGTAAGTTATAAGGATACTGATGTGTAATTGAGTAAAAGTATATTTGATGACCTTCAAATTAATGGGGTCCGGGAATGTCATTCTGATTTTGTCTTAAGGAATAATTTAGAACATCTAGAACTCCTTCCAGAGTGTAATATACAGAACACTAGTATTATACCATGGGTCACACAAATTGGTTTGTGACACTTAGACTTTTATATCCTTTCTTCAGGCTGCAGAGTCTGCATTAGCATATTTGGGGATTTGAAATACCCTTCTTTGAGCAACCTGTTTAACTGTGTTTAATGTAACATTGTATTAGTTTTTTGTTTGTTTGTTTCACTGTTGACTACAATCCTAAGCATGAGATTCAGTTGATGACCAGTAGTGAAAAATAATGAGCTTGAATAAAGCACATGACTGAAGGGATAATCATCGCTGTCCTAAATGTATATGGGCCAAGAAAGAACCAATTAGCCAAAATCTTACTTAAGAAATCAATTCTTACCTACCTCAACATGGTCATACAACTGAAACTTCATGAAAACCAGCCTATTAAGTTTAGTGCACAACATTTCCAGACCAGTTCTCTACCACAAACTTAGATCTCACAGTCAAATATTTGAAGATGAATTAGCTCTCAATTTTACTACTTAGGGAACTGAATGATTTTATCTCTTCTTGAAACACATGTGATACATGTTTCCCTCTATGGAATTTTGTTTAATACCTGCCCCAAATCTTTTTTTTTTCAGTAATCATTCTTAAACCATTTATCCTGGCAATAATTAAATAGAAGAACTACTGATTTGTTGAGATTACTCTTAGTACTTGCTAATAAAAACATTCTATCACAGAAAAGTACTCACATTTGACTTAAAAATTATATATGGTTCATTCAAAAGTAGTAGAAAATCATTGTCACAAAGTAAATATAGGGGAGGGGGGGATCAAAACATATCCCTACTTTGTACTACTTGAAATTGTTATCGTTCTGCTTGGAAACTACTCCTACAAATGTTCTAGTAGTGGTATTAAATAATAAATAAAGACTTTTATACTGAATAAAGGGATAAGCCTTGATTGACTTGTCTTTATATATCCACTGTATAGTGAAATGCCAGGTGCATGGTAGACACTTAAAAATATTTGGATGAAATAATGGATTCATGAATACTAGCTGAGAATGATTATAAGGCTATAATAGCTGTTTATGGAGAGACACAAATGAAATGTCCTCATTTTCACACCATACTTCTAGAATTGGTATATATGCTTACAAGTATTCTCTTCATATTTCTAACCAAAAATTGAAAAATGAGTTATAGTTAAGTTTTACAGCATTTTAATTAAGAATGAAAGCAGCTCAACCAGAGTTAAATTATCCTTAGAGACAAATATAAATAACCTGAAAGAGATCAACAACTGTTACCCAAATAAGTGAAGAAGATTTGAGAACTGTCTATCAATTGAGTATAATTTTTAGAATGTTTGTAGTTTGGGCATGGGATCAGTTTAAAATATTCTAACACTAATTGCTTTAAGAATAACATAATCTCCTAATTACAGGAATTATTATATAATATGGTTCCATTTTAATAAATCAAGAATGTTTACTCACGTATGTTGTCAGAAAAAATTTAAAAAGAAAAAGAAAACAAGGAGCTAAAAGACTCAAATCAACTGAGGGTAAATTGCCAAAGTGGAATTCCCTTAGGTTTTTTTCCCCCATCTTTGTTTTAAAGTAAATAAAAGATATCAATTTTTTATCATGTATTGACTTTTCCCAGTAAATATCACTATGATAGTTAAAAAAGAACTTACAGCTATATAAGTAAACTTTAGTGTATAAACATTCAAGGTGAGATGATGCCAGCTGCTTGAGTAAAGCACAAATGTTTCACGTTAATAATCCAAATATTTCAACCCTGCCTGTTCTCATCTATCTGTGACTTCTTTCCCTTGCCCTCCCCGCTCTCTGGCTCAGTGGGAGTCCTGAAGACAGCAGCCATATTCCCAGTATGAGAACCTGGTCCTTGGTTCTGGTGGGGCAGAGATGACCTTATTCATCAAGTATTGTGTATATCTGTTATGAACTTAGGGCAACCTGAAGGACTGATACAAGGCACTCATCTCTGTTTTGTCTAATGACAACCCAGCTAAGAATGGAAAAGTGACAGGAATCACTAGAAAACATTATAAAGCTAACAACCTGTAGCCCCCTGGGGCAAATGATTACTATTAACGTATACATAAACTATCTAAAGCCTTAGAGGAAAAGCTAGGGAGAGAGTCTTTGGTAAATGAGGACAATCAAAAGCTCCCATGTATACTAGGGAGTTTATAAAGCCACATGCATACCCAGAGAAGATGAGTGCTCAGAAAAGACCCAAGAGATCCTAAGCCTAAGATCCTCTGGCTCTTCTATAGACTCAGTGCAAGGCTGACTAAGTGTTGTTTCAAACTGAACCAGTCTGCAAAGAATAGGAGACATTTTTCCTTTGTTTTATTTTTTGTTTCCCTGTTCTTGGCATTTAAGGAAGTTACTATAAAAATATTAGCTGAATACAAGCTAAAGGAGGAGACTTAGTGACAATACACAATAAGAAATACAGTCCTTTCTGGATGTGTAAATTAACTAGTGGGAGGGATTCCTTTCACAATAAATATGTATATCAAATCAACATGATGTAACTTTGAATATCTTATAATTTTATACATCATTTATACCTCAATAAAGCTAAAATTAAAAAATAAAATTTAAAAATATGCTTCTTTCAAAAATAGTTTGGAAAAGTCACCAAAAAAATAAACAACTAAAGCTTTTAGCAATCAAAAATAGTAAACCACTGGACAGCTACATGTAAAAGAATGAAATTAGAAGTCTCCCTAACACCATACACAAAAATAAACTCAAAATGGATTGAAGACCTAAATGTAAGGCCAGACACTATCAAACTCTTAGAGGAAAACATAGGAAGAACACTCTATGACACAAATCACAGCAAGATCCTTTTTGGCTCACCTCCTAGAGAAATGGAAATAAAAACAAAAATGAACAAATGGGACCTAATGAAACTCAAAATCTTTTGCACAGCAAAGGAAACCATAAACAAAATGAAAAGACAACCCTCAGAATGGGAGAAAATATTTGCAAATGAAGCAACTGACTAAGGACTAATCTCCAAAATATACAAGCAGCTCATGCAGCTCAATATCAAAAAAACAAACAACCCAATCCAAAGATGGGCAGAAGACCTAAATAGACATTTCTCCAAAGAAGATATACAGATTGCCAAAAAACACATGAAAGAATGCTCAACATCACTAATCATTAGAGAAATGCAAATCAAAGCTACAATGAGGTATCACGTCACACCAGTCAGAATGGCCATCATCAAAAAATCTAGAAACAATAAATGCTGGAGAGGGTGTGGAGAAAAGGGAACCCTCATACACTGTTGGTGGGAATGTAAATTGATACAGCCACTATGGAGAACAGTATGGAGGTTCCTTAAAAAACTGAAATTAGAACTACCATACAACCCAGCAATCCCACTACTGGGCATATACCCTGAGAAAACCATAATTCAAAAAGAGTCATGTACCACAATATTCATTGCAGCTCTATTTACAATAGCCAGGACATGGAACCAACCTAAGTGTCCATCGACAGATAAATGGATAAAGAAGATGTTGCATGTATATACAATGGAATATTACTCAGCCATAAAAAGAAATTAAATTGAGTTATTTGTAGTGAGGTGGATGGACCTAGAGTCTGTCATACAGAGTGAAGTAAGTCAGAAAGAGAAAAACAAATACCATATGCTAACACATATATATGGAATCTAAAAAAAACAAAAAAAGGTAATGAAGAACCTAGGGGCAGGACGGGAATAAAGACGCAGATCTACTAGAGAATGGACTGAGGACACGGGGAGGGGGAAGGGTAAGCTGGGACAAAGTGAGAGAGTGGCATGGACATATATACACTACCAAATGTAAAATAGATAGCTAGTGGGAAGCAGCCACATAGCACAGGGAGATCAGCTCGATGCTTTGTGACCACCTATATAGGGGTGGGATAGGGAGGATGGGAGGGAGATGCAAGAGGGAGGAGATACGGGGATATATGTATATGTATGGCTGATTCACTTTGTTATAAAGCAGAAACTAACACACCACTGTAAAGCAATTATACTCCAATAAAGATGTTAAAAAAAAAAAGCACGTTTGTCACAAATTCTAAAAGAAAAAAATAACAGTAAACCATGAGTAAAGGGGAAAATCTGATTTCTAGTTACCATATCATAATTATCAAATTTCCAGGTTTTTTACCTTTGTTTTAATGTGTTTACTTATGAATTTCTATAATTTAATTTTTAATAGTGGCTTTTATAACTAGCTGTTCCTGTACTCCAATGGATAGGCATCAATCTGTGCCTCCTCTATTCATGTTAGAATGTAGAGATAACTTTATTTTTAAGATTTTATGTTTTAAGAGTAGTTTTAGATTCACAGCAAAATTAGAAGGAAGGTATAGAGATTTCCGATATACCTCCTGCCCCTACACATGTATAACCTCCCCCATTATCAACATCCTTCACCAGGAAGTACATTTGCCACAGCTGATAAACCTACACTGACACATCATAATCACCCAAAGTCCACAGTTTACTTCAGGGTTCACTCTTGGTACTGTATATTCTATGGGTTTGGACAAATGTAAAAAAGGCATGTATCCATCATTATGATATCATACAGAGTATTTCCACTGCTCAAAAATCTTCTGCCTTCCACCTACTCATCTCTCCCCACCAATCCAAACCTTGGCAACACATATTTTTCACTGTCTTCATAGTTTCACTTTTCCAGAATATCATATAGTTAGAATCCTGCAGTATGTAGCCTTTTCAGATTGGCTTCCTTCACTTTGTAATATGCATTTAAGTTTCCACCATGTTTTTAAATGGCTTGATAAGCTCATTTCTTTTTAGCACTGAATAATAATCCATTCTCTGGAAGTTCCACAATTAATTTATCAAATGGAGGACAACTGGGTTGCTGCCAAGTTTTGGCAATTATGAATAACGCTGCTATAAGAATTTGTGTTGCAGGTTTTTGGGTGGACCTAAGTTTTCAATTCCTTTGACTAAATACTGAGAAGAACAACAGCTAGCTTGTATTATAAGAATATTTTTGGTTTTGTAAGAAACTACCAAATTGTCTTCCAAAGTGATTGTACTATTTTGCATTCCTACCTGCAGTGAATGAGAGTTCCTGTTTTTCCACATCCTCATCTGTGTTTGGTGTTATCAGTGTTCCAGATTTTGTCCATTCTAACAGGGTGTAGTAGCATCTCACTGTTGCTTTAATTTGTATTTTCTTGAGACATAACGTGGAGCAACTTTTCATATGCTTATTTGCCATCTGTATATCTTCTTTGGTGAGGTGTCAAAGTCTTTGGCCAGTTTTTAAATTGTGTTATTTGTTTTTTTCTTATTAAATTTTAAGAGTCCTTTGTATATTTTGGGTAACAGTCCTTTATCAGATGTGGCTTTTGCAAATATTTCCTCCTGGTCTGTGGCTTGTCTTCTCATTCTCTTGACATTATCTTTTGCAGATTAAAATTTTTAATCTCAGTGAAGTCTAGCTTTTCATTTATTTGCCTTTGGTGTTGTATCTAAAAAGTCATCTCCATACCCAAGGTCACCTAGGGCTTCTCATTTGTTATCTTCTAAGAAACTGTAGTTTTGCATTTTACATTTAGATCTGTGATCCATTTTGAGTTACTTTTTGTGCAGGGGTAAGGTCTGTGTTTAGACAATATTTGCTCCATTGTGTTATACATGCTCGTTTGCCAAATATCAGTTGACTATATTTAAAGAGGGTCTATTCTGAGCTCTCTATTCTGTTCCATTGATCTATTTGTCTATTCTTTTATCTACACTACACTGTCTTGCTTACTGTAACTTTATAGTAAGTCTTGAAGTCAGGTAGTGTCAATTCCCAGTTTTGTTCTTTAATATTTATTGGCTTTTCTGGGTCCTTTGTTTCTCCATATAAACTTTAGAATAACTTCGTAAATATCCCCAGAATAGCTTTTTGGGATTTTGATTGGGATTGCATTGAAATATAGATCAAGTTATTTCAGTTCTTAGAAAATTACCATCATCTTTTTATAACATCTTTTTTCAAGGCTACAGGTATTTTTGTAATATTAGTGCCTTAAAAACCAACGAGGGACCTTCACGATGGTGGAGGAGTAAGACATGGAGATCACCTTCCTCCCCACAAATACATCAAAAATAATCTACATGTGGAACAACTCCTACAGAACACCTACTGAATGCTGGCAGAAGACCTCAGACTTCCCAAAAGGCAAGAAAATCCCCATGTACCTGGAAAGGGCGAAAGAAAAAGAAAAAACAGAGACAAAAGAAGAGAGATGAGACCTGTACCTCTGAAAGGGAGCTGTGAAGAAGGAAAGGTTTCCACACACTAGGAAGCCCCTTCACTGGCAGAGACAGGGGTGGTGGGGGGAAGCTTCAGAGCTATGGAGGAGAGTGCAGCAACAGGGGTGCAGAGGGCAAAGCGGAGAGATTCCCACACAGAGGATCGGTGCTGACCAGCACTCACTGGCCTGAGAGGCTTGTCTGCTCACCCTCCAGGGCGGGTGAGGGCTGGGAGCTGAGACTCGGGCGTGGGAGGTCAGATCCCAGGGAGGGAACTGGGGTTTGGCTGCGTGAACACAGCCTGAAGGGGGCTAGTGCACCACAGCTAGCTGGGAGAGAGTCCGGGAAAAAGTCTGGACCTGCCTAAGAGGCAAGAGACCATTGTTTCGGGGTGCACGAGGAGAGGGGATTCCTTCCCTGTTTGCCCACAGGAGGCAGAGCACCGCCTAAATGAGCTCCACAGACGGGCACAAGCCACGGCTATCAGCTCAGACCCCAGAGACGGGCATAAAATGCTAAACGTTGCTCCTGCTGCAGCCACCAAGAAACCTGTGTGCAAGCACAGGTCACTATCCACAAACCCCTGGGAGTCTGTGCAGCCCACCACGGCCAGGGTACTGTGATCCAGGAACAATTTCCCTGGGAGAACACATGGTGCGCCTCAGGCTGTTGCAACAACATGCCAGCCTCTGCTGCCGCTGTCTAGCCCCACATTCCAACTATAACTACTGTACCCCCCCCCACCCCGGCCTGAAAGAGCAAGAGTGCCCTAATCAGCTGCTGCTTTAACCCTATCCTGTCTGGGTGGGAACAGATGCCTGAGGGCGACCTACACGCAGAGGTGGGGCCAAAACCAAAGCTGAACCCCAGGAGCTCTGAGAACAAAGAAGAGAAGCGAAATTTCTCTGTGCTGCCTCAGGAGCATCGGATTAAATCCCCCAAATCAACTTGAGGTACCATGCATCTGGAGAATACTTGAATAGACAACAAATGATCCCAAAATTGAGGTGGTGGACTTTGGGAGCAACTGTAGACTTGGAGTTTGCTGTCTGCAACTGATTTGTTTCTGATTTTTATGCTTATCTTGGTATAGTTTTTAGCACTTGTTATCATTGGTGGATTTGTTAATTGGTTTGGTTGCTCTCTTCTTTTTTTAAATTATTATTTTTAAACCTTTTTATTTTAATATTTATTTATTAAAATTTTTTTTTATTTCTCTTTTTCTCTTTTTCTTCTGAGCCATGTGGCTGACAGGGTCTTGGTGCTCTGGCCTGGTGTCAGGCCTGAGCCTCTTAGGTGGGAGAGCCGAGTTAAGCACACAGGCCCACCAGAGACCTCCTGTCTCCACATAATATCAAATGACAAAAGCTCTCCCAGAGATCTCTGTCTCAACACAAAGACCCAGCCCCACCCAATGGCCAGAAAGCTCCAGTGCTGGATGCCCCATTCCAAACAAATAGTATGACAGGAACACAACAGTATCCATTAGCAGAGAGGCTGCCTAAAATCATACTAAGTTCACAGACACCCCAAAACGCACCACCAGACATGGCCCTGTCCACCAGAAAGACAAGATCCAGACCCACTCACCAGAACACAGGCACCAGTTCCTTCAACCAGGAAGACTACACAACCCACTGAACCAACCACACTCATTGGGGGCAGACAACAAAAACAAAGGGAAATAGGAACCTGCAGGCTGCAAAATGGAGACCCCAAACTCAGTAAGTTAAACAAAATGAGAAGACAGAGAAATATGCAGCACAGGAAGAGCAACCACTAGACAAACAAATGATGAGGAAATAGGCAGTCTACCTGAAAAAGAATTCACAGTAATGATAGTAAACATGACCCAAAATCTTGGAAACAGAATGGAGAAAATACAAGAAATGTTTAACAAGGACCTAGAAGAACTAAAGAGCAAACAATGATAAACAACACAATAAATGAAAATAAAAATTCTCTAGAAGGAAGCAATAGCAAAATAACTGAGGCAGAAGAACAGATAAGTGACCGGGAAGATAAAATAGTGGAAATAACTACCGCATAGCAGAATAAAGAAAAAAGAATGAAAAGACTTGAGAACAGTCTCAGAGACCTTTGGAACAACATTAAATGCACCAACATTTGAACTACAGGGGTCCTAGAAGAAGAAGAGAAAAACAAAGGGTGTGAGAAAATGTTTGAAGATATCATAGTTGAAGATTTCCCTAACATGGGAAAGGAAATAGTCAATCAAGTCCAGGAAAAGCAGAGAGTCCCATACAGGATAAATCCAAGGAGAAACACTCCAAGACACATATTAATCAAACTATCAAAAATTTAATACAAAAAAAAAAATTTTAAAGCAGCAAAGGGGAAATGCAACAAATAACATACAATGGAATGCCCATAAGGTTAACAGCTGATCTTTCAGCAGAAACTCTGCAAGCCAGAAGGGAGTGGCAGGGCATATTTAAAGCGATGAAAGGGAAAAACCTACAACCAAGATTACTCTACCCAGTAAGGATCTCATTCAGATTTGACAGAGAAATTAAAAGCTTTACAGGCAACCAAAATTTAAGGGAATTCAGCACCACCAAAACAGCTTTACAACAAATACTAAAGGAACTTCTCTAGGCAGGAAGCACAAGAAAAGGAAAAGACCTACAATAAGAAATCCAAAACAATTAAGAAAATGGTAATAGGAACACAAGTATTGATAATTACCTTAAATGTAAATGGATTAAATGCTCGAAACATAAGACACGGACTGGCTGAATGGATACAAAAACAATATGCGTATATATGCTGTCTACAAGAGACCCACTTCAGACGTAGGGACACATATAGATTGAAAGTGAGGGATGGAAAAAGATATTCCATGCAAATGGAAATCAAAAGAAAGCTGGAGTAGCAATTCTCATATTAGACAAAAGAGACTTTAAAATAAAGACTATTAGAAGAGACAAAGAAGGACACTACATAATGATCAAGGGATTAATCCAAGAACAAGATATAACAATTGTAAATATTTATGCACCCAACGTAGGAGCATCTCAATACATAAGGCAAAGGCTAACAGCCATAAAAAGGGAAATCGACAGTAACACAATCATTGTAGGGGACTTTAACACCCTACTGTCACCAACGGACAGATCATCCAAACTGAATATAAATAAGGAAACACAAGGTTTAAATGATACATTAAACAAGATGGACTTAATTGATATTTATAGGACATTCCATCCAAAAACAACAGAATACACTTTCTTCTCAAGTGCTCATGGAACATTCTCCAGGATAGATCATACCTTGGGTCACAAATCAATTCTTGGTAAATTTAAGAAAATTGATATCGTATCAAGTACCTTTTCCGATGACAATACTATGACACTAGATATCAATTACAAGAAAAAATCTGTAAAAAATACAAAGATATGGAGGCAAAACAATACACTACTAAATAACCAAGAGATCACTGAAGAAATCAAAGAGGCAATAAAAAAATATCTAGAAACAACTGACAATGGAGACACGACGACCCAAAACCTATGGGATGCAGCAAAAGTAGTTCTAAGTGGTGAGTTTATAGCAATACAATCCTACCCCAAGAAAGAAGAAAAATCTCAAACAACCTAACCCTACACCTAAAACAGTTAGAGAAAGAAAAACAAAAAACCCCCAAAGTTAGCAGAAGGAAAGAAATCATAAAGATCAGATCATAAATAAATGAAAAAGAAATGAAGGAAACAATAGCAAAGATGAATAAAACTAAAAGCTGGTTCTTTGAGAAGATAAAAATATTTGATAAGCTGTTAGCCAGACTCATCAGGAAAAACAGGGGGAAGACTCAAATCAATAGAATTAGGAATGAAAAAGGAGAAGTGACAACTGACACTGCAGAAATACAAAGGATCGTGAGAGATTACTGCAAGGAACTATATGCCAATAAAATGGATAACCTGGAAAAAATGGAAAAATTCTTAGAAAAGCACAATCTTCCGAAACTGAACCAGGAAGAAATAGAAAATATAAACAGACCAATCACAAGCACTGAAATTGAGACTGTGATGAAAAATCTTCCAAAAAACAAAAGCCCAGGACGAGATGCTTTCACAGGCGAATTCTATCAAACATTTAGAGAAGAGCTAACATCTATCCTTCTCAAACTCTTCCAAAATACAGCAGAGGGATGAACAGTCCCAAACTCATTCTACAAGGCCACCATCACCCTGATACCAAAACCAGACAAAGATGTCACAAAGAAAGAAAACTATAGGCCAATATCAATGATGAACATAGATGCAAAAATCCTCAACAAAATACTAGCAAACAGAATCCAACAGCACATTAAAAGGATCATACACCATGATCAAGTGGGGTTTATCCCAGGAATGTAAGGATTCTTCAATATATGCAAATCAATCAACGTTATACACCATATTAACAAGCTGAAGAATAAAAACCATATGATAATTTCAATACCTGCAGATAAAGCTTTTGACCAAATTCAATGTCCATTTATGGTAAAAACTCTCCAGAAAGTAGCCACTGAGGGAACCTACCTCAACATGATAAAGGCCATATATAACAAACCCAGAGCAAACGTCATTCTCAATGGTGAAAAACCAAAAGCATTTCCTCTGAAATCAGGAAGAAGACAAGGTTGCCCACTCTCACTGCTATAATTCAACATAGTTTTGGAAGTTTTACCCACAGGAAGCAGAGAAAAAAAGAAATAAAAGGAATGCAAATCAGAAAAGAAGAAGTAAAACTGTCACTGTTTGAAGATGACATGATACTATACATAGAGAATCCTAAAGATGCTACCAGAAAACTACTACAGGTACTCAATGAATTTGGTAATTAGAAGGATACAAAATAAATGCACAGAAATCTCTTGCATTCCTATATACTAATGATGAAACATCTCTAAGAGAAATTAAGGAGAGAAAGCTGTGGTGGGTGGTGGTGGTGGTGTGATGAATTGGGAGATTGGGATTGACATGTATACACTGATGTATATAAAATGGATGACTAATAAGAACCTGCTGTATAAAAAAAATTAAAAATAAATTAATTAATTAAAAAGAAAAAGAAATTAAGGAAACACTCCCATTCACCACTGCAACAAAAAGAGTAAAATTCCTTGGAACAAACCTCTGCCTTTTCATCTTGTCTATGTTTCTGTGATTGTGGTTTTCGTTCCACAGGCTGCAGGATTGTAATTCTTCTTGCTTTTGCTATCTGCCCTCTGGTGGATGAGGCTATCTCCGTTTTCACCCTTCTGTTCCATTACCTTCTGCCATTTTTCAGGCAACTTCATAATACCATCGTCCCAAAACTTTATCTTTTTGAGCAAAGAACTGTTCCAGGTGTCTTTTACAGTCTTCCAAGGAGTTGAAATTTTTTCCTTTAAGAGAATTATGTAAAGACCTAAATAAATGGAAATCCAAAGATGCAATGTCTGGTGAATACAGAGGATGAATCAGAAGTTCCCAGCCAAGCTGTAACAGTTTTTGCCTGGTCATCAAAGAAACATGTAGTCTTGCGTTACACTGATGGAAGATTATGCATTTTTTTCTTGACTAATTTTGGGAACTTTTCATTGAGGGATGCTTTCAGTTGGTCTAATTGGGTGTAGTCCTTGTTGGAATTAACTGGTTGGTTTTCCGAAAGGAGTTCATAATAGAGGACTCTCTTCCAATCCCACCATATACACAATATCACCTTCTTTGGATGAACACCTGCCTTTGGTGTGGTTGGTAGTGGTTCATTTCGCCTGCCCCACAATTGTTTCCATTCCACTTTATCGTACAGTATCCACTTTTCATCGCCCATCACAATTTGTTTTAAAAACAGAACATTTGGGCTTCCCTGGTGGCGCAGTGGTTAAGAATCTGCCTGCCAATGCAGGAGACACGGGTTCAATCCCTGGTCCAGGAAGATCCCACATGCCGCAGAGCAACTAAGCCCGTGTGCCACAACTACTGAGCCTGTGTCCTAGATCCTTCTAACCACAGTTACTGAAGCCCATGCATCTAGAGCCTGTGCTCTGCAACAACAGAAGCCACTGCAATGAGAACCCACACACAGCAACGAAGACCCAATGCAGCCATAAATAAATAAATAAATAAATAAAACCAAACAAACAAAAAAACAGAACACTTTCATTATGTTTAAATAGAGAATCACATGCAGAAATAGAGTCAAGAAGGTTTATTTTGCTTAACTTATGTGGAACCCAAACATTAAAGCAATTCACATAACCAAGCTGGTGCAAATGATTTTCAATGCTTGATTTGGAATTCTGAGTATGTCAGTTATCTCCCGCATGGTGTAATGTTGATTGTTCTCAATGAATGTCTTGATTTGATCAGTATCAACTTCAACTGTTCCACCTGAGTGTGGAGCATCATCCAGTGAGAAATCTCCAGCACAAAACTTCGCAAGCCACTTTTGACACATTTGATCAGTCACAGCACCTTCTCCATACACTGCACAAATCTTTGTTTTGCGTTTCCATTGCATTTTTACCTTTCTTGAAATAATAAAGCATAATGTGCCGAAAACGTTGCTTTTTCCTTCTCTCTTCAATATTAAAATGGATACACAAAAATTCACCAATTTTGATAAGTCTTTTTTAAAATGCATGCTGATATGACAGCTGTCACAATACAATCTGACAAAATTGTTTTGAATGAAGTTAAAGACAGCTAAGTGCTATGAGAGCCATCTTATGGAAAAAAAACAAACGAACCTTTTGGCCAACCCAATACTTCACAGTAACTTCTTCCCTATATGTCAGCCTTAGTCAGTGTTTAAACAAGTCCAATTCAACCAGATGGACAGCTACTACCAGATAAACCCACATGATATTTCCCCACTCCTCTATCTTTGTAATTTTTATTTTACTTGATTTCAATTCATTTCATATTTTGCACATCTAGCATATCAAGCACTATTTTACGTAAAATTGTTGAAGCTTTCCAATCTTATCCAGCTATATACTTTCCTCTGAATACACAGATCTCCTTATCACTCTACAACTTATAAATATATGTCATCTTTTATTGCTTTCTTATATTCTTACATTTCTTATTTTCTTATATTTCTTACATTGTTACTTGATTGACTTTTTTTGGTTATTGTTTTGTTTTCTTGAATCTCTTCCTTTTTCTCCAAAGTAGTATGAAAGCATAGCTTTTTTTCTTTCTTTATAAAAAGGAAAGTATAAATCATTTTGTTTAAACTATAAACTTAACACTTGTATATGCTTTACGGTAATTCTGGGCATGACTGATTTCTCTTTCTAAACGGAAACAGGAATAGAGTACAAACATGCAATTAGGTGTGGAGACTCAGAATAGTTGCTGTATCTGTGGTGATGAATGTAAGATTTGTCTAGAGAGCATCCAGGGATTTGCACTAATGATCAAACTTTTTTTCAAGTTAAATTTATCTTTATAATCATTCCTTGAATTTAGTTATGGAGATCTGATGATTTCAAAAGTTTCATTCCTCAAAAATCCACATGGAATCATAAAACAAAAAAAATCGGGGATCATGTCTGTTTCCTGTGTGTATATTGGTGCGTTAGATATTGTAACTAAAGGTCACCTTCTAACCCCTTTCTTACCTGTTTCCAAATATGAGCCAAAATCATCTTTTGATGTGCAGGACTAGATGATTTAGAAACTCTCATTCCCTCCTCAATCTTCCTGAGAAGTATGTACCTCCTGGAAGGTGAAATAAAAATGGTTCAGCCAAGACTCTAATATTCAGTAAATCTTAAATAAAGTAAACTTTCTGAGTCTTTTTGCTCATCATGGACTTAGAAAATAACTTCTTAGGGTTATCATGAGGATCTGAAAATGACATCTAAAACATCTGGCTCATTCAATGACCAGTGGCTATTTTAATAAGGCTTACACAATCAACATTTTAATTCACAACACATATCTCATTTTGAGAAAAAAAAAAAAAAAAACCACTACCATTTGTTAATGATTCTTATGTCAAGGTTATCCTATTAGTTTTGGGGAAATGTTTAGTCTTATATTTAATCTTAAGCCCAAACCAAAAGCTGGAAATTTGAACACCTAACATCCTCCATTTTCATCTCTTCTCCTCCTCCAAACACACAAATCACCACAAAAGTGACTGATTTGACAATTTCAAGTTCACTGAAGAAAGTTTTAACACAACAAAGAAGGGAAAGTCACAGGCAGAGTCATCCATGAATAACTTTATTAAAACTCACAGAAAATGCTTCCTGTAAAGTCAGGAAATCCCTTCTTTTCCTAAAGGCCTCTTCTGTAAATACCTTCAGGAATCCTAAGAGTCAGTATCCAACTATGCCACCAGCTCCTCACTTCAGTCTTAGAATCCCTACATTAAAGATGAAGGGGCCTGGGAACAATGATGCCTGGAAGGCCCTTGGCCTCCAGGCAAAGTGTAGAGAGATGTACATTTTCACTGATACCATCACACATTCATCCAGTCTTCCAACCACTTTCTTCTTGACCATCACAAAATTACAGGCATCTTTCTAGTCTCAGGAGATATCAAATATTTCCTCTTTCTTTTAGTATCTCTGGTAGGTGAATTAGGAAGACCTGGGCCCACTTGGACTATGGTCTCTAATTGCACTTCCACCCTGGAACCTGAGTAGTCAATGATGCACAGCATCTGGGGAGCAGATTCTGGGGATGCAGACCTAATTAAAAACACTAACTTTACTAGTGGGTGCCCAGGGCATGCTCCAGTGAGCATATGGGCTGCATTCTCTGCACTCAGAATAGTCAAAAGGGAGTGACCTAATGTACCCCCTCACAGGGCCTTGCAGTGGTTCTTCTAGCTACTCCTCAGTAAACACTGAGGAACATAATACTACAGTCTCATGTATTGAGGCCACATCTGCACAAGCCAGGAGTTGTGATGAGTTAGACACAAATTATGTTCAAATGGAATATGTACATACTGATATATTAATAGTTCTTATTACATTAACTATACTAATATTAATATAACCCATATGATATACAGTTATATAAATTTAATAATACTTAATTTCTAAATATTTTGTTCATATACTGAAATTTATGTAAGGTATATTTAATTTAACTATTTTTATATGTATATAAAATGAAACATGTCATATGATATATACAGTATTAACATATAGAAGTACAATTATGATTTCAGTAAAGTTTATACAATACTTAGTGAAAAGCATTTTACATTTATTATGTGATATAAGTGACACAACTCCTCGAGAGAGGTGCTGTTATTATCCCCACATTAACGATATGGACACTGAGAGAAGCAAGAAGAACTACAATCCTGCAGCCTGTGGAACGAAAACCACAATCACAGAAACATAGACAAGATGAAAAGGCAGAGGTCTATGTACCAGATGAAGGAACAAGATAAAATCCCAGAAAAACAACTGAGTGAGGTGGAGATAGGCAACCTCCCAGAAAAAGAATTCAGTATAATGATAGTGAAGTTGATCCAGGACCTTGGAAAAAGAATGGAGGCAAAGATTGAGAAGATGCAAGAAATGTTTAACAAAGACCTAGAAGTATTAAAGAACAAACACCGAGAAGAATTAAAGAACAAACAAACAGAGATGAACAATACAATAACCGAAATGAAAAATACAGTAGAAGGAATCAATAGCAGAATAACTGAGGCAGAAGAACGGATAAGTGACCTGGAAGACAAAATGGCGACATTCACTACCATGGAACAGAATAAAGAAAAAAGAATGAAAAGAAATGAAGAAGGCCTAAGAGATCTCTGGGACAACGTTAAATGCAACACCATGCCCATTATAGGGGTCCCAGAAGAAGAAGAGAGAGAGAAAGGACCTGAGATGTTTGAAGAGCTTATAGTCGAAAACTTCCCTAACATGGAAAGGAAATAGCCACCCAAGTCCAGGAAGCGCAGAGAGCCCCAGGCAGGATAAATCCAAGGAGAAACATGCTGAGACCCATTGTAAGCAAATTGACAAAAATCAAAGACAAAGAAAAATTACTGAAAGCAACAAGGGAAAAACGACAAATAACATACAAGGGAGCTCCCATAAGGTTAACAGCTGATTTCTCAGCAGAAACTCTACAAGCCAGAAGGGAGTGGCATGATAGACTTAAAGTGATGAAAGGGAAGAACCTACAACCAAGATTACTCTACCCGGCAAGGATCTCATGCAGATTCCATGGAGAAATCAAAAGCTTTACAGACAAGCAAAAGCTAAGAGAATTCAGCACCACCAAACGAGCTCTACAACAAATGCTAAAGGAACCTCTCTAAGTGGGAAACACAAGAGAAGAAAAGGACCTACAAAAACAAACCCATAACAATTAAGAAAATGGTAATAGGAACATACATATCGATAATTACCTTAAGCGTCAATGGATTAAATGCTCCAACCAAAAGACACAGACTGGCTGAAAGTAAACAAAAACAAGACCCATATATAGGCTGTCTACAAGAGACCCACTTCAGACCCAGGGACACGTACAGACTGAAAGTGAGGGGATGGAAAAAGATATTCCATGCAAATGGAAAGCGAAAGAAAGCTGGAGTAGCAATACTCATATCAGATAAAATAGACTTTAAAATAAAGAATGTTAAAAGAGACAAGGAAGGACACTACATGATGATCAAGGGTTCAATCCAATAGGAAGATATAACAATTATAAATATATATGCACCCAACATAGGAGCACCACAATACATAAGGCAACTGCTAACAGCTATAAAAGAGGAAATCGACAGTAACACAGTAATAGTGGGGTGCTTTAACACCTCACTTACACCAATGGACAGATCATCCAAACAGAAAATTAATAAGGAAACACAAACTTTAAATGACACAATAGACCAGATAGATTTAATTGATATTTATAGGACATTCCATCCAAAAACAGCAGATTACAGTTTCTTCTCAAGTGCACACCAAACATTCTCCAGGATAGATCACATCTTGGGTCCCAAATCAAGCCTCAGTAAATTAAAGAAGACTGAAATCATATCAAGCATCTTTTCTGACCACAACACTATGAGATTAGAAATAAATTAAAGGAAAAATAACGTAAAAAATGCAAACACATGGAAGCTAAACACTACATTAATAAATAACCAAGAGATCAATGAAGAAATCAAAGAGGAAATCAAAAACTACCTAGAGACAAATTACAATGAAAACACGACGATCCAAAACCTATGGGTTGCAGCAAAAGCAGTTCTAAGAGGGAAGTTTATAGCAATAGAAGCCTACTTCAAGAAACAAGAAAAATCTGAAATAAACAATCTAACCTTACACATAAAGGAACTAGAGAAAAAAGAAACAAAACCCAAATTTAGTAGAAGGAAAGCAATCATAAAGATCAGAGCAGAGGTATATGAAATAGAAACAAAGAAAACAATAGCAAAGATCAATAAAACTAAAAGCTGGTTCTTTGAGAAGATAAACAAAATGGATAAACCATTAGCCAGACTCATCAAGAAAAAGATGGAGAGGACTCAAATCAATAAAATTAGAAATGAAAAAGGAGACGTTACAACAGACACCGCAGAAAAACAAAGCATCCTAAGAGGCTACTATAAGCAACTCTATGCCAATAAAATGGACAACCTGGAAGAAATGGACAAATTCTTAGAAAGGTATAACCTTCCAAGACTGAACCAGGAAGAAATAGAAAATATGATCAGACCAATCACAAGTAATGAAATTGAAACTGTGATTAAAAATCTTCCAACAAACAAAACTCCAGGACAAGATGGCTTCACAGGTGAATTCTCTCAAACATTTAGAGAAGAGCTAACACCCATCCTTCTCAAACTCTTCCAAAAAATTGCAGAGGAAGGAACACTCCCAAACTCATTCTATGAGGCCACCATCACCCTGATACCAAAACCAGACAAAGATACTACAAAAAAAAGAAAATTACAGACCAATATCACTGATGAATATAGATACAAAAATCCTCAAAATACTAGCAAACAGAATCCAACAACACATTAAAAGGATCATGCACCATGATCAAGTGGGATTTATCCCAGGGATGCAAGGATTCTTCAATATATGCAAATCAATCAATGTGATACACCATATTAACAAACTGAAGAATAAAAACCATATGATCATCTCAATGGATGCAGAAAAAGCTTTTGACAAAATTCAACACCCGTTTATGAAAAAACTCTCCAGATAGTGGGCATAGAGGGAACCTACCTCAGCATAATAAAGGCCATATACGACAAACCCACACCAAACATCATTCTCAATGGTGAAAAACTGAAAGCATTTCCTCTAAGATCAGAAAGAAGACAAGAATGTCCACTCTCGCCACACTTATTCAACATAGTTTTGGAAGTCCTAGCCACGGCAATCAGAGAAGAAAAAGAAATAAAAGGAATACAAATCGGAAAAGAAGAAGTAAAACTGTCACTGTTTGCAGATGACAGGATACTATACATAGAGAATCCTAAAGATGCCACCGGAAAACTACTAGAGCTAATCAGTGAATTTGGTAAAGTTGCAGGATACAAAACTAATGCACAGAAATCTCTTGCATTCCTATGCATTAATGACGAAAAACCTGAAAGAGAAATTAAGGAAACACTCCAATTTACCATTGCAACAAAAAGCATAAAATACCTAGGAATAAACCTACCTAGGGAGACAAAAGACTTGTATGCAGAAAACTATAAGACACTGATGAAAGAAATTAAAGATGGTACAAACAGATGAGAGATATACCATGTTCTTGGATTGGGAGAATCAGTATTGTGAAAATGATTATACTACCCAAAGCAATCTACAGATTCAATGAAATCCCTCTCAAATTGCCAGTGGCATTTCTTACAGAACTAGATCAAAAAATCTTAAAGTATCTATGGAGATAAAAAAGACCCTGATTAGCCAAAGCAATCTTGAGAAAAGAAAAAAAAATTCAGAGCTGGAAGAATCCGATTCCCTGACTTCAGACTATACTTATAAAGCTATAGTAATCAAGACAATATGGTACTGGCACAAAAACAGAAATATAGATCAATGGAACAGGATAGAAAGCCCAGAGATAAACCCACACACCTATGGTCAACTAATCTGACAAATGAGGCAAGGATATACAATGGAGAAAAGATAGTATTTTCAATAACTCGTGCTGGGAAAACTGGAGAGCTACATTAAAAGAAAATGAAAATAGAACACACCCTAACACCCTACAGAAAAATAAACTCAAAATGGCTTAGAGACCGAAATGTAAGACTGGACACCATAAAAACTTATAGGGAGACATAGGAGGAACACTCTTTGACATAAATCACAGCAAGATCGTTTTTGGTCTACCTCCTGGAGCAACGGAAATAAAAACAAAAATAAACAAATGGGACCTAATGAAACTTAAAAGCTTTTGCAAAGCAAAGGAAACTAAAACAAGATGAAAGGCAACCCTCAGAATGGGAGAAAATATTTGCAAACGTATCAAAGGACAAGGATTATTCTCCAAAATATATAAACAACTCATGTAACTCAATATTAAGGAAACAAACAACCCAATAAATAAATGGGCAGAAGACCTAAATAGACATTTCTCCAAAGAAGATATACAGGTGGCCAAGAAGCATATGAAAACCTGCTCAATATCACTAATTATTAGAGAAATGCAAATCAAAACTACAATTAGGTATCACCTCACACCGGTTAGAATGGGCATCATCAGAAATCTACAAACAACAAATGCTGGAGAGGGTTTGGAGAAAAGGGAATCCTCTTGTCCTATTGTTAGGAATGTAATTTGGTACAGCCACTATGGAGAACAGTATGGAGGTTCCTTAAAAAACTAAAAATAGAATTATCATATGACCCAGCAATCCCACTACTGGGCATATACCCAGTGAAAACCAGAATTCAAAAAGACACATGCACCCCAATGTTGATTGCAGCACTATTTACGATAGTCAGGTCATGGAAGGAACGTAAATGCCCATCAACAGACAAATAGATAAAGAAGATGTGGTACATATATACAATGGAATATTACTCAGCCATAAAAAGGAACGAAAGTGGGTCAGTTGTAGAGACGTGGATGGATCCAGAGACTGTCATACAGAGAGAAGTAAGTCAGAAAGAGGAAAACAAATATCATATACTAACGCGTATATGTGGAACCTAGAAAAATGGTACAGACGAATGGGTTTGCAGGGCAGAAATAGAGACACAGATGTAGAGAACAGATGTATGGACACCAAGGGGGGGAAAGTGGCAGGGGGTGGTGGTGTGATCAATTGGGAGATTGGGATTTACATACGTACACTAATATGTATAAAATGGATAGCTAATAAGAAACTGCTGCATAAAAAAGAAAAAAAAGATATGGACACTGAAGCTTAGAGAGGTTAAATAAGGGTTAATTTGTGTCCCTTAACAGGGACACCATGCTGCTTTCCACGTGTCATCTCTGCTTGTGCAGAGCACAGATAATGATGACATCGTACCTTCATTTGCCTGTGGGCTGATGTATTGAAAAGCTCCTATCATCAGGTTACTGCCAGTAAAATGTAGTGAGCATTTTTAGCCAGGCTTTCTTATAAGCACTTTAGGCAATTTACATCGTTTTCTTCTATAAAAAGTTCCGCAAGGTTCAAACAATGGAATACTATAGAGCAATGAGGATATCCAGTGTATAATACACTTAAAATTATGGTTGGACATCGTAAGCTTAATGTTGAAGGAATGAGTCAGATACGTATGCGGTGCCATTTTCACAATGTATGAAACAAGACAAAACTAATCTCTGCTATTAGAAGTCAGGGCAGTGGCTACCTTGGGAAGGGACAGTGACTGGAAGGGGCCAAGAGGATGCTTTATTGAGTGCTGACGAGGTCTGCTTCTTTGACAGGGATACCAGTTACAGAAGAGGGTTCAGTTTGTAAAAATTCATCAAACTGAACGAAATATTGTTTGGATTTCTTTGTGTGTATAACTTACTTCATTTAAAAGTTTCACATATGCAGGTGTAGTGCACATGCACACACACATACATACATACACACACACACACACACATACACCATGAAGCCTTTAAAAAATTCTTTGAGGTATATACTTTATTATAGTTGTTTTTGATATTATCATTGTCTAGATACTGAGGCATATAGAGGTTAAGTAATCATGCTCAGGTCACACAACTAGCAACTAATGTAGCCAAGGCATTTTGAACCCATAGTTTGGGGACATAGCTCCTAACCCTCTAGTAAAGTTAGTAAAATAGTACTTGGAGGCCAAACATACATACTATTAGTTTTTAAATATATCAAGATGCTTTACTAATTAATAAAATGCAAACTAATTTTATTGTTTCTGATACTCTGAAAGCTTTTAGACTTGGATTTTCCCAATCCAAAATTATCAAAAATACATTTCTTATTATGTGTGGATATGTATAAAATTAAAAAGGTCCTCTTACTGGGAAAAGCTGGGAACCACTGTCTTAGAACATAAACATGAAGAATCAATTAAATCAATTTTTTATGAACAGCCTCTCAGAACTCAGCCTCTGAAGTCCCCTTCAAGCCTGTTCATTATACTGAGGACCAGTGTTATGTCTGTGGATGACTGAAGTTCTGACTGATGTTACTGAGTACTAATTAAACCTCATCCTGTGAGGTGGAGCTCTGGTAGAATCATTCTAAAACTAATTTTCAGAAATGCTTGTCCCACCTCAACAGATGCTACATCACTGTGAATATGAAGGTTATGTTGTATAAAGCAAAGGGTTATTCTAGACATGTCAGTCGCTGCGCAAGTCAATCAGCAGCCTCTACTACAGATGATTTCCATTCACTGTAGCATACAGACAGAATCTGTAATTATGCATTTATTTGGGTGTTGTTTGTTTCTATATACATTAGTTGTCATATAGTTGTCAACTCCATGAGGGAGAGGACTCTGGCTATCTCCCATTGCCAGCGTGTCACAAACAAACAACTGGCATGAGTGCTAGCCAAGATCAGATACTGAATGGATGAATGAATGAATGAGAGAGATCTAAAATTTAAGTATGTCATATTACCTCTCTGATGGTGGCCAAGTTATTCAACTTCTTTGAATCTCAATTCTTTAAATCTGTGAAACATTAACCTCTTTTATTTTAAGTATTACATGAGATGATGTATATAAAATTTATAGTAAGCACTTGATAAGTGGTAGCTATTAATAGATTTCTTTTAAAATTTTTATATCTAAAAGCAGCACTAAAGAAACTGGAGGAGGTAATGGCAGAAAATGAAGATACTTAAAGTCTCACAAAGGATACTCAGTGTCTCACCCAAGAGGTGAAACTGAGGAATAGGGCTAAGAAGATGCGGCTAAGCGTAATGTAACTTATATATGCTGAGAAGTTAAAGCACAATAATTCAAAGTGAAAAGGCACACTGAGAATGCCTTGTAAACTGAGAGCAGATGTATACTGGTGGGTCAGTATTTACAAAGCCAATAGTTGTGCACAGAGACTAAAGCAAGGTGGCATTTTAGATCCCAAGAGTATCACAGAACCAGGATAAATTACTTGACATGAATAAAAACCTTTAATACAGATACGTACAATGTAGAGGAAGGAGTTTTATCCTCTCTACATATGTAATGTGTATTCAGTGTCAGGTCTCCACTGTATACTGTGTTGAAACACCAAGTGTAGAAGACAAACATTATCTGTGCTTCCAGATTTGGGGTTTTGGTTAGATATGCAGTTTATGCCCCCGGAGCTACTTACCCATTTTCGCCTTTTCACTGAGCTCACTCTATGATGACCCTGTTCCTTCCCATTATGTTCTACCCTGATTTGTATGGTAATTAGTTCCATGTTTTTTAAAATAGTTTTGATCACCCCAAAATGCTTCCCTAAACACTTGTCTGTTTTGAACTTTGTGTAATAGAATCATACGATATATGTCATATATTTTTTGTCCTTTCTTTTACTAGAAGAGGGAAAATTAGACCACATTGTAAGAGTGAAGGGTATCATTACAAGGATGAAAATGAAAGTCAAGCAGTGGGAAAAGACAGAGAGAGAGAAAAAGCAATGGGGGCTGATCCCACCATCCTTAGAACACAGATCTACCAATGGGAGCGGAAGATGTTCCTGTTTTAGAGTTTGGGCTCCTCTGGGCTCCTGTGGCTGCTGCTGCCAATGCTACTGTGGAATGGCTTCAGACATGAGGTAGTGGAAGGAAAATACGAGAAAAAGGAGAGGAGGTGCCTCACCCTCTCGGAGCATGATGAGCGCGCTCCTTCTCACTCTGAGCCACAACTGGAGGGCTTCTCCTAGAGCCCTCTCTGTATGCTACCCAGTGCCCACTTCTGCACGGGCCAGAAATATTGGAGGAAAACAACAGCAAGCAATCTCACCATTAGGTCAATGATGCTTTACATTATGGTCTTCTTCCTCAATTTACTTTGTATGATTACTTTTCAGAGCCCTCAAACGCCACTCCATGCATTTTGTACAGGTTTTACAGCAGGAATAAATCTATGAAGTCTGTTTCTTGAACAATGTGCAGCTGCTGATGCCTCTGCTTAGTTTTCTTCTTCTTTCTTTTCTTTTTTTCTTTTTTGATTTCAAGCCTGACTCCCTAAAGGTCAAGCTTGTGTTTACATAGCTTATTTTTCAGCCAAAGATTGGGCTCAAACACTACAAGCCAGTAAGTCTTCCACTATGTGCTGAAGGATGTGTGTTGGGGCCAGGGAGCACATTCAAACTTCAGGCCATTTTTAAGTCTGCTTTCTGTTTCAGCTGGGCTCTGTGACAGCTCCCCCTGGTCATTACAGGCTTCTCCTGCCAGGGATGTGCAGGTGGTTGGCACACGCACACAGTTTATGTAGCACACATACACAGCCTCTGGTCAACCTGGGATGTGTGACTACCTCACTTCCCTGTTCTCCTTCGCTAGTGCACAGGTTTCTTATTTCCATCAAGCAGGCCTGTGATCTCAAGATACAAACCACTGGCCCTCCTTGTTCCCTTATCATGGATGTTGTCACTTCAAATGACACAATCCAAACCAAGCGTGCCCCCTTTGGTGGCACAGCTTATATTCACAGGTTATATTCACAACCTGCCCCACCATGGTTGTACTACTATGCAGACCAAGCTGGGGGAAATGGGAGAAGCTTTGGGCAAAAAGATCATGGACTATGCTGTTTTTACTTGAAATTTAGTCATTTTCATTAATAAATGCTTCTTTCTTGATTATCTACTTTTGAATTCCTGAGCACTGAAATGGTCGTATTTTACATTTTTTTCCACCGTTACAACTTTCAAGCTCCTCATTCTACCACGTTGGAAGTTGATTTCATAATCAGATATAATATTTTGATATAAAATGGTTAATCCGCAAAGATAAATTGTATTATAATGCAAGCATTAAACAACTAGAAAATTACATATGAAAATATGATACAGTTTTAATAGCATCAATATTCATCAGAAATTTAGGAATATATCTATCAGACCTGAAAGAACTCTACAATGAGATTTAGAAATCATTAATTAAGACACAGAAAAATGGAGTGAGACATCATAACGTGCTTAGTTGGAAGACATAATTTGGTAAAAATTTCAATTTTACCCAGATGGATTTGAAAATTCAATTTTACTAAAAATCCCAGCAGTTGTGTTTGCTTGTTTGTGTGTGTGTGCGTATAAACAGACAAGATGTTTCAAAGAATAACAATCTTGAAAAAGAACAAAGCTGAAGGAATTACACTACCAGAAATCAAGATATATTAAAAGCCTTACTAATTAAAATGATATAGTATTAGAGCAAGAAGAGATAAATAAACCAATAGTATTGAGTTGGCCAAAAAGTTTGTTTGGGTTTTTCCATAACATCTTATGGAAAAACCCAAAAGAACTTTCTGGCCACCCCAATACAAAATAGAGAATCCAGAAATAGCAGTCTATGCATACGATAAACTGTGTGTGACAAACCTGATAATCTAATGCAGTGAGAAAAAAATATTTTCAATAATCAGTACAGCTCAAACAGATATCCATATGAAAACAAAATGAAATTTACCCCACCTGTTATCATAGACAGAAAAACTTCCAGAAGTATATGTACAAAGACAAAAGCAATAAAGTTTTTGCAAGAAAACAAGGGAGAATAGCTTTATGATATTGAAATCCATAAATATTTCTTAACTAGGACATAAAAAGCACTAATTGAAGAGGATTGATATACCAGACTATAACAAGGATAAGGAATATTGGTCAGCAAATAACACCATTAATGCAGTAAAAAGGCAAGCCACAGCATGGGATAAGGCAGTTGTTTTATGCTATGTCTAGAATGTATAAAGAACTCATAAAAAATAATAAGAAAAAATTCAGTCCAAGAAAAAAGGTGACAAAATGTTTCTCACAGGCATGTCGCAAAGGCAGGGATCCACAGGACCAATAACATATGAAAAGGTACTCAACATAATTATTCTTTAGATAGGTGCAAATGTAAAACATAATCAGATACTAAAGCACAGCAACAGAAAGGCTAAAACAAAAACGACAAAATAAAAAAGGAGAAAGAGGGAAGGAGAGAAGAAGGGAGGAAGAGAGAGGCAGAGAGAGGAAGGGAGAAAGAGGGGGGAGGGAGAAAAACTGTGGAGTGGGCAGGGAGAAAGAATAAAGTACAAAGTTAAAAAAAAAAAAGAAAGAATGAGAGAAAGAACAAACCAAGATTAGAGAAGAATTTGGAAGAGGAGGAGGTAACAGGTCTTTCATACATTCCTGGTAAAAGTATAAACTGCTGGGCCCATTTTGGATAACCACTTGGCAGTATGTACCAAATCTAATATAAATGATAATTTACCCCCAAAATCTAATTCTAGGTATATATACGCAATATAAATGCAAATATATGGTCACCAAAATACGTTACACACATATTTATGTTCTTATATTCATAATAAGAAAAAACTGGAAATCAATTGACAATCAAAAATTGAAAATATATTGTTTTTGGTTTGTTCAAATAATGGTTAACTATATAATACTGAGAATGAACAAACTAAAACTGCTTATATCCAAATATGACACTGAAAAAGGAGGCAGACACCAAGAGTTCATATTATATAGTTATATAAATTTCAAAACAAGAAAAAACTAATGGATAGTATTACAATTCAGGATTGTGGTTACTCATGAATGAAAAGTGGCATGAGGGTTTTTTTCTGTTTTTCTGATGTTCTTTCTTGAGTCAGATGTCAGTTACCCAGATGTGTTTAGCTTGTGAAAATTCATCCAGCTGTTCATTTGTGATCTTTGTAAGTTTCTGCATACCTGTATACTTCAATAAAATGTCTACGTAAATAATTAATGTTTGTTTTGATCTTTTTTTAAATTTAAGTTTGTTTTGATCTTTTAAATGCAAATTACCGTGGAATGAAGACTACCTGTGAAAAAAATATCATTTTCATTCACTTGCATTAAATATAAGGGGAAGAAAAAATGGTGAAGCTATAGTTAATGATGAATAGCTGTGAACAGTACACACACTCTTCTCTATGCCAAAGCTCCTAACCTATATTTAGCAAGAATGGTGAGTCACAATAATAATTATTAATATATACAGATATTATTGTTACATAGGCCTAGGTTGAAAAAATGGTTAGAAATTCTACTTTATGTAAACTAGCATGGCAACACACTTTTTACTTAGTCGCTGGTTCTTGTTAATCTTATAAGTACAATTTTATACTAAACTAGGTAGGATTGTGCTCAGGAATGTATCAGATCTGGTCTGATTATTTGAGAGGTAATAATGTATGAATGGTGGAGCAGAGAGATAGTATTTCAGTTCTACGTCCCTACTTAAAATGATAGAGTCAATGAATAAACATATTTATGGTTTTGGGGAACAGTAGGGTATTCATCATGGGAGAAGGGAGATACAAATATGGAATGGAGGGAGGTGAGGAAGAGCCCTGTATTACTGGGTTTGAATGAAGTATAAGAATGAATTCTTGATTTAAGAAAAAATATTGATATCAAATTTAATTTACATCATCTACTTTCATTTTATACTTGCTTTGTATGAATGCTGCCCCAAATTTTCTTTTCATTACACAGTATTTGGATTTTCCTGCATCAGTGAAAACAGGTGATTCCTTGAAGACAGGGGAAAGGTTTAAGTGGTTTTCAAGTTTCTAGCTTCAAATATGCCCTGTTCTGTTGGTACAGCAAATCGCATTTTTGGACAGATGCCACTTTTTTTTTAAGAGTTGCAGCAGCCCCTTAATCTTTTATTTGTTTGTTTTGTTGTTTTTGTAGGACGCTTTATTTCCCAAACTTATTTCTATTTGTCCTTTTACCACTCTTCATAGGATGCCTCATGGTAATGCTTTCCAGAAGCTGCCTTTTCTTCACTTGCAAGCTCCCCTGCCCCTTAGATCCCTGGAAACCAGTGCTCTGCTGCATTTCAGATGGGACACTTTCTTTCTGGAGATGGTTTCATTTGTTTTCCACCATTGCTGGGCCCTGACTGCCCTCTCCTCTTTTCCATGTAATATTCTCCTAACTCTCCATTTATGAGATGGGCTCAAGTGCTGTTGCGGTTAGTGGTGATAGTTTCCTCCATCTTTAAATGTACATTAAAACATATTATATTCTCTGTTTGCTAGATATTCTGCAATTTTTGAGCATTGATGGCTTCATTTGATTTTCAAAAGCTGGGTAGTGAGTTTTAAGTGTAGGCCTCTGCCACTTTCCTACCAGAAAAGGGAAGCCCTCTGTAGGCACACGGTAAGACATTTTAATAAATAAATGAATACTTGAGTGTGTTTAACATGCAAAGCACTATAAGGGCACAACCTGCCTCATACTGGGCAAATGTTCTGTGTAAAAGAATCCATATTCAGATTAGTGAGCTGACTTTCAACGATGATATCTCCCAGAAACATCTCTCTAAAAACAAGAATGGTGTGTACTTAATTTTCTCTGGCACTTTGCTCCCAAAATATTTTAATGTAAATATTTATATATACAACAGTCTAAAAAAAAGTCTAAACTTATTAGGATCCACCATGATTTTTGAACATAATCTTGTTTATAGTATCCGTACACTTATTCCTCCCTGTTAGTAGAAAGGTATTTGGGAAAATCAGAAAAAAATGTGTCATCTTTAAAATATATTTTCTCTGAAAAATAAAAGACAACATAGAGAAAAATTTAGGGAAGAAAGTTCCAAGAAAGGGCCATGTTCTAGTGAAGTTCTAAGAGATAGCAACAGAACATGCTCATGCATTGCCAATGGTAGTGCAATGTATAAACAACATTTTAAGAGGTCGCCTTGATATGACGTATTAAAAATTTGAAAGTGCTTAAGTTTGAATTACCATTTCCACTTTTCCACATCTGCTTTAGAGGAATACAAACAAGGACACAGAGCCATGAACAAGGCTATTTATTTCCATAATGTTTGCATTAGCAAACAGTGGAATTAAATGTCCATTAGGTGAGGAAGAGATATACAAACTAATGTAGATCCTTGCTATGGAATACTATGGAGCAGTTTACAAAAGTGAGGTGATCATTTGAATGTTATTATGGGTAAAACTGAACTATGCTCAAATATCTACCCCAGATGGAACAGAGACCTAACAGTGAAAGTTTAAACAATGCAGTTTCTAGAAGATGACATGAAAAAATATCTTCATGACCTTGAAGTAGGCAAATATTTCTTTAACAAAAATATTATTACTAAAATAGTAAAAAGAAAAAATTTAATCCTTAAAGAAGAACTGAGAGAGTATAAAGAAAATAAAAAAGAATATATATATCTAAGAATGACTCATATAGAATGAGTGACACCTCCCAGAAATCACTAAGGAAATGACAGATAGCTGTTTAAAAAAAAAAAGAGAGAGACAGAGAGAGAGAGAAAATATTGGAAAAAAGTCCTTTACAAAGAGGATTTCCAACAGGCAATATAAAAAGGAAAATGTGATTAATATCATAAGACTCCAGAGACATTAAAATCAAAGCCATGTAAAATATTACTGCATTCTCACTAGAATGACCACACTTTTTTTTTTAATGAAATAATATTTAGTTTAATGAGCCCCTGGAGCTCGAGTCTACTATGACAGAGTATAAATTAGTACAATTGCCTTGGAAAACACTTTGGCAGTACCTCCCAAGCTAAAAATATGCTTATCCAATGACCTACCAATTTTACTCCTACGTAAATATTCAAATGAAATGAGTACTTTTGTCTACTGAAAACATGTATAGAAATATTCATATTAGCTTCATCTATAATAGCCAAAACTGTAAATAGCATAAATATCCATATAAATGTTCATATAAAGAAATATTACAGCAGAATGAAAAAGCTATTTCTCAAAATATGGATAATATCACAAAATAATGCTGAACAAAAGAATTTGGAAACAAAAGTGTACATGTGTAATGAATCCATTTTTAAAAGCAGGAAAAATAAACTATGATGATTAAAGTCAGAATGATAGTTACCTTTGGGGTATATTGACTAAGAGAGACATGATAGGGTTATTTGGGGTGTTAGTAATATCTTAATACTGATCCATCTGATGGGTTGGCTTCACATGTATTTTCATTTTACTTTATTTTTTATTTTTATTTTTTCTCAAGTCTATTCTCTACATCTGCGTCTTTATTCCTGTCCTGCCCCTAGGTTCTTCAGAACCTTTTCTTTTTTTTTTTTTTACAGATTCCATATATATGTGTTAGCATACGGTATTTGTTTTTCTCTTTCTGACTTACTTCACTCTGTATGACAGGCTCTAGGTCTATCCACCTCACTACAAATAACTCAATTTCATTTTAGAAATGAAATTACATTGTCATACTTTTAAGATTATTAACTTTTACATTTGAACTCTATAATTAGAAAAAGAGAATGAGGATGTATCTCTATATATTTACATAGAAATATTTCTACGACATATTATAAAGTCAAAAAGTAAACTGTAAAACAATATCTATAGTATGAACCCATTTTTATGACCATCTCACCTCAACAAAATAAGAAACAAAACTGCATATTTGTATGTGTATGTATAATTTTCAATTGTGTGATTAAAAACAAATGTATCTCACTCATAGAGTAATTCCAGGAATTCTGAACCATGTCTAGGTCAGAGAATTCGTATTAGGCCAGTTTTTCCTTATATTAGTTTTAATTAAATTGAGATATTCTCTGTGTCAAATTTATTCCAACAGAAATGACCCGGCCAAAGGATTTTGCTTCTTCAAATTAAATTTAGTTTCATAAAGCATTAATTATAACTATATTTTTTTCATAGTGAAAACTTTGCTTCTCTTTACCTTTGACTTGAAAGACCAGAGAACTATCATGTCTACTAAATTCTATCTCCATGTCTCATCAGTGCTAATATTACAATCAATTCAAGGACCAATGATCAGTCTCTTCTAGAGTTATAAAGTCTGAGTTTCAGTGAAGAAAAGAGTGAAAATTACCAGTCTTACATCCTTGTTACAATAAATCACCGAGTATTTATTCATCACTAATCTTGTACTTAATCCTTTCTTAGGCAGCCTGAAGAGTAATGAGAAAATATCAGACATGGTTCCTGCTGTAAAGCAGACAATAATTCAATTGAAAAGAGAGAGTTTTGTTAAAGATCTTTTGTAATTTAAACTACCTACAGAAGGGCCATCTGTCAAAATGATAGATTAAATTCCAATCCAGACTAGGAAGCGAGTGACAAATATATACTTATCATTTAAGATACTTATAGAATGATTACACTGATAAATCTATATTGGGACTAACTAAAACACAAAAATGACACAAAATGGATTATGTTACACACTGATGACTCTGAAGAAGTTATTGTGAATAATTAAGAGTAATGAATATGACAACTTGATTTTGTTCAAAATTAAAAATGAGGTTCTCAATCTTTGCCCATAATAAATTTACAATATTTATTTTTGAAAATCTCCAAATATTTATTCATAATAATAAGTTTGCACTGATTAGAAAATACAAGTTACGGTACTGATTATAATAAAAATAATAATTTCCAAATGTTGAGATGTCACTTGATGAAGTTCAGACAAGTAGAAAGTAAGACAGCCAAAATTTGAATAGTTTATTTGAAGCCAAATTCATATCATTTCTCTCACCTCAGCATTCCTTCTATCCAGTTCTATAAAAGTATAAAAAATTGCTTCTGCATTTAATATAAACTGATGTGAATATATTGCCTATTATATCACTCAAAGTCCCATGTAATTGACAACATTGAACATGTTACACCAAATAAAAGTATATCTGCACTGTCAAAAGTACATCTCTTTTATAAGATGAGAGTTATGCTTTCTCTTAAATTTTCCTTTTTCCTACCCTCTCTGGACATACATAGCCAAATTTTATGCTAGTAATAGAATATGTTAATATTATCAATGTCATTCTATTTCCCTTTTCCTCCTTTGTGTTTACATCAATTTACTTGAAGTTGCCTGAAATTCCTATTCAGAAGATTTGAGTAGAGGTTAAATTAAAGTTAGACGTGACAGGCATTGAATAACTTCTATTAGTAAATACAGATGAAGTTTCAACAAATATGAGGCAGAAAGAAGTCTATTTTTTTATTAGCCTATGTGAACAGAATGTATTTTTGGTTTCTACTAGTGGTGATGAAGGAAAAAAAATATACTTGGTTCACAGTCCAAAGAAAAATAGAGCTGAAAGGGCTCTCCAAAGAGGAAGGGCATCCTTCCACATCTAGGCAGTCTTCATTCAGTGTACTCTCAAACTTTCTCTCAATATCTCTGTGGAAAAATAGACCCTGCCATCATCTGCTTTCAACTTTCCTGTGTTTCCCCAGTGGTTTTCCCACTGAGATACTCTCCATGAAGCTGTCTGATTTCTTCATTCTTACCAATTTTCTCTCCTAGACTTCTGTCTAAGCAGACTGTGTTTTCCAAGATCGGTACTGATTCAGCCTGTTATTTCTGCTTTATGCTTCTGAGCACCACGGGTTACGATATTAGCACATGGTGCATTAGTGTCCTAAACACCATTGAGAAGAAAGCAAGGCCCCAAAGGGTGAAGGCATTAATGAAAACAATGAGCACTTTAGTAAGAAGCCCAGGGTGTTTAAATCCAGTGTCCCAGAATGATATATAACTGCCAATTGTAGCAAACATTTCAGGGACAGATTATCTCTTGTAAGTTGTAAATACAGGTACTATTTCCATTCATGCAAAATTATTTAGAAAGCAAAATATGGAACTGTTTTCTACTAATTTAAATGGTAAAAGAAGAAGGCAAAGGACTGGAATTCTTGCCATGCTCAGCCCTAAAACAGAAGATCCTCTGTTTGGGCAACAGTGCTGTGGATATAGCCAAGAGACTGCTTTGGCACAAAAAAGAATATATCAGCATTACCACTGCCAGTTACATTCCATTGCCTTTAGTTTCCTGGCTGAGTTTATCTGTGTGTTTGGGGGAGGGGAAAAGGCAAGAGGGAGGCAAATCTGGCAGCCATTTCTCTTCAACTCTACAATGTCCTTTTTAGTATCTAAATAAGAATATGCTCCTATTTCATCATCATTTTGCAGATCTAACTATTGGGAATATCAACACTGTGACAGTTACCACAATATTGCTGAACACAGCTATTACTCTGCTTATAGAAAATCAAGGAAAGAAAAAAATTGATTTAATGAAACTTTGATTACTCTGCTGTTTAATTTTTAGTTTAAGTTCTAGCTGTCTATTGCTGTGTAAAACTAATTTTAAAAAGAACAGAACGTAGTTGTATAACAATAATGTATTACCCCACACAATTCTGTGAGTTGAATCAGCTCAACTGAGAAGTTCTTTCTTGGGGTCTACCATGCAGTTGAAGGACGATGTAGGCTGATCTTGTGGTCATTTTAAGGCTTGACTGAATTGAAGTCCAAAACATCTCCCCTACATAACTGACAGTTGATGCTGGCTTTTGGCTAGGCTCCTATTTGGGGCTGATCACTGGAGCACCAATATGTGGTCTTTCCATGTGGCCAGGGCTTCTTCCAGCATGGCAGCTGTGTTCTGACAGGGAGTATCCTAAACATGAGCATTGCTAAACCCAGGAACTGGCACAACACCATTTCTGCTGAATCTAATTGTTCAGAGCAGTCACAGAGATCTCCCAGAATCAAGACAAGGGAGAGGGACACAGACCACACCTCTGCATGGGTGGAGCATCAAAGAACCTGTGGCCATCTTTAATCTACCACACTTTAATTATCACCATATGTGGGGAATCGCATCTTAATTAAATGGCTAAAATTGTTTGTAAATATCATGAAGGTGTTAAAAAAAAATCCACAGTTTAAAATTTGCAGAGTAGCAATCAGCAAAGCACAGTATATTTGTATCTTGCTGGTAGGTAAAGAACATTAACAAAATTAGTATAATTTAATTTGTATTCCAACCCTCTTTACTCGTGAGCTAATTTTTGGAGGACTGACAGATATTTCAGCATAAGACCTTCTCTTACTGGCCCAGCGTGAGTGAAGATGTTAGTGTTGTTTGTAGAGGAGGTGAGGGGCCATTAAAGATATAAGGTGTTAGGTCTCTGAATATCCTTCTCCTTTCATGGCATTGAGGGCCAAAGTAAAGCGAGCTTCCGATTAACTCTGATTTCAACAAACCCATGGTTCTTTCATTAGATATTCCCAGTGGCTTATACATTGAAGTCTTCTGTGTTACTATTACCCCTGTTTCCCCCTCTCTTAAAATGACACTTATACCCCATAGGAACCCTCTTTCCAATGTGTCTCCTGTGAAATTCAGATGACTTCTCATCTGTGTCCTAGTCTTTTGCATTCAAAGTGAAATTTTCTTGACCCATCACTCAATGTCCATGGGTTAGGGAAGTCCAAAGCATTTCTCATGATCAGGCCAGCTCTCAAAAGCATTCTCATGGTCAATTATTCTAAAAGCATCGTATCTGTTTCACCCTGCTTTATTTAACACCGTCTGGATTACAGTAGCTCATATCTACTAAAGTAGCTCAATGTCTCTATTAGAGGAACAAGAGAAACACATGTGTACATCTAATAGGCCGAGGAATTAAAATATGCTAATAATGGGGCAGAGTACACTGAAGGTCTCAGTGTATTGGAGCATTAGAGCAAATAATGGAATATCCACAAACATGTGATGAAGAGACAAGTATAAAATTTTTTCATGTTATCTAGTTCTGGATACACACTTTGGAGGATGAGTGTTCATGAGACCATATATCCTGAGTATAACCTGTGTTTCCTTAAACCTCTCTATTTGCAGGAAGCAGCACTGGCCACGTTTGTCCTACTTTTATAAACAGTTAAAAGTATATCTTGATCATGTGGTTTTCCCTTACATATTTAAATTTATTTTAAGTCTTTTGAAAGCTTGATCTCTAATTCCTGAAATGTGAACAAGAATAACAACAAAACAAAAAGCGAACAAACAAAAATACCCCAAACAAAGCAGCACAACAGAATCATTTAAAACCATAGCAACAACAAACCTGAGTTAAGCATAGTGGGATATAACTATATTTAAACCAGTTAAGTATTTTACAGAGTAGTTTACAAGATTCTTAGAAAACTGATCAATCTTTTGAAAGGTAAAAATCAAGTAAAACTTACATCTCAAGGTTTGTATCATATTCCTTTCAGTGTCATATCGGTTTAATATTGCTTTTGGGATGAGCTATTGCTGCATTCTGCCTATTTTCTTCTTTCCAACAGGATAATACTGTTCATATGCCCAATAATGACAAATAGATTTCATCTCATGTGACAACTCTAATCAATTGAGACTGGATGCTTGGGGCATTGTTTTGCGAACAGTTCTGAGGTTATGTCTGGACTCAATAGGACTAAAAGTTCTTTATATCATCCAAGGGCATGATGCAGGAAGTTGAGTTACTAAGTGAAAGATATCAGTCATCCCCACATTGCCTGCTAAGAACTATGGACAGGGATTTATCCTTGGTGTTTCAAAAGCCCATCTGTGGGTCTAGTCATTGCTATACTCCTCTTATCTAGCATAAAACGAGCATTCAACAAGATTAACAAATGGATGAATCAATAAAAAGTACTGGATTTTGGTTTTTTAAAAAATATATGTCTGTAATGGACATACAATGGGATACAAATGGGATGGACAAGTAAGGAAAGAGAGAACTAGTAGCCTACATCAACAAATGTGCCTTTCATATACTTCAGTAAACATTAAGAATGTGGCATAAGATTTAATACATACTCTGGATAGCTTGTAAAATTTACCTCCCCTTTACCAAAATTTCTGTTTTATTAAGTATCAAATAGTCTGCAGTAGACAGTTTCTAGTTAGAAAACCATGAAATTATAATTTTAGAACTGGATGAGATTCTAAAATTTAAACTTAAATTAGATTGAATTGTTAATATTTGAGTACATGACTATCCCCTGGATCCAAACCTTCACCCTCTGCTAGGCCAAGACTGTAGAGTAGGGCAGAACATGTGTTATATACAATTTCCCTTCCCACACATAGCCATAAGTCTTTCTCTATCAACACTTGAGGATCATCACCTGATATTATGATATGCTTATGAAATCCTATATTTTACAAATAATTCTAGTTGAATCTTCTTGGTCACCTCAGAAATTACATGAAAAATACTTCTCTAAAGTGTTTTTGAAATTATTCAAAAGTTCAGAATATTTTATACATACATCAGATATCATATCATTGCTAAAATAACATAAGTAAAAGCAACAATAATTTCTCTATTTTTTAACATAGTATAGTATACTATACTTAGATAAACTATAGTTAAATATACAGACATTCCTCAGTATGCGTAGGAAATTGATTCCAGGAACTCCCTACCCCAAACCAAAATCTGCAGATGCCCAAGTCCCTTATATAAAAAGGCATAGTACAGTTGGCCCTCCGTATCCACAGGTTCTGCATCCATGGACATGGAAGGCCAACTGTACTGGGGTTTCTGTTCTGGCTTCATCCTTTATACGTGATTTTGGATATGTAGCTTAAAGTTTCTAGGTTTTCTTATTGGTAAAGTGACACAATAATTATAACTACATCAAGAGAGTATATTATAAATGATTTTTGTTTTTTGTTATTTCTTTAATCATGTATGTAAAATGAGACAATTTGTTACAGCATTTCATTGTTACTACTTCAAGCATGAGATTTAAAAAAATTGGTTTTCTTGAGATAGATTATTTGCAACAAATAAAAGCAATTTGTGATCACCAACCCCAAATCTTCCACAGTGCATTTAGAGGTCCAGGATACATCTTCACAAGGATGGGAGATTTCTCTCTGATATCTTTCTCCATAGCCATGAGAAAACACAATTTCCGGCTCTGAGGTGACATACTCCTGACTCTTAGAAATGCAGTTCTAAATCCTTATCTTACTTGATTCTTTTGATATTTCTATCCATCTCCTTCTTTTGGAAAGTCTTGAAGCCTTCCCTTGCTGTATCTCTAATAATCTCTCTTATACTTCTAATAATTCCTTCCCAGTTTTACACCTTACCTCTTAAATGTAAGTACTCACCAAAGTTCTAGCATAGCTTAACTTTACTGTCGTCCCTCACTAGAGCTCCGTATATGTGAAGACAATCAACCACCCAACATTTCACCATATCTCTCAGGCACCTCAAGCTCCACTGAAATGACAATAATCAAATTTAAATTAAATGCCCCTCCTGTAGTCGCCTTCCTGTTGAAACCACCAGTCACTGTTGTGCATAACACAAATCTGAGGTCCTGAATTTCTTTCTCTTCTCTCCAATTACTATGATTCTACTTATCAACTCTGCCCTGAACTTTCTACTTCCTTTATTTTATCTTTCTTCAGTCACCCTGAATCTCTTCTTGGCACATTTGCCCAAGGGATCTCTCTAGAATGTAGGACTCATTATGTCTCTGCCTCCCTTAAAGTCTTCCCACAACATCCTGCAGACTTCAGAATGAAAGTCATGATTCTTAGCATGACACAAAATCTTTCATTGCCTATTTCCCCCCTGCCTCTCCAGCAACTTCTTACCTTGTGTCCCTGCACCTGACCATAGTGTGTACCCCTACAAAATGATTTGTTGTTCCTGGAATAGCTGTCTCCCCACCATGGCTTCTGGCTTGTCTTCATTTTTTGAATTTCTCTTCAATCTTTAGACTGCTTATCAGACTGCTTGCTAATTCATGGCTTTAAGACTCTACTTCCTTGTTCCCTCTTGCCATATTTTGCCACCTTCATTATTATCAGTATCATATAACAGGTAAAAGTACTACTACTAGTAGTAACAGTAATCATATACTGCGCACTTAATATTCCCATTTTAAAGATGAAAAAACGGAAGCATCAAGTGGTCAAGTACGTTAACCCCAAATCTTATAGCTTCCATTTGGGTCAGGAGTTAAAACCCAAGCAATCTGACTCCAGGGTTCTACTTTTTAACAAAACTATTCTTCTTCCCTATCCTAGAAGCCTAGTCACTGAGTTGCAAGGGTCTATCCACTTGTTTGTCTCCTTCAATGATCTCTGAATTTCTTGAAGTTAGTGTCAAGTCTTTATCTTCAAATTCTCCATGCATGGCTTTTATTTCTTCATTGTCAGCTTTTTCAAGTAGGGATATGAGGAAAAGAACTTGCCAAATGTAAGAAGCCTGATTAAAATTTAACACTAGCATTCAAAAATATTCAGGGCTAGGGAAGAAAGGAAGGATAGGTATTGTAAGTTTAAAATGTAATGAAGAATGAATTCATTCAGCTGTTATGCAGTAGTTACTAAGGCTACACAATGTGTTAGTTGATCTAGGGGGCAAGAAGGAATAAGAAGTATCTTAGTGGAATACTTTTTTCACAGTCACTTCTTATCCATTCGGAACAGTTATTTATGTGGCCTCTGCTACAATATGTATTCTAGGTAAATATCATATCTATGTATTTGCCATTAAGGTCGTAAAATTTCTGTGAATTGGGTGTGATTATTCCTGTTTACAGCTGTTGAATCTAGAGACAGGATTTCAGTGACTTATCCAAGTTCACATTTTTACTACACCAAAGCTCACTTCAACAAATATATAATTAAAGAGGGGAGAGAGAGAGAGAGAGAGAGAGAGAGAGAGAGAGAGAGAGAGAGAGAGAAAGACAGGAAGGAAGGAAGGAAGGAAGGAAGCGAGGGAGGGAGGGAGGGAAGGACAGAGGGAGGGATTGTATACATTTGTATGTTTGTGTGTGTGACTGAGTATGTGTTAGAATGTGTGTATGTCCACCAGGTACCAATTGAGTCCTCCTATACTCTCTTCAGGTTGGGCCAAAGTTGGGGGTAGGGGCTGTGGCTGCTTGGCAGAAGTACGGAGTACTGGAGGAGAGCAGAGAGGGCAGAGTATTCTCCGCCTTCCTTCCAAATAGATTGGGTCAGATTGGCTCACTCCCTCAACCAAGGTTCACTGTTTTCCTCAAAGCTGCTGACTGTTCAGGTCTATCTTCTCCACAGGCCTGGGGGTGGAAGGCTCAGGTCACTGAACACTGACCAGACCTTGTAGCTTTCCAATGCCTGCCCTTTGCAATTAATCTCTTTGTAAATAAAATTTTCTATATTAAGAGTGCCATGTGCTTACTGTGGGACCCAGACTGAGGTATTGGGTGTTTGTGTGTTTATCAGTATGTAATCATTACAGTTCTTCTACTGTCTAATTATTTCTCTACATTCTATAGCATCATGTCATAAATTTTATAGTGCAATTACTTGACTACAGTAGAACTCACAAAATAATTAATGACAAAAAGTACAGATCTTCTATTAAGGTCCATAAGGTAATCTGTAATATTTTTGCTGGATATTGCCAATTGCTCACATATAAACAGAATCCTGTCCCTTAATATTAAGCAGATTTCTAGAGGAAAATGTCTTATAGTATTTGCAGCTAGGTTTCCTTTGGCTTTGAAAAGACCAAAGCTATTATTCTAAAGGGAGGCTAAGAGAGCAACAAGTGTTGCACTTTCAATTCCCAGATCAGCAGTGATGATAGCACAGCATCATTTACGTCCACTTTCCAATAGATTCTGCTTAGCACTGTCAAGATCAAAGCTGAGCAAAACTCTCCCTTCTCACCACTTTGTCATCCTTACCCTTACAGGCATGAAAATGAAAATTCTTCCCTGTTATGGGGAGATAATGTTGCTATGGTTATAAAGGTAAAGTAGATTTATCACAATAATTGGGAGTATGATTCTCCATTATGGTTAGTGATTGCAGAGACGGTTGACATGAAAACACTAAATTTTATTTATTTTTTCCTCCTTTCCTCACTATTTCTTCAATTTCTACATAAAGAACTTCATTGTGTACATACTAACGAAAGTTTATCTCCAGGATGATTAGGCATATCATAATTTGGAAATTTATATATTATATATTGCATATATTATATATACATATACCTTGATAGTGACTACATGATTTTTTACCTCTGTAAGGCTTTGGATAGGGTGGCTGAAGTGTGGAAGAATTTGGAATTAATGTTGAATAGGTCCATGATCTGCTCTTTCTTCAATGATGACGTATTTTAAGGCTTAAGTGACCCTATCACACTAAAATTTATGATATACTATTCAAGAAACTTGATCAGAATATAATTTTGGCTCATTATAGTGTAATAATAAGCTTTATAGTACAGTTTCACTGCACTGTTTGTGTTAAAGTGATACAGAAAGTGAACTATATCTTTTTTTTTTCTTTTTTTTTGCCAAAGTTAGATTTAATGACCTCTCATTCTCCCAGGACATCCTCATTTATTAGATAACCAAATTCCTTTGGATCTCTCTTATTTTCCCAATATAATTTAAAATCCATTTTCCCCCTTTATTTGCTAGCTATACATATTATTTCCCTACCCACAATTCACATTCCATTAAAGAGTTGTGATTCTACAAGACACATTATACTGATACCCTGAACTAAAAACAGTGCTCCCTTGGCATATTTTCACCTGAAAATCTAGGGATATACTGCACACAGTTCAGATAGCTTCTGATTAAAGGTAATAATCTCACCTAAGAGTTGAAAAAGTTCGTAAGTACATAATAAGAACATAAAAGATTTATAAGTGATTTACTAAATTTAAAACACACATGTCCGGAGTAACCTGTGTTTTTTCTAAATGATGTAGCTTTTCTCCAAATTGATGCTTGCGTGTATTGCAGTTGTGAAGAGAGACTCTGGTACACCCCAATCCTGCTCTCCCTCTGCCCCCCAACATTTCAAGCTCTATTTTCACGGTGTGTCACAGGATTGCACTTATTCACTACTCCTTAGCATCAGTGCTAAACAAGGAGTTGGGAGTGGAAAGGAGGTGTGCTTCTTTTGGCTGAGTATTTATTTGTCTCTGCGAGACATTCCAGAGATCTCTGTTTCCATTTGTTACCGTGACTAGCTGCATTCAAGAGAGTCCCTGATATCCTTGATCCTTGAATGATTTTAGTGAGCAGATCCTTCTGTTCACCTACAATGGATATATAACTTAATGGGGAAAATATACATTTGTAGTTTTAAGTTACTAAAATGTAAGATTGTTTGCTACAGCAGAATAATTTACCGATCCTAATTAATACAGAGTTAAAACACAGAAAACAAAAGTGAAAAACATTCTTGGCAAAGACAGATCCTGATAAGCTAGGTAAGGAGGAAGATATGCCTTTAAGAGGAGTGCTAAAAGCAGGATTTATGAAAGATACTTCCAGGACACACTTACAAAATAAAGAAGTTATAACTACACAGCTTTTATATGAAATGATTAGATAAAGGTTTAATTGATGGCTAAGACTCATCCATTGTCCAGATGGATTTTGACAGAGACTACAGAAGAACATTTATGATGTCTGAGTCCTCTTAAAGGCATAGCTAAGAGACTGTAAATCTCAGTATGAAAGGGCCATTTCCTTTAAGAAGAACAGATGCCTGATCTGATTAAGTCCAACAAGTGCAGATTATCAAACCATTAGACAGATTTTAAAAAAGATTAACTGAAATGAATTTATACTTTACATAATTTAAATGCTTTGTCTGCATGATTTTGGATCAATTCAACAAACTAAATTTATATTTTATAAATATAATTTATTAATTTCTGAAACATTTTTTATCTTACCATTTTGTGACATCTATATCTATGGAATTTTATAAGTATATACTACCACTCCTTTCTAGGTTTTCTTTTCTCATCTTATATACTTAATAGTATATGCAAATTTTTTCTAATAATAACTAAATTATTTTTATGGGGACTTGGTATTATAAGAACTCATTAATTTTACATCATTAAGCTTGGTAAGCCAAACAGTTTGGGGGTGAATATTCTTAAATTTTGTATTAGACAAGTGTGAGTCAGTATATACTATGAAATATTTAGCACTTGATCATGACTATTTAGTTTTAAGTATTTTACACAAATGAACTAATCAGCAGAATGACTTACTACTACCACATAAAAGAAAGAAAAACATAATATCAAAGTATAAACCTTTATTAATAAGCATATTTCAAACTTGTTTCATAAAGATATATTAATAATAAGCTAATACACTATTGGTTTATACTGTTTCCATAAAAAATGAAGATGGGCTCTACAGTTCAAATCCAACCCCTTTCTTCTTAATCACATGCTAATCTGCATATATGAGACCACTAGATAAGTACCACTCAGGGCCCAGTGAGGAATGGAGTGTTCTCCAACCTCTTATGTCATTTTTCCTTGGCTGAAAGGAAAATTATAATTTGAGCAATTTGATCTGCATGTGACTGCTGCGACAAGGAAAGGCCCTTTAGGGCTACCAAACATCCTATTTCCAAAAGACCAGTCTTACTTAGCATGAAATATTCCGTATTGTACAGGAACCCTAGATAAAACACCAGCACATCTATTCAGCATGAAATCTTTTTTTTTCCTTCTCCTACACATGTCATTTGTAATTTGTTTAGTGTAACAAGGTAGATATGGTCATAATATTTGAACATATGAGAATCTTTTTTCTTTCACATTATATTATAGTGATCATTAATATTATACTCGAAACTTGAAAAAATACATATGTATGTACTCCACCAACTTAAATACATTTATGATTCTATTCTTCTTTAGTCTAGGTGTCATTTTTGCCTGATTTCACATGTCAGGGTATGAGATGAGAGGGAAGGTATACAAGGTCTTTTTTGTACCACCTACATGCTGTCAGTGCCAGAAGTAAGACAAAATCTACACAAGGCGGAGAGTTTTACCCATATATACAGGAAGGTAAAATAATAATGTGAAAGTTTCTAAGAAAATGAGAACAGACGTTTAAAAGCAATTCATGGAGGATCAACTTTGGGAATGGTGAAGTGAGGACCTCAGTCATAGTTCTCCCACAAAAAACAATGAAAATACTAGCAAAAGCCCTAAAATTATTTCAGAACTCTGGAAATTACCCAAAACTACAGAACAAACTGGAAATCTTCTATCAAAGAGCAACTGCCAACCTTAGTAGCACAGCAGGATCTGTGATGCTTTAACTTCCTCTTTCCCTAGCATAGTGACACAGTAATCATAAAATAAGCAAACAACCTACCTCCCCAAAAAACAGTTTTCTTTCAGCCAACAGAAAGGACTGACCCACTGAACCATTCTGTAATTCTGTTAAATGTAACATCCCCAGAAGCACAGTCAATATTGTGCCCAAATTTGAAGCTCCCTGGAAAATATCCCTTCTGGGCTGTTACGGCTATTTGATTTAATTCAGAGCTCATCAAAATTCTATGTCAAGGATATTACCAAAACAATGTAATTTTGCTGGCAATATCACTGGTGTCTAAGACTGTGATTTCAGGCAATCAAACAAGATCTTTGCCAGGAATTTCTGAATGAAATGATCACAGGGAACTTTGAATAACTCCCATAGGAATCTTAAAGGCAGCATACGTGCACAAGGCTAGGTAAATGCCCAGGACAGACTTGGGAAAAATAGAAAGCCCCACACATCTCTAGCAGACGTTGAGGTGTTGAGGCCCTATGTAAGCAGGAAGTGAAAGTTAAAGCTGTATTATAAACTGCCTGAAGTTTAAATCATACCTTCTCATACAAATTCTTTTGACAGAGAGTGGAAGAAATAAAGGTAAGGTATTTTAGAAAATCTTCTGATCAATCACTGACTGTTTCTGAGAATCTGATTTGGAAAATCTTCCGACCAACCACTGACTAAATTATACTGACCCTGGGCTGAATTTAGGAAGTTAGGCTTAAAATTAAAACAAGAAGTTAAAAAAAATCTAGTAGATTTCAGTGACTGCACAACACAGGGAATATAAAAATCTACAGATCTAGTCTGAGAAAGTTATTTAAAAAGCAGCAACAACAAAACAATGACAAAACAAACAAAAACAACAACATAAATAGCGTCAACCCCCCCCCCCAAAACCTCTGGGGAATGAGGAAGAATCTGAAACCAAAGTTACATTATATTATCTAAAATAACCAGTTTTCAATGTCAAATACAAGTCATACAAAATAATTGGAAAGTATGCCATATAAAAAAAAAAGAAAAAGTAAAAGTAGACAATGGAAAATTTTTATGAGAAGGGCTAGATTTTGAAGGTAGTAGTTAAAGGCTTTAAATGAACCACCATAAATATGTTCAAAGAACTAAAAAATATCATATTTTAAAAAGCAAAGAAAGTATAATAACAACCTGCCATCAAATAGAGAATATCAATAAAATGATAGAAATGATAAAATGAAACCAAAAAGAAATTTGGAGTTAAAAAGTACAATAGTTGAAATTTGAAATAAGGATTCTCAACAATATATTTGATCTGCCAAAAGAAAGAATCAGTGAACTTCAAAAGATATCAGCAGAGATTATGCAGTCTGAGGAGCGGAAAGGAAAGAAGTGAGGTGACCTGAACAGGGTCTCAGTGATGTGTGACACTGTCAAACATACTAACACATATAACAACAGACAGAGAAAAAGGAACTGAGAGAATATTTGAAGAAATAATGGCCAAAAACTTCCCAAATTTGATGAAAGGTGTGAATCTACATTAAAGAAGCTCCGTGAACTCCAGGTAGCATAAACTCAAAGAGCTTCATACCTAGACTTATCATAGTCAAACTGACAAAATTCAAAGAAAAACAGAAACTTAGGAGAGCAGCAAGAGAAGAATATACCTTATTACATACAAGAAACTCTCAGTAAGGTTAACACCTGACTTCCCATCAGAAACCATGGAGGCAAGAAGATAATAGGATAACACATCGAAGTGTAGAAATTAAAAGACTGTCAACCAAGAATTCTATATCCAGCAAAACTATCCTTCATAAATGAAAAAGGAATAAAGACATTTCTAGATTAGCAAAAACTTAAGCGAATTTGTTTGCTAACAGACTTCCATGAAATACCAGGTTGAAATCTAAGGAAACTACATAGTAACTAAAATTCACACAAAGAAATAATGAACACTTATAAAAGGTAACTATATAGGTAAATACAAAAAGAGGGTACAAACATACTTTTGTTTGTAACTTTTGTATTCTCCTATCTGATTAAAAAATGACTACATAAAACAATAATTATAACACTGTATTCATGGGCTTATAATATATTAGGATATAATTTGCATGACAATAATAATACAAATAAGGGGAGAGGGAAGAAAAGTATATTGGGTCAAAGTCTTGTATACTATTGAAATTAAGTTAGTATTGATCTGAACTAGACTATTATAAATTCAGATGCTAATTGTAATATACAGATCAGCCACTGAGAAAATAAATAATTAAAAAAACACACATGTGGAAATTTAAATGATACATAGAAATTTAAATGATATATGAAAAAGTATCTATTTAATACTAAATTTATAATAATCAAGGAATAGATGAACAAAAGCCATATAGAACATACAGAATACAAATAGCATGATGCCTGACATAAATACTATCATCTCAGTAATTACATTAAATGTAAATGAATTAAACACTCCAATCAAAAGACAGAGATTGATGAAATGAGGGGAAAAAAGGCCAAAATACACTATATTAAAAGACACATTGCTTGAAAGTGAAAAAATGAAAGAAATATACTATCCAAGTAGTAACTACCATGGTCTAAATGTCTGCATCCCCCTCAGATTCATATGGTAAAGTCCTAACTTCCAAAGGTGATGGTATTAGTAGGTGAAGCATTTGGGAGGTGTTTTATTCATGAGAATGGAACCCTCATGAATGGGATTAGTGCTTTATGAAAGAGGCTCCAGAGAGATCCTTAGCCCCTTTCTCCATGTGAGAATGCAATGAGAAGTCTGCAACCTGGAAGACAGCCCTCACCTGACCATGCTGAAACCCTGAACTCAGACTTCTAGTCTCCAAACTGTGAGAAATAAATTTTCTGTTGTTTATAAGCAACTCAGTCTATGATATTTTGTTACAGCAGCCTGAATAGACTAAGATGGTAACCAAAAGAGAGCTGGAGTGGCTATATTAATTCAGACAAAATACACTTTAAAACAAAAAAGTGTTTCTGCAGGTAAAGAGAGACTTTTCATAAGGACAAAAGGATTATGACAATTATGTGTCTACCTAGAAACAGCTCTCCAAATTAAATTAAGTAAAAACAGACAGAATTGAGGGAGAAATAGACAATGATAATTGGAGATTTCAATACAACACTTTCTATAAAGGTTAAAACTAGCAAAAGCTCAACAAGATATAAAAGAATTGAAAAGCACAATAACTAGACCTAATAGACATTTACAGAACACCCTATCCAACAACAGTAGAATGCACATTCTTTTCAAGTGTACATGAAATATTATCCAGCATATAGATTGTATGTTATGCCATAAAACAAATGTCAATACATTTAATTGTTTGAAATGATAAAAAGTTATGTTTTATTTTTTAAAGTATGTTTTATGACCACAAGGAAATTGAATGGAAATCAGCAACTATTAAATTTTTATGAAATCATGAAAATTCACAAATATGTGGATATTACACCATACACTATCAAATAAGCAATCAGTCAAGAAGGAAATCACAAGGAAAATAGAAAATACTTTGAGAAGAATGAAAACAAAAACACAACTTTACCAAAGCTGATGAGATGCAGCTAAAGGAGTGTTTTAGATGGAAATTCACAGTTTTTACCACCTATATTTAAAAAAAAAAAAGAAAGGTCTCATATCAATAACTTTCCAATTTAAGAAACTAGAATAATAAGAGCAAACTGAATGGAAAACAAAGAGAAAAAAGTGAATAATAAAGATTAGAACAGAAATCAACAAAATGGAGAATAGAAAACAATAGAGAAAATCAACAAATCTAAAAATTGCCTATTTAAAAAGATAGGCAAAGTTACCTTCCACTAGACTACTCAAGAACAGAAGGGAGAAGATGCAAATTATTCCAATCAGAAATGAGAATGGGGGCATCATGACCAGGCTTACAGAGATTAAAAAACAATTGTAAGATGTACAATGAACAACTATATGCCAACAAATTAGATAACTCAGATGAAAAAAAATTCTAGAAAGACATCTGGTAGATCTGTAATAAGTAAAGAGATTGAATTAGTATTTAAAATATTTCCTAAAAGAAAAACTCAGGACCAGATGGCTTTACCAATGAATTCTACCAAACATTTAAAGAACTAATATTAATTTTTCACAAACTCTTTTAAACTTCTCAAAGTATTGTATGAGGTCAGTATGACCCTGACATCCAAACCAGACAAAGACATCACAGAAAAAACAGAAAGATAGATAGATGAAAGAAAGAAAGAAAGAAAGAAAGAAAGAAAGAAAAAGAAAGAAATCTACACATAAATAAAAAGGTGAGCAGTTTTGCAGGATACTAGATCAACATAAAAAAATCAATATATTTCTATACACTACAAGTAGGTAATCCAAAAACAAACTTAAGAACAGAATTCCATGTAAAATAGCATCAGAAACGATGTAGGAATCAATTTAATCAAAGAAGCACAAGACTTACACACTGAAAACTACAAGACACTGTTGAAAAATATTTTTAACAATTAAAATAAATGAAAGACATCCTATGCTCATGGATCAGAAAACTTAATATTATTAAGATGATAAGGGCTTCCCTGGTGGCACAGTGGTTGAGAATCTGCCTGCCAATGCAGACGACCTGGGTTCGAGCCCTGTTCTGGGAAGATCCCACATGCCACGGAGGAACTGGGCCCGTGAGCCACGACTACTGAGCCTGCGTGTCTGGAGCCTGTGCTCCGCAACAAGAGAGGCCACGACAGTGAGAGGCCCGCGCACCGCAATGAAGAGTAGCCCCCACTCGCCGCAACTAGAGAAAGCCCTCGCACAGAAACGAAGACCCAACACAGCCAAAAATATAAATAAATAAATAAATAAAATTGAACTATCAATTCCCAAAAAAAAAAAAAAAAAAAAAAAGATGATAATACTCCAGTTGATCTACAGGTTCAATAAAAAGCCTTTTAAAATCCCAACTGGTTTATTTTTTTATGGAAATAGACATGTTGATCCTAAAATTCATATGGGAATTCAAGGGGCCAGGATAGTGAAAACAATCTTGAAAAAGAACAAAATTGGAAAACTCAGACTTCTTGATTTCAAAACTTAGTTTAAAAACTACAGTAATCAAGACAGCATGGTACTGGCACAAGGACAGACATGGACCAATGGAATAAAATTGAAAGTCCAGAAATAATCCTTACATTTATCATCAACTGATTTTCAACAATGTCAGGACTATCAAATAGGGAAAGAAAAGTCTTTTCAAAAAATGGTGCAGGGTCAGCTAGATATCTTCATGAAAATGAATGAATCTGATTGACATTTATCTCCCACAGTATAAAAAAATTAACTCAAACTGGATTATATACTAAATTTACCACTTAAACTATATTCTTGGAAGAAAACATATGCATAAATCATTATAACCTTGGGATAAGTAATGGTATCTTAGGACACAAAAGCACAAATGACAAGAGGAAAAATAAGTAAATTGGGTTCATCAAAATTAAAAACTTTCATGTTTCAAAGGACACCATAAAGAAAGTGAAAATACAAACCATAGAATGGGAGAAAATATCCAACAAGGGACTTGCATCCAAAATGTATAAGGAACTCTTACAAATCAATAATAAAAAGAAAACTACCCCAGTTTTAAAATGGGCTAAAGCTTCAAATAGATATTTTTCCAAAGAATATATTCAGATGGCCTATAAGCACGTGAAAAGTTATTTAACACCATTAGTTAGTAGGGAAATAGAAATTGAAATTACAGTGATATACTAATTCACATTGACTAGGTTATAATAAAAAACAGACAGTAACAAATGTTAGAGAGGATGTGGAGAAGTTAGCACATACACTGCTGGTGTATCATACACTGCTGGTAGGAACGTAAAATGAGGTGATGACTTGAAAACCTTTCTTCAAAATGTTAAATACGGAAATAACATGTGACCCTAACTGTATTCTCAAATATGTGACCAAGCAGAATAAAAAATTATTCCACACAATACTTGAGCATGATAGTTCACAGAATTACTTATAATATCTAAGAAATAGAAACAAGACAAATGTCCATCAACTGATAAATGTGTAAACATTAAGTGGTACATCCACACAATGGAATATATCACAAATAAAAAATGACAAAGTACTGATACATACTACAACATGGGTGAATCTTGAAAGTATTGTGATAAGTGAAAGAAACTAGTAACAAAACATTGTGTATTTTATAATTCCATTTAAATGAAATATCTAGAATAGGCAAATCTATAAAGACAGAAAGTAAACTCATAGTTGACTAGGGTTGGGGTGGTATTGGGAGGAAATGGGTGGTGACTGCTAAGAGATACAGGGTTTTTTTTCTGGAATAATGAATATGTTCAAAACTTAGATGTAGTGATGTTTGCCTAAATCTATGACTGTACTAAACCCATGGAACAGTACCTTTTGAATGGCACATTTTGTGGTATATGAATTGTATTTCAATAAAGATGTAAAAAATTCATGAATAAATCTTAAATCTTTAATCTTCCATATTATGGTTGAAATCAATGCACTTAAGCTTGAGTAAATATAATATTAATATAATAATAATAATAAAACAGCCACCCTTTATTGACTGCTTGGTACAACAACCACGTGAGTAGCAGGCAGTGATTTTAGTACATTAAGTCTGATTTTTAAGATGCTTTGCAGAATGGATAACATTAGTCAACATATTACAGATGAGCAAATGGAATGTCATATAGATTAAGTCAGGAGGTCACAGCTAATTATCTGATAAATGGTAGAGCCAGGATATAAAATCAGTATAAGGCCCGTGTACTTTCCTTGTTCCATCTGGCCTTGACAAATGCCTACAGCAATATTTCATAAAATGTATTTGCAGGATACTAGTGCCAATAATAGCTCTAGATTTTGTATTTTAAAAGGATTGCATGGTTAAGACTGAGAAACACGGATCCAAAAAAAATTATAACATATTGTATTGAGAGTCTGTAATAAAGACACTAATCTAATTCATTCTGTACGGATGAGCAAACGAGCCCATATTAAGACAAATGATTTTCCTAGCATTTCCTCATCTATGGCAGCACAAAAGTTGCCTTTCGAATAGGTGGTTTATTCCAGTATATCAGCCTTATATCAAGGGTAATGGCTTAGCTAGATTCGTGGAGTACAATATTATGTTTTTGAACAATTAGCAACATGATCACCACTCTCCTGAAAATGAGTTACTTCACCTCTTACTACATATTAACACATTACTATGGTGCTGGCTCCACCCTATTCAAACAAAAATGATAAATTTTTTCTTGAATACCTTGTCAGGCACTCATGAATATGGGCAATCTCTAGCATTCTGATTCCATCAGGTAATGAGGAACTTTCATAACAAAGGCTAGAAAAAGCCTGGACTTGAGATCCTCTCTTGCCTACACAGAAAAATGAGGCTGGATATTTAACATTCACTCATATGCCCAGTGAAATGTGCTAAGTATATGTCACTTATTTTTCCAAAATAAATGAAGAAAATGCTTAAAACTTTAACTGTAAATCCAATGAAACACCTACCATTCCTTATTCCAATATTTCCTACTCATCACAGTTATATTAATCTTTGAAGCCCAGTCCGACCAGTAATCACCTACTCAATAACCATGCATGGTTTTTCTATTGTATGCAATACAAAATCCAAATCCCTTAGCCTGTCATTTATGATTTTTCCCAACAGATGGCCCCAGGCTTATTCACTATTCACACCTAATTTCCAGAAAACATCACAACTTGCTATTCTTCCAAATGAGACCCATACTTTATAATTGCTGGGTCTTTGCTCATATTTTTTCCTATGCTCAAAATTCTTTGTTTTCCCCACTGCTTAGCAAAATTTGAATCACTTTTCATCCCAAAGGCAATTTCTATGATAAATTTGTTCTTAATTCCCAAATCAGATATAAGTTGTACTTTTTCTGAATTCTTTGGAAATTTTTTTATAAAACTCATCTAATACATTTACACTCACAATCTTATTTTACTTTGCTAAAATCCAAGAGGAAAGAATTTATACCCAAGCCTCCACTATTATGCTACTGAAGAAACTGATGGTTAGAAAATAGCCCCAGGTGAAGCATATACCAAAGACCAGAAACTGGATTAAAAATAATTTAGCTAAATCCAAAATGTGAGCTTTGCGATAATGATAGTAGGTGACTTTTTTTTTTTCTTTGTCATGCCAATTGTATTTTAGGCCTGTTCTCTTTACTTTTAAAAACAATTCTTTCTTGAAGCTCTTTACTTTCTGGCTCTGGGACCTGATTTTCCTCCCATATCATGTATATTCTTTCTCAGTTTCTTTTTCAAATTTTTTTTTACCTCGTCTCAATCCCTAATTCTTGTAATGTCCCAACCTTGGACTCTTGCTCTTCTTTATTTATACTCACTGTGATAGTTTTAAATACTATCTATGTACTTGTGACTCGAAGATTTACATATCCAACTCCAATCTCTCTGCTGAGCTATGGACTAAAATATTCAACCACCTGCTCAGAACCTCCATTTGGATGTCTAATTTAAAGTTAAACTATTCAAAGGAGATCCTCTCTTTGTCTCCCCTATCAAAGTACATTCCTATACCTTCTCTCTTACCATATCACCAAACAGCATGCAATCTGTCCAGTAGTTCAAACTGAAAACCAGCAATGAACCTTGATTCCTCTTTCTTTCACATTTACCATCAGTAAGTTCTGCTTGTACCATCACAGTGTCTCACCACTTCTTACCACCTAGATTCTTACCAGGTTTTTCGAAGCCACAACAAAATCTTGCCTAGAACTTATCAAGTTTTTGTAAACAGGTCCTCTTCTTTCAATCCTGCTCCAGTACTGAAAAGCTTCCATCTTCCACTCACCACCATTCTCAACCTCTCTAAGCTGACCTGAACAGACTGAATCTAGATTCAGTCTTGATTCTAGATTGCATTTGGTTTTGGCCAATGGTGAGTGTGTGGGTGGGGCAACAGCAAGAGTTAAGAACAAGACCTTTCCATGCAGAGTGACTTGAGGTTGACCAGTCCCCGAATTTAAGGTCTTAATTTTTATCAGACACTCCTCTTCACACAGCTCTTTCTTTCCCCATTTCACTAACTGCTCCACTCCTCTGTGCTTCTGGGTCCAATAGTGGTAAAAGCTCCCAAGTATTGGCCCTATGTTATTGCTCTATAGTTTACTAATTTGTTGTCTTTATTAACAGTCCTTTTATTAAGCTTTCCACGAAGTAGCAAAATTGAGTGTGGCATTGTGTCCAGCAAGAACTCCAGGTGATACACTACCTATGGCTTGTGCTATATATACACCATCTACAGCTTGTGCTATACATATCAACAATAATTATCTTTAAAAAACCAAAAAGTGAAATCATGAAATTGTTTCCTCTTGAAGCTCTTCTGAGACTTTCTAGTAAGGTCCAAATCTCTAACCATGGCCCTTAAGGCTTCTATGAGCTGGCTCTGGCCATGAATCCAGGTTCATCTCCCACTCTCCCCACTTTCATTCATTTCATTCCTGCTGTCTTGACTTTCCATTTTATTCCTCAAGCAAAAATATACCATACTGAGCTTATTTCTATCTCAGAGCCATTGCATCCTGTTAGTTCTTCCTGAAATGTTCCTCACACACAGGTGATCATTGCTTGCTTCTTCATTTTACTTAGGTATTATTTAGACAGGCCTTCTTAACTACCCTTTCAAAAACAGTCCCCCATTCGTATTTAATATCTAGTTGTTTGCCTGACTTTATTTTTCTCCTAGAATTTATCTCTACCCAAAATTGTATTTTATAGTTATTTGTTTATTTGAATATTGTCTGTTTCATTCACTAGAAGTTTCACAATGTCAAGAATTTTATGTGTCTTAGTTACTGTTATACTCAGAGTAAGAAAACAGTGCCCAGAATATACTAGTGCTATGGAAAAAAAAAGAATGATTTGAGTGCATGAATGAATGAATAAATGAGGTAGTCAGGTAGGTACTATTAGAGTCACCACTTTACAGACAAGGAACTGAGAGTTAACTAGAAAATTGCAAACCTGAGAATACTGAATTATTTTAATAAAGGTAAGAACTATGTATTAATACACGTTTTATTTCCCTTAAGCCCTGACACAGTGCTTGAACATGGCAATCTCTCAATTGATTTATGTTCACTAATGATGGAGGCTTTTTAAAGAAGAGCAATGTGGCAGCAACATGCAGACTGGCTTTGGAAGGGAAGCTGGTTAGAAATTTATCTTAGTACTATGCATGTGTTTCCATATAGTCTCAGACAACATAAATTGATCATTAAAAAGGTATTTTAATAAAGGCATCTATGCTTATTACAGTCGAGTATGAAGGCTTTACATGTAGTTATTTACAACTGTTTACCTAGTTTGTAGATTATACAGGCTTTGCTTGCTACTTGTCTTTTGGAAGATCTGCTTTTTGGACATTTCATGGTTCATTAATAAATTTATCAAAGAGTTTATGTAGGAAAAAAAACTATCAGAAATTTCACTGCAGTCACTTCAAAATTTTTATTAGTAGCTCTGATACAAGCAAGTAACAGCATTTTAGAAATAAATGTGATATTATGTTATTTATGTAATATGATATTACCCTTGAATTCAGCTTTACGACTATTTTGCAAACCTATACTGAATATATAATAGTTTATAATGTGATGTGTGCGAATTAAAAAATGTAGATATCAAACCCACTCTATCTTATTGGTTAAGTAGTTAAGGAACACACATGAAGCAAGTAGATATCCAGTTCAAGACAAGATGCTATGCAAGCCCACAGGATATACTGGATTAAGTGCAAAAAGTTGTGCAGAAGCTGCTTTAGAGGAAGAAAGTTGACAGAGACAGTCTCGCATGGAGAAAGGAAAATCTTACATGAGCATTCAGCCTGCTGAAGATTCGATAATTACGATGATGGCTTTTCAATGAAGCAAACAGCTATAGCCCGTTTCCACAGAAACCACCGCCTCATCCGTGAAATCCTAAGTGAGAGTGTGGTGCCAGACGTTTGGTCAGTTGTCATAACAGCTAGAATGCAGGTCCTCAAATGACAGGTCCAGTCCTTAATGGTTCATCAGTGAAAACTAGAAGCTGAACTTCTTCAAATAGAGGAGTGACACCAAGAAAAGAAGAGGAAATTCCTGGAAAGCACAGATTCATTTAACAATGAACTTAAAAGCTTGTGTGGTTGAAAGTAGAAGTGGATATGGAAAAATCTGCAGCTGAAATTGCACAGGCTGAGGAACAGGCTCACAAAAAGCAGGAAGAAAGGGAGAAAGAGGCAGCAGCGCAAGCTGAGCACAGCCAGAGCAGTAGTGTTCCTGAGGAGGAGCCAGCAGCTAATAAGACCGAAGAAAAAAAGACAAGAGCGTCCTGAAGGACACAGAGGAGACACTCCTTGAAGAAATGACAGAAAGTCAACAGAATGGTGAAGAAGGCACATCTACTCCTGAGGACGAGGAGAGCGGGCAGGAGGGGGTGGACAGTCTGGCAGAGGAAGGGACCAGTGATAGTAACACGGGCTTGGAGAGCAACAGCGCAACCGTGGAGGAGCCACCAACGGATCCCGTACCAGAAGATGGGAAAAAAGAATGAATATTGCCTTGTTTTATGTGTTCTAAATACTTTTATTAAATGAAAAGATGTTTTTTCAGTTTTTTAAAAAAAATTTGCTTAGGTTCTCCAAGATCATCCTAAAATGTTTTTCATGAATAATTTTGATTTGGTTTAACCAAATATTTACAACCATAGCATGTGACATTTATGTCTAGAGTGATGGAATTTTGTTGTGCTTTGCATGATTGTGAATTTGGTGATTTTGATACTCGTCCAGTTTCTACATTTTTTTTCCCTGAAAAATGAAGAAATAGCTACTAGTCCTTTTGTTACAATATTTTAAAACTACTTAGACCATGGTAATTCCATGAAATGAAGATACTTTCTAACCACAAAAACTTTATCATAAAAAATATCATTAGAAAATTAAGGATTTTAGGAACTATGCTCTCAGGTTAAGAACAGACTGGGATTCTCAAATCTAATGAGCAACATCAGAAAAATAACGAAGAATAGAAAAGCCTTCTTTCTTAAGGGTACATAATGCCTTCATGTATTTCTTTTATGTAATTCTATATTCTTATGTTTGTCTCAATGTAAAAGAGCCTCTAAAACAATTTTAAGCATTATTGTTCTTGGTCGGTAAATTGCTACTAATCATTCTAACAAAGGACAGAGTTTCTGTTTTGTACAATGTCTATTACATTAAGATGTTAAAAAATACCATTATTGTGAGATATTTAGTGAACACTAAACTTAAACGAATTCTCTAAGACTAAGTCAAATGAAGAAAGATTAAAGATAAAGACAAATTTGAATTCAATGTCATAATACCAATAAACACAAATTAGGAAATTTAAGTTGATACAGGTTAGAATCTACAATGAAAATATTAATACAGCAAATAGAACAGCATTTAACAAAAACTACAGAAAAGAAAATCAGATAGAAACAACTTTTAAATATATTTTTTTTATTTTAGGAAAGTTTAGGAGTTGCAGAAATATTAGACTCCTTGTATACCTCACACTCAGGTTCTCTATTGTTGAAATTACCATTACACTTCTCACAACTAATGAAGCATTATTATTAACTAAGGTTGATACTTTATTCAAATTTCCTTAGCTTTTGCCTCATGTCCTTTCTCTGTTCCATGACTGCATCCAGGATATCACATTATATTTAGTTTCCTCAGGCTTCTCTAGATTATGTTTCTTAGACTTTCCTTTTTTATTTGATTACTTTGATAGCGTTGAGGAGTAGTCATCAAGTATATCATAAAATGTCCTTCAGTTTGGGCTTGTTTTATGTTTTTCTCATGGTTCCACAGTGTTTATGGATTTGGTAAGGAAGACCAAAGATGTAAATGGCCATTCTCATCACATCGTATCAAGGGTACATGCTATTAACATGACTTTATCCCTGATATTAATCTTTTTCTCCTGGCAGAGGTAGTGTTTGTTGGTTTTTTTTTTCCACTTGAAAGTTTTCTTCTTTCTTTCCATGATATACTCATTAGTAGGAAGTTACTACAGTTAGCTCTTGAATAATGTGGGGATAAGAGCTGCTGGTCCTTAGCACAGTCGAAAATCTGCCTATAACTTACAGTTGGCTCTCTGTATTTGTGGTTCCTCCATATCAGCAGTCCCTCCTTATCTATGGCTCTGCATCCAAGAATTCAACCAACTTTGGATCATGTAGAAACATTATATTTAATATTGAAAAAAAGCCATATATAATTGGAATTGTGCAGTTCAAACCCATGTTGATCAGGGTCACACATGAGGGGTGAGACTTTATCCTCCACCTCCTTGGGAAGACAGTAGCTACATAATTTATTTGTAATTCTTCTGCACTGGAAATTTGTCTCTCTTTCTCATGTATCTTTTTATTTAATCATTTATTTATATCAGTCCAGCACACAGATATTTATTTTAGACTTTGGGCTAGAATCCAAAGCTACCATATTTATTTTATTGCTCAAATTGTTCCAGTTTAGAACCATTGAGAGTTTTTTCAGTTGGTTCCTGTGACCTTTGACATATCCCCACTGTTTTTTTTTTTTGTTTTTTGAGTACTGTCTTACATTTTGGCATGACAAACCACTCAATGATTCATCTTGTATATTCCATGCCTCTATATTCCCTTCCTTCAACTGGGAAAAGTTTTCAGAATTGTCTCCTTATGAATCCTTTTTCCCTAGATATTAGGCATTTGTTAAGATTCTGGATGGGTTTCAAGATGGCTATTCGCCCAATTTCCCAGCTAGCACCATCAAGGAATCTCTCTCATGTCCTCACCAGGAGAATTTGGTGGGTTCCTGGAGTAAAGGTATGAATAAGTGTGGGCCCCTCTTATGATTGCAGTCCCCAAGAGTTTCTCACTTTCAAGCTAGCCTGCACTCTGCCTCCAGCAGTTCCTCAAGATTACCATTTAAATGTTCCTACTAGTTTAAGGATTCTCATATTTTGTTCTCCAGGTAAGCAAATCTCTGGAGCTAAGTCTTTCTGGATGTGACTGCTTCTCTAAATTTGGGGGTTTCAGCTTGCCCTGTGATCTTTGTTCAATGATGGGTCAAAAAATTATTGATTTTTAATATTTCTGGTTTTTTTATTCTAAGGATGGGAGTTAGGAATTGATGCTGAAACCCAATCTCTGGAAATATTTATAACTCATACCATGACTGATCATTGACAAAATGTAGAATTCTGTAGATAATGAAATTAGTAATGTTATATTAATAGTCATGCTTTGAAATATAACTTCTAAAAATTTAGAAAAAAATTATTTTCAAATATTTACAAAAGTTGATCATTTACAAATATAAGACAAGTAAAACTTTAAACAACTTCAAGGCTAAAAAGATACATATTATATTTATAGTGATATTATTGAACTAGATATTAATAGTAAAAGGAGAAAATAATAAATTTGTGTAGTACTTTTATAAACATTTTCTTAAATCTTAAATGGAACTATTTGTTAACCTCATCATACCTAGCACTAGTTCTATTTATTTTCATCACTTAATAATTTTCCACAAAATGTCAATACTTGTAGTTATATATGGTTAGAAAAATTATTCTAACAAAACCAGAATATATCTATTTTAATTTTTAAAATAAACATCATTTTAAGCTTTCCAATTAAAAATAATTCATATGTTTTTGACACAATCAAAGCTTCTCATTTACAAATTTAGAGTCCAATCTAAGTAGTTACCAATCACTGGATCCTGAAATATTTACACCCAACATTAAAGACAGAGCATAGTAACAGATGCACATTTAATACAACTATAATTTTGCCTAATTAGCTAGCCAAGTTTTAAAATGGAAACAGTGTGCAATTCCTTTAAGATCACTATCATTCCTTGCAACCCTGAAGTGAAAAAATTCAAATTCCTTGTCGGAAGATTGCAGCCGCTATAGAAACCATCAGGATCTGTAGCAAGGTTTCCATCCATTTTTGTCTTTCATCAGTTTCCTCCCTTTCCGTTTTATGGGAGATATATGCTTTAAAAGAGTTAACTAATTGAACTTCATTCTGAAAAATTAATTCTTTCAAACAGAATTTTTTTTTTTTACTTCTATGTTTTTTTTCACTTTCTATGCTTTTCTGGGGAAAATGGATTTGTATAAATATTTTCAACTAGACTGCTTGGTTTTACTCAGCTTGGGGATTTTATAATTGTTATTTTAATTCTGAGCTTACACCCTGAGGCAGTTTCATGAAGAGCACAATTTTTGAAAATCAACTGAATCAATAGGTTGTATGTTATGGTTTTTAATTTTTTATGATAAATGTTCCTTGCAGCTTCAGGCCTCCCATCTTAAAAGATTTCACATTAGAATATGAGGCAACAGAGTAAAGGTGAAATGACAGTTGGAATGATTCAAAACTTATCAGCTTATAAACAACTGAAATATAAGTTAGGAATAATACATCACTTTTGTCGAATGTGTGTCTAAACATCAGCATTTTGTAGCCTCAAAAATAAATCAATTATTTTAAATAAAGCCTTTCTTTTCAAGAGGAGCTGAAGGGAATAAAAAGAATTTTTCACTCATTTGAGAAGGAAATGAGTCCATGGGGGAACTTTGCATGGGGGCTTGATGGAGCATAAAGAGACAACCAGAGCCCAAAGCAGGCTTCTTAAACTTATTTAAAATATTTCTTTTTGCATTTCTTTTATTTTAAAGCTTTCAAGTTTTAATCATTACCATATGGGATTTAGAAAGAAACTGTTAAGAAATAATTGCTCACAATAATCGTAAGTAGTCTGAATTAAATTAGAGCAGAGAGTGAGAGACGATGCGGTGAGTATGAATTTGCTTTTAAAGACAAATGCTTAATGGAAGGGCACGTTTAATATTGTATGTGAAATCATTTGTTACTGGCAAGACATCCTAAGCATTTCAAGTTCAAGTGGACAATGTTAGTATTTGGATTCAGTTATCACCCATGGATTTATCATTTTTTAAATGCTATTAGTCAATTATTATCATATTAGGGAAGATACTTCCTTAAGTGTACCATCTTTGTAAAGGAACTTCTAAAAAGTTTTGTGTAAATAATGTTATATTGTTCTCACAGAATATTTGATGTATTTTTAAAGGAAAGGTAAAAAACCTTAAAAAACAAACACCACACATACGTTTTCTTGCCCTGTACATTGAAACTACACAGAAATAGTGACATTTCAAAAGCAAAGAGCACATTTAACTCCCATTACAAAAGACATTTCCCTCTAAAAAGAAGTCAGGTCTCATGGAGAAAAATGGGGGATTTACAGGACAAGGAAAGTTCAAAGAGAATGTAGAAAACCTTCCTGGCCAGAAAGAAAAAAAACAAAAAAAGAAAGCTCTCCTTTAAGGAAGAATGCCAGGTAATAAAAACAAGGGGAATAATGAAAACTGACTACCACTCTAGCAACACAATAGATGCAGACTTGATCAACAATGAGTGTGAAAGCTGCTGAGTGAAGGGAAGGGTTGGATCAGAAAGTATGCTTTTAAAATGGAGAGGTCTGGCTGTCCCTATCTTAGCCAAGTGGTTAAAATTGGCATTGTCAATGGTGAGATGGCCTCACTTGATATGCCTCCCAAGGGCACGTCATAATCTTGTGGTTTGAAGTTGCTTTCATAACTTTCACCTGAGTTTTATTCTGAGGAAGCAGTCAGAAGAATCTGGGTATGGGATGATCTGCAGGGCTATTTGACCACACCATTCTAATAAATAAATACAATGAAGAAATGAGAGGAGGGCTTCCCTGGTGGCGCAGTGGTTGAGAGTCCGCCTGCCGATGCAGGGGACACGGGTTCGTGCCCCGGTCCGGTAGGATCTCACATGCCGCGGAGCGGCTGGGCCAGTGAGCCATGGCCGCTAAGCCTGCGCGTGCGGAGCCTGTGCTCTGCAACGGGAGAGGCCACAACAGTGAGAGGCCCGCGTACCGCAAAAAAAAAAAAAAAAAAAAAGAAATGAGGTAGGTGACTTAAGACACATAGCAGCCAAATGTACTACGTAAACCTTGCTTGGTTCCTGAACCGAAAAAACAACCGTCCCCTCTAAAGGACATTTTGGGAACAACTGAGGACATTTGAGCATGATCTATATTTGGTCAATGCTATTAAATTAGTGTTGGTTTTCTTAGGTAGTATTGATATGGTTTTGCAGGAGAATGCCCTTGCTTTAAGAAGAAGCATGCTGAAGTATTTAGATGTGAAGGGTTATACTGCCTCAGCCTACTAGTGTCTTTTGGCAGGGGGGTGTGGGGGAGGGGAGAGAGAAGAAGGAAAAGGAGGAGGTGGAGTGGGGATGGGAGGAGGAAGAGGAGAAGAGAAAGAAAGAACAAAAGAGGAAAGAAAGAAAAGGAAAGAAGGAAGAAAGGAAGGAAGAAAAAGGGAAAAGAGAAAAAGAAAGAAAGGAGAAAGAAAGATGGAAAGATAGGAGCAACAGTGACAAGGTTTTAACAAGTGATGAATCTGTATAAGGAGTATGTTTTATTGTGTTATTTATCAACTATTCTGTAGACTTGAACTATCTCAAAATAAAATGAAATAAATGTATAGAAAAGAAAAAAATTGATGTATATAAATAACTTCTTAGTTTCTTTAATCTTAGAACATACCATAGTAAAAAGCATAATGTGGGCACTATGTCGCTATTATCATTTAAAAGTATGATTTCAAATTGTTTGGGCTCATTGAGACCACCACTAGAGTGAAAGATAAAATATGAGAAAATATAAATATAAAAACAATAAAAATTATATTTTATGTCAGGAAGGTACAGGGGCAGGGGAGACAATTGAAGAGAGGGTTATTAATAAATATTTTAACTGAATCAAATAACGTATGTGCTTTTTAAAAAATTTTATTTATTTATTTTTGGCTGCGTTGGCTCTTCATTGTTGCGCGCAGGCTTTCTCTAGTTGCAGTGAGCAGGGGCTACTCTTCTCACTGCGGTGGCTTCTCTTGTGGAGCATGGGCTCTAGGCTCACAGGCTCAGTAGTTGTGGCTCGTGGGCTCTAGAGCACAGGCTCAGTAGATGTGGTGCACGGGCTTATTTGCTCCGCAGTATGTGGGATCTTCCCAGACCAGGGCTCGAACCCGTGTACCCTGCATTGGCAGGCAGATTCTTAACCACTGTGCCACCAGGGAAGCCTTGTATGTGCTTTTTAAGGTATCAAAGAATGTAGATTGTTGAAACTGTTGTTACAATAATGAGATTTTAATAATCATTGACAACTTTATTCAGAAATTTAAGACCAGCAGAAAAAAAAATTGGGTTTTATTTTAACAAACATTTCTTAAAAATCTATTATGGGTAAAAAGAGAAATGCATGTTATGAAAGGAATGATGTGCAGCTAATGTTCCTTATATAATATTATTTTCAATATGTGTTTTGGAAATAGAAAACAAATGAATACTCAATATCTTGTGTGCTACTTACTAAAAACAGAAAAGAGTCTGAATAAATAATTTGCATTTAGCTAACCTAAAAATGATCAATTGTATTTTAAAGTAGAACTATTAAAAAATTGGACGTATTTGGTTGGGATATTTTCCAAAGTACAATTACTTACAAATAATAATAACTTTTACCAAGATAGACAAGCAATGAACCAAAACAACCAAATCTGGTACTTTGTTAGAAAAGTGTGTATGACACAGAATGACAGCTTAGAGTCAGTCTTTTTTATATTCAGAACCTAGATCTCTCACTTATTATCTGAATGATCACATGCAATTTACATAAATCTCTAAGTCTTAGCTCCCTCTTCTGTGAAAAGGAAAAATACTTGTAAATTTCTTATCACAGTGTTTGTCATATAAGAAGCCCTCCATAAATGTTATATTACTGTTGCTACTACCCTTATTAAAAAGCAATTTTTAATTGTTAGATCCAAAATATAAATAAGAAGAGTTTTAAAGGAGGTGATATAAAGCTAGTCAGCACATGAATCGCTTTACATAATAACCATTAGTAATTGCTTATAAATGTCACATTGTTTACTTATAAAAATAAACATTTTCTAACATACAGAGGTCTAAAGCCATGAGCAAAACTTTCTCTAGGTTGTTCTGTTTTGACTGTCAAGGAAGAGAAGGGACAAAAGTCAAGAAGTAGTGTGGAACAGGCATGGTCATTTTAACTACAGACAGAAAGCTTACACTGGGCTCCAGCAGAGAGGGGCCTGACCTACTAACGACCATCTTTTGAAGTGACAGAAGAAGAAAACTTCCCAAGCCTCCTTATGTTGAATGAAGACATTTCAGAGCCTTTCACTAGATTATTATTTTTTTATTTTACAATAGTGAACATGCAAAAATAAAAACAAGCTTTTACTGGAATGTCTTAAATTAATGGCTTATAACTCTTAATTTAGCTCAATATTGTATTTTTCTTATATTTAATAATCTTAGAGAACCATATGTCCTCTTATATTTAGATTCTTTCTACTTGTGTAGAAAAACAAGTAGGGATAAATGTAAGTTAAGTTGGACTGATGGATGTTCTTCCGTGTCCTCTACAATCAGCAATAATTTGCTTTCTATGACCATGCACCCTTTTATTGAGTTTTCAGAATTATGACATCGAAGGGGACAATCTGCTATTACAGTATTATTTTACATTTGTTGTAAAAATGTTAATTGACTTATACTTTACAATATCCATGACCACATTTTGCTCATTTCCCCTCACTGGGTCCAGTGGAACCAATGATGTGATCTGTGGAGCTGTGGTGGAAACAACAGTGAGCCAGTTTTCCATGGGGTCTCCTCTTTTGGTTCAGATTGATATAGAACCAAATCCAGTACAGAATAATCGTATTTATTCAATCCTAAGGCCTTTATTTTTTAACATGTTTATATTTCTGAAATCAGCTATTATGTCAAATAAACTTGCCGGCCATTGTTTTCTTTTCCCAAAAGCCTCTTTTTAAATAAATGAGACATCATGCAACTGATGTTTTCTGAGTATCAAGAACTATGGCTTGTTTGTTTCTATGATTACTAGTTAAATAATCTTGTCATAGAAGATGCTTTAGAGATGTAGTTGCTTTCTATCTTAGAGAATTTATTGGCTTTCAACTTTTAGTCAGCCATACCCAAAGTACCCTTCTGAATAATCCCTAGATTGCTTCATACCCTAAGTTGCTGTGGTTGTTGCCTCATGGACCTACTTCCCTGGACAGATAAGTTGATGAGGCTTGAGGACTGACTGAAAGCAGCTAACTCTATGCCAACCATCAGCTGCTGTGGTGATAGGGCATGATCTGCTCCCAAATTCTTTACACTGAAAAGTTACCAACTGAACCAATCTTAACTTCTCTTTTTTTCCAGTTGAAGGGAGAGCTCTGTGGAAACAATCAGCGTATAGCAAAAAAAAAAAAAAAAAAGGCGGCAGTAAGCAAAAGTCATGATGTAAAGAGGAGAGTAGAGAGGGAAATGAGGTAGATAAGGGAAAAGACAGCCAGAAAGAACCAGAGCCTGCCAGGTAGAACAACAGAAGCCTGCTTCTGAGGAGACAACTACTCGTATGAATGCTGGGCCGTTAGCCTGCTGTTGGCCTACCAGAGTGACACGTGCCCTGAATGACACTCAAATATTTTATGCTTCCTAACTAGGTGATTGTGCAGATATTCTGAATGATGCTCTTGTTTCTCATGAAGCCCTCTGAAAAAAATGCTTCCTTCACTTTCTTATTTATCCCTAAGCTAAGCTCCTATTACCTAAGCTGTCTAGTTATGACTACAGAGGAAGCAAAGTTGAGTAAACAGTATTATTAACATACATAACTCAACTGAGTTAAGGTGGGAAATACCAATGGATGCCCAAGAGTTTTGATTCAATCTTCATTCCCCTAAACAAAGGGTTCTATTATAGTGATATATTCCGGCCAGATCCCACAACAGGACACTGCCCTGATTCTATTGATGCTTTTTATCCATATCTTTGTTGTCTGTAACTATAATCAGGATTATAAAGTCTTGATTTTCTCTCAGCCTATGTAACCAGATGCCACTGTCTGAGAATTTCAGGTTGAGTTCCTAAATAGAGAAAAATAGGAGATAGGTGCCTCTACATTTTAAAGAGAGTTGCTGCATCAATTAGTACAGGGCAGGAAAGAAAAAGCCACTCTAGGAATTCGGAGTAGAAAGAAATTTAAGAGTTTTCACAGACTTCACAACTATCAGAATGGCTGGGAGAACAATATTCAAGAAGGTCACTGTTTGTTTTCACCAAATTTGGGAGGGCAAGGATTGCAGGGAAAATGCCATCAAAGACTCCATCTGCCTAAAGCACCAAAAGGAGGAGTATGATGCCTGCAGGTGTCTGAAAACCTCTCATCTGCCACCTGCCAAGACCCACATACCATACCTACCCAGAAGCTCTCATCAGAGAACAATGGTTTTCTCTCTCTTCAGTTTTCTTAAACTCCTGTAAATATCTCTTATTGGCAGAGTCAGACTCACACTGTGCTGACAAAGGATTCTGGGAAATATGCTTCCCAGATTTCTTCCTTCAAACCTAAGGGTGAATGTAACAGGAGGTGGGGGGATACTGACTTGATAGCAAACAATGCTACAGAGCAGCTAAGGAGCTTCCAGACTGCAGAGCTTTAGTAAGACTTACAGGGCTTCTCAAAGGTAGATAAGGTGTTCCTGAGATCACCAACTCATCAGTGGTCTTGAGCCTTTAGGAAAGCAAATTATAGGCTTAGAGAGAAAATGCTTTTTCTCTTCCTTTTCTAGTAGAGAAGAAAGGCAAGTGTCTGACCCCTCCCCAGCCTACTACATTCACTCGAAGAGGTGCTTGCAGAGGTGGAGGTAACTGCATAAACATCTCATACCGTGGTTCAATGCTCGCCAAGCAGCTGAATCAGTCAGGCTGCACTGGGTCTGCCATTTGAGCTGAAGAAAGTGAAGTTAGAGAATTTATTCATAAAAAATGGTATGTTTGGCCCTCCTCTTTAACCCTGGACTTTGGGGGCATGTGCCTGGTTCCTACCAGAATTTTGAAGGCAGAATGTTGGTTGGAACAGTGAGCAACAGCAGAGAGATTTGGGAAACCAGTGAGAAGCAAAATACGTACACCCACCATTCGTGGGACAAAGATGAGTGAATTTCCCATGGGTTTGAATGAAGGTCATGGAGGTTAGCCAGGCTGTAGCCATTGTGAAAGAACTCTGCATTGGAGGGTAGCCTGTAGGTAAGGGGATACGAGTAGTACAAAGTAATGAATAGACCCCTGGGAATAGAAGCTAAGGGTGTACCAATACATCAGGCAGAAAGTGCACTGCACATCAGGGATGTGTGACCCATGAGAAAACCTCAGGTGATCATTCAAGACTGTTCCACGTAGAAGAAACCAGCAGTGAAATAATATATCATTTTGCTATTTTTCTCCTATTTCTCTTCCTTCACCTCGATATATAAAAGAAAGAAGAGAAAAGCAGAAGAGTGAGAGAGAGAGGCAGAGTGAGGAAGGAAAATAGAGTTAAATACTCGTTTTAAACCCTTCCCTATTATGGGTGTCTTAGCCACATGTCAAACCTAAGCAGAGGGAGAGGGAAAGAGGTTGAACTGAATGTGAAATTCAAAATTAAATTTGAAAATCTTGGGTCTTTAATATTTAAAGTGCATCTAAATTATAAAAATGAAAGTATTCCCACAAATGAAAGAAGCCTGAAAACAATAGGATAGGCTCAAGAAGTAATTAAAGAGAGAGTGAGGGATAATTGAGAGAGAATATTTGAAGGCAGTAGTTGAAGAAAAATAAAAAGTTTTTGTTTACACCCCACTGTATTCTGTGGCTTCAATATTCCTTTTCTATATACATTGCAAAAATACATACTCTTGTTCTTTAAACATTTCTCTTACTTCCTTCTTTGTAACTTCTAATTCTATATATTTGTACACATTTATTGAGGTAAAATTTGCATACAATAAATTTCCCATTGCACGTGAATTTTAATAATCATATATGATCATGTAACCACCACCATAATGAAGCCACAAACATTTCCAACATCATAAAAAATTTCCGTGTGACTCTTTGCAACTTAGTGCCTGATCTGACCCTATCACCTAATCTCTGATCTTTCTGTTACCTTTTCTAGAAGGTCATACATGTGGTCATACTTAAAACAAAGTGAATCACACTTTGTTATAAAGCAGAAACTAACAGAAACTAACACACCATTGTAAAGCAATTATACTCCAATAAAGATGTAAAAAAAAATAGCACTAAAAAATTATTAGATATGAGAGATCTGAAAGATGTGAAAATGATAATAATAGTGATAATAAAAGTAATAATGATAAAAAATACTATATACTTGAAACATGCTAAGAGGGTAGACGTTACAAGTTATCATCATGGAAAACAGAGATAACTATGTGAGGTGATAGATATATTAACTAAATTATTGTGGGAATCATTTCACAATATACACATGTATCAAATCTCCACATTGTACATCTTAAAGTACACAATGTTATTTGGCAATTAAATCTCAATAATCTTCAAAAAAAAAAAAAAAACCAAAGTGAATCAGCTATACACATACAAAATCCCCAGATCTCCTCCCTCTTGTGTCTCCCTGCCATCCTCCCTAACCCACCCCTCTAGGTGGTCACAAAGCACCGAGCTGATCTCCCGGTGCTATACGGCTGCTTCTCACTAGCTATTTTACGTTTTGTAGAGTATATATGTCCATGCCATTCTCTCACTTCGTCCCAGCTTACCCCTCCCCTCCCCATGTCCTCAAGTCCATTCTCTACACCTGTGTCTTTACTCCTGTCCTGCCCCTAGGTTCTTCAGAACCTTTTTTTTTTAGATTCCACATATATGTGTTAGCATACGGTATTTGTTTATCTCTTTCTGACTGACTTCACTCTGTATGATGGACTCTAGGTCCATCCACCTCACTACAAATAACTCAATTTCATTTCTTTTAATGGCTGAGTAATATTCCATTGTCTATATGTGCCACATCTTCTTTATCCATTCATTTGCTGACGGACACTTAGGTTGCTTCCATGTCATGGCTATTGTAAACAGAGCTGCAGTGAACATAGTGGTACATGACTCTTTGAATTGTGGTTTTCTCAGGGTATATGCCCAGTAGTGGGATTGCTGGGTCATATGGTAGCTCTATTTTTAGTTTTTTAAGGAAACTCCATACTGTTCTCCATAGTGGCTGTATCAATTTACATTCCCACCAACAGTGCAAGAGGGTCCCCTTTTCTCCACACCCTCTCCAGCATTTATTGTTTGTAGAATTTTTGAGGATGGAAATTCTGACTGGTGTGAGGTGATACCTCATTGTAGCTTTAATTTGCATTGCTCTAATGAATAGTGATGTTGAGCATCCTTTCATGTGTTTGTTGGCAATCTGTGCATCTTCTTTGGAGAAATCTCTATTTAGGTCTCTTGCCCATGTTTGCATTAGATTATTTGTTTTTTTGATATTGAGCTGCATGAGCTGCTTGTATATTTTGGAGATTAATCCTTTGTCACTTGCTTCATTTGCAAATATTTTCTCCCATTCTGAGGGTTGTCTTTTTGTCTGTTTATGGTTTCCTTTGCTGTACAAAAGCTTTTCAGTCTCATTAGGTCCCATTTGCTTATTTTTGTTTTTATTTCCATTTCTCTAGGAGGTGGGCCAAAAAGGATCTTGCTGTGATTTATGTCATAGAGTGTTCTGCCTATGTTTTCCTCTAAGAGTTTTACAGTGTCTCGCCTTACATTTACATCTTTAATCCATTTTGAGTTTATTTTTGTGTATGGTGTTAGGGAGAGTTCTAAGTTCATTCTTTGACATGTAGCTGTCCAGTTTTCCCAGCACCACTTATTGAAGAGGCTGTCTTTTCTCCATTGTATACACTTGCCTCCTTTATTAAAAATAAGGGGATCATATGCGTGTGGGTTTATCTCTGGGCTTTCTATCCTGTTCCATAGATCTGTATTTCTGTTTTTCGTGCCAGTACCATACTGTCTTGATTACTGAAGCTTTGTAGTATAGTCTGAAGTCAGGGAGTCTGATTCCTCCAGCTCTGTTTTTCTTTCTCAAGACTGCTTTGGCAATTCGGGGTCTTTTGTGTTTCTGTACAAACAGTGAAATTTTTTTTCTAGTTCTGTGAAAAATGCCATTGGTAGTTTGATAGGATTGCATTGAATCTGTAGATTGCTTTGGGTAGTATAGTCATTTTCACAATAATTATTCTTCCAATCCAAGAACACGGTATATCTCTCCATTTGTTTCTATCATCTTTAATTTCTTTCAGCAGTGTCTTATAGTTTTCTGCATACAGGTTTTTGTCTCCTTAGGTAGGTTTATTCCTAGGTATCTTATTCTTTTTGTTGCAATGGTAAATGGGAGTGTTTCCTTAATTTATCTTTTAGATTTTTCATTATTAGTGTATAGGAATGCCAGAGATTTTTGTGCATTAATTTTGTATCGTGCTACTTTACCAGATTCATTGATTAGCTCTAGCAGTTTTCTAGTAGCATCTTTAGGATTCTCTATGTAGAGTATCAAGACATCTGCAAACAGTGACAGTTTTACTTCATCTTTTCTGATTTGGATTCCTTTTAATTCTCTTTCTTCTCTGATTACTGTGGCTAAAACTTCCAAAACTATGTTGAATAATAGTGGTGAGAGGGGCAACCTTGTCTTGTTCCTGATCTTAGAGGACATGGTTTCAGTTTTTCACCATTCAGAACGATGTTGGCTGTTGGTTTGTCATATATGGCCTTTATTGTGTTGAGGTAAGTTCCCTCTATGCATACTTTCTGGAGAGTTTTTATCACAAATGGGTGTTGAATTTTGTGCAATGCTTTTTCTGCATCTATTGAGATGATCATATGGTTTTTATTTTTCAATTTGTTAATATGGTGTATCACATTGATTGATTTCCATATATTGAAGAATCCTTGCATTCCTGTGATAAACCCTACTTGATCATGGTGTATGATCCTTTTAATGTGCTGTTGGATTCTGTTTGCTAGTATTTAGTTGAGGTTTTTTGCATCTATGTTCATCAGTGATATTGGCCTATAGTTTTCTTTCTTTGTGACATCTTTGTCTGGTTTTGTATCAGGGTGATGGTGGTTTTGTCAAATCAGTTTGGGATTGCTCCTCCCTCTGCTATACTTTGGAAGAGTTTGAGAAGAATAGGTAGTCACTCTTCTCTAAATGTTTGATAGAATTCGCCTGTGAAGCCATCCAGTCCTGGGTTTTTGTTTTTTGGAAGATTTTTAATCACAGTTTCATTTTCAGTGCTTGTAATTTGGTCTGTTTATATTTTCTATTTCTTCCTGGTTCAGTCCCTGAAGGTGGTGCTTTTCTAAGAATTTGTCCATTTCTTCCACGTTGTCCATTTTATTGGCATAGAGTTGCTTGTAGTAATCTCTCATGATCCTTTGAATTTCTGCAGTGTCAGTTGTTACTTCTGCTTTTCCATTACTAATTCTGTTGATTCGAGTCTGCTCCCTTTTTTTCTTGATGAGTCTGGCTAATGGTTTATCAATTTTGTTTATCTTTTCAAAGAACCAGCTTTTAGTTTTAATGATCTTTGCTATTGTTTCCTTCATTTCTTTTTCATTTATTTCTGATCTGATCTTTATGATTTCTTTCCTTCTGCTAACTTTGGGTTTTTTTGGTTCCTCTTTCTCTAATTGCTTTTTGTGTGAGGTTAGGTTGTTTATTTGAGATGGTTCTTGTTTCTTGAGGTAGGATTGCACTGATATAATCTTCCCTCTTAGAACTACTTTTGCTGCATCCCATAGGTTTGGGGTCATCGTGTTTTCATTGTCATTTGTTTCTAGGTATTTTTTTATTTCTTCTTTGAATTCTTCAGTGATCTCTTGGCTATTCAGTAGTGTATTGTTTAGCCTCCATGTGTTTGTATTTTTTACAGATTTTTCCTTGTAATTGATACCTAGTGTCATAGCATTGTCGTCGGAAAAGGTACTTGATACAATTTCAATTTTCTTAAATTTACCAAGGATTGATTTGTGACCCAAGATATGATCTATCCTGGAGAATGTTCCATGAGCACTTGAGAAGAAAGTGTATTTTGTTGTTTTTGGATGGAATGTCCTATAAATGTCGATTAAGTCCATCTAGTTTAATGTATCATTTAAAGTTTGTGTTTCCTTATTTATTTGCAATTTGGATGACCTGTCCATTGGAGAAAGTGGGGTGTTAAAGTTCCTTACTATTTTGTGTTACTGTTGATTTCCTCTTTTATAGCTGTTAGCAGTTGCCTTATGTATTGAGGTGCTCCTATGTTGGGTGCATATATATGTATAATCATTGTATCTTCCTACTGGATTGATCCCTTGATCATTATATAGTGTCCTTCCTTGTCTCTTGTAACATTCTTTATTTTAAAGTTTATTTCATCTGATATGAGTATTGCTACTCCAGCTTTCTTTTGAGTTCCATTTGCATGGAATATCTTTTTCCATCCCCTCACTTTCAGTCTGTATGTGTCCCTAGGTCTGAAGTGGGACTCTTATAGACAGCATATATATGGGACTTATTTTTGTATCCATTCAGCCAGCCTTTGTCCTTATGTTGGAGCATTTGATCCATTTACATTTAAGGTAGTTATCGATATGTATGTTCCTGTTACCATTTTCTTAATAGTTTTGGGTTTGTTATTGTAGGTCTTTTCTTCTCTTGTGTTTCCTGCCTAGAGAAGTTCCTTTAGCATTTGTTGTAAAGCTGGTTTGGTGGTGCTGAACTGTCTTAGCTTTTGCTTGTCTGTAAAGGTTTTAATTTCTCCATCAAATCTGAATGAGATCCTTGCTGGGTAGAGTAATCTTGGTTGTAGGTTTTTCCCTTTCATCACTTTAAATATGCCCTGCCACACCCTTCTGGCTTGCAGGGTTTCGGGTAAAAGATCAGCTGTTAAACTTTTGGGGATTCCCTTGTATGTTATTTGTTGTTTTTCCCTTGCTGCTTTTAATATATTTTCTTTGTGTTTAATTTTTGGTAGTTTAATTAATATGTGTCTTGGCGGGTTTCTCCTTGGATTTCTCCTGTATGGGATTCTCTGTACTTCCTGGACTTGATTGACTATTTCCTTTCCCATATTAGGGAAGTTTTCAACTATAATCTCTTCAAATATTTTCTCAGTCCCTTTCTTTTTATCTTCCTCTTCTGGGACCCATGTAATTCGAATGTGGTGCATTTAATGTTGTCCCAGAGGTCTCTGAGACTGTCCTCAATTCTGTTCATTCTTTTTCTGTATTCTGCTCTGTGGTATTTATTTCCAGTATTTTATCTTCCAGGTCACTTATCCGTTCTTCTGCATCAGTTATTCTGCTATTGATTGCTTCTAGAGAATTTTTAATTTCATTTATTGTATTGTTCATCATTATTTGCTTGCTCTTTAGTTCTTCTAGGTCCTTGTTAAACGTTTCTTGTATATTCTCCATTCTATTTCCAAGATTTTGGATCATCTTTACTATCATTACTCTGAATTCTTTTTCAGGTAGACTGCCTATTTCCTCGTCATTTGTTCGGTTCGGTGGGTTTTTACCTTGCTCCTTCATCTACTGTGTTTCTGTGTCTTCTCACTTTGCTTAACTTACTGTGTTTAGGGGTCTCCTTTTCACAAGCTGCAGGTTCACAGTTCCCGTTGTTTTGGTGTCTGCCCTCAGTGGCTAAGTTTGGTTCAGTGGGTTGTGTAGGCTTCCTGGTGGAGGGGCCTGGTGACCGTGTTCTGTTGGATGAGGCTGGATTTTGTCTTTCTGGTGGGCAGGTCTGCATCCGGTGGTGTGTTTTGGGGTGTCTGTGACCTTAGTATGATTTTAGGCAGCCTCTCTGCTGATGGGTGGGGTTGTGTTCCTGTCTTGCTAGTTGTTTGGCATGGGGTGTCCAGCAATGTAGCTTGCTAGTCGTTGAGTGAAGCTGGCTCTTAGCGTTGAGATGGAGATCTCTGGAAGAGATTTCGCTGTTTGATATTATGTGGGGCTGGGAGGTCTCTGGTGGACCAATGTCCTGAACTTGGCTCTTCCACCTCAGAAGCACAGGCCTGACACCCGGCCAGAGCACCAAGACCCTGTCAGCCATATGGCTCTCTTTGGGCTTAAGGCATGTGTTTTTATCATTTCCCAGAGTCTCTCTGTGAGATTAAGTTTCAGTAGCTTGCTATGGTGGATTTTTCGTCTACTTCCATTTTCTATATTACCTCACCACTTCTTTGCCAGTTTTACTCTAATCCTTGTCTCAGAGGGTGTTTCTTGGGAAAGCCAAAATAAGATGGACATACATGTGAATCAAAATGAGATTCCAAATATGACAAGGATAAGATAAAGTATTATGGCAGAAAGAACATTATTCTGAAAAAAGCGTCTTCATGGATACTCCTGAAGTGGGCAGTGGATGATGTATAAAACAACATCTCTGGTGACCCTGATCAGGCAATGTCTGTGAGTCCTATGTTCATGACAGCTTCTCACTTTTCGAATAGCATTTGTCATGCATGGTCCCTGTGGAGATGAGTAGCCTTTCCTTTGTTTTCTCCTAACATGGGGCATTACACGCATTGCTTCTCATGACGTTTTGCAATCCTTCAAAGATTGTTTCAAATCTCAGCTTTAATTCGACCATGTTGGTAAGAACAGAACAACAACAAAAAGTAGCTTTCTTTTGCTATGTAATCCAGGTTGATGAAAAAAGTATCCAGGAATCAAAACCACAGCACACAAAGTCGGACACTCATTCCAGCGTTGGAGGAGGAGGCTAGCACCCAGGAAAAAGCTCTTCTGAAATGGCCCAGTTCTGCTCAGGGGCGGCGGGAACAGTTCCTCTTCCTATCGGCGTGGCGGCCTCTGGCACGGCATGTGCGTGGGTGTGGGCACAGGGGCCGCCTGCCTCCTCACGGCCCAGTGGGCTAGGCCACATCCACTCCTGGGCCTGGGGGCTGGCAGGAACCTCAGGCCATGGAGTTGGGTACCAGGCAGGACGCCCTCGGGTTGGGGCAGCTGCGCCTGGCCCTTGGGGGCAGTAGCCACGACCTCACAGGTCTTGTGGGCTCCAGGGCCAGCGAAGCGCATCCTCTAAACCCCTCGGCTTAATGGGCCTTTTACAGGAAGGTTTGGATCAAAATGACCCACACCAGCGAGTCTGGCTGGCTGGAGGGGTACAGTGCCTCCAGGGGGCCACTTTGCCCCCTGCTGAAGGGGCCAACCTGGGGGTGCCGTCAGGGCTCAGAAGGTACTGGAGCGGCCCTCCAGCAGCGCCTCCTGTGAGGACTGCTGGTTAGCAACGGGCAGCGCCTCCACTGATGTGCTGAAGACGCAGCTGCAGGCAGAAGCGAAGCCCCCCTTACCTATCTTGAAGTAATAGTTTTTTCCTTTTTTATTCAGACTTTTCAAAGGATGACAATTACTTAACCTACAGACATAGTGGAGTGGTGCCTTACTGTTGTGAATGCAGTGTCACTTTTATTCTGATGAAGTCCTTTAGCTGATAACAATAATTTATTATTGATTAAATGACCTCAGTATGCAAAGTTATATGTTTGTTTTTAGTGAACTAATCTACATTCACTCATTTTAAAGCTCTATATGATAGGAACTGGGCATCACAGAAGTTTGCATGCATCATTAAAACTTGTGGGATTCAGGAAGGCTCTCACAGGTTAGGACTGGACATTGTGACTGTGCTGTGTGCAGCATGCCCGGGCTGACGTGGTACACACAGACTGGAAAGGGGATATTCCTAACTTCCTCTGAAGAAAAATGTTCTGAATTTCTCACACCAGCGTTGAGTACTCCTACATATATCAACTTAAATGTTCTTAACAAACCTGCAAGATACAGACAGCTAATCCATTTCTAAAGAGGCAAAAGTATGAAGTAGCTGGAATGAAGGAGCTAATGCATCACACATTTCTCCCTCTTGCCTGATTTCCGCATCAACTGAGAATGACAAATGTTCAAACAGGTCAATGAGATCCAAGCAGCACCTTTACTACTGATTATGGCTAATCTGAACATATGGCTTAAGGATTGTTATCCATATGGATTTCCTAATAGTACATTCCTGAGAAAGACATATCTACCCTCAGAAAAACATAGTCCTTTCCTGCTAAGGGTGGAGCTTTTACTGCTAGGCTTACCAAAAGATCTAGAAGGAGGTCAAAGCTCTGACTCTCTGAGTTCCCAAAGAAAAGGCAGCAGGAAATTGTCTAAGTTACACCCATGAGATCATTCACATCTTCTCCCTTGGAGAGGTGCAGGTAAGGAGGCCTAAAGCAACACAGGGAGTTAGTTTCTACACGGAAGCATAAAGCCGGAGGAAAGTGGGTCCCCCATTCCTAATTTCTCCAGCTTTATATTTGTTTTACTTCTTAACTCTATGGCTAACCAAAAGTTTGATCATCACCATGTGGGGAGGCAATCAGCAGCCTATTTGTGCAGTCCTGTATCTACTTCATCAGACTGTTCTTATAGTCCCAAGCACTGCTTCTGTATGTATACTCTTGGGCCCACTATTAAATAAGTTTGATTTTGCTGCTGGATGGCTTGGAAATAGGTCAAAAGAGCACTTTTATTAAATTAACTACAAGGCCACTCTACCCTCGGCTGAATTTCTATTCCCTAATCTATTTCCCATCTCAAATTAAGTCTATCTATGCTGTTCAACACATTTTGAGAAGTCCAGTTATTTACTATTTTACCAAATATGAGCTGGGAGCCCATGGCAGGCACTGTTACAGCACCAGGTATCAAAGAGTAAATAAAACACCATTCCTGCCTTCATGAAATGTGAATGTTGTAGGAGAAAAATAACATACACCTATAAAGATATAAATGTACAATATGTTAGGCTATGATTAGTGGAACAAAAAGAGGGAAGCAGGAGAGAGGGAGAAGGTAGGAAAGTTACTTAATAAAGTATTCAAGGAAGATTCCTTTGTTGAAGTGACATTTGAACAGAGACTTGAAGGAAGAAAGAGAAAGTACCTTGTGTTTGTCTGGGAAGAGTTCATTCAAGGCATAGGAAACAGAAAGTACAAAGGACCAGAGTGAACGGCTGGAGAGGAGTGACAAGAAGTAGTTGAGACTGAAGAGATGGAGAGAAGGCATATCACACAGAGCCGTGTAGACCACAGGGAGGGCTCTGGCTGTTACTTAGAGTGAAGCTAGAATGTGAAGCTATTGGAAAGTTCGAGCATATAAAAGTCACAGTGAGACTTACATTTTAAGTGAACCATACAGAATTTGGTGTGGAAGATAGAATGTGATGAGGCAAGGAATACTCAAAGGTATGTAAGGGATTTGTAAGGGATTTGGTGGCTTGGATCAAGGTAGTCATAGTAAGGGTGATGAAAAGTGGTAAAATTTCTGGATATATTTGAAGATAAGAGAACAGAATATTCTAATATTCTGCTGTGGAGGATGAAAGAAAAAGAAGAATTAAAGTTCTGGCCTAAGCAATGAAGAAAATGGACCTTCCATTTTCTACAACAGGGCATACTGCAAGAAGAGCAGGTTGGATGACAGAGCTGGTGGGGTGAAAATAAGAAACTTATTTTCAGAGATGTAGTACTTGATATACCTATTAGATAACCAAGTAAATATTTTGAGTAGATAATAAGAGTTTAGCAGAGAAATAATGGGATTCATCAAAGAGATGGCATTAAAAGGTGTGAGCCCACATGAGAACATATAAGCAATGAATGAAGACACAAAATAGCAGGACCAATCAAAGACCCCTGGGACACTTTATCATTACGAGGGTACATTGAAAAGGATAATTCAGCCGTGGAGCAGAAATACCTCAATCCACATCTGGCTCATATCTCATGCTGCCCAGCTCAGTGAACTGGCTGAGGTTTGAAGGAGCTAACAAATAATACTGATAGATAGAGGAGTCAGATATTGAAATAAAAGTATCTGAGAGAGTTGGGGAATGCTGCTCAAGTACGTACAAATGATGAACTGCCTAATATTGACCCATAGTTAGCACTGAGAATCCACAGGCTTTGAAAGAAAAGTTTTCACCACTAAACTTACCATGACTTTGAGAATGGGCCAGAGCACATACTCTCTGAAAGCAAATAAAACCCAAAGAAGAAAAGGTAGAAGCAGATGGATTTTCCCCAAACTCACAAATTACACAATTTGTTGTCATTCCCTAATGCAGTGCTTCCAAATCACTGGGGAAGGGGGGCGACTTTGTCCTTCAGAAGACATTCAACAATGTTTGGGAACATTTTTGGTTGTCACAGCTGGGTGGAGGTGCTTCTGGCATCTAGCAGGGAGAGGCTAGGGCTCCTGCTAAGCCTCCAGTAAAGCACAGGACATCCCCCTATACCTCCACAACAGAAAATTATCTGGCTCAAATGTCAATAGTGCTGTGGCTGAGAAACTGCCCTAATGCAAATGTTTAGGGAGAATCACATAGAGTTATTTTTCATAGTTTGTTTTTAACTTAAAGATATATATTATGTTGAGACTTCAGTTTGTTTCTTTTTTCCCCCGCCTCAGCATTGTTTTTTTTATTGTGGTAAAATATACATAATATAAAATTTACCCTTTTAACCACTTTTAATTATACAATTCAGTGGCATTGAGTACATTCACGTTGCTGTTGTATGATTCCACTTAGATGAGGTACCCATAGTAGCCAAATTCAGAGTCAGCACTGTTTTGAATATATATTTATTACAGGAAATACTACGGGAGTCATTGCACATAGCGGGGATATAATAAAAAGAGTTAGCTGCAACACTTTTGGAGAGCTAAAAACACACAGAGAGAGACAAAGCAGAGGTAACCCATATATAAGAGCAATTCATGTATAAGGTAACCCACATGTAAGAAGCTATGAAACTTAGGGCTGGAGCAACAAAAGGGGAAAGAAAACTAGGAGCTTAGAGGAAAGGATTTCATGGAGCTGGTGCTTAGATCTCTTGTGGGTGGGGGGTGCCACAGAGCCACTGCTGACAAATCTGGGAGGGCTCAGGTACTGAGGCTGCTGTCAAAAGCTGGAGGCTGACCCAACTGGGGCTGTTGGAGTAACTCTGACAAATATAGGAAAATCAAGAAAACAGGATCAGGGAAAACTTTCCATCCTCCTTTGATCCCTGTCTAATTATTTCTTCTAGCGCCTCCTTTTGGCAGAATCTAAGAAAGAAAGATACCTTTCAAGGAAAAGCAGTTTGTAGCATCCCAGCTCTAGCATCACAGAGTAAACTGTAGCATGAATGTAGAGTTGAAGGATGAGTTATATAACAGCACAATAATTGTAAACCATTGCTGTTAACTGGCACATAATATACAACCCGATGTGCATCCACCATATTTCACCTTTGAATTTACCTATCCACTCTCTCAGATTGCCCCCAACTACCTGCCACCACAAACTATGCTGAGCAGTTTACTCTAATATAGAGCTAGCCACTAGATCATAGGGGTTATGAATATTTATTTTACTCAGTAGTTCCAGATTAATCTTTCGATTGTTTGAACTTCTCTAAAATCACACCACCCATCGGTAAAGCTGAATCTTTATATTGGTAGTTTTTAATAGAAGTATCTTGATGGTTTTATTTGATTTCTCAGCAGAACCTCTGAAAAAATTGGAACAATTATCTGACTCTACTGAGACCTAAAATCAATTGCTGTTACAACTTTTCTGTGTTCAAACTCTCTCCTCCAAATTTCTCACTTGCATCTTTACCTAGAAAATATTCTACATACACCATCATGGCCACTTCACTGGATGCACTTACCTTGCTTTCCCTGCATTATATTTGTCTACGAGATTATACCCAACACTGTCTACTGCATTTCTGCACCCAGACAATTAACGCAGTGGAGAAAACACACAACCATGTTTCCTAGTCCCATTTTAAATGTTGATCACTAACTCAAGTGGACTGGCTAACAAAAGACATGTAGAGAGAACTCACAGAACAAAATAAATGAAAAATTGCTAATAAGATACTAAATTGTACAATCTATTCACAATTAAAGATAAGAAAGTTAAAATTACAAGATACCATTGTTATCAAATTGGCAAAAGAAGATAATGTTTGATGACACCCAGTGTGGGAAACAAACATTCTCTTATATTTTGATTCATTCATTTGATAACACATATTTACTGAGTTTCCTTCATATGCCAGGCACATTTCTAGGCAATGAGAAAATAGCAGGAACCAAGATTGGAGGTGTCTCTGACTCAAGAAGTTAACACTTTAGAAAGGAGAAGGGAAAGAAACACATAACAACATGTCAGATATTAATAAAACGAAATAAATCTGAGTCAAAGGCTAGGTAGTGGTTAACAGAGCAATGTTTTCTCATAAGGTGGTCAGGGCATACCTCTACTGAAACAGAAGCCTAAATGAAATGGGGGAGAAAGTTATATATGAATATGGGGCAGAGTATCGCAAGCAATTAAGACAGCAAGTACAAATGTCCGGAGGTAGGGGTATTTTTTGCCTATTGACAATAGTGTGGTTATAGTAAAATGGATAATAGGAAGGACACTGTTTATGAGATCAGAGAAATGGGAAAGTGCCAGGTCAGGAAGGAATTGGTAACGAACTTATATTTAATTCAGATTCTTCTGGGATTTATATGTTTGCTCTTAGAAGGAGTATATATTGGTACAAACTTCTTGAAGGGTCATTTGGTAATATTTTTCAAAATTAAAAGGACACAGACTCTCTGAACCAGCAATTCCAATTATAATTCTTTACACTCAGAAATATTCCCACAAGTGTGAAAGGTTTATGAACAAATATTTTAATTTCAATATGTGGGTAATAAAAAATGGAAATAAACTAAACATTTATTTGTAGGCAGGTGACCATACAATTTATCATCTGAACTGGGACAATTGTGAGGATGAATGGAAGAGCTGTTAACAATAATGCAAGGACATCACACATAAACCAGAACTGTCCATTGAAAACAGAAATGTTCTCTATCAATGGGAAACTGGTTAAAAGAATTATGCTATATCTAAACAGTGGAGTTCTATATAGCTGTAAGAAAGAAGATCTATGTAACTACCAACAACTTATCTATCTTCATAGAGACTGCCCATATAAAATTTTGATTGAAAAAGAGACATACAGAGATATAGGGAGACATAGATACACATACAAATAGGCTTGTGCAAGTAACCATTTCCAAAAGGATTAAAATAATTAGTGAGCTCTGGGAAATGGGATATGGGGTGGGGAGGAAGAAGAGTTTTAATTTTTTAAACATTATTTTGAATTTTTGGCCATAAGCACACAAAATAAAAAGTTTAGAAAAGTCTATTATTTGTATATTCTGGTCTGCATTAAGAAGACCCCATTGAATAGCTCATGAAATGTTATTTCCATTTTCTCATCTCATTATAGCTACTGGCTTTCTTTCCCCTCTGCCAAAAACATGTGTTTTAATTTCACTTCTGCTGTCTAAGGTCAATCAAATAACACTTTAAAAATACAGTAGAAGCTCTTTTAAACAATATCTACTTAAGTGGCCTGAATTATCCAAACTTTCCATTTTCTTAGCACAACTGGATCTTACTGCTGGCAGGCAAGTGAGCACGTTTCTAACACACCTGCACATTTCTGCTCTCACAAATTGGGTTGAATCCTTGCTAAAGCTTCAGTTGTGTTTGTAACCAACTTAAGTCAGTGTCATTTTCTTAGTAATTATATAATTTTATTAAATAATACCTCAAAAAACACATGATTGTGTGTGCGTGTGTATCAATGATACTTGCTTTGAAAATTAAGGTAGAAATGAGAACAACAACAACAAAAAAACCCATGTGTCAAACTGCGTAAGGACAAGAACTGTGATGAAACTTTGGGGGAGAATATAAAGAATTGTTAATTTTCCACTTAGACTGCTTCAGAATATTTAAATTTTCTTACTTTAACAAAATCAAATTTGGAAATGATAAACATTGTCCTTATAAGTGTAGTTTAGGTGAGAAAAAGAAAGATTCAGAATAAAAAGATTTGGCCCTACTTCAAACGGTCTATTTTTAAATTAACGTACAGAGTTTGAAGTGGCTATAAACTTATTTGTGATTTTCTTTTTCAGCTGACTGTTCCAATTAACATTCTCAATCCAAGTTTCCCAATTATTGTTTTTTGGCTCTTTATTTCTCCAACTCAAATATTTCCTTTTCCATTTCTGAAAAATTCCCTAAACTTTCACAACTGCCTTTAATGAATCATTTATCTGCTGATGACTTAGAACAATAGACAAGAACAATAAACTATTTCTAGCCCTAATGTCTCTATTAAGCTTCATAATTTCATTTCTGCATTCTATATCATTCATTCAAAGAATGGCATTCATTCGGTCCTTTAAAAAATATTTACTGAACGCCTACCATATGTGAGGAACTGAGCTACACACTTGGAAAACAAGGAATTAAGTTCTTCAAAGAATTCAGTTTAGTGAAGAAGGCTAATTAATGAATAACAGTTACAATAAAAGGTGGTCATTTCTATAAGATGTGTAAATATGAGATGTTGGAGGAGAAAACAAGTCTATCTTTATACAGGCATCTCAAGCAGAACACATCCCAAACCACATCTATTATTCAAGCTTTCTTCCTCCTCAATTTACATACAAGTGAAGGATGCCTCAGTCCACCCCGCTGCCAAGGCAGAAAGCTACACGTTCAATCACAAACCATGTTCTATCAGTTCAGTTGTGTCACTTAAAGATTACTTGAACCCATTCACCCAACTCAAAATCTTTATCTGGTCCTCATCATTTATCTCCTTGGATTAATAAAATAGGCTCATCTACCTTCTCCAAATTGAGCTTATTTTTTCCTCCTACTTTATTGATGCATAATTGAGAAATAAAATCTTAAAATATTGAAAGTGTACAACATGATGATTTGATACAGGTATACACTGTGAAAGAATTCCCCCCCCATCAAGTTAATTGACAAATCCATTACCTCATATATTTACTTTTTAATTTAATTTTATTTTTGATGAGAACATTTACAGTCTATTCGCTCAGGAAATTTAAATTATATAATACGGTGTTATCAGCTATAGTTACCAGGTTATGCATTAGAGCTTCATACCTTATTCATCTTATAGCTGAAAGTTTGTACCCTTTTACCAACCTCTCCCTATTTCCCCCACCCCCAGGTCCTGGCAACCACTTTTCTACTCTGTTTCTATGAGTTTGACATTTCTTTTTCAGATTCCACTTGTAAGTGATGCAGTATTTGTCTTTCTCTGTCTGGCTTATTTCAGTTAACATAAGCCCTCCAGATTCATCCATGTTGTAAATGACAGAACCTCCTTTTTTAAAAACTAAATAATATTCAATTACATATTATAATTATATAAAATTTTCTTTATCCATTTATTTGTTGACTTATACTTGGGTTGTATCTATACCTCAGCTATTGTCAATAATGCTGCAACGAACATGGAAGTACAGATATCTCTTCCAGATAATGGTTTTGTTTCCTTTGGATATATACTCAGAAGCAGGATTACTGGATCATATGGTAGTTCTACTTTTACTTTCTTGAGGAACCTCCGTACTGTTTTTCATAGTGACTATATGCGTTTATATTTCCACCAACAGTGTACAGGGTTCCCTTTATTCCACCTCCTCTCTAACATTTTTATCTCTTGATTTAGATAACAGACATCCTAAAAGGTGTGAAATTGTGGTTTTGACTTTGATTACCCTGATGATTAGTGATGATGAGCACTTTTCATGTACCTGTTAGCCATTTGTGTTTTCTTTGGAAAATGTCTATTCAAGAGTTCTGCTTACTTTTTAATGGTTTTTTGTTTGTTTTTTTGCTATCGAGTAGCATGAGTTCCTTGTATATTTTAAAAATTAACTCCTTATCTGATATAAAGTTTGCAAATACTTTTTCCCATTCCCTAGGCTGTCTTTTCATTTTGTTGTTGGTTTCCTTTGTTGTGCAGAAGCTTTTTCATTTGATATAGTCTCACTTGTTTATTTTTTGCTTTTTTTAAATTTTGCTTTTGTTGCTTTGCTTTTGATGTCAAAAGCAAATTAAACATTGTGAAGGTGAATGTCAGGGAGCTTACCCCCTATGTTTTCTTCTAGGAATTTTACAGTTTTAGATTTTATGTTCAAGTCTTTAATCCATTTTGACTTGATTTTTGTCTATGGTATAATATAGGGCTCCAGTTTTCCCAACACTATTGAAGAGACTATCCTTTTCTCATTGTATATTCTTAGCTCCCTTGTCAAAAATGTATTGACCATGTATGCATATGTTTATTTCTGAGCTCTCTATTCTGTTCCATTGATCTATTTGTCTGTTTTGATGCTAATACCATGCTTTTTTTATTACTATAATTTTGTTATATAATCTGAAATGAGGAAGTCTGATGTCTCCAGCTTTGTTGTTTCTCAAGAGTGCTTTGGCTATTCAGGGTCTCTGTGGTTCCCTACAGATTTTAAGATTTTTAAAATATTTTTGCGAAAAATGACATTTGAACTTTGATAGGGATTGCATTAAATCTGCAGATAACTTTGGGTAGCCTGGACATTTAAAAAATATTAATTATTCTGAGCTTCTTCTGATACACTCTCTACTCTGGCACCTGGATTGTCTCTCCGAAAGGTAATTGTGGGCATGCCTCACTCCTGTTTTCTCTTTCCACGACTCCCTATTGCCTTCAGGATGAAGATCTACCTCATCTCTGACCATGCTTCTACCTGTACCTTTCTTTCTTATGATTATATATTACAGTCTGATTGAGAATTAAACTTTGGAACACTCATAAATTAAGCATATTCTTTAAAGAATGTTCCAGGTAGTTTTTCTCATAACTTCTGCCTCTCAACAAGTAGCACTGCAGTTTCAATTTCCTCTGGATCCAATTGCAATGAATACATTGCAATTACAGATTTAGAAACATTGCATGCCTTTCATGGTTATGTAATTGACTGATTATGTGGTCCAATTAGAGCTATCACCAACTTGGATTTCAGCCATTGTTTCACATGGCTCCCTTCCCTGAAATCAGGATAACAGCTCCTGGAGGGTAAATCTTTGCAGAGTTTGTTCAGGGTTTCTCTTAGACGGCAGAAGAATTAGTAAGATCCTTCGATAACTGGCATAAACAATTATAAAGTGTTATTTTAATATTGTTCTTAAAAAATTATGAAGTTCATGCAACACCATTTGCTTACTCACCTATATCTTTAGTGCCTACCATGTGAGAGGCACTACTCTAAGTGATGAGATTCAAGGATGAATAAAGTGTAAACCCCCTCCTAAATGGAAGAAATATAAAGATAAGTATACTTTACATTTTCTAGTAGTAAGGAGGTGGATAAATTATCATTTTTTATGCTAATAAGTCTAACCTGAGAGCTACATATAGTCAAAAAACATTTTAAAATTTATTCATTCAATTAAAACACAGTCATTGAATTTGTATTTTGTATCAGGTACTGTGTGGAACAATGGCAAAAGAGGTGAACAAAAAGCATAAATAATACCTTAGTTCTTGCCTTCAAAGAACCAGCAGTCTAGTGGAAGATGATATTATTGAAATAGTCACTTAATTCAGTGAATAAGTGTAACTACTGAACATGTTAAACACTCTAATGTAGAAACTCATGATACTGTAAGAACATTTAACAATGGAATTGATTTCATCAAAATTGGCCAGGGAGGGTATCCTTGAGGAAGTGATGATGGAGCTTAGGTCTAATGAGTGGTTAGGAGTTTACTAGGCAGGGAAGAGGGAGAGTGTGCTCCTGGCAAAGAAACCAGCTTGCACTAGGACCCTGTGAAAGGAAGCAACATAAAAACTCTGAAGTCCTGACAGGGCAATCTAATCGGAGTAGAGAGGCCAAGGAAAATGTGGGTATGGAGCAGGTTTTAAGGCACTGCTAAAGGGTTTAATGCAGGGATAGGAGCAGTATGGGAGGTGGGTCTGAAGAGAACTGAATTGGAGGTGAGAGTGTTATAAACAGATGTGTTCTGTAAAGATAATTGGCTACCCTGGAGAGAACTGATTATGAGGGAGAACAGTGACTTTGGGGAGACCTTCAGGAGGCTTTCACAAGGGTCCAGGTATGAGCTGATGATGCTGTGAAACAAGATGGTACTAGTGCCAATGACGAGGAGGTGAAATTATGAAGATAATTAGGATGTAAAATTGTTAGAACTTGTTGGTGGATTAGTGAGGAAAAAGTATTAGATGCCTTGTGTTCTAACTTGGTAACATGAATGAATGGTGTTACTGTTCTCTGAGATAGGGAACAGTATATGTAAAAAAATCTACTTAATTGTCTATCCACCAGATTCCTTTTCTCTTGTTGCTTTTTATAAGTCAAATGCCAAATAGGGTCAAATCTGGATTTGCAAATATTAAACTCACCACTAGTCTAATTTTATTTCTCTAAGTTTTCTTGTAAGAAATGAAACTGATCAACTTTAAAACATCAGAAAGCACTTAACACATCACATTTGCATGATAGGGTAACAGGCAAATAGCTTGTCATGGGTTGGCATCTGAGCAAGCCCACAATCCTATCAGCAGTTCACTAGTTTGATATGATCCAAACATAAATACCCAGAAGTTGATGCCAGAGCTTTGACTGTTAAACAAAGGATTCTTAAACTGGACTGACAACTTAGAAACCAACTTATGTCTTAAGCTTTGTATGCTAGGAGTTAAAAGAAAGAGCCGAGGGTTGAATTAATTAATATGTCAGCTCTTATTAATGCAGTTCAAACCTCTCAAATGATGGAAGTTCTAAGAGAGATGTTTTCTTCTAAGAAACACATATTTGTGTTAAACACAAAATGAGTTACAATGAATGGATCCCCACTCCGCCATTTTAAAAACTCTATTATCAGTTTGGAGGACAGATTTAATTCCTGAATTCAAAGGCAAGGGCATCCTACAAATAGACTATCAGTGTTAAAGATTTTGTAAACGATTATAATATTTTTTGAAAAAATAATAGAAATTTTGATATCAGACTATTCTTTTATATTAAATAGGCTGAATACAATAATTTTTGAGGTTACTTTCTGACTCTGGAAGAAGAATGGATAATATGAGTGTAAAGGGAGGGAAAAGAACTGGGTGATGATGTTGTTGATGATAACAATGAACAATAATAGAGAGCTTATTACTAAGTACTGGAATACCGTATGTGGATTAGCTCCTTAGAACCTTTAGGGGCAAAAACTAGTGCTACTATTTTACAGATGAGGAAACTGAGGCACAGAGACATTATACAGTTTGCTGTAGGTGAGGCACCTTGGGGAGTTAAGCAAAGTCCCAACCTAAGTAGTCTAACTTTAGAAGCTGTGATTTGACCCACTATAATCCCTCTTAGTGGTAACTTTATTTCAGAATCATTAAACTTTGGTGTTATTATGTGTTAGAAGTTTTGAATGGAAATGAGGATTGGGACAAAATATTCCTTTCCCTGATGTATTCTACTGTGGAAACCCTGAAAAAAAGTGAACAGGAAACACTACACTAATCAAGCTTGAGGTGGATTTTTCCCCCTATAGGAAAAAGCTCCCCTATAATTCACTACTAGGCAGGGATTCCAGTGGAATTCAGAATGGATATATTTAAATGTAACAACTGAAAATTTAGAGTTGACTTTTTATCTCTGTGGTACACTACACCCTGTGACCTAAAACGCAAAAGCACGCTGACAGGAAGAATTTACAAATGACTTTTCCTCTGGAAAAAAGAAAAGAAAACAATGCAAATTGTTGTGGGATCCTAAATGTAACACATATTCCCAAAGGTGGCTTTGGGCTGTTCTTTACACTGCTCACCTGAGCTCATTAATTAGTGTTTCAGTAATTTTTTGTTCTTGGGGAAACGAAGAGGCAATGTGGCGTAGTGGAGAAGGCTTGCTTCTAGCCTAACACAGGATCGGCAGCTTAATTCCACAATTAGCAGCTCTAAGACTTGAGCAAGTTATGGAAACTTCTCTATTATATGCTACTCTGATGTGCAAAATGGATATTTTAATTGTGACTACATCTAAGCATTGTTTTAAAGATATATAGCATATATATATATAAGCTTATTATATTTAAATAAACATTTTGCTTATGTATCTTAAGTCCTTAAAATAGAGCCTGACACACAACAAATGTTCAAGAGATGTTCACAATTACTATTATTATCTGACCTTAAACTACAGATTGTTAGTGTCTACAAATAAATAGCCAGGATATTATTTACTTATGAATAAATCCTAACTTTTGGAGAGAATAAAAATGTGCCTTTTTTATTTCCAGACTTTAAATCATTTTTGGCATAAAAAAAGAGTTGAGAGTGATTCAGATTTAACTATTTCATTTTTTAATTAAAAATTGCTCACGGGTTATATTGACTGCAAACAGGGTAACGAGAGACTGCTTTCTAGACAGCAGCCTGGAGGTTATTGAGTGGGTGCCCGTGATCCCAGGCTGTGCACTAAAGCTCTGACTGCTTTGTGTCAAAGCAGAAGAGAAACTGACATTCTAGTAAACACAGGTTGAAAAACGACCTTGATTTTCACTTTGTCCCTGACTCAGCAGGATAGTTGATTCTGATATCCTTTACCTGGTTGAATAAAGACCATAAAACATGATTTTAAAACAAAACCAACAATATCCTCACGGGTATATGCTGAGCAAAAACCTCATGTGTGTTTTATTCCTCTTTTTTAGTGTTCTCATTTCATTTGTTGATATGAACAAATACGAATGCAATTCCTTAGAGGTTGTTTGCCTCCATTCTAAATAAAATGTTTCAGATAGATAGATAGATAGATAGAACAGAAACTGAAAAGTCATTATTGTAATGTACACTATTCCATCCAAACCAAGATACCAAATATTTGACCTGATATTTTAGTGCTAAAATAGATGTTATTTGTTTGTGCACTAAATTTAATGATTTAAATGTCTGTCTCTTGCCTTCCATCACCAAAATCTAGTACTTCATGACACTTTTCTCATTTGGTTATATGCCATGCAACAGAATTCTTAAGAGGTAACATCATAATGGGGTTTTCTAGACTGAGATTTACAAGGCTGAAAACCTTAATACTTTTCCTTGCAAACAGCACGTTAGCCAACCAAATTTGGCCTATATTCTTATATTCTCTGGTCTCTTTGGCATCGTCTTATGTCTCTGTGGCAACTGGGTGCTGCTGATAAAGTCTACATTTATGGATTTCTTGCTTGGGCAGGCCCTTTGTTGGCACATAAGATCCAGGTAGAAAGTCCATTTTACCAATAATGGATACTTTGTCAGGTGGTATTAAACAATACTGTCACCATTGCATATGATGCAAACTGCAAAATAACTTGAAAATCATCATGCTTTTAATATGCTAGTAAACTTGAGATTCAGTATAGTTTAAATTCTTCAGTTAATTTTTTGTCATGGTGTTACCAACTTTACTAGAGTAATTTATTATCCTTGCCTGAATGGTAAAAATAAAGCATTAAAATAATAAATTTAATATTTTCCATGGACTTTAATAACCAAACATTTAATATAGCCATTTGAGTGAATGGTTATTAAGCAAAGAGTGCTAGCATTCATAGAAACTTCAGACATCATTAAGACCAAGAGAAGCAAATTTAAGAGGTAGAGAGCTCAGATGTAAACAGCAGGTAAATGTGAGACAATAGGCCCTACAAAATGGCAAAGTAGAGAATATGGCAAACAGGAGAGTTCATGCCTCTTCTGAAGGGGCAACCTCTAGTTAATTGTTGCCATACAGAAATGTCAGCTCAGTGTGGCCTGATCATCCAATTCTTTTGATAGAAATTTTGAATCTGTGTGAAATCACTTACATTTTTAAAACTGGCAATTAATTGAAACATTAAACATTGTGAGTGCTAAACAAAACAAAGCAAAAAATGAAGCTATCTTTAGGCATGATAAAGTTTATAGGTTGCCTGTTATTCAACCTTTTTAGAATAACATGTAAATATTACACTTGAGGTAGCTAATACCCTCTCCCTACAAATTCAGTAACTTGACCAAAGTAATGAAATTATATCATGGTAACCCAGGTTATTCCAAACTACCATATTCTGCTCATATGACTTCATTATACTGACCTTATCATTCCATGATATAATTTACAAGATTATACTCAACCTGAATTAAGTAACTGTGTATGTGTCACACAACTACGTGTCAGTGAGTTATCTTTATATACATTATGCTGAGTTCCTGAATATTTCCTCATTTAATTCTCCCAATCAGCATCTTTGTACTAGGAAGGAAAACTGGAAGCCGAGTTCTTGTATACTGTGAAACTAAAATGAATAAGGAAGACTGTTAAGAACAAGGTACAGAATTTCGTAAGTTTAAAGCCTAGGATTGGCTCTAATATGTTGTTTAGGTGAAAGATTGGTATATTTCTTACTTGAAGCAGTATTTGGTAATTATCATACTATCAACCTACAGAAAGTTACTGCTTTCTATTTTTCAAACTATCTTTATGTCCATTATCTTATTTGTTTTGATGACTAAGGATAACCAAGCTGAGGTAGTTACAGTATTTCTCTGGCTTCTTCTATAAGAACAGGTTACCCTTTGAAACTCCATTCACATATTCTTGTCTTACTGCCCTTCCTACTTAAGTTTCCATCATTTGTGTGCTTCTCTAGTAAATATTTTAGGCTTATTTTTTTCATCACTTAGACAATCCCCCAAATTTTCACTTACTTTTATATCCTGCACTTTCTCAACTCATAAAAATATTAACTCCATTGTTTTTCTATCAACTTATTTTGAAACTAAGGAAAGAAAAGTAGAAAAATACATGGCATTTAAAATAAAACAACAGCACACAATGGCTGATAGGATAGAGGCATCAGGCAATGTAAAATTACATCGCATTGTTGTCATAGCTATAGAAATATTGGGATATGTTCTTTCTACTCAATCCTGCTATATAAATGTGCTTTGTTTCCTAGAGTATGAATCAAATGCACACAGAAATACTAACTTGGCAGTTACAATCTCACAGCATGGAACTATATCTCATAATCTACTTTAAAAATCACAATATTTGCTCTATGTTATGTAACTTACAGATACTGTTGGTAAACACTCATGGAACTGTGACAGAATTGGTCACAATAATGCTTAGGGTCTCTTTGTTATAGAATCACTTGCTATTCATTAAAATATTATGGTTCAAAATGACTTCATTTGGTATTCAAAACTGTCATATGGTCCTCCATAGGTGTTCATGGACACATGAAATAAGTTGTACCTTTTCTTTCTTTGATGATAGTTTAATGCAAATACATTTGCACTAGCAGAGTAACTACCAATCCACCTGGTATATGGGGACAAATACCATTCTACAGCATCTGGAGTATTAAGATAAAGAGCCATCTTATTTCATGAAATGTAATCTGGTGATCTGGATGACAGAAAGCCTATGGAAACCTTCATGCCCTTATAATTTGATTCATTTCAATTGATATGATCTACTGTTTAAACAGAAAACTGTTTAAAATTTTCAAATACAAGAACAGAAAAGCACAGAAATGAATTGCTTTAAGTTTCCAAAAACAGGCAGCTAGATTAGATGTTAATAAATTATTTAAATCTCCTTTGGATTCCACAGGGGAAACCACTAAAACATATTTAGTTTTCTATCATCATCGTTGTGCCTCATTCCCCCAAATGCCAAACTGAAAACTGGCAGCCTTGAACTAATTTGTGGTCTACCAGGCACTTTGACCTTATCCCTATCACACACGATAGGAGACTTGAATACTAGTTTTTGCATCTGTTAGAGATTAAGGACCTCACCTGTAAAATGACAGTGTGGGATTGATCGTTGCATGGCTCCCACTGCTCTTGCTTGTTCCGGGATAATTTCAACCTCTACCCACAAGAAGTCTTTTTTTTTTTTTTTTTAAAGTTATCCTTATTTCTTCCCTGGCTTTATTTATAAATGTATCTTTCTTCTCCCTTTAACAATAAGCTTCCTTCAGGTCAATGACCAGGTCCTAGGAATATTTCTACTGGCTACTCAGGCCTTGGCATGGTAGTTGAATGCAGTATGTCCTTAGTGGCTTGAAGACCGAATGGGATAAAGACACTCTAAAATATTAAATATTAAGGATAATGAGTAGACTAGGGCTTGGTATAACTTTATTTTAATATTTTAACTAAGATGTAAAGCTTAATTACTTCTAAAATGAATGAAGATGGAGTTTAATTTTCTTCAATATTCTAGGCTTATAAGCATGTTTAGAAGCATTAATCTGTTCTTATTTTCAATCTCTAGTTTAAAATAGGCTGGAAAGTCTCACATACTTAACCCTGAGACATAGTTATTTGTATTGCTTTCCAAAATTAATGTATAAGGACGCACCATCATTGATAGAAATAAAGTCAAGAAATTATACAAGAACTGAACTAGAAAACTTAGTGAAGATTCAAAATGGTTCCCATTATTTCCGAAGTACATGCTAGTATCCACAGGAATCTTTGGGTGACATTTTACTAAATTCAGTAAGATAGAAATCTAACTTATACCTATTACAAAGAAACATAATTCAAATCTAGTTGCAACAAGTTTTTAAGGACAATGAAGTAATTACATAGAGTTCATAGTTCTTTGAATGACCTACCAATTCTATTTCTGGCTTTACATTATTGAGAAATTCTCTCACATGTGAACAAAGAGACCTGTATTATATAAGGATGTAACTTGGAATATAATCTTTGAGAATAAACAAGTTAAATTCTCATCATTAGCTAAATATATAAAATTTAGTACATGTAAAATGGAATAGTATACAGCAAATGCAAACAATCAATTCAACCCATATAAAAGAAAAATTTCAAGGTGTAATATCGACTTAAAAAATAATACGTGGGATGATAGACGAAGGTTGAAGCTATTTACGTACTATGAATGTGCAAACACAAAAAACAATAAAATTATGAGTACACACATACAATATACATGTAAAATATGTATGAATATAACACTTAAAAATGGATTGGAAGGGTTTAAATTAAACTCACAGTAAGGATTCCTTCGTAAAAGGGAAGGATATTTGGATTTAGGGTGGCAGTAAAGGGGACTTTAGATATATTTATGTCTATGAATCTATGTATCTATCTCTTCAAAAACACTAGAAACAAGCATACAAATAAGATAGTTACTTCTTGGTCATAGGGATATATGTTGGTAATATTTTTCTTTTGCATGTCTATAATTCTAAAGAAGTAAGGTTTTCAGAAATTTTAGAGTAATCCTATTACTTCTATGCAAATTTTTTTCTCTGTTAGAATTTAAAAAAGAAATCACCAACACTGAAAGGAACCAACCACAGGTTAGTCGCATCTTGATTAGTCACATCTTGAATCTATGGTCATGAAAACATCTTTGTACTAACCTATGTCCAGATCAGCTTCTCTAATGTGACGTTTTGGCTGAATTTAGGAGAGGTGATAGACACAGACATGGTAATGCTTTTCCAACAACTCAATAAATCCCTAAAACTTATGAAGGATGAAAGTATATCAGGTCAAGGACACTCTTCCTAAATGGCATAACAGACAATAGGCCTGAGCTCTCATTCAAACTATGCTCTTACCCCCTACTCTAGGAAATGGGACTAATCGCCAATGATCTCTAAAGCAGTCCTCCCAACCTGTACGATTCTGCTTTCCTGTAAGACTCTAGCATCCATGGTAGATCCTATTCCACTCATGTCCAGGTTTAGGGTCTTCCCTATAAAATTCCCTAGAATTCTGTAGGAAGTAGAAGAGATGAGAACTAATATATACAAAGTAACTGTGTTGGACCTAACATTTTATACATGTTGTTTATTCAGTTCTTAAAATATTCCTAAAATGTAGATACTGTTTTCTCCATTAATGAAATAAAGAACTGGGGTTCACGAGGTCATAGCATTCTATAAAGAATATAGATCTTATCTAACTCCCAAACTTATTTGTTATACAGGAAAATGCTTTCAGAGTTCACATTCAAAAAGCTGGTCACCAGAATTCATAGTGTGTTTTGTGTCATAATAGAGTTGTTATCTTCTTACCTTATAATTTAGCTGCCTGAGAACAAGGGTGACATATTTAAATATAAAGCAGGTGTTCACTTAAGAGGGCAGTAGAATTAGTACTTTTTAAAAAACATCTTTAGGTGATTCTGATAGATACACCCCCATCTCTACCCTGTTGAGAATCTGTGATTTAGAGAGAAAGGTTAGAGGCATGGCTCTTTAAACACATTATCATCATATAGTGACTCAAAAAACAGGTAAATGACAAGGTGACTGAGCAAATGCAAGACCTCCCGGTTCACTGAAAGCTTATAGCTCTTCTGCATACTTTTGCTCACCATTTGCCCAAGCCAAGGGAGCAATTGATGTCGTAAATATTGTTTGCTTGAGTACCAAACTACACCCATACCTATTCCTCCTGTTGAGTGTAACTGAACCTCATTTGATGGGCAAAGTGGGGAAACAGTTCAGTAAACATTCTGGGACTCATCTCTACAATTAACTTCAAAGATAACTACATGGAGAAAGGTAAAATTATGGCAAGAGAATTGGGTCAGCTCAAGTAGTTGGTTTTTGGAGCAGGTAAAGTATTTAAGGAAGCAAAATAAAATCATAATTTAACCAAATCTTTGAAAGAGACTATTTGGGAAGTTTTGAATTTGACGTCTACATAAATTTCTTACATATTATAAAACCTTAGATGTAATCATTTTGACAAACAGTACAAAGGAGATATGGTTTTCTTTTTATAAATTTACGTATTTATCTAAATAAAAAAGATTAGGCCTGTATATTAAACTCTGTTCACCTTTGTTAAACCATGTTGTGAGTTTCCCAGTTCTTTATGATTTAGGTTTCTTTCTTCTTTTTTAATTCTCTTTTCTACTTGAAAATGTGGGCTTACTAAAAGCAGCTATTTGCCAGTGACTAAGCCAGCACTCAAGGCATATTTGTCTTGGCCAGTTCCCAGTCCAATTAAATCAGAATCTCTGGGGGTGGAACCCAGGCAACTGGTCTTTACAAATCACACCAGGTGCAGCCAACTCTAATGTGCAGCCAACACTGAGAACCACTACACTGACCATTTGAAGCATGCCACCTTGCTAGAGTTTACAGTGCTGCTGTTCTCTCCACAAGCATCTCCAACTATTCAGCTCCACAAGCTGAATTGTTTTTATTGCAAATATAGAGAAGAAGATCAACTAAGACCAACTTTCTGCGAGCACTTAATTATATCTGTTGCGTTAAAATAAATTTAGGGAGAGGTGGATGAATCTCAAAGAAGAGATCATATTTACTTTTTATCTGTCTTCTAGTAGCCTATTTTACTAGTGAAATCTTTTAATACATTGTTTAATGAACCAACATTTTACAACTGGAGTCAAGAAATATTTTTTACAGAAAAAGACACTGCAACCTGCCATTATTTCATATTTGGTTGTTAGTAGATGCATTGTCTTCCAAATGCACTGTTTTAAGTGACTTACCAATACTATATGAAATGTACTATCTATTTACCTTTTCAAAAATGAGTCTCACCTCTTTCCATAAGAAATAAAACTACACATAAAATGTGTTGTTACATGTGTACTGTTCTTAGATTTTCTGTTTATACAGTATTATAACAAACATCTTTGGCAACTTAAATATGATGTTAATTTTGCATTATCAATATTATGATTATAACATTTGTCAATTTTTTAAAAGGTAGATGATTGACACATTAATATTATACACCTCACCCAAAAATATATAGACCAGTTCAATAGAGTGAAAGCAAAAGAAACAATTTATTAAAGGTAGATAGAGTCACATTTTTGAGACAGAGAAAGAGGGCTTGGGGAGAACATCATACACATACCAAAACATCAGCAAAGTGGAGAGATTTGAAAAATCATGTTTTGCACATGTATTGCCTCTTTGTGATTTCTATTATTTCTATACTCTTAATTCTTCTATAGTTAAGAATTTTATGTGTCTTAACCATTATCTAGAATTACATTGATGGCAATCTGTGTTGCATTTCTCTTTTCGTTGCCCATGACATGATTGAAATATTGTTTTCATTAAGTCAAATTAAATTATAAGTTATTTAAAACAGATGACCAAAACTCAGTGTAATGCTTCCCTATTCTATTCTTTTGAGGTCTGCCTCTGTTTACATGATGCCAAATGTCTAGAGATTCAACAAAATTGTATTATTTATTGTTATTATTATTATTTACACACACACATCAACATTAGTATGAGAGGAGCTTCAGTGTTTTTGTTCACATGATAAATAACACAATATGGGCTCTAAACATTATTTGTAATTTTCTGAGTTCCTAAAATAAAATAGCGAACTAAATACATGAGTTTCATTTAAAAGCTCTCTTTGCTCAAGTTCCTTCAATTATAATTTGGCTTGGCTCAACACTCACTGGTAATACATTCAGGGACTGAGAAAAGAGGTTTGTTAAATTTTGATCATTCTGTCACCAAATTTTGATCATTTTTGTCACCAAATTTCAGTATAGATTTAAATTTCTGAACTTACATGTAAGGAATTCCATGAGTGACAAAAGCCATAATCACTTCTAACCCGTCCAAGGCTTTCTACAATTATATGTCACAAGTTTACATTTTTTTCTAACCTAGGGAAGTTTAAGGTCACTTCCTAAATTCCTATATTTGATTTATTTTTCAGAGTTCCTCACCAGTGTGTTGGAAACCCTTTTTAATCTATGGATGCCTTTTTGATATATCTTCACGTTAACTATTTTAATTGCAATGAAGCAAATTCACCTATGAAAATATATTCCTATATAGAGCTCACTTTTCCCCTGAGGCTCTTATACTAAATTGGGGATTGATTATATCAGGGAATTATCCATGGAACATTAATAAATGCAGTACAGTTGTTTGGCATCCAAACACTACAGACCTGACATTTATCCCAAAGTGATAACCAATAGCATTTTCTAAAGACATCTCCTTCACCTGTCAATAAGTTAAAAATATAATTTATCAGAAGATGGAGACAATATCATTCAGAATCCAAACTTACTAATAGAGGTAAACTGCTCTCTTGCTTTGAAATGCAAACAAAGTGTATTAAAAGTACAATGGGAGGGCATCTTTGATGGGAACAATCTAAAAGACATATAAACATATCAGATAATCTAGCAATTCCATTTTCCCATGGCAATTTTTCTTAGAGTCTTCTTTCTGCTTTAAACTAGCTTTTAGCTCTCTAAGCCTGGAAATTTCCTCAGATGCTCTGTTTGCTAGGTTCAATCTCTTCCGCTCAATTGCTTTATTTAATTGTTTAACAACAAAAATTAAAAGATGGTTACACATGGACCAACAATGAAAATGTGGCATAAACCAACATTAATGATTAGCCCATCTATTCACCTGAGATACAACTGCAAAATATAAGCAAAAAAGGAAATAAAAATCATATTCTCACTGTTATTTGAAACTACATGATTTGTCTCCATTCTTTTTTTTTTTTTTTTTTTTTTTTTTTTTTTTTTTTGCGGTATGCGGGCCTCTCCCGCTGCGGAGCACAGGCTCCGGACGCGCAGGCTCAGCGGCCATGGCCCACGGGCCCAGTCGCTCCGCGGCATGTGGGATCTTCCCGGAGCAGGGCACGAACCCGTGTCCCCTGCATCGGCAGGTGGACTCTCAACCACTGCGCCACCAGGGAAGCCCTGTCTCCATTCTTACATAAAACTAATTCTCCCCCCTGGATCCCTCCTCTCTTGTATACAGACCCTCCCTTGATTCCACATATCCCTCTAGCTACCTCTTTCCACTGAACTCCTTTGTAGCAAAACACTGCCAGATCTTAAACATTGTCTATCCATATCTTACACAAATTCTTACACAGTTGAAAACTCCTTCTTTCCTGACAATTTTTTTTTTAACTTAGATTCTGAGATGCTTCTAGTTTTCTTCTTGCCTCCTGTTTCTTCCCTGAAGTCTACATTGCGGGTTCCTGCATCATGTCTGGACCAATGAATATCAAAGTGTCCCAAAGTTTTTTTCTTTTTCCCTCAAAGTAATTATCTCCTTTGTCAATTTATCCAGATCTGTGGTTTCACATAACTATCATTATGCTAAAGCCTTCCAACTGTGTAGTATCTCTAGCCTTAGCCAAACCCTCAATTTCCCACTTCAGTAAAATATGCTTCTGTTCTACCAGATGTTCAGGCCATAAACCTAAGCTATACATTCTTGAATCTTCTCTCTCTTTCTTCCCCATATTCAGTAACAAATCCTGCCTTCAAAAGTAAATACCAATTTTAAACTTTTCTTAACATGTCCACCATGACTTTAGCCCAAATCTCTGTTAGCTCTGTTTCAGATTACCGTCAAGTTCTCATTTATTCCTACTTATTCTACATTTGCCCCACTGTAGTAGCCACAATCATCCTGTAAGAGATAAACCAGATTATTTCACAACACTGCTCAAAACCGTTTAGTGTTTCTCTACCATATTTAGGTTGAAACACAAGCTCCTTATGATAAGGAGAAAGCATTCCTTGCCTTCCTCAATAACCACTCATTACTCTTACTCTCTCTCACTTTTTGCTCCTTGAAAACACCATTCTTGTTTCCACTTCAAGGATTCTAAACTTGTTCTACCTTCTTTCTGAACTTCTCCTTGTTCCAGTATTCATATGATACTCTCCTTTTAAAATCTTACATCTTTGGAGTTTACTATGTAGAACAGAGCAGACCACTGACCCCAGATGCTTTTGAACTATTTCCATAAGTGAGAAATAACTTTTATTGTTTTTGAACAATTATACACTTTTTCAGTCTAATTTTACAACAATTTGACTAATGAAATTGGTATCAAAATTGTCCAAATTTCTGCCTACGGAGATGAATGCCAAACAAAGTATTCTTAGGTGTCAGATGAAGAAGATAACTATGATTCCAACATAGAGCATGAATACTATTATGAATCCCTCTGTTTGCAAATATGAGCCTTCTGCTAAGCCTCATATGTTAAAATCTAGAGCTGTTCCAATCATTCATTTGCTTTGGGAGTAAGGGAAGAACTCCAATCTCCGGTTTGGAACTTGGTAAGTAGCCTCCTGGTTGAGTAAAAGTGCAAAGGGGACTTGGAAACCCAACCACTCCAAATACAAACTTTCAATCAATTCTCTGACATTTATTTCTGTGTATCACACATACCTTCTGAGGCACCTTGACCTTTTAGGTATATAGTGGTGAGGTGGTCATATCTTTGTGGACATTTGCTATGGCTTCCTCTTATCTACTAATTCAGTAATCACTCCATCTCCTTTCTGGCTTAAAAAAAAACCACTGAATTGTTCATCTGTTCATGTCTATGCCAGTATTTCCTTTGTCCTTTTCAGTTGTATCCCTTTTGAGCCTTTACTATCTATCACTGTCATTTAAGTGAGGTCTCAGGAGAGCAAGGAGATAATGGATAATTAGAAGTTACTTTGCTAACTTCAAATATTCCAAAGCATCTTCCATCCTAAAGCAAAGCAAACCCATTTGAAAAAAATAAAACCTCACAGGACATCCAACCCCTCTCGTGATACCATTCAATTTCTCTCCTTTCCTTGAGAGCAGTGCTTGTCAACTGGGGGCAATTTTATTCCCCAAGGGAATAGACAGTCCTGCATATTTTTTTGCTGCATATTCTAGCAATGTCTGGAGACATTTTTATTTGTCATGGCTAAAGATGCTACTGGCATTTGGTGAGTAGAGGCCAGGGATACTGCTAAGCATCTTACAATACACAGAACTGCCCCCTACAACAAACAGTTATCTGGCCCCAGTGCCACTGGTGCTGAGGTTGAGAAACCTTGCTTTAAAGTCAACCCTATCAAAGAGTAGGATACACTTCACCTTCCATTCAGATCTCAAGCCAGAGCAATTTGGATTTTTCTTTCCTCCTCTGCCCTTTTTCAACCAGTTTAGTTTTGCTAGCAGAAACTACTAAGGAGGTTGGAACTGGCAGAGTATATGGGTTTACCAGCTGGTGCTGAAAAAAAAATCTCCATATAATTATAGGTATCAACTGGATTGTCACTTCTAACCCACCATATCACAGTTGTAAGGCACTCCCGATTCTATCAGGAGCTGACAGTCCAAAAGGCACCAAGGCAAAATATGCAGGACTGGCTATCCCACTTAATGAAAACTTCCCTCCCTAAGTAGGAGGCACTTAAGTTATGAAAGTTCATATTCATATAATTTCATCTAGAGAAATCACAAAGGTCAACTCTCCAGGGTAAGAAGAAATAAGTAGTCTGACATGGTTCACTTTCATGGGGTGAGGGGTGAGAAGACATCCTGATAAAAACACATTTGCTAATCCTGCATGTCTATAACCAAGATATTTTCTTAATATTAGCTGGATTATCTATCACTTAACCTTCCCTAGTCACTACCCAGTTGTTGTCTCAGAGGCCCCCTCAAATATTGGACCTGATATAACCCCTGTTATGAACTCAGTTGTATTCCCCTCCCAAATTCATATGTAGAAACCCTAATGCCCAATGTGACTGTGTTTGGACACAGAGCCTATCAAGAGGTATTAAGGTTAAGTGAAGACATAGGGTGGGGCCCTAACCCAAAGGACTGGTAGCCTTAGAAGAAGAGGAAAGATACCAGGGTTTCAGGCACACAGAGAAAACACCATGTGAGGCCACAGTGAGAAGGTGGTTGTCTACAAGTCAAGGAGACAGGCCTGAGGAGAAACCAAACTCACTGACACCTCGATCTTGGACTTGCAACCTCCAGAACTGTGAGAAATATATTTTTGCTGTTTGAGCCACCCAATATGTGGTATTTTGTTATGGTAGCCCTGGCAGACTAAGACGACCTCCTAGATTCATAGTGGCTTGGTTCTTTATATAACATGGTATCTTCTATTAAAAAAATAAAATCCTGCATCATTGTATTATTTAGATATGTATAAAAACAGCTTGATATGTCACAGATAATAGGAAAAAATGATATAAAGATTCTATAGAATTTCAATGTTTATTCTGAGTGGAAATGAATTTTTTTGAAATAATAAAATTTAAATAAGTAATTAAAAAGTGGAATTTTACGCAACAAAACACAGCTAGAATTTTAAAATAACAATGCCGAGACATTTGTTCCTAATGAAACCAAATGTTCAATATAAGCATGCAAGTTTTCTTCCTATTATATTTTTGTGTTTTTGAGCATATTTCTAACTTCCACTCTCCTCTCAGATGGTTTCCAGTTAGTCTGTTTACTGAAGTCTCCTAATCCATAGTTTCAAATGTAAGTAATTTTCAAGGAAGCCACTTCAGAGCATTGTTTTTGGAGTGTTGGAGCTATCATCATTATTTAAACCAGTATCGTTCTTTGAGATTTTCTAGTCATTTTCAGACATTCTCAAATTTCAAATAGCACTGCGCAAACATACATGAAATGCTTTCTACCCATTCATTTCTCACTAATAATTTTGGTCAACAGATTCTATTAGGTTCCAAAGTTTGTGGGGCTATGATGTGACTTTGCCAAAATGACTCACTGATTGTCTAGATATTTCCCATTTATTTTCTGTTGTCTTACAGATACCCAAGCACTTTTTCATTAAACTCAATAAGATGAAGTGGCTCACGCTTAAGTTAACATTTCATACTCTGATCCATCAGCTCTTTCCAAATGCACCTTGCAGTTCTGGTTTGCATCAGGCTTCACAGTCCACTGTAATTCCTGTTCAAAATTTCTGGCAGTGCTTGACTTTTCCCTCTATAAAAACAATTTTAGATGAGCATTGCCATTGCTTAGTCCTTACCAAAAAAGTAGCTCAGGATAGAGTCCATTTCAGATACAAGTCTGTAACATGATCAAAATAATCTGTCTTGTTAGAAGTCAATTACAGAGGCCCCAGAGGTACTCTTATCCTTGTGAGGACTATGTGGGACCCAAATAATGAAATTTTTATGTTTAGTCTCTTCTCATGACTGGTTATGTAACCCACTATAAATTAATTGGACTAGGTCCCTAAATCTGAGCCTGCTCTGTCTCTTTTGTGGCCTTGCAGAGCAGAAAAGTAAAACATGTTTGGTAATTTTAATCCAATTCCCTTCTGCCTGCTCTGGGATATTTCTCTATCAATGCCCTCTCTTTAAAACTGACATTTTCCTCTCTCTTGCTCATTTTTTTATATTAGCATGTTCAAGTTCCATGGTTTTAATACTATTTTAAAGCGATTTTCCCTCAGCCTTGTCTCTCATCTCTAGATATCTCTCTTTACCCTTCTCAATCCAGATAAACTTCTATAATATCATTTTCCATGTGTATTCTTCCCATCAACATTTGGTTTATTTTTCCCTTTGATTAAAAGAACAATTTACATACAATGAAATGTTAAGTGTACAATTCTATGAGTTTTCACAAATGCATACAACTGTATTAACCCACACTCCTAACAAAATACAGAATAATTCCATCCTTGGAAAGTTCCCTTTTTAGTCAGTCCCTCACCACCTCAGAAGCAAACACTATTCTTATTTCTGTCATGATCATTTGGTTTTCCTATTGCAAAAATTCACATAAATGAAAACATACAATAGCTGCTGTTTCGTGTCTGGCTATTTTCACTTCATATTACATTTTTGAAATTTAGCCATGCTATTGCATGTATCAGTACTTTGTTCTTTTTTTATTGCTGTGTACTATTCTGTCATGTAAATATACCACAATTTGTTTCTCCAGTTGACTGAAACCTGGGCTGTTTTCAGTTTTAGCTATTAAGAATAAAGTTACTATGAACATTCATGATCACAGCATTTTTGTGGAAATATGTTTTTCTTTTTTTGGACAAATACCTAGGAGTGAAATTACTCAGATATAGGGTAGAAGTATACATTAAACTTTATAAGAAACTTCCTAATTTACTTTGTATTAACTTTTACTTTTTTTTTAACATCTTTATTGGAGTATAATTGCTTTACAATGGTGTGTTAGTTTCTGCTTTATAACAAAGTGAATCAGCTATACGTATACATATATCCCCAAATCTCCTCCGTCTTGCGTCTCCCTCCCACCCTCCCTATCCCACCCCTCTAGGTGGTCACAAAGCACCGAGCTGATCTCTCTGTGCTATGTGGCTGCTTCCCACTAAGTCAGAAAGAAAAAAAACAAATACCGTATGCTAACACATATATATGGAATCTAAAAAAAAAAAATGGTTCTGAAGAACCTAAGGGCAGGACAGGAATAAAGACGAAGACGTAGAGAATGAACTTGAGGACACGGGGAGGGGGAAGGGTAAGCTGGGACGAAGTGAGAGAGTGGCACTGACATACATACACTACCAAACTTTTACGTTTTTATAATCCACATAATCCTTTCACTGAATCATATCAAACAACATATTTACAAAAAGCAGAAAAACACTCTCCAAGACATCTTCAAATGGTTTCTCCTACACTGTTCATCTTTGTGATAAGACTACCAATGGTCTCCAGTTGTCACTTTTAGTGGATCACTTAAAGAACTCTTCTTTTAACTTCATATGCTATTATGTACAGTATATCACTCATCCCTTGAAAGTTTCTCCTTGTTGGGCTTCTGGGACAATTTTTCTCCTTTCCATCTTCAGTCTCCTCAGAATTGTTCTCACTCCTTCATATATTCCTTCAAAGCTTAAACTACACAGGCCTATCCTTAGTGTCTGTCTGTCTAGTCTGTCTCTCTCCTTTTACTGGTTATATCCTTGGAAAATCTCAAGCACAACCCTGGCTTTCACTGCCATCTATATGAACATGATTCTCAGATTGAAATCAAAACCTTTGTTGTTTTTGAGCTCCAGATTTAAGTTCTTTTTATTATCAAATGCTTATTTTTATGTGGATATAATATATGTTTGTTCCACGGAGGACTTCATTCTCATCTTAATATTCTGGCCATAATCTTCAATGGATTTTTACCTCTAATATATGAGATACAGTCAATAAAAGAGAACCAAAAGGCTGGTTCTTTGATGATGAGACATGTGGGTATATTGTCAGTGACTCTGATGATTCAAAAGGTTGCTTTGTTTGACTCTGATTTATAGTTTCTATGTAAATGAAAGGATGCCACTCAAAATTTCTCATCATTTATTCACTGGTCAAAGAAAGCTTGTAATTCAATTGAATCTCACATAGATAATGAGCAAGATGGGCAAGGGTTGGAGGCAAAAGTAGCAATTGGCTAAACTGGTATTTTAGGGGGAATCAATCCATCCATGTTCCTAACTTATTCTGAGACAGATTCCTAGTATCATTTTGGATGGGGATTGGGGCATTTTTCTATTAACAAACATAGATTGAAATACTGAAGTATCAAAGTAAGCTTTTAGAAAGGAAGATGCCAAGCTTGTTTGCGTGTCAGATTTTGCGTGTGTGTGTGTTTGTGTGTGAAGGCTTAAAAGAGATCATGCAGATTATTTCAGGGCTGATTCAATGAATGCACTTGCTTAAGCTAGGACTTTGGGGTTTTTTTTGACTCATTCCCCTTTTCTCATCCAGTTGACCAATTTTGTTTGCCATTTCTCAGCTTTCCATATCCAGTGAGTCAATTTTACCTGTAAAATATCTGTTTAAACTCTCTTGTACACTTTGGTCCCATTCCTAAATCCTTATATAACACACATATTATGCCTTGTCTACAATATTAAAATTAATTAACTAATTACTCTACATCATGAATCCAGGTGCTTTGCTCTGTAGTCCATAACACATATTGCTTAGAGCATAAACTCCTTTTAACACAATTCTTATTATGTTACTACACCATAAACCCAACTTTGCCAATCTTTACCACCAAGCTTTAAAGATAGTGTCTTGTATCATGAATAGGATGCTAGGTTTATTTTGATAGTGGCTATGTCTCTGTGCCCTTTCTGTTTACTCACCAAACATTCATAGCTTCCATCACTCTCCCTATTACCTTCTAATTCAGCCATAACTGAAGTACTTTCTGTTTCTCAGACACAACACACCCTTCCACATCACCATGCTGTGCACACACTGCTACCTCTGCCTAACATCACTTTCTCCTCCTTGTCTCATTTGCATCCATGTATTCAGCCTTCTTAACTTAAATCAAACATGAGTTATGTGCAGGCTTTATTCTGACTGGTACTGCAATTCTGAATGTATGATATGGAAACAAAAATGCTGTTAGTCTGGCATCTCTGTACTGAGAATATAATTAAATTTAGATAAAACTTAATAAACTTTAAAGCATATTATTCATAATTACTACTATTGAGGTAAGTAAATTGAATTACATTTATAAGGTATCTTGAGTATAAATAGAAGAATTTAAAAAATATGCCCCCTCCCCTAAAGCATGAAGAGAATTTCTTCATGAGAGAGGGCTTGTCAAGACTCTAATGAAGATTAAATGCATCCGTTTCAAAGCTTCATCTTTGTCTTGTAGTTTTAGGATGCAGCCATCAACAGGAATCTCCTTTAGTAAGGGAGCCATTATCATTTTTTCTAGGCATAGATGGACAGTGAAATTAAAGAGAGAAACTAATTATGGAATAATGCTTAGGATTAATTTCACTGCAGAAAAGGTGACTAAACCAATTCTGGGGCAGGTAGAAAGACTTTTTTTTTTTTAATCCTTATAGGTTTAGACTTGGTTGCAAATATACATTTTAAGTACCTGGAAGGTATAAATGACAGGTAGCTGGTTGAAAGGACTCACATATACATTGTGCTAATGATGGAGAGGGTGTCAAATGGAGAGTTTAAGCTTAGTCAAAAGGGTGCACCACTATTTGGATCCACTGACTTTTACCACACGGGGCATGTTGAAATAGTCCAAGTCCAAGGTGAAGGATAAGTTGTTGCATCTGGCCCTTTCTACAACCAAAATACAAGCACAATGTCTAGTGGGCATCTGAATTTTGGAGGCAACATACTCCTCATTTGGGTGTTTCTCCTGGCCCATGTACCACTGATCTGAAAAGCTACTAGGTTTGAGTACAGCCCAGAAAAGGAGAAGACTTTGAGACAGGTTCAAACCACTGTGCAAGCTGCTTTGTCATTTGGGCCGTATGATCCAGCAGATACAATGGTGCTTGAAGTGTCAACAGCAGATTAGAGATGTTGTTTGGAGCCCTGGGCAGGCCCTTCAGGTGAATTGCAGAATAGGCCCTTGAAATTTTGGAGCAAAGCCCTACAATCCAGTGCAGGTAACTAATGTTCTTTTTGAGAAACAGCTCTTGGCCTGCTACTGGGCACTAGAAGAGACTGAATGCTTAAACATGGGCCACTAAATTTCCATGTGACATGAGCTGCCCACATGAACTGGTCATTATCTGACCCACCAAGTCATAAAGTTGGGCATGCACAGCAACACTCCATTATCAAGTGGAAGTGTACATATGTGATCAGGTTCAAGCAGGCCCCAAAGGTACAAGTAAATTACATGAAATGGCCCAAACGCCCATGGTCTCCACACTTGCTACAGTGCCTTCTCTCTCCCAGCCTGCATCTGTGGCCTATTGGGGAGTTCTCTACAATCAGTTGGCAGAGGAAGAGAAGACTCAGGCCTGATCTACAGATGGCTTTCATGATATGCAGGCACCACCTGCACAATGCTGGACAACTGTAGCAAGCACTATAGACCCTTTCTGGGACATCCCTGAAGGACAGGAGCAAAAGGTAATCCTCATGCCTCTGCATCAGTAGGCAAAGAAGGGAGTTCCTGTCCTGGATGGGCTGACTGATCCTAACTACCAAGGGGAAACTGGACTGCTACTTTCCAATGGAGGTAAGGAAGAGTATATCTGGAATACAGAAGTTCCCACAGGGTATCTCTTAGTATTATCATGACATGTATTTAAAGTTAAGGGAAAATTATAACAACTCAGTGTAGGCAGGACCCTTCAGAAATGAAGATTTGGGTCACTTTACCAAGTAAACAACTAGCTGATGGGTTTGCTGAAGGCAAAGGGAATACAGAACGGGTAGTAGAAGAAGGTAGTTATAAACACCAGCTACAACCACATGACCAGTTATAGAAATAAGGACCTTAATTGTTATCAGAATTCCTACTTATTGCGTTATAAATGTTTTCATATATAGATATTTTAATGCATGTGATTAATATCTATTAATTCTATATAAATGTGATATAAACTATAATATAAAGATATTATAATAAATATATTGATATTATATAATTACATCTATTAGAGATATGTCATTTTCATATATATTACTATATTATGCAAATATCTGTTTTTCTCCCTCTTATGTAAAGTAAGATGAACTGACTAATAATTAATAATTAACTAATTATTATAATATCATGTATTGACTTTCCATAATATTTAAGTATTGTTAATTTTAGATTATAGTATTTAAGTTACAGGATATCAAGGAAAAGAGTAAATATCATACAAGGCCTTAAACTTCTCTTCTGGGGGAGGGGTTGGTGGGTTTTCAGTTGTGTGAAGGACAGTAGTGTCACGTTAGGAGGAATTAAGACCTTGTTATCATCTTTATTGGAATTTAATATGGTTTAAAGAGATGCAGTGGGTGCCATATTGACAGGAGGTGGGCTTGTGATGGTCAATTTTATGTGTCAACTTGACTGGGTCACAGAGTAACCAGATATTTGGTTAATATTTTGGGTATGGTTCAAGGGTGTTTCTGGATGAGATTAACCTTTGAATTGGCAGACTAAGTAAAGCAGATTGTCAGCTCCCAGGTGAGTGGGTTGCATACAATCTGTTGGAGACCTGAATAGAACAAAGGCAAGGTAGGGGAGAATTCACTTTCTTTGCCTGGGACATTGAGTTTTTCTCTTCCACTTATACTGTTTTGTAGCTGGGACATTGGTTTTCTCCTCCACTCAGACTGGAACTTAAACCATCAGTTTTCCTGGTTCTCAGGCCTTAGGACTTGAATTGGAACTACATCAATGGCTCTCCTGGGTCTTCAGCTTGCAAATGGCAGATTATGGGACTCTGTAGCCATCATAATGGTATAAGCTAATTCATATACATATATATGTATAATTCATAACACATATAATTCCTATATATATTTATTTTACTGAGAAAGAAAATGTCAATGATGGGGGTAATTTCAAAAATAAATTTATGAGTGATTGAGATCTAAAAGTAAGGTGATTATCCAAATCTCTTTTTTGGTTTAATGATCACTCTATCTTCAATATTAAGTAGTGCTAGTATTTGTTTTATTTCATGTAACCTCCTATACTTTATGCTCCTGAAAATAGCCATTGCTGTAATATCTGAGAATGACATTTTGTGACTGTCCATTTGGCAAATATTTGACAAACTATAATGAAAAAATGTAGATTTTTTGTTTTGTTTTGCTTTTGTTTTTGCTAATTGTTTTATAAGTAATATTTTTTAGAGTTGAAAGGGATCTTGTGGCTAATCTGATTCCCACACTAATTGTATAGATGATCAAAAGTTAGGTTCCAAAAAAGCATTTGATTCTACAGGTCATTGAGAATTTTACAGCAGAACGAAGGCTGTACTGCAATTAAAAAAAATAATCTATCACACTTTTAGTTTTCTGTGGAAAATTTAATCTTCTTCAAAGAAAAATAAGGCAGAAGTTCGAGGGTTTTTTCCCCCTTTATCCCCCTAATTCTGGTCTGTAGTTATGTTTATGGTTAACCTGCCTATTCATTTGTTTTGTTCATCCGATTGTTTATTTTTTCTTGGGAGGTTTAGTTTGGTTTTCTTCTGAAGGTTTCATAATGAGGCACAAATAGGAAACTCTTCTATGAAGTGCTTTTGTCAAAATTTAATTCAGTTGGAAAAGTTTGTAAATAAGTTAATGGAAAAATCACCCAATTGGTGGGTTAGGGAACCATTCCCAGATTCACACTGTCATTACCCAACCATGTGACTTGTGCATGAGGCTTTCCAAACTAAATGAATGTTATAACACAATACCTATATGTTCCCTTCCAGGTAACAGTTCTCTGACTCTATGAAAATAGATACAAATATGAGTCAATTCCCTTGAAAAGACAACATCTTGTAAAACAAGACTTAGCCACCCCTCCAAAAGAATAATCTAGGTGCTTCCTTAATTACCAAAGTAAAGAAGAATGAAGTTAAGAAATAGTTAATCTTAGTAAATTTTGGTGTAAGGGCAGGTGTGTGTGTGTGTGTGTGTGTGTGTGTGTGTGTGTGTGTCTTTTACCTCAGTATCTATTCATTTGGATCCACATTTATAGCTTACTCGTTAAGATTTGTCAAGCATGAGAATAAATTACTATGTTTTAAATTTTACAATATAAGGAAAGGTCCCATATAAGCAGACAAATGCTGCTATCTTACTTCCCAAGCTAGAGCAAAAAACTCAGAAATTCCAATAAAAAATGTGAATAGATTTTCTGTAGAAACACTGGAAGTTGGAAAGGTTGAATAAAATCTCTAATAAATGTTATTATTTTTAATGCTGTTCAAACCTGAATTCCAAAATCTTTTAAGCAATTTTCCTATGAATAAAAAACAGAGAAAAGAAAGGAAATTATGTAGGAGAGAAGGGGCTTAAAGTTTGCAGTATTGCTTTTGGTCATTGTTAGTTTATTCTATCCACATGGAAAGATGTACTTATTTCCGAAAGGGAAAAAAAATGCAGTGATTTAAAATATTAATAGTTAAGTAATTACATTAATGATATATTCCTTTTTCAAAATTCTAGTTTATTTTATAAGTCAATGAATACTCTTTCTCTGAATGTAAAGCAAAAAGAATACACAGATTCACACATAGATAATCAAAGGATAATGGTAGTATTATAAATTATGGTTGGAAAAAGTGATTGAAAAATATTTTAATTTAAAAATTTAATACCATAATAAATGTGTGCACCATTCAACTAACTTTTTGAGATCTCTCTTCTTGGCTCTCTAACTGTTTTGTGTGTGTGGAAGCAGAAATTTCTGCTTTAATGACAAATACTTATTTAAGTAATATATAAAAAATATCATATATCTGAAATATATTTGTAAGGCAAATAATCACAAAACTTACCAAAAAATTTAAGTTTATCTCAACTCTAAAAATTCAGTTCATTCAAAATAGATGTTTAATATGCAGGGTTAGAATAATGCTGTTGAGAATTTTCCACATCATAGTTTTATACCATGGATTTAACACCCAGAAAGAAACAGTATTGACCACAGTTTTGACTACTACCTAAGAGCGAAAAAATAAGGATAATTTTGTTTGGTAGAATCTGAAAATTAGATCCACTTTTTTCATTAAAAATTTAATATTTCTCTTTAAGAAATAAATCATGACCTTATATTCTGCTTTGTTTTTAAAAAATAATTACTTAACCTTTATAAATATATTCTGTTGTTCATCATCAGCTATATTCCAGTTACTATTTTTTCATTCAAAAAATTACCCCAAAACTTAACTTAACTTAGTTTAAAACAATGATTTTGTGTTCATAGTTTCTCTGGGTCTCCATGATGTCTATGTACTCAGCTGGGAAGACCTAAAGGCTGGTTGTAACTCAACAGCTGGAGACTAGAACCATCTGAAGGCTCATTCATTCACACATCTGGTACCTAGAAAGTGATGAATCTAAAACTAGGACTGCCAGCCAGAGTGCCTACGTGGATTTTCCATATGGCTTGTCTTTCTCATAGCATGGTGGCTTCAGAATACTTAGACTTCTGCATGGTAGCTCAGAAACACACACACACACACACACACACACTCACAGAGGAAGAAGCTACATTGCTTTTTATGAACCTGCCTCAGAAGTTGTACTCCATTATTTCTATCATACTGTGTGGAAACACTGTAAGTCATCCCAGAAACAAAGGAAGGGCCACAGACAGAGATATCCATATCTTTACCCTATAGGGCTTTATCAAGATTTCACAATGAAAAAAAAAAAAAAGAACAAAGATGTCCAGGATATACTTATATGAGTTATTCTTCTTTTGGATCTTTAAATGAATGTTTATAATCACTGTAAAGACTCTTAGTAAGGAAATTTTTTTAATTTTTAAAAATTATTAATTTATTTTTTAGCAAAAATCTATGAAATACCTTAGGAAATGCTATAACATCTGATTGCATTTGAGAAATTGTGCTTCTAATCATATGTACACCTAATCACTTACAAAATCCTCTGGTGAAAATCTGTTTCAAATATTATCTAACAGAACATTTTGATATTTTAGCCTTTTTGGTTTATTTTTGTACTTTTCTTATTAACTGAGAATGGTTTAGCTCATTCTTGACCACCCAGGTTATAAAATCACGTCATAGATAGCTGTGTAAATTCTTAAAAACAAAAAAGATAACTATCTGTTCTGAACAGTTCAACCCTAAGAAAAACTATTGGATCTTTCAAGTTTCTTCCAGTTTCATTATCTTTGTGTTAAAAAATTTAGGAATATATTACATCTTGAGCAAATATACAAATTTATCTAGATTTGTTATAGCAAATATATCTCCAGTGCAACATTTCCTCATTGTTGGGTGGAACAGAATGATGGAAATGCAGGAATGGTTATACTATTCTTCCATTATTTTCTCTATCTAGAGGGAAATCACTCTGTACATATTCTCTTTTGCAGCCCTACTTCAAAAAGATACCCTTAAGGATGGGAGCAATAGAAATAAATTTATTTTATGACTCTCTTCCTGTCTTTTGTATAACTGTATCCTTTATATATGAAAAATAAAAAGAAATCTCAGTTGAGAGATTCATGGCATTCATGGGGTAGGGGTAGAAAATTTAATCCTGTAATATGTTTCCATTTTGCCTTGGTTGTCAAATTCCATGCCTGATTTTAGTCATTCCAAATATTTGACAGCACCTACCCTCACTAATTCCTTTTTTTAATTTAAAAATATCTTCCTCTTTATTTTATTTTAATTTGTAAGTACTTTTAGTAGATATAAAAGGTATAGTAGTCATTATGTAATAGTAATCAAAATGTCTAATTTTTTGGAAACTCTATGTAAATTGAGAAGAGAAATACATTTATTAGAAGAAATTATCTCTGATACTGAATTTTGAACCAGAGCATGGTAAGTAGAATCCCTTCGGTATACTAAGGAAGAGTCTCCTGCATGAAAAAAATTGAAAGACATAACCTAAGGGCAGATTAAAGTACAAGGCTAAATGATCTAACCATTACTAGTGAAGGGTTGAAAAACACACATCAACATTACATGAGATGGGAGAAGTCAAAGAAGAGAAGTTATCGTGCTCTGGAGGCAAAGGGAATCAGCCGCAAAGAGCAATTCAGCCTGTGTGTAGTTGTAAGGACTTCCATGACCTTTCCCATGGGAAGAACTGTGGTTAACCCTTTGATAAATTTGTACAGATATGAAGAAAAATTACCCCCACGTCAACTCCAAAATGGTTCTTGCTGCTGCCTGACACTCTGTAACTCAAACTTATTGCCTTAATCTTATATGGGTCTCTAAAATATAAATGTTCCTATGAATGTAATATGTAAGTCTGAATGTTTTCCAAGATATCTTTACACTGAGACAGGAGGCTGAGTTAACCTAGGCATATGAGAAGTTCAGAGTATTTGCTAGGGCACTGAGGAGAGGCTGAGGTTAGAGGGAAGTGAAAAGAGAAAAGAAGGAAACACAGAGGAAAAGAAAGGTAATTTTCATGAATGACATGCAGTGTGTTGTGAAGAGTATTAGTGTTATACTCTCGGAAACGGCTAAGGTGTGAACTAAGTTAATCAATTAAACCTTGCCTTTCTATGATAAAACTTACTTCATCATCACGTATTGTTTTCATCACTTAGGATCTTATTTATTATGTTCATAAGTGAGATTGACTCTGATTTTCCTTTATCATATTATTCTTGTCTAGTATGATCATCACACTTATTTTAGACACATATTAGGAGTTTGGGAGCTATTTCATGAAAGAGTCTGTATAGAAGAGAGTTCATCTGCTCCTTTAGGTTTTAGTATAACTCACCTGTACAATTGTCTGGATCTGAGAGGACAAAGGACAAAACTTCTCAATTTCACCACTTACTGGTGACTTGTTCTCAGTGTAGACTGGTCATAGGGGCCATTCATTCTCCCTTATTAAACCCGTCAGTAGAAAAATCTGCAAAAATAAAGGAGGAGGAGATAACCTTAGGAATTTTAGTAATACTAATGATTAAATAAAATCATATAAGTTGGTTATGCTTATGTTTTTCGCTAGGCAAGTACAAGTGGGATTTATGAATGATTTAAGCAAGTATATAAACATTGAATCTAGATATTTTTCCTTGTCACTTGAAATACGACCTTGTTTAGTAGTTTAGTTCTCAACAACATTGTGATTTTGAAGTTTGCTAAGAGTCAGCCACATGCAAGCTTTAATCTAAGGCATTAAATGCAACAAATGTTTTATTTTTATTTTTTTTGTTTTTGTTTTGCAGTACGCGGGCCTCTCACTGTTGTGGCCTCTCCCGTTGCGGAGCACAGGCTCCAGACGCGCAGGCTCAGCGGCCATGACTCACGGGCCCAGCCGCTCTGTGGCATGTGGGATCTTCCTGGACCAGGGCACGAACCCGTGTCCCCTGCATCGGCAGGAGGACCCTGAACCACTGTGCCACCAGGGAAGCCCAACAAATGTTTTAAGTCAAACTTTCTGTATAGAGATTTTCTTTATCCATTAACTTTATTGAACTTGAAATGCTTTTAACTTTCACAGGGTACTAATTTTAGTCATATTTATTAAGCTTTTTCCTTTTAAGATAAAACATATTTCTTTTTATAGAGAAGGGAAGAAATGATAGAAACTAGAATAAAAAGATTTGTGGCAAAGAATATCAAAGTAGAGAGTGTTAAGATTTCTTGTATTTTGTCAGTTAGAAATTTCTTAATCAAAGTAAACTTTTTGACATTATCCAAGGAAACATAATACCAACAGTTCTAGATGACAAAAAGAAACTTTGAGAAAGTATCATGGTTTTCTTTTTCAATGTGTTTTTTTTAATGTAAACACAAGCACTACAAAAATTCTAAGAAGTTATCTTTATAATATGTTAAAGCAACAGTAAATATTGTGATATTCAATGTTTAGAAATTTGCTCTTTGCATGTCAGACTGTAACTAATTTGGCATTGTATAACTTTGATAGTAACATGAACATGCATAATTTATAATCTGAGTTATCCTTTGAATAGCACTTTAGAGTTTACAATTATTTTCACATTGTTTTACTTGAACCTCTACAATATATCTGGAGTAGGTATTTGTAACTACATGTTACATCAGGCAGTATTTCTAATGCCATTCAACAAATGAAGAGAGTAAGATTGAGAAAAGTTAAATGACACACTAAGTGGCAGAGTTTAAACTGGTATCATCATGTCTCTTCAAATTCAATGATTCCTATAAGACAGGAAGCAACGGCAATGAACTATAATGGCACGCAGAGCCAGAAAGAAAATATGACAGTAATAATAGGAATAGACACTAATAAGGTTTGTGTTCTGTGCTTTACATATCATATCTCCTTTCATTCTAATAACAACTTTGTGAGGGAGAAAAACTTATCATCAATTATCAGATGGCAACTCTAAGATGTTAATTAATATGCCCAAGGTCATAAAGCCAATCATTTGAGTTGTGTGATATCATATTTTCAATTGCAAAACAATCAAAATGAAGATTGCTTAAAATTTAATAGAAGATGCTGTTAAAAGCTACAAGTTTTAAATATGAACATGTCAGTTTATCTGAGATTTGAAAACTATTTTAAATAGATATTTGACGTTACAAATATGTTTCAAATCCTTGATACTTGTCAATCTTTGACAGTCCAAAAAATAAAGGAAAAGGGTCAGAACAACATTCCAGAATTTTAAAAAAGCAATATCAGGAGTAGCTGGTTCTCAGTTTTTTTCTTAGCCGATTCATATTTAAATTAGTTCCATTTTCCTTATTAGAAGTTACCACTAAAGGCTTCCTGACCTACCAACCACTCACATCTATTACTTTATCCTATAAAATTAGAAAACAGAACAAAAAGAAAGGAGAAAGTTAATATATCCTGTGATATGGGATATTGTTGCTTTGAACATTTTAAGACAGAATTTATGTGGAACCAGATTAATTTTAAGGAACTCCCTGTGGGTTCTGTTTGTTGTTTTGAATTGCTTTAATAGTAAACTTGCATTATTTATGTTTATTAATATTTAGAATGCACTCTGCAAGGATGATTTTCATCTGAGTTATAATTAGTCTCAGCTGATGAATGCAATAAAATGATTATAAACAACTTTGTGAGATCATTATCAGTGTCATGGGAGAAAATGTTAAAACACTGCTCCAACATTTTACCTTCAAAGATCCATTGAAATGAGGAGCTTCAGTGCCTTTAAAATCTTACATAGATCATAATAAATTTATTTTCTTCCTCATAAAGTTATTGAACTTCACGTACTGGTTCACTCTTCCAAAATCCAACTCATTTCTCTTCTGTCAAAAATCTTTAAGCTTTGTGTTTGTTATGCATTTCTAAATTTAAAGATATATGCTTTGTGAAATGTTTAGAAAATAAAGAGTGATAAGAAGAACTACATAAATATCATCCATAAATTTATCATGCAAAGAAAACAGTTACTGGCATTTTGGCATATTTCCTTTAATTAGGACATATGATGATTTGAGTATTGGTATGGTATATGCATGGTATATGCACTTTACATGACAGTTAATATTTGAGTTATTTTCACTTAACTAAACAATAGTATAAAACTTAGTACTCTGTTTATTATAGTTTATTTAAATAATTTTAAAAACCTTTTTATTAATAAAAGCAGATATACCATAGTGAAATTAACCACTTAACTCTGGTAACTTTAAGTGGTGCTTTAGTTTGTCAGTGTGATGAATAATACAATAATAATAATAGACTTATTTGAATTGTTCTGCTGCCTAGATGAACATGACTTTTGAATTGAAGCTTATCATATAATATTTGGAGTTTTTCATACATATTGTAAACTTATAGTCCAGAAAAATCTTATCTACTTACATGACTACCAGTATTTGAGAGTAGCTGCCTTAAGAATACTAAAAACCTTTGGTAGTGTATATATGTCCATGACACTCTCTCGCTTTCCAGCTTACCCTTCCCCCTCCCCGTGTAAAACTGATAGCTAGTGGGAAGCAGCCACATAGCACAGGGAGATCAGCTCGGTGCTTTGTGACCACCTAGAGGGGTGGGATAGGGAGGGTGGGAGGGAGGGAGACGCAAGAGGGAAGAGATATGGGGATATATGTATATGTATAACTGATTCACTTTGTTATAAAGCAGAAACTAGCACACCATTGTAAAGCAATTATACTCCAATAAAGATGTTAAAAAAAAACAAAAAAGAATACTAAATACCGTCACTAACAGTATTTGCTTACTTAATAAATGTGTTTCCATATTATATTTAATCTATTTTCTTCAGCTATTTGTAATAAGGTATTTCAAATAACCATTTATAATTTTCCAAATATTTTAATATAAATTATTATAAATGTTTTTAATTTTCTAAGAATAGATTCCCAGAATTTTATCTAATGTATTTCTGTTGCTGATATTTTAAAAAGTCACATAATGGACCGCTTTTTGGTATTTTATAGCATCAGAACCATTAAATATATGTATTTTTCACTTCTTTGTTGTTTTTTATTATTTATCATTTAATCAAAAGCACAGTCTACATTTTTATTCGTTCTATTAATAAAATATATGTACATCTCTTGAGTACACCTTTTGTGGTAGTCCTTGAATTCTGATAAGTTGTATTACTGCATTTTTTATTAGCTAAAAACAATAATTTTAGTCAACTAATAGAGCTTATTTGGGATTATTTGTATTTTTCAGGCAATGTGATTATTTTTTGTTGACACATTTCATAGCTAAGTAATAATTATGATCAAAGTAAATGGCATGTACAATTAGCTCTATGAAGATTTTCACACAAAACTATAATTTTTCTCTCGGCATTTTCTGGCTATTGTGTGCCAATAAGTGCAACTTAATTTTATTAATATTATTTCCTTTTTCGACTATGTATTAATTTCCTTCTTGATACACCCATTGCAACATGTTCTCCTCTGTTTTTTTGTCTTTAGCCAAATCTCTTCATATTTGTTTCATGGTAAAGTCCTAGGTCTTTTTCTGTCTCTCTCGCTCTCTCACTTTCTCTGCTCCTACCTGAATTCCTCTGAACCAGTAGTACTAGGACTTCAAATAAAATCAGTATGCATATGACCCCTACATTTATATCTTTGGTCTTGATCTCTTCACTGAGTCTCTCAAATCTATTTGATATCTCCACTGGGATTATCAATCAGCAAACGTCAATGTACATGTCCAGAAGAGAATTCTTCTTTATTCAACCTAAATGTCATCCTTGATTCCTATCCTCCGCTTTCCCCACCCACATTCTGTCAACCAACATTACACTGTCAGTTCTACCACCAGAAAATGTCCCCAGTCTGCCTGCATATATCTTTTTCTAATGTTCCTTCTTCAGCCATTATAGTTGACCTTGAACCAAGTTACCATTATCTCTCTCTAGCATCTCTGCAAAATCCTCCTGTATGATATCCCAGTTTTCCCTCATTTTGATTTTTTATCCATTTTTTTACACATCACCCCTACCAAACACCCTCCAATGGTTTCCCATTACATTCAGTATACATCCAAACATTTTGTCTTGCCCTGTGCTATATCTGGTACCTGTTTATCCATCTTGTCTCATCTTCTAGCACTCCCATCTTTACTCTCTCTGCACTGACCTCAGGGAGTTTTCACTTTGTAATCTCCCCACTGGGACGATTCTTTCCCTAATCTTCATACAACTGGCTCCTTCCCATCATCACTTAGGTCTCAGCAAAAATGTGCTTTTCTCAGACAGTCCATAAGATTACCTTTCCTAATGCAGTACCCCTTAATTTTGCCCCTGACTCACATGTTTTATTTTGCTTACAGATTTTACCTTACAGAAGAAATTTAAGTATTTATTATTAAATTTTCTTTTATCTTCTTTATTAGAATATTATTTCAGTAAGAGCAGGGACTTGTCAAATTTGCACATTAGTATACTCCTGATGTCCAAAAAAAAAAAATTGGGATCTCTAACATGAAAAACTATCATATTAGGAATTATAAGTATTATCAATATATGATGATTTTAAAAATATTTTTGAGGCTATTTTGCTTTAAGTTCAACTAATATTAATATTCCATTTCTGCATATTTTACTTTTGCCTAATGTAATTTTGCCTAGTGTTTCATTTTCAACTTTTTTTTTGCCTAGTTTTTAATTTTCAACCTCATTTTGTTTTAGGTATCTACTGCAGTCAGCATGTAATTAGATTTTGTTTTGTAAGACAATTGGCAAGACTTTCTGTTTTAGTAGATAAGTTTAAACCAGTTATGTTTATTATCATAACTGACAACTTCTATCATATTTCTCCATGCCTTTGTTTAATGACTTCTTGTTGATTCCTTTGTCTTAGCAATTCAAAGATATTAGTTCTAATTTACTTCTACATATGCTTATAAGTTTTATTATTGTACATTATTGTACATATGGTTTTATGATTATCAGAAATTTATATGTAAAGTTATATTCTGAGTCACCTACATGAAAGATGAGGGCTCCAGAATGTTTTCCTTACGCTGATACCTTACCGGTTGTTCTTAGTGAAATCTGAAATTTCCACAGGTACAGTTACTCTTTTTCAAAATTTATTATTTGTTTCAGTAATTATTGTTATTTATTCATAAATTATTTACCATATATAGTTATTTTTCTACTTCCCTTTAATATAATTTTAAGGTTTTAGTACAATTTTTAACTCCTCACCAATTCTATTACATTTTCTTTTGTGAGTATGAAATTTTGATTTAAAATAATTAAATATTGATTGTGAAAGTACTGATAACTTTTATGTATATATTTCATGTAAAATATAAAACTAAAATGTTAACCCACGATAACATGATGGGAAGGTTTGAAATGATGTTTAATGCAGTCTAAGATCATTAGTTTGAGGAGGGAAATTAAAATGCTATTTTTTTCTTCTAGAATTATTATAGCTTTATCTTTTATGATTTTGGCTATAATCCATTGCAAGTTAATTTTTTTATATGGTATTGAGTAAGGACTGAGGTTCATTTTTTCCCATATGATACCCTGTTGTTCCAGCATCAATTGTTAAAAAAACTAACTTTTTCTACAGAATTACTTTGGCAACATTTCAAAATCAATTGTCCATATATGTGTGGGTATACATCTGAACTCTCTATTTGATTCTATTGAGAATATGTACTTTTGAAACAAGAACTCAAGTGCTTTTTAATTCTAGAAAAATGTGGAAAATTCTAATATATCTTTTGAAATATTCTTATTTCCTACATTCTGGTTTTTTGGAATTGCAACCTAGTCCATGCATTTTAAAACTTCTCAACATCTTCTCTATAATTATTCTTTCACATTTTGTTTCCCTTTATTTCTCTATGTTTGTTTTGGATAATCTCCAATTTATTAATTTGTCTTTCAGAATCAAAAAATTATACCTTTAATAGTCTTTTAAAAAATGTAATTGAATATAAACTTAATTTTCAGAATTTCTATTTGCTTCCTTGATTTAGGTTATTTTTGCTTAGGCCTGATTATGTTTCATAATTTTCATAGTTGCAATTCATTTGTTTATTTTATTGAACATTCTATATGTACTTATTTTAAAATATTCTAAATTATTCTGTAAAACTAAATCCATCTGAATTAAGTTCATGTTCTGAGAACTGACTTCATAAATGAATTTGAAAGCATTACATTTTCTCATGTTTTAGAATTACAATTTGCTTGTTCAATTTGAGTGATATATATAAATTACATTATAATTATGTATATATATATATATATTTCCCTTCCCCTTTCCTTCCCCTTCTATGTGCTTTGTGTTCACCCCATCTAGTCTAGTTTTTTTTTTTTTTCCCCAGTACCTCGACTTGCCACTTTCTCTCCTTCCACTTTCCAGAATGATCCTACATATTGGCTTTTACACTGAGGTGATCTTGAAGACTAGCAATTTGGTCAGCAAATAATTTCCTGTATGTGGAGATGTTTCTTTATTCGCTTACCTCCTCAGGTTTGTAGCTTTCTGCCTAGTAGGGAAACAGGCTACTTAGCTAATTTCCTTGAGTGAGAAAGCTGCATTCTAGTTCCAAAGGTAAAGCAGCCAGGATGGCTCCATTCTCCCATCTCATGTTTACCTCTTTTACACCGCAAAAGCCTATTATCTCAGCCTGCTGCTTTCAGTTCAAGAACCCAGCCAACCATAGATTCAACCATATGCTATGAGGTGTATGTAAATATCTCTGTGATTTTGTTTTTACCATGCCATGGAAATGTACACGCTGTTTTAGATCGCAGTGTTTTATGATTTCACTTTTTTATACCTTCTTCATCATCATTAATAAACTTAAGTTAAAATTTAAATCAAGATGGCTGATAAGATCAGTCAGAAGCTGAAAGTAAGGGATGATTTTGCTGGTAAAAGGGCGACAGAATAAAACAAATTATATGAATTTCAAAATATTAAACACAAATGTATAATTCAACATTAAAGGTTCATACTTCAAATATTAGCTTCTTTTCTTCATTTTAGTACCTAATTTACATAAACTTTGTCTGTTAAAAGTGAATACACATTTAGAAAAAAGCCTTGTTTATTTCTGTGCTTTGTTTGTGATCACTATGAGGATTTATGCTTTGAAGATACTTATACCACCTTGGGTGGTCAAATTAAAAGTTATATCAGACCTCACCTATGAATTTAACATAATTATTTGCAGTTCTATATACGTTATTCCACACACTGTGTCACTGTATTAAGACTCTCAATGCAATCTTTAGTCTACTTATTACTGGAAATTTCCACGTAGTTTGACATATCACATATTGAAATTACTGTAGTATGTCAGTATGTATGTTTTGAATCAAAAAGCAAAATAAAACAAAACAAAACACCTTTCATTTTCCTGATCAAGAAGGATCAATCCATTCTGGAAAATCAGGTATGCTGATTGTGAAAATGTAGACCAAATTTGCCTAGACCAAATTTATTGCTGCAGAAGAGATCTCTGCTTTTCCAGGATCTAACAACGAAAAGCATTAAAGAATTTATTCAGTTTCTTAGTTGATAATGTTTATATACTTAGTATGACTCAGCATACAATTAACCACAGTAGAACCGATAACGTAGACTTAATGTGATACCAGAAGTACTATAAAGGAGGAGCTTATGGTTTAATTATAGAATAAGAGATTTTAATAGGGCTAGAAATGATACTACAGAGACAGGATGTCACCATGAAATTGAAAGTAAGGATTTCTCTTTGAAAAAGTTGTTCTTGTTCTTCTACCTATGATCAGCACATATCAAGGCAATCCAAAGAGAAAAACAAACATCTAGGATCACGGCAGAGACCAAAGAATGGGTTACAGACTGCACAGAATAGTAAGCAGAACATATCCATTCTCTTGCAGTGGGTCCAGGGAGAAATAAACCAACCTATATTCAGCCAATGCAAGCAAGGTAAAACAGAGGGCAAAACAATAGGAATTGGTATATTTAGGGATCGGTTCATCAGTTTCATTTTCCAGGGAGTGATTTATTATTTATTATATTTTCTTTCCTGTTAATTAAGCTTCATAATTAAACCAAGAATCCTTGCTAGATACTATGCACTAGGTACTAGGTACCTGGTGCAGTGACAAAGACACTCCCAGTGTATCACACACCACACAAACAGTGGTGTATTTATGAGGATCATAACCTGGGCCCTTCATTGCAGCAACAGTCAACATGGAAACTGCACATTCAATTGATCCTGAGTTTTGTAACTTCCACATCATTGCATATTTGCAAAAGATCTGGAATATAAGTTTGCCTCAAAAATAAACATGATTTCAAGCACTGTACCTAGAGACCAATTATATCCAAAGTGTTTAACAAAATTTTTCTTTTGCTTTCAAATGACCACATACTTTAAAAATTATTTTAATTCTACCCACATTTTAATAAATCTGTCAATATAAACTTTCTGTCTGAACCTCTGCTACCTCAGCTTAAAGTAATTTTTTTCTTCCTCTGGATTCCTACAGACCTCATTTATTATGTATTTCATTAGTTTGGCATTTAGCTTGTACTGCGTTATATTATTAGTTATCCTGGATCTTTCTTGCCTTTTGTTCAACTTAACTGTAAGCTTTATTAGGGCATAGAGTATGGTTTATTTCAATTTATGTTTCTAACCCTCAATGTAGTATATACATATGGCTAGGTGCTAGGTAAATAGAGTTTAAATTCTGTAATAGTTCCTTAATATTTGATTACATTAAACATTATTTAAACACAGATTTGATGAGTAAAAGTATTTCCTCTGCTCATGTGGAGAACATGTGAAATAAAAATTTAAATGTATACTAGAGCTTTGATATATATACATTATCACTTAAATGGAGTTGATTTCATTTTTTGAAAATGGCAAGGTTCCTAACGAATAAAGACACATTTGAACTTGGTTTTAAATTGTGATTTATGTAAGTAACATCTCAGTTTAGAACCCCCAATTTTTGTGTGTCTTTAATTCATACTCATCTTGAAATACAAGGGATGAAATATTGCTTTGCACTGACTCAAAGTATTGACTAACTAAATCAAAAATCTCTAATATGTAGATTAGGGTTTAACTAAAAGAGCTAGAAGCTCTATTCTCTTTAAGAAACTGATCTCTAAGTCGATTAGCTTCTTAGATCTCCCTGTAGATATTCACCTCAGTCCTTCAGTGGACCATAATGTTATTGTCAGTCAAGAATATGCTCTCCAACTAAACTCACACCTCCAAGAATTCACCAAGTTTTCCACAGAGAAGATAAGCTCCAGAGGATGAACATCTGGAAGGAGAATGCTACTGCACTAGCATCCTTCACTCTCCTACAATCACCCCTGAATCGAACTGCCAAAATATATTGTACTACAGTCATTTAATGTTCCCCTTTCTCTTTAGATTTCTTGCTCATATATCAACAAAAAACCCATTTGCCTGATTTACATGAGCATCTGTGAAAGTCTGACCTCTTCAAAGGTTTTATGAAATATTAGCTATAAACATAAACACTTAGAAATAACAGCATTTCCCAGCCCTCCTTAGACTTGTCATTGCCATATGATTTAATTCTGGCTGGTGAGATATAAGTAAAAATACTCTGTGTATATGAAAAGTGTTCCTAAAGGTGATGATAGGGGAGGAGGGTTATCCTTCCTTCATTTTTTCCTTCTTCATGCTGGCCAAAATACTGTTATTATGGGTGAAGTTTTTGCCAGGAGTCATGTGCTCACAATAACAGAATAGCAAGATAGAAAAAGCTGAGATTTTTATGTGAGATAGAAGGAAACATCTATCTCAAGTTACTGTAATGTTAGGTTGCCTGAAACTCATACATGAAATTGGACCTGAAAAACATACTTCTGTATTCCCAATACCAACACATACTGATTTCTCAGTAAACATTTGTCAAGTGAATAATGCCATAATACTTCATTGTGTTACCAAATTGTGCCTTTTTTAGGGAGCTGCTGACTGAAAATTCTTACGTATAATTTCACTCTTTTTTCACTTTCTTATTATCTGTTTGCATGTAGAGAAGACATCCTACTCCCAGAGAACAGTTAGATAATAAATAGAGTTGATCACTGTTTCCTGATACAGACCCTCAGTAGTTTTATCTGGAACAGGTCATCATTGAAGGAGAAAATGCCCAGATACAAGGAAGACATTTATCTTACCACAACAGCATAGTTAGCGTCTAGAGTATACATTTATAGCTCATGTTCTTATTCCTACAATTATTATTAGAACTATTCCCAAGACTTCCCATATACTTAATGCATTAAAACTAGCTATAAAACAGCCATACATATAGGTCATCCTTGGTTGAAAGTATGATAAGTTATTTTGAAAGAATGACCTTATGAATGTCCAGGAGAGTATCCACCTTCCCATGTTTTTTATACAAATCCAGAAGAGACTCTCAAACCCTGCCAATGCTGGCATTAACAATCTGTCCCTAATAAAAATGTTTTCCACGTTGGGGCTGGGAGGGTTGAGAACCACTTCTTAGCCTTCTACAGGTATTCAAAGGAAACATCAATCTACCAAGAAAAGTATGCAAAATTCATTACTGTATACATTTCGAATGCAAAGAAAACAAAACTCAAGGGCCACATGCCACATAAATTACAGTGATAACACTTGATATGTAAGAAATAAGTGACCTTAGATGAATTCAGCTATCCAAGGACAGTTTACAGAGGCACAATGTAAAAAGGCAATACCAACACAAAAATCTCTTAGAATTTTGTTTTTTATTATGTTAAGACATGGCTGCTTGTTTATTTTAAAAAGAGATAAAACAAGGACAGTGTCCTGAACAACTAAACCAAAAAAAAAAAAAAAATGACCTCAGCACTGTAAGACAATTTACAAGTACTAAAACAAAAGGCCTCCCAAGTTTTGGCCTCTAATGAATGGAATGTTCTTGGCTGTTTAGAGATAGGATTTTTGACTACTTTGTTTCTGTTTTTCTTCTGCTTCCCCAGGCAAGTCAAAGCCACATAAGCTCTTTAAGCATCTGGCAAGCAGGTTTCCTGAACTGATTTATCTGGATTTAGTATCACTTCATGAATTGGTCAATGGGAGTATTCACACACAACTCCAAAGTGCCATCAGAATAGCCCAATACCTCCTTGAAAATGTCAAGAAAACTGCTCTTTGCATTATTTTAACTTTAGGAATTGCAGCTTACCTTCCTGGAGGTTAGAAAAAAAAAAAAAAGACTTAAATGAATCCACTCAAAAATACAGATCCTATAAACAGATCTTATACCAGAACTTAAGATTTCAAGCTAAGTGCTTTTATTAATTGTCCCTTACTTTGGGAAGATGCTGATATTTAGGCCATGTTTCCTTGACTCGTAAAATTCATATTTTATTTGAATTTACAGAATTTATGAAATGAAGCTAATATTGAATAAAATTACAAAATAGCCAAGAAATAAAAGAGTTCATTTTGACACATGAGCCTCTTCTAAAGAAGTTCATGATAGAGCTGTAACAGGAGATGCCGTTAGAAAAATAATCATTCAAAGCACAGCATGATTTTTTAGAGTTTGAGAATGTCCCCTTTTCTTTTCCTAGTTCCTTTCTCCTATAGTTGTCATAGGGATGAAGGCTCCAAACCTCAAAAGAGAGTCTTTCTGACTTCTGAGTTGAGCTAGATTTTTGGCCTTATTTTTTCCCTATACAATGTTTGCCTATGGTACTGATGATTCAGAAGGTGGCTCTGTTCTTGGTGCTCAGGTGTTTTTGTTTTTGTTTTTATTTTAATCTCTGCTTATATGAGGCCCTTTTGCTCATTCATGTAACAGAACGTATTGAGTACCTCTTATGTGACAGGTGCATCTTAGGGTCACATACTCTCCTATAGATTCCTTTCTAGTAATATCTAGCACTATGTTAATATGAAACAGGTGAGAGAGGGGAGGGACTGAATTGGCTCGCACAATTATAGAAGCTGAGAAGTCCCCAAATCTGCAGTTGGCAATTTGGAGACCCAGGAGAGCTGCTAATGTGAGTTATAGTTTGAGGAGAGGAGAAGACCAAAGTCCCAGCTCAGTCAGGCAGGCAAAGCTCCCTCTTACTCAGCCTTTTTGTTTTATTTTAGTCTTCATTTGTTCTATGTAGATGTTCAATTTAGGTCATCCATCAGTTGACTGGATGAGGCCACCCACATTAGGGAGGGCAATCTGCTTTACTCAGTCTACTGATTCAAATGTTAATCTCATTCAGAAACACCCTCACAGACATACCCAGAATAATATCTGGCAAATATCACAGCATACTATGGCCCAGTCAAGTTGACACATAAAATTAATCATCCCACATGGCCTAATTGGACATATACAATGAGAATGCAGTTAACTCAATTAACATAATACACTTAGATAGAATTTAAATCCATATACAACGAGAATGCAGTTAACTCAGTTAACACAATACACTTAGATAGAATTTAAATCTAACAAAAAGACAGCTTTATCAAAAATCGCCACCCTGGTTGACTAGAGTGACTAAAATTCCGTCATCATGTATTTGTTCCACTGTATTACACATCATCTGTGGTTTTAAATATCTAAATGCCTCTGGATCACAGATATCTCTGGGAAATAGATTTCACTCTCAAAATCACTCTCCCCATTGCCAGTTGCAAACAGTAATAATAATAGCACTTATTAGATGGCAAGCACTACGATAAGTGTTTTGATGTATCATTTGATTGAACACATTATAATCCAGTGCTATGAAGTAGGCACCATCAGCGTTACCATTTTAGAGACAAAGAAACCGAAGCTTAGCAATATTGAGTAAATTATCCAAGTTTACATGGCAAGTAGGTGATACAGCTGAGATTTAAATCCAGGGTTATTTGGTCCCAAGGCTGTAGTTCTTAACCACAATTCTGTACTAATTCTTTTATAAATTAGTTATGTGGAAAAACACATTTCCCCTGTCTCACACCAGTGAGACAGGTTGTGAATTGAGGGGCATTCCCAAGTAACAACAGATATAAATGGCATTAAATGCAACTGATATGATAGTGGGAATATAATTGAAAAGAAAGAACCATTAGGTCAAAAAATGTTTCTTGGTTGTGTGACTTTGGGAAATTTACTGAACATCACTGATCTTCATTTGTTTTTATATGTAAAATGGATAATTATCTCCTTTATCTAAAGTATAATTTCCTATAATCTAATTAAGTGATATACTAAAACTAGCTATTACTGATGCTATTACTAGGATAAAATTTGTAAGTCAACAGCAGAATAACATGATGATTTGTTTACAGGAACATAAACATGATTTACATACTTCTATTTGTATTGGAAACCAGGGTGGAAATAGATCAGAAGAAAAGAGAAATGGTAGAAGCTATATAGACAGTGTTTAGAAGACAGTGAGAAAATTAGCCTTCCTGGTGGTAGAAAGGTTTTCCATAGAGAGAAATGAGAGATAATGTGGGAAAAGGGAGTAAGGGACACATAGCCTATAACTGGTAAGGTAAAGTATTTGGTTTATTCCCATTAAGTTATGGGGTTCCTCAAAAGTTTCTGAACATGGAATGGGATGTAAAACTGAGGATTTTAATATCATAGTGATATGCAGATTGATTATAGAAATGATAGTATAAGGTTCAGACAGGAGTTGAGAAATCAGAGTGAGAACAACAGTCCTGAGATTAGAAAGTAAGAAATCAATCTGAAAATCAGAGGGTAGGAAAGACTAACAGAGAATTGAGAGTGATCAGATGTGGAGGAAAAGTTGTTTCAAGTTTTTAAGCTTAGATAACTGATGACTAATGATTGTTATTAGTAGAAATTATGAGAACAGTTTGTGCTGGTTAGATAGAGAAAGATAATAAATCCTAAATTTGAGGCAGAGGTGGGAACACTGATTGGAAATGTCCAATGTGAGGGTGAAAAGTTTGAAGTGGCACTCCCTTCTGCCTTGTAGAGTTTCTGCTGAGATATCAGCTGTTAACCTTATGGGAGTTCCCTTCTATGTTATTTGTCATTTTTCCCTGTTGCTCTTAATAATTTTTCTTTGTCTTTAATTTGTCAATTTGATTACTGTGTGTCTCAGTGTGTTTCTCCTTGGGTTTATCCTGCCTGGGACTCTCTGTGCTTCCTGGACTTGGGTGGCTATTTCCTTTCCCATGTTAGGGAAGTTTTTGACTATAATCTCTTAAAATATTTTCTCGGATCCTTTCTCTCTCTCTTCTCCTTTTGGGACCCCTATAATGAGAATGTTGGTACGTTTAATGTTGTCCCAGTGGTCTCTTAGAGTGTCTTTATTTCTTTTCCTTCTTTTTCTTTAGTCTGTTCCATGGCAGTGAATTCCACCATTCTGTCTTCCAGGTCCCTTATCCATTCTTCTGCTTCAGTTATTCTGCTATTGATTCCTTCTAGTTTATTTTTCATTCTAGTTATTGTTCTGTTCATCTCTGTTTGTTTCTTCTTTAATTCTTCTATGTCTGTGTTAAACATTTCTTGCATCTTCTCAGACTTTTCCTCCATTCTTTTTCTGAAGTCCTGGGTCGTCTTCACTATCATTATTCTGAATTCTTTTTCTGGAAGGTTGCCTATCTCCACTTCATTTAGTTGTGCTTCTCAGGTTTTATCTTGTTCCTCATCTGGTACATAATCCTCTACCCTTTTGTTTTGTCTGTCAGTCTGTGATATATTTAAAGTGATGAAAGGGAAGAATCTACAACCAAGATTACTCTGCCCAGCAAGAATCTCATTCAGATTCTATGAGAAATCAAAAGCTTTACAGACAAGCAAAAGCTAAGAGAAATCAGCAGCACCAAACCAGCTCTACAACAAATGCTAGAGGAACTTCACTAAGCGGGAGACACAGAGAAGAAAAAGACCCACAAAAACAAACCCCAAACAATTAAGAATATGGTATTAGGAACATACATATTGATAATTACCTTAAATGTGAATGGATTAAATGCTCCAACAAAAGACACAGGCTTGCTGAATGGATACAAAAACAAGACCCATATATATGCTGTCTACAAGAGACCCACTTCAGACCTAGGGACACATACAGACTGAAAGTGAGGGGACAGAAAAAGATATTCCATGCAAAAGGAAATCAAAAGAAAGCTGGAGTAGTAATACTCATATCAGATAAAATAGACTTTAAAATAAAGAATGTTATAAGAGACAAGGAAGGACACTACAAAATGATCAAGGGATCACTCCAAGAAGAAGATATAACAATTATATATATATATGCACCCAACAGAGGAGCACCTCAATACATAAGGCAAATGATAACAGCTATAAAAGAGGAAACTGACAGTAACACAATAATAGTGGGGGACTTTTAACACCTCACTTACACCAATGGAAAGAACATCCAAACAGAAAATTAATAAGAAAACACAAGCTTTAAATGACACAATAGACCAGGTAGATTTAATTGATATTTATAGGACATTCTATCCCAAAACAGCAAATTACACTTTCTTCTCAAGTGCGCAGAGAACATTCTCCAGGACAGATCACATTCTGGGTCACAAATCAAGCCTCAGCAAAATTAAGAAAATTAAAATCATATTAAGCATGAAAGCATATCAAGGTCTTTTCTGACCACAACGCTATGAGATTAGAAATCAATTACAGGTAAAAAAATATAAAAAACACAAACACACGGGGGCTAAACAACACATTACTCAATAACCAAGAGATCACTGAAGAAATCAAAGAGGAAATCAAAAAATACCTAGAGACAAATGACAATGAAAACATGATGATCCAAAACCTATGGGATGCAGCAAAAGCAGTTCTAAGAGGGAAGTTTATAGCAATAAAAGCCTACCTTAAGAAAAAGAAAAAATTTCAAATAAACAACCTAACCTTACACGTAAAAGAACTAGAGAAAGAAGAACAAACAAAACCCGAAGTTAGTAAAAGGAAAGAAATCATAAATATCAGAGCAGAAATAAATGAAATAGAAACAAAGAAAACAATAGCAAAGATCAATAAAATTAAAAGCTGGTTCTTTGAGAAGATAAACAAAATTGATAAACCTTTAGCCGACTCATCATGAAAAAGAGTTGAATTTTATTGAATTTTATCAAATCAATAAAATTAGAAATGAAAAAGGAGACCTTACAATGGACACCGCAGAAATACAAAGCATCATAAGAGACTACCACAAGAAACTCTATGCCAATAAAATGGAGAACCTGGAAGAAATGGACCAATTCTTAGAAAGGTATAACCTTCCAAGACTGAACCAGGAAGAAATAGAAAATATGAACAAATCAATCACAAGTAATGAAATTGAACCTGTGATTAAAAATATTCCAACAAACAAAACTTCAGGACCAGATGGCTTCACAGTTGAATTCTATCAAACATTTAGAGATGAGCTAACACCCATCCCTCTCAAACTCTTGCAAAAAAGTGCAGAGGAAGGAATACTGCAAAACTCATTCTATGAGGCCACCAACACCCTGATACCAAAACCAGACAAAAATACTACAATAAAAGAAAATTACAGACCAATATCACTGATGAATATAGATGCAAAGATCCTCAACAAAATACTGACAAACAGAATCCAACCACACATTAAAAGGACCATACACTATGATCAAGTGGGATTTATCCCAGGGATGCAAGGATTCTTCAACATAAGCAAATCAATCAATGTGATACACCATATTAACAAACTGAAGAATAAAAACAATATGATCATCTCAGTAGATGCAGAAAAAGCCTTTGACAAAATTCAACACCATTTATGATAAAAACTCTCCAGAAAGTGGGCATAGAGGGAAACTACCTCGACATAATAAAGCCCATATATGACAAACCCACAGCCAACACTGTTCTCAATGGTGAAAAACTGAAAGCATTTCCTCTCAGAGCAGAAACAAGACAAGGATGTCCACTTTTGCCACTATTATTCAACATAGTTTTGAAAGTCCTAGCCATGGCAATCAGAGAAAAAGAAATAAAGGAATACAAACTGGAAAAGAAGAAGTAAAACTGTCACTGTTTGCAGATGACATGATACTATACATAGGGAATCCTAAAGATGCCACCAGAAAACTACTAGAGGTAATCAACGATATTGGAAAAGCTGCAGGATACAAAATTAATGCACAGAAATCATTTGCATTCCTATACACTAACAATGAAAGATCAGAAAGAGAAATTAAGGAAACAATCCCATTCACCACTGCAACAAAAAGAATAAAATACCTAGGAATAAACCTACCTAAGCAGGTAAAAGACCTCCACTCAGAAACCTATAAGACACTGATGAAAGAAATCAAAGATGACACAAACAGATGGAGAGATATACCATGTTCTTGGATTGGAAGAATCAATACTGTGAAAATGACTATACTACCCAAGCAATCTACAGATTCAATGCAATCCTTATCAAATTACCAATGGCATTTTTTATATAACTAGAACAAAAAATTAAAATTTCTATGGATACACGAAAGACCCCAAATAGCCAAAACAATCGTGAGGAAAAAAAACAGATCTGGAGGAATCAGACTCCCTGACTTCAGACCATACTACCAAGCTACAGTAATCCAGACAATATGGTACTGGCACAAAAACAAAACTATAGATCAATGGAACAAGATAGAAAGCCCAGGGATAAACCCACGAACCTATGGTCAACTAATCTATGACAAAGGAGGCAAGGATATACAATGGAGTAAAGACAGTCTCTTCAATAAGTGGTGCTGTGAAAACTGGACAGCTACATGTAAAAGAATGAAATTAGAACACTCTCTAACACCATACACAAAAATAAACTCAAAATGGATTAGAGACCTAAATGTAAGACCGGACACTATAAAACTCTTAGAGGAAAACATAGGAAGAACACTCTATGACATAAATCACAGCAAGATCTTTTTTGATGCACCTCTTAGAGTAATGGAAATAAAAACAAAAGTAAACAAATGTGACCTAATGAAACTTAAAAGCTTTTGCACAGCAAAGGAAACCATAAACAAGATGAAAAGACAACCCTCAGAATGGGAGAAAATATTTGGAAATGAATCAACAGACAAAGGATTATTCTTCAAAATATATAAACAGCTCATGCAGCTCAATATTAAAAAAACAAACAACCCAATCCAAAAATGGGCAGAAGACCTAAGTAGACATTTCTCCAAAGAAGACATACAGATGGCCAAGAAGCATATGAAAAGCTGCTCAACATCACTAATTATTAGAGAAATGCAAATCAAAACTACAATGAGGTATCACCTCACACCAGCTAGAATGGGCATCATCAGAAAATCTACAAACAACAAATGCTGGAGAGGGTGTGGAGAAAAGGGAACCCTCTTGCACTGTTGGTGGGAATGTAAATTGATACAGCCACTATGGAAAACAGTATGGAGGTTCCTTAAAAAACTAAAAATAGAATTACCATATGACCTAGCAATCCCACTATTGGGCATATACCCAAATAATTCAAAAAGACTCATGCATCCCAATGTTCACTGCAGCACTATTTACAATAGCCAGGTCATGGAAGGAACCTAAATGCCCATCGACAGACGAATGGATAAAGAAGATGTGGTACATATATACAATGGAATATTACTCAGCCATAAAAAGGAATGAAACTGGGTCATTTGTAGAGACGTGGATGGACCTAGAGACTGTCATACAGAGTGTAGTAAGTCAGAAAGAGAAAATATCTTATATTAATGCATATATGTGGAATCTAGAAAAATGGTACAGATGAACCAGTCTGTAATGCAGAAATAGAGACACAAATGTAGAGAAGAAACATATGGACACCAAGAGAAGAAAGCGGTGGGTGGGGTGTGGTGGGCAGGTGGAGATTGGAATTGACATATATACACTAATATGTATAAAATGGATAACTAATAAGAATCTGTGTGAAAAATAAATAAAATTTAAAATAGAATCAAATTAAATAAACAATTTGAAAAATCAAAAACTAAAATAAAATATAGGAGCAGTTTTAATGTTAATGTATCCTCCCCCATGAAGTCTTTCACCCTATTTTAAACAAATCAAGGAACTAGTTAAGGAATGGTCACTGAAAATATACTGGAAAATCACATCATTTATTATTTCTTTTTACTGAGATTATCTTTTTTCTACGTATATCTCAAGTAGCCCAATATGACTACCCAGTATTTTCAAAGCAAGAAAACAATTTTTTCTAGGATGACTTTGTAAATGACTAAACAATTTTGGAGCTAAGAAGCGCAGCTCATATTACATTATTGGGGACTACGAGTTCAAGAGTATATATTTAACTTTTAGATGAAAAAAATAAAACATTGTTCTTCAAAATGGAGACAACAAATGAATCAGACAAACCTGAGGGTTTTACTATTCTCAAGAAGAAACTAGGAGCAAAATGTTTAGGCACAAATGAAGATTTAGCATGTGCCTATGATATTTCATATTAAACCATTAGTCTACCAGAGCACAATAGCATCCAATCAAAATGCACTCTAGATTTGGGCAAAGGAATAAGCTGTTCACTTTTTGTGGTCTGCACCTAATTAGAGTTTGCCAAATTTAGGCCACACCTCCACGGTATTTGTTTGGGGTCCTACATATTTGAGAGTTTCTATTAATTTAACATCCTACATATTTTAGAGTTTCTATTAATTTAACAAACATGGATTGGTCACATTTTTATGCAAAGCCCAAGTGAAGTTGTAGTATGCAAAGATAATGTACAAATACCTCCTGAGGTATGACAGGGGGAAAAGATAAGTATGGACTAAGAATGCTATTCATATCCAGTGACTTTCCAGATCCTTCCCAACCAACTTTGCATTAAGGCAATCTTCAATTAGAACTGAGTAAGACGGCTAATGTATTCACCAGACTCTAAGTGACTCCTCCTCACAGGATAAAGCAGTCCGAGAAGAAAACTGACCACACTTCCCATGGCAACCTGTAAAGGGGTTAGAGTCATATGGCAGGAGCTTAGACCTTGTCTAAGTAGAGGGTGAGTAGTTCATGGGATTAGGAAATGGGGCAAGGTGGGAGTTCTAATGATATAAACTAAATAACATCATAGCAGTAAGAGATATGTGTGTGTCCACTGGGGTAAACAATTATAGCAATTAGCAACTTGCAAATACTTTCTATAAGGTTTGTTTTTCTAAATTAAGGTTGGTATCTTGACAATATTGGGTCTTCTGATGCACACACATAGAACATCTCTCCATTTATTTATTTCTTCTTTGATTTCACTCATCAGGGCTTTGTAGTTTTCCTCACGTAAATCTTACACATATTTTGTTAGATTTATACCTAAGCATTAAAAAATTTTTTGGGTGCTAATGTAAAACATGTTATATTTTTAATTTCAAATTCCACTTGTTCATTGCTGGTATATAGGAAAATAATTGACTTTTGTATATTAATCTTTTATCCTGCAAACTTGCTGTAATAACTTATTAACTCCATGATTTATTTTTGGTTTTGTTTTTCTTTGTTTTTTTTTTTTTACATCTTTATTGGAGTATAATGGCTTTACAATGGTGTGTTAGTTTCTGCTTTATAACAAAGTGAATCAGCTATATGTATACATATGTACCCGCATCTCTTCCCTCTTGCGTCTCCCTCCCTCTTGTTTTTGTTTTTTATTGATTTTTTTGAGATTTTTCAACATAGAGATCATGTCATCTGTGAACAAAGTAAGTTTCATGTCTTCCTTCCCAATCTGTATACCTTTTATTTCCTTTCCTTGTCTTGTGGCATTAGTTAGAACTTTAAATGTCAAACAAGCTCTTCAGTCCTGTCATACTCTAATTTTCAGAGTTACAAACTGCTTGAAGTCCACAGGATATCATACTGGTGCATTACATTGATGATATCCTGTTGTACAAACTTGGTGAGAAGTATGTAGCAACTACTTTAGAAACCTTGGTAAGATAAATGAGTGCCAGAGATAGGCCAGAATTATGGCTTCCTGGCTTACTTTTAAATTAATTTCAAATTATCTGTAGTTGCAGCTTAATGATTTGTTTCCAATAGCCCTGTGTAGGAACTAGCAGATAATAACTGTCAAATGAATGCAATGATCTCTATAGCACTGTCTCTGTTCCCTTGGCTTGAATTACCTTCCCATTGAACTAACTTAACTCACAGGAAGTCTCACAGGAAAACCCAAAACTTCTGAGCCATTTGGATCCAGGTAATTTTCTGTGCATATAAAACCATTTTTTTAAAAGAATGTAACAATAGTATATTTATTTTTAGCTCCAAACTGAGATTTTGAGAAAAGTTAGAAATATCTCTAGCTTAAGCCTTAATTTTTTTAAACTTCTGGCATTTCATCCATAGCTGTTATTTATCTGACTTTGACTGAAAAGGTGATAAAGATTTCAATCTCAGGTTATAATAGATTGATATTTTAAAGTTGAAAAATGTACCATCACATACTGCAAGGTACAGCCATAATGTAATAAGGCTGTTACTTTAACAAACTATCCAAATATTATACATTCATTGGAGTGGTGACCTTTTCAAGCTCTTCACCTTCAGAAAGTGTCTTTGACTGCAGTGTTGTTGTTCTTTAACACTCTAAAATCATTCCATTCTTCATTGATATAATCCTTTAAATTATGGGACCACCTGCTTTTATAATACAATTAAAAAATCACGTTGAACAGTTACAGCACACCAAATTCCTTCCTAAATGCTAAGAAAACAAGGTCAATAATATATATTTAAGCATATGCTTAGTCCCAGTAACTTACTAGGTGCTCATCTATCTATTCAAAATGTAAAAATCCTTGAGCAAAGAGCTACCCAACAGTAGCTGTTATTTCTTAGTATGTCTGGCAGGACCTAGCCTCATCCCTTGGATACAGTAACTAAACAATCTTATCAGTTTGAAACTAGCAACACTAAGATAACAAAAGAGGTGAGATTTCCTTATAAATAGTGAGCGGATACTTTTAGAAAACACTTAAGTGCTATTTTATAAAGAAATAATTCCTTGTGACAATGTTCCTCATAGCTGAGTTTCTTTTAGCCATGTTTTTGCCAGGCCTTTCATAAAGCTACTAGTATTGAAGCTTTGGATAAACAATTTACTATTGCCAATAAGCCTTTTAAATTGGCATATTCTTGAACTCCATTAAAAAGATACATGCAAAAAAATACATTTTTATGGCACTATAAATTTTATATCATCATCCCAAAGGATAGTCCTGGACATTGATATTGATGGCCAAAATATAAAAGGTGGATTATAACTTTAGTTAAATTATAATACCTTAGTTTCAATGTTTCCTTTCCCTCATTTTTATTTAGTGGCTTGAGCACTGACTTTCCAGTAATGTTCCTTATTCATACACCAGCAAAATAAAATCATCTATAAGATTTCAGATATATTAAATGGTTGAAACCAATGATCCATGAAAAAGTAAAGGCAAAATATAGTATCATGTAAAAATAACATCACAGAATCATTTATATTTTTAGCTATAGGTACTTAGTTTTTACTGATTACAAATAAAACTACTAACTTTAAATAGTGCTGAGTTTTTCTGATGTATGAACAGTTTTCATTACTTTAGAGTAAATATCCAGGAGTAGTAATGCTGAATTATATAATAAAAGTATGTTTAGTTTCATAAGAAACTGCCCCAACTTTTTCCACAGTGGCTATATAGTCAAAAAGTTTCTTTCTTTTGGGACTACTCTGTTTTTAGTCCTCTGGCCAGAGAGACTGGGCTTTTCTTGGGGCTGCTTTGTTTTGTTTTAGTCTATGCTCATTGACATTTCTGAATTGCAAGTTACTTTATTACCCAGGCCAGGACGTATATATCCTTCCTTAGGTGGTCTTCACTGGGGCATCCCTATCCAGTCCACCTTCTCCTTTTCCCCTATTAGAGTCTTCTGAGAGTTGAGTTATATGTTGTGTTCAGATGAAGTTTTAGTTGTAATTAGTGGAAGAGATCTGGTGGAATGTGCTTACCCCATCTTGACTAGAGCTAAAATCATCAGCTAAGACCATTTATATTTAATTACCATGCATCATGAGAAAATTCATGTATTTTAGAAAGTCAATCCTGTCATGCTGAAGCAAATTGGTTTTAGCTACTCTATACCTCAGTTTCCTCCACGTGAACATATGTGTCCCAACATCTCACATTATAGGAAGATTCTACATTACCAGCTCTGAGCACTACACGAGTGTATCAAGGGCAGAGGAGAATTCACTTTAAGAATGAAAACAAACTTCCACATGGCTGTCTTTTTTCAGCTCTATGCAAATTCACAATTTAAAATTCCATTTAATTGAACTGAGAAAGTGCCAGCCTCTCCACCCACATGCCCAAAAGCCATTCTGCTCACACTTTCTTGTTTGGAGCACTATACTTTTATCCCCTGCTTTGAAGGAACTCACAGGACATCTGTCAAATAACCCCACAGAAGCTTTACACCAGGGTGTTGAAAATATTCTTTAAAAAAAAAATCTGTTCCAAAGCCATAACGTTTTAAAATTAGCATCAGTAACTCACAATGGGTTGCTATTAATATCTATTAGTAGAGTTTAATTTGTCAAGTTTTCATATTGCTCCTAATGACTATATATTATTTGGAAACTAGTAATTCATGCATAATGGATGTACAGTACACTGACCTCTTTTATAACTGTAAGTTATCTGCTGTTTTTTAATAAGGTAATTATTTGATACAATTACTAATATGTGAATATATATAATATACACAGTGCTATTTACTTTACTTATTACTTGAGAAATGAAGAAAAGACATTTGCTTGGGACTCTTAAAAGACATTAATATCATCTAAAGAAAAAATATACCTAAATAAAACGTAATGTTTTATCTAGATAAAATACTAACAAATTGAAATCATCTCATACTTTTAAATGTGTGCTTGCATTTGTCTTTATTTTACCCGAGTCATACATCATTATTCAAATGTTAAAGCAACATGAAGGATAAGAGATTGTTTGGCTTTTCAAGAGCTGAGAAAAATATACTTCTTTGGGAACAATAGAGAATAGCATTGGTTGAGGATATACTAGTTGGTTATATGATATTCCTTTCCTAGTGCTTATTCCAATGCAATATTATAGCTTTTAGGAGTAAAAGAAGATATGAAAGATCCCATGAAACCCATGCTGTAAATCCCATGCTCTAAATATGTCAATTTACTAATATGCAGTTATATGTTTGCTTGTTTGAAGCCATAGTAAAGCCAACTTGTATTTGAGGTTAAACTCTATAGAAGATCATGTTTTCATTTTTATTTTATATGACAATTACATAATATGCCAAATTTCTTCTCCAGTTAATTTCATACAATAAAGCAAAGCAGAAGAGCGAAGATTTGGTCCAGTATAAAAGGAATATCCGTGATATCCCAACTGATTTCAATGGATATTTAGCAAGAAAATTTCTGTATATGACTTTGAAAGTTTTTTCTCTTTGAAAGGACAGCTATTAATACTATGGAGCTAGAAACAGAGACTCTAGAAGCTCATCCATCACTTTGACATTTTTCTTTGTGAAATAAAAGAGCACTGCATGCATGCACACACATACACATATTTACACACAAACTGTAGGTAAATTTTCACTCACGAAAACAACAACGTATGGTAAATGATCCACTTTCTAATTAGCAAAACACACAATTAACAACTACCTTTCCTCTGTATGGTAAAATGTGACTTACATCAGTATTAGCTAAAGCCTAACCATTATGATCTTGAGTCAATGATAGAGCAAATCATCCTATGGATAAGTATAAATAAAACAATAATTATGCAGTAGTGATAAAGCTGATTACTATTATTTTTGGTTCTCTGCCTTCACGGTACTTAAAAGTATTGTACTTTCAAGGATGTCTGATTCTTGTAAGTATGGTCATATGCCTTGTTTTGACTAATGAGATTAAAGTGAAAGTGGCAAGTGTTGCTTCTAGGTGAAAGCATTCAATTGCTGGTGTTAGACTTTTCTTCCTTTACCTCTGCAACCTTGAAAGCATATGTTAATATGGAGGGCAATACTAAATGACCACATAGACAGCTGACTTAGCAAGTCACTTAAGCTTGTAAAGGACTTTGTGTGAGGCAAAAATAAGCCTTTATTATTTTTATGTCACTGAGCTTTTTGGAGTTTCCTGTTACTAAAACACAACCTATCCTATCCTGAAGAAGCCCACTGGTACTGTGGAAATAAGAGGATTAACATTTATTGAGTGAGCCTAGGACTGTGTAAGAAGCTTTTGAAAGATTAGTCAATTACTCTTCATAATAATCCACATAGGGTTGCTATTATTATTCCTGTTTTACCAATGAATTCTCAATACAACTTTATCACATGCCCTTAATTGCTGTGGCACAGTCCTCAACTCCATTTCTGATGAGTTCCATTGATGGAGTAGATGGTACAGTTTCATACTTTGCAATACAAATCAATTTCGTACATAATCAAGGACCATCCTTGTTCCCTGTGAATCTCTATCAGTATGCTCTAAATGTGCAAAGGAGTGAGTTATCCTAAGAGAAATGCATAAGAGATGTCTATATCCCACCCTCATATGTTTTGTTTTTATATGGAGTGTAATTGATTCACAAAAACGAACATATCCAAGTAAATCACACTTCTTTGATGTGTCCACTAAGTCACATATTCAACTCATATTTATAGATAGGGCAATATATTAAATTGGTTTGGCACTGAACTCCAGGCTCAGAACAGCTGTTATTAATACAGACTGTCACTTAACCAGTTTTATGACATCCGTTTTATGATACAGAAGCTTTCTATCTTCTCTATGCTCTGGTTTCGTCACTTAAGAGTGTGACAGTGCATAAAGTTTATGGGAGGATTCAATAAGGTAATCAATATGAAAAGCTTAAAACACAGATTGACATGTAATAGTCAATATATATTAAATATTGTTATATATAATGTGAACAGAAAATAAAAATGGCATAATGTTATAATTATTTTTAAGTACTTATACTATGCTAACACTATACCAGGTACTTTTCCTAAATTACGCCATTACGTTTTCATGATAACTCTGAGGGCTCATTGCTCTTAAACTCATTTCATAGATGAAGCAACTCACATTTCAAGATGTAAATAAGGATTTTAACCCTGCTTTAGTTGGCTTGTTCTCATCTCAGAGTCTACGTTTTATACTATAGCAATCTCAAGACTAGTAACCATGATGCATAAAAGACCAATGAGATATAGGCCCAAGGTCTCAAGAATACTAATCTGGATATTGTTAAGACAAGAAGGAAGAATACTACAATGCATGATGTGTTATAAGATATGTACAAGTGAAGCACTGTGAGAGTTTTGAGGAATGAGCTTGCTTCTGACGGAAGCAGATGGTCACATGGAGAAGAAATTTGGAATTTTAGCAAGCTTAGAAGGATAGGTAGAATTTTGACAAGTACAAAGGATGCAAGAGCATCCCTGTAGAAAGGAACACCAGGAAAAGGAGTCTTGCAAAAAAGTATAGAGCATATTAAAAATAAAGCTAGGAGACTTGAATGCATGAAAGTATTTTCAAAGTAACTACAATTATTCTCAGTAAATGATAGTATAATTCCTATTAGCAACTGAATTTATCTATTTCTGTGTAATCCAGAAACTAGTGGCTTGAAATAACAAATGTTTGTTATTTCACTTTTTCTGCAGGTCAGGAATTTTAGAGAGGCTTAGTTGGGTGGTTTGGGGTAAGGGTCTCTCAGGAGGTTGCTGTCAAGATGTTGGCTGGTACTACATTCTTCTGAAAGCTTGTCTGGGACTAGAGGATATACTTCCAGCTGACTCACTCACTTGTTATCAGGCTGCCTCAATCTCTTGCCATGTGGACCTCTGCATTGGGCTGCTTGAGTGTCCTGACCACATGGCAGCTAGCTTCCCCCAGAGTGAGTGATTCAAGACAGAGCAAAATGGAAGTCTCAGTGTCTTCTTAGTACCTAACTTTGGAAGTCATATGCTGTCATTTCTTCAAAATTCTGGTGGATTTTATCGAGATATGAATGCCAAGAAGTGAAGTGTCACTGGGGATATTCCTAAAGCTGGCGACCATAGCCATCCTTTATGCTTAAAATAAATTCATGCACTGTACTTAAGAACACACTATCATAAGAAGTCAAGAAACCAAGTCAGGAATCATACTAAAAAAGTTATCTAACAAGGATATCTATTCTCACAAACTCACCCAATAGCATGAAATTAGAAATATCTAAAGTCTTCTCTTTTATACATAGTCTCCCCATATTTCCTATCTCACCAAAATTTTAAGCGTTATAGGTCTTCTGAACCACCATAAAGTTGTTGTGTGAGATGCTACATCTTAGTCCCTTATAACTTTCTCAAAGCAGATTTATTTATTCCTATTTTTTAAAAATAGATGGCACATCTGAAAGTTAGGAGATCACCATGTTTATTGGGTACCAAACTAAACATGAAGGATTGTCAGAATATTCATCTAGGATCAATTTATCAAGACCACTGCTTGAAAGAAAGGAAGAAAAGACAGTGCTGACTCTTGGAACTACCATGTATCAAGAACTTACTCATTCAAATAGCCCAGGTAATGAAGAGGGGCAAAAGTTAAACCTTATTACCTTCCCACAATCTAAAATTTTTGGAAATAAAGCAATCTAGTAGCTGTCACTTTATAGATTATTTTCTATCATTGCCAGTCTTAGCTATGTTCTCAAGCCATAGGTATTTCCTACTGTTTTATCTGGCCTCTTGCTTTTATTGGTCCCAAGTTCAATCAAATGAACTGCTGAAAGTGAAACTCTTGAACTAGCTCATGTGCTGAACAATGAACTCAAAACAAGCCTAGGGCAGCAAACGGGATTTTAATTGCTCACTTCTATTTCTCCAGTGCCTTTTTCTCTAGGTGATTGTGTGACAAGAGGCCTCACTGAATTCAGAATTTGTAGGACAAAATACCTAAGCACAATGGTAACCATCCATGCCCTTGATCTTGCTAGCATGTCTTTCCTTAGTCCAGGTAATGCTACTTGACACAGTCTCCTGGAGGTATTAATAGATTATAGACTGCCTTACTTCAGAGGGCTCTTGAAAGGGCAGAGGGGAAAAATAATCACATTATCTTTGCCATTATTAAGCACTTATTGAATGCCACCAGAGGGCTAGACAGTGTATACAAAGTATCCATTTTACACACATTAGGAACATACGCCTTTTACTTTAGAAACGTATTAACACCATTGCTCTTTCTGTCACTTTTACTTTCATTTCCTATAGAATCCTTTTGGGACATCTTAGATAGTAAGAACTCATTTGGATTGTTTTTCTAGAATGACCTTTCATCCTCCTTGTCAGCTTATCCCAGCAGGGAAATATGTCTATTCCCAGAAATGATCTCCCTCCTCAGCCATTTCTATATTGTCAGAGGATCAAGGACTCAATTCATTCACATACAGTTTAATGGAAAAAGTAAAAAGTGACAGAGAAGGACTACTGTTTGCAGCATTCCCTTGTGTTTGGCCACTAAAGCTGTTAATATTTCAAAGGAATTATCATGGATCCTGCAGTATACCAGATACTTTTGCATAAAGTACATATTTTATATACACAGTGCCTAGTAAGGTAGGAAAATGTCCCATGTTGCAGATGTTGAACCTGAGATGCACAGAAATTTATAAACTTTCCCAAGGCTATATCAATAGTAAATAGTGGAGGCTGATTTGAACCTCACACTGTCTAGCATAAAATACAGGCCATTTTCAGCTTACCGACATTGAGAGAAATATAGAAAAAAGAAAATTCAACAGCTGATTAAAAAGTTTTCTACCCATAATTCTGGTATTAATTACCATGAATAACTAATGTATGGATAAGATTCTGAGTTTGTAAGCACTAAAATTGGGAGTGTTTATTTCTTTAAGGTATCGTCATTTTAGGTAACTAGCCGAACATTCTAACACGTGGAAAGGAAAAATGATTGTGGGTTCTCTTTCATTGTGATTGGCTTCACTATTAGAGGCTATAGTGCTTATTACTTCAGAATTCTAAACACACATACAAAAAGCCTAATCACTTTTGAAGCTTCTATAACTTTTAAACTATAAAATAACACATTCAATTATTTTTGAGTTTTTTGTTTAAAAGTTTCTAATTTAAAAGACAAAAATAATCATTCCATCATGATAATCATGCTTGCCTTTACATGTTCACTTATTATAATTCCCCCAACATTTTTACAGAGTCAGAATTATAGTATGCATATATTTTTTTCATTCTGTTATATTTAGTACTATACTATATCATAAATATATTTCATACAGTTACTAGTTTTTAGAATAATTTACCTATGTAGCTCAAAACATATAACTGAACAGCTTACTAAAATTGATTTTACCATTATTTATTTTACATTTAAATGTTTGTATTTTACAAACAGTATAAATACTGTTGAAATGAGTATCTACTGGCATATAAGATTTTTCTTTCTTTTAAATTGTTTCCTTAGGATACACTTCTAGGACTAGACAAGGGCTAAGAATATATGATATACATGAACATATTTAATATTGTATATTTCTGTTTTTAATATGCTCAAAGCAAAACATTTTAAAAGAACCCTGGAAAACACCACCAAGGAAAAAATTAAATTAGCCATGATAGTATATATATACACACACATACACTAAGTTATATAAATATATCTTAGTGTCTTAGAAATAATAAATATTTTACAGTAACATTAAATATTAACCTTTCTCACATTTTAATTAACAACTAGAATAGTCCAAGATATGGATGTATAATCAATTCTCTACTGTTGGATATTTATGACACTAACACTTTTTGAAAATTGTAAATGTATCATGAATACATACAGACATACATGTTCACCACTTATAATTCTAAAAGGATACAGAACTGAAAAGGGGCAAATTCTTAGAAATAAAATTGTTTCTTTAAAATGTATACCTATATTTAAGATACATAAAAGTCTGCATCTTTGATGACCTCACATTTTTTACTCTTGATGCAAGGCTTTTGTTTATAATCTTTCTCTGATATTAAAATTACCAATCTTGTTTTCCTTTATACAATATATTTTGCCCACACTTAAAAAAAATTCTTAAAAAAACCTTAATTTTAAGTAACTTTCCTGTAATTAGTACAGTTGGATTTTATTTCTGACCCAATTTGATACTCTTAGTCTTTTAGAAGAACAAATTCATTTTTGTATTGTTACATTGAATACACTAGTTTTATTTTTATCATCCTATTTTGCAGGTTATCTTATTTTATATTTTTACATTTTTTTTGCTTCACCTTTTTCCCCTGCTTTCTATGTTGTGCAACAAAAACTCTGGTTTCTTGTTCTTAAGCTAGTCATTTGAAAGGCCTGCAACCTGCTTTAAATTCTAGTAATAAAGGCCTGTAGATTTAAAGAAAATCATTAGACCAAAATTCTTCTATTTTCATTAACATGAATGGTAAGTAAGCTCCTTTCAACTCTGGTCTATGTAAAGTTAGGCAATCAAACCACTTTTACTTACTATTTAATCCTGACCTTACAGTTTTTATTGATATATCTCATAGCTTTATCTTCAGTTTTATTGTGAAATAATTTTTTTATTATATATCTTAATTTCCAGAAATTACTGTTGACATTTTTATTGTTTTGGTACATATGTACAAGTTATTCAGATTTTATTCCATATTTAGATGGTTACTTCTATTTCTTTCATAATTTTTCCATCTTTCATATAATTCTTCATTTGCCTTTTTATTTGTACTCACTTTTCACTTGGAGTATATTTTTAATTACCTAGGATATGTTCTGTGCATATCTGGGGGTCAAAAGTGAGTAATCGACTTCTATAAGTAAAATATTTAGAAATTACCATCTTTGTTTTGTTCAAATTCTATAAAGGTTGCTCCATTATTTTTTGCTAGGCACAAAGTTGTCTTCTTTTTTAAAAATTGTTATTCCATTTTCCTCTGGATGTTTAAGGAATTTTTAACTCATTCTTTACATTCAAATATATCACTAGGTTGTGCCATGGTATTTATCACTTGTTCATCTCTTCTCAATTCACCAGGAACCTATTTTACATGCAGTTCTATAATTCCATAAGTCAGAAAAGTTTTCTTCCATTATAACTAACCACGGATTCACGTCCATTTGTTCTAGTGACTTCGTTAGGAATAACATTAGATGTATTTGGTTTTTTCTTGGCTGTTGTCAGGTTTTATTCTCTCTGACATTTAGCCTTTGTTTGTCTTTCCCTTTTATGTTTTGGAATAACTTCTTGCTTGGTCTCTGCTCTCTGATTCAGTTTTCTTCAATGCAGATTCTTGATTTTGAGTAATGTCATCCTAATTCTACTATGGCTACATCTATTTCTCTAGGTTCTTTCTTAAACTCTTTCTGATGATCACTTTTAGTTTCATTCTATAATCTTACTCAGTCTTTTATCTCTCAATGTTTTCTTTAATTTAATTAAGTAAACTAAGGAGATAATACTATCTGAAAAACATGACATATATAATATATCCTACTTAAAAGTTTGTTTTTCCTTATATTTTGAGTGCTATATTTATTTACATCTTTTATATTGTACTTTCTTTATAGATTTCATTATTTTATATTCTAATCATTCATTCTAAAGTGAGATGACTATCTCTTGATATTTAACTTGCACAAAACAAGGAGTAAATACTTTTGTGGATCCTGACAGTCTGATCAACTATGTGGTACTAGAATTCTCATCTCAAATCTAAAGTTCTGTGGCCAGATGATATGCTTTCGTGTTACTTTCAAATAATCCAGCAGCACAAAAGAGAAGGGAAACATACAGATTGCAGATATTCTTTTTTTTTGCGGTACGCGGGCCTCTCACTGCTGCAGCCTCTCCCGTTGTGGGGCACAGGCTCCGGACGCGCAGGCTCAGCGGCCATGGCTCACGGGCCCAGCCACTCCGCGGCATGTGGGATCATCCCGGACCGGGGCACAAACCCGTGTCCCCTGCATCGGCAGGCAGACTCTCAACCACTGCGCCAACAGGGAAGCCCCAATTGCAGATATTCTTTTGAATACTATCCAAATTCTACAGCAGGCCAATTTCTGCAACCAATCTTTTATCCTGACCTCCATTCAAGTGGTTAGATCCAGATTCTTTATTTATTATTTCAGTGATGAATTAGAAAAGCCCATCTCATGTCAAGAATTGGCTTCAGAATCTTCAAGATGGTGGGGGAGTAAGACGTGGAGCTCACCTTCACCCCATAGATACCTCAAAAATACATCTACATGTGGAAGGACTCCCACAGAACATCTACTGATGCTGGCAGAAGACATCAGACTTCCAAAGAGGCAAGACAATCTCCACGTAACTGGGTAGGGCAAAAGAAAAAAGAAAAAGCAAGACAAAGGAATTGGGATGGGGCCTGTGCCTCTGGGAGGGAGCCGTGAAGGAGGAAAAGTTTATGCACACTAGGAAGCCCCTTCACTGGCGTGGATGGGGAATGGGGGAGCTTCAGAGCTATGGAGGAGAGCACAGCAACAGGTGTGTGGACGGCAAAGTGGACAGAGTCCTGCACACAGGGTCGGTGCCAACCGGCACTCCCTAGCCTGAGATGCCTGTCTGCTCGCCTGCTGGGGCGGGTGGGGGGTCTGGTTGCCAGGGAGAGGACGGGTTGGCTGCGTGAAGACAACCTGAGGGGGCTAGTGCGCCACAGCTGAGGGAGTCCAGGAAGAAGCCTGGGCCCACCAGAGAGGCAAGGGACTATTGATGGGGGATGTGCAAGGAGAGGGGCAGGCCTGCCACAGGAGCTTCTTTCTCCATGTGACCACAGGCAGCACAACACTGCCAACGTGAGCTCCGGGGGCAAATGTGAGCCGCAGCTGCTATCTAAGACCACAGAGGCGGGCGCAAACCACTACTGATGCCGCCCCTGCCACCAAGGGTACTGTGAGCAAGCACAGGTCACTGCCCAAACCTTCCTAGGAGCCTGCGTAGCCCACCACTGCCGAGGGTCCCACGGTCCAAGGCCAACTTCCCCAGGGGGAGTGCACAGTATGGCCCAGGCTGTTGCAACTTCCTGCCAGCCTCTGCCGCTGCAGGCACTCCCTGCGCATCCCAGTTGTGGCTTCCATATCCATCCTTTCCCTGGCCTGAGTAAGTGTGCCCTAATCAGCTGCTGCTGTCGCCCCCTCTTGGTTGGGCAGGGAACAGACACCTGAGGGTGGTCCACACGCAGAGGTGGGGCCAAAACCAAAGCTGAGCCCCAGGCGTGATATGACCAAAGAAGAAGAAAGGAAATCCCTCCATGCAGTGCAGGAGCAGTGGATTAAATCCCCACATTTGGCTTGGTAAACCCTGCATCTTGGTAAAGCCCCAGGGTATATTAATCAGCATGAGCTCTCCCAGAGGTCACCGTCTCAACACCAAGACTTGGCTCCACCCAAAGACCAGGAAACTCCAGTGTTGGATGCCTCATGCCAAAGAATGAGCAACACAGGAACACAACCCCAAACAACAGCAGAAAGGCTGCCTAAAGTCATACTAAGCTCACACACACCACAAAACACACGACTTGATGTGGCCCTGTCCATCAGAGGGACAATATCCAGCTCCAACCACCAAAACGCAGGGACCAAGTCCCCGCCCATGAGGAAGCTTACACAAGCCACTGGACCAGACCTTGCCCAATGGGGGCAGACACCAGAAGCAAGAGTAACTACAACCCTGCAACCTGTGGAAAGGAGACCCCAAACACAGTAAGTTAAGCAAAATGAGAAGACAGAGAAATATGATGCAGATGAAGGAGCAAGGTAAAAACCCACAAGACCAAATAAATGAAGAAGAAATAGGCAATCTACCTGAAAAACAAGTCAGAGTAATGATAATAAAGATGATCCAAAATTTCAGAAATATAATGGAGAAAACACAAGAAATGTTTAACAAGGACGTAGAACTAAAGTACAAACAAACAGTGACGAAAAACAGGATTAACTGAAATTAAAAATACTCTAGAAGGAATCAATAGCAGAATAACTGAGGCAGAAGCACGGATAAGTGAACTGGAAGATAGAATGTTGGCAATAACTGCCAGGAAGCAGAATAAACAAAAAAGAATGAAAAAAATTGAGGACAGTCTCAGAGACCTCTGGGACAACATTGAAGGCAACAGCATTCAAATTAGAGGGGTTGCAGAAGAAGAAGAGAAAGAGAAATGGTCTGAGAAAATATTTGAAGAGATTATAGTCGAAAACTTCCCTAACATGGGAAAGGAAATAGTCAACCAAGTCCAGGAAGTGCAAAGCCTCATACAGGATAAACCCAAAGAGAAACATGCCGAGACACAAGTTAATCACACTTTAAAAAATTAAATACAAAGAAAAAATTTAAAAGCAGCAAGGGAAAAGCAACAAATAATGTACAGGCGAAACCCCATAAGCTTATCAGCTGATTTTTCAATAGAAACTCTGCAGGACAGAAGGGAGTGGCAGGATATATTTAAAGTGATGAAAGGGAAAAACCTACAATCAAGTTACTCTACCCAGCAAAGATCTCATTCAGATTCGACGGAGAAATCAAAAGCTTTACAGACAAGCAAGAGGTAAGAGAATTCTGAACCACCAAACAAGCTCTGCAACAAACACTAAAGGAACTTCTCTAAGTGGGAAACACAAGAGAAGAAAAAGACCCACAAAAGCAAACCTAAAACAATTAAGAAAATGGTAACAGGAACATACATATAAATAACAACCTTGAATGTAAATGGATTAAATGCCCCAACCAAAAGACACAGACTGACTGAATGGATACAAAAAAAAAGACCCATATATAAACTGTCTACAAGAAACTCACTTCAGACTTAGGGACACATACAGATAGAAAGCGAGGGGATGGAAAAAAGGATATTCCATGCAAATGGAAATCCAAAGAAAGTTGGAGTAGCAATACTCATATCAGATAAAATAGAATTTAAAATAAAGACTGTTACAAGAGACAAGGAAGGACACTACATAATGATCGAGGGATCAATCCAAAAAGAAGATACAACAATTATAAATATCTCTGCACCCAACACAAGAGCACCTCAACACATAAGGCAAATGCTAACAGGCATAAAGGGGAAATTGACAGTAACATAATAATACTGGGAGACTTTGAAAACCTCACTTACACCAATGAGCAGATCATCCAGAGAGACAATTAATAAGGAAATACAAGCTTCAAATGACACAATAGACCAGATAGATTTAATTGATATTTATAGGACATTCCATCCAAAAGCAGCAGATTACACTTCCTTCTGAAGTGCACTCGGAACATTCTCCAGGATAGATCACATCTAGGGTCACAAACCAAGCCTTGGTAAATTTAAGAAAATTGAAATCATATCAAGCATCTTTTCTGACCACAGCACTATGAGATTAGAAACCAATTACAGGAAAAAAACTGTAAAAAACACAAACACATGGAGGCTAAAAAATACATTAATAAATAACCAAGAGATCACTGAAGAAATCAGAGAGGAAATCAAAAAATACCTAGAGACAAATGACAACAAAAACACAACAACCCAAAACCTATGGGATGAAGCAAGAGCAGTTCTAAGAGGGAACTTTATAGCAATAAAATGTACCTGAAGAAACAAGTAAAATCTCAAATAAACAACCTAACGTTACACCTAAAGGAACTAGAGAAAGAAGAACAAACAAAACCCAAAGTTACTAGAAGAAAAGAAATCATAAAGATCACAGCAGAAATATATTAAATAGAAACAAAGAAAACAATAGCAAAGATCAATAAAACTAAAAGCTGGTACTTTGAGAAGATAAACAAAATTGATAAACCATTAGCCAGACTCATCAAGAAAAAGAGGGAGAGGACTCAAATCAATAAAATTAGAAATGAAAAAGGAGACGTTACAACAGACACTGCAGAAATACAAAGCATCCTAAGAGACTACTACAAGCAACTCTATGCCAATAAAATGGACAACCGGGAAGAAATGGACAAATTCTTAGAAAGGTATAACCTTCCAAGACTGAACCAGGAAGAAATGGAAAATTATGAACTGACCAATCATAAGCAATGAAATTGAAACTGTGATTAAAAATCTTCCAACAAACAAAAGTCCAGGACCAGGTGGCTCACAAGCGAATTCTATCAAACATTCATAGAAGAGCTCACACTCATTCTTCTCAAACCCTTTCAAAAAATTCCACAGGAAGTAATACTCCCAAACTCATTCTACGAGGCCACCATCACCCTGATACCAAAACCTGACAAAGATATCCCCAAAAAAGAAAATTACAGACCAATATCAGTTATGAATACAGACACAAAAATCCTCAACAAAATACTAGAAAACAGAATCCAACACCACATTAAAATGATCATACAGGAGGAACCAAGATGGTAGAGTAGAAGGACGTGCGCTCACTCCCTCTTGCAAGAACACCAGAATCACAAGTAGCTGCTGGACAATCATCAACTAGAAGACACTGGAACTCACCAAAAAAGATACCCCACATCCAAAGACAAAGGAGAAGCCACAGTGAGACGGTAGGACGGGTGCAATCACAGTAAAATCAAATCCCATAACTGCTGTGTGGGTGACTCATAGACTGGAGAACACTTATACCAATAAGTCTACCCACTGGAGTGAAGGTTCTGAGCCCCACATCAGGTTCCCAACCTGGGGGTCTGGCAACGGGAGGAAGAATTCCTAGAGAATGAGACTTTGAAGCCTAGTGGGAATTGATTGCAGGACTTCAACAGGACTGGGGGAAAAAGAGACTCCACTCTTGGAGGGCACACACAAAGTAGTATGCACATCGGGACCGAGGGGAAGGAGCAGTACCCCAGGGGAGACTGAACCAGACCTACCTGCTAGTGTTGGAGGGTCTCCTGCAGAGGTGGGGGACACTGGCAGCAGATGTTCTGGGAAGTACTCCATGGCGTGAGCCCTACCAGACTCTGTCATTAGCCCCACCAAAGAGGCCAGGTAGGCTCCAGTGTTGGGTTACATCAGGCCAAACAACCAACAGGGAGGGAACCCAGCCCCACCGATTAACAGTCAAGTGGATTAAAGTTTTACTGAGCTCTGCTCACCAGAGCAACAGTCAGCTCTACCCTCCACCAGTCCCTCCCATCAAGTCTCTTAGATAGCCTCATCCACCCGAGGGCCGACAGCAGAAGCAAGAAGAACTACAATCCTGCAGCCTGTGGAACAAAAACCACATTCACAGAAAGACAGACAAGATGAAAAGGCAGAGGGCTATGTACCAGATGAAGGAACAAGATAAAACCCCAGAAAAACAACTAAATGAAGTGGAGATAAGCAACATTCCAGAAAAAGAATTCAGAATAATGATAGTGAGGATGATCCAGGACCTCGGGAAAAGAATGGAGGCAAAGATCGAAAAGATGCAAGAAATGTTTAACAAAGATCTAGAAGAATTAAAGAACAAAGAAAGAGAGACAAAGAAATACAATAACTGAAATGAAAGCTACACTAGAAGGAATCAATAGCAGAATAACTGAGGCAGAAGAACATATAAGTGACCTGGAAGACAGAATGGTGATGTTCACTGCTGCAGAATAGAATAAAGAAAAAAGAATGAAAAGAAATGAAGATGGCCTAAGAGACCTCTGGGACAGCATTAAATGCAACACCATTCCCATTATAGGGGTCACAGAAGGAGAAGAGAGAGAGAAAGGACCCGAGATGTTTGAAGAGATTATAGTCAAAAACTTCCCTAACATGGGAGGGGAAAGAGCCATTCAAGTTCAGGCAGCACAGCGAGTCCCATACAGGATAAACCCAAGAGAAACACGCTGAGACACACAGTAATCAAATTGGCAAAAATTAAGACAAAGAAAAATTATTGAAAGCAGCAAGGCAAAAACGACAAATAACATACAAGGGAACTCCCATAAGGTTAACAGCTGATTTCTCAGCAGAAACTCTACAAGCCAGAAGGGAGTGGCATGATATTCAAGTGATGAAAGGGAAGAACCTACAACCAAGATTACTCTACCCGGCAAGGATCTCATTCAGGTTCGATGGGGAAATCAAAAGTTTTAGAGACAAGCAAAAGCTAAGAGTATTCAGCACCACCAAACCAGCTCTACAACAAATGCTAAAGGAACTTCTCTAAGTGGGAAACACAAGAGAAGAAAAGGACCTACAAAAACAAACCCAAAACAATTATGAAAAAGGTAATAGGAACATACATATCAATAATTACCTTAAACGTGACTGGATTAAATGCTCCAACCAAAAGTCACAGGCATGCTGAATGGATACAAACACAAGACCCATCTATATGCTGTCTACAAGAGACCCACTTCAGACCTAGGGACACATACAGACTGAAAGTGAGGGGATGGAAAAAGATATTCCATGCAAAGCAAAATCAAAAGAAAGCTGGAGTAGCTATACTCATATCAGATAAAACAGACTTTAAAATAAAGAATGTTGGGCTTCCCTGGTGGCACAGTGGTTAAGAGTCTGCCTGCCGATGCAGAGGACATGGGTTTGTGCCCCGGTCCGGGAAGATCCTACATGCCGCGGAGCGGCTGGGCCCGTGGAGCCATGGCTGCTGAGCCTGCGCATCCGGAGCCTGTGCTCCGCAACGGGAGAGGCCACGACGGTGAGAGGACCGCATACCGCAAAAAAATAAATAAATAAAAATAAAGAATGTTACAAGAGACAAGGAAGGACAGTACATAATGATTAGGGGATCAAACCAAGAAGAAGATATATTATAAATATATATGCACCCAACATAGGAGCACCTCAATACATAAGGAAACTGCTAACAGCTATAAAAGACGAAATCAACAGTAACACAATAATAGTGGGGGACTTTAACACCTCACTTACAACAATGGACCGATCATCCAAAATGAAAATAAATAAGGAAACAGAAGCTTTAAATGACACAATAAACAAGATAGATTTAATTGATATTTATAGGACATTCCATCCAAAAACAGATTACACTTTCTTCTCAAGTGCGCATGGAACATTCTCCAGGATAGATCACATCTTGGGTCACAAATCAAGCCTCAGTAAATTTAAGAAAATTGAAATCATATCAAGCATCTGTTCTGACCACAACGCTATGAGATTAGAAATGAATTTCAGGGAAAAAAACCGTAAAAAACACAAACATATGGAGGCTAAACAATACGTTACTAAATAACCAAGAGATCACTGAAGAAATCAAAGAGGAAATAAAAAAATACCTAGAGACAAATGACAATGAAAACACGACGATCCAAAACCTATGGGATGCCACAAAAGCAGTTCTAAGAGGGAAGTTTATAACTATACAAGCCTACCTCAAGAAACAAGTAAAGTCTCAAGTAAACAATCTAACCTTACACTTAAAGGAACTAGAGAAAGAGGAACAAACAAAACCCAAAGTTAGTAAAATGAAAGAAATCATAAAGATCACAGCAGAAATAAATGAAATAGAAACAAAGAAAACAATAGCAAGGATCAATAAAACTAAAAGCTGGTTCTTCGAGAAGATAAACAAAATCGATAAACCATTAGCCAGACTCATCAAGAAAAAGAGGGAGAGGACTCAAATCAATAAAATTAGAAATGAAAAAGGAGAAGTAACAACAGACACTGCAGAAATACAAAGCATCCTAAGAGACTACTACAAGCAACTCTATGCCAATAAAATGGAGAACCTGGAAAAAATGGTCAAATTCTTAGAAAGGTATAACCTTCCAAGACTGAACCAGAAAGAAACAGAAAATATGAACACACCAATCACAAGTAATGAAATTGAAACTGATTAAAATCTTCCAACAAGGGCTTCCCAGGTGGCGCAGTGGTTGAGAGTCCGCCTGCCGATGTAGGGGACATACGTTCATGCCCCGGTCCGGGAAGATCCTACATGCCGCGGAGTAGCTGGGCCCGTGAGCCATGGCCGCTGAGCCTGCGCCTCCATAGGTACGGTCCGTGTACCGCCAAAAAAAAAAAAAAAAACAAAACCTTCCAACAAACAAACGTCCAGGACTAGATGGCTTCACAGGTGAATTCTATCAACCATTTACAGAACAGCTAACACCCATCCTTCTCAACCTCCTCCAAAAATTGTAGAGGAAGGAACACTCCCAAACTCATTCTGTGAGGCCACCGTCACCCTGATACCAAAGCCAGACAAAGATACTACAAAAAAAGAAAATTACAGACTAATATCACTGATGAATATAGATGCAAAATTCCTCAACAAAAGACTAGCAAACAGAATCCAACAACACATTAAAGGGATCATACACCATGATCAAGTCGGATTTATCTCAGGGATGCAAGGATTCTTCAATATACACCAATCAGTCAATGTGATACACAATATTAACAAATTGAAGAATAAAAACCATATGATTATCTCAATAGATGCCCAAAAAGCTTTTGACAAAATTCAACACCCACTTATGATAAAAACTCTCCAGAAAGTGGGCATAGAGGAAACCTATCTCAACATAATAAAGGCCATATATGACAAACCCACAGCAACATTCATTCTCAATGGTGAAAAACTGAAAGCATTTCCTTTAGGATCAGGAAGGAGACAAGGATGTCCACTCTCACCACTATTATTCAACATAGTTTTGGAAGTCCTAGCCATGGCAATCAGAGAAGATAAAGAAATAAGAGGAATACAAATTGGAAAAGAAGAAGTAAAACTGTCACTGTTTGCAGATGACATGATACTATACATAGAGAATCCTAAAAATGCCACCAGAGAACTACTAGAGCTAATCAATGAATTTGGTAAAGTTGCAGGATACAAAATTAATGCACAGAAATCTCTTGCATTCCTATATACTAATGACCAAAGATCAGAAAGAGAAATTAAGGAAACAATCCCATTCACCACTGCAACAAAAAGAGTAAAATACCTAGGAATAAACCTACCTAAGGAGGTAAAAGACCTGTACTCAGAAAACTACAGCACACTGAAGAAATAAATGAAACATGACACAAACAGATGGAGAGATATATCATGTCTTTGAATTGGAAGAATCAATATTGTGCAAATGACTATACTACCCAAAGCAATCTACAGATTCAGTGCAATCCCTATCAAATTACCAATGGAACTTCTCACAGAACTAGAAGAAAAAATCTTAAAATTTGTTTGGAAACACAAAAAACCCCTACTAGCCAAAACAATCTTTTTTTTTTTTTAATGTTGAGTCTTCTTTTAATTTATTTATTTTTATTTTTGCCTGTGTTGGGTCTTCGTTTCTGTGTGAGGGCTCTCTCTAGTTGTGGCAAGCGGGGGCCACTCTTCATTGCGGTGCGCGGGCCTCTCACTGTTGCGGCCTCTCTTGTTGCGGAGCACAGGCTCCAGATGCGCAGGCTCAGTAGTTGTGGCTCACAGGCCTAGCTGCTCCACGGCATGTGGGATCTTCCCAGACCAGGGCTCGAATCTGTGTCCCCTGCATTAGCAGGCAGATTCTCAACCACTGCACCACCAGGGAAGCCCTAGCCAAAACAATCTTGAGAAAGAAAAACTGGGCTGGAGGAATCAGGCTAACCTGACTTCAGACTATACTACAAAGCTACAGTAATCAAGACAGTATGGTTCTGGCACAAAAACAGTAATATAGATCAATGGAACAGGATAGAAAGTCCAGAGATAAACCCATACACCTATGATTATGTAATCTATGACAAAGGAGGCAAGACTATACAATGGCCAAAAGACAGTCTCTTCAATAAGTGATTCTGGGAAAACTGGACAGCTATATGTAAAAGAATGGAATTAGAACACTCCCTGACCCCATACACAAAAATAAATTCAAAATGGATTAAAGACCTAAATGTAAGACCGGATACTATAAAACTCTTAGAGGAAAACATAGGAAGAACACTCTTTGACATAAATCACAGCAAGATCTTTTTTGACCCACCTTTTAGAGTAATGAAAATAAAGACAAAAATAAACAAAGAGACCTATTCAGCTACTAGCACTACCTATTGTGCTTTTGTACAGCAAAGGAAACCATAAACAAGATGAAAAGACAACCCTCATAATGGGAGAAGATATTTGCAAATGAAGCAATGGACAAGGGATTAATCTCCAAAAGATACAAACAGCTCATTCAGCTCAATATCAAAAACCAAACCACCCAATCAAAAAATGGGTGGAATACCTAAATAGCCATTTCTCCAAAGAAGACATACAGCTGGCCAAGAGGCACATGAAAAGATGTTCAACATCACTAATTATTAGAGCAATGCAAACCAAAACTAAAATGAGGTATCACATCACACTGGTCAGAATGGGCATCATCAAAAAATCTACGTATATATATACACTAACAAACATAAAATAGATAGCTAGTGGGAAGCAGCCGCATAGCACAGGGAGATCAGCTCGGTGCTTTGTGACCGCCTAGAGGGGTGGGATAGGGAGGATGGGAGGGAGGGAGATGCAAGAGGGAAGAGATATGGGAACATGTGTATATGTATAACTGACTCACTTTGTTAAAAAGCAGAAGCTGACACACCACTGTAAAGCAATTATACTCCAAAAAGATGCTAATAAAAAAAAAAACGAACAAGGAAAAAAACTTTAAGATTACAATTTCAGATTTGCTTCATCTTAATTTGTGCTTGATACTTAATTCACAATGCTTGAAATAACTGTGTTTTTAATTTTTCCCCCTGTTAAGAGTGTTAAGATGTTGTAACCCTTTTTAAAAAAAAAAATTTTTTATTGGGGTATAGTTGTTTTACAATGTTGTATTCATTTCTACCATACAGCAAAGTGAAGTAGAATTGTTATAACCCTTTTATATAACCCAATAATTTTTTTTGTAATGTGAAAAAAGAAAAAAAAAGTAAATAAAATTACAACTATGTACTATACAGAAAAAAAAATCTACAAAAAATAAATGCTGGAGAAGGTGTGGAGAAAAGGGAACCCGCTTGCACTGTAGTGGGAATGTAAATTGATACAGCCACTGTGGAGAACAGTATGGAGGTTCCTTAAAAATCTAAAAATAGAATTACCATATGACCCAGCAATCCCACTATTGGGTATACCCAGAGAAAACCATAGTTCAAAAAGACACATGCACCCCAATGTTCATTGCAGCACTATTTACAATACAGGTCATGGAAGCAACTTAAATGTCCATCAACAGAGGAATGGATAAAGAAAGTGTGGTACATATATACAATGGAATATTACTCAGCCATAAAGAGGAACAAAACTGGGTCATTTGTAGAGATGTGGATGGACCTAGAGACTGTCATACAGAGTGAAGTCAGTCAAAAACAAATATCGTATATTAACACATATATGTGGAATCTAGAAAAATGGTACAGATGAACCTGTTTTCAAGGCAGAAATAGAGACACAGACGTAGAGAACAAACATATGGACACCAAGGCGGGAAAGGGGACGGGGGATGAATTGGGAGACTGGGATTGACATATATCCACTAATACATGTAATATAGATAACTAATGAGAACCTACTCTATAACACAGGGAGCTCTACTTAATTCTCTGTGGCAACCTAAATGCAAAGGAATTTGAAAAAAGAGGGGATATATGTATACATATAGCTGATACACTTTGCTGTACAGCAGAAATAACACAACATTGTAAAGCAACTATACCCCAATTTAAAAAATAAAAAAGAATTGGCTTTATAAAATTCTTGGAAATATGCCCTACAGTCAAAACAAAGCAATCACTGACTATATGTTCATTTTGGTTATGTCTGCACTTAGAATTACACCTGCAACTATCTTTAAGAGTGGTAGCAAATGATCTCAAACTAGAGAGGTCAATATTTATAAAAATTTCCTCTTAATTTTTCTATTATTTTTCACTTCAACTACTTCTGAGGAAAGTGGAGATGGAGTTCCTTCATTTACGTTGCCATCTTTCAATAATGAGAGCTGTGTTGATTAGGTGAGCATAACATAAAAGAAATATCAGCTATTATTGATGACCCCAAATAAGTAGACTTAATTTTAAGACATAAAATACACAGGCAAAGCTATACCTGAGGGAAGAAAAGACAAAACAAACAAACAAGTGAAGGGAAAGAAACCCAGCATTTTATAAGGGTGTTTGCCTACTCTGAGAAACAGAATCTTACAGCAATAAGCAGATAAGCTTCAGTGCATCTCTCTATAAAAATTACTAGGCAAAGTTCTTCAGAAAGAAAAACTAGTAAGCCTTTTGACAGTCTCGAAGCCGAAATTTATAAAATTATAATGATAGACAGTAGGGTTCTCATGTATATCTTCAATTCTTGCTGGTATCTGAACCAACCTTGTTTGATTAAGGCTAAATCAAACAAACCCACATATCATACACACCTTGTAAAGTATTCATGTGCAGTAATTCCAGTGAATTCGATTGCAGTAATGGAGGATTTACCTCCATTCCATTTCCAAGCCACTAACACTTTATTTCTGTTAACAAGTATATTGCCCTTTCAAAGCAATAAGTCTGGTCAACTATTTTATTCCAGGTTATGGGAATGACAATGTCGGTGAAGAATCTCTTCCTGAGCCTCACTGTGAATCCTTTCTGTGTTCTAGGCAATTGATTTTCTCAATTGTGGTCTGCATGAGAACTAAGGGCTATATTTGGCAAGATGATTAATTTGTTGTTTTCTAGAGCAAAACAGATCTCCCCTTAGTTCTACTTTTACATCAATTCCCCCTACCTGCACACACAAAGATAACTAAGCATACACTGAATGACTGCAAACCTATATACTGGCTGAATGTGATTACTAATCCCATTTAGTAAAGAGCTGAATTTTAAATCACGATGTTTCACATATCCTACTTTTCTAAGAATTACCCCTGTTACTTCCTAGAACTTGCCTGGATATGACCGGACTAGAAAAATAACCTCTGTTTTCTACCCCTATGCTTCCCTTAATATGCAAAGTGGTGTCTCGAAAGAAAACGGGTTTGAAGCACAGCTCAAAGCCGTCATTTACTAAACTCTATAAATTTTGGAAAGTATTTAATCTTGTCAAGTCTCAATGTCCCTACCTATATGATAACAAAAAGATATCTACTTTATAGGGTTTTGTGATAATTAGTTGGGATAACCTATGTAAAAATGTTTAGCACAATTTCTGAAACTTATTCTGCGTTCAATAAATTTAGTTTCCTGAAGAACAAGATGTAAACAAAACTTAAAGCGGGGCTTGAATTAAACTATGCACACTTTCATTCTCTTCCATTATATATTATTACAAGATATTGAGTATAGTTCCCTATGCTGTACAGTAGGTCCTTGTTGGTTATCTATTTTATATATAGTAGTATGTATATTTTCGTCCAAAACTCCTAATTTATCCCTTTCCCTCTTCTGAAAAACAATATATATATATATATTTATAACTGAATCACTTTGCTGTACACATGAAACTAACACAACATTGTAAAATCGACTATATTTCAATAACAGTTAATAAAAAAGCTATGCACATTAGCAATAATAAAATAATACTGAATTTCAAATCCCGAAGATTTATTTTGCCTATTTGAAGCTGCCACTATTTTTGTTAATTACTAAGTTTGGTTTGAATTATATCTAAACTAACTTTTTTATATTAAAATTATCATTTGATGATAGAATGTGTGTTAGTATCCAAATCTTTTAGTTTTTTCAATTATTGGTTTATTCATAAATTGGAGATCTATGTTTATTCACTCACAGTTCAGTACATATCAATAATTGATGAGTGAATGAATGCCAATCCCATGTATACTGGATTTGATTATTTTCAAAAGTTAATTTGTGAACTTTTGTGTTTTTTTTTTTTTTTTTTTTTTTTTGCGGTACACGGGCCTCTCACTGTTGCGGCCGGAGCACAGGCTCCGGACGCGCAGGCTCAGCGGCCGTGGCTCAAGGGCCTAGCCACTCCGCGGCATGTGGGATCCTCCCAGACCGGGGCACGAACCTGTGTCCCCTGCATCAGCAGGCGGACTCTCAACCACTGCGCCACCAGGGAAGGCGTAATTTGTGAACTTTTAATCTTAATCCTAAAATCTTGACTTTTCAGATAGAACTTAGAACTCAGAAATCTACTTTCTTCTAAAGAAGCAATTTAGTAAATAAAGGACAACAACATACACTAGTAGCACCTACCACGTTCCAGAAACAATTCTAAGATTAACTCATTTAATCATCACAGTGAATTTATGAGGTAGGTCCTATTATTATCTCAAATTTTTAAGCAATGGCAATGAGATGCTGAGAAATTGCAAGTCATTTGCCCAGCTTCACACAGTAAGTGATGGAGTTAGGATAGCACCCCTCCCTCACCTGAACATACATCCAAATTTTTGCAGAGTAAGTTTGCTTTTGAATAGTTTTAGAAGACCAAACTTTCTGTTTAGGATATGAGGGTCCTGACTAATTCTAATTCCTGAATTATGGAGAGGACTGGAGACTAATACACAACCTTAGATGAAAGCTTGATGCAAAAAAATTATCAACTTTGTTCTCCAGCACTTATTTAAAATCCCACTGTTGCCACTGAGAGATGGTAAAGCACAAGGTTAGTTGTATATATGCTGTCTCTAGCTGGAATACATCAAGAACTTTCCCTGATTACATAAATAAATGTAGTAATTGAGCCCATGCCTCATGTGGAAACTCATGTTCCTAGCAATTATTCTCCCTTAGGAAGATAAGTTTATTTATCAATGTCTACTTGCTACACGGTTCAAATAAATCTTTTTCTAAGTGAAGCATCTGACTTGCGGTCCATGACTATCTGGAAAACATGACCATTCAACCCAATCTAAGATTTACACCTTAGCTCAAAACATGCTCAAGTGCAATATGTAGCCTCAAGTCCTGGCTGACAAAATGTTGATCTTTTATTTGACATTAAAATCAATTACTGGGAAAAGGGGGAGCAACAGCCCCATTAGAGAAATTGCTGCTGACTTTATATTCTGTCACATCAAAGTGAACTGGATATTAATATTCTCATATTTTATTGTTAAAACATTTTAATTTCTTTTAAGTGTGCATTTCAGGTTGTGAGTCGCTGATGAGAACCCAGCTCAGTAGTTCCAATTTGCATATGAAAGCTACAATATTGTGACATCTACCTGTCAGCAGGTACTTTACCCTCTTGAAGGCATTCACCTGTGTAAAGTTCTTCTTTAATGTTGGGATCCAACTGAAGAATTAAGGAAATATACAATATATAAATAATATGCCTAATGCTTATTTAAAAATCTCTCCTAGTTTTCTGATTTTCTGGGATGACTAAAGAAAGCATTCAAGTTTGTTGGGTTGAAATTTGTAGATAACCACTGGACCTTCCCATATGGGATATAGTTAAATACTCTCTGAGCCTGTTTTATCCTCTTCTTTTTATTTCAAGAAAAAAGAATCTCTAGCCAAAAGCAGATTCTGTGCCCTAACAGAGAGTGTATTGGGTATACTGGGCTGAACAAAATTAAAATGACCCTGAAGTTTCCTTAAAATCTATCTTTCTGTGCCCCCATCTCTGAATTCTTCAAGTTAAAGGGTTACAGAGAAAAAAATCATAGTAGCCTAAAATTTAAGAGAATTGATTAAAAGTTTCCAAAGTTTATTCAAGGGACTAAACTGAAGAAAACCAATTTCTCTCTGGTTATAATGCTCTCCTTCTTTTACTGAGGGACCCTCTTGACAAACACACATTTGTGAGTCTTAAGCACTTGAAGGATATGTCTGCCTCTGCATTTCTTTCTTTCCTTTCTGTCTGGCACAGCTACAGGATTTATTCACACTCTGTTTTCCTCCCTCTGACTTCTCCACTAAGAAGAACACAGTGCTTTGGGCCAGTAGGTTTTTGGAGAAATAGACAATCTGACATTCAGACATGTATCCATCCATTTATTCTTTCAACAAACTACTACTGTGGTGATAAAGTGGTAAAATAATAAATATCCGGGTCAGACCTATGTGATTGTAATCACTTATTAGCTATGTAAACACAGGCAAATTACTTAACCAGGTGAATGCCAGCATCTTCAGCTATATAATAGAAACATGTTACAAGGATTAAACGATATTGTATATGGAAAGCGCCTAGTACAGTGAGAGTCTTTACCACAACATGTGCTCTTCAAATAGTAACTTTAAAAATAAGAGGAAGGGCTGCCCTGGTGGCGCAGTGGTTGAGAGTCTGCCTGCCAATGCAGGGGACGCGGGTTCGTGCCCCGGTCCGGTAAGATCCCACATGCCGCCGAGCGGCTGGGCCCGTGAGCCATGGCCACTGAGCCTGCGCTCCGCAACGGGAGAGGCCGCAACAGTGAGAGGCCCGCGTACCGCAAAAAAACAAACAAACAAACAAGCAAAAAAAAACACAAAAAACAAAAAAACAGAGTAACACTTGCAAAACAGAGAAAAATGAATAAGCTTTAGTCAAAGAAATTTAGTTCAATCTGTCTTTGCCATTAGGCATGTGAATTTGGTAAAATAATCTCTCACAGGCTTATCTCTTAAACGACCCTCACCGTAATATCTATCTCCAAAAATTACTGTGATGTGTAAGTAAGATAAAGACTGCTAGATCATCTAACACGGTTCCCAGCACAAAAGTAAGTACATGTAACAGGGTCTTAGTGCATAGAAATGCCCTGATTAGAACTGCATTTTCAAAAGGTGATTCTGAGGGTAGTAAATCAGAAAAGAAGGTTGAGCAGAAGGTGGACCCAAATAAGATGCCATTTGTTTCTTAAATAAATGCTTATTAACCACTTGCTAAATATGCCAGACAGGTGCTGTGGATTCAATAATAAACAGTAGGATCAAAGCTTTGATCACCTCTTGCTCATGGCAATAGAAGGGTTAAAAATAAGGGTGAACTGTTTGTTCTAACCTGGCATGATGATGAAAGTGCTTATCAAACTCTTCCGTTGAAACACCTGCAAAGTAAACAGTGCATAAACCTCAAAGGAATTGCTATGAGGGATAAATCTAATAGGACGTAAAATATCTGGCCCATAGTGGATTTTGTTTTGTTATTACTTTTAATGTCCCTGTTAGAGTCACAAAGTATAGATACAAGGAACCCTGAATCATTTTTTCTCTTACTAGTCTTATTTTCCATCCCTTGCAAATATATCTCTGGCTCTTCAATTCTTTAACAATACACTCATGCTCTTAATTTTTGCCTCTGGTCCTTCTCTGTTTTGCTATCAGACTGACTTCTTTCTGTATGACTTTGAGACCTCCTCACTATATTCTCAGACCAACAGCTTTAATCGATATCATTGTCATGGTCATTTAAAATTTTTTTTAAGGTGCAAAAGAGTATATAGTAAAAAGTTCCCCTCTGCTCCTATCACCCAGTGTCCATCCCCCTTCAAGGATTGGGATGGGGGAGGGGAGTGTTTCCAATTCCTCCACGGCTTTTTGAGAATATTTTATGCATGTAGGAGTAAACACAGTATAAACTATTTTACTTTCATATAGTACATGTAGGATTGTTTCGACTTTGTTCATCACCTTGCTTTCTTCACATAATAATGTATCATGAAGAGTGTCTTCATTTTGTTTTTTACAAATGCATGTTCTATTTCATGCATGAATCATAAATATAACAGTTAAGTTATATTTAGTTACTGCAGTTGGAAAAAAAATATTTGAAAGTTTTATCTATGGTCGCTTTTGAGTCCTAAGCTGACAGGTGTTAGAGCTGATAGCTCTAGAAGGAGAAAACCTCTGTCTTCTCCTGAGCACTTCCAGCTGGACAAGCAGTTCTGCCGGTTTTGTGTAGCAGCAGTGGAGGAAATCAGGCTAATGTCACCTCCAACATATTTAAAAATTGAGTATGTTAAAATACCAACGGAATTGTCTATGCCTTTAGGAAAAGGTATGTTTTTACTCAGAAAACACTAAGCACAAATGAGTGAAAATAGAAAGCTACTGAATTTAACATGTATCTGATTATTTTTTTTAAAGTCAAACTCTTCAGGTTTATCTTCTCAATACACAACGAATGCGTTTTCACTAGTGTATGTTATGTTTTGTGTTCTTATGTGTTTCTGCTTAAAAGGCCACAATGGAAGCTACAATTATTACTAAAATTACTCTCTATCACACACACAATAAAACCTAACTAGATATTTTCACATGCACTATTTAAGTTTAAAATACAACGTATTTTCCTTTTTTCTTTTTTACTCTTGTGCATTGTTTTTCAAGGTTAATATTAAGCTAGCTATATTAAGACCTATGGAAATCCCCAAGCCCACAAACTCTAAATAATTTTTTTTTTTTTTTTTGGCGTTACGCGGGCCTCTCACTGGTGCGGAGCACAGGCTCTGGATACGCAGGCTCAGCGGCCATGGCTCACGGGCCCAGCTGCTCCGTGGCATGTGGGATCTTCCCGGACTGGGGCACAAACCCGTGTCCCCTGCATCAGCAGGCGGACTCTCAACCACTGCGCCACCAGGGAAGCCCCCTAAATAATTTTAACACTGCTAAATATAATACCCATTTTATAGCTCCTAATTTTCTAGGTCTCAGAACAGGATAGTTTTTTCATTAATTCTTTGCCTCCAGCTTATCTTCAACCATAATTCTGTTTTACTTAACTATAGTTAAAAGAATCCCTTTAGCACTAGGGTAAACTTCATATAAACCAAGTAATTTTCAGTGGGGCTTAATTTTTAAAATAGAAAAAAAAGATTCAAGTGGCTTTTAATGTTAATATTTAACTATTTTAAATTAGAAGTTATTTAAATGAAATTCATTTCTTTTCTGCCAATATTCAAACAAGTAGATGCTTATTGTATCTATACCAAATTGACTAAATGTGGGTGAGGATGGACTATTTCATTTAGTTGAGCCATTACACTGGGGATCATAAATACAGCCACGTTAGTGTAATTTCCTAGGTGATTTGGGAAAAAATGGATTAGTTTTCCTTAATCTCCTCACCATCAATACCCCTTACCACCTCCATTCAGTAACCAAACATATGTGTACACGAACACACACACACACACACACACACACACACACACACACACACACAGAGAAAAGGGCAAATTTAATAGCCCTTTTCTCTATCTTGTAAACATTCCGTTTCAGTATACCCACGGAAAGATGTGATATGGAAAAGTTCATTCAGATTATTTGAGTAGTAGACAAAAACCCACAGAGATTCACCTGAAATAAAAACAAAACAGAAACAGTAACAAGGTTGATGTATTCTGCATTTATACAGGAAGAATCTCAAGGACTTCATTTTTCAGGAGAAACAGGTTGTGAGATTCTTTCACTTAACTTTCCAAATATAGAGATTAACTCCATCAACCTTGAGCAGATAGCTTTGGAGGACAGAGTGCAGACTAAACCCAGGATTTGAAGATGGGATTTCAAACTGGTGCAAGAGTTCTCCTGAGCAGCTAGGTTTGAGATTTCTAACCTCCACAACAACTAATATATCAAAGTCTTAAAAAAAAAAAAAAATCCCATTAACATATTTGCCTTTAAGTAAGATTTCACTTGAATAAAGTCTAGTGAGCTTGAAAATCACCAGACTAGATAAAGGCTCCTTTAATCGTGGATCTAAATGTTCTCTAGTTCTCTAATCAGCCAAACTCATAGTTATGTACAAAGCAACATTTTGATCTACAAGTTGGAAAAGAGTGAACTGAGTAAAGCTGAGTCCAGGAAACTTGGGAACACTAGCCAAATTCTTGACATCACTTGTTCTCTCCCTCACTTTGTTAACCTATTGGGTTTATAAAGTGTGAATTTTTATAAAACGTAGATCAAATTCCTCTTTAAAATTCTTCAAAAACTACTGGTTGCTCTTTGGTAAAGTTTATACTCCATGGCTTACCAAAAAGACATTTAGTGACCTGTGTCCTGAGGTCTGCCCCTCTAACCTTAATATCCATCAAACCTCACAAAGACCCTACTCTCCAACCTGCTCAAACTACTGTACTTACAGTTCCTGGAACTCACCATGCTTTTTTTTTTTTTTTTTTTTTTTTTTTTGCAGTACGCGGGCCTCTCACTGTTGTGGCCTCTCCTGTTGCAGAGCACAGGCGCGCCGGACGCGCAGGCTCAGCGGCCATGGCTCACGGGCCCAGCCGCTCCGCGGCATGCGGGATCTTCCCGGACCGGGGCACGAACCCGTGTCCCCTGCATAGGCAGGCGGACTCTCAACCACTGCGCCACCAGGGAAGCCCTCACCATGCTTTTTACTCATGTTCATATCTTCGCATATGCTCATACAGGCTCATGCTTCTTCCTACACAGCTCACTTCACTGATTCCTCCACCTTTGATTAATCAAGAAAGTTTTACTTTGCCTCAGTTAAGGTTTTGTTGCTTTCAGAAAACATTCTCTGACCCTCTTCTCCACGGGCTGGATTAGGTGTCTCTCAAAGTGGTGTTCATAAAACCTGAATTTACCTGGCAAAGTGCTTATCCTTTTGAGTTGTGATTTTGTTAAAACTGTCTTTCTCTACCACTATGCTGGAACTCTTCAGGAAGACAGACTATGACTTTTACCTCTTTCATAACACAGAAACATAGTAGGTGATCATTAAATGTTCCTGGTTCAAACGAATGAAGAAATAGTTAAGGGGACTTCCCTAGTAGCACAGTGGTTAAGAATCTGCCTGCCAATGCAGGGGACACAGGTTCGAGCCCTGGTCCAGGAAGATCTCACATGCCACGGAGCAACTAAGCCCGTGCACCACAGCTACTGAGCCTTCGTTCTAGAGCCCTCGAGCTACAAGTACTGAGCCCGTGCACCTAGAGCCCGTGCTCTGCAACAAGTGAAGCCACTGCAATGAGAAGACCGTGCACTGCAACAAAGAGTAGCCCTCACTCGCTGCAACTAAAGAAAGCCCGTGCACAGCAACAAAGACCCAGTGCAACCAAAAATAAATAAAAATTTAGAAAAAAAAAAAAATAGTTAAGGATTACATATTCTAAATATATTATATTATGATCAGTCAGCCAAAGAATAAATGCTTTGTGAGGCTTTTACATTCACACCCCACTAACTGCAGTAGTTTTCAACTAGAGCATAATCATACACCCACCAATTCTAAGATACATATCTTTTTAATATGTTAATATTTCTAATATCTGGATATAACATAACCATTGATATTACTGATTGCCATTGTCTGTCCTTCAGTAAAAATAAAACAGCCGCATCAAAACTTGCAGAATAAGTGTAAGTGGCTTGAAAGAAAATCTCAGAGACAATTGTGAAGCATTATTTTATCCCCTAGAAACCAGACGGTTTGGAGGGAAGGGTTGGGAACGGGTGAATCAGAGGTGTTTGTCACTGTTGCTAAAGGTGGAGTCAAAAGTTGCCCGCCCAGCTTCAGATAACTACAAAGTTGGTTTCAGAGCCCTCACTTGATGGCATTTAATTCTTTCTGAAATATTTCAAAAACTGTCCTTGATGGGACAGAAGATGACACTGTATGGAAAAAAGTGGACAGCAGTATTCTCAACAGAAAAGAGATTCTGAATGTGAATAAGTTAAATCTCTTAACCAATTTATTTTGCTCACCTCTTTTATATATGCTCAAAATAAATACTTATGGCTAATTGAATGTGAAATGGGTCCTTCAATAAGTATAAATAAAAATTCTTAGTTATAAGAAAGTACTATATGAAATCTAATCAATGATGTTTTTCCGTTGTTAGTGGTATATGAAATAACAGTGGGATTTCCAATTAGTGATATTTTAGATTTAGTTTTGTGGAGTCAAATATGGGAGCAGGCAATGAGTCACAATCTAAAATTTGGGCACTTTTGCTATTACAGTTATTTAGTTCACAGCTTGAGTTTATGTAAAGTTATTCTATACTTTGTTAAATTACTTTATTCTAGTTCCTTGTATTGAAACTAAACGATCAGTGAAACTGGATAACTCATATGTTTTTTACCACTCAAAAGAGATTGTAGAGATAACATGTTGTATTTTTTTTTACCAACATTTGAAGCTGTGGGATAGGAATAAATATGTCAAAGTGGAGAGTTTACTAGGCACTAGCATGAAACAGAACACGTGCATTTTAGTTATTACTATTTCAAATCAATATACCTATCCACATATCAAATTCACTTTACTTATCCAAATCCACTTTCATTTCCTGACCACCACTTTACAAAAATCTACTTTCTGTAGGCTCTTAATGCCTTGGTTTGTTTGTCTTTCAGCACAGGGATAATTCACTAGCAGTGAATAACTGGGATAGAAATCATGGTGTGTTTCTCCTAAACATATGCCACATGTGGTACAGTATTTCATGTTGTGCTGGGGATATATTAAATAGATGATTCATGCCACTTTTTTTAAAATAAAAAGGAAATAGCTTTCTTTCATGTATAAAGGATTTAGAATGAAAATTTAAAGGAAAATAACATAAATACAGGTAAATATGTTTTAACATGCATATCACTGCTGTCTTGGCCTTTTCACTCCTAGACATATGTGATTCATAATCCAAAGTTTGCATTAGAATTAATTTTGCTGGAAATATTTCTAAATAAGAGTACTGTAAATAAAAATATGAGAGTCCCCCAATGTTGGTACACTTTACTATCAGAAGGTATGGCAAATAAAATAATTACTAGAATAGCTAAAAATCATCATCAAGATTGCAGAAAGTCCCTGGGATTGTGTGTGTGTGTGTGTGTGTGTGTGTGTGTGTGTGTGTGTGTGAGAGAGAGAGAGAGAGAGAGAGAGAGAGAGAGAGAGAGAGAGAGAGAGAGAGAGAGAAAGAGAGAAAGAGAAAGAGCGAGTGAGAGCGAGACTTTACAGGAGGAAAGATAGTTCATCTTCAATGGGAACCTAATTATCCAGAGCTGGTTCTTTAGTGAGGTCACCAGTGTACCAATTTTGCAGCCAGGAAATGGCCTTTCTTTCATGGAGTCTCTGACTTTCCTCCCTCCTACCCCTCCCTCCTTGTACCAATGTTACCTTTCAGCTTGTATCCACACACTACGCCCAAACATCTTATTTAACTTCACACAGAGAAAGGATTAATGCATTTTCCTCATTTTTACTGTATTTCATATCCTGTATTTCACATCCACTGTTTGTTTTTATTGCTAAAATTTTGATATTTATTATGTTTTGGACACATACTGTTATTATTAATAGAAAACTTTTCTTTGATTATTTCAATTACTACAGGAAGGACAAAATACTTTCCAATGCTGCTTTTGAAAAATTTACACACACACACATACATAACATGTGACATGTCTCAAAAGTGTATTATGGATCTCTTTGGAATGATAAAGGAAATAGTAAATCAAAGGTGCATAAATCCTACCTGACTTTTATCCTGAAAATCAGTTCTCCAAGGGTAAACTTTATTTAAGTTAACGCTTACTGGCATTTACTATGTAAATACCAGACACCATTCTAGGTTCCTTGTAGGTATGTTAAATTATTTGATGTTGACAGCATATCTGTTTTGTATTCAGGGAAACTGAAATGCCGGGAAGCACATAGTTAATAAGTAGAAACCCTGGGATTTGAACACAGCTAGTCTGGTGTGGAGCCCTTGCTTTTATCCACTATATTATAGGGCATCTTAGCTATTCTCTACTGCGTCTCAATTTGTTTGGCTTTCATCCAATTACTAAACAGCTCCAGTCCAACATTTTCATATCTGTAAGCATGGAAGTTAAACTAAATACTAAGGACCTTTTCACCTTCCAGCTTTAGAGCCAAGGGCTTGAGAAGCTGAGCAGCAGAAACAGCAAAAACTTGAGTGCTCAAGAGCTCAGGAAAGGAAATGCATATGTTGAAGAAAGATACTCTTGCCCCACCATAGATTTTTCAAATAGGCATTAAGCAATTGAATAATTATATACTGATTGGCTTCTAAGGGCTTGGTCAGACACAGATGAAGAGAGATATTACAGATTTCTAACCCTTAAGAACTATTATTCCAATATACAGCAGACAATTAAAATATAGTATTAGAAGTTACTTCCCAGTCATAAGCACTAAGCACAATGAGAATACTGAGGGTAGTCACTCAAACCTGGGGATAGGGTCAACGCATTTGATTTATTTTCCTTGTTCTCACTTCGGGGGATGTACTTGTCCTGCATGACCATGCTCTTGCCTCCATTTTTAATGTGCAAACTATGGTGACTCAAAACAATGAATATATATTTGAAGAAATTAAGCTACATCCAAACTTAATAATCTACAATTTTATTTCATAGCCAAAGAAGAGCTGAACACTAAGTGTACAGGAAACAAATGTGAACATTATTTTTCTTACATTGTCACATTTTTATTGGAAATACCGATAGTTGTTATGTTTCAAATGGGGGCCTTAATTTATTATAGCTATTACTGTGAGAAACAAAAAATGCTTGGGTCTAATGTATATGTGTAAAAGTAATATAATTATAGGGTTTACAAAATATAGGATTTAAAAATCCCATTGTATTTAGTACTTTTGGTACTAATATAAATTCTCTAAGACAGGTAATATGAGGATTTGAGGTGTCAAATTAACAATACCTCCATTTTTGCCTTTGTTTTGTACCATTTGAGAAGTAGACTAGGGATCAAGAAGACAGAGAGAAAAATGCCAGCATTTGCATTAATGGAGATTTGGAACAGCATAGCTTATATAGACGAAACGAAAATGATGCGTTGTATGGTTATTTTCAGAGATGTTATTGAAGAATTCAAGCATCAGATGAGAATATAGACTAGACAACTCTAATACTTCTTCCAACTATATGAATGAGTGATTCTTAGCCCAATATGTTCTGTGGATTATTTGATATTCTTCATATTCACCAATCAATTAGCATGATTTTATTGAACACCTGGGCACTTACTAAAATGAAAGACAATAAAAGAATACATAAACAATCAACAAAATATCTAAAAATTTTCAGCATAAATATAATCCCTACCATTAAGTAGTTTTCATTTAAGTTGTAGAGAATAAGATATTAAACAAGTAATTACAAATGTCAGCTTCAACCAAATGCACTGCCTTGAGGGACAAGAGAATATTAGTGAAGAGAGAAATTGTGATGGATCGCAGTAAATGGAGAAGTCTCATACTGGGTAAGAGTTTTGATCTAAGGGATATAGGAGGTCTGAGAGGCAAATAGCAAATACTTAACAGAATAAGTAAACAAGTGCACAGATATACACATAGTATGTGCTCAATGTATACTTGCTAAATGAGTCAAGTGACACTTGCAGAGGAGCGAATAATTTAAGGCTGGAACAAAGAACCCATGATGAGGACAAAGAGAAGTGACCTGGACCATGTGAGGTGAACATGAACTTACAGGTGCTTAAGTGGCAGAAAGAGAAAACCCCCTTGTGTTCCTGTATAAGATCTTACATTAAAAATTTATTTAGCAATATTATCCCAGAGTGGGAAACTAGAGAGGGCATAAACACAACACAAAGCCTACAACAGGAATGCAGGTATGAAATAATGAGGACCTAGATTAGAAGGGCAGCAGTACAGATAGAAAAGAAAGGGTAAATCTGAGAGACACTTAACAGGGTCAAGAGACTCTGCAAAGGGTAGAGTAGCCTACGCTTGTAGAGTAAGCTTTAAGTAAAAAGTCTTCTTTATGACCCAAGTCCAACGCTCTGGGGAAAATAGATAATGTATGCATTTATAAGAAAGCTAGAGATGTAGTTCTAGATATTTTTCTAAGCTGTGAAACGTGAAATCCTGTTTAGAGGGGGTAGAGAGAGAGTCCTCTGGCCCAGGAATAGGTCTTATTTTCTGACTCCTTTTTGCTTCCAACTAGTTTTAGTAGTATGAGTGCAATTATAACCAAACAGGGAAAGAAAGACACGCAGTGTGCCTGAATCCAGACTGAAAAGGGATCAGAGGCTCTAGGATTAACAGAAGGTTCTAATTGGCTTTTCAAATCAGATGAAAGACTGAGGTACATGCCCTTTGTAAACTGGGTTGCCTATAATTATTCAAAGGATGGTTAGACTCTTTCATTGGAAGAAGAAGTGTGGGAAGCAATAAATCGCCTTTTCATTTTAACTTAAATGAAGCAAGTGTAAATGGTACCTGATCATTTATAATTCTTTGTAAGTACCTCCTCACCGTTCCACATTGTTCCCCATCATGCAGTTATAGTTACGATACCAACCCATGTTATCACCACATTTATCTGACCCCAAATATTCACATTGGATCTGATTTTTTAAGTCTGCCAAAAATATAAGGTATTACCTCCTTTCCTAAGGGCAATCTGGTTGTATTTGCAAAGGAAGGATTCTATCTTGTTCTTGAGTAATCTTCACAAGTAGCATACAATTTATCATAATTCTCAGAAACAAAGGGAATGCATTTGCAAAGCCATCAGCTTTTAAATAAAAGAAATGATGCTGGATTTCAGTCCCAAGCATTTTGTAACATATATGCTTGTATTATATTAATTTGAGCTTGAAACACTTCATTCGTTCATTCACAGTTGCCTGAGTAAAGTTTTCTAACTGGTTAAAATGTGATGTAACAGCTAAGTGTGCCAATGATTTTAATATTTTTAATTTTTATTAACTAAGTTTAAAACTGGAGAAAAAGATTTGTAGTGCATATTTCTTTTCATTGTTACATCTGCCAACTGATTAAATTATGCTAATAAGAGAGTAGTTCCTGTAAAACCAGCACTGGGCATGATTTTGCAATAAACGAAAACAAAATTCTATCAATTTGGGTACTTGTCAATTTGTGTTCTCATAAACAACAATAACAACAACAAGCAGTACAAAGACCAAAGGTGAGAAATTTGCGATTTTGAAATTGTCTTAGTCGGGGTGTTATTTTGGAGCTTATTGGTAAGGTCAGCTATTGCAGGATTTCAAAGGCAATTAGAGTAAATCAAACTGCAGAATATCCCCCTGGGCTGGTTTGAAGATACCTCGGAAAGATGCTCTTTTTCCCCCTAACCCTGGTTGCTGCCACATCTAGCAGCTGCTTTCTTTTTGACAATTCGTCACTCCTGAAAAATGTTTGCAAGCAGTTTGGATAATTTCCAATTCATTCTTGCAGGAAATGAGGATTTGCTTCCTCACTTGGGATACCTGCTGCTAGGTTTATTCACTAATAAGCATGATAAATGTTTTAGCCTTTGATCAGTGCTAATTTAACAAGTAAGCTCCCCAGAAAAAAAGTCTTTGAGGCTCAGGGGCTCAAGACAGCACATGAGTTGGAAATATGATTGATTGTGTTGCTGCGAGAAATTTCCATAAAAAACTTTTATCACACTGCTACGTTCTGAACAATTAAATAAAAAATGAAAGATAGTTACCCTCCAAAGAAGGACAGAGGCAGCCCAGCAAACTTCACAAGACATTTTTTTGGAACTGGCTCAGACTTATTTTCCAAAGAAACATCAGTCCTCTTTTTTTATTAAATTTTATCCACATTACTTTATCCATTTCCTTTTTTTCTCATCCTGACTCATCTTCTTCACACATGATTCTTTTCTCTACCATCCTTGCCAGACCTATAATTAATATTTTAAATAAACTTTAACATGAGGAATATAATGAAAACTGAACAAATCAAATGGAGGAGAAGTGGATATCTGGGACTTGTGTATTTAGAATCCATTGCTGTCAAAAGGGTTCAGACATAATGTAATGCCTAAATATGGAAGTTGCTGCCACTGTAGAGTTTTTCTCCACAATACAAAACAATTATGCTTGCAGTTTACTGTGAAGAAGTAATTCTGGACTGCCTGCTTCAAATCAGTTCTTAGTAGAGCAAAGGCTGTACTATAAATTGCACTTCCAATCAACATTTCAAAATACCTAACTTGTGTAAAACAAAAGATACACAAACAAATGAGTCGTTCCTTGCCATTCAATACTCTCAACAAAATGCTCTCCATGGAGAAATAGGCATATGGATACATAGGTGTGGATAGAATTTAGTCACCAATAATGATCATTTTCTGTTATTAAGGTTTACACTACAGGTGACAAAGTTGAGAAGTAATTCCATTTTAAAAGAAGAATCTGAAAAGGAAAGATGAGAAAGAAAACTGTGCCGATGATACAATGGGAGCTAAAAATATTAGCTAAAACATATAGGTACTGTTTACTATATATGGACATAAGTGCATGTAGTAAAAGTTTAACAACACAGAGAGAGAGTGGTTACCTCATGCAACAAAGAAGAGAAGAAAGCCAATGGGATAAGAAAGGGTTATAAAGGGGGCTCCTCTTGTATCTGTGTTGTTTTATTTTCAGAAAAACAATCAGAACATTTAACATTTGTTAAATCTTGATGGTAGTTATACAAATATTCATTAAATTTTTTTCTGAACTTCTCTGTAGATTTGAAATATTTCATAATTATATATATCAAATGTTAAATGTATTATAGTTTATACAATAATTACTCTAAGTTGAAAAACAAAATGCTGGTATACTGTTAGATTGGGGAAATGCTCTAAATTTATTTAATTTCCTTAATTTGATAATTATTTGATAATTGATTTGATAATATTTAACTTTTGTATGGGAAAGATGGAAAACATGGTGTTGAAAAGTTTTAAATTGAAAACATTTATTTTTTTTGATGATCAGTTTGCCCTAAAATTGTGTACTTATTTCTATATGTAACCTATCTTCAAAGGGATATACAGAGTAATATTCCAGGCTCATATTGGAGTTTTGATATTATGATATTATATAATAAAAAAATGTTCAAGAAACTAGACATGTATAGCCTGGATGAGAAAATGTAATTTTAGGGGAATATCAATTCCCTAAAAGCTGTCATGAAATATGTGAGGCTTTGACATGTGGAGGAGAGAGAAGAGTTAACACCAATTGAGAAGTTACAATTGAATATTTTTGATTCTTAGCTAAGCTGTAAGATCATTCCAGTTATAAAATATTTTGCCTTATGAATTAGTGAGTTGCTAGAAATGTGCAAGAGTACATTTTACATTCTAAGCACTTTGCATTCTAAGAGTCTATGAGTCAATGATAATATTCATCTAGAAATGGATATATTATGTAGTGTTTATGATTTTGTCATCATAAACTGCAGTTTTTATAAGATTATGTGCTAAATATTCTTACACTCTCTCCCACACTCATCATCCATTTCTAAATACACTGGGCTGCTCACAGCTAATGTGGAAGGGAGAGCCGGTGATATACCACTGAAAACATATCTACTAACCATTGTTAATGAGAGAGCAAGATGAACAAACAAGAAAGGAAAACGTTTTAACTGATAATGCCATGCCTTGTTATATTTCCTGTTTTCAACATTAACATGGGATATGTCTATGTATATTCATTGTAAATTGATATCTTTATTTTATTTTTGGAAAATACATTAATGTAAATTATTTTAGAACATGTAAATAAATGCATAAAGTCAGGTCCCACAGCATACCTATTGGAGGTAAAAGAATTTGACTTAACAAGAAGTTCCATATATCACTTGCACTTTCTACTAGGCCTTTTGTCACACTTAATGGAGCGGTTGAACTCCTTGAGTCTAGAGTTGCCTCGCTGTTCAATAGCTGCATATATCGCATTCAGTTCTCTTAGAGAACTCATGAATTGCTATTTTGTGGCAATGATAATATCCGGTATCGTACCTTATATTATGTTAACTTGTCAATCAAATTTATGTGTAATAACCAATAAGGGGCTTTAAGAGAGCTGATAAACAGAGATAACAAAATTAATGAGAGGAAAATGACTTCATTAAGATATTATAATAACAGTTATTGATTATCAAATTGCTCTCATGTGTGTCACTTACTATAATGGATGTCAATTTGTGAGTTCCAGAACACATTAAAAACTGTCTTCATTGAAAAAAACTATAATGACATTTTTTACTTAAGAGTATATGTCATTCAAGAGATTTTTCGGGAACAAATGACCGTCTGAGGTGGGAGAAGAATGAACAGTTTAACAGTACTGATTGAAGGAAGTGTTTTAAGGACACTAGTTAACTCACTTTGGCTTTGAGTCTTGAATTTCAACCACACAGTTTGGGTTCTTTTGTATGTTTTATCTTTTCACTTGAAAATAATTTCAATTTGCAGGCAAAATTGCAAGAATAAGAACAGTACAAAGAATAGCTTTACTTACGACCTATTAGAAACATTTTCCTCCATTTGCTTTATCATTTGCTCTCAGTCTTGCTCTCTTTCTCTCTCAAATAAAATAAATATATGGAATATATAAAGCATATAAAATACAAAAATGAAAATATAAAATATTTTTCTCAGAGACATTTTGGAGTAAAACTGTATATACATCACGGCCCTTTACCCGTAAGTATTTCTGGGATGTTCCTGAAGAATAAGGAATTACTCTTACATTACTACAATATACTTACCAACTTCAGTAAATTTAAAATTGACATGACATTTACCTACTTTACTATTTTTCTTCTAATATTGTCAGTTGACCCAAATAACGTCATTTACTGTACTTCTATTTTTTTTAGCCTATGGTACGTTTAATATCAGCCATCGCATTCAGTAGTGTTTCTGATCTTTGTGAATTGTATATTATTACCTCTTAATAAACATCTCCGGAATGACACAGCATTAAAGTAATTGTTACAATCATTATTGATAAAATAAAGAAAAGCAACAAATTTTAAAAGCCCACAAAATCTCTACCATAGAATTATTTTCTCATTTATTCTTTTTCATTTTTTAAATCTTTCCCCCACCAAACTTCTTAAAACTAAGCTCTAAGCTCCCTTTTTTTAACCTACAGATAGCTCAGCTCCCTGTCATTTGTCTTTTGGCTTCACTACTCCATGTGAAACCTTTGTGAAGTCTGCCGATGACTTCAGAAATCCAATGATCTTCTTTTACAACTCTTCCCAATCGTGACTTCAGCATTTTTTCCTATTTACTATCACCTTGATATTAGAATCTGTCTCTTACTTTGTCCCACTGACCCTGGATTCCCCAACTACTTTCTTCTTTCCCTTTTTGATCAGCTTTTATCCATCTCATTGGCTGCCTCATATTCTTTCAGTATCTTAAAAATAGGAGCTTTCTTAAATTCCATATATATGTGTTAGCATACAGTATTTGTCTTTCTCTTTCTGACTTACTTCACTCTGTATTACAGACTCTAGGTCCATCCACCTCATTACAAATAGCTCAATTTTGTTTCTTCTTATGGCTGAGTAATATTCCATTGTATACATGTGCCACATCTTCTTTATCGAAGAACCCGGGGGTAAGACAGGAATAAAGACACAGACCAACTAGAGAATGGACTTGAGGATATGGGGAGGGGGAAGGGTGAGCTGTGACAAAGCGAGAGAGTGGCATGGACATATATACACTACCAAATGTAAAATAGATAGCTAGTGGGAAGCAGCCGATAGCACAGGGAGATCAGCTCCGTGCTTTGTGATCACCTACAGGGGTGGGAGGGAGGGAGACGCAAGAGGGAAGAGATATGGGAACATATGTCTATGTATAACCGATTCATTTTGTTATAAAGCAGAAACTAACACACCATTGTAAAGCAATTATACTCCAATAAAGATGTAAAAAAAAAAAAAATAGGAGCTTTCAAACCTGCCTTTGGCACTCTGGCAAACAATTACTGTCATGTAAACAAAATCTAAACAGATAACACAAATCTAATCCACCCTGAATTTCAGCATTCCACTTTCAACTTATCCCATCAGCACTTCAAATTCATTACCCGAATGCTGCTCACAGCCTGCCCTCTCAAGCTGGCTTCACCTTTCTGTGCTTCTTGTACTGTTCCATTTAGCTTTCAGAATATCTGAGACTTACCCATCGTTCTTGCCCCATAACAACACCCTGGTTTCCCATTTCTAGCCATTCCATCTTGTTAAAATCTCTAACTCATTCTCACCATTCAAAACTATTACTCAAGTTCAAGTCCTTTTTACCTTTCAACTTCTTTAACTGATCTCTATGAATCCATTTCTCTCTTCATTCTTACTATAACATTTCTCTAATTATAAGATTCTTTCACAACAGTATTCCTGAAGAGTATTTCTGATCATAGTAATTCCCTGTTGAAAAAAAATTAATGTCTCTTCTCTGCATATAGAACGAAGTACAAGGTCTTTGACCTGGTCATTAAATCCTTCAGTGATACTGGCCCCAAATACACTGCCAAACTTTTTTTTTTTAACTATTCTGTAACGTACTCCATATTGTTTTATCTCCCTGTCTCACTTCATATCTTTTTCCTTTCCACATTATCACATGATTCAAAACCCAAAGCAAATATCTCCTTAGTCAAGCAGTTTCCTTTAAAGTTGCTGGACGGAATTAATCTCTCCAACCTAGGAGACTCCATTTAAATTGCATATACATGTTATAGTTTAGGAGATTATATATATATATATATATATATATACACACACACACACACCCCTATATGTATAGGCACACACATATATGTATATGTGCACATATAATAAACATGCATATAAGTATGTATATGTGCTTGATAAATATTTGTTTTTTAAGTTAATGTGTTAATAAAGTAGATAAAATACCAGTCAGACTACGAACTTTTAGTTTGCAAAGTATTTGTTACACAGGAATTTTAGTTTCAAAATGATTTATTGTAATGAGATTTGAGTTTTCCAACAAATAGTTATTATTACAATTTTATCTCTGAATTCTAATAGTTTTCCAATTGCTAGAGGGCTGGAACTTATTTAACCTCAAAGACCCCTTAGTGTAAGCCCTCTGTACTCTCAGTGAGCAGAAGTAGAAAGGCACTAGAGATTCATTACATGAATACTTTCATATATGTCCTGGGTTCCTCCTGAGAAGCTCAGCGGCAAGGTGGCTAATCCTGTTGTAAGAGCTCATTGACACCAGATGCTGCAATTGAGATGAGTTTCCAAAGTTAATGAATTATACACATGACTATAAATAGCACATGTTTTCCTTCAGCAACCAGTTTTTCTATAGTAGAGAGACTTCAGGTCAGTACTTTCCAATGGAGGTTCTCTGTGAAGGAAGTTTTCCTAAGAGTTCATCTCTAAGGAGTCTTTCAAGTCAACAAGCATTTGATGAGAAGTGAGCACATTTAATGACTGTCAGTTACTGATGGTGACAATGGTAAAAATTTCATACCTAGAGATCTTTATTTACCCTGAAAATACTTAGTAGTTTACCTTACAAAGTTCAAGTCCTTTAATTATGCCTTTGCCGTCTCGTAGTTTATTCCATACTGAGCATAAGATGTGAGATACTGTAATTTAGTGACTCTCAAACTTGAGAGTGGATCAAAATACATGGAGGGCTTGTTAAAACACAGCAGGCGAGGGAGTGAGATGGGGTATTCCCAGAGTTTTTGATTTAGTAAGTCTTCGGGGTGTGAGAACTCACATTTCATGGGATGTTATAGTTTGCTTTTCTAGCATGCTCTTACGTGATATTAATGCTGCTGGTCTGAATATCACACTATGAAAACCAGTTCTTTGGTCCTTAAACTTGGTGTCTTACTGAAACTACCTAGAGAGATTTAACATTACCAGCCCTTCACCTCTCCCTTCCTACTCTAACCCAAGTCCCTGAGATTCTGAATGGTATAGGGTGTGGCCTGGTCATAGGAATTTTTCATGTGGGTGATTCATAGTTGCAGGTATGATCACTAGCCTCTGAAGGGTCATTTTAGATAGAGATTAGGAAATCAATCTCAGGAGTTGAACAACAGGGATGGGATATGACTCAAAGATATCAAGAGTATTCTACACTGGTAGCTTGCTTATTTCTCTTCCACATCAGCAAAGCTCTTTGTGGGGCAATAAAAACTCCTAAAGAAAATCACACTATCTGTATGAAATGGGTACTGCTAATATGTTTTAAAAAATCTTTACATCATCTAGTAAAACCAAACATATAGTCATCATCTGAGCAGGAATTCACAGAACCAAGTTTCTTTAGATTAGTACTTCTCTTACCTAGAGATCTTGTTAAAACAGAGTCCTATCCCCAGAGTTCCTGGGAGTGGGGCCCATGAATTTCATTTCTATTTCTAAAAAGTTCCTAGGGGATGATGGCCAGGTACCATACTCTAAGGAGAATTACTTTGGAAATAAGAAGTTTAGCAAGACCCACAGTAAAAAGGCAGTTCTTGATATGTCAAACAACTAGACAAGTCATCTTGGCGATCTTACCCAAATGGCTCCTGGTGAACCAGGACTCACTAGTGAAGGTCACAGGGATGTATGTAGATAAGATAGACACATTGTATACTAATTCTGTATTAACTAACTATGAGCTTATTAAAAGCTTACAGTTATATATTACATACTAAAGTTTTTCTTTTAAATTACTGGCACAAAAAAGCATATCATATATATTGAATAATTTGCTGAATTTGAATTTAGCTCAGACCCCTTTCTTAACTCTTTAGAAATGATCTGGATTCCTAGTCCAAGGAAGGTAAGATATCTAGTGGCTATCAGTTTTTACTACTGTCATGCTACCAAATCAACAGTAGACCTTTTTGGATATCTAATATTGAAATATCTAATTTTTTTCAATAACTAAATGCTGAAATCTTTGAGTAGCCCCAAATTTGAGAACTGCTCTTTAGCACATAATTCACCCATTCATTAATCAATGAACCAGACATTCTGCTAGTCATTAATGATAAACTTGTCAATTAAAACCAGAAGACACTATGCCTGTCTTCATGGAAGTTAATGGGGAAGATAGGCATTAATCAACAAATTCACTAAGTATACCATTGCAAACTGTGATATTGCGATGAGAAAGGTTTATAAGTAATTTACATGTTATGGAGAGTATCTGAATACACACAAAACCACCTTGCGCTATCAAAGCTGGATAATGTTAAGGAGATAAACAAACACATCAAGAGGCACACTCTGTGTTTGCGTGACTGGCACATCAGACCAAGAAGGTTCAAATCTCTGTCTCAACAAAATTATAAATCAATACGTGTCACTGACCTTCAGGGAATATTTCTAGTGACTGCAACTATGGATATTAAAGCCACATATGGCAAAGGTCTGTGCTTGGGCAAGGTGATTTTTAAAGGGATATTTGCAATCTTTGTTAAAACTGTCTTTCATCAGTGAGAAATCACAGGCCAAGTTTTATCAATCAAAATCAATACATGTGATAGTGACATTTTAGCAACAATCATGACTAATTTAGGTTGAATAGTTTTAATCCAACAGGTTATATATTTGTACTCTAACTATGGTCGAGGATTCCAAGAAATATGTTGTCAAGTAATTCATTATTGAATACAGCAATGACTCTAGTATTGCATAATATATAATAACAGGCTTACCTATCTTTCCCTACACACTTACTTCATATTTTGTAATGCTTTAATTGAAATACAATATAGATTGAAAATGGCATAAAATATAAGTATACAGGTCAATGAATTTTTACAAAATAAACACAGCCATTTAAAGAGATTTACAAGATAATGCCAACATCTTTCTATCGTGTTGTACCAATTTACACTCCACACAGCAGTAGATGAGTGTCTCAGTGGCTTCATATTCTTGCTAATCCTTGATATTTCCCTCCATTTTAGTCATTCTGGTGAAGTATAGTAGCACTGAATTAAATTGTGGTTTTAATTTATTTGCCTTTGGAGGTTCTTTTCTTTGTGAGTTTTTAAACTTTTGCATTGTCTGTCTTTTACATCTTGATTGGTAGGAGTTAATATGTAGTTTGGTACAAGTACTTTGTGAACTATACGTAGTGCGAATATTTTCTCCCATTCTGTGGGGCCTTTTCATTATGGCGACATTGCCTTCCCAGCACTCCATTCTCTACTCTGCTTCTCAGAGATTTACTGCTAAGCTTTCCAGATTCCCACTTCATGCAGCTTCAAAATCTGGCAAATGCATCGAGGGCAAAACACTGCTGTTTGTTTGAGCCCTCTAAATTACCAATTTTGTCACTCCAGCCCCATGAACCCACCAACATTTTGTGGATATCCCACCCCATGACACCCTAGCAGTAATCTTCTGTTCTGGAAAAATCTCTGGTCCTCATTACTTGAACAGCTTTTTGGTGCCATTAGTTTTTTAAAATTTTCTTCCAGCTTTTCCACTTGTGCTCAATTGGACCACTGAGGTTTCAGAGGCCACACTATCCTACCTGGAAGTGGATACCATACCACATACCTAAACTTATTTACAAAGCACATCAAATACAGCTTAAAAATAAGTAAATATGTGAGAGACTAGGATTACTGACTCAATTTCGGAGTTGAAAATGATGAAGAAGGCACAGTTCAAACTAGACAGTGATACTTAAGAATAAAGATAGTAATTTAAAAAGCAACCTTTTGGAGATGAGATTATAGTTTGAATTGTTTATCCTTATTTGTGTTTTTCTTTGTGATTTGCCATGGTTTTTTTTTTTTTTTTTGCGGTACGCGGGCCTCTCACTGCTGTGGCCTCTCCCGTTGCAGAGCACAGGCTCCGGATGCGCAGGCTCAGCGGCCATGGCTCACGGGAACAGCCGCTCTGAGGCATGTGGGATCTTCCCGGACCGGGGCACAAACCCGTGACCCCTGCATCGGCAGGCAGACAGACTCTCAACCACTGCGCCACCAGGGAAGCCCTGCCATGGTTTTGAGAAGGAGTAAAACACAGCAGCCACTCGGAAGCCAAGAGACTCAGTTCTTATAGTCTGTCCCATTAATAATAAACTTGCATTTCATTTTTCTGGACGTACATCTTGCTGATATATACAATGAGAACTTTTGTGTGAGGTATAAATGACATACAGCATTATATTAGCTGCAGGTGTACAACATAATGATTCAATATTTGTATATTTTGTGGAAGGATGACCACAATAATCTAGTTAACACCCATTACCATACACGGTTATAAATGTGTTTTCTTGTGATGAGAACTTTTAAGATCTACTATTCTCTTAGCAACTTTCAAATATGCAATACAGCATTATTAACTATAGACATCATGATGTACATTATATCCCCATGACTTTTTTCTTATTTTGGAAGTTTGTACTTTTTGATTGCCTTTATCCATTTCACTTACCTCTCACCCCCTAATAAGATGAGAACTTTAAGCTAATTCATCTGGAGGGTTTTTTTTTTAACCTTCAAAGATTGGTTTCTGCAATATTTCCACATGTTTCTCATTTGCAACTTATTTTTGAGTCTAGATAACTAACTTGAAAATATTAGTTGTCACTTTTGGCAAAAGAAGAGGCAAGTAAAGGAGTAATTACTCTCCAAATTCACTGTTGGTTTGATATGACTGATAATATAGTGTATTTATCAGGGACATTTTAAAATATAATACTGAGAGTAGAACAGCATGGTAATTAAGAGCAATGACTCTAGAGCCAGAATGCTCAGGTCCAAATCCCAGCTTCAACACTTGCTAAATGTGTGACCATGGGTCAGCTGCTTAACACCTTTATGAGTATTTCATATAAACACTTAATCAGTTAATTTAGGTAAAATGCTCACAACCATGTCAGGCAAATAAGAATTAATATAAAATGTTTGATTTAAAAAAGAGAAAAAGGGCTTCCCTGGTGGCGCAGTGGTTGAGAGTCTGCCTGCCGATGCAGGGGACATGGGTTCGTGCCCTGGTCTGGGAAGATTCCACGGAGCGGCTAGGCCCATGAGCCATGGCCGTTTAACCTGTGCGTCCGGAGCCTGTGCTCCGCAATGGGAGAGGCCACAACAGTGAGAGGCCCACATATTTCCAAAAAAAAAAAAAAAGAAAAAAATTATGTGTGTGTATGTACACATACACATTTTACAAGATAATACAATTCACATGGAAACATCTTCTTGATACTATTTTTAATGACACTGACTAAATAATTGTTCCTAATGAAAAATTCTTGTTTATTTTTTGAGAAAATTGAACAACTGAATGTAGCAATGAAAATGCATTGCTACTTGGAGAAGCGTCACCAAGTATGCATATCTGGGGTAAACCGTCCATTAATCATCAGTAGGCCTTTGTTTCCTTAGTTCAGAATATGTCTCCATTGGACTCACAATGTCATAGAAAAGGAAAGAGCAAAATAAAATAGTCATTCTTCTGAATCTTCTGCTCTCAATACTGAGTAATCCTGAAATAATTTTTCCCCTTAGGGGCGAATAAAAAGTTTAGAGAGCTACTTTCATTATTTTTCACATCTGTCTTTCTATCTTTTTTTTTCAAGTCTCAGTCAGACCCCTAAACTAAAATCCAGAAATACATCAAGAAAGGCAGATCTGATGTTGGGAATAAGAAGCCCTAAATCCTTACATCTATCCTCACTTCAAAATCCCCTGCAACGTTTCCCTTATCACTTGGCCTTCTTTAGTCCCTTGAAGAATTTGGCTTCACAGTCTGAAGAATGATAGAGAAGGAACTGAGAAAGTTTTAGGTAGAATTGAAGCCCAGTCTGTATTATCTGAAGTACCATATTAGAAACAATAGCACTTTATCTGGAACTGCCAGGCATTTTAAACTTCTTTTTTTTCCAAAGCAGCAAATTAGTGAGAACTGTCAAGTTTTCTGTGGTAATTGTTTTGTTTTGTTTTCTTTTCTTTTCTTTCAATTTCTGGATTTATTTTCAAATTTACCACAGGCCGTTTTGGGATCAGTAGATTGAAACTTCATTTACGTGAACCTTATAATCATGGGAGTTGAAATGGCTTTTCAGACCACTTCTTTGTTCCCCCGTTTTTCTTTCTTTGAGTCCTATTCCCCAGCAGCCTAGTATTTTTGTTACAAAATTTCTCACAGTGCATTTCCATGTTCTTAGTTTCTGCTCAGTTTTGTTTTGAGCCCTCATCTTGAGTCTTTATCTCAGAGCCCTATTCATGTCTCACTTTCCTTTCAGGAAAGAAGCTAAAGTTTGAATTTTCACATATAGTTGTATTTGAATGAAGCAATTTTTGAGATACAGGATAATAGGATTTTGCCTAGAATTTGGTCAGATCATGCAGAATTCAAGCTAACTTTTGTTTTTCTATTTGATCGAGATTAAACTGTAACCAAATTAAGCTCCTTAAGAAGAGGGTCTGTTGGGAGTGAATTAAATACATAATATGAAATGATCAAGGGCACTGGAATGTTGAATTTATGAAGAATATTCAAGAGCAGATTGTGATAAGATATTCCACCTAGATTTCCCTGGGATCATTTTTATCTTTTTGCATATACTCCTACCTCTCAACTTCTCTGTGCTTTAGCTTTAAACACCCAATACCTGTGGCTTTCCTTCAGCAGGTGGGCCTAAAGCTATGGAACCAGGTTGCCCTTTGCTCCTAAAGCTTAGAGAGCTGCAGTTGCCTGGGACTCTACTGTCCCCTGGAGTGCTGGCCCTTAACTAATTACTGACACAGCCAAGGTCACGAAAGGTCAGCTCTCTTTGCTTCAGGATGCACAATTCTTGGCATAACTTACACTGTAAAGATGCCCTGCAGGGTCAGGCTGAAGCTGCCCCTTCTAGAAGAACTTGCCCAAGATCTCATCCTTAATTGGCTTCCTATACCCTTGTCCAACTTCCCTCACTTTTACCATTTTTCCCTGGATCACTCCCTTAATAAGTCATTTCCAACACATTTTCATTATAGGTACTGCTTCTGGTTTACCCTACCTAATACACAAGACAAGATAGTCTAGAATATTAAGTCATTCACACACATTCGTTCAACAAATATTTACTGAGAGTTTCTTTGTACCAGGTACTGTGCTAATGCTGATAAAGTGCTGAAAAAGAGACAAAACTGGGGCTTCCCTGGTGGCGCAGTGGTTGAGAGTCCGCCTGCCAATTCAGGGGACACGGGTTCGTGCCCTGGTCCGGGAAGATCCCACATGCCGCGGAGCAGCGGCTGGGCCCGTGAGCCATGGCCGCTGAGCCTGCGCATCCGGAGCCTGTGCTCTGCAACGGGAGAGGCCACAACAGTGAGAGGCCCGCGTACCGCAAAAAAAAAAAAAAAAAAAAAAAGACAAAACTGGAGGAGAGAGACCTTTAGTCAATAACTTCATATGTAATTAGTTAGTTGCTAGTTATAATAATTGCTATGAAAGAGAAGATCATGTGGCTTTCTAAATAGCATTCATCAGAGGGAAATGGTTTATACCTATTCTAAGAGGTTTCAATAAACAATTCTGGGAAAAATGGATGGAAGCTACAAGAGGAGAGATTTCAGCTGAATACAAGAAAGAAAGTTTTAGCTCTGTCCAGAGATGGAAATGGGCTCCTATGAGAGATGAGGAATCTTCATCAATGGCGGCATTTATAGTTAAGCCTCAACATCATTCGTTGTTTTATCCATGAGAATCAAGTCTCTGTTGGACTAGATGAACTAGATGAAGTCTTAGAGCCTGACTCTACTCATTATGGAGACAGTACAGTGATTAGAGAAAACAAAAGAACAGCTCAGAAGATACTGAAGGATTTCAGTTTCAAGTCTGGAAGTAAATGTCAGGGGGGATGTTCAGTGAAAGAGCTGATTGTCATAAAAGATTAAATAATCTTGTCATATAGTCTTTGCCAGATTCAAAAATGACTTTTTGCCATCATCATAGACATTCATAAAATAAAAATAAAATCTATATTTGCAGAGTTGCTTTCCCTACATTCAAAGTATGGATGTAACACTGGCTTATAAGACCTTGATATCATGATGGAAAGAAGGGCAACCTGAAATCTGAGGACACTGATCTTATTATATGAACCCATTTCATACAAATCACTGTTTTCTGTTGGACATTCACAGTACGTGAATATGACATGTCTTAGTGCTACAGGGCAGATGACCACTCTGCATCTTCAATACAATAAACATATTTAAACTAGAAATAACCTGATATATACATATTCCATATAATATACAGAGCAAAAATATATAAAATGAATAAGTTATGTCAAATATCATGTAAATGTTTCCCTTAACACTAAGTAAGTTTCTTGAGGGAAGAAACCATGTCTACCTTCTTTTTTGCTATGTCTTTAGTACCTAGAGTAGTGTCTGGCACACATTCAGTAAAAAATAATTATTTGGGAATTAATGTAAGATAAAGATTTATGAACAAAGGTGACAAGTGTGTGTATATACATATATAATATACATAAAAGGGTATTCTTGCAAGTGGTAATTCTTCTTCATGACTAGTTTTATTTATTTTTAGAGTAATTATTTCTTCTAAATTAGCAGGAACTTTTCCAGGCAAGAATACTAATGTCAGTTCCCTATGATTGATCATTGATGTTTCACTTTCAGCTAAAATCACAGTAAGAAGAACAATCTTATGTCACATTCTCTTATATTTTAAAAACCGTTTTATTAGTACAAGGTTTTAGATGCTTTAGAGAATAAGAAAAACAACTCAAAACTCTCAAGTGAATAACTGAAAATTTCTAATCGAGCGGCCAATGCCAAAAGTTCATAATGAGATCATTTCTGCATTAATGAGATTTCAGTGTGCTTTATATCTTTGCCCCCCAGTGTCTTTCTACCCCATCCTTGGTCACCACCTCTGGAGCCAACATGACTTTGCTCTAGTATAAATCATCCTCATTAGGTGAACTAGATTATGTTGATGAGTTCAGCTTGAGCTAGGTTTACGAAGTGACACAAAGTTTGAAATCTCAATTTATTCCAGTCCTGTGTATCATCTTCTATGAGCAGTTTCATGATGTGGTAATTGGGCAATAGTTCAGCATTCTGATAGCCCCAGGAGATTCAATTCCACCATAATAAAGGACATTTAAAAAGTCTAACCGTTCTATTAAAGAGTACCCTGAATATCAATGCATTTATCTTACTTTTTTTTTTTAAATCTGAAAAATACTTCAATGCCTATTTTTCCTTCTTCATTCAATATTGTTCAAGCTTGGATCACTGACTCACCAAAGGATGATCTAGAAGGCGTCAAGCTCCATTGGACTAGATAAGTTCTGTACATCACTGATTACTACCCTGATGACTTCTTTATTCAGGCCCAAAAGTCAGATTTGCTTCTTTGTACAGAAACTACAGGACTGATAGCACACAATGAATCATGCCTAACAACATGTTGACAAGCTGGCAAGAGACAGCCTGTACAGTGACAAATACAGCTGACAACAAGGGTACACATCTGTTTGGTAGGATTTATGAGAAAGGAAAACAAACAAGAAGAAGATGGGTTATTTGGTTTTGTAAGAGAATTTAGAGGCTCTTTTCTTTCTATCCAAACAACAGCAACGTAAGGAATACATATTAGCCCTCAAGATTTATTTATTACAAGCACAACCAGATTACAAATGGTCTGTGCAGATTAGATTAGCATTTTGATTATCAAACTGCTGTTCCAAATATCTGATGAACAGATATTAGAATAGTTCTTAAACATACTGATTAAACACACATTGATGCTGCTATTTTTAACACTTGCTTATATTCAGGTATAAATCAGTTTCCATGTCCTTCCTTAAAACTTAAAGTGAAACATATAAAATGTATATAACCCCACCAGACTTTTCTCAGGGAGACAGAGACCCAAGCCCTCATTTTGGGGTTCAATTTTGGGAATTAAATAAATAAATTTTAAAAGGAGGTTAACAGATTCAAATGCCCGTAATTAGGTATTCAAATAGCTTATGCAGTAATCAAGGTGCTCTCACAAAACTTATCATTTCACAACCAGCCTGCTAGCTCCCACATTTCCATTTGTCTATAACATAAATGTTCTGCCTGCAACACAATTAGTCCAAAGCACCAAAATTTTCTCAGTTCTGGAACAAGTTTCTAAGTAAAAAAAAATGATATAATAGTAATAGTAGCAATAACAACAACAACATCCAATTAAAAAATAATAATAAATCTATTCAGAGTAGTGGGAATCCCCCTGCCCCTTGCAGATTATGTATCAGACTGAAAAGACAGCAGCACGGATAAACTTTCGCAAATGCTAACGTGTTGCATTATTTAGATGGTTTAGGCAGAAAAAATGTTTAGAAACATTTGGGATTTTAGCAATTTAATTTTATCACCCTTATGGGTCTTGATCTGAGCTATTTATTCTTACAATTGTAGTTGCTGATTTTTTTTTTCATCAATATTACCCTAGAAGATCTTTTTATGGTAGAGCTTCTACTTTTCACATAGTAAAGGCTTATTAATGATTGGTTGAATAAAATGAAATCAGACTATAGTATGAGGGCCTAGAATGTTTGTCCCTACCCTGAATAACCACAGCTCTGAATCTGGTTTCTGATGAAGCTTCCTCATTGCCAGTACCCTCAGAGAATAACAACTGTGGGAACAGAGAAAGGTTTTGAATATCCTGAGCTATCCGTAATAGAATGAGGGCCTTGTCCTAGTCTTCATCATTGTTTTAATCTCCAAATTTTGAAAATGGATGGTAGGTAGGAACATTATTCAGAAGATTGGGTAACATATAAATATGTTTTCAACCTTGGGTGAAGTTAGCCACCTGAGACCCAATCAGAATTATTTATATCCTGTTCTTCCTTCCCTCCAAGGTGGAGACAGTGAATGGGTAAACTAGGTATCAGGGAAAGACTGATGTGTGAGAGGATGTCCTTCCTGTCTTTTCAGATGTTGAAGTGTAACAGTCTAGTCATTGTTACTCATTTAGACTAAGAACTGGTTTACATTCTCACTTATATTTACATTTAAGTTTCTTTAAAATAATTAATCACAATTATTGTTTTCATAAAATCTCAAACCTGAAGCTGTGAGAAAAAAAAGAAATCTTCTTAAACAAAAAAATCAGTATCTCAACTTCAAATCTATTGCCAATGACTCTCTGCTGTATTGTTAAATTTTAGAATTAGAGCTTTTTAGAGAAAAAATATAGATATCATTTATTTAAGACCTTTCATTTTCCTTCCTTCATTATTGGCACACTGTTCTACCAGCCAGTTCGTTCTGCTTTTATTGAGTTGAATTTCAAAGTAATATTTTATCAAATGTCATGTATTTACATAATTAGCATAATCACATATAAGTGTATAATTAGTGTAAATACATGTAATTACACTATTATAGTATGCTATAATCTTGTAAAAAAAGCTTTTTCTTACTTTACAAGCCAAAACATATGCATTGTGCACAAATATTAGATAATTTTTGATAGTCAGTATCTTTCTTGTCTTAATTGGTTTAACCATATACCAAATCTTAATATGTATATTTGAAAAATAATTTTATCTTTATTTTTGGCAGTTGTTTCATAGTTGGTTTTTTTTGTTTGTTTTCTTTTTAAAGAAAACAACAGACCCTGGAAAAGAAAACATTCTTTTCTATCTTTTAGTTTAGGTTAGTGTATAGAACAAGCAATGTTTGAATTCAAATGAAAACAGCTTTATATGCAAATTTCATTTGGACAGAAGTTAATAAAACTGAACTCTGTGACTTGGCAAATAATGGGTGTTAATGAAAATGCTGGATGCCACCTTCACTATGTTGGTCTCCTAGTGCACCTGATAAAAATATTCAAGTAATTTTAAATACTGGACCAAAGAGAAATGGCCAGTAAACAGAGGAATTCACACCTGAAACACTATAACCTCTTTCTTGCCAGTCTCTGTAAGGAGTTCTGGAAATGCTATGATAATTATTTTATTCTTTTACCAACACCCCAGAATGATTCCCACATGAAGTATGTCTCTTTGAAACTGAAACTTGAATTTCTTTCCTTATTAATGTCAAAATTCTAAGTCCATCACATCAACCCTGTTTGAGGATGGTATATTTAGTTAACTACAGTGATGTTTATATGTCTCTGCAGGATATTGACAACTAGTGGATAAAATTAAGACAAGATAACATTATAGAGACATTTTCCTTGTCTCATCCACTTAAAAATAACCTGAAATATCAAGAAAAATATGAAATGTAAAGGAGAAAATATATTTAACCTAAATCATAACATATAATGTTGAAAAGAGAAGGCAAACTGAAAAACTCACAGAAGAGAGACATATTTAACGTTCATGTTTGAAGTCAGGTGGGTACTGACAAGATAGAGATGACTTTGCTCCCAAACATTACTCAGAAACTAGTGGCATCACCAACAGAGGGAAGGGTAAGATGAGTGGAAATCGGATATATTAATGTCTGTAACATCATGAGCTAATCTTCAGCCCCCACCTACAAGCTTATGCAGTTGGAGAAATGTTCATTTCCAGTTTAGAGGTCAGAAATGTAATTATCCTGTTGAAATTGAACCAAACAGTTCTGAACATTGGAACTCCAGGCACAGAGGTGGCTGATGGTGAGGTATTATATAAAAAACAAGAGAATTAAGAGAAATTCTACACACTAAGTCATGAAACATCTAGTTCTCTTCCTTCATAGAGCTCCAAAACACTTCCCTAGGCAAGAGACAGGTGGAATCTCCAGAGAAAAAGAAATCACTTCAGAGAAAGACCTAAAATTCTGACATCTGTGCATTCCCCAAATAGATAGCTGGTCATCTAGTCAGACTTCAAAATATAGATAGCTGGCCATCTAGTCAGATTTCAAACTGTTAGTTCAGTTAACCAGCAAGCCATTACCATAACTCTGTCACAACACGCAGAGAATTTGTTATATCACTCTGAAATGTCAATGGAGTATACACAAGACACTGAGAACAGCTTTTAATATGAAGGTAGAGACCAAAACAAAGAAAACCCTACTTCACTCCTGAAAAAAAAAAAAAAAAAGTCAGCGAAAAATAAAACAATTAAGGAAGAAGAAACTAGGTCTAAAATTTAAATAATATACTCAAGGAGCTAGCGTAGATTTTGCATATTGCATCTATGAAACAAGAACAGGACACCATACAAAAAGGCACATCAGAGAAAAACAAAGAGCTATTGAGAAAAAAAGAATCTGCAAAGCAAAATATCAAAATACTAAAATGCCACTGATAAAGAGAAACAATTTGTCATAAACAAAGGATAAGAATCAGTGATATTTAAGTTCTCAAATTAACATATGTCAACTATACTTCAATAAAAATTTTAAATAAATAAAAAACATAGTAATATTGAATTTTTCAATAGCAAAAAGTAAAATAGAAGATAACAAAGCAATATATTTTGACTGCTGAGTCAAAAATCATACCAATAGAGAATTTTCTATCTAGATAATTAATCAAGGATGAGCCAAAAATTAAGGCATTTTAATTTATGCATAGTCTCAAATAAAAGACTTTCCATTCATGCATTTTCAGAGCTTTTTGGGAAATATACATCCCCCCAAACCAAGAAAGAACAAGACATAGGACTCAGAGAGCAGAGAATTTACCACTGGAGAAAGGAAGAGGATTTACTGACAAAAGCCACATAAAGACCCAGGATGACAACTGTAAGCTGATGTATGGATCAACTGGACCCTCTTAGAGAAGCCACTAGAGGACGCCAGTAAGTATAGCTCCAGGTTCAGGTTTGGTCAAGTAAAAATTTGTACTGAGATGTTTTAATCAGGTATTAAAATTTTTTGTAGATAAAATATTGACACAATTATTAACTTCAGAAAAAATGAAAGTTGTAAAAGAAAATAAATAGTAATTGTAAATATAGTATAGAATTATAGCTCAACAGTAATCAATACTATCAGAGTTCTAAAACTGAAATGAGCTAATAGGGACTTAACCAAAAAAATCAGTACATAGTGATAATGGCAGGTAAGGAAGGGAGGAAGAAGTGTAAGGTAGCTAAAAATCTTCATTTATAATATAAAGTACATGGATAATGTCTATAACTAAGGAATCTATAGGTAGAAATATACTCATATCATTTAGAAATATGTAGGTAAAATCCAGAAGTAATAACTACAACATTTGTAACTGGCTGCCACTGGGAAGTGCAGATACATTCATTTGTAAGCTTATATATATATTATTTAACTCAATATTATTTACATGAAATACTTCTATAAAAATTTTAAATAATATAATAAATTCATATCACATTAAAAAGAAAGTCAATGAAGTCCTTGAGAATGAGGTAATTTACATTAGAAATGTTTAATTTAGTACTGTGAAATTAAATTCTGCTAAATTGGAATATAAAGGCAATCTAACTGAAAGTAAGACAAAAAGACAAGGATTAATTTATTATTTAAAAATCTTCCTAATATTAGTTTGACCTGCCTCCATCAACACACCCAATTATTCTCTCTCCATAGCCGGAGAGTCCACTCAAGTTTCTCCAAAAAACCCCAACTAATTTGCTCCCCTCTCACACTTGGCAGATAGACTTCTTATTCACAGAGAAAAGAAAATCCACAAATGTGATCTATTTATAGTTCCACTTACCACCTCCCTTCACTCCCCTTCCTTTTCTGTCCCAGAGGAATAGGCATTGCTCCTCTCTAATCCTAAGCACTCCATTTGTGAATAGGATGTCAACCAAACCTAGACTGATCTCCTTATTTTCATGTACTTCAGGTTCTCCTTCTTCTTAGTTGTCTTTCCCTCCCTTTGCAGACATTGACACGTGTGTGTCTTAATTTGGGTTGCTCCAGAAGCAGACAATGGAACAAAGATTCAAGTGGTGCAGTAGTTTACTTGAGAGGTGATGCCAAGAAATACCAGAAAGGATGGAGAAATTAGGCAAGGAGGGGAAGATAGCCAATAAAGGGCTTTCTATCAAGCCAGTTAACCACTGCCAGTAACTGGAGCTCAGTTCCACTGGGAAACTCTGGGATCTAGTGTATCACATGCCAGGGAACCACTGAAAGACAAGGCACAAAGAAACTGGGATACTAATACACCAATTCCTTTATTGACACTGGTTGAGAGCTGTTTTCTTGAGGCTCTGGCACTTCAACTTTCCCTCAAAGTGAGACAAACATGCTTCTTCTTGCATTCAGACAAAAGAGCACAGAGTTGTAGGTATCCCAGGAAGCACCTTCAGAGTGTAGAGGTGAATGCCAAAGGGATCTGGGTGGGTCTCTAATAGCAATGAAATGGCATCTGTGCCACAGACTAACCTAAAAGCCTTGAAGCTGTTCCTGGCTTTCCTTCTCTCAACTTCTATAGCCATACGATCATGAAATCCCATTAATTTTCCTCTAAAATATTTCCAATCTCCCTCACTCATACTCTTAATCTCTTTATTAGTTCATCAGAAGAGATTACCAGATCTTTGAATTATTGTAAGAGCCTGCTCAGTGATTTCTTTGACTTTTTATTGTTATCATTTCCATGACATAATTCACTTAATCTCCTACTATAACTTCCCATCTTCCATAAGACCCATGGGAGTTAGAATATTCTGAAAATAAGGACTCCGGAATCATATAGAACTAGATTTGAATCCTGTCTTTGTTCCATACTAGCTTTAGGATATTTGGCATTGTACTGAGTCTTATTTTCCTCATTTGTATATTGGGTATATTTATAATTAGCTTGAAGAACTATTTTGAATATGAGAAGTAATATGTTTAATTTGTTTTACTTTGGGGAGCTCATTAAATGACTGACTTATTACTATGGTCAGGATTAGCTCATCACACAAGGCCCTTTATAACATTGCCCCTACTTCTATACCTAGATTCTGCTCCATTTTTCTATATACTACCCTAATATTTTCTCTATAATTTGGCCATATTCTTTCTCGCAACTCTTGTTTATATTCCTGGAATGCCCTAGTAAACTCTTACTCACACTTACAGAGCCAGCTTGAATGCCATGTCTTCTGTGAAGTGTTTCCTCATTCTACTAGGCAGTTAGTCACTGCTTCTTATGCTACCACATAACTAGGTTCTAAATCTTATTTTTTATATTTAAAAACATTTTTATGCAAGTCTCCCTGACCAGAATATAAGATTCTCCAAGACAAGAAGAAAATGATGTTTAATTTTACATTCTTAGCACCAGATATAGTGCCTCCATAATAAATGTCTGTTAAATGAAGAGATGAAAAAATAGATGATAAATATATAATGACTAGATGATCAATTGACAGATAGATAGATAGATTATATTGTTCTTATTGTGGACCACATAAGTTAAGATACCATAGCTAGTATCAGTTCTAATATAGAGCTGAAATGAATACTGATTTTCTAAGGCAGGGTTTTAATGTAAAATGCAGACTTTTTAATGTAGCAGGTTATATGTGAAGTATTTTTAAAATATGAATATGATTGAGTTGGCTTAGTTTCATATGTGCAATTAGCTTCTTCTTCCAAATATGTCAAATTATTCAGTGATTGCCAAGATCACACTTAGTAACACACCCTATAGTAAAGATTAAGAACTCTTACAACATTCATTCCACTAGAGCCAATGAGCACGGCAGTGCAAAGTTAAATTCCATGTGTACATCCAGGAAGAGAATGGCATAAGGGCAATGCTAATTACTTCACAATCCGACCAAGGATATATAAATACATCCTAGCTAAGATCTCATATATATGAAAATTTGAAAGTATTGACCTTTACTATATGAGAAAGTAGAGATAAAAGGAAACTCTGAGACTTCTAAAAACAAACAACCTATTAAAAGTGACCAGTACATTTATATCTGGTAGGAAGATACCCCTTTTAAATAACAAAGTACAGAAAAAATTCGAAGTGTCTACAGGAAATCTCAGAGAGATGGTAGTACAAACACTCCATTTATGAAAACAAAAATCAATACCAGTCCCATAGAATAGTCTTGTTTTGACACAGCTTGGATTGTTAGATAATCTAGTATATCCATATTCCTGATGCTCAAGAACTTGCTGGTGAATTTAGAGCCCAAGGGCCAATTTCACTCATCTAAGGAATGATACAATTTTTGTTTGTGTTTTATAATGAAACAAAATTAAAATATTAACTTTTTCTCTGTCTTCAGAGTCACTTATATTAAGTATCAAGAGGCAATTTTAAAAACCATTTATTCATAATATAAAAGTATCAACACAGGAATTGCCATTTAGAGTAATAATGGAGACTGTTTTCACACAATGAAAGCGATTGTAGTATTCTTTCCTTAGCTGCTTGATGTTTCTATCAGTTCACACTGTCAGCAAAGTTAATGCTAGATGTGGAACCTTACCCCTGCTTTTTAAACCAAGTTCATAAAGAGACAAATGACTGCGAAGGAAAAATCAGCCCTTGCTCAGAAAGTATGGAGCTATGACTTCTCCAATGAGAAAAAAATAATTCTTAAAGGCAATTTGATCATTTAAAATGCTCCTCATAATACAATCCAACTTTTCTCTGATCTAATATAAACACTTAAAAAATATAGCAAATTGACCACTAATAATTTAAGTCCTAAAATCACCACACACTAAATCCAAAAAAAATTGTACTTTTCACACCTAAGGGTAGGTCAAAGATGGTGGGGAAAAAACAATGATTTTTGTCTAAGTCCTTCTTCCTTTGTGATTATGGTTGATTTAAACAGCTTTTTCCTCTATTTTAAAGTACAGTATAATAACAATATGCTCTCTCACTGCATCTTACACACCTACCTAGTAATCCAATTTTTAAAGGAGTTACTGGCAATAGGAGTTGTGATTTTTCAAATAACAACATCAACTTTTGCTTCAGCAAATGCGCCACAGATTTTACAGTGAATGCTCTCACCTCCAAAGCAAGAAAACTGTCATTATTTTTTTTAAAGGGGGGCCATTTTCTTTTGAAATTTGTTTTTGAGCCAGCTTTTAAAATGCTCATATTTAGCCTCATTACACTAAAGAAATTTCATTGGAGTCAAAGCCATGCTACTTGAATTTTTACCCATTTTATTCAGTAAACTTGGCTCTCAAAGGCTAATGTCTGTTTCCAAAAAACAAATACAACTTCAAAATCATGATCTTACCATCTATCTGAGATATTTTTAAAAAAAGCACCATGGAATCTTGAAGGCATTAACATGAGAGATACTCTCCAAAATGTCTTTTTTTTTTTAACATCTTTACTGGAGTATAATTACTTTACATTGTTGTGTTAGTTGCTGCTGCATAACAAAGTAAATCAGCTATACGTATACAGATATCCCCATATCCCCTCCCTCTTGCGTCTCCCTCTCACCCTCCCTGTCCCTCCTCCCTAGGTGGTCACAAAGCACGAGCTGATCTCCCTGTGCTATGCGGCTGCTTCCCATTAGCTATCTTTTATATTTGGTAGTGTATATAGGTCCATGCCACTCTCTCACTTCGTCCCTGCTTACCCTTCCCCCTCCCCATGTCCTAAATTCCATTCTCTACGTCTGCATCTTTAATCCTGCTCTACGCCTAGGTTCTTCAAAACTTTTTTTTTTTTTTAGATTCCATATATATGTGCTAGCATATAGCATTTGTTTTTCTCTTTCTGACTTAACTTTACTCTGTATGACAGGCTCTAGGTCCATCCACCTCACTACAAATAACTCAATTTCGATTCTTTTTATGGCTAATATTCCATTGTATATATGTGCCACATCTTCTTTATACATTCATCTGTCGATGGACACTTAGGTTGCTTCCATGTCCTGGCTATTGTAAATAGTTCTGCAATGAACATTGTGGTACATGTATCTTTTTGAATTATGGTTTTCTCAGGGTATATGCCCAGTAGTGGGATTGCTGGGTTGTATGGTAGTTCTATTTTTAGTTTTTTAAGCACACTCCATACTGTTCTCCATAGAGGGTGTATCAATTTACATTCCTCCCAACACTGCAGGAGGGTTCCCTTTTCTCAACACCCTCTCCGGCATTTATTGCTTGTAGATTTTTTTGATCATGGCCATTCTGACTGGTGTGAGGTGATATCTCATTGTAGTTTTGATTTGCATTTCTCTAATGATTAGTGATGCTGAGCATTCTTTCATGTGTTTGTTGGCAGTCTGTATATCTTTTTTGGAGAAATGTCTATTTAGGTCTTCTACCCATTTTTGGATTGGGTTGTTTGTTTTTTTCATATTGAGCTGCATGAGCTGCTTGTATATTTTGGAGATTAACCCTTTGTCGGCTGCTTTACTTGCAAATATTTTCTCCCATTCTGAGGGTTGTCTTTTCATCTTGTTCATGGTTTCCTTCGTTGTGCAAAAGCTTTTAAGTTTCCTTAGGTCCCATTTGTTTATTTTTGTTTTTATTTCCATTTCTCTAGGAGCTGGGTCTAAAAGGATCTTGCTGTGATTTATGTCATAGAGTGTTCTGCCTATGTTTTCCTCTAAGAGTTTTACAGTGTCTCGCCTTACATTTAGGTCTTTAATCCATTTTGAGTTTATTTTTGTGTATGGATTTAGGGAGTGTTTTAATTTCATTCTTTTACATGTAGCTGTCCAGTTTTTCCAGCACCACTTATTGAAGATGCTGACTTTTCTCCATTGTATATTCTTGCCTACTTTATCAAAGATAAGGTGACCATATATACATGGGTATATCTCTGGGCTTTCTATCCTGTTCCATTGATCTACATTTGTTTTAGTGTCAGTACCCTACTGTCTTGATTACTGTAGCTTTGTAGTATAGTCTGAAGTTAGGGAGCCTGGTTCCTCCAGCTCCGGTTTTCTTTCTCAAGATTGCTTTGGCTATTCGCGGCCTTGTGTGTTCCATACAAATTGTGATTTTTTTTTTTGTTCTAGTTCTGTGAAAAATGCCATTGGTAGTTTGATAGGGATTGCATTGAATCTGCAGATTGCTTTGAGTAGTATAGTCTTTTTTACAATGTTAATTTTTCCAATCTAAGAACATGGTATATCTCTTGATCTGTTTGTATCATCTTTAATTTCTTTCATCAGTGTCATAGTTATCTGCATACAGGTCTTTTGTCTCCTTAGATATATATTTTTTTTATTCTTTTTGTTGCAAGGGTAAATGGGAGTGTTTCCTTAATTTCTCTTTCAGATTTCTTGTCGTTAGTGTATATGAATGCAAGAGATTTTTGTGCATTAATTTTGTATCGTGCTACTTTACCAGATTCATTGATTAGCTCTAGTAGTTTTCTGGTAGCATCTTTAGGATTCTCTATGTAGAGTATCAAGACATCTGCAAACAGTGACAGTTTTACTTCATCTTTTCTGATTTGGATTCCTTTTAATTCTTTTTCTTCTCTGATTGTTGTGGCTAAAACTTCTAAAACAATGTTGAATAATAGTGGTGAGAGTTTGCAACCTTGTCTTGTTCCTGATCTTAGTGGAAATGGTTTCAATTTTTCACCATTGAGAATGAGGTTGGCTGTGTGGTTGTCATATATGGCCTTTAATATGTTGAGGTAAGTTCCCTCTATGCATACTTTCTGGAGAGTTTTTATCATAAATGGGTGTTGGATTTTGTCAAAATCATTTTCTGTGTCTATTGAGATGATCATATGGTTTTCATCCTTCAGTTTGTTAATATGGTGTATCACACTGAGTGCTTTGTGTATAATGAAGAATCCTTGCATTCCTGGGATAAACCCCACTTGACCATGGTATGTGATCCTTTAATGTGCAGTTGGATTCTGTTTGCTAGTATTTTGTTGAGGATTTTTGCATCTATATTCATCAGTGATATTGGCTTGCAGTTTTCTTTTTTTGTGACATCTTTGGTTTCGGTATCACAGTGATGGTGGCCTCATAGAATGAGTTTGGGAGTGTTCCTCCCTCTGATATATTTTGGAAGAGTTTGAGAAGGGTAAGTGTTAGCCCTTCTCTAAATGTTTGATAGAATTCCCCTGTGAAGCCATCTGGTCCTGGGCTTTTGTTTGTTGGAAGATTTTTAATCACAGTTTCAATTTTAGTGCTTGTTATCGGTCTGTTATATTTTCTATTTCTTCCTGGTTCAGTCTCAGAAGTTGTGCTTTTCTAAGAATTTGTCCATTTCTTCCAGATTGTCCATTTTATTGGCATATAGCTGCTTGTAGTAATCCCTCAGGATCCTTTGTATTTCTTCAGTGTCAGTTGTTACTTCTCCTTTTTCATTTCCAAATTTGTTGATTTGAGTTTTCTCCCTTTTTTTCTTGATGAATATGGCTAATGGTTTATCAGTTTTGTTTACCTTCTCAAAGAACCAGCTTTTAGTTTTACTGATCTTTGCTACTGTTTCCTTCATTTCTTTTTCATTTATTTCTGATCTGATCTTTATGATTTCTTTCCTTCTGCTAACTTTGGGGGTTTTTGTTGTTGTTTTTCTTTCTCTAATTGCTTTAGGTGTGAGGTTAGGTTGTTTATTTGAGATGTTTCTTGTTTCTTGAGGTAGGATTGTATTGCTATAAACTTCCCTCTTAGAACTGCTTTTGCTGCATCCCACAGGTTTCGGGGCGTTGTGTTTTCATTGTCCTTTGTTTCTAGGTATTTTTTTATTTTCTCTTTCATTTCTTCAGTGACCTCTTGGTTATTAAATAGTGTATTGTTTAGTCTTCATGTGTTTGTATTTTTAACGGATATTTTCCTGTAATTGATATCTAGTTTCATAGCATTGTGGTCAGAAAAGACACTTGATACGATTTCAATTTTATTAAATTTCCCAAGGCTTGATTTGTGACCCAAGATATGATATATCCTGGAGAATGTTCCATGAGCACTTGAGAAGAAAGTGTATTCTGTTGTTTTTGGATCGAATGTTCTATAAATATCAATCAAGTCCATCTTGTTCAATGTGTCATTTAAAGCTGTGTTTCCTTATTTATTTTTATTTTGGATGATCTATCCACTGGTGAAACTGGGGTGTTAAAAGTCCCCTACTATGATTGTGTTACTGTCAATTTCCCCTTTTATGGCTGTTAGCATTTGCCTTATGTAATGAGGTGCTCCTATGTTGGGTGCATATATATTTACCATTGTTATTTCTTCTTCTTGGATTAATCCCTTGATCATTATGTAGTGTCCTTCTTTGTCACTTGTAATTGTCTTTATTTTAAAGTCTATTTTGTCTGATATGAGAATTGCTACTCCAGCTTTCTCTTGATTTCCATTATGGAATATCTTTTTGCATCCCCTCACTTTCAGTCTGTATGTGTCCCTAGGTCTGAAGTGGGTCTCTTGCAGACAGCATATATACGGGTCTTGTTTTTGTATCCATTCAGTCAGTCTATATCTTTTGGTTGGAGCATTTAATCCATTTACATTTAAGGTAATTATCAATATGTATGTTCCTATTACCATTTTCTAATTGTCTTTGGTTTGTTATTGTAGGTCTTTTCCTTCTCTTGTGTTTCCTGCCAAGAGAAGTTCCTCTAGCATTTGTTGTAAAGCTGGTTTGGTGGGTCTGAATTCTCTTAGCTTTTGGTTATCTGTAAAGGTTCTAATTTCTCCTTCGAATCTGAATGAGATCCTTGCTGGGTAAAGCAATCTTCGTTATAGGTTTTTCCCTTTCATCACTTTAAATATGTCCTGTCACACCCTTCTGGCTTTCACAGTTTCTGCTGAATGTTCAGCTGCTAACCTTACGGGGATACCCTTGTATGTTATTTATTGTTTTTCCTTTGCTGCTTTTAATATTTTTTCTTTGTATTTAATTTTTGATAGTTTGATTAATATATATCTTGGCATGTTTCTCCTTGGATTTATCCTTCCTGTGACTCTCTGCACTTCCTTGACTTGACTATTTCCTTTCCCATATTTGGGGAGCTTTCAACTATAATCTCTTCAAATATTTTCTCTGTCCCTCTCTTTTTCTCTTCTTCTGGGACTCCTATAATTCAAATCTTGGTGTGTTTAATGTTGTCTGAGCCTCTCCTCAATTCTTTTCATTCTTTTTTCTTTATTCTGCTCTGCAGTGGTTATTTCCACTGTTTTATCTTCCAGGTACCTTATCCGTTCTTCTGCCTCAGTTATTCCACTATTGATTCCTTCTAGAGAATTTTTAATTTCATTTATTGTGTTGTTCATCATTGTTTGTTTGCTCTTTAGTTCTTCTAGGTCCTTGTTAAACGTTTCTTGTATTTTCTCCATTCTGTTTACAAATTTTTTGGATCATCTTTACTATCATTACTCTGAATTCTTTTTCAGAGAAGAATGCCTATTTCATCTTCATTTGTTTGGTCTGGTAGGTTTTTACCTTGCTCCTTCACCTGCTGCATATTTCTGTGTCTTCTCATTTTACTTAACTTACTTTGTTTGGGGTCTCCTTTTCACAGGCTGCAGGTTTGTAGTTCCTGTTGTCTTTGGTGTCTGCTCCCAGTGGGTAATATTGCTTCAGTGGGTTGTGTAGGTTTCCTTGTGGAGGGGACTGGTGCCTGTGTTATGGTGGATGAGGATGGATCTTTTTTTTCTGGTGGGCAGGACTGCGTCTGGTGTTTTGTTTTGGGGTGTCTGTGAACCTAGTTAGATTTTAGGCAGCCTCTCTGCTAATGGGTGGGGTTGTGTTCCTGTCTTGCTAGTTGTTTGGCATGGGGTGTCCAGTACTGGAGCTTGCTGGTCCTTGAGTGGAGTTGGGTCTTAGTGTTGAGATGGAGATCTCAGGGAGAGCTTTCGCCAGTTGATATTACATCGGGCCAGGAGGTCTCTGGTGGTCCAATGTCCTGAACTCGGCTCTCCCACCTCAGAGGCTCAGGCCTGACACCCGGCCAGAGCACCAAGATCCTGTCAGCCATATTGTCAATTGAAGGAGGTGTGAGCTCCTCTTATGATGTTATCAGGAGCTTCCATTTTGAAAGTCTTGTAATTTCTACATAATAATGAAGATCCACTCAAAGAAATAACATACATTAGTTGTGCCACCTGCATCTTTTCACTGAACTGTAGCCGAGTCTGCAAGAAAAGCTCTGATAATATTCTGGACCCAGCCTTTGTTCTAGGAGTATTCAAGGATCTCTCAGCCTGCGGGTGCAGCACCCGGGAAGAGGGACACAGATGCTGACCAGGACGCGGCATGGAGCCTGGAGCCAGGCAGGGAATGCACTCAAGACCTGAGCCCCCGGGACTGACCTAGGGGCTGGGCCTCCAAAATGTCTTGAACAGTGAGAATATCATTGAAATAGTTCCCTTCATTCCAAAATAACTGCTCTTGAGGTCAGTGTTTATTAGAAAATCTTAAATATGTTACACTTGAAAAATAGTCACATTATGTAATAGTCACGAGCTATTACATATTTTAGAACGGACTCAGGAGAATATAATGTCCGTTCCTTCTTTCATTTATTCTGAGCATTTTAAAATCCAAATTTCTTACTATGGTCTAGAAGATCTGGCCTCAGTTTTCTTCTCTAAGCTCTGCTCACTTCTTCTATTCCAGATACACTGGCCACTTTCAAAACTACATCAAACACATTTCTTTCTCTGACCTCTGCTTGCTGTTTCCTCAAAATGGAATGTTCTATCAACAGATGTTCTCAAAGTTTGATTTCTAACTATACTCAGATCACTAGTTAACTGTCAACAAATTAGAGAGGCCTCCATTATCACCCTACCTAAATACCTCCACCCCTTTACCTATCTTTATTTTCTTCTTACTACCACATGATATTACACTGTCTTATTTGTTTATTGTTTGGCTCCTATACGGGAATGCAAGTTACATGAGGTCAAGCGATTTATATATTTTGTTCACCACTGAATTGACCGTGGTTAAAACAGCACATGACATACGGTAAATGCTCAAGAAATAATTGTCAAATACTGAGTGATGAAATGAATAATGTATTTAACCAGTGTCTACCCACCCTGTCTTAAATGGGGAAAAGGGAAGGAAGAAGAACACTCTTTCCTCAAGGAGATCACAGTCTATTAGAAGAGACAGACATGTAAATAAATAGTCACAACACGTAGTTTTAAGGGTAGTAAGAGTAATATACAGTGTATGGCACAAAATAAGAAAGAAATAACTCTAAATAGTCAATGTAATTTCCATGGAGAAAGATAATTTTGAGATGAGTCAAGAATCAAGTGTATTTTAACAGACACAATGAAAAAAAAAATTCCAGAAAGAGCAAACAGGTCAATTCACTTTAACAAATTTACAGAGTGCTTACCAGACATCAGGTACTGTACTCTGCTAAATACTAATAAGATATAATAAGTACTGCTAATGATCCTATGATACATTGCAATGGTAAATAATTTCATAAATGTAAGAAGTATTTTGAGAGCAATATGTATGGGTGAACTCAAAGAGGAGAACCTTCTCAGCCATTTAGATTTTTCGAAGATTCCTCACTCCCTATCCTTCCACAGGTATCCTTTTCCAAACTCCTCTTTTTAATTGATCTGTCCTCACTGGGCTTCTGCCCCTTGCAAGAAAACAAGCTTAAATAAAAACACTTCTGAAATGAGGATTATATTACATTGAAATCCTCACTATGAATTCAAATGAAAAAAGAATGTTTAAATTAACAATATTCCTGGTTGTAATGTTCAGGAATAGGGATGCTAGTCCATTTCAAGATAATAACCTGTTCTGGATTATGTGACAGTAGATCAAAATATTATTAGTTATACCAGTGTATGATGGATCCTCATTTCCACTTTTAAACTGTCTATTCTACGTGTAAGTTCTCTTTGCTTTTTTACTTTTACGATCAAAAATAAATATTGAATTGTTCTGATCGTAAATGGACCATACATGGTACCATATAAGCAGCTACACTTCCCTCACAAATGATGCTGAACAAGAAAAGTCCAGAATCTAGACAGTATTGACTGTCACTAGCATTTGCCCAGGACTAATCTTTCACTGGCTCTAAGCCTGTCATTTTCCCATGGCAACTCTTTGCTCTTTGGCCTCTGTTGAAGATACTGGGCTCATTCTATTTACTAGTGGCTGTATTCTTTATTTTAATGTCATGTGTCACTTCTTTTTTCTGGTCTAGTCCCCACTTGAATCTCAATTCTGCCTTTCCATAGTTTTTATGTGACGTGTAACTTGGGGCAAAAGACCATCATCTGGCAAATCTGGTACTGCGGCCCTTTCTCAAACTGAACTACCACCAGCTGCCCCCACCACTAGGAGCATGGATTTGGTAATTCCTGAGTGAATAAACTATGCAAAAATTGTCTACTGACAGAACAGACAAATTATGGTACATCTGTAAAATAGAATACTACTCGGAAATAAAAATGAATAAATTATTAATGTGTTACAACAGATAAATATCAAAAACAGTTTGTTATACTAAAGAAACCAATACAAATGATTCCATTTATATAAAAATCTAGATCAGGTAAAACAAATCTATGGTCATAGAAATCAAGATGCCTTTGGTACTGAGGGAGAAGGAGGGACAGGAATTGACTAAATATGGCATGAGGGAACATTGTGAAATGAAGAAATGTTCTATATCTTGATAGGGGTGTGGGTTAACCATGAATATATATTTGTCAAAATTCATAAAATAGTGCATGTAAAATCTGTGCATTTTGTTGAATTTAAGTTATAGCTCAATAATGCAAGAGCATATTGTAACAAGAAATCCATGTGAATAAGTTTTGCTGTTTTATTGTTTTTAAAACAATATGTCTAGCCTGTTTGCCAAAATAGGAAAGTGCTACTCATTCCTACTTGCAACAAGATATCTTACCAGATGTATAGTAGGACGTACATTTTTTATATTATTTTTTTGCAGTAATACATACCTTAGGGTATATATTTTTTAAAAGTCTCTATTCTTAACTTTATATTACTGTGTATTCATATTAAATCATCAGTTCTGTACTTATTAAACAATGGTTTATCCACTCATAAAGCATTACATATCCTGCTTGATATTTCATTGGAAACTTCTTTAAAGGCTTTTTTAAAGAGGAGGAAGAATTCCATCTTAGAAATTTTCATACTGAGAGATTTATTAAGACAGATCAGACTACAAAATAATGTTCTAATTTAGAATACTGAGACTTTTTAAACCAGTCACTTCAAAGTAGATCCTTTTCTTGCTTCAAAGCAGTGTTAATAAGGGATGTATCAAAGCAGGTTGGGAGCAGTAATAGGCATGTTTTCAAATGGCATCTTTAATTCCCGCATATGACTGACTTTAGCCATTGGAAAATTATCATAGTACTAATCTATAACTCAGTAGGCACTTGCATTGGAGGTCTTAATCTAGGACTTAAAAAAATGAATAATCAGTTTCCTTTCCTCTTTCCATATAGTAAATCACTAACTATATATGAATGACTGATCATGGTGAGAAATAGTCACATGATAATAATAAAAAATTTATATCATTGCAAGGAAAAAATAGATTTAAAAATTGCTTTCTTGTTCTGTAACAATTGAAAATGAGGCTATACATTCCTCTCCAGAGTATTCATGCATGACATCAGTCTTTAGGTTATTAGCAGCATATACCATTAGCCATTAAAATGGTGATACTAGGATTGTCCAAATGTCAGAATGAGATTGGCAGTATGAATTTACTGTTCTAACACTAAGTCCAGTCTGACTTTGGGGCTTTTGTAAGTTTAAGTAGAAGATGGTTTGACTGTGTTGATCCATATCTCTTAATCAATGGTTCCCTTCTGGGCATTTTTGCATTTAGGAGGAAAATCTTTTAATTTGAGTTGACTTACAGAGAGGAGGCAAGTGAACGTGAGGGTTTCGGTCACTGAAGGTGCATGTTCACCCTTGCCAGTGCTAAATGACCTTGGTATACAAAGTACTACAAAAATAACCAGTCAATCTGGTTTTCCTTATTCTATAAACTATCAGAGAAATGTGTTTACCACAATTTTAGTACTCATCATGCTGTGCTATAATCACCTACCTTTTGGATTTTTCACAGTTAGACTTTTACAATTTTATACTTTCTGAGGTCAGTGTCAACCTCTCATTTTCATCCAGTACCTCCAAGTTTTCCTTTCTTGGCTTCACTTAAGGATTATACAAGAAATTGCAAAATATTCTAACTATTTTTCACTTAAATCAGCATTTATAAAATATCTTCTTTGGAGTTCCATGTGCCTGAGGTGTCTTAAGCTGCCTTGGGGGTCTGTGGAGGGGGCTGCCACAGATCAACAAAAGCCTCCTCAGTTCCTAACAACCACCATTCAACTTTTTGTCTGTATGATTTTGCCTATTCTAAGTATCTCATATAAGCAAAATCATACAATATTTGTCTTTTTTGTGACTGGCTTATTTCAGTTAGCGTAATGTCCTCAAGTATCATCCATTGTGCAGCATGTCAAAATTTCCTTCCTTTTTAAGGCTGAATAATATTCCATTGCATGTATATACCGATACTGCTTATGCATCCGTCAGTGGACACTTAGGTTGCTTCCATGTTTTAGTTTCTGTGAATAATTCTGTGATGAACATGAAAGTACAAATACCTCTTCAAGAGCCTGATCTCAATTATTTTGTATACATATCCAGAAGTGGGATTGCTGGATTGTACACTTAAACATTTATTAAGAGAGTAAGTCTCCTGTTAAATGCTCTTACTAAAATAATAATAATATAGTGCTCTGAGCCTTTGCATCTATTGCTCCTTTGAAAATCTTATAAAAATTACTGAAAAAAATACAAAAAAACAAATGAAACCAAAATTCTGGAAAACAAGAGAGTGACTTTGTCTCTTAGAGTTACATCAAGAAATGGAAGCCATATGGGCTATTTTAATAGATAACATAGGTAATTTGTTATACAGGTGTTGGAAGACAGAAAGAGCTAAAAGAATTCTGAGCTAACACAGGTATTAGTAACTGCAGGAAGCAGTTAAAATTCCTAGGGCTGAGAACATAAAAAGGAAAAAGAGGTAAAGTTATTAAGACCTAGGAGACTGGAGAAGAAACACGCCCCCCCAGCCCCTGCATGACTGTTATTTGGAGATGAGTACTGTGGAGCTAAAGCTCCACTCACTGAGGGGTACATGACTTACTGCTCACTGCTGATACTTCTGAGGGAACAGGGAATGACTGGGGCTAGGAGTGCAAAGAAACTACGAAGTTAGAGCCTATAGCTGTCCATTGTCCCTGCTGGAGGGAAACTGCTCAGAGCTGAAAACAAAAAGCAAGTTTCTCCCCTCCTTCTGCCTTCCACTCTCCTTCCTTTGCTCCCCATTTGCAGAACCTCATTAGAAGCCAGCTGACTGTAAAATGTATAAAATATTTAGTTGCAGAGTTTCATCTCCAACATAAGAAAAAAGGATTCTAAAGGGTGGGCATGCAACCCAGGGGAAATAGATAAATAATTAGCACAGTGACAAGAGTAGGGAGGGAAATTTGAGGAACTTCTGGAAAATTGTGTGGTAGCTTGATTACAAAAATGGCCCCAGTTTTTCATTCATCCTTCTATTCATACCCCTTTTAATAAGACCTTTTTACTGCTCTCATCAAGATATGAAGTCTGGATCTTTACTGTTTAATCTTGTCTGGTCTTCTGATTTACTTTGACCAAAAGAATATGCTAGAAAGGGCAGAGTGCTCATTTCAAGCCTAGGTCTCAAAGGGTCTTGCGTGCTTCTGCTTTCACTCTTAGAACACTGCCTCCTCCATGAGAATAATCCCAAAAACACCTACTGAAGGATGGGCGACCACACAGAGGAGAGGTGAGTCATCCCCACTGAGGTCATGCTAGATCATCCAGCTCCTAGCTTAATTTAGAAACTTGTCTTAAACACTCGAGAAAAAAACGAAGCTATGCCCAGGAGTCAGTTTATATTTCTCTTTACTTTGGCCCCTTTGCCTGTCAGCTTCATGTTCATGGAATTCAAAAAAAAATCCTGTCTGTGAATGCCCTGCTCATCAGAATCATGCTTCTACAGAGGAATTCCATTTCAGCTGAGTGTAATTATCAACCTATGAAACAAGAACCTCAGATGACCAAATATTTCAGGAATCTCATAGCAGGGATGAAAAAGATGGCCAAACAAAAAAATTTAGCCTAGAGGAAAAATACATAATTCAGTGAATAGAACTTTAGAATATATTCTAATAAGAAGCTTTTATCTTCATAAAGAATACAAAAGTTGTAATGAAAACAAGAAGAAATAATATCTGATATTAAAAATATAGGTATTGAATAACAGATTCATTTGAAGGGTAGAAAAATAAGTTGTTAGTCTAAAGATTAACCTATAATCAGGAAGAAAAACTGAAAAAATCTATTCCTAAATTATATTAAAAAAGGAATGTAAAGAAAATACAAGGGGAACAGTAGACACATGGACATCAGATTTTGAACTTCAAGTTCTGCCTAATAGGAGTTCCTAAAAGAGTCACAACGGGAAGGAAGAAACAAACAAAACTTGATAGAACAATATTATCCTGAGTTTTCATTTTTAAATGGAAAGTTCTGAAATGGAAAAAGCCTACTGAAGGCCAAGAAAGATAAATAAAGAAGACTCATAGTAAGACACAATCTCATGCAATTTTAAAAGTGCAAGTATAAAGAGAATATTCTGAAAGCTTCTAAAGAGAAACAAATACATATGTGGACACAGGCACATGCATGTGCATACACATGCAAACTCATATATACACACGTACTGCCAGAAAAGTGATGAGACTTACCTTAATTTTATATCCATACTGAAGACTAGAAGATGGTGCTTTAAAAATTCTGATCAAAAATTATTTTGAACACTCCTATATCTAGATCTACCTGTGTTGAGAAAAAGTAAAACTATTTTCTGACAAGCCTTGAGGTATTATCACCCATACACTATATTTGGAAAACAAAATCGCACAATGGCTTACTTCAACAAAAATTTTAAAAAGAAAAAGAGATGAACAATAGCAAATGTTGGCGAAGAAGTAAAGAAATTAGAATCCTCATATATTGCTGGTGGGAATGTAAAATGATGCAGCTCTTTTGGAAAAAAGTTGGGCAGTTCCTCAAAAGGTCAAACAGTTACCAAATGACCCAACAATTCCATTCCTAGGTATATACGCAAGAAAACGGAAAACATACGTTTACATAAACTTATGCAAAAATGACTCTAGCAGCATTATCATAACAGCCAAAAATTGTAAACAACTGGAATGTCCAATAACTGATGAATGCATAAATAAAATGTGGTATGTCCATACAATGGCATATTATTCAGCCATAGAAAGGAATGAAATACTGAAACATGCTATAATACGTTGAATCTTGAAATTGTAACACTAAGTTTAAAAAGCCAAACAGGGGGACCTTCAAGATGGCAGAGGAGTAAGACATGGAGATCACCTTCCTCCCCACAAATACATCAAATAATACATCTACAAGTGGAACAGTTCCTACAGAACACCTATTGAACTCTGGCAAAAGACCTCAGACTTCCCAAAAGGCAAGAAAATCCCCAGGTACCTGGGTAGGGCAAAAGAAAAAAGAAAAAACAGAAACAAAAGAATAAGGATGGGGGGCTTCCCTGGTGGCGCAGTGGTTGAGAGTTTGCCTGCCGATGCAGGGGACGCGGGTTCGTGCCCCGGTCTGGGAGGATCCCACATGCCGCGGAGCGGCTGGGCCCGTGAGCCATGGCCGCTGAGGCTGCGCATCTGGAGCCTGTGCTCCGCAAAGGGAGAGGCCACAACAGTGAGAAGCCGCGTACCGCAAAAAAAAAAAAAAAAAAAAAAAAGAATAAGGATGGGACCTGCATCTCTGGGAGGGAGCTGTGAAGGAGGAAAAGTTTCCACACACTAGTAAGCCTCTTCATTGGCGGGGATGTGGGGTGGTTGGGGGGGAAGCTTCGGAGCCACGGAGGACAGCGCAGCAACAGGGATGCAGAGGGCAAAGTGGAGAGATTCCCGCACAGAGGACTGGTGCCGACCAGCACTCACCAGCCCGAGAGGCTCGTCTGCTCACTCACCAGGGCGGGTGGGGGCTGGGAGCTGAGGCTCAGGCTTCAGAGGTCAGATCCCAGGGAGAGGACTGGGGTTGGCTGTGTGAAGACAGCCTGAGTGGGCTAGTGTGCCACATTTAGCCGGGAGGGAGTCCAGGAAAAAATCTGGAACTGCCTAAGAGGCAAGAGACCATTGTTTCGGGGTGCACGAGGAGAGGGGATTCCTTCCCCATCTGCCTACAGGAGGCAGAGCACAGCCTAAATGAGCTCCAGAGACGGGCATGAGCCACGGCTATCAGCTCTAACACCAGAGACAGGCATGAAATTCTAACGCTGCTGCTGCTGCAGCCACAAAGAATCCTGTGTGCAAGCACAGGTCACTATCCACAGACCCCACCACCCTCACCCCAGAGCCTGTGCAGCCCGCCACTGCCAGGTTCCTGTGATCCAGGGACAACTTCCCCGGGAGAACACACAGTGTGCTTCAGGCAGCTGCACCATCACACCGGCCTCTGCCATCACAGGCTTGCCCCACTTTCCAACTATAACTACCGTACCCCACCCTCCCCCTGGCCTGTGTGAGCCAGAGCCCCTTAATCAGGCGCTTCTTTAACCCCCTCCTGTCTGGATGGGGAACAGGTGCCTGAGGGCAGCCTACACTCAGAGTCAGGGCCAAAACCAAAGCTGAACCCCAGGAGCTGTGCGAACAAAGAAGAGAAAGGGAAATTTCTCTGTGCAGCCTCAGGAGCAGTGGATTAAATCCCCACAATCAACTTGAGGTAAACTGCATCTGTGGAATACCTGAATAGACAATGAACCATCCCAAAATTGAGGCGGTGGACTTTGGGAACAACTGTAGACTTGGGGTTTGCTGTCTGCGACTGATTTTCATGGTTATTTTACTTTAGTTTTTAGCGCTTGTTGTAATTGGTGTATTTCTTTATTGGCTTGGTTGCTCTCTTTTTTTTAAATTATTGTTTTTTTAAGTTAAAAGTTTTTTTTTTAAATTTTTATTGTTTTTTTCTTTCTTTTTTTCTCCCTTTTCTTCTGAGCCGTATGGCTGACATGGTCTTGGTGCTCTGGGCTGGTATCAGGCCTGAACCTCTGAGGTGGCAGAGCCAAGTTCAAGACATTGGACCACCAGAGACCTCCCAACTCCACATAATATCAATCGGCGAGAGTCTCCCAGAGATGTCTCTCAACGCTAAGACCCAGCTCCACCCAACAGCCAGTAAGCTCCAGTGCTGGACGCCCCAAGCCAAACAACTAGTAAGACAGGAACACAACCCCACCCATTAGCAGAGAGGCAGCCTAAAATCATACTAAGTTCACAGACACCCCAAAACCCACTACTGGATGCGGCCCTGCCCAGCAGAAAGACAAGATCTAGTCCCACCCTCCAGAACACAGGCACCAGTCCCCTCCACCAGGAAGCCTACACAAACCACTGAACCAACCTCACCCACTGGGGGCAGACACCAAAAATAACAGGAACTACAAACCTGCAGCCTGCAAAAAGAAGGCCCCAAACATAGTAAATTAAACAAAATGAGAAGACAGAGAAATACACAGAAGTTGAAGGAGGAACGTAAAAACCCACGAGACCAGACAAATGAAGAGGAAATAGGCAGTCTACCTGAAAAAGAATTCACCATAATGATAGTAAAGATATCCCAATCTTGGAAATAGAATGGAGAAAATACAAGAAATGTTTAACAAGGACCTGCAAGACCTAAAGAGCAAATAAACAATGATGAACAACACAATAAATGAAATTAAAAATTCTCTAGAAGGAATCAATAGCGGAATAACTGAGGCAGAAGAACGGAGAAGTAACCTGAAAGATAAAATAGTGGAAATAACTAACACAGAGCAGAATAAAGAAAAAAGAATGAAAAGAAATGACAACAGTCTCAGAGACCTCTGGGACAACATTAAATGTACCAACATTTGAATTATAGGGACCCCAGAAGAAGAAGAGAAAAAGAAAGGGTGTGAGAAAATATTTGAAGAGATTATAGTTGAAAACTTCCCTAGGATGGGAAAGGAAATAGCCACCCAAGTCCAGGAAGAGCAGAGTCACAGGAAGGATAGATCCAAGGAGAAACATGCCAAGATACATATTAATCAAACTTTCAAAAATTACATAGGAAGAAAAAATATTAAAAGCAGTAAGGGAAAAGCAACAAATAACATACAAGGGAATGCCCATAAGGTTAACAGCTGATCTTTCAGCAGAAACTCTGTAGGCCAGAAAGGTGTGGCAGGACAAATTTAAAGTGGTGAAAGGGAAAAACCTACAACCAACATTACACTACCCAGCAAGATTCGCATTCAGATTGAATGGAGAAATTAAAACCTTTACATTCAAGCAAAAGCTAAGAGAATTCAGCACCACCAAACCAGCATTACAACAAATGCTAAAGGAACTTCTCTAGGCAGGAAACACAGAGAAGGAAAAGAGCTACAATAAAAAACCCAAAACAATTAAGGAAATGGTAATAGGAACATACATATCGAAAATTACCTAAAATGTAAATGGATTAAATGCTCCAACCAAAGGCACAGACTGACTGAATGGATACAAAAACAAGACCCATATATACGCTATCTACAAGAGACCCACTTCAGACTGAGGGACACATACAGTGAAAGTGAGGGGATGGAAAAAGATATTCCATACAAATGGAAATCAAAAGAGAGTTGGAGTAGCAATTTTCGTATCAGACAAAATAGACTTTAAAATAAAGACTATTCTAAGAGACAAAGAAGGACACTATATAATGATCATGGGATCAATCCAAGAAGAAGATATAACAGTAAATATTTATGCACCCAACATAGGAGCACCTCAATACATAAGGCAAATGCTAACAGCCATAAAAGGGGAAATCGATAGTAACACAGTCATAGTAGGGGAGTTTTAACACCCCACTTTCACCAATGGACAGATCATCCAAAATGAAAATAAATAAGGAAACACAAGCTTTAAATGACACATTGAACAAGATGGACTTGATTGATATTTATAGAACATTCGATCCAAAAACAACAGAATACACTTTCTTCTCAAGTGCTCATGGAACATTCTCCAGGATACATCATATCTTGGGTCACAAATCAAGCCATGGTAAATTTAAGAAAATTGAAATCATATCAAGTATCTTTTCTGACCACAATGCTGAGACTAGGTATCAATTACAGGGAAAAAACTGCAAAAAATACACACATATGAGGGCTATACAATACGCTACTAATAACCAAGAGATCACTGAATAAATCAAAGAGGAAATCAAAAAACACCTAGAAACAAATGACAATGAAAACACGATGACCCAAAACATATGGGATGAAGCAAAAGCAGTTCTAAGATGGAAGTTTATAGTAATATAATGCTACCTCAGGAAACAGGAAAAATCTCAAATAAACAACCTAACCTTATACCTAAAGCAATTAGAGAAAGAAGGAGAACAAGAAAAAAATAACCCCAAGGTTAGCAGAAGGAAAGAAATCATAAAGATCAGATCAGAAATAAATGAAGGAAACGATAGCAAAGACCGATAAAACTAAAACCTAGTTCTTTGAGAAGATATACATAATATATAAACCATTAGCCAGACTGATCAGGAAAAAAAGGGAGAGGTCTCAGATCAACAGAATTAGAAGTGAAAAAGGAGAAGTCACAACTGACACTGCAGAAATAAAAAGGATCATGAGAGACTACTCCAAGCAACTCTATGCCAATAAAATGGACAACCTGGAAGAAATGGAAAAATTCTTTGAAAAGTACAACCTCCAAAGACTGAACCAGGAAGAAACAGAAAATATAAACAGACCAATAACAAGCAATAAAATTGAAACTGTGATTAAAAATCTTCCAACAAACAAAAGCCCAGGACCAGACGGCTTCACAGGAGAATTCTATCAAACATTTAGAGAAGAGCTAACACCTATCCTTCTCAAACTCTTCCAAAATATATCAGAGGGAGGAACACTCACAAACTCATTCTACAAGGCCACCACCACCATGACACCAAAACCAGACAAAGATGTCACAAAAAAAGAAACTACAGGCCAATATCACTGATGAATATAGGCGCAAAAATCCTCAACAAAATACTAGCAAACAGAATCCAACAGCCCATTAAAAGGAACATACACCATTATCAAGTGTGGTTTATCCCAGGAATGCAAGGATTCTTCAATATACGCAAAACACTCAGTGTGATACACCATATTAACAAACTGAAGGATAAAAACCATATGGTCATCTCAATAGATGCAGAAAAAGCTTTCGACAAAATTGAACACCCATTTATGATAAAAACACTCTAGAAAGTATGCATAGAGGGAACCTACCTCAAAATAATAACTGTCATATATGACAAACCCACAGCCAACCTCGTTCTCGATGGTGAAAAACTGAAACCATTTCCGCTAAGAACAGGAAGAAGATGAGGTTGCAAACTCTCACCACCGTTATTCAAAATAGTTTTGGAAGTTTTAGCAACAGCAATCAGAGAAGAAAAAGAAATAAAAGGAATCCAAATCAGAACAGAAGAAGTAAAATACTCAGTTTGCAGATGACATGATACTATACATAGAGAATCCTAAGGATGCTACCATAAAACTACTGGAGCCAATCAATGAATTTGGGAAAGTAGCAGGATACAAAATCAATGCACAGAAATCTCTTGCATTCCTATACACTATCAATGAGAAATCTGAAAGAGAAATTAAGGAAACACTCCCATTTTCCACTGCAACAAAAAGAATAAAATACCTAGGAATAAAACAATTTAAGGAGACAAAAGACTTGTATGCAGAAAACTATATGACACTGATGAAAGAAATTAAAGTTGATACAAACAAATCGAGAGATATACCATGTTCTTGGATTAGAAGTATCAACACTGTGGAAATTACTATACTACCCAAAGCAATCTACGGATTCAGTGCAATCCCTATCAAACTACCAATGGCATTTTTCACAGAACTAGAACAAAAAATTTCACAATTTGTATGGAAACACAGAAGACCCCAAATAGCCAAAGCAATCTTGAGAAAGAAAAGCAGAGCTGGAGGAATCAGGTTCCCTGACTTCAGACTATACTACAAAGCTACAGTAATCAAGACAGTAGGGTACCGGCACAAAAACAGAAATACAGATCAATGGAACAGGATAGGAAGCAAAGAGACAAAGCCACACACATATGGTCACCTTGTCTTTGATAAAGGAGGCAAGAATATACAATGGAGAAAAAACAGCCCCTTCAATAAGTGGTGCTGGGAAAACTGGACAGGTACATGTAAAAGAATCAAATTAGGACACTCCCTAACACCATATACAAAAATAAACTCAAAGTGGATTAAAGACCTAAATATAAGGCCAGACACTATAAAACTCTTAGAGGAAAACATAGGCAGAACACTCTATGACATAAATCATAGCAAGATCCTTTTTGGCCCACCTCCTAGAGCAATGGAAATAAAAACAAGAATAAACAAATGAGACCTAATGAAACTTAAAAGCTTTTGCACAGCAAAGGATACCATAAACAAGATGAAAAGACAACCCTCAGAATGGGAGAAAATATTTGCAAATGAAGCAACTGACCATGGATTAATCTCCAAAACATACAAGTGGCTCATGCAGCTCAAAATCAAAAAAAAAAAAAAAAAAAAGAACCCAATCCAAAAATGGGCAGAAGACCTAAACAGACATTTCTCCAAAGAAGATATATAGATTGCCAATAAACATATGAAAGGATGCTCAACATGACTAATCATTAGAGAAATGCAAATCAAAATTACAATGAGGTATCACCTCACACTGGTCAGAATGGGCATCATCAGAAAATCTACAAACAATAAATGTTGGAGAGGGTGTGGAGAAAAGGGAACCCTCTTGCACTGTTGGTGGGAATGTCAATTGACACAGCCACTATTGATAACAGTATGGAGGTTCCCTAAAAAACTAAAAACAGAATTACCATATGACCCAGCAACGCCACTCCTGGGCATATACCTTGAGAAAACCATAATTCAAAAAGAGTCATATACCACAATGTTCATTGCAGTACTCTTCACAATAGCCAGGACATGGAAGCAACCTAAGTGTCCATCAACAGATGAATGGATAAAGAAGATGTGGCACATATATACAGTGGAATATTACTCAGCCATAAAAAGCAACGAAATTGAGTTATTTGTAGTGAGGTGGATGGATCTAGAGTCTGTCATACAGAGTGAAGTAGGTCAGAAATAGAGGAACAAATACTGTAATGCTAACATACATATGGAATCTTAAATTAAAAAAATGGTTCTGATGAACCTAGAGGCAGGACAGGAATAAAGACACAGACGTAGAGAATGGACTTGATGACAAGGGGAGGGAGAAGGGTAAGCTGGACGAAGTGAGAGAGTGGCATGGACATATATACACTACCAAGCGTAAAACAGATAGCTAGTGGGAAGTAGCCGCATAGTACAGGGAGATCAGCTCCATGCTTTGTGTCCACCTAGAGGGGTGGGATAGGGAGGGTGGGAGGGAGGCCCTAGAGGGAGGGTATATGGGGATATATGTATACATATAGCTGATTCACTTTGTTATACAGCAGAAAGTAACACAACAATGTAAAGCAACTTTACTCCAATAAAGACGTTAAAATTAATTAATTAATTAACTCTGAAAAATAAAAAATAAAAAGCCAAACAAAACAAGCCACCTATGTGTATGATTCCATGTCTTTGAAATGTCGAGAACAGAAAATCTATAGAGATATTAAGTAGATTAGAGGTTTCCAGGGGCTGTGTGGATGTACAAATAGGAAGTAACTGCTAATCGACAAGGAGTTTCTTTTGAGGGTAAAATACTCTGGAATTAAATATAGAAAGCCCCCTACATACGAACAGGTTCTATCTGAGAGCATGTTCATAAGTCCAACAAGTCAGCCTAGGTACCCTACTAACACAATCAGCTATATACTACTATACTGTAATAGGTTCATAATACTTTTCACACAAATAGTACATAAAAAATAAACAAACAAAATCTAAAGAAAACGTTTTTAATCTTACAGTACAGTAGCTTGAAACGTTCAGTAGTACAGTACAACAGCTGGCATACAGGGTCTGGCATCGAGTGAACAGGCAAGAAGAGTTACTGAGCAGAGGAGGGAGAGGAGGTGGGAGATGGTAGAGCTGAAGGATTGTTAGCAATAGGAGACAGAGGGCAAGCTGCAATTTCACTCACACCTGACGGTGATGGCACAGGTTCTGGTTCATCGCTGGATTGAATTCTATCTACCCTCTTGAAGAAACGATCCAGTGATGTCTGGGTAGTAGCTCTTTTTTTTTTTTTTTTTTTTCTCATCATAGATGACACGGTAGCACTGGATTGCATTCTGAATGGCCGCTTCAACCTTCGTGTACAGTTCTACATTTGGGTCCTGTGCCTCAAAAACTAACAGAGCCTCCTCAAATAAAGAAAATCCCCTTGACATTTCCTGAGTCGTGTATCTCTTCTTAGCAATACCAGCTACATCACTGCTGCTTTTATGCTTGCTTCCAGACAGGCTGGGCTTGAAATAAAGATACCGTACTACTGTACTCTACACAGTACTGTACAGTAAAGTACACAAAGGCACAACCACTTGTAGAGGATGCACGCACGTGACAACGTACTCCAGACACATGAACTAACTTACACGATTGGACTTGTGAATACACGTTTGCATATTTGAAAGTTCTCAACTTGGAGGTTCATGTGTAGGGGACTTACTGCAGTTGTGATAGTCACACAACCTTGGGAATATACTAAGAATCACTGATTGTACACTTTTAAAAGATGGCATTGTGGTATGTCAACTATATATCAATAAAAAATTGAAAAGAGAAAAATGATAATGGCAGCTGAATATCAACCAGACAGAGAAAAAGTCTTGAAAGGTATGAAAAAATGTTGTAGTAAGCACTTCAAACTTGAAAGATTCATATTTAAGGTGAAAACTTTGTCCCCATACCTTTTAATTATAAAATATTCAAATCTACAGAACAATTAAAAAAATAGTTTAAAAAGGAACACCATATGCCCTTCACTCAGATTTAACAATTAACCTATTTTATTTAGGCTGAACCATTTGGAAGTGAGTTCCAGATAGATAATTTCATTGCCAAATGATTCTTCAAGTATCAGCTTATAAGTACATTCTCTTACATAACACATGTCATTTTCATACCTAAAAAAGCAGCAATAACTCCATAATATCTAATATCAATTCCGTATTCTAACTTCCCAGATTGTCCTCAAAATGTCTTTTATAAATGTTTTGTTTGGGATTTTGTTTTTTGGCCCATAAACAACAGATATTTATTTCTCACAGTTTTTGAAGCTAGAATTCTAAGATCAGGGTAGCAACATGGTCGAGTCCTGGTGAGAACCTTCTTCTGGGTTGCAAATGCCAACTTCTCCTTGCATCCTCACATGGCAAAGGACAGGGAAAGCTAAATGTTTTGGCTTTTAAATCCATAATCCAAATCAAGATTCACATAATGACTACCTTCAATCATTTTTTTTTAGTTCCATTTAATTTAGAATATGTTTAGTGATATTGACTTTAAAGAATCCAAGCTAGTTTTCTTGTGGAATGTTATGCATTTTGAATTTGGCTTATTGTTTCCTCTCAATACATTCCTCTCTCCTGAATTTTCTGTAAACTGAAAGTTAGATCTAAATATATAATTAGATTCATATTAACCATTTCTGGCTAGAATACTTTCTAGTTATACTGTGTATTTCAAATGTGCCATATAAAGTTGTACCACAACAAGTGATGACAAAACTTTTTATTTGGTGAAGCTGTTAAGCACCAGATCTCTATTGCAAAAGGGTACATGTTAGCATTTATAATCAGTGCATGATCTGTGGGTTGATACTCTGGCATAGGGTAAATATATTATTTCTCAATTCAAGATGATACAAAGAAATGAAAAGATATTCTTTCATTGGAAGAAATAATATTATTAAAATGTCCTTACTACCCAAAGAAATCTACAGATTTAATACAATCCTTATCAAAGTACCCAAGACATTTTTCACAGAACTAGGACAAATAATCCTAATATTTATATGGAACCAAAAAAGACCCCAAATTGCCAAAGCATTCTTGAAAAAAAAAGAACAAAGCTGGGGCTTCCCTGGTAGCGCAGTAGTTGAGAGTCCTCCTGCCGATGCAGGGGACACGGGTCTGGTCTGGGAAGATCCTGGTCTGGTCTGGGAAGATCCCACATGCCACGGAGTGGCTGGGCCTGTGAGCCATGGCCGCTGAGCCTGCGCATCCGGAGCCTGTGCTCCGCAATGGGAGAGGCCACAACAGTGAGAGGCCCGCGTACCGCAAAAAAAAAGAAAAAAGAACAAAGCTGGAGGTATCATGCTCCCTGACTTCAGATGATATTACAAAGCTACAGTAATCAAAACAACATGGTACTAACACAAAAATAGACACATAGATCAATGGAACAGAATAGAGAGCTCATAAATAAACCCACACACCTATAGTCAATTAATCTACAACAAAGAAGGCAAGAACATAGAGCAGAGAAAAGACAGTCTCTCAATAAGAAGTGTTGGAAAAACTGGACAGCTACATTTAAAAGAATGAGATTAGGATATTTACACACAATATACACAAAAATAAGCTCAAAATGAATGAAATATCTAAATTGAAGACCTGAAACCATAACTCCTAGAACAGAGAATATAGACATTAACACTCTGACATAAATTATAGCAAAATTTCTTGGATTTGTCTCCTAAAACAAAAGAAATAAAAGTAAAAATAAACAAATGAGACCTAATTAAATGTAAAATATTTTGCACAGCAAAGAAAACAACTGACAAAATGAAAAGACAACCTACTGAATGGGAGAAAATATTTGCAAATGATATGACTGATAAGTGGTTAATATCCAAAACATATAAACAGCTCATACAACTGAATATCAAAAAAACAAAGAACCTGATTTAAAAAATGGGCCAAAGACCTGAACAGACGTTTTTCTAAAGAAGACATACAGATGGCTAAGAGGTACATGGAAAGATACTCAACATCACTAATGATTAGAGAAATGAAAATCAAAACAACAATGAGATATCATCTCACACCTGTCAGAATGACTAACATCAAAAAGTCTACAAATAGGGACTCCCCAGTGGCCCAATGGTTAAGACTCCACACTTCCACTGCAGGGGGCATAAATTAAATCTCTGGTCAGGGAACTAATATCCCACATGCCGCACCATGCGGCAAAAAAAAAAAAAAAAAAAAGTCTACAAATAAAAAATGTTGGAGAGGATGTGGAGAAAAGGGAATCCTTGTACACTGTTGGTGGGAAGGTAAATTGGTGCAGCCACTATCAAAAACAGTACAGAGGTTCCTCAAAAAAATAAAGAGAGAACTATCATATGATCCAGCAATTCCACTCCTGGATTTATATCCGAAAAAATCGAAAATACTAACTGGAAAATATACATGCACACCAATGTTCACAGCAGCATTATTTACAATAGCCAAGATATGGAAGCAACCGAAGTGTCCAGGATCCATTCAACAAATGCACTACCGATTTTGTCAAATAATAACATTATGTTTCAGGTCTTCATATCTTTTAACATTCTCTTTCTTTTGCCTCTGAAATCCTCACCCACTTCTCCATCTGCTGAACTCCAACTCAGTTTTTCAAGACTTAGCACAAATGTTATCTCTTTGGAAAATGATGTACTCCCACATGGAATTTTCAGTCACAAGTAAGTTGCTCCTTATCATACTGCTTTGTTTAAACTCTCTTGGAGAGTTTATAACATTAGATTGTAATGTTTGCCTCTTGCTCTTTCTGTCCAAATTGAACGTAAGGTTCTCGAGAGATTGAGCTACTCATCCCTGTGTTCCAGGGTACCTCTATCTGGCAAAAAATAGACATTACATAAACAAAAAAATTTTTAATAAATGCCAAGTTAATAAAGCAATTATCTGTAGGTCTTCAAAGTGTCTAAGAGGAAAACCACTTGCTCAACTTCAGAAACACATGTGGCCACATATCACTAATCTTCACAATTTGTACAACTACTCTGTAAAGTATTCATAGCCAGAGGGTCCTCAGATTACACAATGGTGTGGAGGTATAATCTGCCAAACAGAGAGCATAACTGAGAAGTATCAAACACAAGGAATGTAAGACCAAGATATATGGTTAATGAGAGGAAACAGTATAAAGTAGGAAAGGCAAATGAGGCCAGGAAATGTGGCCTGGAGAAAGAACAAGAGGAGAAGGAGAAGGAGAAGGAGAAGGAGAAAGAACAAGAAAGACAGAATGAATGGCAGGGGAAAAGATAGCAAGTAGAGGGATTAAAAAAGTCTGAGCCATTTGGTAATTTTTTTCAAAATACAAATAAAAAGTAACAGTAAAAATAACATGGAATAACTACAGCTAATCGTACCATGGTCATACTACTGAGAAACAAAGATAGAACATCATAAAAGCATCTCAAGAAAAGTAATACACTATACACAGGACAATATTTATGTGAATTATGACTAACTTGTCATCAGACACAATGGATGTCAGAAAGCAATGGAATAGCAATTTTAAAGTGCTAGAAGACAAATATGTCCACCAAAAATTCTACAACCAGAAAATTTTTTTATCAGAGATAAAGGCAAAATGATGATACTCAGATGAATAAAATTTAAGAGATTTGGTTTTCAATTAGCACACCCACACAAAAAGAAATACTAAAGGAATTTCTCTAGACTGAAAGAAAAATGATACAAACAACAGGCCTTAGACTGTTCTGGAAGACTGAAGAGCCTGGGAAATGGTATATATATATATATATATATATATATAAAACAAATATGTTAATTATATTATATAAATATATTAAAATTACGTACATTATATTTATTTATGGTATGTGACCATTTTTCTTGATTTTTTAAAGGATATTTGTCTGCTGAAAGAGGATACTATTTTGTGGAGCTAATAAAATATGTAGACGTTAAATGTATGCTAATTGTGGCACAAAGGATAGGAAGGAGGTAAATGGAATCAATAACACAGAAAAGAGGGAAATGAAAAATGTATGCTTTCCTGTGTACGGCAGCAGAACCAATCTATTGTAAAGAAACGAGAGACTCACACTTCTTAAAATGCTAGGATAGAGCTAGCGATGGTTTTCCATGTTCTTGCCACTGGGAACGCCATGTGCTTCTTTGGCTGAGAGCTGGCAGACAGAGCCATGTTAGCGTAGTAATATGGCCTCTACATGAATAGTCAGAAGTAGCATATGGGCTAATGGAGTCAGAGAGGCCTGTGTTAGAGACCGAACTCTGCTCAATGTCCCCTTGAATAAGCACTTAACTGCTGCCATTTGTGAAAAATGGGAAGAAATCTGCCTAACTTGAATGTTTTCTATGAGGATTAGTAATAATATCCAGAGGTGCCTAGCATAGTGCATGGACTATATAGTGTTATTTGGAATGTACATAATAAATACTAAAAGGAAAAATGATGTCAAAGAAGGATGTCTTCTGTGCCTTTTAGTGAAGTCATATCTAAAATGATTTAAAATAAAATATAAGCATCAACTTATATTTCTTTTCCTTTGATGACTTAGCATCAGCCCAATCAGATGACTTTACAACAGCTCTGGTTATAGAATAGCCTGTATCAGAGCCAGCAGGAGCCAGACCCAGTCGCAGATGTTTCCTGCTGAAGAACAATCCTAAAGGGCTATAGAGGGCAAGGGCTGCCAAGTCCTCTGGTCACTCAAACAGGGAAAAGGAAAAAAGAGAGCTTGGCAATTGAAGGACCCAGGTGCCACTTTGTGTGTGAGTTGTCTGGGGTGCCTAGTTGCCACCTGGGTCCTCAGACTTCCATGTACTCACCCTGTGGCTTGAGAAGCCACATTTCCAGAGCACAAGCTGATGAAAGAGGAACGCTGCAGGAGACCATGTGCCTTGGAATAATCGATAACAAAATTCAGTGCCAAGTGAGAGATGTGCAGCTGCTCAAGAATTGTTTTGTTCCTTAAAAATAAAACTTGGGTTTACTAAAACCTAAACTTATATTTACCTGCATGTCACTCATCTTTTTGTAATACGAAGGTTGGCTGTCAAACTAAGATCTTGATTGCTCAGAGGTGTGACTATTAAAGTGTTTTAATGTTTTAAGCATAAAAGTATAAAAAATTAACAAACATAAAATATACATATAAAAAATAACCAAAGACCCTACCAAGGTGCAAACCAAGGAATATATATTATTTTTTCTAACCTGCCAGTTCTGTGAAACTCACTTATGATGACAATTTGAATTAAAATCTTACTTTAAAAAAAAGTTCATTATATCAATTTCTTCTACTGAAATCAGTATAATCCATGCTGCCAACCATGATGTATAAACTCCAAATGGCTCAAATTTCTCTATGTTTAGCTGTCTTTCCTTTTTCCATTAATTCAACAGACCTTTCAGGCAGACCACATCCTTTTGTATGAGTAAAACTCAAAAATTTTGAAACCTGGGCAATGATTATTATTTTGCATTTCTCTATGCTTTTGGTCTCCAAACAGTTGCTTTTAAGATGCATCAAGCTGTTTACAAAACCATTATTTGTCACCTCCTCATCACTAGCTTTAATTATAATATGTGCATACTTGAAGACTTTATATGAATTGGCGAAAAATGCTTTTAGTTCTCCTTTCACAAAAGCAACTCTGAGCTTTCAGAGAATGTGCTACAATGTCAGAATTTTATGCAAACATCATCATATTGCACGTTTTAGTAAATTTCATGCTTTATCTTTTGGCAACTGCAATCTTACTTAAATATTGTATCTTGTGAAATATCTCTACATGTCCTTACCTGGGTAGGGTCAGAAATGAGTTTTTAGCTAAAACATTCAAAGATAAAGTGTCCTACCAACCAAGCTATTTTCCCAAAGTTAGTTAAACATTTGAAGAAGTTGCTTTGACTCTTTCAGGTAACTGACCAAAATCTCTAAGCACAGACAGGTTTGCAAAGATAGTTTACATATGCTGCTTGGAAATTTTAAATACTTATTATTTAATTCTAACATTTTTTGAAGGCACAGATGCCTAAAGAATAGAACAAGAAGAGGTAAAATAATTTAATTTTAAACCATCAGAAAGTGGGATCCCTTCACTCACATTAAAATCAAGGGGATTCCCAAAGCCTAACTTTTCCTTCCTTCTGCTAAACATTTCTGAACTCCTCCCCCTGACATGTATCAGTTCAGTGAACACCATAATTTGCTTAATCCAATATTTCTTTCCCAAAATAAAAGTGACACCAAGTTTGCAGATATTCACCTCGAGGAGTAGAGGAAATTTCACTTTACTATTGTATCTTTCAAGTAGTAAATACAGACTTACTTAATTCAAGGCACCTAGTAAGAGAATAACATTTTAAATTAACTTAACTAAAATGTACTGGCCTTGTGGAGAAAAAGCACCAGACATAGATGCTTGTTACCTGAAATCAGAAATACAAACATTCTCTCACCTCAATTTCCTGGTAAAATAGCAAATTTTTGACTTGTTTCATCAATCTACTTGTTATTTTTCCCCCAATTTTACATTTTCCTCTTTTCAGTGCTAAAGCTTAATGATATTTCACTTCCACTAAAGTATAAGGAGGCTGCACAGGGGTTATTATTGCAACTCTTCCCAATGCAAAGTCCATCATTTTCTCTCCTCTCACATTTTAGGCCAAGGTTCTGCTGGCATGTTCTATGAAAATGCATGAAACTTCAAGAAGATCCTTTCTCACACAATCAATTACAGAGTTCCCTTCTAATCGCACAAACCTTTTATAGGGTTTTATTTTGCTACATGAATGATATAAAATTTCAAAAAGTGTTTCTCAAAGCTATGTCTACACCTATAAACTAAGATGGAGAACTAAGTAATTACCAAAATGCTTGGTTGTCTAAGTTTGTAAGGACGATTCAGACAATGAGTCGAAAATTATTCTGAGCATTCTTTTTTTTAATATATGAATACCTGCTTTCAGTTCACTTTATACAGGTATCCGAGGTCTGAGGCTGATTAAAATAAGCAGAAAACTGTTCCAGACCTCTAATCCCAGAGCATGGGACTCACTTTACATACCAGATCCATCTTTCACTGTATTGAGCTGCTGGGCGTACCATGTACAACAGGGTGTATGTGTGTTTTGCTAAAAAATATGTGAATTTGTATGGATAGGTTTTAAGAACGATACCTCTATACACACCTTGTGCTGGCCAGGGATAGATACATGAAGTGAGGACTAAAAATTAACCTTTAAAAATTCTGAGCTTTTCCTCCTTGGCTTCCAGACCGACCCATAAATGAGGGTTTTTTTGTGTGTGGTGCCTGGAGCCAGTGTTTTACCCAGGATCAGTAATTAATAGTGCTGCGGTAGCTAAAACAGAGTTTCGTTTACATGCTGTGAGATCACCGCAGACCTGACTCACTGTGTCAAAATAGGATGAATGCAAGAGAACAATTTAGGTGCTGTGTGTCTGATCCTGGGCTCTTATCTCCCCCAAAAGCTTCACTCCTCTAGTTGTAGAACTTGTTGGGGCTTGTAAGAACTCCATGTCACTGATGTGGTGATTGCCAAGTGGCCTAGTTTGTGTAAATATAATGTGTTGGTCTTTCTCCATGTTCTTCTGGGGATTTATTGTTTACAAACTTCTTTTTGTAAGCAAGAGAAAAATAGCCAAAACATCTTTGACAGAAATTCTAAACCAGGATGAAAGAATCTGAAATATAAGACTGGATGCCCTTCTTCTCAAAGTAGGGACCTTGAGCCATCCTAACTCTTGTCTTCCCCTTCTCCTATTTTCTACTTTGGACCAGATCTTCTGTCCTAAAAAACTGACTTCCACCATACCCCTGCTTTCATACATCCCCCAAAAGCCCACACACCCATGCACATACACATTTAACTTGTGGGGCGTCTCCACAACTCTTAAGCAATTTGCATAAAAATTCTGAAAAATCTAGGAACACTCTATTCCTTGTTCCCAACTTTCTGGATCAAGAGTATTCCTTTATGTGATTCATACCATAATACTCACACTGGATGGACCAAACCTACTTTAATCTCAAATCCTAGGGTAGACAGAAGCAATAAGCAGGCCTTTCATAAAGAAATTGAGGTCAGGAGACCAATAAAGAGAGAAGTATATATCCATGTCACTCAGGAACTTTTATGCAGGTGCAATAAACTTATGTCAAAGTGGCCACAAGATGGTTTAACAGAAGACAGATGAATACAACTCCATGTTTACTGCTAGAAATAAAAGCTTTGTGTGAAATCTTGAATTTATGGGGAGGAAGGGTTGGAAAACTGTGTACATATCTGTTCTTTGCCTTATCCCTTCCTGCCATTCCTGAACTGCAGGAATGGGGACTGAGTCCCCATTGGGCTTTGGTGACCCTATCACTGGGGAGTTTATGTAATGGTTGCTTTTGCCGTGATGGGGACTTCCTTTACCATTTGCCATCATTTTGTAACACACATGCTGCCTCTTTTCCCTTTCTCTCTCTGTTTCCAGGGAAAATATAGTGAATACTGGCACTGAAAAAAAAAAAAAAAAGGTGAAGTGAATGTGCTCAAGAAGGCATTGTTGAAGACTGTAAAAAGAATTCCTATACTGAGTTGGAAGATGTGCTAAATTTCCCAAAACACCCATCAACTAACCACAAAGATCCTAAAATCCTCATTACATAGGCTAGGACTAGAGTAGTAGAAAACAATGCAGGGTAGCCTTTCATGGGCTCCATTGGGTGCTAACATTCTCTGCTCTTCTGTCAGTAACATCTGGAGAACTGTATCTCCTATAATCATTATGCATTATTCTTGGTCATGTCCCATCATGTATAAGACAAAAATTGGCTGAATACTGTTACTATAGATAGGGATCTTTACATATGTCTTTTCCTAAGTAGATTTACTGTATGATTATGCATTTTAATTTCACAATGAATTATATGTGTGCACGCATGCATGTGAATGCCTGAATCCTTTCACTGTGCACAGAAGAAGATATGCAGGTGGCATTTTGTGAACCATTTCTTCTCCTCCTCTTCCTTGTCCTCTTCTTTTTTTTGCGGCACGCGGGCCTTTCACTGTTGCGGCCTCTCCCGTTGCGGAGCACAGGCTCCGGACGCGCAGGCTCAGCGGCCATGGCTCACGGGCCCAGCCGCTCCGCGGCATGTGGGATCCTCACAGACCGGGACACGAACCTGTGTCCCCTGCATCGGCAGGTGGACTCTCAACCACTGCGCCACCAGGGAAGCCCACCTTGTCCTCTTCTTTCTCCTCCCTTTCCCCTTCCTCCTGCCCCTTCTCCTCCTTCTCTTCCCCCTCCTCCTCTTCCTCTTCTTTTTGGTTCATAATAGAACTGGTTTCAATAAGTTGTGTTTTAGGCATGACATCCTCAGCCTAGGAGCCTAACAGGTCATAGCCTGATGTAATTCACTGTATTTGCTGTAAGGAACCCCCTACCACCAAAGGCATCAATGATTATTTTATAAAGTACTATTTTTATTATGATCCATTGGATAAACTTTTCTTAGGTCTAAATCTTCACAACATGGTGGCACTTCATCTTTGGTAATGTTCTGATTTTTTTTAATGTATGGATTATAAGAATGTTTGATTTGTATTTCTCTGTTTTCATTGACTACCAAAAATCTCAGAAACAAATTGGTCACCCACTAGCTGCAGCTTCCATTTTTGATATTACTTTAGCCTATCTTTATCTTACTCTTTTTCCCTTACCTTTTCATTTGCTAATCTTTTCACTTTTCAAAAAAAATTTCATTGGATTTAGTTTTATCATCATAAATATTCTTTTGAACAAGTTGGACATTAAATAAATAAATAACTTGCCAAACGAATGAACGTATCATTCGTGACTCTCCAATATGTGCTATGGAAACTTTACACAAGCCTGTCATAGAATCTACAAGAAATTTTTTAAATTACTATTTTTTTCAGAACAACTTAGAGGAGTACCATGCACCTGTTTTATACTCATCTTTTTCATTATAGTCACTTTGTATCATGACCCACCTTTCTACTCCTTCAATGCTGGTATATTTCTGACTGTGAGGGCAAAGATGCTTCTGTCAGACTGACTCCGTGGAGCTGTGTTCTCTTATGGTATAGTTTCCATGTGTGTCTGCATATGTTAGTGTGCAAACTGTATTCTCAAAGAGAGAAGCTGAAGACCCTTTAAATTAATTCCCTGCATGTCGTAAACACTAGGATTAGCAAATTCAGATACAGAATTCACAAGTCCTCCCCACTCTAAAATCTGTGTAATGAACTTTATGACCATTATAACTCTATTACAGGCCATGCATGTCCACAATTCAGTAAACAGGAAAATGGTGGATTTATGTTGTTCTTGTCTTTGCCCATCTTAACCAATCAAAGTAAGCCAAGGAAAATGTTTCAAGAGCAAACAGACAATAGTCAATTACTTTTTTAGGACAGCTGAATTGTTTCTTATGGCTTCTTTACCAAATATTTATTCAGCATGACTAATTGCTGATTGAAAATAATTCTGTAGAAAAGCAATTGCTTATTCAGAATGCAAAGAGGATAAAGCCAGTGGCTTACATTTTGTCCATTTCTTTTGCTTACAGGTAAGTGGTTATTTGCTTATTTAACAAAGCTAATGTAACTAAGATGAAATATGTTTCCCCTTTAGGGCATTATACTTTTCTATAAAGAAATATCAAAGAAATTTAAATGTGGTCTCAATTATATGCACTGGCCCAGATTCCAGGGCTTAGCTGAATTTCTCAAATCATAGTTCTCATGCTTCAATCTTCCTGTGACGCTTACTGTTATGCAGGAGAACAGGCTAAGAGAAACTTTAACACTGGTGGACTTTAGGGACGTAGTAATAGCTCCTGAATGACCATGAAGATAGAAAATGATTTGAGGTGCAGAAGGAATTTAACTTAAACTCTTTCAATATGCACAGGTCAGAGAATTCTGCACAGGTTCCTTTAGGAGAAAAATCCCAGACAAAGTAATAATAATAGAACATTCACACGAGAATGATGGCTGGCAAATTTCATCCAGTAAATACTATGAAGTTGAAACCCAAAGTGACTGTCAAAATCTTCCTCTTTTTGATTAAAACAGCAGTCTTCAATAAATATCACATTGAATCTTCAACTCACCAGTCACTATTCATAATTAATGTTGTTTACTTTTATTTTTTAGTTCACTTTGTGATCATTATGCTTTGACTTTTCCTCTATCATTGCCACTTTTCTGGGCTACAAAAGCCAATGCAGCTTTCCCTCATTATTCCAGGTAGTGTTACTTAATGTCAGCTTCAAAAATGGAAGCACACAAGGAAAGAAATGTTCCTGCTGTGTCTGTCTTGGTTCCATAGCCTTACAGGGTTGATTCGTATGGAAATACATACCTTAGGAATAACATTTCAGAAAGAGAAAGATGCAGAAAAATCTTTATTGATGAGTAGAGGGCTAGGTCACTGCATTCACATCCACCCCATTGCAAGTGAAATTTACAATTTAAAAGAAAAACCCTATAAATTCAGCCATGAGTATGGATAGGCAGATTCGGGCTGCCCTCTGGGTGGGGCAGATATTTGAATTCCTGAGTTGTTTTCTACCCACAGAGATAGTACCATAGCGTTTAATTGTTTCTCATAATATCAGTTGCCTGAAGGTAACACTTCTACATATTATGATAAATTATGGAGGATACCATATGTGGTTAGACTAGCAGTGCCTTAATGAGCAGATATAAGCAGTAGGTATGTTAATACTTCCCTGTCACTCATAGGAAAAAATCACCAGTGGTAGCAAAGTTTCTCTGTGTCTTTTATGCATTCACATAACAGTTAATATAAAATCTGAGGGTCTTTATCTAAGGTACTTTGTTATGTGATGTGGTGGTTATGTAGGCTAGTTTTTGCAGTTTGGTTGAACTTCTCTTTAAAATTGACTAAAACACAGCTATTACCATTAGAGAGGGCTATTAAAAGGCAGATATTTCTAGAATGCAGACTAATGGGAAGATTAACAAGGAAAAGGGGAAAAATTATTTGTGTAGGTATATTTTGCACTATAAATGAGAACAGGGTAAGCACTTGATCTTTTCAAAACTTTGCATCACTTTGTATAGTTACCTGCTCGAATTGTAAATATCTTTACATTCTGTTGAAAACCTCTTAGCCAAACAGTAAATCATGCTAGAGGTGAACATGTCACTTTCTCACCTCGGTTTGTCATTTTGAATATTTGTCATCAGCAAGGGGACAGTTTCCCTTATAATACACTTAGAAACTTCTGTTTTAATGTCATTACCCAAATTCAAATAAATATTTTTTCTAAAATGGATGTTTTAAAAAATCACTCTATTATACTCACTACTCATTGTGTCTCATTGTAATATGAAATCTCCATTTTTCCCCAAACACATACGTGCCACCGAAACCAATTTTTTTTCCTGTCTCTTTCAATGTCTTGGAAGCTGAGCATAAGACAGAAGAAGCAATAAAATGAAAGTAGCTTCAGGACCACCAGGTATCACTTGGGGTTTATTATTTCCCTTGGGGTTCACCTTATATTTTCCTAGTAAAGTAGCAAACAAACAAAAGCAAACTTAATCGTCTTACCTGGAATTTTATGAAATTTAGCATATTACTACTGTCTCCCTAAGGGTGTAAGCCAATCCACCATGGTAAGAGGAGCATTTGAGGAGGCAATAACTTTCCAAAAACAATATTACACCTAATCTTATTAGAGCTAAAGAAGATCAACTTTATTCATGTTGGACTGATTAATTAGATAAGAAAAGGATTGCAATTTAATTAATTGAGCATATCTGCCTTTTATCTGACATGGAAATATTTCTTGACATATGGAAATTAGAGGTTCTCTATTTTTTTCTCCAAGAGGAAGAAACCAAAAAAAAAAAAAAAAATTGAGTATTTACTGAGTAATTATAATTTGGAGGATAGATCATACTCAATTGCACTTGAGAAAATATAATGAATTCCCAAGTATTGAGCACCTATGAGGTGGCAAACACCGTTATGAATTCCTAAGGATGCAGAAGACAAAATATTGAGAACTGTTACAAACTAGAAGACAGATACTAAATTACACATCAGACTGTAAGTCAGTGCTTTCGACTGAAGTTTTTGTGATGATAGAAATATTTGATATTTGTACTTATGTCCAATGCTGTCAGCATTAAACACATGTAAATACTGAACACTTGAAATATAGTTAGTGCAACTGAAGAAATGAAATTTTATTTTATTTATACGTAAACATCCACATGTGGATAGTGGCTGCCACTATACACAGTGAAGTTCTAAGTATTTCAGCAGTAGACAGAATAATTTTCATGGAAGGAGGTTTAGGGAAAGCATTCCATGGGAAGTTTTTATACATGAGCACAAAAATGAGACCAAGGAAAGAGAGAAATAGCCAATTTGAGGTACAGCAAATATTACACAAAGGAAAGTTTCAGACGAAGAAGAAAGGAATAAAATCAGGGAATGGGTGCTTTTCATGTACAACCTAGCTGCAGATTTTTCAAGCAGATTGTTAATTCCCAGATAAAAGTTCTTTCAAACTCCTAAGCTCCCACCACAAGGTTGTTCTAACTTGACTTGGTTAATATGTCATCTAGCTATCTACCTATGTATCTATCTCTACCTATCTATCTACTTTATCTTAGTATGTCTTCATAGAATCTATGTACATATATGTCTTTAGTATGTCTTAAGACATATATGTAGATAGGTTGTAATTTCAACATGTTTGTTATTCAATATTATTCAAATTCTAATATTTTTAAAACACATATACCTACTGTTGAAAGAAAAAAGTTTTAAACAATAAGTGGTTTCTTGGGATTAGTCACAATAAATCAAAGGGAAAATTAAAAATTGAAGCTTTTGATTTTTAAAATATTAGAATATGAGTGATCTAATAGAAATCAATGAAATAATTTTTGGAATATCTTAATTCAAGAGTTTTTAATTGCTGAAATTCAGTTCATCATATTATTTTTAATGCAACAGACCTGTGCAAACAGGACTGTCATACAGCATTAAAACTGAAAGATATCATATCAAAATACTCAAAATTCTACCCAGAATAAAAGCTTAATTTAGTGAAAGTATTCATACTATTCAGTATAAAAGGAAGTGATGACTCAAAAACACTGGTCTCATTAAAATGTTCTCTGTGTTATGTTTCATACCAACATATACAGTGAATTATTTCACTTTATTTTGTCCTTTTTATTCATAATGACAATGACTTAATTGTTCTAATTTGTTGTTTATAATGTTTCTTAAAAAGCATATAAATCAGGGTTCAGTTATTTCTTATAGCAAATAATTCATCTGTGAGATCATTTTTGTTGTCCATTTTAATCCAAATGGACATTACATCTCATGAGCTTTGCTTGATAGTCTGCCAATGTTTAAATGTGTTCTGTAGTCAAATAGGCTTAGGAAATGATTCCCCACAGTATGAAGCCTGGAGCATAGTTATGGGATTTTGGCTACATGTTGGTCACCGCCTGGAGCATAGTTATGGGATTTTGGCTACATGTTGGTCACCACAAAAGAGCATTGGAATAACTCCGGTATAGAATTTTGTTAGTATTAAGTGCTTGATTTCCAAAACATTAAAAAACAAATCAGACATACTGGTGTAATACACCTGCATAGTGCATGCAGGCAAATGACGAGAGATATCAAACCAAGGAATTAATTAACATTAAATTATTTTCTAATATATGTGCATTCAGGGGGTGTAGGTAACAGCAAATTCTTAATTGGAATGAAGAATAGACTTTGTAATTGTGATAAATCTAGACCTAAAGAAAAGCTAAGACTTATTGAATGTTAGAGTAAACGCATTTAATACTTTAAAAAAAATTTATACTTACTATTTTCGGTCACTATTTCAGGCACCAGGGATACCAATATGAGTCTCCATGAAAATCATCACCTAGGTCAATGGTTCTCAATGTACAGTTCCCAGACCAGCAGCACCAGCATCACCTGGGAAATAGTTAGAAAGGCAAATTTTTTTAGCAACACCTAGATTTACTGAATCAGAATATCTGAGGATGGTACCTAGTAATCTGTATTATAATGGACCTTCTAGGTGATTCTGATTCATTAGAACTGCCAACCTAGGTCATCACTCTAATCTGAGGAAATTCAGATGCAGATTCAGAGGTGATTTGGTAGTATGAATTAAAAGTGAGGTTTGCTCACCACCAGCCTCCACTGCGTCAATAATTCCCCTTGTAGCCCTCTTGTGGTCACAGTTGTTTGCCTACCCAGCATCCATTTACTTGTTTTTATTCCTACCAGAATAATGGTTCTATTAAATGATCCACTCAATGTTTATATGGATCAAGGGGAAATGGATTTTTTTCTTAGCTCCTGTTGCAGCTCATAAGTTTGCTAAATAAATCATGTTAATATTGTCTTTGCTATTGATTAGTTTAGAGAAGGTTATGTGACCAAATTCTGGCCAATGAGATAAAGGGGAAACTTCTGGGAAAGATTTTCTCACTCCTGAAACGGAATTATGAGAATAAGAATTACCTCGTTTTCTTATGTCCCTGACATTTTGGATAGGATGCCTAGAACTCCTACAGCCATTTTGTAACTGTATGAGTTCGGAGGCCAAATCCAAACTACTGAGAATGTTACAATAATTGAATGTAAAGAAAGCATAACACCCATGATATCAATGATGCTAAAACAACCTAAAACAGCCAATCAACTACATAAGGTGCCTTTCCTGATAGCCACCCTCCCTATAGACTTTAAGTTATTCGAGATAATGTTTTTTACACTTTAAGCCATTATGAGTCAGTGTTACTGTTACTTAGATTTGAAAACATCCTTGATATAGGACTTTTAACACTGACCTATTGGGACTCCTTCATATCTGTTTACAACCCATATTTATACATCAAAACAGATTTTATATATATATATATATATATATATTTTTTTTTTTTTTTTCGGTACGCGGGCCTCTCACTGTTGTGGCCTCTCTCGTTGCGGAGCACAGGCTCCGGACGCGCAGGCTCAGCGGCCATGGCTCACGGGCCCAGCCGCTCCGCGGCATGTGGGATCTTCCCGGACACAAACCCGTGTACCCTGCATCGGCAGGCGGACTCTCAACCACTGCACCACCAGGGAGGCCCTAATTTGTTTTTTTAAGAGAGTAAAATATTTATTTTCACCCCACTCCCTACTTCCTTTACTATTCTTGAGATGTAACCACTTTTAACTCTTTACGTTTTAATTGTTTTGATGGTCATTATTATAATTCTAAGCAAGGGTCTTAACATTTATTGATTGGTTGATAAATTTTAGACAATATCTTTTGATTTCTAGCTGTAAGACATAATTATTACCCCTTTAGATACCTTTAATTTCCCTTTCACTCATCTACCTCCAGATTTTTATATTTTTTCTGCTTTCACTTCTTCCCTCACTCTCAATTTCTATGAACTCTTTTATCTTGCCAAAGTTCAAAACAGGACCATTAAATCTTCTGGAATTTTTCTAAGGTAATTTGAAAACATTGAAAATCATGAGTTATTTACATTTGGTGATATAAATGTTGGTCACTAAGAAGTCAATTAGAGGTGGCGCAGGGGATGGGACTCCGCGCTCCCCATGCGGGGGGCCCAGGTTCCATCCCTGGTCGGGGAACTAGATCCTACATGCATGCCGCAACCAAGAGTTCACATGCCACAACAAAGGAGTCCACCTGATGCAAGTAAGACCCAGTGCAACCAAATAAATATTTTTTTAAAAACAGAGTCAATTAGAGTGAATGGGCTCAGAAAGAGACATAATTCTAGGTTTACAAATAGATGCCACTTAACATAGAATCTTTCAAGCATTAAGGTCAAACAGATCTCTTTTCCTTACATTGCCTCATATCACAGTTTAGTTTCATCTTTGAATCATGATGTTCTTGTTTCTATTTTCCTGGAAGATCGAATTACTTTTTTATTTTCTCTGAACAGAAAAGAACCACAGTTTCATCTTCTTATTAAGGGCTTCTAAGTCTCTTGATTGCCACCCCCTAACATTCCTCCCCAAACCTGGGTCCAAAACAGTATCCTTTAAAAAGCTCTTTCTACTTCCTGGTCTAAATTGGGCAGATAAAAGTCTATGTCAGTTGCACATCTGTCTTTCTGGAATTTTTTTCAAATAAAATTCTGGGTTATCTCTATTGCTTTGGATCTGATATTTTCCTTTTTGTTGGGCTTCTCTTGTTTTTGTTTTGCTGGACCAGAATCTTAAGTAATCTTTTACAGGACTAAACGTTCTGTCTTTGCCTAATTAAAAAATATATATACTAATTTTTGGCCTCATAAATGATTTATAGTTTCCAGATTCAAACTGAGTACTTTCCTTGCTTCATTTATTTCTAGCATTTAGTACCACTCTTATAAGTCTGATGCCCATGTGAAAAATTTTGTCTTTCTAGATATCCGATTTTCTTCTCTAGAAGATTTTGGAATATCTATTTATACTTGAAGGTCAGGATAATGTATCTAATTGTGGATTTTTCTTCATGTATTCCCTGATTCCTTTCTTCATTTATTCTATAATAGACCTCAGTTTCTATTATATCAACGAGATTTTGTATTTATTGTTTACTTGCTTTGGCAATCATATTTTTAATTAGCAAGAATTTTTTCTTGTTCTACACTCGCTCCTTATTCATGGTAGCCTGGTCTTGTATTATGGATATAATATTCTCTTAACTATCCCTAAGAATATTCATTGTAATTTGTAATACATTCTTTTGTTTTCATTCATTTTCTGTACTTCCTCCAGTCAATTGTTTTATTTCCTTAGATCTATCTCTTTCAACTGTTTACTCAAAATACCTTTCAACCAAATAGAAGGCATAAAAGAAGGCCATCATATAAGAGTGATTTCTACCATAACTCGGGCTTCCCTTTATGGAGGGAGCAAGGGCTGAGAAAAGGCAGTCCCTGGGCCCCGGGCTCCTATAATTCCCAAAGTTCAGAAGGACTTCACTCCAAGGGAATTAGTTTTGCTGTGCTTTACCTCTCCGTGGAGCTGTGAGGCTGCCTTTATTGATTTATCTTTCTACACTGAATACTGTTACTCTTCTTCCTCCAACCCTAACATCCGTATCACATGCCCACCACTCTCTTTAGAAAGCAGCTTTCTTCTGTCTTATTCAAGTCAGAACTAGTGCTGCACGCAGAGCCCTGTACACTTGGATGATGGAGCGAGAAACTAGAAGGATTTACCTTCCCAGCGCTCCCTGTGTACGTTGGGCAGCCCTCCGATTACCTCTTCTGATTGCTGCCCTCCAGACAACCCCCTATGACTTCGGTAGCACTTGCTCACTCTGAACTTGGTGCATTTTCAGAACCAGTGGCTTACTTCTGCTTGCAGCCTTCTCACCTGGATGTTTAATCTGTACTTTCCTCTGCCCTCATACAGCCATCAATACAGCCTTATCTTTTCTCCCTTTCAGAAATTTTCCAAAATATGTCATCTACTGCTAGTACCCATTAGGGTTTTCAGAGCTGACATGAATCATTTCTTGAAAAGAATCTTTCTAATCATGTCATTGGTATGGTGAGAGAAATTGTAGATGGATAAATGTTCTAAATGCATTATGTCAATCTGTATACACACACACACACACACACACACACACACACACGTACATATGCATGTTGTATATATACAGATACACATACATGTACATATACATATATACTATAGAACAGTGGTCCCCAACCTTTTTGGCACCAGGGACTGGTTTTGTGGAAGACAATTTTTCCATGGACTGGAGGAGGTGGGGATGATTTCGGGATGATTCAAGTGCATTACACTTATTGTGCACTTTATTTCTATTATTATTACATTGTAATATATAATGAAATAATTATACAACTCACCATAATGCAGAATCAGTGGGAGCCCTGAGTTTGTTTTCCTGCATCTAGATGGTCACATCTGGGGATGACTGGAGACAGTGACACCCAAAGTGTGTTCCTTATGTCCAGTCTACTCCATAAGATGCAGCTTAACTGTCACTAGCCACTCACTGATACGGTTTTGATATGAGTCTGCAAGCAATTGATTTATTATGGTCTCTGTGCAGTCAAAACTCTGTGCTAATGATAATCTGTATTTGCAGCCACTCCCCAGCACTAGCATCACTGCCTCAGCTCCACCTCAGATCATCAGGCATTAGATTCTCATAAGGAGCGCACAACCTAGATCTCTCACATGAGCAGTTCACAGTAGCATTCGTACTATGAGAATCTAATGCCGCCACTGATCTGACAGGAGGTGGAGCTCAGGGAGTAATGCGAGCGACGGGGAGCGGCTGTAAATACAGATGAAGCTTTGCTTGCTCACCCGCCACTCACCTCCTGCTATGCGGCCTGGTTACCGGTCCGTGGCCTGGGGGTTGGGGACCCCGCTATAGAACATTTGAAATAATTTGTGGCATTAAGTGAATTTTCCTTGAATAATGGTAGTATTGGGTTGAAACGGATAATATTATTCTGATTGGATAATTATATTAGGGACAGAATTCTCAATCTTTGTTAGTCATGGTATCTTATTTTACTATCACTTTAAGCAAGGGAGAATGTAAATCAAGGTGATGGGATCAAAGTAAAGACAAAATACAAACCAAAGGAGAAGATAGCAAGAAAACACTAATTTTTAACAGAGATATCCTGGGTAACCCTAGAACATTAAGCAAAATTTAATAATAGGTAAAGGAAGAGAAATAAACAAAACTATGGAAGGATCATGTTGTTCCATATGCATTAAATTCAATCCCAAGAAAGAGACCAACCTTTTTTTTATAGCTTCTTTTCCCTATTTAGAAAAAATTCAAAATTCTTTAAAATTAAATATGTAATTTGGTAGAAATTTGGTAGAAATTATGGTAGAAAAGAGGCCAATTAAGTTCTTCCTGTCTAGAAATTCAAGTACTACATGAAGGTGCACAGAACTGTGTGCACATAAAGGTTTAGTTAATGCAAAAATAAGAAGAGAACACCAGGAGTTGTTGCTGACCTAGGCAATGTTGCACAGCAATTTTCATCAACTTCTTTGGTGTTACTGGTTGTTGAGCGTTTTATAGCATAAATTTGTCACAAAAGCTGATTTAATATACTGATTGACAGCAAACAAGAAATTGAAGTGAGACGATACCATTCCCTTCTCAACTAGGGATTGAAAGCTCTCATGGAAGGTAACATAATTCTGCGGATCACATGTCTCTGAAAATACAGAAAATACTTAGATGTTCAAACTGTAAGCCTTTTTTGCTAACGTCCCTCACTAAGCCATACAGTAAGACTCAGATGTACCCAAGATTTTCTCATGGGTCTTTCTCAGGTGACTTAAATAGATTAATGTATTTGCACATAGTTACATAAAGTTAGCTTTAACTTACAATAACTGGTCCCTATTCTGAGGTAATTTTCAAGTTTATATGTTGTTATTATATTATATACCTTAAGCTAAATTTTATTCATTTTTCTTTTGTTCTTATAAAGTCATACCTAAGACTAAGGGGCTTGCCTTAAAATATACTCGTCAAAAAATCTGGAAAAAATGGTTGGTGTGACAATAAAGACTGGTAATACCCCATAATTTAAACTGGCGTGTATACAAAGCTTAAGACTTATTTTTCCTAAAGATTTTCTTTTTAATTATTGTACTATCTAAATTATATGTGAAGGGCACTAGGAGCCAGATTTCATACTAAACCAAAGGCACAGTCCCCAGCCCTTTCCGATTTTAAATAGCCCATTTATCTAGATTTAGAAGATCTGGGAGAAACATTTTTCCACACTCCTGCCTTGTCCCACGAAATAGGAACCTTTGTCAACACTTCCATCCTGTCAGTGAGGTACTGGGGAGGAAAATTCCACCATTTTCTCCTTTCTTACTCTCTCCTCCCCACGGGAAGAAGAGTGACTTTACTAATTGGTGTACTGGGGTAAAAGTTACAGCTCACAGATGACCCACATTCTCAGTCTCAGCTTTCTTTCTCTTTTCTCACTCCCTGTGTCATTGGTTTTTCCACCAGTGATGTGCATTCTCTCCCACCATTCCTGCTGTCATGAATGAAGCCCACATTAATCCAAATAAGGTCAAGACTCTCTCAGCCCTAGCTTCCCGTATGCTGGGGTATATTAAAGGTCATTATTCTCCATGTGGTTACAAAGGTAGCTTACTATTCAAAACATCTAACACTCCTAACAAACAGGCCCCAAGGACTAGTTGGGAAAGCAGGATGAATTAGGAAGTCTCATTTTGCTCTCAAAGTTCACATTTTTCTACTATTATATTAACAATTTTAAGAGAGGTATTATATTTTAATTCTCATCTAATTTTTTGCAATTGTTCTCAATTTGATTAGAGCTCAGAAGGCAAGAGTGGGGATAAATATTAGAATCTCACCAATCCCTAACAATAAGGAAAAAAAATAAGACCTTCTTATATACTAAAAATGTGTTTGAACTGCAAGCCCGTGTAAGTAAAAAAATAGGCAAATATCTCTACTCAATTTTAATTTTCAGAATACACTGATAAAATTACAGTTGTGTATGTTTCAAAGAATCATTGAGTGGCATAACTGTCTCTTATTTGAATTAGTACAGACATATCAAGATAACCCCTTTGCAGATTTGTTATAGGCAAATATTCCTTGGTATAAAAGTACAATTATTTTTTTCCCTTTGTGGGGAATCGAAGATGCTGCATATGGCACTTTGAGGGTTAAAACTACAGTGCTCATTTTGCTGTGCAAGCTGAAAGAGCCTTTTGTAGACCCTCTGCCCATAGGCCAGTATTTGATAGAAAACTTGTGCTTTAGGGAGTTTTAAACGTCTCCGGTAACTTTCTGCAATTATCCCTTGTTGAATTAGCAGAATCAATAGGGCACCCAAAGAGGCCCTTGTGAATTTCTGCTTATTACCTTGGGGGTGTTCTTAGTTTCTTAAACCTTCCAGGGTTGTTAATTCTGCAGTTTTAAAGTTAAAATGGCTGTTGTACGTAATGCAGTGTTGTACAAAGTTTTTGAGGTCTCTGATGACTAACTTTCCACAATGTCCTTTGTTTTGTTAACCAGACCACTGGGGCTATCCCACACCCTCCCTATATTTGATATGCTTTCCCTGTAGGCTCAAAGGTAGACATTTAAGACATCCTTAAATGTTTCAATTACATACAAGACCCACTTTAGCTCTGAGATTGCAGACCATCAGCCTTTCCAAGAGTTGACATACCTAGAGACCAATCAGGAAGTCACAGGAGATGATAGTTGTGGGTCTGCTAATTCAGCAAGAAACAACTGTACAAAACTGGTAGATATTCTCTTTATACTCTGGTCACCTCCTTTTACTGCCTTGAATTATACCTTTCCACTTACCTAAACATTCTTGGTTTAGTGTCCTGTGTCAGTTTTCCAAGCATTTAGTAAACCAGGTCTGATTCACAAAAAGATTATACTACTCTGTCAGAAATTTTCTGAAAATTCATTTTAAATGCCCATCCTATTGATTCTGTAGTTCTTTATGACTTTCCAGAGAAGTATAAAAAACTCTGTTAATTGCGAAGTGTTAAGTCAGTCCTAAAGCAGAGAATGATGGGAGAATGCATTAATAGCATACATTTCTTCCTAATTTATTTTATTTACTCTGATTCTAAGAAGCTGCACCTGTGAGTCAGAAGGGATTAAGGGGAAAATTATTACTCTCAGATTTTGCTTTTATAAATAGTTTTCTACTGAGAAAACACTATCAAGGGAGAGCATCCTCCATGACACTTCATACTCATATCTTATACCAGAAAAATATATTTGAATGATTAGTTGCTAATGAAAATATATTAAGAGGGGGAAAATTCTCCATTTAGCTCTCTGCACCCATGGCAGCCCAGCATTTTTTCCAAAAATTCTTTTCAAACCTCAAGAAAACAAAAGGAATATTAAGTCATTATTCACATAATCTCAGTTTAATTTGCATATTAGAGATAAAAATCGGAAATAGAACAGTTGTGTTTTATGTTCTGCATACCCCTTGAGACTTCTGGGACTCGTTGAACCAATGTGTAAAGTATGTACATGCATTCGAGGTGAAACTTAGAGTAGAATTTTGCTATACTGAGTGCTTATGGATGTTTGATAAAAATTTGCAGCTATGGAATTTTCTTTTCTTAATAATACCTCTGACTGATTTTGTGTGTGTTAATGCTTGGTCAGAAATACAATCATTTTATAATAATTCTAATTATGTTGAAATTTCCATTATTGAATTATGAGGGAAAAATCAAGATTTTTGGAGCAGATATGGTTTTTAATGTAACTGCAGGTCTTCTAGGATCATTTTCAGTTTTCATTTGGAAAATGAATGAGTCACTAGAACCAAATCACCATTTGCAGAATTTTACAATGTGCAAAATCCCATGTACCACATTAGTTTCTATGGAATATCTCAAACGTATCCTGGGACCACTCTAATAATAACATATATGCCAATTACAAGCAAATCCACCCTGCCATCACAGCAATCTTTCTTACACTTGTTAGCACTTTTTTTTATTACTTTTATTGTAATTTGTATTGTATTTTTACATAACTGTCTCAATTAGGCTCAGAGATCAGATGTAAAAAGATTTAGCACATCACAGGGATTCAAGTGTTTCTTTGGTTAATGAATAAATGGAATATCAAAGGTATGCATCATTTTAATTGAAATAAAATTTGTATTTATTGCATGCGGTATTGATTTCCACATTGTATTTGTATGATATTGAAATACAATTTGTATTTCCTCCACTAGTGACTTGTGGAAGTAAGGAAGGCATACATATTCTCAGAGATGATAAGATTACTTGGCAAAATGCTTTGCCACTGATGTTGCACCCAATACTTGACTCTTCATTCTTCCCCTACTTCATCTGCCTAATTCTTATTCTCTTCATTCTAATCACACATTTGTTCTTTGCCCTAGAACTTGCTCCCACAATTCTAGAGTGGTCTTAGCCATTTTCTGGTTCATAACTTTCACAAGTAACAACTTGATGATTACACTTAAAAAATTCCATGAGCTGCTTCCAATACCTTTTTAAAAAAAATTCTTCCTAACTTCTCTTATTTGAATTTTAATATATACCATACAAAGGTTTTTGTTTTAGCTCTTAGACCTCACCATTTTTAGTTAATGTATTAGTATTCTCTAAGTATCCATTCCTTCCATTAATCTCTAAATACCTCTTGCCAAACTCATGGAAAAATCACTATGTGTTTATATAGAACAGTACAACTTTGCTGTCTAAATGATATATCAGTGATTATGAAAATCATTAATGCCTTAAGAACAGAAAAAATAAGACATGCATTTCCAAGGACTAGTTTACATACTGGTAGAGTAATAGTTGGTTCTCTATGAACATTTTTCTGTCCTCTCAAATTTTAGGAATTTGGTAAATTCTATTTTCTTTTTTAGACATTCAGTAAGTATGTACACAGCGACTTTCAGCAACTATTTTCTGATCATTATTAAGACTTTAAAAAAACCCAAAAATTTATTTCAAATTCCATTATCTAGTCCATCACATATATTAAGATTTGCATAAGATTCTCTCTGTGCAATCACAACACATTCACACTCTGACATAAAGCTTTACAATTCATTTGAGTAACCTGGCTCTGTATTAATAACAGCTGTTCAATTGATTTTGGAAATACATTATAAGTTAGCTTAATTGAAATAATTTTTTCTATTCAATAGTTAGTAAAAGTCTAAATATTTGTACTGGTAGGATATATCTCTACATCCATATTTATTTCAGTTTTTTTCCTGATTAAACTATACAAATATAATAGCAAGTCTAAAAGTCCTGTAGTCTAAAAGTCTACAGGACTTTTGCTATAAATGGAATGAGGGCTGCATTCTCATACACCTTACAATTAAGATTCCAACCTATGGAGAAAAGAATCACGTATACACACGCGTGCGTGCACACACACCTCCTCATCCCACCTCCCACATCATTTATTTATAATATAATTTATAATTCTTTAAAATGAAGATCTATAAATATGAAAACAAAAATGGTTTGGGATTTGAGAATTGTTTTTTTAATTTAACTTTCTCTACTGGTACTTTTTTCTCTGGGAAATCCATATTGCAAACAATTTCAAAAAAAGATATGCCAAGAAGATGACAAGAATGTTAGAGTTCTCCCCTGCATGAGATTATTTAACCTAAGCCACCTCAACTGTGAAAACTGTGGATGCAACTTTGAGAAAACATTTTGAATGTGACAGCAAAATTACTTTGTGATGTTTATACATTTTTCATAATGTTGTTCCCAGTAGAACTGATTTCTATATTTCTTACAGCAATGGTATGAAGAATCAGCCTTTTAAAAGGATCAGAACTTGCTGACGCTGCTATTGGAGGGCGTTGTTAGCTAAGAGACAATGCTGTGGTTAAATGAAGCATAGTAATAACTTTGAGGAATTAGGAGGTATCAAGAAAGGAAGTTGTATGGCTCTATACGTTCACGTTTGTGTTAGTGAAAAGGAGAGAAAAGAGAAAGAGGAAAACACTGAGGTAGACAGAAATGAAATAAGACAGCCAGAGCAGAGGACTTAAACAATGTGCCACTGAGTTCGATAAATCCATACTTATTTTTTACATCCTGCAAGGTCATAGATGACGCTGACATTGGTCTCCTAGCAACCCACTCTACTAACCTACTTTTGTCCCAATCACTGGAGAATGGGTTTGGTGCTTTGAGCTGTGTTTCAACATGAAGAAGAAAGAATCAAAGTGATGCTGGGTAACTACTGACGGGTGAAATAAAAAATGTGCGCACACACACAGACACATACACACATTTCTAGTCTCTTTTCTATCTAAGTCTACAAAGTTCAGAGTGGTCTTTCTACAAATTTCCTGTAATTGAAAATAAACGTCCGGTTGTCACAGAATCATTGCTTTTAGAAAACTCCGAAAGGCCAATTTTGATGTAACACACATAATAACTTTAATACATTTATGTGTGAGATGTATGAAGTAATAAAACATACATCAACATAACTAGTACCGGGATCTAATTGGAAAAATGAACTAAGCAAAAATAAACTTAATTCTAATATAGATGTTATAACTTTTAAGTTTGATGCTGTAAAATTAAAATTTTTTATAAATTGTAAACTGCCAATTTATCACATTTTGTCATTCAAGTTCAGAGCCAATGTTTTCAAAATTGGTTTCTGTGACTCTAAATTTTACAGACTATGTTTTCTCTTGAGTTATATTTTTTCTTCCTTTTTTGAGTTACATTTTTATATGATCTTTTGATTCTCTGATTTCAAGTTTTTACATTACCTTCCTACCTGTACAGTTATATTGTTATCCTTCTTAATTTTCTTGGAGGGCTTCTTAGTCTTTGTTTTCATAGCTCAATAAAAGATGATGGATATATTTTATTCTATTTTGAAATATGTTACACTATTTGAAATCATTTATTTTGTCAGATAATGGAAACATTTTATCCTATTTTGTCCATTTGATTTCTCAAAAGGGCAAATAACTGATTAGAATTTCTTAGTGAGAGCTGATCTAGCTCAACATGAACTTCAACTCAGAAATCTCCAAAAACATTAAAGCACAGACTATTTGCACACTGAGGGACAGCTCATTCATGTTTGTTTTGTTTAATGTGATTTTTGCCTTTAGTATTACAGTTGCATGATGCAGATTCTAGACCTCCCACTCTTTTCATCCCCTTATATCCTCGACTCCTAAAAAATGCACTCAAGAAGACTTCCCATAGTTTCTCATGGTCTTTCTTAAAACACAAGTCTCAGAACTGAATGAAATATTCCAAAAGTGGTCTTGTCAATGTGTACAACTGCATACCTATTTTATCTTTGTGTAATGCATGCCCTGCTTTTAAAAAGGCACTCTCCATTGCCTTTATTTTCTTTTAGAAAGCATCACGCACTATGAAAATGAAATGGTTTTTTTTCCAGAACTGCTGTTAATCTGTCACCCCAAATGTATATTTATGCAAAGATTGAGCATATATTTTGAGTCTATAAGGGAAAACTCATAACCCTTTCTGTTAAATGGATCCTGTATATCTTGGATAACAGTTTCAATCTGCTGAGATACGGTTTTGAACCCTGATTTAGTCATGTAAACAATATTTCCAGTTTTTTTTTCTTTTGTCTCAAAAAAATGCTATGTGTGCCATTAAATACTCTTTCATAGGATTGATAACATCTGTTAACAAAACCTAAATAGGTGCAACTGCTTGCTGAGTAAAGTAAGGAGGTAGACATAAAAACACATTACTTTGAAATAATAATTCAAAAATTTAATAACTAAGGTGCAACATTTGCAAAATTTTACATGAGTTTTAATACCTTTCATATGTAAATAGCAAGTGCAAAGAATTAAAAAATGACACTCCACTAAAAAAACAGGCAAAGGACATAAGTATGCAATTTGAAATGAAAATAAAAAATAAATATAAAAAATACTTAATCTATTAATCAAAGAAATTCAAATTTAAAAAAAATTGAGGTATAAGTTGTATAATACAACTTTAGCAAAAAGTAGAAGTAGCCCAAAGTTATCAAAGGACAGAAAATCAGAAACTGTTATTTAATATTGGTGCTAAAAATAAACCATTGGGATAAGCAAGTTAACAGTATTTATTAAGGTTTTAAATGTGCATATATTTTTAGTTTAGTTTTAGTTTTAAACATGCATATACTTTTGAACAGCAATCCTACATCTGTTAATTCATCCTAAAAAAGACTGAATAGTGCTTCCCTGGTGGCACAGTGGTTGAGAGTCTGCTTGCCGATGCAGGGGACACGGGTTTGTGCCCTGGTCCGGGAAGATCCCACATGCCGCAGAGCGGCTGGGCCTGGGAGCCATGGTTGCTAAGCCTGTGCGTCCGGAGCCTGTGCTCCACAACGGGAGAGGCCACAACAGTGAGGGGCCCGTGTACCGCAAAAAAAAAAAAAAAAAAAAAAAAAAAAAAAAGACTGAATAAATTTACAGTTAAAATAATTTTAATATAATCTTTTATATGTAAAACAAACCATGAAAACAATATTCACTTTGAACAATATTCACCTTGAACAATATTTACCATTTTAACTTTATTCAAAAAAATAAAGCTTTTACTATGAACGATATGGTTTGTTTAAACAAATAAAAAAAACAAACCAAAGATAGGTGAATTTGGTCTTAATTACTCTAAATAAACTGATGGTTGCATCCAGTGACTATCACTTCCCTCCTTCACCCCCCAAAATTGTTCAAAATCATCTGTTTGTGCCATGCACAAAAGTCAAAGTTACCAATTGTGGGTTTCCAGAATCAAATTTGCTACTTTAAAAACAAATGTGTTAGCCCATATCCAATTGTCTAGCAAATTTCTCATTCTTTGTTTTATCTGACCCACCACAAAAAGTGCTTTTGCAATCATATTATAATTGTCTTAATAACTTCCTACACAGCCTAGTATTGTGGACAGACATGGATTTTCAATTCTATACAAGCTACTTTTGTGTGACCATGAGCATTTAATTTTATCTGTCTAGCATTAGCTTTTTCAATTATAAATCCAGAAAATAATACCTATCTCATACGGTTCTTAGGTTAGGGAGAATTTATGTAAATTGCTAAGGATATTTCCTGACACAGAGTAGGCACTCAACAAATGGTGATCACTATGAAAATGTTTCCTCCTCTCTTTCGTCCAAGGGTGATGATTAGCCATGTTGGCTTTAATGCTGCAGTTTAAAAGATCATTATCTTGTAAAAAATGTATAGAAGCAAAGTAGAAGCAAGTAGTTCTTTCCATCTCTTATGATCATTACAATACCTCTTTGTTAGGAGCTAGATTACATCTCCTGTTTTGGAGATTTATTTTCTTTATTTATTTATTTGCGTAGAACTCTAAAACTGTTATTATTACCTCCATTATTACATTATTCAACTGATAATGGACTCTTTCTTCTCGAGAATATTTTAACAGCCACTTGCCATTATTTCTAAAGAACCTCAAGTATGTATCTCTCTCCCTTCTATTCTTCTATGCAATGCTATATTCTGAGCTCTTTCACGAATTACTTTCAAAGTTTCAATGCTTTGTTTTTTTAGAGGTGTTTTCCCTTTAAGATTAAAATTTACTCTTATATTTACATGTTTTAATCTCTCTTGAAAATTAGAGGCTGTGATTGTCAACGACACCCACATTTTCTCAGAGCATTTTGACATCAGCTTTCTGCTAATGTAGAGTACATATGTCTAATGAGTATTTCCTTTTATTACTGTGAACTTAATATGACCAGCCCTTAGAAGAACTGGCCATATGTATCTTTTATGTAAAGAATCTCTACATTGCTATGAGAAGAAGTGGAGGATAGGGAAGGGTGTAGCATCATTTGATCCTGACCTTACAGCTCTCAGAGAATCCTACTAATGCACCTTCTAATGGCAATAGTAGTCAGGATAGCCTGAAAATATACCAAATCACGTGTATTCACTTATCCATGTGGACTCACTTATTCCTCCTTTTAACTGGTTGTTTGTGATATGTTACTTGGTGAGTCAAATGAAGGTGCACATTTACAAAAAGGTATCACAAAATGAGAAGGTCCCTTTTGGTTCATGAATCAAGAGACTGTGACTTTGAATGGACTGATTCTGGAACTGAATCCAAAGAGAAAGTCACCCTCGGATGCCTTATCCCAGAGGAAACAACAGTGAAACTGGAGAGGCTAAGAATGAGCAAGGAATGTAAGTGAGCTTCATTACTTGAAGAGAATTATCATTAAAATATGTGGAATACAGTTTAGGTCAAGATGGTGAACTAGGAAGACACAGGCCCTCCTTCCCCCACAAAGAAACCAAGTTAACAACAATGTATGTATAGACCAGAATACTTCTGTGAGAACTCTAGAAACCACTCAAGCTATAGCACTCAGACCACTATAAAACCAATATAGGATTCTAGTGACAAAGGTAGGAAAATTTGTGGAGTTTGTTGTCCTTGTCCACTGTTCTTCCCTTATGCAGCAAAGCATTAAGCTACTGAGAGGAAATCACCCATACAGGGTTTCTCCCTTAGGATGGAAACAAAAAAGTGGACCATGTGTTCAACGTTCTGGCTTGTCTGGGGGCTGCCTGAGAGATGGATTTCAGTCTCACTTGACACAGAGCACTGACAGGACCATTGCCAGACTTTAAAAGCTGCAGAAAACAGAGGTATGCAGCACATTAGAGCTGAAGTTCTGCAAGCCAATGTCAGAGGGAACAAGAGATCAGAAGAGGTTTGAGAGATCCAAGAACTTACAGGCCAGCTGTAGGTTGAAATGATTAATGAAGGTCTTCCCCTATATGAAGCCAGTATAAGAAGATTAGGAGGGGTGGTTTTTTCCAAATGCTCAAATCCTAGCAAAAAATTATAAGGCATACAAAGAAATAAAGGAACAAGCCTAGGAAAGGAACAAAATAAAACTCCAGAAACTGACTAGAGAAATACAGATCTGATTTTCATTTCCCTGATGATTAGCAATGTTGAGCATCTTTTCATGTGCCTCTTAGTCATCTGTATATCCTCTTTGAAAAAAATGTCTATTCAGTTCTGTCCATTTTTTAATCAGGTTCTTTCTTTTTTTTTTTTTTTGATGTTGCATCGTATGAGCTATTTATAATGTTGTATATTAATCCCTTATCAGTCATATCATTTGCAAATATTTTCTCCCATTCAGTAGGTTGTCTTTTCATTTTGTTGATGGTTTCCTTTGCTGTGCAAAAGCGTTTAAGTTTAGTTAGTTTCCATTAACCACAATGAGATATCACCTCACACCTGTCAGAATGTCTGTCATCAAAAAGAACACATATAACAAACGTTGGCAAGGATGTGAAGAAAAGGGAACACTTGTACACTACTGCTGAGAATATAAATTGATGCAGCCACTGTGGAAAATAGTATGAAGGTTTCTCAAAAAACTAAAAATAGAATGACCATATGACAAAGCAGTTCTGCTCCTGGGTATATATCCAAAAAACAAAACAACAAAAACACTAATTTTAAAAGATACATGCACCCCGGTGTTCATAGCAGCATTATTTACAATTGCCAAGATATGGAAGCAACCTAAGTATCCATCAACAGATGAACAGATAAAGATTTGGTATATATACACAACGGAATACTACTCAGCCATAAAAAAAGAACAAAATTTTGCCATTTGCATCAACATGGATGGACATTATGCTAAGTGAAATAAGTCAGACAGAGAAAGACAAATACTACATGATATCACTTATATGTGGAATCTAAAAAATATAGCAAACTAGTGAATATAACAAAAAGAAGCAGACTCACAGATATAGAGTACAAACTAGTGGTTACCAGTAAAGAAAGAGAAGTGGGGAGGGGCAATATAAGGGTAGAGGAGTAAGAGGTACAGACTATTAGGTATAAGATAACCTACAAGGATATACTGTGGAACACAGGGAATATAGTCAATATTTTATGACTATAAATGGGGTATAACCTTTAAAAACTGTGAATCACTATATTGTACACCTGTAACTTATATAATATTGTAGAGCAACCATACTTTGCTGCCTGGCAAAAAACTTAAAATAAGTGTAAAAAAGATGCTCAGTGAGCTAAAATAAAACACAGATAAACAACTAAACAAAATCAGGAAAATTGTGCATGAACAAAATGAGGATAAAACAAAGTGATAGAAACTGTGGAAAAGAACAAAAATTCTGGATCTCAAAATAATTGAACTTAAAAATTAATTAGTAGGTTTCAACAGCAGATTTGGTAAGCAGAAGAAAGAACTAGGGAACTTGAAGACAGGTTATTTGAAGTCATCCAGTCAGAGGAGCAAAAGGAAAAAACAATAAGGAAAAGCAAAGAAAAGAGCCTAAGGGACTTATGAGATACTAGCAGATAGATCAAGATATGTATTATGGGAACACCTTAAGGAGAAGAGAAAGAACGAGAAAGAGGCAGACAGCATATCTGAAAAAACAATGGCTGAAAACATGCCAAGTCTGAAAGCTAAAGGGACATACAGATTTAAGAGCAAGGAACTCCAACTAGGTTAATCCAAAGAGAATCCTATCAAGACATATTATAATCAAACTGTACTTTCAAAGACAAAGAGAGACTCTTGAAAGCAGCAAGATAAAAGTAATTCATCACATACAAGGAAGCTTGTACAGGCCAGAAAGGAGTAGAATGATATATTCAAATTTCTGAAAGAAAAAAAAAGGCAGCCAAGAATACTGTATCTGGCAAAATTATCCTTCAAAAATGAAGAAGGAATGAAAACTTCTGCAAATAAAGAAAAGTTGAAGTTGTACTTCACCACTAGACCTGCTATACAAGAAATGTTAAAGGAAATTCTCCAAGTTGAAATAAAAGAATGGTAGACAGCAACACAAAGGCATATAAAAATATAAGTTCTCTGGCAAAGATAGATACAGACAAACATAACCTGTGCTATTGAAATTTTGATGTATAGAATATAAATGACAAAAAACTTTTAAAATAACTATACATCTATCTTAATGAATATACAAAGTATACAGTGTAATTTAGGACATCAATAAAATAAAGGAAATGCAGCTATAAACATAGTTTTATAGGCAACTGAAGTTAAGTTGTTACCAGTTTAAAACAGAATGCTATAGCTTTAAGATGTTTTATAGAATTGCAATGGTAACCAAAATAAAATATCTATAGACTATACACAAGAGAAAATAATAAGAAAATTAAAATATATCATATAAAAAAATCAATGAAACAGAAAGGAAAGAAGCAAGAGAGAAAAGGAGGAGAAAAGAAGCTATAAGACGTACAGAAAACAATTTACAGAATTACAATAACAATAGTAAGTCCTTCCCAAAGAGTAATTTCGATAAAACTCCCCAATCGAAAGACATATATTGGCTGAATGGATTTTTTTAAAAAAAGATCCAACTATATGCTACCTGTGAGATACTCATATTAGATCTTATGACCCACATAAGCTAAAAGTGAAAGGATGGAAAAAGATATTCCATGCAAACAGTAGCCAAAAGAGAGCAAGGATGACTCCACTAATATCAGACAAAATAGATTTTAGTTCAGAAAATATTGTAAGAGACAAGGAAAGACATTATATAATGATAAAAGGATCAATTCACCAGGAAGATAAAATAATTATAAATATTTATGCTCTAAAACTGAGAGCTCCTAAATATATGAAGCAAATTTTGACAGACTTGAGTGAAGAAATAGACAGCAACACAATAAAAGTAAGAAAATTCATTAGCTTACTTTCGATAATGAATAGAACAATCAGAAAGGATATCAATAATGAAATAGAAGACTTCAACAGCACTATGGACCAATCAGAGGTAACAGGCAAGTACAGAACACTCCACTCAACAACAGCAGAATATACATTCTTCTTAAGTACACAAAGAACCTTTTCAATGATAGAACACATGTTAGGTCACAAAACAAGTCTTAGCAAATTCAAGAAAACTGAACTTCTATGAAATGTCTTTTCTGATTAAAATAGAATAAAACTAGAAATCAGCAGCACGATGAAAACTGGAAAATCAACAAATATCTTGATTTAAACTAAACACTGTTAAACAACCAATGGGCCAAAGAAGTTACCAGGGAAATTAGAAAAAATATCTGAGACAAATGAAAATGAAAACACACATACCAAAACTTAAGGGACACACTAAAGCAGTGATAACAGGGAAGTTTATAGCTGTAAATGCATACATTAAAAAAGAAGAAATATTTCAAACCCAAAACCTAACTTTATGCCTCAAGAAACTAGGAAAAGAACAAACTAATCCCAAAGCTCACAGAAAGAAGAAATAAAAAAGATTAGAGAAGAGATAAAAGAGCAGAAATGATCAACAAAATTGTCAAACCCTTAGCTAGATTAATCAAGAAAAAAAGAGAGGGCTTCCCTGGTGGTGCAGTGGTTGAGAGTCTGCCTGCCGATGCAGGGGACATGGGTTCATGCCCCGGTCTGGGAAGGTGCCACATGCCGCGGAGCGGCTGGGCCCGTGAGCCATAGCCGCTGAGCCTGCGCGTCTGGAGCCTGCGCGTCCAGAGCCTGTGCTCCGCAACGGGAGAGGCCACAACAGTGAGAAGCCCGTGTACCGCAAAAAAAGAAAAAAAGAGAGAAGAGTCAAATTATTAAAATCAGAAATTAAAGATGACATTACAACCAATGCCATAGAAATAAAAAAATTATAAGGGGACACTATGAACAACTGCATGCCAACAACTGGATGATCTAGAAGAAATGGATGAATTCCTAGAAACATACAACCTACAAAGACTGAATCACATGGAAAAAGAAAATATAAATAGACCAATAACTAGTAAGGAGATTGAATCAGTAATCAAAAACCTCCCAATAAAGAATAGCCCAGGAAAGATGGCTTCACTGGAGAATTCTACCAAACATTTAAAGAAGGGTTAATATAATTCTTTCTCAAATTTCTTCAAAAAATTCGAGAGAGTATTTCCAACCTCTAGATTCTATGAGACCAGCATTATTCTGTTACCAAAGATGGATAAAGACACTATAAGAAAACTATAGACCAATATCCTTGATGAATTGTGATGCAAAAACCCTAAAAGAAGAAACTAGGGAATTGAATTCAACAGCACATTATAAGTATTAAACACCATGAAGTGGAATTTAATCCTGGAATGAAAGAATGGTTCCACATATGAAAATCAATTAATGGAATACATCACATTAACAAAAAGAAGAAAAAAACCACATAATCATTTCAACTGGTGCAAAAAAAGCATTTGACAAAATGACATACACTTTCATGATAAACATTTAGTAATCTGGGTATAGTAGGAAACTACTTCAATATAATAAAGGCCATTTATGAAAACCTCACAAGAAACATCCGGCTCAATGGTGATAGAAGGAAAGCTTTTCCTCTAAGACCATGAAAGGGGCAAGAATGCCCACTCTCACCAATTCTACTCAACATAGTATTAGCAGTCTTAGCCAGGTAAATTAAGCAAGAATAGAAATAAAAAGCAGCCATACTGAAAAGTAAGGTAATTTGCAGTTGACATTATCTTTTATGTAGAAAACCCTAAACATTCCATCCACACACACACACACCAAAAACAAAAACAAAAAAACCTGTTAGACTGATAACTAAATTCAGTAAAGCTGCAATATAAAAAATTCACACAAAAAAAATCAGTTGTGGTTCTGTACACTAACAGCACATAGTCCAAAAAGGATATTAAGAAAACAATTCCATTTATATAGCATCAAAAAGAATAAAACATATAGAAATAATCTCAACCAAGGAGGTGAGAGACTTGTACACTGAAAACTATAAAACATTGCTGAAAGAAATTAAAGACACAAATAGATGGAAAGACATCCAGTGTTCATGTATTAAAAAATATAAGATTGTTATGATGTTCATAGTACCCAAGTGATCTACACATGCCCCACAATTTCTATCAAAATTCCAATAGCCTTTTTTTACAGAATTAAAAAAATCCATCATAAAATTCATATTGAATTTCAAGGGAATCTAAATGCCATAAAATTTTGTTAAAGGACAACAAAGTTGAAGGATTCACATTTCCTGATTTATAAACATACTACAAAGTTACAGTATTCATAACAGTGTGGTTATGGCATAAAGACAAATAGAGCAATGAAATGGAGAAACCATAAATAAACCCTCATATATATGGTCAAATAATCTTCAACAATGTTGCTGTTAACTAATAAATGCATTACTTTTAGGATATTTATATAGCATTCTGTTGTTATTTTTTATTATAGATACAGCAAATGAGACAAAACGTGAAATTGCTTTGTTAACTACAAAACCTGTAGTGCCACTTTTCATTGGCTCATTAAGAGATTTCCCAACCTGGTTCTTAAAAGAATGGAAAGAAAAATTAACCTCCTTTGCAACTAGAGGTGACTGTGTGATCTAGTTCTGACCAATAAAATGTAAAGCAAGTCTACTTAGAGCTTCTGGAAAAGCTTTTTTTTCTTATATCTCCCCACCACCCCCATCCGCCGGCCAAAGTATCGTGAAAATAAAGCCCTTTCTGCTTCTCTCTTCCTTGTTCTCCGTAGTGTGACAAAATAATGCTTGGAGCTGCTCCAAACAAATTGTGACCAAGAGAAAAAGTCCAGGAGAATAAAAGAGGTCCTAACCAAGCACCCAGACTTCACTGAAACACTCCTACTATGATGAGAAGACCTACCTCATGTTTTCTCTTTATGGGAGGAATAGGGATTGGTTAGGACACTATTAGTAAGGTTTTCTATTAATCACAGTCAAAGCCATTCCTAACAGGTACAACATCTTAATAATGTTGGCACTTAGCCTTCAAAACTTATAATTTATATACTAGTCCTTGGGAATTACTTATACATTGTTTTAAGTTTGTAATCATTACTAATCTGGGTTATTTTCTACTGGCCCGGACAGCAAAATATCTCATCTCTAAGTAAAACTAGGAAGAGATCACATAGTGTTAGAAACAGCATTGCTTTGTAGCCAGACACATTTAGGATATAAACCCAGTCTTCTATTGACTCTGTGATATTCTGCCATACTTCTTAAGCTTTATTTTTCCAGTATGAAATACAATCAGTATAATATCTATTTCACAGGATAGTGGCTACAACTAAATAAGATAGTATTTACAAAACGCATTAAAAAGTAGAGAAAACAAAGTAAATGCTCAAGAAGTTAACTGCTTTCTAGCCTAATAATGATCCTTAGGGACTTGGAATCACTATATTAAGGATTCTACTAATACTATTATCTTTTTTGGCACTGTTAGCAAGTTCTTATTGATTCGTAGATCTCAGAATTGAATAATGAAGTTTTGAACATCAAAATTTATTTAGACATTAAAATCTGTGATCCTTTCCTTCCCTGTCTGAAACACAGCTAGTTGGTAAACTAGTTGGTAAACACAGCTAATTGGTAAATTATTTGCCCAATATTTTATTTACATCTGGTACCAAGAGAAGTAAGATAAGTGTGACATTACCATCACTTGTAGTATGTGGTTGAAATTCCAGTAGTTTTGTTATTAGTATAATATTGGTTTTGAATTAAGTGATTGACAATTATTACTTTCTATATGAGATATATTAGATTTCCTCATATGTCTATAAAATGATAATAACAGTCCTTGGATTGTGTGAAAATTAAATTAGAAGAGCTAAATATTGAACAGAATACTCCTCATGATGCCTAGAATCAGCTAGTTATTGTTAATTTAACTGTAGTTACTAATGTATCTATATCATCTTACATAATAGACTGTAAGGCAGTGTTTCTCAATCCTGGAAATGCTAACATTTTGGACTGGATAATTTCTTGTTGGGGAAGAGGGGGTGTACTGTATATTCTAAGATGTTCAGCAACATCCCTGTCCTCCAGCCATGAGATGCCAGTAGCACCTCCCACCTCAGTTGTAACAATGAAAAAAGCCTCCAGACATTGCCAAATGTACCCTTGGGAGCAAAATGCAACCCCCCCCCCACACCGCCCCAGTTAAGAACAACTTCCGTAATGCATCAAAGTGAGAAAAACAATACTTTGGATCTATGAGGCTTACAAGAAACAATGTTAGTTGAATATATTTGGATATGTGTACAAACAAGCATTTACATCTATATTAATGATTCTACTAATACTATTTTCTTTTTTGGCACTGTTAGCAAGTTCTTGTTGATTCATAGATCTCAGAATTGAATAACAAAGTTTTCAACATCGAAATTTAATTAGACATTAAAATTTATACGCACATACAGTAATGCTTAATTGACACTGAAAGCTGAAGACATAATATTTAAGTAGCATAATTAAAATAGAAAAGAACTATTTTAGAGATGATTGTATACCATTCTATAATACTGAGAAAGCAGCCACAGAATGATTTCATGTAAATTTTCTATCTAGTAACTGAATTTTGGTTAGCCAAAAAAATTTAAATATCCTTGCGAGAATACCCATTGTATAATTTGAAAAATTCAATTTACCTTCAATTTAGCCAAGAGGCAAAGACAGAAAACCTCTGATGAAATAAATTATGCAGTTTTATTGAACTGATGTGTATCCATGTCAAAGAATAAAAGTGCACATCCTAAAATGATAGTGGCTACTATACATATCTGTACTTGAGATAAATGTACAACTGATTTAGGCATGTTTTAATTTGTACATTTAGAATTTTTTAATGTCATCATATAAAGAAGTAATTTTTTTCTATCTAATTTCCCATTTTTATCTACATGGATAAAATGCATCATCTAAAATTCCAGAGGGGAAAAGAAAACTTTTGTTAATTTTTAAAATAATTACATTGATCTTTCTCTGGCCTGACCTCTATTATCATTAAACATTCAGATTATCTCCTTGTCAGAGGAAAAAAAATGTGTGAGAGTGAGTATGTGTGTGCGTCTCCCCCGCTCTAGGTCCAGCTGGTAATTCACTGGTTCAGAGTCAGCAAACCTATTTTATCATCTAAGTACTAAAGATCTCTTTAATATAAAACCTTTCCTTTTAAAAAATATGAACATTCCCATGCAAGGTAAGGAACACAGTCTTTTACACCAAAATATAAATTAAGCCAATCACTTTCTTTTCCTCTAAGGTGGAAGAAATTGAGAGACCATAGAGGAAGAGAATATTTTGAGGATTAGGCAAATTGAGGATGGAACACTTGTACAAATCAATAAAATGACAGATTTTTGAGCCCAATGTTATTTGAGGTCCTACAGAAAACAAACAACAATTAACAGGGTGCCACTGTAAATTCTACTAGTTCATATAATTCCTAATTTAGCTAAAGGAAGAAGAAAACAGCACTAATATTTAATGAATGTCTAGTATGAACATATTATGTGATTTAATACTTCCAGCAATCTAGTGATTGGTACATTTTCTGGATCTCATAGTTGAGGGAACTATGATTTCAACTTGGTCTAATTTTAGCAAGATGATAATCCATGCTATTTACACTCCACCAGGGTAGTTAAGGATCCTGTATAAAAACCTCAACGTATCACTTTTGGGAAGGAAGAAGAATTTTTAAAAGTTATCCACAGACTTTTATTATAGGCATAGATTTGGTATTAGATAAATGAACAGATTTTTATTAGTAATGATAATAATGTTCAGCACTCTGAGAAGTTGCCTAATTAAAATTATTCAATAATTTATTAGTTCTGAAAGAGACTGCATATATAAATTATTGGTTAGATAATTCCCTATTTGACTCTAATTTGCTTATAAACCATTAAAGATGGTGTACTACCATTAACTTATGGGATCAAATAATAATTGTTTGTATAAACAAAATGCTTAGTAACTTACAATGTATTTTCACTTACACCAACTAATTTGCTTCTCCTAACAACTACATGAGTAAGCCAAAAGGACTGATTCATTTACTGTTTGATAAAGTTTCATAATTCCAAACATTATTTAGAGCAGGGGTCCCCAACGCCGAGCCAGGAACCAGTATCAGTCCGTGGCCTGCTAGGAACTGGGCCGTACAGCAGGAGGTGAGTGGTGGGAGAGTAAGAGAAATTTCATCTGCTGCTCCCCATCGCTCCCCATCGCTCGCATTACCGCCTGAACCATCCCCACTGCCCCTGCTTCCGTGCAAAAATTTTCTTCCACGAAACTGGTCCCTGGTGCAAAAAGGTTGGGGACCACTGACTGAGAAGTATTTGTAATAATGTATACAATTATAACATGATGACCACGATTACTGTAAGCATAAAATCAAGAGGAAAATAAATAAAAATATATTAATATAAGGGTAAAGTTAATAAATCCATGTCAGAAAGTCCAATACGCCTACCAGAAATTAGTCACACATTTCAGAAAGGAACGTCTAGAAAATAAAGCAGAGGGAAACACAATTAACATATGATTCTGATGATATAAGGGATAATAACAAAACAGTTATGCAGGATTAATGAATTATTTTAATTAAAAAAGATAATTTTCTTCCCTTCTTCTACAATAGGAGAGTAAATAAAGCAGTAAACACCAACCTCAAAGACACCCTTCATTAGATGCCAATTCAGTTTCTTAGAGCTATTTATCATAATGCTTCTCAGTGTAGAAAGATGCTATATACCTAATGTATATTTCAATGGAAGCAAGTATTTACCTGTAGATGACAAAAGTCAACTTTAACATGGTCAATATTTAGATTTGGCCAAAGACAGAGAGTAAGTGGTAATATATAGAACTCAAAATGGATTTTTTTACACCAATTATAGAATATTTCCATGTAATGTGCTGTTTCTGTCTAGATATACACTGTCAACAACTATACCTTAGTATTTGGTTTACGCACCTGCATACACTGATTGCTATGCCCTGAGGATACAGAGAACACTCTCCCACTTCTTAAGAATATATCATCAGTAAGTCAAAATAGGTACATAAAAAATCATAAAACCATGAACTATAACAGGGCATAAAAAATGGCTCTGAGTATATGGAAGAAGAGGGAAGGATAGCATTTATTCTTCTTATAGAGGGAAACTTAGATAAGCCTTCATAATAGTGCAAATACTTGTGCAGGATTTTGAGGGATGAAACAAATATATCTGAATTTCAACAGAAGGGCCGCACAGACAGAGGAAACATCAAAAACAATAGTTGTTGAAAGATTACAGCATATTAAGTAGAGCCTAGATGTTCTGGTGCAACAAGTTTATATAGAAAAGTGGAAGAAGACAGATTGGAAAAAGATAAAGAGAGGACTTGAAGGTTATACTGAAGAGCTTGATTTTTATTCTGCAAGCAAGAGAGAATTAATATAGATTTTAATTAGGGATAGAACAAAATAAATTTTCTCATTTGTACTCAGGTGAAAGATACAGCCCAATAGTAAGAAGACTAGTTAAGAAATTTCTTAACTTAAGCTTTATCATATTTTGAACTTTAGCAATTAGTACATAAAGATTACACTAACTGGTATTATTTATGTTTGCAAGTCTGTGAATAACTACCCCTGATCCACAACAAGCAGATTTCCAGATTGGACACACTCTTGGTGGCACTGCTGGTCTCCCCATATCTTCTAAAAAAAACAAATAAGAATACCACGCTCTATATGGGTGGGGGTAGGGGGTATAATGTTGGCCAGAAGCCCAGATGTCTATGATCTGGAGGCAGAGTAGGAACACCCAGGACCAAGAATTGGGATGGGTCTCAAAAAAAAAAAAAAAAAAAAGAAAGAAAAGAATAAAAATAGTTGGGGCCTTAAAGCAAAGTCAATCTCTCTTTCTAAAGTGTCCCTAAAGGTAAGCAACAGAACTTCCAGCGATTAAAATCCTGAATGATCACACAAACACACAAGTGCACACACACAAATCATCACCAGACTGAGGAGAAAGAAACTACTGAAAGTCAAGACAAACAAACAGCATAATATTTGGTCACTAAAGACTTGCCAATTGTCATTATCCTATACAGAAAGCAGAATTATATGAAATGTTTAAAGAAATAATGATATGAATTATAGAAATGGTGAGAATAATTAACCATGAAAAATAACATAGTTGAGAATAATTAATTTCCATAATTAAAAATTATAACCGATAAAATAAAAATTGTAATAGATTAGCTAAAGAAAGAATTAGAAATCTGGATGATATATCTAAACAATTTACCAAGAATGAAGTAAGGGAATCAAAAATACAAATGGCAAGTTAAAAGAAATAAAACACAAAATGGGAAGGCTTATCATAGAACTGTTTGGAATATAAATAATTTATGGTTCAAAGAGGAAGGACTTCATGGGTCAAGGGAAATTAAAAAACATTTTTAACTGAATAAAAATGAAAATAAAATATAACAAAATTTGTTGAGTGCAGCTAAAATAAAATATAACAAAACTTGTTGAGTGCTTAGAAATTTATGGTTTGTATGTTTTTATTAGAAAAGAAGGTCTCAAATCAATGATCCACTTTAAGAACCTATAGGGACTTCCCTGGTGGTGCAGTGGTTGACTCCATGCTCCCAATGCTGGGGGCACGGCTTCGATCCCTCGCTGGGGAACTAAGATCCTGCATGCTTTGTGGCCAAAAAATAAATAAATATTTTTTAAAAAAAGAATCTAGGGACTTCCCTGGTGGCGCAGTGGATAAGAATCTGCCTGCCAATGCAGGGGACACTCAGTTCCCACTACTGAGCCTGCACTGTAGAGCCTGTGTGCCACAACTACTGACCCACGAGCCTGCACGTGACAACTACTGAAGCCTGCACACCTAGAGCCCGTGCTCTGAAACAAGAGAAGCCACCTCAAGGAGAAGCCCGTGCACCACAACAAAGAGTAGCCTCCTCTCACCACAACTAGAGAAAGCTTGCGTGCAGCAATGAAGACCCAACACGGCCAAAAATAAATAAAATTTTTTAAAATTAAAAATTAAAAAAGAATCTATAAAGAGCAAATTAAACACAAAGAAAGCATACAGAAGGAAATAGCAAAAACAAAAAGAGAAGTCAATGGAATTACAAAGCCAAAAATTAATAGATAATATCAATGAAACTAAAAGCTAGTATTTTGAAAGGATTATTATAATTGATTAATATCAAACCAAACTGACTAACAAATAAAAGGAGAAAATACAAATTACTGATAACAGGAATAATAAAGAGAAAATATTACCAAGTCTATAGACTTTAAAGAATAAAAAAGGAATGTTACAAAAAACGCTCTATACCCAGTAATTCAACAATTCATATAATTGAGTTTATTCAATTATATGAAATAGATAATTTTCTTTAAAAATGCAACTACCAAAGCTCACTCAAAATAAAATAGTTAACTTGAATAGTACTCTATTAAAGAGGGTGCATTTGTAATTTTTGCATTTGGATTTCTCCCAGTATTTCTGCCTGTCTTGGAATGAGGCACTGATTACTTTTTCGGCACAATCTTCTCAAGAATCTTTATACGGCAATTATCATTGGAAGATAGAGACAATGTCTCCCTCCAGACCATAGGACAAGCATGTTTACTGCAATAGCAGCAGAAAACACACACAATTTCTTCCCACGCTCACATGGCATATGCACCAAAGTAAAACCTGCCAACCTAGAATTCGGTATTCAGTGAAATTATCCTTCAAAGGTGAAGGAGTAATAGAGACTCGTGATAAAATACATCTTAACAAATTTAAAACAACAGAAATTATACAAAGTATATTCTCAGCCGGCAATGAATTAAAATAGAAATCAATAACAGAAAGATGGCCAAAAAAATCCCCAAATATTTGGACATTAAACAAAACACTTCTAAATACCACATGGGTCAAAAATAAAAAGATGGGAAAAATTTAAATATATTTTAACTAAAATAAAATGAAAATACAAATTACCAACATTTATGGAAGCAGCGAAAGCAGTGAACTAGAAGGAAGTATATAGCATTGAATACATATATTAGAAAAGAGGAGACCTAAAATCAATAATCTAAGTGTTCACCTTAGGAATCTAGAGAAAAAAATACTAAAATTAAGACTAAAGCAAACAGAAAATAAAATTAGCACAGAGCCAATGAAATTGAAAACAGGAAATCAACAGAGAAAACCAATGAAACCAAAAACTTAACCTTTAAAAGGATCAATAAATTGATAAACTTCTAGCCAGGGTAACTATGAGAAAAACAAGAAACAAACTGCTAATATCCGAAATGAAGGAGGGGTCATCACTAGTGATCCCATGGACATTAAAAGAGTAATAAGAAAATATTATGAACAACTCTTTGCTCAGAAATAAAACTTAGAAAAAATGGAACAATTCCATTAGCATCTTCTAAAATTCAAAAACTTAGGCATAAATTTAAGAAAATATGTACAAGATCAATATGAGGAAAACTACACATTTCTGCTGAGAGAGACAAAGACCTTATTATACCATCTACAAAAATTAACTCAAATGAATCATATACTTAATGGTAAAATACAAACTATAACAATTTTGGAAAAATTCTATGTAACCTTGGGTTTGGAGAAAAGATTTTAGTTACAAGACCAAAAGCACAATCCATGAAATAAAAAAAATCTGTAAGTTGAACTTGAGTGAAATTTTTAAAAATTCTGTTCTGCCAAAACTCTGTTAAGAGAATGAGAAGACAAGCCATAGACTAGGAGGAAATGTCTGTAAAACACATATCTGATAAAGAACTTGTATCAAAAATATACAAATACACAGACTTTTTAAACTCAATAATAAGAAAAACAGCTCAATTTAAAAAAGGACAAAAGATCTGAACAGACACCTCACCAAAGATTTACAGGTGGGAAATAAATATGTGAAAAGATGCTCGACATTATATGTCATCAGGGTATTGCATATTGAAACAACAATAAAATCTACTGAAGACACTGGCTCTTGACTAAAAAACCCACGGGTGATTTTTTTTCAAGCCCAACCACAGACAATGACAGAGGCTTTACCTGACAGACCACACAGAGGAGAACTTCCCTTCCCCAACCATTCACTACCATCTTTAAAGGGAGCTGTAGTCAAGGATTTAGACTCTCCTGGGCAGCCACGTCCTTATGGATATTTGCATTCCTAGCCCAGGTGCCTGTATTCTGAAGGTCTCTTTATCTGGAACTTTGGGCCAATGCCTTCCTCAGGTACCTCAGCCAAAACACCTTTATGGGAGCGCAGGAGGAAACTTAAAAACTCTTTCTCTACTCTGACTCAGTACTTTTCCATTCCTAGCCCTCCTCCCTCTCGCTCCCCACTCGACCCCAGGTCCATAAAACTACAGGAACCTTTTGTTCAGGGCTCCTTTGACAGTAAGAGGATTCCCACATCTGTGCTCTTCCACCTCACCCTTGATACATACTGTTAAGTGAAAGAAGCCAATCTGAAAAGGTTACAGCTGGTAGTTTGTGGTCTCACCTGTCTTGATTAAATCTGCATGCATTTGCAAAAGGCAAAACTATAGAGGACAGCAAAAAGCTCAGTGTTCGCCAGGGGCTCAGGGGTTTTGAGGGTGGTATGAATAAATGAAGCACAGGGGACTTTGAGAGCAGTGAAACTAGTCTGTATGATACTGTAATGATGGATATGTGATATTGTTCATTTGCCTAAACCCATAGAACTATATAACACAGAGAGTGAACTTTAATTTAAACTACGGAATTTAGATAATAATGCATCAAGATTGGTTCATTAATTGTAACAAATATACTACATTAATGATGCAGGATGCTGATATTAGGAAAACTGCAGAGAGTATATGAGTATGATCTTAATACCTGCTCTTTTTTTTGTTTGTTCTTTGGGGTTTTGTGTTTTTTATTCTATGTATACATATATATAGACAAGACACAGACTGTGATTTTTGCAAGGCACATATCTAAAAAACACCTGTATTCAAAAAAAGAGAAGTAGACTCACAGATATAGAGAACAAAGTAGTGGTTACCAGTGAGGAGAGGGAAGGGGGGAGGGGCAATATAAGGGTAGGGGATTAAGAGGTACAAACTATTAGATATGAAATAAGCTATAAGGATCTATTGTACAATGCAGGAAATATAGCAAATGTTTTATAATAAGTGAAATATATTCTTTAAAAACTGTAAATCATGGGAAGCAGCTGCATGGCACAGGGATATTGGCTCGGTGCTTTGTGACAGCCTGGAGGGGTGGGATGGGGAGGGTGGGAGGGAGGGAGACGCAACAGGGAAGACATATGGGAACATATGTTTATGTATGACTGATTCACTTTGTTATAAAGCAGAAACTAACACACCATTGTAAAGCAATTATACCCCAATAAAGATGTTAAAAAAAAAACTGTAAATCACTGTATTGTATGCCTGTAACATATAATATTGTATTCATCTTTACTTCAATTAAAAATGAGGAAAAACAATGAGGTATTACCTCACAACAGTTAGAATGGGCATCATCAGAAAATCTACAAACAACAAATGCTGGAGAGGGTGTGGAGAAAAGGGAACCCTCTTGCACTGTTGGTGGGAATGTAAATTGATACAGCCACTATAGAGAACAGTATGAGGGGGTCCTTAAAAAATTAAAAATACAATTACCATATGACCCAGCAATCCCACTACTGGGCATATACCCAGAGAAAACCATAATTCAAAAAGACACATGCACCCCAAAGTTCATTGCAGCACTATTTACAATAGTCAGGTCATGGAAGCACCTTAAGCGCCCATCAACAGATGAATGGATAGAGAAGATGGGGTACATATATACAATGGAATATTACTCAGCCATAAAAGGAATGAAACTGGGTCATTTGTAAAGACGTGGATGGATCTAGAGACTGTCATACAGAGTGAAGTAAGTCAGAAAGAGAAAAACAAATATCGTATATTAACGCATATATGTGGAACCTAGAAAAATGGTACAGATGAACCGGTTTGCAGGGCAGAAATTGAGACACAGATGTAGAGAACAAACATATGGACACCAAGGGGGAAAAGTGGAGGGGGGTTGTGGTGGTCGTGGGATGAATTGAGAGATTGGGATTGACATATATACACTAATATGTATAAAATAGATAATAAGAACCTGCTGTGTAAAAATATAAATAAAATTCAAAAATTCGAAAAAAAGAAAAATATATTCAATTCTAAAAAAAATAAAAACACCTGTATTCAGTCTATATCAAGGACCCTCACAACTCATTAATTAGAAAAACAAAGCGTTCTACCAAAACAAACGTATGGATGGCAAGAAATGAAAACATGCCCAACGTCATTCATCACTAATTAAAGGCAACTGCAAATTAAAACCACAATCAGTTACTACTGTGCGCCTATTAGAACGGCTAAACCAAAACCAAAAATGTTATAGCAATATTAAGTTCTGATGATGTTACACAATATCTGGAACTCTCAATTACTACAAAAAATAACTGTAAGAAGAATGAAGCAATACTCTTTGTCATTAACCTACTGGTTGGAAAGCAATACAGTATAGTCACATTAGAAAACAGTTTAGCAGCTTCTAATAAACATATACTTTCCACACATCTCAGCATACCATTCCTAAGTATTTGTCTGAGAGAAATAAAGCCTCATGTTCTCACAAAATCCTGTATTTGAATGTTTATACCAGCTTTATTCATAAGTGCTGAAAAACCCCAAACTGAACAACACATTCGATCATTAAAAGAGCCAGGAGGCAGCGGCTCAGGAGGGTGGACATCTCCCAACTCGCATTACCCTCAGCCTTACCTTTGCAGAACAGTTAAAGGATAGGAGGATTTCGAATAAGCACCATTCTGAGTCAATAATTTGGGGGAGAAGTTAGATACATTAACTCACTCAGCATATATTCTGGTGTCTTCCTGGTGATTTCCTGTATCGCAGAGATGGAGAGTCACAAGCTACATTTCCCAGAATTCCTTAGATCTAGGTTTGTGGTTGAGATTACACAAATCAGAAGCACCTGCAGACAAGAGGAACTGAAGTAAGTAAGGAAAGAAAGAAGCAGGCCTTGAGGTTTCCAATTTGCTGATTGGGTTTTATCAGATGCTGACTTGTCTGGAGCCAGAAGCTGCAGCTGAGGTTTCCAATTATGTAGGCATCTTACTGACGTTGGCAAGATCATTAACTCCCTTGGAGCCTCAGTTATATGGCGTGGCTTTGAGAAACCAACCTCCACAGTCAGCCTAAACCTTGTTTCTTCAGCCTTCTAACAAATCTGAAATCCATTTCTTTCCATTTAGTATTTTTCTTTCTGCATCAACTAGCTAGGGTGAAGTGTATCTGCTATAAGTTTAACCTAGACTGATATAAATGGGAAATTAAATAACAGTCTTTGAATGAGAACTTGCTCTGTACTGCCATATAATTTTGAAAAGCTTCTCTTCCCTTAGTCATGTTTTTCTTCATTTAATAAGGTTCAGTAAGGTATAATGTATTCCTAAGTGGGAACCGAAATGGATGTTGTCTGCTGGCAAACAAGACCTCCATTAAAGTTAGCAGTGCTACTCCAAACTGTCACTGATTGTCACTGTCACAATGCTACTCTTATTTTAGTCTTCTTCAGAGGACTTTTCAATACTTGATGTTACATCAACTGAGAATCACACAAATAACACAGACTTAGGGTATATAAGGTAATTTGGTGATTAGATCCTATCTTTGAAGAGGGAAAAAAAACAAGTTCTTTTGAGGGAGACAGGGAATGAATGACTAGATAGATACCTCATTTGGGATTTTTTCACTTCCATATACAACACACATTTTTTTAAAAAAATTGTCTATTTTTAGTCTATTTTTAAGTGAAAACACAATCTTATTTTTTGGATAAAATGGTTCATTCAACAAATATTCCTGGAAAGAAATTATAATGAACAACCACATAATTATATAATTTGATAGCAATACAACTCCTTCCACTTCAAAGAAACAGGTATCAACAATATGCACACTATTAATGGATAATTTTCCAAAAAAAGGTAAAATCATAAGACATACAGCTATTAAAAAAACCCCACGTATTAAAGATTTTAACTGATTATGTGAGGTACCTGTTTTAGATGTTATAAGCAGTTCAAATGAAAAGTTAGAGAAATGCAAATTTACAGGAAGTAAAGGAATATTGAAATTAAACTTGCAAATGGACATGAAAATGATTTTGTCCATGGCGGAGAAGGAAATCAACTGAATCTCCACTGGACATAATTTATTTTCCATGTTTAGAAAATAATTATTTTGCATTACTATCAGTTATCTGCAACTTACAGACTGTAAGGTAGCTCAAAAGCAAGCCAGATCAGAATCAGATAACCCAGATGGGTATACAATAAGTCAGGGGTCAGTAAACTACAGCCCGAAGGCCAAATTCTGGCCCTCACCTGTTTTTTTTATTTTGTTCCCCAATTTTTTTATTGTGGTAAAATACACATAATATAAAATTTACCATCTTAACCATTTTTTAAATTTGCAGTTTAGTGGGTTTAAGCACATTTATGTTGTTGTATAACCATTACCATTATCCATGTCAAGAACTTTTTTCATCTTGGAAAATTGAAATCCTAGACATTAAACAATAATTCCCCATTCTACTTTGTCTGTATGATTTAATAATGTCTGTTTTTTACCCATGAAATAAACAAGCTAAAATAATTAAGAACTCTTTTTCTTTTTTTCTTTACAGAATAAGTAGAAGAAGAACTAAACATTCTTTTTCATAAACCTTCCAAGTGACAATCCTATAACTTACATAGCTAAATATTTTTGATAGCACGTACTGCATGATGCTTTAGTTTTAACACATATCAAATGTGTATTTATTTGGCTATATCCTCCCTGGGGTATAAACTCCAAGGGAAAAAGACCATGTTTTTAATACTATATTCCTAGCACCTAGAACAGGGCCTGGTAAATATTTGCAGAATGAATGAATGAATGAATGAATGAATGAAAAGTTCCTTATTACCACAGCGTCCAGCCCCTTATACTCATTTACATTTAACAACCTTCTGCTGGCAAATTTTCAGTGAGGAAGTTGTGTCTGTGCACACAGGCATTTGTATGTATACGACTTGTCCAATATGTGTTTTTTGTAATACAACCATGGTAAGAATTTTATCTCAGTTTCCTTAGTTGTCATCTCTACCCCTTTATGCCAGAGATTGATGTTGCACAGAGATACTTTGTTTGGTTTATACAATGTCATAAAGGCATTTCTACAGATTGGAAATATTTAAAAAGCAGAACATTTTCCCTGAAAAAATCCAGATTTCTGGCTTCTGTTGAACAATCTATTACAACACAGGACCTACAATTGTTCATGACAGCCATTAGCTATATCTGAAGAGCTACTCTACCTATAGACAGGGCATGTATTTCTGGCCTGCTCTCCTCATTTAAGTCACCTGCTTGTCCCCTGTACGCATTTGACTTTTTGACCCCTGCTGTAAGTCACTGTTGGCAGTTGTAGCTTCCTTTTTGTTTTGATTTGCATTTTGAGAATGTACACAGAAGTATGGTAACTGTCAGGGTCATATGTTGCTGATTGAAGAAATGGAGTCTCTGTTATAACATCCCTGTTAAAACTAAGGGATCTAGAGGATATGTAAAATGTATAAAAATAGTATAAAATGTGTGTTAATGTTATGTAAAATCATTTTATAGCCCTTCCACCTTGGAAATACTTGAGTCTCCATTTCACCTACTGTATTAGAATCATAATGTGATGCTAGGTAAAAAGGAAGAAGACATTTTTTGATGTATTCATTATGGTATGGAATGATTTCTGATTCATCTTCATTTTATGCCTATGTTTGAATGATACATTCATTTTGCATCACATGTGTGTGAAAATTCTGAAACATATTTCAATTACAGATTTGCTGTATTTTTTTAAAAATCCAGTTAATTTAGCAGTAAGAGAGCTGTTATATAGACCTCATCAATAATTACACAGAAGGGTCTGTTAGACTAACAGATGCTCTAACAGTATAAACAAAATGTTTTGTTTAGAGTTCTTTTTAACTTTACATATTTAATTTTAATAATATTTTAGTTGAGTTATCATCATTTATAGCACTGCAAATTTAAACACACACAGCATGAAATTTTTATAATTATGAAATGTATAGTATTTTAGGACACAGTTATCTATGAATTGATTAGTTGTGGGACAGAATATATCCTACAGTTAGAGTGCAATCTAAAATTCTGGATAGATATAAAGGCAAAATAAGTTGTTGAATGATCCAATTTAATAAAGCTTTATCTATACTGGTGAGACATTGTTAGAGCCCAAAACAATAAATTTTATTTTCAAATATTTTTCAAATCTTGGAACCTCTTATTGCAAAATAATAATAATTCATCATATTTGGGTAGTTATTTAACATTTTCAAGCCATTCTAATTCGGGTTACCTCCTTCAACCAAATACAGAAGAGATCATTCTTTCAACATAATTGTAACTCCAATTTGTTTTTAAGAGCTAGATGTCATTCTACATGAAAAACCCACACCCTATCTGTACACTAATTAGAACCAACAGACAATTTGCTTGGAAATTCTCTGAATCAAAAGTTTATAACCTGTGTCCTGTGGGCTATATTTGGTCATAAACATTTTATCTTTTACCCATATGGTAGTTTAAAGTTTATTTGAAATGGTTGTCAATATATGAATATTTAGAGATTTCTCAAAATATTTTATTTTAATCTTCTTTCAAAACAACATAAAGATCAGCACAGAGTCCGCCTACCCTCATAGAAATAATCAGCTGTAACAGGATAGTGACTGCTTGCCTGTTAGCACTCTACAGTTAGTTTTACTCTAAAGGGCCAACTGCAGTCATTTATATTGAAACACTATGTGCCCTTCTGGTGTTGTCCTTCCAGTAGTTTTCAAACTTGGTGCACATGCTAATCACCTGGTAGAACTTTTCAAAGTATGAATTCCCTTTATCCATCATGAACAATTAAGTCAGAATCTCTGAGGAAGTGGTCAGAAGAAGTTTTCTAAGCTCCCTGGGTGATTCTAACGTACATCCAGGTTTGAGACCCACAATTCTCGAGTTTTCTGCCTATGTTCTAATTCACTGGAGCTCAAAGCATGGTCATTCATATCATCTACAAAATCATATTCTCTGGAGGTTGTACCCAAGAACTGAGTCTAACACACTTTCCAGGAAAGCACTTCTCTAATTCACTACAACCCATGTGTACCTAAAGCAGAGCTACAAGTGAAAGAATCTCATCTTTGATTTTTCCCTCTGCTATTTGGCATCTTTCCTCAAACCTAGACAAAGGTCCTAGTATCACTGGATGCTCTCTACTGTTCTAGAGCTTCTCAATGTAAGGCCCCATCTAAGCTTGTCTTCTACACCAGTTCTATGTACTTCAAATTTACCTTTACCTCTTCAGACCTTATTCAATTGAAGATCCATTTCCTCCAGAGTGGTTGTAGAAGGAAAACAATCTGATATTAATTTTACAATTATGATTACAACTTTGGTTATCCTTACAGAGGATTTGAATTTTCAAAGAGGGGTTGTTCACATACATAAATGTCAAATTTCCGGAATTTCAGTTATTGTAGGGAACACTTTAGGGGGTAAGCAGGAGATACAACTTATTTTGCATTCAAGCCTCTTATCTAGTAACTGATCAAACTCTGTATTATAAATTTGGACTAGATTAGGAACCAAGATGGCAGATAGAAGGACGTGCTCTCACTCCCTCTTGCGAGAAAACCAGAATCACAACTAGCTGCTGGACAATCATCGACAGGAAGACACTGGAACTCACCAAAAATATACCCCACATCCAAAGACAAAGGAGAAGCCACGATGAGATTGTAGGAGGGGTGCAATCACAGAAAAATCAAATCCCATAACTGCTGGGTGGGTGACTCACAGACTATAGAACACTTATACCACAGAAGTCCACCCACTGGAGTGAAGGTTCTGAGCCCCACGTCAGGTTCCCAACCTGGGGGTCTGGCAACGGGAGGAGGAATTCCTAGAGAATCAGACTTTGAAGGCTAGGGGATTTGATTGCAGGACTTCGACGGGATGAAAGAGACTCCACTCTTGGAGGGCACACACAAAGTAGTGTGCAAATCGGGACCCAGGAGAAGGAGCACTGAGCCCAAGGGAGACTGAACCAGACCTACCTGCTAGTGTTGGAGGGTCTCCTGCAGAGGCAGGTGGCGGTTGTGGCTCACCGTGGGGACAAGGACACTGGCAGCAGAAGTTCTGCGAAGTACTCCTTGGTGTAAGCCTTCCCAGAGTCTGCCATTAGCACCACCAAAGAGCCCAGGTAGGTTCTAGTGTTGGGTTGCCTCAGGCCAAATAACCAACAGCGAGGGAACCCAGCTCCACCCATGAGCAGTCAAGTGGATTAAAGTTTTACTGAGCTCTGCCAAGCAGAGCACCAGTCAGCTCTACCCACCACCAGTCCCTCCCAACAGGAAACTTGCACAAACCTCTTAGATACCCTCATCCACCAGAGGGCAGACAGCAGAAGCAAGAAGAACTACAACCCTGCAGCCTGTGGAACAAAGACCACATTCACAGAAAGACAGACAAAATGAAAAGGGAGAGAGCTATGTACCAGATGAAAGAACAAGATAAAACCCTAGAAAAACAACTAAACGAAGTGGAGATAGGCAACCTTCCAGAAAAAGAATTCAGAATAATGATAGTGAAGATGATCCTGGACCTTGGAGTCAAATGGAGTCAAATGGAGGCAAAGATCGAGAAGATGCAAGAAATGTTTAACAAAGACCTAGAGGAATAAAAGAATAAACACCTAGAAGAATTAAAGAATAAACAAACAAAGATGAAAAATACAATAACTGAAATGAAAATACACTAGAAGGAATCAATAGCAGAATAACTGAGGCAGAAGAACGGATAAGTGACCTGGAATACAGGGTGGTAGAATTCACTGCCACAGAACAGAATAAAAATTAATGAAAGAAAAGAAGATGGCCTAAGAGACCTCTGGGACAATATTAAATGCACCAACATTCACATTATATGGGTCCCAGAAGAGAAGAGAGAGAGAAGGGACCCGAGAAAATATTTGAAGAAATTACAGTCTAACACTTCCCTAAACATAGGAAAGGAAATAGCCAGCGAAATCAAGGAAGTGCAGAGTCCCAGGGAGGATAAACCCAAGGAGAAATACACAGAGACACACAGGATTCAAATTGACAAAAATTAAAGACAAAGAAAAATTATTGAAAGCAACAAGGGAAAAATGACAAATAACATACAAGGGAAATCCCATAAGGTTAACAGCTGATTTCTCAGTAGAAACTCTACAAGCCAGAAGGGAGTGGCAAGATATAGTTAAAGTGATGAAAGGGAAGAACATACAAACAAGAATACACTACCCAGCAAGGATCTCATTCACATTCAAAGGAGAAAACAAAAGCTTTACAGACAAGCAAAGCTAAGAGAATTCAGCACCATCAAACCAGCTTTACAACAAATGCTAAAGGAAGTTCTCTAAGTGGGAAACACAAGAGAAGAAAAGGACCTACAAAAACAAACCGAAAACAATTAAGAAAATGCTAATAGGAACATACATATGATAATTACCTTAAACGTGAATGGATTAAATGCTCCAACCAAAAGACACAGGCTTACTGAATGGATACAAAACAAGCCCATATATATGCTGTCTACAAGAGACCCACTTCAGATGTAAGGACACATACAGACTGAAAGTGAGGGGATGGAAAAAGATATTCCATGAAATGGAAATCAAGAGAAAGCTGGAGTAGCAATACTCACATCAGATAAAATAGACTTTAAAATAAAGAATGTTACAAGAGACAAGGAAGGACACTACACGATGATCAAGGGATCAATCCAAGAGGAAGATATAACAATTATACATATATATACACCCAACATAGGAGCACCTCAATACATAAGGCCACTGCTAACAGCTATAAAAGAGGAAACTGACAATAACACAATAACTGTGAGGGACTTTAACAATTCACTTACACCAATGGACAGATCATCCACACAGAAAATGAATAAGGAAACACAAGCATTAAATGACACATTAGACCAGATAGATTTAATTGATATTTACAGGATATTCCATCCAAAACTAGCAGATTACATTTTCTTCTCAAGTGCACACAGAACATTCTCTAGGATAGATAACATCTTGGGTGACAAATGAAGCCTCAGTAAAATTAAGAATACGAAATCATATCAAGCATCTTTTCCGACCACAACGCTATGAGATCAGAAATCAATTACAGGGAAAACAATGTAAAAAGCACAAAAACATGGAGGCTAAACAATACGTTACTAAATAACCAAGAGCTCACTGAAGAAATCAAAGAGGAAATTAAAATATACCTATAGACAAATGACAATGAAAACACGACGATCCAAAACCTATAGGATGCCACAAAAGCAGTTCTAAGAGGGAAGTTTATAGCTATATAAGCCTACCTCAAGAAACAAATAAAATCTCAAGTAAACAATCTAACCTTGTTCCTAGAGGAACTAGAGGAAGAAGAACAAACAAACCCCAACGTTAGCAGAAGGAAAGAAATCATAAAGATCAGAGCAGAAATAAATGAAATAGACACAAAGAAAACAATAGCAAAGATCAATAAAACTAAAACCTGGTTCTTTGAGAAGATAAACAAAATGGATAAACCATTAGCCAGACTCATCAAGAAAAAGAGGGAGAGGACTCAAATCAATAAAATTAGGAATGAAGAAGGAGAAGTTACAATGGAAACCATGGAAATACAAAGCGTCATAAGAGACTACTACAAGCAACTCTATGCCAATAAAATGGACAACCTGGAAGAAATGGACAAATTCTTAGAAAGGTATAACCTTCCAAGACTGAACCAGGAAGAAACAGAAAATATGAACAGACCAATCACAAGAAATGAAATTGAAACAGTGATTAAAAATCTTCCAACAAACAGACGTCCAGGACCAGATGGCCTCACATGTGAATTCTTTCAACCATTTACAGAACAGCTAACACCCATCCTTCTCAAACTCGTCCAAAAATTGCAGAGGAAGGACCACTCCCAAACTCATTCTGAGAGGCCACCATCACCCTGATACCAAAACCAGACAAAGATACTACAAAAAAAGAAAATTACAGACCAATACCACTGATGAATATAGATGCAAAAATCCTCAACCAAATACTAGCAAACAGAATCCAACAACACATTAAAAGGATCATACACCATCATTAAGTGGGATTTATCCCAGGGATAAAAGGATCATGCACCATGATCAAGTGGGATTTATCCCAGGGATGCAAGGATTCTTCAATATACACAAATCAATCAATGTGATACACCATATTAACAAAATGAAGAATAAAAACCATATGATCATCTCAATAGATGCAGTAAAAGCTTTTGACAAAATTCAACACACATTTATGATAAAAACTCTCCAGAAAGTGGGCATAGAGGGAACCTACCTCAACATAATAAAAGCCATGTATGAAACACCACAGCAAACATCATTCTCAATGTAGGAAAACTGAAAGCATTTCCTCTAAGATCAGGAATGAGAAAAGGATATCCACTCTCACCACTATTATTCAACATAGTTTTGGAAGTCCTAGACACAGCAATCAGAGAAGAAAAAGAAATAAAAGGAATACAAATTGGAAAACAAGAAGTAAAACTGTCACTGTTTGCTGATGACATGATACTATACATAGAGAATCCTAAAAATGCCACCAGAAAACTACTAGAGCTAATCAATTAATTTGGTAAAGTTGCAGGATACAAAATTAATGCACAGAAATCTCTTGCATTCCTATATACTAATGATGAAAAATCTGAAAGAGAAATTAAGGAAACACTCCCATTTACCATTGCAACAAAAAGAATAAAATACCTAGGAATAATCCTACCTAGGGAGACAAAAGACCTGTATGCAGAAAACTATGACACTGATGAAAGAAATTAATGATGATACCAAAAGATGGAGAGATACACCATGTTCTTGGATTGGAAGAATCAATATTTTGAAAATGACTATACTACCCAAAGCAATCTACAGATTCAATGAAATCCCTATCAAATTACCAATGGCATTTTTTACGGAACTAAAACAAAAAATCTTAAAATGTGTATGGAGACAAAAAAGACCCCAAATAGCAAAAGCAGTCTTGAGGGAAATACACAGAGCTGGAGGAATCAGACTCCCTACTTCAGACTATACTACAAAGCTACAGTAATCAAGACAATATGGTACTGGCACAAAAACAGAAACACAGATCAATGGAACAAGATAGAAAGCCCAGAGATAAACCCACTCACCTATGGTCAACTAATCTATGACAAAGGAGGCAAGGATATACAATGGAGAAAAGACAATAAGTGGTGCCAGGAAAACTGGACAGCTACCTGTAAAAGAATGAAATTAGAACACTCCCTAACACCATACACAAAAATAAACTCAAAATGGATTAGAGACCTAAATGTAAGACCGGACACTATAAAACTCTTAGAGGAAAATATAGGAAGAACACTCTATGACATAAATCACAGCAAGATCTTTTTTGATCCACCTCTTAGAGTAATGGAAATAAAAACAAAAGTAAACAAATGTGACCTAATGAAACTTAAAAGCTTTTGCACAGCAAAGGAAACCATAAACAAGATGAAAAGACAACCCTCAGAATGGGTGAAAATATTTGGAAATGAATCAACAGACAAAGGATTATTCTTCAAAATATATAAACAGCTCATGCAGCTCAATATTAAAAAAACAAACAACCCAATCCAAAAATGGGCAGAAGACCTAAGTAGACATTTCTCCAAAGAAGACATACAGATGGCCAAGAAGCACATGAAAAGCTGCTCAACATCACTAATTATTAGAGAAATGCAAATTAAAACTACAATGAGGTATCACCTCACACCAGTTAGAATGGGCATCATCAGAAAATCTACAAACAACAAATGCTGGAGAGGGTGTGGAGAAAAGGGAACCCTCTTGCACTGTTGGTGGGAATGTAAATTGATACAGCCACTATGGAAAACAGTATGGAGGTTCCTTAAAAAACTAAAAATACAATTACCATATGACCCAGCAATCCCACTACTGGGCACATACCCAGAGCAAACCATAGTTCAAAAAGACACCTGCACCCCAATGTTCACTGCAGCACTATTTACAATAGTCAGGTCATGGAAGTACCCTAAATGCCCATCAACAGATGAATGGATAGAGAAGATGTGGTACATATATACAATGGAATATTACTCAGCCATAAAAAGGAATGAAACTGGGTCATTTGTAGAGATGTGGATGGATCTAGAGACTGTCATACAGAGTGAAGTAAGTCAGAAAGATAAAAACAAATATCGCATATTAACGCATACATGTGGAACCTAGAGAAATGGTACAGATGAACTGGTTTGTAGGGGAGAAATTGAGACACAGATGTAGAAAACAAACATATGGACACCAAGGGGGAAAGTGGTGGTGGGGTGGGGATGCTGGTGTGATGAATTGGGCGTTTGGGATTGATATGTATACACTGATGTGTATAAAATTGATGACTAATAATGATCTGCTGTATAAAAAAAATTAAATAAAATTCAAAAACTTAATTAAATTAATAAATATAAATTTTGACTAAAATACCACTGAAATTCCCTAGACATAAGTACATCTTAGACCTGATTCTGTTATGACCTTGGGTCCATATTATCTACATTTGTGCTCCATTTTCCCTGGACCTAATTTTATGTATCCATAAGCTAGGAAGGTTTGAGAAAGCCTATGTTTGTTGTTTGTCTGTTGGCTAAGGAGCTCTTTATTCAAACAAAATATCATGAAATCCCATTTTATAAAATAACTAAAAGAGAAATTAATAAATTCAAAAAGAGGGACACAGAGCATAGTTATTAGTTCACCGGTTCTCCCTCCTTTTGACTTCAAGCAAATAGGCAGGGGAAAAAAAAGAAAATGGAAAAAGAACTGTTCTTGGGGGAAAAAATGACCCCTTGCATTACTTTTTTGATGAAGTTAGAATTACTAAAATCTAACTACCTTCATATTTGTACAACACCTTTGCATTTTAGCAGTCAGACAAATTAGATTAGTAGCATAGGACAAATAAAAATTTGTACAGTTGAAACTGGTATAATTTCTTATATTACAAGATAGTATTTATTTAAACCATAGTGTTTCAACAAAAACGTTACATGATTAAAATGAATTGTTGGCAATTTTCATGAAAACAGTTCAAGGTAGTTATTACTACCTGCATTTTGTAGAAGAGGAAATAAAGTCATACATACTTCTTGTAAGAGGCAGATCCTGTTTCATAACCAGTGTTCACCTTGGTTAAAAGACCATGTTTCACCCATTGCTGGACACTACCACCGACTAGTGAACACAAAACGTTTCAGACACATATTTCAGGGTCATTTTGTTTGATGTCCTTAGTTAGTGAAGGAATTTGGAGTGTGTTTTACTGCTGTTGGGAATACAGTATATTGAAGTAATAAGAAAGACCACCCACTGAAGTTGGACAGTTTTAGTTTTACCAAATACTCTGAACTTTTATTTTCTCACTTACAAAATAGGGTTACAATCCTTACCTTGCAGAATTGTTGGAAGAAGGAAATACAGTATTTGCAGGCAAGAAGAATGCCTGGCATATAAATGGTATTTTAAAAGGTTAGTTTCATTCCTCTCCATTTATTTAAGTTTGCATGTTTTGCATTGGATTGGCGCCATAAGAATAAGTAAGAGTTAAACATTTCAATGGAATTTTGACATTATTAAATGTGGAGGGGTTTAATACAAATATTATATGCCTAATAGAATTATAGGAGCCTTGCTAGCTTTACAAAATTAATTGCAGAACTGGCACAAATAAAACCGAAAATAAAGGGAGTGGTTTTTTTCAGTTGTTTTTTTGGGTGGTCCATATGTTTCAGATGAGAAATAAGTTATAAAAAATGATGAAGTACTTTTTAAATATAAAAAGATTAATACTAATGTTTGGAAAAGCTAAATCTCTACAAATAAATTACCCTTAAAATGGAACTAAATGTTTGTGTCTCTATGTTCTCCAATTTTCAAATTAATTTCCCCTACAGATTGAGTATGCAGGATAAATAATTTAGCTTTCTATTTGAAGAAAATAGGATGACTATGAATAAATGTTATTTTCCTTTGAATAATAAATACTATTCTATATTTTACAAATACATTTTGATAGGTTTTTCTTTTTTTTTGATTGAGCTTGTAATTTTTCAGCCACTTTGGAAGCCAGTTTGGCAGTTCCTTAGAAAACTATACATACTCTTATTATCATTTCTGTACTTGCATTCCTTGGTCTTCACCCAAAGGAGTTAAGAAGTTATGTTCACACAAAAACATGGACATGGATGTATGTAGGAGCTTTATTCAAAATTGGCAAAACTTAGAAGCAACCAAGATGTCCTTCGTTAGGTGAATGAATAAATAAACTGTGGTACATCTGGAGAGTGGAATATTATTCAGTGCCAAAAAGAAGTGAACTATCAAGCCATGAAAAAACATGGAGTAACCTAAATGCATATTGTTAAGTGAAAGGAGCCAATCTGAAAAGGCAAAACTATGGAGACAGTAAAAATATCAGTGGTTACCAGGGGTTGGAGAGACGTAAAGATGAATAGGCAGAGCACAGAGGATTTTTAGGGTGCTAAAACTATTCTGTATGATACTAAAATGATGGATATATGTTATTATTCATTTGTCAAAACTCATAAAATGTACAACACCAAGAGTGAACCCTAATGTAAACCACAGAGTCTGGATGATAATGATGTGCTAATGTGGGTCATCAATGGTAACAAATGCACCATTCTAGTGGGGGATGCTGACAGTGGTAGGAGAGGCTGTGCAGGTGTGGAGACAGGGAATATATGGGAACTCCTTGCAGTGTCTGCTCCATTTTGCTGTGAACCTAAAAATAGTTTATTAATTTAAAAAAATGTACAAAAAAATACATCTTCAGCTCCCCATCTTCATGGTTAATGGAGAAGGAAAGACTAAAAGAAGCAACACAGTAACCCAGGTCTCAAAGAAAATTTCATTGGCTTAGAATTTGTCCCTAGTCTCTGCGTACACAAATACCCTTCAAAACGGCTTGTGTAAGAAAACTTAATTCCTTCAGCAGGAATTTTTTTTAATAAAAAAAGAAAAAAGTAAAAGCAAATGCTTAGTGTAGAATTCTCAGAGAAAAGTGTTGCCATGCTGTGGAGAAAACTTAAATAATTTATAATAATAATGATAGTCACTATGGAAGAAAAACAGAAATCAGAATTAAAAAAACTCAAGGAAGAGATAAAACACAACATAATGATTCAAAATATAATTTAGTAGACCTTGAGAAATGGAAAAATGAAATGTCACATTTAAGATTAAACTGGTAAAAGCAAAAGTATAGTGCTAACAATACAATGAATAACACAGAGAACAATAAAGAAATCAGGTTTTGAAAATGAAACAAAAATAGAGAATTTAAAAATTAGAGAAAATAGCTAGTGGGAAGCAGCTGCATAGCACAGGGAGATCAGCTCAGTACTTTGTGACCCCCTAGAGGGGTGGGATAGGGAAGATGGGGGGAAGATGCAAGAGGGAATGGATATGGGGATATATGTATACGTATAGCTGATTCACTTTGTTATACAGCAGAAGCTAACACTATATTGTAAAGCAATTATATTCCAATAAAAATATTAAAAAAATACTACTACTAATAAATAAATAAATAGGAAGTGATGTAAATAAATAAATAAATTAGAGAAAATGATAGGTATGAAAGATGCCAAAAGAGATTCTTTAAATGTATAATTGGAATCCATGAAAAAAAATGGGAATAATATAAATGAGCAAGTACTTAAAGATGGAATTCCCTGACAGTCCAATGGTTAGGACTTGGTGGTTTCACAGCCATGGGCCCAGGATCAATCCCTGGTCAGGAAAAAAAAAAAAGGTCTTTAAAAGAAGAATTGATTGTATATTGAAGAGGTCACCATGACACTCAGAAAATTAATCCAGAATGATCAGACTAATGAATTTTCCCCTAGCCTACTAAATTTGTCATACTTCAATGAAAGAAAGTTTTATATTTCAAGGATTCTAAATATAATAACAATAAAGGCATTTATAAGATAAAAATCAGTCTGTCCTGTGACTTAACAACAGCAACGTTAAAAGCTAGAAGTCAGTGAGGCAATACCTACAATTTTAAAGAAAAAAAAAGAAGAATTCTCTTCTTGGCTAAATTTTCATTCTAATACAAAAGGAACAAACAGTCTTAAGTACACACGCAAGAACTGAGGGAACAATGTTCCCATGAACTCTTTTTAAGGGACAGAATACAGCCAGCCATGAAAGAACGCAAAGCATTTCTGAGTCAATGTTAGTAAATATCTGCTTAAGTTTAATACTAATAAAAAGAGAAGTTATGGTAAGAAATATTACACTAAGAAAAACTGGGAGTCAAAGATTGGACATAGTGATAGTACGCTGCTGAAAGGCAAAACAAAATTCACAAACCTACAAAGTAATTAATGGAATTATGCTTTTATATAATTATAGGGTTAAACACTAAAATACTGTGAAAGAAAATATAACAGGGAGGACCTTTAAGATGGCGGAAGAGTAAGACGTGGAGATAAACTTCTTCCCCACAAATACATCAAAATACATCTACATGTGGAACAACTCCTACAGAACACCTACTGAATGCTGGCAGAAAGCCTCAGACTTCCCAAAAGGCAAGAAACTTCCCATTACCTGGGTAGGGCAAAACAAAAAAGAAAACACAGAGACAAAAGAATAGGGACGGGACCTGCACCTCTGGGAGGCAGTTGTGAAGGAGGAAAACTTTCCACACACTAGGAAGGCCCTTCACTGGTGGAGACGGGGGGAGTGGCAGGGGGAAGCTTCAGAGCCACAGAGGAGAGCACAGCAAGAGGGGTGCAGAGGGCAAAGCGGAGAGATTCCCACACAGAGGACCAGTGTCGACCATCACTCACCAGCCCGAGAGGCTTGTCTGCTCAACCGCCGGCCAGGAAGGATGGGGGCTGAGAGCTGAGGCTCAGGCTCCGGAGGTCAGATCCCAGGGAGAAGACTGGGGTTTGCTGCGTGAACACAGCCTGAAGGGGGATAGTACGCCACAGGTAGCTGGGATGGAGTTTGGGAAAAACTCTGGACCAGCCTAAGAGGCAAGAGACCATTGTTTCGGGGTGTGCAAGGAGAGGGGATTCAGAGCACTGCCTAAATGAGCTCCAGAGACGGGCGCGAGCCGCGGCTATCAGCATGGATACCAGAGACGGGCACGAAATGCTAAGGCTACTGCTGCAGCCACCAAGAAGCCTATGTACAAGCACAGGTCACTATCCACACCTCCGCTCCCGGGAGCCTGTGCAGCCCGCCTTGCCAGGGTCCCGTGATCCAGGGACAGCTACCCTGGGAGAACACACTGTGCACCTCAGGCTGATGCAATGTCACTCTGGCCTCTGCCTCGGCAGTCTCACCCCATATACCTTACCCATCCCTCCCCCTGACCTGAGTGAGCCAGAGCACCCTAATCAGCTGCTACTTTAACCCTGTCCTGTCTGAGCTAAAAACAGATGCCCTCAGGTGACCTACATGCAGAGGCAGGGCCAAATCCAAAGCTGAACCCCAGGAGCTGTGCAAACAAAGAAGAAAAAGGGAAATTTCTACCAGCAGCCTCATGAGCAGCGGATTAAATCTCCACAATCAACTTGATGTACGCTGAATCTGTGGAATACCTGAATAGACAATGAATTATCCGAAAATTGAAGTGGTGGACTTTGGGACCAAAAAATATATATGTATGTATTTTTTTCCTTTTTCACTTTTTGTGAGTGTGTATGTGTATGCTTCTTTGTGTGATTTTGTCTGTACAGCTTGGCTTTTACCATTTGTCCTAGGGTTCTGTCAGTCCGTTTTTTGTTCTTTTTAGTATAGTTTTTAGCGCTTGTTATCATTGCTGAATTTGTGTTTTGCTTTGCTTGCTCTCTTCTTTTTTTTTTTTTTTTTTTGGCGGTACGCGGGCCTCTCACTGTCGTGGCCTCTCCTGTTGTGGAGCACAGGCTCCGGACGCACAGGCTCAGTGGCCATGGCTCACAGGCCCAGCCGCTCTGTGGCATGTGGGATCTTCCCGGACCAGGGCACAAACCTGTGTCCCCTGCATCGGCAGGAGGACTCTCAACGACTGCGCCACCAGGGAAGCCCTCTTCTTTCTTTTTTAAAATTACTTTTCAATTTTCTTATTTTTAATGATTATTTTTTTATTTTAATAACTATTTTATTTTTTTCTTTCTTTCTTTCTTTTATTCTCCCTTGTCTTCTGAGCTGTGAGGCTGACAGGGTCTTGGTGCTCCAGGCGTGGGTCAGGTCAGTGCCTCGGAGCCAAGGTCAGGACATTGGTCCACCAGAGACCTCCCGGCTCCATGTATATCAAACAACGAAAGCTCTCCCAGAGATCTCCATCTCAATGCTAAGACCCAGCTCCACTCAATAACCAGCAAGCTACAGTGCTGGACACCCCATGTCAAACAACTAGCAAGACAGGAACACAACCCCACCCATAGAAGAGAGGCTGACTAAAATCATAATAAGATCACAACGCCCCAAAACACACAACTGGACAGGGTCCTGAACACCAGAAAGAAAGATCTAGCCTCATCCACCAGAACACAGGCACCAGTTCTCTACTAGGAAGGCTACACAACCGACTGAACCAACCTTAGCCACTGGGGGCAGACACCAAAAACAACGGGAACTATAAACCTGCAGCCTGTGAAAAGGAGACCACAAACACAAGCAAACTGAGAAGACAGAAACACACAGCAGATAAAGCACTAAGGTAAAAACCAACCAGACCAAACAAACGAAGGGGAAATAGGCAGTCTACCTGAAAAATATTCAGAGTAATGACAGTAAAGATGATCCAAAAATCTTGATAACAGAATGGAGAAAATACAAGAAATGTTTAAAAGGGACCTAGAAGAACTAAGGAGCAAGCAAACAATGATGAACAACACAATAAATGAAATTTAAAATTCTCTACAAGGAATCAATACCAGAATAACTGAGGCAGAAGAACAGATAAGTGACCTGGAAGATAAAATAGTGGAAATAACTACTGTAGAGCAGAATAAAGAAAAAAGAATGAAAAGAATTGAGGACAGTCTCAGAGACCTGTGGGACAACATTAAATGCAACAACATTTGAATTATAGGGGACCCAGAAGAAGAGAAAAAAAAAGGGACTGAGTAAATATTTAAAAAGATTATAGTTGAAAACTTCCCTAATATGGCAAAGGAAACAGTTAACCAAGTCCGGGAAGTGCAGAGAGTCCCATACAGCATGCATCCAAGGAGAAACACACCAAGACACATATTAATCAAACTACCAAAAATTAAATACAAAGAAAAAAATATTAAAAGCAGAAAGGGAAAAATAACATACAAGGGAATTCCCATAAGGTTAACAGCTGAACTTACAGCGGAAACTCTAAAAGCCAGAAGGGAGTGGCAGGACATATTTAAAGTGATGAAAGGGAAAAACCTAAAACCAAGATTACTCTACCCAGCAAGGGTCTCATTCAGATTCGACAGAGAAATTAAAACATTTACAGGCAAGCAAAAGCTAAGAGAATTCAGTACCAGAAAGCTAGCTTTATAACGAATGCTAAAGGAACTTCTCTAGGCAGGAAACACAAGAGAAGGAAAAGACCTACAATAACAAACCCAAAACAATTAAGAAAACGGTAATAGGAACATACATATTGATAACTACCTTAAATGTAAATGGATTAAATGCTCCAACAAAAAGACACAGACTGGCTGAATGTATACAAAAACAAGACCTGTATATGCTGTCTACAAGAGATCCACTTCAGAACTACAGACACATACAGACTGATAGTGAGGCGATGGAAAAAGAAATTCCATGCAAATGGAAATCAAAAGAAAGCTAGAGCAGCAATTCTCATATCAGATAAAATAGACATTAAAATAAAGACTATTACAAGAGACAAAGAAGAACACTACATAATAATCAAGGAATCAATCCAAGAAGAAGACATAACAATTGTAAATATTTATGCACCCAACATAGGGGCACCTCAATACATAAGGCAAATGCTAACAGCCAAAAAATGGGAAATCGACATTAACACAATCATATGAGGGGATTTTTAACACCCCACTCTCACCAATGAACAGATCATCCAAAAGGAAAATAAATAAGGAAACACAAGCTTTAAATGATACACTAAACAAGATGGACTTAATTGATATTTATAGGACATTCCATCCAAACACAACAGAATACACTTTCTTCTCAAGTGCTCATGGAACATTCTCCAGGGTAGGTCATATCTTGGGTCTCAGATCAAGTCTTGGTAAATTTAAGAAAATTGAAATTGTATCAGGTATCTTTTCTGACCACAAAACTGTGAGACTAGATATCAATTACAGGGAAAAAAATCTGTAAAAAACACAAACACATGCAGGCCAAACAATACACTAGTAAATAACCAAGAGATCACTGAAGAAATCAAAGAGGAAATAAAAAATACCTAGAAGCAAATGACAATGAAAACATGACAACCCAAAACCTATGCAATGCAGCAAAATAACTTCTAAGAGGGAAGTTTAGACCAATACAATCCTACAACAAGAAACAAGAAACATTGCAAATAAACAACCTAACCTTACACCTAAAGCAATTAGAGAAAGAAGAACAAAAAAACCCCAAAGTTGGCAGAAGGAAAGAAATCATAAAGGTCAGATCAGAAATAAATGAAAAAGAAATGAAGGAAACAATAGCAAAGATTAATAAAACTAAAAGCTGGTTCGTTGACAAGATAAAATTGATAAACCATTAACCAATCTCATCAAGAAAAAAAGGGAGAAGGCTCAAATCAATAGAAATAGAAATGAAAAAGGAGGAATAACAACTGACACTGCAGAAATACAAAGGATCATGAGAGATTACTACAAGAAAGTCTATGTCAATAAAATGGACACCCTGGAAGAAATGGACAAATTCTTAGAAAAGCACAACCTTCTGATATTGAAACAGAAAGAAATAGAAAATATAAACAGACCAATCACAAGCACTGAAATTGAGACTGTGATTAAAAATTTTCCAACAAACAAAAGCCCAGGACCAGATGGCTCCAGAGGAGAATTCTATCAAACATTAAGAGAAGAGCTAACACCTGTCCTTCACAAACTCTTCCAAAATATAGCAGAGGTAAGAACACTCCCGAACTCATTCTACGAGACCACCATCATCCTGATACCAAAACCAGAAAAGATGTCACAAAGAAAGAAAACCACAGGCCAATATCACTGATGAACATAGACACAAAAATCCTCAACAGAATACTAGCAAACAGAATCCAACAGCACATTAAAAGGATCATACACCATGATCAAGTGGGGTTTGTCCCAGGAATGCAAGGATTCTTCAATATATGCAAATAAATCAAAGTGATGCACCATATTAACAAATTGAAGGGTAAAATCAATATGATCATCTCATTAGATGCAGAAAAAGCTTCTGACAAAATTCAACACCCATTTATGATAAAAACCCTCCACAAAGTAGGCACAGAGGGAACTTACCTCAACATAATAAAGGCCATATATGACAATCTCAACCGTGAAAAACTGAAACCATTTCCACTAAGACTGGAAAGTAGACGAGGTTGGCCACTCCCACCACTATTATTCAACATAGTTTTGGAACTTTTAGCCACAACAATCAGAGAAGACAAAGAAATAAAAGCAATCCAAATCAGAAAAGAAGTAAAGCTGTCACTGTTTGCAGATGACATGATACTAAAGATTCTACCAGAAAACGACAAGAGCTAATCAATGAATTCGGTAAAGCAGCAGGATACAAAATTAATCCTCAGAAATCTCTTGCATTCCTATACACTAACAACGAAAAATCTGAAACAGAAATTAAGGAAACACTCCCATTTACCATTACAACAAAAAGAATAAAATACCTAGGAATAAACCTACCTATGGGGACAAAAGACCTGTACGCAGAAAACTAAAAGACACTGATGAAAGAAATTAAAGATGATACCAACAGATGGAGAGATATACCATGTTCTTGGATTGGAAGAATCAATATTGTGAAAATGACTATACTACCCAAAGCAATCTACAGATTCAGTGCAATCCCTATCAAACTATCACTGGCATTTTTCACAGAACTAGAACAAAAAAATTCACAATTTGTATGGAAACACAAAAGACCCTGAACAGCCAAAGCAATCATGAGAAAGAAAAATGGAGCTGGAGGAAACAGGTTCCCTGACTTCAGAGTATACTACAAAGCTACAGTAATTAAGACAGTATGGTACTGGCACAAAAACAAAAATATATATCAATGGAACAGGATAGGAATCCCAGAGATAAACCCACACACATATGGTCAACTTATTTTTGATAAAGGAGGCAAGCATATACAATGGAGTAAAGACAGCCTGTTCAATAAGTGGGGCTGGGTAAAGTGGACAGGTACATGTAAAAGAATGAAATTAGGACACTCCCTAACACCATACACAAAAATAAACTCAAAATCGATTAAAGACCTAAATGTAAGGCCAGACACTATAAAAGTCTTAGAGGAAAACATAGGGAGAACACTCAACGACATAAATCACAGCAAGATCCTTTTTGACCCACCTCCTAGAGAAATGGAAATAAAAACAAAAATTTTAAAATGGGACTTAATGAAGTCCACAAACTTTTGAGCTTTCTAGGAGATGTCATTTAAAATACAGTAACTTTTCATCTGAGTTTAGATTCTTAGTTTAGTTGGGTAATTGAGAGAAAAAGCATATCTAAATTTCCAGAAAGTCTTTCCATCTGAACTTATTTTCTCTGGATGGCATTTTTTCCTTCCCCTTACACCTGGCATGTACTCATTTCTCTCCTATCGGGTCTGAGCATGTACATACATGCATACATACATATGTACATACAGCAGGGCAAGAAATTTTCTTCTCCTCCTCTTACTCTTCCCCTCCTTCACATAAATATAAAACTCCCCATGCGTTGAATAAATAAATAAATAAGAAATGAATTGAAATAAAACAAAACTCAGGATAGGGGATTAAACAGAAATATTGACAACTCAGAACAGGATAGACAGAAAGTGAGATACAGCTTGCAACAAGGGGTTTAAAAAAGCTAGAAATAATGGAATAAAAGAAAAGAAATGGACTCCTCAGTGATTCAAGTCTTGGAGAGTCTGGCAGGAGAACTCCATGAATAGCCTCAAGAAAGATGAACCTTCAGTACCTATGGAGGAGCAGGTGCAGAAGCTGACCAAAGAGTGCAACCCTCCAGATTTCACCTGAAGAAGGCTGCTCTGGCTCACAAAAGGAAACTGAGCCTGAAGTAAAGACCTACTCTTTGCATGTCTCTTGACTCTTATTTTTAGAATTCGACTTCACTGTTCCACCAATCTAATGTTAAGAACTTGGCAGAGAAAATTGTCCTTACCAATGCCTTCAGTACGACACAGAGTTGAGAACTGAAGACAAGGGAAGATTAGAGAAATGATAGGAAGGATCACTAACCTAAATAACCAAAATAACCAAAATAGCATGGATTCAAATCATTGAAAGAGGTGAAAAGCACTTTGTAATTACTAAAATGATATAAACATTTTATTTATTAACATAATTACTCATTATCAATCCACTGACCATCCTCTGCTAACTTCTAAGTCAGTGGTTCTTCATAGTTTTGGCCCTCAGGAAGTTTTTACTCTCTGAGAGTTAGTGAGAACTCCTAAGAGTTTTTGTTTACATTGGCTATATATATGAAAATTTACTATATTATAATTTAAAACAGAAATTTAAAAATTATTTATTTAGTTTAAAATAACAATGTCTCTTACATGTTAACACAAACATCGTTTTTTTTTGAAGAATAACTATCTTCCAATATCCCATAACAATTTGAGAATAATGGCATTGCTTTACATTTTTAAAACGTTGTTTAATGCCTGGCTTATTAGAAGACAGCTGGATTCTGAAAATTCCTTCTGTACTGAAATTATTGTGATATCACATGACATGTAGTCTCTGGAAGACTACACTATATGTTCATGAGAGAATAAAATAAAAAGAACAAGTAACGGCTTACCATTATTATGAAAATTGTTTTGATCTCACAAACTCCTGAAAGTGTCTTAGGAAGCCACACTTTGAGAATCTCTGCCCAAAGTCACTGTTGTTCCCAGGGCAGCCCACATTTCCAACATGAAAGAACATAATTATTCTCCCTTTCTCTTCAGTGCAAACACATCACAATGATGAGGTAAATCCTTGAGAAAAGAAATTAAATCATAACTTTTTATCTGTACCCTCAATCTTAAAAACGATTTTGTAAAAACTTGAAGATTATAGTAACTCTAATATAGGCCAATTACATTATATATATATAAATACATACATATAGCTGTTATTTAAACTGCATAATAATCTTGGCCAATAAGTAAAGCAGGCAATGTTCTTATGCCAGTTTTAGTTATGAGAAAACTGAGGCTCTGCAAGGGAAAATGGCTTCCCCAAGGACAATGTATCTATGCATCTAGTTAAATTGAGAGGGCTAACTGGAGTTGAATATTGTGCTATCAGTGAATATTACTCAACAGTGTGGTCTTGACAAAAAGGTCAAGAAATCTAGTTTATACCTTTTGTTTTTTTTTCTGCTGTTGGCACTGAACTTCATAGAATCTCCCTTATAAAAGGAGAGAGGGGAGACAGATAAAATAAGAGTTTCTCTTATGCCAACATTTATAAAATTAAGAATAAGTTTTTGACTGGTAGTTATTTGTCTCTCAGGTTTCTATAAAAAAGTAATTAAACTATCAATATTTGAGTGCGTTTCTTTTTATTTTCTCTCTTGCCCTATTTTCAAACCTTATTTTCATTAGTATTTTGCTGCTCTTCAGGGAAATCTAGGGGGCTGACCCCAATGTGGCTAACTGGGGGCGGAATCACTACCTAGATCATCAGTCACTCCCTGTGTTCCAGAGACAGAAGAAATCCAAGCAGTAAACTTTTACACTAACTTCTCTTTGGTGAATACTAAAATAACTCAGAATAAGCAAGTTCAAGCTGGAATTCATGACGAGGCAAAGTCCATTAGTGCTCCAGCAAACTCACGTGAATTCTGGAAGGGTTTTAGGGACTGAACTAAGCCTTCTAATTATCTTTAGACTGAATCATATTAGAAATTGAGCTCTATTCCCTCCTGTACCAGGCTCTGGATATAAGATCCTTTGGGAGGAGTGTTAACCCTTCAGGGCCTGCAAGGTCCTACTTTGGGTGGATTGACATTTAATAGCAAAGATCTCACATTTCAGATAAATACCTCTGGGTCTCTTCCTTATGTGCAGGCTATATGTGACTGATAACTCCCCCTGCAAAAAAGTTAGAAATATAATCCTGATGCACTTACATTTACACAAGACTGGAGGCTACTTTTGTTTCTTTCATAATTTCTCTTATTACTTAGTACAGAAAGATTTCAGACCTCTCTTCGTGTTTTGTTTTTTTTTGCCTCCAAATTTTTTGGACTTTCTCACCAGCTTAAGTATTTCAATTTGTAAGTTCTAAATACACAACAAATTCAGGAGGACAAACACAAAAATCTAGGTTTACTCCCAAAAAATCTTCTACAGCTGCTCAAATATTATTTTTATCAGAGGCAATATCAAATTCTTCTCTTTTCCCTAAAACAAAATCCAAGGTCAAGTTCTGACCTGTTTACTTCCCTAGTCACATCATCCTTTCCAACATAAAGCTATTCAGATAGGCTTATTCTCTTTCCCACTACTAAATCTCTTGCTTGAATCCGCAGCAACGTAGCTCTGAATGAGAAAAATCTATCTTCTGTTCAGCTTGACACACCAAATCTTCTGAGTACTACTGATACATTCATTTCCATTGTCCTGATTTGGCCCTGATATTCTGCTATACTCTGACTCGCATGCCTGGTGCCCTATTACTTTGCAGACCAAATTAATGATTGCAATTTCAGTGTAGAATTACAGTGCTCTTCTTTCAGGATTTATTTCAGGTAATAATACTAGGTCTTTTTTTTTTAATTAATTAGAATACATTATAAGTAGCGCTGTTAAATATTTGATATATTTTAGATAAAACTATGTATATATGTATATATATGTAAAAATCAAGAAAAATATAAATTTATAAGAATAGACAAATATTAAGGCTTCTTTACAGTTATAAAATAAACTGTTTTCTGCTTCCTGATCCTGGTACTTCTTTGATCTTCTTTGCTTTGGTAACCTTCTGTTCCGTTCAGTGTCCTTGAATGAAGCTTCTAAGATACCACATCAGAAAATTGCAATTTTGATTTTTCTCCTCACTAATCCAGGATGAATGGTCCTGCCCATGATGAAACGAATACCCTTTCCCACTAAAGACAAACCCAGGTATCAGAGGATTCTTCCTGCCTCTGTTATGGTGGCTGTGGGTCAGGCTACGTGAATAGAAAATTAACAGGAGATAGGATGAATTCCAAGAATTAAAAAGAGGGGTTTTGGGACTTGCGGCTGTCAGAGATCCAGGAATGGTATTGCAGATGGGCAAGCTGCTGAGGAGTTATACCTGTAAAAATGTTTGTGTTTGGTACTTTAAAAACCATGACTTATGGGAAGACCATATAACCAAAAACATATACTTTAATCACTAGATTAGAGCTAAATTAATCATTCAAGTCTTTTTACCCCATCAGTCTGAATGAACTATGACTTATGTGAGGATAATGTCTGCTCCTCCTACATCTCACCTTTCAGGACAAAAGGTGCTCAATCCACTTGGAATGAATCCATGTTAACTAAAACTAAGCAAGACCACAGGATAATGTTTGTTGTTGTTTCAGGCAGTATGAACCATATATAAGGAGGCACAGAAACATGAAATAATGAGTTATTTAGGGAATTATAAGTTGTTAATATTGCTGAGTGGTAATAGAATAGCTGGTGAGGTGAAAGAAATTCTGAGCACAATGAATCTTGAAAATGTAACTGGAGAAATAATAATATCTTTGAAAACTTTTGAGATTCAATGTATAACTTCAATCTGGAAAGGAGGATTCTAGGACTGGCATTTTATCAGATTTAAACATTTTTAAGGTTAATATTGTCAACAGTATAGAGAATAGAATAGTACAAAATTGGAAGTGGGTGGGTTATTGCAAAGTTTAGGAGGAAAGCAGTGAAGGTGCCAATTATGGCAGCAATGATGAAAAGGTAGAGGAGGAGACTCAAAATAAGTGTCAACCAGGAGGTAAAATTGACAGGACATGATGAAGAGATGATGATGGTAAAAGAGAAGACTATAAGGGTAAGATCATTTTTCAGGTTTCATACGTGGGAAGGAATATATGGTAATATTTTTCACTAAGGTAAGAATAGTGGTCCATGTGTTAGGAGAGGCAGAACAGTTCCTGAATACAATGATATCTATTGTTTACTGAGAATTTATTTTGCACTTAGCACCATGCTAAATGTAAAACAAATTACATTAAGGCAAATTTCAAGCACAGATCAGGGTGGAGAGTCTCTATTCCTTAGGAGGCCCTGCAAAATTAATTAAAACTCCAGAAAAGAGATACCAGAAGTGCCTTTCAACAAAGTTCCTTTACTTTTAAATAAGATAATGTTAAATAATGATGAATTTTTGAATCGTTTCAAAGGCCCAGACAGAACGAGAGACCCCCTCCATGCCCATAGCCCCCCAACTCCACCACCCACACATCTTAGGGAAGAGAGAAGAAAGTCATCCATCCATAGTCAATTTTGTTCCCTGAAAGTGTGCCACCTTCTTTGACAAGGCCTGAGAAGACTGACAATTATTCACATCCAATTACAATTTTCATTTATTCAATTATGGTACTTTAAGTTAGATCATTCTGTCTTCTCTTATAGAAATAATATAAAGTATCAAGCACACAAAAATTCTCATAACATCTTAGACTCTATAAAGACCATATAAGATCTATTGCCTTTATTCTCTGCACTTTTGAATAAAATATATATTATCTCATGGAAATGGAATAAATATGTTATATTTACATATAACAGAAAAATATTTCCCAGTAATAGCTTCTCAAGCCCATCTATTCACAGAAGAAGGAAGCACTGTCAGATGGCAAAGGGCCAAAAATTTCTCCTCCTCTTGAGGCATGTTTAGAGATTTCCTTATACACAAATATAATTTAATCTTCTATGAGATAGCTATTAACACTCACATAAGAAAAACTAACAAGTAAAGACATTAAATAAATTGCCCAAGATCACACAGCTACCAAATATCAAATATGAAGTTACAAGCCCAGCCTTAAATCCTTCACAGAATTCCCCCTCCCCATCAGTTCGGCTTTGGTTATGTTGAAATTGAGAGGTCTGTGAGACATTAGATATTCACTGTGTACAGCTGGATATTAGCCTGTAGCTGCAGCGCAAGGTCCAGACTGGAGACACAGACCTGGGTTTATCCGAATGTAATTGGTAGTTAAAGATGGGGAACTGCACAATATGACCAGAGAAAAGTGAGAAATAATATAGTGTTCATCAATGTTTAAGTGCAACAAAACTGTTCATTTCTGCTTCAGATCACAGTCATTATTGAAGGGAAAGAATGAGCAGTTTATCTTCAATAATGTTTTCTTTATAAATTACCTACAGATCAAACACCTGTTTCATGAAAACAGCTCTCAAGTTTGCCATCAAAATTAGTTAGTTCTTTCACTCTGTTTCATATATTTGAAGGTAGTGATTCATGTAGGAAAGGCATATCTTTTTGTTTGTACAAATTAGACACAGAAGAATTATATCTCAAAGGTACCAACATATAAATAAGTATTGGATTTTTAGAGCATTATTGAAGAATTGTAAAATAAAGATATCAAAAAATCAAAGAAGCAGTTACATAATAGTTTTTTTTAAACAAATGTATTAATAGAAGATTAGTGACAATAACTTTCAGTTCACTATATACATATACACACATATATATCACTTTTTTCTTGTTGCATTTTACTCCATACTACCATAATTATGTATATTGAAAAAGTCATGTAATTTCTACATCTCAGCTACAACAGTGATGTGATACAATTTTTTTTACTTATATATGTATTATGTGTTTATATATAAAATCACTATACATCCTAGTGCTATTTTCTCTGTAGAATAATTTCTTCAGAGTGAGATCCTAGGTCAAAAATTTTGCAGAATATTCACTAAAATGAAACTGCCAGATTATTTTCATAAAATATTGTAACTATTCAGCCTTTAACAAATAACGTAATGAAGTACCAACATCCTTACCCCTTTTCCAACACTTAATTTGAAATCTTCATTTAAATATTTGCCAATCTAATGAGTAGGTGAAGGTGACATCATTATTTGGTTGTATTACTATTTTAGTTCCTTTTTTATAAACCAGAATATATGTTAATTGATCATTTTACTTTCTTCTTATGTGTATTACTTGAATGTGCCCATTTATCTACAGGAAACTGGATGATATGGTTCTCTTTCTATTTAAAAAATAATAAGGTTTCTCACATAATTGGTATACTATGATGATTCTTTCAATTGTGTTGCTTACAAATCATTTATTTGTCTTTATATGTTAAGGTTTCATTATATTCTTCCCTGTAGATATTTATCCATGTAAAATTTGTATTTGCCCACTACATAAATTAGAGCTCAATAGGTATTTTCTTAAGAATAGAGAGCCACTTTTATTAGTACTTTATTAAAAATAAATATTTTCTTTCTAAATTTATATGTATATGTCAATTTCTTTTAATAACTATGATATTTTAAAACTTCATATATAATAATAATGCAATTCCTCCTAAAGCTTTGCCATTCTCAGACTTTCTTCTGAAATGTTTTTCTTCCCAATCAATATTATTGTGTAGAATTTTTGTTAAATTTTTTCATTTTGATTTTAACGAAGAGTAAATTGATAGTATTTACATTTTAGGTACAACATAACATTTTGTAATAGTCTCTCTTCATTTACTACATTTAGCTTTTGTACTTCAGAAAAACTTTAGAGATTTTCTTATGATCTGAATTTTTCTTTTTAAATTGTTTCTTATCAGTTTGCAATGTTTTTATTATTAAACTAATATTTGTTTTATTTTATTTTGAACAAATCGTTGCTAAATTTTACCTTATACATAATCAACTGATTGAGTAATCCTATCTTGTTTTTACTCATCTTGCATGCTTTATTGGTAAGCAAACATATCCTTTAAAATGTACACTTTTTCACTTCTTTATTTTCAATATTTATAAGGTATTACTTCATTTTCTTGTCTTGTTTCATTAGTTAGTGCTTCCAGAATGGTGTTCAATAATAGCAGTGGTAACGTACGTCCAAATACAGAGGAACTAGGCTTATTATTTCACTCTTCAATGCAGTTTTCTAGCTGAGATACTCTTTAACACATTAGTTTCCATCTACGCCTATTTTACATAGAAGTTTTATTTGGAATTTTTGCTAAGTATTATTAAATTTTATTTAAGCTTCTATTGTTGGTTTTATGAATTACATTGATGGATTTTATGGTCTTCACTGTCATTCCATTTTTCAAGGAAATCCTACTTAGTACTGGTATGTTAATCTTTTAACATATTGCTATATTCATTATATTATTATCTAATTAAAATTCTAGCATTTATTACTAATATTACTTAATTATAATTTACCTTTTTCTATTATTTTCCCAAGTTTTCATGTAAAAGCATAACAGCTTCATAAAACAAACTGATAAAATCTTTTTAAATTTTATATTTTCTGGGATAGTTTTTGCAAAGAGATTATCTGCACTTTAAAAGTTAGAGAAAATATTGTGATAAAACCATGTAAACGTGGCAGATTTTTAATTGCAGTCTTTAGTTTTCCAAATTCTCTAAGGTTATTTGGTTCTTCGAGTCAATTTTATTAGTTTATATATTGCCAGAAAACTATCCTTTCACATTAGGTATTAAAATTAATACTGGAAAGATGCACATAAAATTTTAATCATCTCTGTTTATGGTTATATGTTTTCCATCATTCTTAAGGGTTGCAATATTTTTATTATATTTATCTCTTTTTTTAATATCAGACTCACCAAAAATTTTTCCATTTTAGCAATCTATCCTTAGAATCACTTTTTATCTTATTTATCCTTCTTGCTTATTATTCTGTTTTATAATTTCAGCTTTATTCTTATGCATTTCTTCCTTCTGCCTTGTTTCATCCTGTTTTTACTTTTTCCTCTAGATTTTAATTATAATCTTATTTAGTATCATTCTTTCTTGTTAGTTTTAGGAGTACTGAAGACCTGCTATTGTCTTCTGAAGTACAGTTGTGTCCCAGTAATTTCTCTTCATTAATTCTAAATAATTTTCAAGGTTTTTTTACCTTATTTTTGATCCAGAATTTATTTATAATCTATTTTCCAGGCACTAAGTGTTTCTGATTTTTATCATGAAGAACCAAGAAATTATTGAGTTATTTGTTCATTTATTCAATGATACTATTCAAAAATAGAAATTAAGACTAATCATTATGCAATGCTACTAATTCCACGTTAGTAATGTTTTCTTTTTTGGCTCATTACATGATCAGTTTTTTAGAAAAATTCCTTGGCCATGAGAATAATGTACAGTTTCTCTTTGAGAGTTACAAATTTCTGTCTGCTATTTGTTTTTGTTTGTGTATGGCTATTTTCCCATTGACATGAAAAGTATCTTCATATTGGTGGTGTTCAAAAAATATTTTTGAAGATACTAATATATATTTTCTTAAACCTTGTTCTCTATATACTTTTGGTAGTAAGCATATCTTTAATTATTTTTAACTTTTTATTAAAAATAAATTTATTTTTACTCTCCTTAAATCTTTGTTATTGAGTTACACCTTAATATTAATATTTAATACTTGTGAAATAAAATAAGATTAATGAATACGTTTTGGAAAATATAACTTGCTGGCTAAAGGAATGTAAATTTTATTCTTTTCTTAGAAACCACGGAAATAGTAAATTTCCAAATTTTCTGACAGATTCTATCTGACCCAGGTTTCTAAGACAGTGTCTATTCTCTCTTCTCACCAATTGCTCCTTCAGTAGTTCTTTCAGCTGTTCCTGTTTTGAGTACTAACTGTGCCAATTTTTTTTCCTTCTAATAATTCTACATCCTATTAATCATATCAATGTGCCATCAATATTTTCTAGTCTTCACACATTATCCTGAGATAGGTTATTTTTTCCACCTGTTTCTCTGCATTGCCAACATAGTACCTTTCTGAGTCCAAAAGACCACACCTGTGCAATTTGGAAAGCATCCAATAAACTCTGTAGAATTTTAAATTACATTATCTCTAATTTAGCTCCTTTTGATATAGTACCAGTGAGGTCAAGTATTCTATCCCACTGATTTTTCACTCAACTTTAATTCCCATAACATTTTTCTTTCCATGGTTTAATCAATTCTGCTATGTATACTGTTCTTTTAAAAACAATGTATATATTTTGAACTGATGAGTTTTCCCTCTTAGTCCACATTTTTGTAATTTTAAAGCAACCGTAGACACACTATTCCAAATTCTAACAGATTGGATGAGACTGTACGTGTGTGTGTATATACATATAATATAGGCTTTTAACTAAGAAGTTAAATAAAATATGTTGTGAAGGAAACCCTTACACTCAAAGTTGTTTTATATATTCTTTCTTACAAAATATACTCTTATTACTTACAAGTTTTGTTTAAATACAGTGGAAAAAGTTGCTAAACTTGGTACATCAATGTAATGATACAATTTATCTCCCCAAATTTATTATTTCTTTCCAGAACATCATATCTTACCTGCTAGAGTGATATAAATTAAGATCTTAAAGCATAAAGTCTTACAACTGAAAAAGATCCAAGCGATAATTTACTTTAATCACTTTATTCTATAAATTATGAGATTGGTGCACAGATGGACTTATGTGTTATCCAATATCACATTTCTGGTCATTTTTTGTAGCCTCCAGAGTTCTAGACTGGTGCTATTTTAAATACAGATCTCTCCATCCCTTTCCTCTAAACTTTCCAATGAATATAAAGATATTCATAGTTTTGTTAATCTTGTATGCAATTTTCCCTTCATTGATAGCACTGGAGAGACTGATCACTCCTAACTCCAATCTGCCTATTTCATATGTCTTTCACTAAGTAGTTTTTCCTTTCAACATACTTTAAAACTGAAATCTCAAATAAAAAACAGAAAAATGAAACATGTTTTTAAAAACCCATTGACCACCATCATATAATAAGATAGAAAATTGAATGATCTGAGATTTAGTAACAATATAACCTAGTTTTGATTTATGTATATGTTTCAGGAAATTCTATGGACAAATTCTCCTTGCTGTTTTATTACTAATTTAATTTAACAATAGACTAGTATATTCATTTCTAGTCATTCTTTCCTTTTCAAATATGACTCATTTTCAGCACACTTGTTATTCAGTAGAGGAAATTACCTCCTCTACTAAAATCCGTTCTCATTCTTTGACTCCTGACGCCAAACAGAATAGCCCTGATATATTGTATTCCTGGAGTCCCCAGGTTCTCACAATTACACAAGGCTGTTTTCTATTATTATGACCTCTGAAATTGTGTATATGTTTCTTTGTTGTTGGAAGAGGGTAATAAGCAGGAAGGAAGCAAGAGAGGGGTGGAGGGTACTTGGTGGTTGCTTTGTGCAAAGAGGAAAAAGTGCAAATTCTACATCATGTTCAAGGGCTAAGGTGTGTGCGTAGTTCTGCTTCTACACAGATGTCAGTTCTGTGCTTCCCTCCTCTCTGAGAATGCATTTTCCCTATGGCTCTGGACACTTTCTTTAGATTAGGCTTCACCAAGAGCAGGTATGTTAGGCCATGACAGATTTTGCTAGTTCCTGGTGAACTGTGGGAAAAAAAGAGGCAAAATATCGAGTTTTTCATGAAGCAAAATATATTTAATTTAAAGGAATGTGACTTTTCTGCGGCATCATCTTTACCTCCTTATGCAACTAAAATGTCATTTTTTCAAATGCTTTCCCAGGAAATTATAGTTGGCTGCCTGATGTCAATCACAAGGGTTTTAAATTTCACATATGACTATTATAACAGAAAGTCATTAAACCAATATTCTAGATGATTTTAAAATTATATCTATGAATAATAATAATAAAGTGGCTAACAGGTTTTTTGGAGATTTTATGTAAACATTTCATGGACAACTCCTGGGTATACAAGCATACCTTGTAGATGTTGCGAGTTTGGTTCCAAACTACTGCAATAAAATGAATATCACAATAAATTGAGTCACATGAAGTTTTTGGTTTCCTAGTGCATATAAAAATTACATTTACACTATATTAGTCTATTAAGTGTGCAGTGTATGTCTTAAAAAACCAATGTATATACCTTATTTTAAAAATACTTTATCGCTAAAAAATGCAAACCATCATTGAGCCTTCAGTGAGTTATAATCTTTTTTGCTGGTGGAGGGTCTTGTCTAGATGGCTGCTGATTGATCAGGGTAGTGGTGATGGCTGAAGGCTGGGATGGCTTTGGCAATTTCTTAAAATAAAACAACAATGCAGTTGGCTGCATCAATTAACTCTTCTTTTCACGAATGATTTCTCTGTAACATGCAATGCTGTTTGATAGCATTTTACCCACAGTAGAACTTCTTTCAGAATTGAAGTCAGTCCTCTCAAACCCTGCTGCTGCTTTATCAACTACCTTTATGTACTATTGTTGTCATTTTAACAATGTTCACAGCATCTTCATCATGAGTAGCTTCCATCTCAAGAAACCACTTTCTTTGCTCATTCATATGAAGCAACTCCTCCTCTGTTCAAGTTTATCATGAGATTGCATCAATTCAGTTATATCATCAGGCTCCACTTCTAATTCTAGTTCTCTTGCTATTTCCATCACATATGCAGTGAAGACTTTAACCCCTCAAAGTCATCCATGAGGGCTGAAACCAACTTCTTTCGAATTCCTGTTAATGTTGATATTTTGCCCTCTCCCCACAAATCACAAATATTCTTCATGGCATCTAGAATGGAAAATCCTTTCCAGAAGGTTTTTAGTTGACTTTGCCCTGATCCATCAGAGAAATCACTATATATGCAGCTATAGCCTTAAGAAATGTTTTTCTTAAATAACTAGACTTGAAAGTCAAAATTACTCCTTGATTCATGAGCTGCAAAACAGATGTTCTGTTAGGCATGAAAGCAACATTAATCTTGTACATCTCCATTAGAGCTCTTAGGTGACCAGGTGCATTGTCAGTCAGCAGTAATATTTTGAAATACATTTTTTTTTCTGAACAGTGGGTCTTAACAGTGGGCTTGAAATATTCAGTAAACCATGTGGTAAACAGACGTGCTGTCATCCAGGCTTTGTTGTTCCATTTATAGAGCACAGGCACAGTAGACTGAGTATAATTCTTAAGGGTCCTATGATTTTCAAAACGGTAAATGAGTATTGGCTTCAACTTAAAGTCACCAGCTGCATTATCCCCTAACAAGAGAGTCAGACTGTCTTTCGAAGTTTGAAGCCAGGCATTGACTTCTCCTCTCTAGCTAAAAAGGTTCTAGATGGCATCTTCTTCTAGTGTGAGGCTTCATGTACATTGAAAACCTGTTGTTTATTGGAGCCACCTTCATTAATTATCTTAGCTGGATCTTCTAGATGACTTGCTGCAGCTTCTACATTAGCACTTGCACTTTTATGTTATGGAGGCGGCTTCTTTCTTTAAACCTCATGAACCAGCTTCTACTAACTTCGGACTTTTCTTCTGCAGCTTCCTCACCTCTCTCAACCTTTATAGAATTTAACAGACTTAGGGTCTTACTCTGGATTAGGCTTTGGCTTAAGGGAATGCTGTGGCTGGTCTGACCTATCCAGACCACTCAAACTCTCTCCATGTCAACCATAAGACTGTTTCACTTTCTTATCATTCTATCATTTGTGTGTTCTCTGGAGTAGCACGTTTAATTTCTTTGAAATTTTCCCTTTACATTCACAACTTGGCTAACTGTTTGGTGCAAGAGGCCCAGCTTTCAGCCTCTTGGCTTTTGACATGCCTTCCTCACTGAGCTTAATCATTTCTAGCTTTTGATTTAAAATGAGAGACATGCAACTCTTCCTTTCACTTGAACACTTAGAAGCCATTGAGGGTTATTAATAGGCCTAATTGCAATACTTTTGTGTCTCAGGGAACAAGGAAGACAGAGGAGAGGGAGAGAGATAGAGGAATGGCTGGTCAGTGGAGTAGTCAGAATACATATGACATTTATCAGTTAAGTTTGCCATGTTATATGGGCAGTTTGTTGTGCCCCTAAAACAATTATCATAGTAACATCAAAGATGGCCGATCACAGATCACCATAACAAGTATAATAATAATGAAAAAGTTTGAAATATTGTGAATATTGTGAAAATTATCAAAATGTGCCACAGAGACATGAAGTGAGCAAATGCTGTTGGAGAAACAGCACTGATAGACTTGCTCAACAGAGGACTGTCACAAACCTTTAATTTGTAAAAAGTGCAGTATCTGCGAAGTGCAGTAATGCATGGCACAATAGAATGAGGTATGCCTGTATAAATAATTTGAATAACAAAAATCAGTGTGTATGCAGCTTTCTAACAGCCCAATTTCAAGTGATACTATGAAACAGTGATTTGTCTGCTAGGATGCCTTCTGAGAACTAGGGCCCAAGTATAGGGCCCAAAATGACCCCATAGCTATGTGTCCTGGAAATTCTTGGGACATCTGGGCAACCCCACCAGTGGTGTTTGGAATGTTTGTGTCCCCTCAAAATGTATATGTTGAAATCCTAACTCCCCCAAATGGTGGTATTAGTAGATGCGGCCTTTGGTAGGTGATTATATCATGAGAGTAGAGCCCTCATAAATAGGATTAGTGCTCTTATAGAAGAGGTTCCAGAGAGAGTTCTAGCCTCCTCTGTCGTGTGAGGATACAATGAGAAGTCTGCAACCTGGAAGCAACCATGCTGGCATCCTCATCTTGGACTTCCAGCCACCACAACTGTGAGCGATAAATGTCTGCTGTTTATAGGCCATCCAGTCTGTGGTATTTTGTTATAGCAGCCCAAATGGACTGACACAGATGAGTGGTAGAAGAGAAGAAGGGAAGGGAGTGGGACTACAGTAGGTCCAGGACACCCTCTCATGAGGTATTGCCAACCCTGGCTACCCCCAGGTACCAAAGCAGAACTCAAATATTACGAAGATGGCACTTTCAGTGCCCATGACACACAGGTGATTGAGTCAGGCCATTCTCCATGTGTGGCACTGCTGGCTGGTCCCAGGCACAGAAGGGGATCTAGAAAACTTCAGTGAAGGCACTCCAATGTGTAGGGGCTCAGATCCAGGAGGTAGGTGCAGATTTTATACAATAATTACTATTATCATCTCCATTTTCCAGGTGAGATACCATCTCATAGAAGGTGTCCGCCAGCCAAGTAGAAAATTCATTGTCAAACAGATAGCACTTTCTAATAGTTAGCAGCTGACTAGCTAATCAATTAAACCTACACAATACTTTCCATCTTTGGCTCATTAAACTCTAAAAAGATATCCAATTTCTTTTAATATTTCTAACAGCTTTAATTATTGACAATTTATCTTCTTTTGAAATAATTAACTACAGGCTCTCCTCATTTGCTGCCTAAAATTTTGAAAAAGGAAAATGTCAGAAGGCAATTGCTGAATACTGCCTCTTCTCTTTTTAAGTAAGACAACTTTAAAAAGTAAGACTTCCAGGGGCTTCCCTGGTGGCACAGTGGTTGAGAGTCTGCCTGCCGGTGCAGAGGACACGGGTTCGTGCCCCGGCCTGGGAAGAGCCCACATGCCACGGAGCAGCTGGGCCCGTGAGCCATGGCCACGGAGTCTGTGTGTCCGGAGCCTGTGCTCCGCAACGGGAGTGGCCACAACAGTGAGAGGCCTTCATACTGCAAAAAAAAAAAGTAAGACTTCCAGCAGATGTCTAAGTTTAAAGTCTACTTTTCTCTTGTTCCTCATAATTTTTATGTATTATATTTATACTTTTCATATTTTATAATAAGTATTAGAGGGAAGTCATCCAAATTCATATGAGATGATCTGTACTATAAACTCATAACATTTATTCTCCATCAGTTTCTGTATGCTATTATTCTGTACTTTCCTCTTACTTTTTTTTAAGGCCTATAGCATATAATCTCAAAGATACCACACACATATTTCAAATCACATGCCTTTCTTAATCAAGTTCAGTCAATCAACTTGATAAAATTTGCATGTACATATATATTATTCTACATTATTCCTCTAGGTTTTCAGAAATAAAAATATGACAAAGGTCTGATAGTGGTCACATTTTCAAGGATTTTTTTCCTCACAGAAAAAGTGCTGATAACTGAATTTGCATGTGATTAATCTTCCTGAATAAAAAATAGAAAAAAGTTTTAAATTGTTAGAAAAAAATCATTTCCTATTGTTAATTACAGATATTTCATCTATCACTTAGTGACATTTGCATGCTAAGAAACAGGGTAAGTTCATTTTATTTTCCATATCTTACATTTAATAGAAAACTTCTTTAGACTATATATTATTAGAGACAACCCAGTGAGGACTTTTGTCCACCATTTTTTTTTTCAATTAGGCCTGAACACCAGTTGATCTGAAATTTTTGAACCAATTAATATTAAACACCTCCTATAAGTACTTGATAATAATGTTGAACTGCAGTCATTTAGATTGGCTGTAATGGGAAGAGAGTAAACAGTCCACAAGGGATGCCTATCTATACTGAGTAGAATGGAGTCTTGAGAATTATATGTTTATCAAAGAATCATAATTATTGAAATATTAAGAAACATTGACTGAGGTGAGATTTTTATATCTTCTGCATATTATATCTTATGTTAATGAATTTATTGACCACCATCAGGGATTATCTCTTCATGGCTTCAAGTCCTGTCCACCATGTTCCAGGTGAATATCATCTAGACTGAACTGATACCCTGCCAGTAGCTTCCCAGACTTTAAGCTCTTCTTATTTGCAATTCTGCCTATTCACCATCCTTCAAATTACACTGTTAAAACACCATGTTCATCATGCTATCTGCCAATTTGAAACTCTTCACTGAGACTCTTCTCTAAGACAAAAATCCCCAAATCTGCCCCTCTAACTCCAATTTATCTTTCCAGTACCAATCCTATATTCCATACATAAATCTAGTTAGGTATACTTTTGCTGTGTGTGTATGTCTTTTGCTGCCTCCTAGGTGTGCCTTCCTCTTTTCTACAGTCATAGAAATGTATATGTACTGCATTCCTGGCCAGCCAAATTATGACCATACTTTGAGGTTAAATTCCGCTTTTCCTTATGAAATACAATGTCCTTTTATTGAACACAGATTTGTGGTTTACAAAGTGTTTCCACAGACAATCACAGTTAATTCACTTAATTGAGCTGATATAAATAGGCATTTTTACTGATAAGGAATTTGAGGCTCAAAGAGGCCTGCTTTACCCATTTGAATTCATGTTGCTCTCTTCTCTCTCTAACATTGATGGCACAATGGCTGTAATGTTTATTGGTGCAACCATTTTATTTGCCAATGGTTGTATTTACTCCTTTAGGTCTTTTAAGTTATTTTTTAAAATATTCATTTATCCATCCATTCATTCATGCAACACCGTTTTGCCCAGGCATTTATCTGGGCAAAGTCTCTGTACCACAAAGCTGATCGTTAGTATTTTTAACTAGATGGTAAGCTCCTTCATGTCAGGGATCACAGAGTTTTATTTTTCCAGCAGTGCCTAGGATAGGCAATATGAAGCAAACATTAAAAAATAATAATAATAAAGCAAATGTAAACCATTGCTTCTTTAGGATAACCACATTTTAAAAATAAAAACTACAAGAACTTATACTCTGAACTTCTGACACTTTCCTTTAACTATCTTATATGCAGTTTACTTTATTAACTCTAGATTCCTAAGTGTACTGTAAATGAAAAATACAAAACACCAAACTCTTTCAGAACTTATCACCAAAAGTGATTAGCCATAGGGTGCCATTACCATTAGCACTAAAGGCAATTTTTTTGGCCCTAAAATAATTACGCTGAATATTCAGTATCTTTCAGGAAGGCTAACTGAGGGAAAATGAAATACTAAGCCTCTGTGTTGTGCAACTGCAGTTATTAAGATGTGAAACTGTTGTCATTAGAGTCTCACTGAACTTCAGTAGAATGAATCTTTGCATGACTGTATGTCTGTGTTATTTAAACACCTTAATTCCAGATACAAAATGAGTTGAAATTTAGGTTTGGGATGCACTTTTCTCTTTAGGATGCTCTAAGCTCAGAAATAGTCATGTATTTTCACCCCAGTATAGAACAAAAGGATGCCTCTCACCGAGCTACTCATAGGAGATCAACAACTTGGTGAAAAGAGAAAGGCAAATCCTGTCATCTGTTCAAGTGTGAGAAGCAGGACCGGGCGATGTGTGTCATCAGCCCTGTATTTGAAGATGAAGTCTGTGCCCATGCTCTTTCCTCCATGCAGGAGGTTGCTAAAAGAGCCAACGTGTGACCCCAGACCTCTCCACAGAGTACACAGAAGCTTGTTCTTTGGTTAGTGCTTGGGACCACCACTTGCAAGGCCTTTGTTGCTTTCAACTTTGTTTGTCACAGAAAAAGCCTGACCTCCTTTCCTACACTGAGTTAACCTGCCTTTGCTACAAAGCAGTAAGAACTTGATATGCCACTGTTGTTGCTTCCCCAAAGCTCTGGCTAGAAAACTTCAGTGACACACTCTACAGCAGTGTCCCCCTTCTCTGTGATTTCCTTCAATAGCTAGTGCTGCAGGTTTTCAGGAATCCTATTATATAAGTAACATAATTTGCCATGTTAAACATTTGGTTCATTTTGTGATAGTCCCTCAGAGGCAAATATGAAAAGTAAAGTATATTCAAAAAGCTTGGCTTTTATAAGTGTAAAAGAAGTGCCGCATGGATTTCAATTTGAATGGACCTCAGGCACAAAACAGAGGTCCCTCTTGACTGTGAAATTTTTGTTCTACTTTTAGGATCTCAGCTCCATTAGGGACTTCTTTCCCTAAGTGCCCTAGGGTAATCTAGTTAAGTCTAGGAAGTCTCTACATCAGAAATTTCTTCAATTACTATATGAAGGAAGGAATATCACTTTACCAACTCAGTACTGCTGAAGCTCTGCATGTAGTAAAAAGTTTTCCTGCCCAATGTAAGTGAAAAGAACCATCCTTCAGGATACTTGTGTTACAGATCCTTTTACAAAAGAGTAATAATCATCATCATTCTGGGCAAGAGACCCAGTGAATCTCTAGTTAACAAAAGTGGAATTATTAGAGATATACATATGCTGAGAAAGTGGAATTAATACTAAATTTCCTTTGCCTTTCTTTACCTTATGTACACAAAACAGAGGTCCCTCTTGATGTAAAAGACTGTGAAATTTAACATAATCATATTTAACCCTCTGTATTAATGTTAGCAATACAACTAGAACTGAACATTTTATTTCCTCTTCTTCCACTACTGAAAACTCAAGTTCTCTGTTCTTGAGTAGAAAATCATTATTTCAGCAATTAAAGATAACTGTACTCTAAATAAAAACCAATCTGCTGTCACAAAGCCTTATTTCTTTAAATTTGTCTTTAAAATGCATTTGAGTCCTTTTCTGCTGGTGAGAGTTACGTTACTACGTGGAAATTCAGAAGGCCGACCAGCCCAGGAACGTTGAAGAAGTTACTTCATCCTCTGAGCCTGGGCTTCCTATGTTACAGGGTTACAGCAATGTAAAACGTGCCCTGCCAACTGGACACAGAGTTGCCATGAGGATCAAAGAAGTTAGTGCAAATATACAGGAGTTTGTAAACCTTAACAAAGCACAGTACAAACGTAGGGTACACAGTAGGATTAAAATGGGTGTCTTTATTGATACTAAATATAGATGTTTCCAAAAATTAATTTATAGTTTAAATGGTAATCATTAATTAATTAATTAATCATTAATTCTCTGATCTGTTCTAGAACATGTATAACTGCAAACAAGTAAATGATTTCCCTAAGTGACAGGAAAAAAAAATATGTTGCATTAATGTAGAGAAAGAAACAAGAGAAGAAGAGTAATGGATAAAGTGAACTAACTTACCAAATGCGTTCATTCATTCATTAAATAGACTTGGAGGATGCATAGGTTCAATGGCAAGAATAAATGCAGCCTTTTGACACAGGAAGACAGACCTGTGATTCAAGTCCTAACTCTGCTGCATACTAACCATGTGAGACCTGGGTCAAATCACTTAATCCAGTCCTTCCCAAAGTGTTGTCCCAGACTTAGCAACATCAGCATCACGAGAGAACGTGGTAGAAATGTAAAATCTCCAGCTGCACCTCAGACCTACCAAATAAAAAATCTCTGGGAGTGGAGCCCAGAAATTTGTGTTTTAACAAGCATACCATGTAATTCTGATGCATGCTCAAGCCTGAGAAGCACTAAATTGTACTATCTGAATAGGTTTCTTCACCTATAAAATAGAAATAATAACAATCTTCTTATCAGTATAATTATAATTATTAGAGAGAAAATATATGCATAGCCTAGTACATGTTAGAGTCTTGCTCAATAAATAGAGTCAATAACACTATCCTTTCAGACACATCTCAGATGCCACCCAGTCCATGAAGCCATTCTTATCCCTCTACGCAGGCATCACCTCTCTACACTTATTTAAACTAAATAACCCCAATTCTGACTATAGGCTATATTACTGGCTGTGTGTGTGTGTGTGTGTGTGTGTGTGTGTGTGTGTGTTACTGGCTAATTCCCTCTCCAGCATTATAGGTTTCTTGAATTTGGAGGGCATTACTCACTTAAGACCTCTTGGTATATTTAACACATAGCACAATGGTTTGTCTTCCTGTCCAAGCAAATGTAAATAATAACTGTATGCTAGCATGTTCTTTAGTGTTAAGTATAGTTTTTACTCAATAAAGAAAATTCATCTCAAGTTATACATTCCTTTATCCCTGGATATCACTCAGACCCTTCACTACTGCCTGGGCATGAGATTATTTGGCTTTTTACCCCGTTGGTCACTTTCTTAAATCATCTTATGGTTGCAATAATGGTGGTTTAATAATTCTTACCATGTACTACTGGCCTAGAGGGGACTGACTGGAGAAATTAGTCCTTATAAAGGGATACAGATCACATAGACTGTGCTTTAGTGCTACTGAGAAATTACTCAGACAAGATTATTATGTGTAATTACCAAAAACTCAGGCACCTAAAATGCTATCTTTGAGAACACAGACACTGGATGTGTCTGTGTCATGGGCATGTGTCTGTGTCATGTGTCTAGTCATGGGCAGAGTCATCAACAAATTGTACTCTCTTCAGAAGCCAAGAAAGCTGAAGAAACTATCTAAAGGAATTGGGTTTAAGTGTGCTCTTTGAAGCTAACAGGAAATAGTGTTCAATGTGTGCCAAAGTTAAAATGCTCTTACTCAAGGCTAAATTGGATGTGGTCACAGTTAGTGGAGACCATTTACCATCATTTATGAACATTTCAGATCCTTTCAATGACACATGGGTAACTATTATTTGAAAGACCAAAAAAGAATCAGTGGGAAAAGATGAAAAGATGACTAATGCAAACAGGCTGGAGAATGTAACATTTTCATCTTAACTATTGTTTATGAATTTGTAAAATGACAGAAACAGTTATGTGCCAGTTTACTTGCTTTCATTTGTCTTCTTACTAAGTTTCTAAGTTAATACCATATATTTTAAACATATTTCCAGGATGTTCATTTTCTTGAATTCATTTAAGGCAGAGGCAAAAATTGAGACATGGGAGAGCATTTGAGAATTTTTTTAAGGGAACATATAACATAATGTAAAGAAAGGAAAATATGACTTCTGTAAGACCACACAGCAGATAGGAAGCCAGGTCCTCCACTCATTTACTGACCCTCTACCTACATGCATCCAACCATTTTGTGTCCCAACACATTAATGAGAGTATTGAACTATGCCATAAGTTAAGGTCTAGAAACATTTAAAAAGTATTTTGTCAATATGAGATTTAAATGTACACAACTATTATAGCTCATAATATTTTGAACACGTAATCAATAACATCAACAAAGTTACTCAGTACAATACACTGAAAAGCACCCTGAAGGACATACAAAGAAAAATGACATAGTTTCTTCTCAAAAATAACAAAATTGACTGAAGCTTGTATATTGACAAGTCAACAGAATTACCATAAAGATGTTTGTGTATGTAAGTGCATCAGTTTAACCATACTTTCACAAATATTATGAGTTGATCCTTATCACTATCCTATGGAGAATTTAGTGCCATTGACTGTGTTGTTTGACCACTGACTACAAATTTTGTGCCTTCTCTATTATAGTTACCAAAATAAATAATACCATCTTAGGTCAGTGTAGAATTTACAGATTACCAAATGTTTTCACAAATATGTGCTCATTTAATCTATTGGTAAGGACCTATTTAGTAAGGACACTATTATCATCCTCATTTAACGAATATGACAAGAGTGAATGTATTGTTTTTAAGTTGTCATTGCTTACAGATTGGAGTGCACTTCAGAAGTCAAATCATGCAGTCTCCCTTTGACATTATGCTACTATGGATGGGCAGAGCAGGAAGAAAACTCTTTTAAAAGAGCCATTAGGAAAGCTTTAAGAATATAGGTTTAACATAGTTACTGAATTCTATTCAAATTTTTTGCTTTTATATTTTTGTCTCTTTGTATTGATATATGAAACTCCTTAAAAGTAGGGCCTATGTCTTTTCTTTTTTTCCAATTATTCATAATCTCACCTGAAATCTGATTAGACCAAATGCTGAATATATTAAAAACAGAAATGTGCATAGTTACTCAAACTGGATAGGTCTACAGAAATGTTTACTGGATAGAGAAATTACTTAACTAATAAGTAAAGCCTTGTCAATATTCAAACAAACCCATGTCATATGTCTCTGGATATGATGTATTGAGAAAGAGACAACACCACACCTATGATATTCCTGCCAAAATTACCTAACATAAATCTAATCATAAGGAAACATCAGAGGAACCCAAATTGAGGGATATTCTACAAAATAAATGGATTTTACTCTTCAAAATCTCAAGGTCCAAATAGAAAGAAAAGTTGAAGAACTGATCCAGATTAAAAGACACTAAATAGATGTGACAAGTAAATATTGCACATAATCTTAAATTTGGTCCTAGACCTGGAAAAAATAGCTATAAAGCATTATTAGGATAATTTTTAACTTTTAAATATGGAGTATGGATTAGATAATCATAACATATCAATATCAAATTTCCTGATTTTGTTAAACTAACTGTAGTTATGTGAGAAAATATCCTTGTTCATAGGAAGTTCACTTAAAATTATTTAGGGTTAAAGAGGCATGGTGTCTCCAACTTACTTTCAAATGGTTCAGAAACAAACAATGTGTGTGGATGTGTGTATGTATAAATGAAACAATTAGTGAACCTGGGTAAAAAGCAGAGTGAAGTTCCTTTTACTCTTTACTATTATTACAAAGTGAAGTTTGAAATTCTATCTAATTAAAAGAATACCCAAGAAAATGATTTGCCTCTAAAAAATGTGTCTCTTTTCTCACACTTATCTTTGAAGCTATTATAACAGATTTCTAATCAGTACTGTCTTCCTGTTCATACTCCCGTAAAAAACTTGGAGATAAATGAATAAATTATCAGTAACTAATAAATAATAAACCAATTTGAAAATTCCATTTGATTAAAATAGGAAAGGATTAAACTATGACTATGAAAAAACTGTCAGGCATTAGTTTTCCTAATCAAATGTCAATGTCATCATCCGCATTCCTGATTTATAAAGCACGTGAGGTTTTTTCATCAACAATATCTGGTGCTTTTATTTCATGTGCTCACCAATAATTTTAATACAGGAATTTTAGAATATGATTCATTCACAGTTCAGTTAACAAAATCAGGAAATTTGATATTGATATGTTATGATTATCTAATCCATACCCCATATTTAAATGTTAAAAATTTTCCTAATAATGTTTTATAGCTATGTTTTCCAGGTCTAGAATCAAATTTTAGACTATGTGCAATATTTACTTGTCACATCTATTTAGTGTCTTTTAATCTGGATCAGTTCTTCAACTTTCCTTTCTTTTTGGATCCAGACTGGATCATTTGAAATTTTAGGTAAAAACATCGTACTCATTGATCATGCTAAATTATAAAAGTTCTATATATATATCAACATACATCATCAAAAATCAACAAATATTCTCTCTCCTCAGAGCTTCATTCAACTAAAGACTACTATGTTTTATTCATTTTTGAATGCATTTATTAAACGAATATTTATTGTTTGTCCATTCCACTAATAACTAAGAATACAATGAGGCCACCAAGATCTCATCCTTTAAAGATACAACAAAACAGGAGTAAGTAGGGTATAGTTAATAGGAAATTAGAATAAAGCATAGAATAATGCTACAGCTGGAGAAAATGCAATATAAAATGGGAGCCCGTAAGAGTGACAACAAGTCAAGTCTTAAGGGGTAAGTAAACTAAACCAATAACACAAGACTTAGTAGGAGTTAATAAACTGGGTAGAATGGAAAAAATACATCAGGCTGAGAAATAAACATGTGGAAAGCAGTAGTTACAAAAGAACATGGGCAATTTCTGAAAGCTTCAGTGTGACTGGAGCAGGAGTGGAGGATGGAGATGTTAACAGAAGCAAAATCATAAAGGACCACATGTGCTGGATTGAGAAGCCTGAATCTTGAGGACAACGAAGAGATACTAAGAGTTGAAAGGAGCAGAGAGGCAGAGTCAGATTTGCCTTTTGGAAAACACTATATATCAGCCATTCTGAACATTTGTTTTGAGAGACAAACTTTAAATACAAGGCCACAATCTCTTAACTGAAACCCTTAGGACCAGATATGATTTAGAATTCAGATTATGTTGGACTTCTGGAAAAGTAATAAGGTAAATGCCCTGGATATTATATAAGACCCCTCAGAGGGATATGAAGCAACACACTACAATCAAATACATGAAAATATCTCCTCCATCAAAATGTGTAAGTTTCACCTGAAATGAAACTAATTAGTTCAGATCAGGTTTGTCACTAAAAGAATTAAGATGAAACATTTGGTGTCAGAGCATTTTGAATTCAGAATTGAGAATGGGGGATTTTGGACATATATCAATAATGTTAAGAGACACACATGAAGGCAGTGTAAGTCTGAAAACCAAAACAAACAACTGAGTAACAATTATGACTCTGACATTAGGGTAGTATAACAATGATTTATGGTGTGTAGAAAAGCATCCAGACTGAATTTGATTCATCGGCTGTGCTTCATTTCTGTGTCTCTGTTTAATAATCTTAGTTCTCCTGCTTCATCAAAGACAAAGTGTTTTTACACGTTTTAGTATACACTAGATTTTCCTCTGGTATAAATTCCACATTATATTATGACTTGGAGCGAGCTACACCCCAGTTTTATGTGTCCTACCCTGCTCAGCATCTTGTCAAACTATTTTAACACTTTATTTATAAAGCTCTAGTTAAAATAAAACTCACATATTCATTAAAATCTGGTGACACAGCCTATGGATAGTTTGAATTATATCCTGTGCTATAGACTAACAACGGAGAACTACGGGGGTAGAAAATGAATTGTTAGAAGGAGCAAGATTCCATCCAAAAGAGCTAGTTAGGAATAACCATGCATACCAGAAATAGACAACGGTCATCTTAACTGGGGTAACTGCAGCAGTGTCATTTGACCTTGAAACACAGATGATTCCTGTCCCAGTAGAGCACAGGGCAGAAAAAAAGGCACTAATTGTTAATTTGGCAAAAGAAAGAGTATTCATTTATGATTGGAGGTATTTTGGAATGTTTCTTACAGGAAGAGACTTTTGTCTTGAATCTTGAAGGATTTATAGACAGTCTATAAATCAGTGGAAAGGATGAGGCAGACAGTTAAGTCTAAAGGAGAGATAAGAACAAAAACATTAAGATACAGCTAGATGAAGTTTGCAAGATAAGGTAGGGGGTGAAACATGAACATTGTCACATTAAGAAATTTTATTTTATTCTATAGATGATGGGGGCTGCGTACCTGGCTGCAAAATAAAAGATAGGTCAAAACCAAGGAGGTAAATCTCAACAACCCTAATATTCTGCATATGAGAAAAAATATACATATTGTTAAAAATTTCAGCCTTCAAATACACTGGTTCTCTGCAATACTGATTTTGTATACACATACATATAGTATTTATGTGCGTTTGTACATGTGTGTTTGTGTATGTATTCGGCAACCTCATTTTCTAGAATTTAAGAATTCAGCTCAGAGGTATTTCATGCATAACAACCCAACCATAGACCCTTTAGCCTGACTACCCTTCAGCGATGAAAATTTAGCCATCTTTTCCTGAAATGAAAGCAGCGAGGTGATGTGTTCCTTGGCTTATGGGGTGAGAGGTCTCTCTTGAGGCCCTCTGCTGCATTGCCCTGCCTTCTTACTAATCAATGCTTCCCCTATTTGTAAACTTCTTTAGGCAAAACAATTTCCTTTCAAGGTGCTTTATAATGTCATTACATTTCACATTTGTTTTCAAATGCACCACATTCATGAGCAGGATACGCAAGCACTGGTTTTCTCCAAAATGAAGACCCAAGAAGGAAATTCCTTTCCACAGAACATTCGACTACCTTCTCCTTATAGCTCTGCTTCTTAAATGAGAGTATGTCACGCATTTGCTATTTTTTCCTACCTGACTTTTTTCCATGGACATGAAAAAGCGTGCAGTAAGACCAGTAGGCTATTGAGGTACCCACGGTTTAACTGTGCATGTCAGGGCCACTATGACATGATAATGTTAGAATCCAGAAAGGCAGGTTTCAACAATGATCCCTGGCATTGATATCTTGATAAAGTAATAGCATTTTATTTATTTTTCCTTTCAGGAATATTCACTAAAATCTAAGAGTCACACGTGCTTGGTCCGTGAAGAATAACATTAAGATCATACTTTTGAAATATGTAAAGTTTCACCATTTCATGAGTCCAAAATACATATCTTCTCTTATGGCTGCAGTCTACACCACATTGAGAATCTCAGTGTATTCTGGAAAAATTCTCTGAATACTTCAAGCATCCTGGCATATACGACTTAGTTTCTCTCAGCTTAGTATTTTGTTTTATTTATTTGTTTGACTGCTCATTGTGAACTGATGAGCAAATAAAATTTAATCTAATCCTTTAGCCTCAACCCTGTGAATGCTAATAGCCACATACATTCTGACTCTTAAAATGTTCAGCACTGATCCTTCTCAAAGGATTATTAAAATGAGCTTAGGAATTACGGTACAAACCTTGCACCCTATTACTAGCATCCTCTAGAATTCATCAAGGGAAGTAAAAAAAAAAAAAATTAGATACATAGATAGAGAGATGATACCATTACTGTGGAGCTCCCAGGATCTAAGTTAGCCTGAAAATACATTTCATACATTTTTGCCAAATGCTGGTTAGCCAAGTAGTAAAACAAATCCTTAGCTGAAGCAGAGACCAAAGCCAAAATCACCATCATAGTACAAAATTTGGGGATGAAAGAATGAATCTGTAGTCCTATAACATTAATTATCATCACGATCTCATTGTTAAAATACCTTAGAAATCATGTTTAAAATAGGTTATATAAACACAGAAAAAATAATTTCTAGGAAGGCATTAAGCTAAAATGTATAAGGATTTTTTATTCTATCAAATGGCTAAGTTAGGGGATGTTCTGAATTTTGGATTTCGTTTTGATATTTGTCTAACATCTACTTTTTGGCCTTGGCTTTGTTCTTAACTATTTGAAGTCTGTACTGCTGAACTGAATTCCTGTTTTAAATATCACTTCTGATATCCAGTGATGAATAATCAGTATAACCATATCAGTAATAAAAACATATAGGTCATTAGGATTTAGTGTTAAAACTGGAATATTTACTGCAATGGTTTATATATTTGTGTCCTCCACCCCCAAATTCATATGTTGAAATCCTAATCCCCGTGTTATGGTATTTGGAGATGGAGTTTTTGGGAAGTAATTACATCACATTGTATACTTTAAGTATCTTACAAATTTATTTGTCAACTATATCTCTATAAAGCTGAAAAAATGTAATATAATTGGTAGCAATACCAGTGCATATTAATGGAGGAACACAAATCATAGAACAGCTCTTTTAAAATTATTCCTTTAGGAGTAAGTGCTAATTGCCTGTAATATAAAAAAAAAGAACTGAATTAAAGTATATATTTGTATTTCATGTTATTTGAGAGGTAGTTGTGGACATAATTTTGCAGAAAGTCAATAATATATTAATTAATAATATATTATTATATATTATATTAATAATTAATATATTATTCCAGATAATTAATATATTATGTGGAATAATATATTAATAAAATGAGACTTTACTCTTAACCCATATTATAATCCTGAATGATTTAGGGGAAGGGTTTTTATATACTACTATTAAGTTTCAAGGTAGTACTAATTAATTTACTAATTTTTCGAGAATAATATGCATATTACTTTACGTATAATTTCAGAAAAATAGAACTACCAGACATTAGAAATCTATAAAATTCAATAGAAGATAACTTTACTGTTTTTTATTGCTGCATGTCTACATTCCTATTAACAGAAGGTCAAGGAGGGCTTCCCTGGTGGCGCAGTGGTTGAGAGTCCACCTGCCGATACAGGGGACACGGGTTTGTGCCTGAATCCGGGAAGATCCCACATGCCACGGAGCGGATAGGCCTGTGAGCCATGGCTGCTAGGCCTGCGCGTCCAGAGCCTGTGCTCCGCAACGGGAGAGGCCGCAGCAGTGAGAGGCCCACGTACCGCAAAAAAAAAAGGTCAAGGAAATTTTTTGTTTTAAGTGCTAGGTAGTAATACATTTCATTCCATTTTAAAAGACAAGAATTTTTCAATAAGTTATTTATATCTGTCTAACATATGAACACATCTTATATTGCCTTTTTCCTAAACCCTCTGATTACTACATTCTTGCTTTCTTTTTGCCATTCCCTTTCAGTTTTGTTTTTTACTTTTCATTTTCTCTTTCTTTATTTCTCTGTTAATGTTGCCATCTCTCTGTTCTAATCTATTTTTGGTAACCATCTATTTTAGCCTCATACTCCTTTCTAAAGCCTCACCCTTCTGCTATTTATCCTCTAGATTTCTTTTACCTTAATCTATATCTTTGTTGAAACACACCTCAACTTTACCTCTGTGAAAGACTCAGAGCCAAGTGAAAATAATGAGAAGAGAGAGCTTTTAAGTTCATTAAGAAATCTTGAGAATTCTGATGGTGTAAAATATACACATTTTGTAACCAAGGTTTTCCTTCAATGGTTTATTGCATTTTTATTATGAACTTGGAAATGAATGAAAAGCCTCAGAAAATCAGTAATTAGGAAGCAAACAAGTCAACTGCCTAAAGCAGAATTCTTTGAATCTAACATTCAAGATATTTTGAACCCCACACTTAAATAATTTTCACAGCCACTTTATTATTTTTTTTCTAAAACATTATGGAAAGCCACAAGTGCAAAAGAAATAATTCTCTTACTACAATAATTTCACCAACTTCCTATAATATCTCTGCCAATTTTGGTTTTCTTCTCCTCTTCACTAGCTTTCATTATGCTTCAGTACCATGCATTTAATCATTCTGAGCAATAATTTTGCATTAAACTTTTATCAGATCACTTAAAATTTTGTATTATATAGTTATGGAAAGAATCCAAGATGAATTTTAAAGAGAAAAAATGGGGTTTTGATGTCCTTTAGCTCCCTGAACACAATATAATTTATAAATAGTCTATAATAAGGAAGCATCAATTTAAACAACACTGGGCAGAGTAAATACTGTCATGTCTCCACAGTATTTTCAAAAACTTTAAGAACATTTATTTTGATATTCATTGAAAACAAAAATATTACAAGATGAAAATTCTATATATTTTGATATATTCTGAGTAAAGATGAATATTATGATAAATTTCTTTCAGTAGTAATAGGAAAGTGAACATATGAACACTTTCTTTTATTTGCTATAATTCATTTTAAAGAAGAATACAGATGTAAAACACTAAAATAGATTCTATTCACACGGTACAGTAACACCTTTACTAACCAACTATAAATATTTTTGATGTGTAAATCTAAATTATTTGAAAAGGAAGCGACTGATTGAAAATTTACATATAAAATCCTCAGTGTATAAATATGCTATTAAAATTGAGAAGCGTATAAAAAATATAAAGATTGAAATTTGCAACCTAATCATATTGCACCCTATTATTGTCCTGATATATGTTTTATTCCACAGTATTAAAGACATTGTGCTATTTTGAGATTACCAAATGTTTCCAGCAGCCAGAGTAATAGAAATTATCACCATGCATGGGTTCTATATGGTCACAACAACTTTTACTCACTGGGCCCAAAATTTGAAACTTAATGTTCAGGAAATTCATAAATACAGATATTTGTTTTATCATTTACTGAAAAGAAAAAATAAAAATAGTTCAAAGCACATGCTCCAAACAGGACCCAGAGACAGGTTTTCTTTAATAAATCCTTATATTTATTGTACATTTTACACCCAGTATTACTAAAAGCATAAATTAACCATACATTTTCATATATACAATTAACCATACAACTTTTGCATCAATTTTTGACTATTTTCTTCAGTTGATACTATTATAGTAGTATGTCTGAATTCTAGAAGCAAAATGTGACTCCACAACACACTCAAACACACACACACATATCCTATATTTAAGTTATTTGAGGCTTTAGGTAAAAATATCTCTTGGTAGGAACTCAAAAAGGGTTGGTTCTGACACCATAAAAATATTTGTGGGAAATATGTTGACAATCTAAAAAAATAAATGAGCTACACTCATTCAATGAAATATATGATTTATCCATTAATACCCAAATTATCAGTGTATCACAACAGCTCTACAGCAATGTGGTCAGTATTTTAAAATTCAAGAAGAAAATACAATTAGCTTATTTCTCCAGCAAAGAGATTTGTAAACAATTACTCCATCTACCTCCTCAACTGCTACCACTCACCTAGACAGGACTCTTGGATTTGAGAATACTCTGGGACCAAATCTATGAAAGCACCTCACACTAAAAACCAATGCTCTAATTTGATAACTTGAATAATGGCCTTTATCTTAATATAAAATTAATATGTATTCATTTTCACAAATTTTTAATAACTAAAAATAAGCAAAAAACAAAATGAGGTAGAAGTTCTAGAAATGATGGTGTGAACATTCTAAATGTTTCCTCCTACAGAAAACAATTATAGAATTGAACAAAAATACTAAAAACAACTATTTGAAGGCAATGGAAAATACTACAGGCAGCCAGAAACCTGAGTAGAGTTATACTTCTAAAAAATTCCTACTTCACTGCATTTAACCCTAAAAGATGTTGATTTTCTTGCTTAGAGGACACTCCATTTTTTAGGTCTGGAAGTGGAGAATTGCAATCTTACTGGTTTCAGGTGGCAGACATTATAATTCAGAACAGCAGAGCAGCTGGAAATATAAAGGAATGCTGGAAATGAGACAACCATAAAAGGACTGCAATCCAAATTCTGAGTGTATTTTTTCCCCAACCACCGACTGACAGCTAATCATTGTAGATTCTAGGTAGACTACAAGAAAATCAGTCAGAGGTGAAGGGGACTGAAATTGGCAGCGTACCCTTGAAAGACAGAACTGCTCCTAATAAGATCTGCAAGTTTGCTATGCTTTTGACTCAACGTCTTCCCCAAACTGCACTTAGCTGTCAGCAGAGAATGGAAGCCTTACCAGCTTGAGGTATCAGAGACCAAATCTGGGGACATGAGTATCTGAAAATTCAGGGCACTGGAAGTGGAAGAATCACAGAGAAAGTGAAACTGTAAAATCTGAACTGTTATATCTTTTCCTACTATTTTTCCACCTCCCTTGTCATCTTTTACATATGTCTTTAGTAGGAACATAGAGCCAAGTGCTGTTACTATTATTTTTTTAACAATTAGAATAGTCTCTCTTTTAAGTGGTGAATTTAATCTTTTAAAATTTTGCAATTACTACTCTGATTTTATTTTTATCCTCCTATTTTGTGATTGCTCATTTTGATGCATCTTCTTTGGTTTTTCTTTCTTGACTTCTATTGTTTCCACGAAGTTATCCTTCATTTTCTCTTTTCCTTATTTACAATTTTGAAGTTTGTACATGATATTTCTATATTTTAGGTATTGTCCTTAAAATTTACTTAAATATTTTACATAACAAAATCTAACATACTCAGTTTTTCTATCTTCCTCCCAAACAAAACTGGATCATCCTTAATGAACATAATACCATTGTCTACAATATTCTTAGTTTTATCTTTATTTCTACCTCAAAAAAGTTGCTACTATTATTATTTTATCATCACTATTTTACATCATAAGTACTTTGAGTTGTCTACAAATATGCCATTTCATCTTGCATATTAATCGTTCTGAGTTTAATTTACCTCTTCCTAAAATAAACCCTTTCAATTTTTTCCCTTGAAGATCTTTCAATGGTAAGTTTCCTTAGTTTTGTATGAAAATATATTTAATTTTCTTTCCTTATTTTTAGGTGGGTATACAGTTTTAGTTTAACAAAATTCTCTTCAGCACTATGAAGATAATCCAATGTCATCTGATCCCTATTTTTACTTTTCAGAAGGCCATTTCAGGCTAATTATTCTTCCTTTGTAGGTACTTGGTCTTTGCTTTTTTAGTAGCTTTTAAGAATCTGTTTTTGGAAATCTACAATTTCACTACCATGTGTCTAGGTGTGGAATCATTTTGTTTTTCTTTCTGTCAACTAGTTTTACTTCTTGAAGTTTGGAGTCTTTCATAAATTCTGATAAACTTTTAATCATTATCTCTAAACATATTTTCTCTGTTCTTCCTATTATCACTCTTCTTAGATGCACATTAGACTTGCTTAGCTTACTCTTATTTTTCCTAACCTCTGTTTTATTTATTTATTTACTTCCAAGGTTCTCTGATTTTATTTTCTTTTATTTTCTAACATCTTTACTGAAGTCTAATTGCTTTACATTGTTGTGTTAGTTTCTGCTGTATAACAAAGTGAATTAGCTATACGTATACATATATCCCCATATCCCCTCCCTCTTGTGTCTCCCTCCCACCCTCCCTGTCCCACCCCTCTAGGTGGACACAAAGCACGGAGCTGATCTCCCTGTACTATGCGGCTGCTTCCCACCAGCTATCTATTTTACATTTGGTAGTGTATATATGTCAATGCCACTCTCTCACTTCGTCCCAGTTTACCCTTCCCCCTCCCTGTGTCCTCAAGTCCATTCTCTCCATCTGCATCTTTATTCCTGTCCTGCCCCTAGGTTCTTCAGAACCTTTTTTTTTTTAGATTCCATATAAATGTGTTAGCATATGGTATTTATTTTTCTCTTTCTGACTTACTTTACTCTGTATGACAAACTCTAGGTCCATCCACCTCAGTACAAATAACTCAATTTCGTTGCTTTTTATGGCTAATATTCCATTGTGTATATGTGCCACATCTTCTTTATCCATTCACCTGTTGACGGACGCTTAGGTTGCTTCTGTGTCCTGGCTATTGTAAGTAGTGCTGCAATGAACATTGTGATACATGACTCTTTTTGAATTATCTAACCTCTGTTTCATAATTTTCATGTCTTTGTCTCTGTGTTGCACTTTGGGTAATCTCCCAACAATATTTCTATTTATTCATTTTCTCTTCATCTGCATCTAAGCTTCCATGTAACACTTATTATATTAATTACAATTACTATATTTTTCAGTTCTAAAGTTATTTAAATTATCTCAACATGCTACTGTTTTCCCCACATTGTGTTATTATTTTCTTTGAACTTCAATTACTTCAACTATCATTTTAGACATATTTGTTATATAACTTTTTAAAAATATTTTCTTAGTAGCTGGAGTTCTCCAATTGTAATTTTTCCTTTTTTCCCCCCTAAAATCATGCTTTTGGTGGACTGTAATTTGAGTATTTTTAAATTTGGGTAATATGATTTATAATATGTATCCTGTAGGGCATTGTTTGTGAGAGTTTTTCCTAAAACGGTTTGTATTTTCTCTGACAGAACCTGAATGAATCACAACCTTGAGACCAAGTTTCGTATTATTTTTTTCAGTTTGATATTGTCTGAACCATACAAGTAGAATAAATGTGGACCACACACAAATGGAAAAAACAGAATTGGAGTTTACATTTTTAGAGAACACTTTGATATTTTTTTTTAACCTCAAGTCAGTGTGAATCAAACTTCACTGTCTTTTCCCCGTGCCAATAGTGGAATGTGTCTTGGTCACCCTTTATAGGAGAGTATGGCTTTTTTTTCCAAAGGCCTTGCTTTATGCTGATGACTTCTAAGTCTCTGCCTCGTACAGACCCTCAGCCACTTTCCCTGCCCAAGAGTAGGAATTAAACAGAGCTCTTGCGGAATCAGGGAAAATAAATCTTCTCGGGATATCTGTAATGACAGTTTGAATGTTTATGCCTCTAACTTTTAGTCTGTTTCCTTCATGTGAGTTTTTCCTCTTTCTTTCTTGCAAAGGAGAATGCTCTTACACATTAAAAATAATTCTTATTAGCTTTTAACCCAGAAATTTTAGATATTTGTAGTGAGAAAGATTTTAGATAATTTATTCCACTACCTTGCTAAAACAAGATGTCAAGAGGGTGTTTTCTATAACACAAATGAGTGTGTCACCCTCTTGCCCAAAATCTTCAGTGATATTACAGTGTTATTCCCATAAAATTCAACATCCTTAAAATAATGTTGTATTAGGAACACCTACCTTTCAAGTCTAACCCTTTGCTAAGGTCTCCTTTACACTCAGAAGTCTTGAAAAATGCAGTAAGTAGAGCTGCTAACCCTGAAGCACTGTCCAACCAAGACCAGACACCTTGTTTTGAATCTTGATACCTTCCCTAAATCACTCATTTTAATTTTCTTGGAAACTGATATATTTCCCTTGCTTTTAAGATAATTCTGCAAACACCTTATTTATTATCTACAGTTTCTCCTTCCAAACCATCTTAAAACACTTTTTTTTCTAAGTCTATATTCACTACTTTTTATTTTTCTGGAAAACTCTGTGAATTAAGCTGAAAATACTTGGATTCATTCCTAACATTTTCCCCCTCTATTATATCCATCCTTATACCATCTAAATAAATTTATTAAATTTTCTGTTTTACTATTATTTTTTTTATCTTATTTGCTTTTATTTTAACTAAGCACTCTGTTAACACTTTTGCAACTGGGAATACTTAATTAGGTCTTTAAATTCTTCAGACTTACCTCTCCTTTCACAAGCTTTCTTTCCATCATTACTAATGATCCCTCAAACTTCTCTGACATCTTGGAGAGGGACTAGCTCCCATATACTTGATCATTCTTATTATTCCATTTATTTCTATTTTAATAGGGATTTACTCATACTCTATACACAGCTGCCAAATTACTCACTTTGGTGGGTGATTATTTTTGTCTAATACCATAGAATCACCAGAAGAAGATATCAAAGTGATTTTTATTTGCACCTTTTTTAAAAAGTTTGCTGAGGTATTTCTACCCCTTTTGATTAAATACTCAAAAACTGTTAGCATATGTATTTAAGTAAGTGATTCTGTATCTCCATTTCTATATGCCAATTAAATATTTGGTTTTAGAGATAAGTTTAGGTTAAAATTTTCATTTACTTGCATGTTTTCTATGAACACTGAAATCCCTTTCCAATATTATCCTTCATGTTATGTGCAAAGTATCAGCATAAATTTAAATGATTTTATCTTTTACATTCCTTTGGGGATTTTTTAAGATTGTTATATATTTCATTTTTAAAACTTTCCGAAGTCTTATATATGATCTCATGCATTCCAACATACTCAGAATGTTTCACTAATTTATCTTATATGTATTAACATAAATATCATTCTTGTATGACTCCCATCCACTGTTAACTGATGCAAAATCCCCCAATCTCAGCTCTAAGACTTGCAGTATATGTTTCTCTAATATCTAAAACAAGCCAAATATTTTATGCTAAAGTATACCTAACTTCAGTTTTTCAGAATGTACCATAAGTAAAACCTTTTTTTCCTATATAGTCATTTTTTTTCATTTTAAACTGCTATCTCAATATTTGTGTGATTTCAATTATTTCATCAATTCTTTCGTACATTACATACTTCCATCCCTTTTCCTCACATTAGGTCTGGTTGATTACATTTTTTCACCACTTCCCCTCCTTCTTTTGGTGTTTGTTTAGAAACACTGGCCCCATTTTCTCCATGAGTTTTGGAGCTCCACTTATCTTTTATATTCTTAAGCAAAGCCTTGTTTTCCGTGTCTTCTCCTTCTCCTTTCTCCTGTGACAGCCAACTTCTCCATGCTGTTTCTCGTTTGGTCCCTTGTTCTTTTCCTAGCTTTCCTCCCATCCCTCATCCCAATCCTAGCACCATCTCTTTGTAAAACCATTGCTCTTACAGTCAGAGAATTTCATAGAATTTCTTTGACCTGATACAAACTCAATCGTTCCCCTTCCTGTTTCTTTAATTTAGCATCTCTTTTAATACAGTATGCCTCATGAGCAATTTGCATATAGTACCCATTTTCACCTCAAAGTTTACAGGACTCAATTCTAATGTTTCCAGAGAAAAAAAAATTAATGTGAAAAATTTCTCTTAGTCCCACCAGCCTAACTAAACAGATTTCACTTCTGAGCATCTCCTTACAACTTTGACTCAATATTTCACATTACATTAATTATAGTGATCACTTAATTAAGCAGTACACTTTTATTTCCTTATGTTACTGTGGAAATTTTTTCAGTGTGTGGCATGTTATTTATTTGCCCTGAGAGTCTATCCATTTGTTATACATTCATTTACTTATTATGTCTCAATGATAACTGTTAACATTTATTAAGTAATTACAATGCATAAACATTGTTCTATGTGTTCCATATTTATTAACTCATTTACTGCTCATGACAAACTATAAGTGTTATCATTATCCTCATTTTAAACATACTGATTTTCCATCTGACTTGTCTTTTCTCCGTTATTCCCTATATCTCTGTTTCCTATATCCCTAATGAACCAATTGCCTAAGCCTAATTTGGGTGTCCTCTTAGACCCTTCATTTCCCACTGCCACCATATTCAATCATCTAGCACTGCCATTTCCACCTCTGAAATAGTTCATGTCTGCCCAAACATTTCAATCGCCACTACCACTATGCTGGTGTAGGCCACCATACTTGAGCATATAAAGGGTACACAATGCATTCCAGCCAGAAGATACAGCCCTCTTTTCTACTCAACCCTCACATCTCAGCTCAAGAGTTATGTCTTTAATTAAGCTTTCTCTGCCTCCTCTGGACATGTTAATGGAGCATTTCTCCATGCTCCCATCAGAGTAACTACTGCTGTTCTTATAAACACAAAAATGCATTTTTTCAGTGAATCTATGGTTTCTCAAGGCCTATGTCAGAAGACCTATTAGACTATTGCACAAGTCTATGAATACGCCTATCATACTAGATGTTGACTTTCTTTCTTTCTGGAGCCAATTTACAAAAGGAAACAGGATTTAAATCTCAGAAATTGCAGCACAGTAGTGGCAAGGATAATAACCAACAGCTAAGCCATTTTGAAGTGTGTATTAAAGGCAGCCAAATAGGAGTACTCACTCCTTAGACAGTGACTGTCCACACAACAGCCTGGCAGTACCTATGGTTAAATTGTATGTCTCAGCAAAATGTCAAATGTATTCATGCCTTCAGCAACTGAATCTATCAGGAAGCATTAAAAACAGTAAATTTTAAAATGTGAATGAATAAATACAAAAGTAAATGTTTGTTGAATGCTTATAGGTATGTAAGGTGCTCAAGAGGTAAATTAATAAAGTGGAACAGATTCCTAAAAAGTGAGATATTTTATCATAATAAAATGTATTATTTTTAATCTTATTTCTTCACATCCACAACACTGCTCCTGGTAACACATTATAGACACATTATTTCTTAAATCTTCTAATAGAATGTCTTTGACTGTCTCAGGTCCCAATCATAATCTTCTCTGACCATAAATGAGAAAATTCTGAGAGTAATGTAAGCTCATTCCCTCTTGCCTCAGGTATCTCTCAATGCTATGACTGTCCTTTAAAATCCAATATGTCTGTTCTTGGCATTGTAAGTTCACAACAGCATCTTTAGGAACCAGATCATACCTGGATAAAATTCACAGATCATTTAGCCTGCAAAGTGGAATTATCTCCAAGTTCTTTAAGTAGTTTTGGTTTTTCATCTCTTATGCAATCACCAAATAAAGTCGGTCCTTCTGGTGACCTGAAACACAACATGGGATCCCTAACTCTTGATATTTGAATAAACTCAAATATATCCCTTTGACTTATCTTCCCACCTGAATCAGGAATCCTACAACATAATATCTTGTTGGGAAAGTGCTTTTCCCTGTGAAAGAAAATTAAATCTTCTCCTCACAAATTCTACTGTTATTAATTTTTTCTCTTCTTTTGTCTTCCTACGGTTGTTAATGAGATATTAAATCATAAAAAAAACCTTTTTCTTAATTATTTTCCCACTTGTTTTCTTATTCTCTTCTTTATCCAATCATATTGTAAAGGCTCTCCCTTTCCTTCTCTCCTCCTCCTCCTGCCCTCCGATCCCCTCCTTTTCTTCCTCATTCTTCCACTTTTCTTCCTTATTCTAGTTCTTATTTGCTGCTGATGCCTTGAACTTCAAATGGCTCCTATGAATGAATCTAGGCTCAGCACATCTGAAGTGTTGTACTTAGAAACTGTCTTTCTCTTACATGTTCTTCATTGCTTTTCTCTCCCTCTCCTGCTCTCTCTTTACCTGTGCGCTGGAAGTAACTGCCTGTATCCTGCTGAAGCTGAGTCTACTCCCTACAGTATTTTACACACAGCATGAATGCTGATGCAGTCCAGCATCCATCACTCATTGGTGATGCTTACCACAGAGCAGTCACATACATAATATCTCTTGTCCCAGAGCTCAGGTTCAAATCCAATCTCTGCATATTGTTAGCAGTGTGAGCTTCCTTTCCTTATTACTGTGATCACATCTGCAGTAATAATTTGTTTGTTTGCACATTTACTCAAATTTAATGGCCTCAAAGATTTTAAAGCCTGTGAGGACAGAAATGATACTTACTACATTGTTTGTCTGTATACACCACTACATTTTATGGTATCATATATATATATATATATATATATATATATATATATATATATATATGATACTAAAAATTGCATTTGTATATATAAAATATACATGCATTTGTTGAAAAAATGAATGACTCTATCAAGGGTTGTGGCAAGAATCAAATTAGATTTCTGCATATAATGATAATGGTAGCTAATATTTATTGAGTCTTTGTAATGTTCCAGCACTCTATTACAAGCACTTTGTACATTATCTCATTTAGTTCTCCCAGTAACTCTATGAGGTAGATATTATGATTTCCTCTGTTGTAAAAATAAGGAAACCATGGTACGTACAAGTTAAGTCTACTGTCCAGTATAACACGGACAGTGGATGACTGACTCAGAAAGCCTGACTATGGAGCTTCTACTCTTACTCTCTACACTAGACTATTTCCCAACCTTAGCATTTAGTGTTCTAGTGCACAAAATACTAGAAAAATAATACTTTCAGAATTATCATTATCACAAATAAATCAGACAAGTCAGAGTTTATGAATATGTAGGTGTATGTATCATACATCACACATATAATGCAAGGATAGAGATATGGATATAGATGAATAATCATTTCAAAATATTTTAGGAGATAATGACTAATAGCAGATATATCTATGTATAATATAGATCTACTATTATTTTCCATATGAGCAAACGAAGACTAAAGAGAGAAAATAATATGTCTAAGGTCAGGTAACTTGCTAATGGAAGAAAGAGATGTCCAACTTACAAGTATTTTGTTGTTATTTTCTCACTATCAATGAATCATCACTACTAATGAAGATTTATGTATGTGTGTATACACGTGTGTATGTATACATACACATTCATTGAATCTGAACTAAATATAAGTTGTTTCTACTATAACTCAATGAATGGTCTGAAGAAGTATCATCAAATAGGAATTTTAAAGATAATTTATTGGCTGTTGGTTTTAGAACACATTTATTATACTTCAGTTTAAATAATTTATTACACAACTTGAATGTATATCCATGTTGTTTGTCTATTATTTCAGAAGCAATAGGGAAATACTATTGATTTACCACTATATATATGAAAAATACTTAAGTGAATTTTTCTTTGTTGACTATAGGCACTTGTACCTGCGTAATTACAGCTACATATGAACATCTTTTACAAAGTTCATAATACAGGACACCCTAACTCCCAAATGGCATTTAAACTCTTGATATTAAAACCCTCTAAGGACTTCCCTGGTGGTCCAGTGGTTAAGAATCTGCCTGACAATGCAGGGGACATGGGTTCGATCCCTGGTCCAGGAAGATCTGACAGGCCGCGGAGCAACTAAGCCCGTGCACCACAACTACTGAGCCTGTGCTCTAAAGCCTGCGAGCCACAACTACTGAGCCCACATGTCACAACTACTGAAGCCCGTGAGCTCTAGGGCCTGCATGCTGCAACTACGGAGCCCATGTGCTGCAACTACTGAAGCCTACACACCTAGAGCCTGTGTTCCACAATAAGTCACCACAGTGAGAAGCCCATGCACCTCAAAGAACAGTAGCCCCCACTTGCTGCAACTAGAGAAAGCCCATGTACAGCAATGAAGACCCAGTGCAGCCATAAATAAATAAATAAATAAAAATGAATAAGTAAATAAAACCCTCTAAAATGTATTTTGCTTTACACACTAGAGACAAATTGCATGTGATGTCACCTTGCCCCAGGAGACAACACTGTTTTTTCCTATTTTGTCTTTAAAATGTTTCTTCCCTTTCTGGTTGTGAGTGGAGAATTTTAAAATTATTTCTAATTTTTTTGTTTGTGCTTGAGAATTAGAAGTATATTTTCTAAAGCAATAATGTTTAATTTTGAGGCAGAGTAACTTTGAGAGCCCTGAATAATTCACTTTGACACTCCTGGCTCTCTGAAAAGTGCCTAAGGCAGGAAGAGGTACCATATTGTCTAACAGAGTATACTGCATTGTTTTCTTTGTCATAACTGGAGATGAATGTCTGGAATGTTAAGGAAGAAGCACACATCAAAAATTTTGCAAATTAGAATTTTTTTCCTGAGATCTCAATGAAATGTGACATAAAAATATCTGGGCACTATAGAAGCAAAAATATGATTGTCTTTGTCTTGTTATGAGCCACTCGATTTTTATTTTATTTTATTTCTCAGAACCCCATTTCTAAGACTTAATTATATGTATTTACACTGAACAGGCGGTTAGGAAGTGCCATCTACCGATCACTTTACTTTCTAAGTTGGAGCCTCTATAATGCCCTTTCATACATCAAAGTATAATTAAAACAAAACACATGAGAAACAAAGCCAAGTATTACTTTAATGGCTTGAACGTTTACGGTTAGTACAGTCGACATTTTTCTTTTTGTTTTCAGAAGCTCAAATATTGTAAATAGAATCCTGCAGCAAGCCTTATGTTTCAACTGTATAACAGAGGCCTGGACTCAGGAATTTTAACAATTTCACTTCAAAGGAAAGCAGACTAGTCAGTAGCTCAATTTTTGTTCTTTTGAAGCAATCAATAATAGACTTGCCAGTTTACAAAATGTGCACATATGAGTAGTGTATCAACATTGTTACATAAAAGCTTACTGCATTAATAAGTAAGATGACCTTGCTACCTTTTAGTTGCTGTCTTAGAGAGTAAACTTGTTTTAATTAGCAGTCAGCAAGCAGACTGTATCTTCACTGAAGGAGCATTGAAGAATCACTGCCTATTAAAAACCCAGCGGTAAGTAAGCCAGCACAAATACTTATAACCAAATACTGTGCATTTCAGGAGTGGAGAGGATTAGCTATTGGGCACACAACACAGTGGAGGAAATTGCTTTATTCCCAGTACTGCTGGGTACCAGGAGGCAATCACTGTGCCTCCAGCCCATTAACAGCATTCAGAGTGTTGCTTCCCATAGAAGGGGTTATTGGCTAACCACTGGGTGACCAATTAAATGCTATGAATAAGTCCCAAACCCAGCAGCATGGGGCCTGTTTGTGGCACAGTGGTATCATTACTAAAGTGAAAAACTTGATGAGAAAGGAACATATTTAATTATAGAACTATACAAATGGCTAATTAGGACCATAAAGTGAAATGAATGACTTTCCAGTGGATTTCTGAATGTTACTGATAACTGCTCAGCTTCTTTGGAGACCATGAAAGTGATCTACAGCCAGAGCTTGCATGTCATGGTAATGGATGGATCTTCATTAGAGGAAGCTTTTTTGACCTGGTTGCTCAGGTAGCATGGGTTCTAAAGACAATCCTTGATTCCTTTCACTGCAAGGGTTCCTTCTCTCTAACCCCCTGGTCTCTCATGAGTTCCACTTGCTTTCACAATAATTCTTATGGGTTTAAATGCAGAAACATTATCTGCAATAGTCACTCCGTATCAGTTGGAAAACTGAATTGCAAAAGGGTGTCACTAGTTTCTGGAAAACACTGATCCATGCTTAGTTTTTAAACTCTTGGATTAATATGAAATCTGCTGTCATACTTAGCTAATCTAGGCAGCTCAGTTGCTAAAAACTTACGGGCTCTTAAATTGAAGAAGTACAATTAAGGGTTGGGTCTAACTGATGTCAAAGTTCACATTTTTTTTTTTTAATTTTAAAATTTTATTTATTTATTTTTTATACAGCAGGTTCTTATTAGTTATCTATTTTATACATATTAATGTATATAAAAGTTCACATTTTGAAAAAGGGAACATTGGAAATTGATCGGCAACCATGAAAACAGAAATAAATATCATTGATTTCAAGCTATCAGCTGTCAGAGCAAGCATGTGTTTTTGAGTGTGTTTGTATGTTTTATGCTAATTTGGTAAGTACATGTTTAATGAAACAAAATTTTTTTTCATTTATCAAACAAGTAAGCACCTCTTCTGTGTATACTAACTATACACAGAATAGTTATACTAAATAACTATACTAACAATGTGTAGAAACATAGCCGTTATTTACAGAGTAAGAAATACTGGATACCAACCAGCATAGAATTATACACTTCTAGTCACGTAAGTATAGAAAACACAGTTACTGCCAGTCACTTAATGCTAAATGCCTGACTTTGTTTTTATTTTACAGTTTAATTTCATCCTTATTAAAAATTATGATTGTTGCTCTTTATAAAAGTAAAGAATTGAAGCAGTATATACAGTAAAAAGTAAAATATTATCACCCCAATCTTTTTCTCCAAAGTGCCTTAGTCATTATTACAATGTTAAGCGTTTAGTAACCACCTTCCTGGTAATAAGGACTGGGACTAGATGAGTTTATAACCAACCTGGCTAGGATTTTAAATGAGGATGTTCATACTTGTAAATACATTATATATTCCTAGATTATTTCATTAAACAGTAAAGGAAGGATCAAGATACATATATACCAATTCTGTGTCTGAGAATGCTGGAAACTTGGAAGTGCTAAGAATACTGACCTGCTCTACCTTCACTGATCATAAATATACTTGTTCTGAACCTGCCAACTAATTGCTTAATCAGAATTAATATAAATATTATTTCAATTTTAACTTAATCACTGAAATGAGCTGGAGAGTTCTAAAGCTGCTAGGGACCTAGAAGATCATCTGATGTGGACCTATCTTTGCTGGCAGGCTATGCTTTACCATCCAAGGAAGCTATGGCTCTTTATATTTAAAATATCCCCAGGCATGCAGAGTCCATGATCTTTTCTTCCAGGCCCACTTCCATCTTGATCACACCTGTAGCCAAAAATAGATTCCATCTCTTAACTCCAGTCTCTGTTGCTAATATTTAAGCATGTTTGTCTACATCTGCCCTTGGATTGATTAGAGATCTCTGAAAACAATCCTCACCTGTTAAAATAAGGCATGACTGTAAGCACTTACTGAAAATTCTTTAAACTTTTCTGGCTCTCTGGAAGTTATATATTTCAAATGATAACTATTTTTTTTGCTTTTTTCCTCATTATCTCTTCCTTTTAAACTGCAGATTTAAAAACATATAGAATGTAAAAATGTTACATATAAATTAGCTATGCCCTGATATTTACTATTATTCTTAAAAGCATATTGCTTTATAATTGCATGTCAGATAATTTGCACAGTACATTTATCTAAACAGTATCTCTCCATTTTATTCAGTAACTCTTTTGGTTGTTCCTGTTTCTGAATATATTAAATTTATCCCTATTAGATTTATCTCTATACCATTATTGATTAGGTCATTTTCAATTTCTCTCTTTCAGATAATGTAACCATACCAAATTTCTTCAAATTCAACTTTCAAATAGTGTTTTCAACTTTATTACCTAAGGCACAAATAAAAGTATTAAAAACATATCATTACTGCTGTTAAAGCTTATAGTTGCAAGATAATAGGGGGGAAAAACTATATAACTGTGTTTCCATTAGGTATTTTTTTATTTCCTAAAGAAACTTAGATTGGATTACAAAGGCTTTGATGAATCATGTATATTGTTCTGAATGTATTCTCGAGGAGTGACGAAGAAGGAATTATCCTACATAACAAACAACAAATCTTCCCAAATTTCATATCATAGGCCGCTACCCTCAGTATTTCCTGTCTCTTTCCCTTGATAAAACTCTAGTCTTGGACAATTCTCCCATTTCACTTTTCTTTCTCTTTCTAATTCTACTCTCTCACCTGTCCCAGCTACCCCCTCACCATATACCCAAATAGCCACAGAAAGATTCAAAAGTCATCTAACAAAATTATCAGAGAAAAACAGAGAAGGGGAAAGCTTTTGGATATTTATGCTTAATATTTTTGACTCTGCCACATTAAAGTAAATAATAAAAGTAAATTATAGTGTATGCATTTGAAGGAATATTATCCAACCATAAAGGTAATAATTATAACATGAAGACTATAGAACCATACAGATAAATATTTATGGAATAATGTCAACTGAAAAAAATGGCAGACTTTAGATCAGAAATTTTGCCAGGAAAAATACTGTAAAATAAATGAATACATACAGTGTTAGGTTAAAAAATGTCCACGACAGGTGAATAAATAAACAAATTGACTTACAGCCATCCCCTGTAGTATTGCTCAGCAATATATAAGAACATACATACATTCATACATAGAGGACATATGGGGAAAGTAAAGTAAAATGACAAATAAAATAAAACCAGAAGTTTGATTAATATACAAAATTTATAGGTAAGCTTCAAAATCTTTCAGCAGGCAGTGTAAAACTAGAAATATGACCAGTTCCATAACTCAGTATATGCATTAGACATAAAAAATTAGTTTCTTAAGAGAACTGCTAATCTGAAAATTGGGACGAGAAAAAATTTGCCTTTGGGTCATCTGTGATACTCTGTTATAAATCCAAGAACATCTTCAACAGCTACATTTCTTAAATACAAGGACACATTTTATATGAAAAATTTTTAAAGATTCCTCAATATATGCCAAAGCACAATTCAGAAAAGAGTAATAAAAGTGGTGGGAAAGGATGTGGTGACATTTGATGAATGGAGAGAGATAAAAATGAGGTCCATATATGCAGCAGATGGCTAATATAGTTTAATATAAGCCACATTTTAATGCTTCTAGAGGAACAATTAAATTTTATACTCCCTGGGCAATCAACTAAATTTGATGGGTATAAGAAAACAGAATCAGTTCTAGATAATAGCTATTCTATATTGTCTATATTACTCTATATTGAGTTAGGTTAGATTAACATCCTCTTTTGAAAACAGTCTGATTTAATGATACTTTATCCCTAGCCAACTGAATAACTAAGTAGTTATACATCTATAACTGCTATAACTACATAAATATTTATTTATTTATTTATAAAATAATCTGGGGTCCTATTTTTGCATGACAAAAATATGAGAGTATGTTAGTTGAGAGAAGTACTTGCCATTGACAAGTAGATGCCAAGGCAGGATCAGATGTGCATGAGGTATAATGGAAGAAATACCCCTTAGGGATAAAATGATGGAAGCCAGGGGAGGCATGGAGAGGCTTCAGAATGACATAGGTGTAACATGGGTGCAGAGGAGATGAGGTATGAGGATTAGGTAGGAAGAGTTTTAGACTAAAGCACAGTACAAGACAGTTTTGGCCAGGCCAATGGATAATCCTAGAACCAAAGTCACCAGTTGAAGGGGTCCCATATCTTGCATAAATAGGCTTGCATTAGTATTCACACTGTGCTCAGACACTGAAGGGCCATAAATCAATTATGTTCCCTGCAGTAGGATATATGAGTGGGACATTTTCATGGCCACTATAGGAGGTTTGCGATGAAATGTGGAAAAATCATATTTCCTGTGGTTTAGTAACCACAAATGATACATGTGTTCAGTCTGAATTAAAACTAACCATGTGTGGTAAAATCAACTTCTTAGGAGAAATTTAAAATGTTTCCAGATTGGTACTCTCTTGAGAATCTAGAAGAAAACCTTAATCTTCTGTGGAATGATATAATTTTATTCCAGTTCCTATTAAATCTTAGGGGATAAAATGAGAAACACAGTAAAAATCACAAAGCACACAAGTGAGCAAGGAACTATGAATGTAAGTCAGTAGAAACAACAATCAGTAGAAAAAAAATATTTAAAGAAAATTAAGATATTATAATTGTCAGAAAATAGGATATAAAATAATTGCATTTAATATGCTTAAAATATAAAAAAAAATGATTGACAATATGAACAAGTTACAAGAGACTATTAGAAATATAAAAGAAGGTTTGAAAGAAAAGAAGCAAATGGTACTTCTAAAACTGGAGAAAAATTTAAAAACTCAATTGATAGACTACAGTTGGAGTCAACAAACTATGGTCCATGGGCCAGCTGATTGTTTTGGTAAATAAATTTTATTGGAATGCAGTCAGGCCAACTTGTTTATGTATTGCCTCTAGTTGCTTTCATGCTCCAATGGAAGAATAAAATGATTGCCACAGAAACCATATCGCCCAAAAGCCCAGAAGATTTATAACCGGGCCCTTGAAGAAAAAGTTTGCTGACTCCTCAATTAAACACAATTAAACTCATCTAAAGAAAGAATTAGCTAATTGGAAGAGAGAGTAAAAGAAACTACCCAGCATGCAACACAAAGAGATGGAATATAAAGGGAAGTTAAGAGACAGAGATGATGAAAAAAGAAACATCAGATACTTAAGTAAAATTTCAATGAGAAAAAAGAAAGAAGCAGGAAGAGCCTCTATTCAAAGAGAAAGGGGCTATTTTTTTTTAATTGTTAAAAGAAAACAATCTTAGCTCTAAGGTGTCCAAGAAATCACAAGAAAACACATTACTTATGACCAAGGAAAAAATTTCTTCAAGCCAGCCAAAGAGAAATGAGTGATCACCTACAAAGGAACAGTAATTTGACAGATGACAGATATTTCAGTAACAATAATTAAAACCGGAATACAACGGAATAATAGCTTCCATGTGATGAGAGAAAATATTTATAAATATAGAATGCTATACAAAGAAAATTAATCTTACAGTAAGGACAAAAATAAAGACTAAAGAATATACTTCAGTCCAGGAATTGGATGCCTGATAGAAAAGAATATTAAACAAAGACTTTGGTTAATATAGGGTAAATCTAAACAAACACTGACTCCAATAAGAAAATAATAATAAGAAGAATGTTTAATATATATTACGTGTTAAAAATCAGGATAAAACTCTACTTGAAATACACTTGTAATAAGAGCATATAATAGTATTTAATATGACAGGCAGGAATAGGCATTAAAGAATTCTAAGATCTTTGGTTTTCAATAAAAGGATAGAGACATTGTTTAACTTTAGGTTTTGTTTATTTGAGTATATATGTAAAAAATAAACAAGCCATAAATTAATAGCATGCCCTTACTTCCAGATAAGCAGGAAAAAATGAAATGAAAAAATAAAGTCAAGACTTGGTGAAAAAAATAGAAGAAAAAGAACATAATTAGTTGAAAGTATGTAATACTATAGGAGAAATCAGTCCAATTATCCATTAAATGTAAATGGACTAAAGTCTTCAGTTTAAAAACAGATTTTTAGATTGAAATTAAAAAAAATATCTTAGCATATACTGTGTATGCTATGATACAAAATTAATGAAGAGGAAAATTTGAAATTCAAAGGACTAAAAAAGATATAGGAAATATCTATCCAAAAGAAAGCTATTACAGTTCTTTAGATGTCACTAGAAAAAAGTACAATTTCAGGTAAAAATAATAAAAGGCAATGCATGAAGATTGCAAATCAACAGGATAATGTGGCAATTATGAACTTTTATTTAACTAATAGCATAACTCCAAAATGTATAACAAAATTTTAACATAACACTAAAGCTAAACTGACAAAGCCACAGTCCTTGTGAAAATTTTAAGCATATATCTCTAAGTAAACCAAAGAGCAAGTTAACCAAAAAATCATGATATGATTTGAAGCAAAGAATTTAAAAGCCAATATGCACATAATAAGTACTGAACTTATCAGTTGGAGAATAAACATTATCTCCAAGGACAGTTGCAAAAATTGACCATGTGCTAGGACGTAAAGCTATCGTTAACAAATTTCAGAGGAAATTTTGTCTCAAAATTTCAAACGAGTTTCTCACCAGAAGGCAATTTAGATTTATTCAGAAAAAAAAAACTTTCCATCTGTTTGTATCATCTTTAATTTCTTTCATCAGTGTCTTATACTTTTCTGCATACAGGTCTTTTGTCTCCTTAGGTAGGTTTATTCCGAAGTATTTTATTCTTCGTGTTGCAATGGTAAATGGGAGTGTTTCCCTACTTTCTCTTTAAGATTTTTCACCATTAGTGTATAGGAATGCAAGAGACTTCCGTGCATTAATTTTGTATCCTGCTACTTTACCAAATTCATTGATTAGCTCTAGTAGTTTTCTGGTAGCATCTTTAGGATTCTCTATGTAGCATATCATGTCATCTGCAAATGGTGACAGCTTTACTTCTTTTCCGATTTGGATTCCTTTTATTTCTTTTTCTTCTCTGATTGCTGTGGCTAAAACCTCCACAACAATGTAGAATAATAGTGGTGAGAGTGGAAAACCTTGTCTTGTTCCTGATCTTAGAGGAAATCATTTCAGTTTTTCACCACTGAGAACAATGTTGGCTGTGTGTTTGTCATATATGGCCTTTATTATGTTGAGGTAAGTTCCCTCTATGCCTACTTTCTGGAGGGTTTTTATCACAAATGGGTGTTGAAATTTGTCGAAAGCTTTTTCTGCATTTATTGAGATGATCACATGGTTTTTCTCCTTCAATTTGTTAATATGGTGTATCACATTCATTGATTTGCGTATATTGAAGAATCCTTGCATTCCTGGGATAAACCCCACTTGATCATGGTGTATGACCTATTAATGTGCTGTTGGATTTTGTTTGCTAGCATTTTGTTGAGGATTTTTGCATCTATGTTCATCAGTGATATTGGTCTGTAGTTTATTTGTGACATCTTTGTCTGGTTTTGGTATCATGGTGATGGTGGCCTCATAGAATGAGTTTGGGAGTGTTCCTCCCTCTGCTATATTTTGGAAGAGTTTGAGACGGATAGGTGATAGCTCTTCTCTAAATGTTTGACAGAATTTGCCTGTGAAGCCATCTGGTCCTGGGCTTTTGTTTGTTGGAAGATTTTTAATCACAGTCTCAATTTCAGTGCTTCTGATTGCTATGTTTATATTTTCTATTTCTTCCTGGTTAAGTCTAGGAAGGTTGTGCCTTTCTAAGAATTTGTCACTGATGAAAGAAATTAAATATACAAACAGACGGAGAGGTATACCATGTTCTTGGATTGGAAACGTCAACGTTGTGAAAATGACTATACTACCCAAAGCAATCTACAGATTCAATGCAATCCCTATCAAACTACCACTGGCATTTTTTACAGAACTAGATCAAAAAATGTCACAATTTGTATGGAAACAGAAAAGACCCCGAATAGCCAAAGCAATCTTGAGAAAGAAAACCGGAGCTGGAGGAATCAGGCTCCCTGACTTCAGACTATACTACAAAGGTATAGTAATGAAGACAGTATCGTACTGGCACAAAAACAGAAATAATAGATCAATGGAACAGGATAGAAAGCTCAGAGGTAAACCCACACACCTATGGTCACCTTATTTTTGATAAAGGAGGCAAGAATATACACTGGAGAAAAGTCAGCCTCTTCAATAAGTGGTGCTGGGAAAACTGAACAGCTACATGTAAAAGAATGAAATTAGAACCCTCCCTAACACCATACACAAAACTAAACTCAAAATGAATTAAAGACCTTAATGTAAGGCCAGACACTATCAAACTCTTAGAGGAAAACATAGGCAGAACACTCGATGACATAAATCACAGCAAGATCCTCTTTGACCCACCTCCTAGAGAAATGTAAATATAAACAAAAATAAACAAATGGGACCTAATGAAACTTAAAAGCTTTTGCACAGCAAAGGATACCATAAACAAGATGAAAAGACAACCCTCAGAATGGGAGAAAATACTTGCAAATGAAGCAACTAACAAAGGATTAATCTCCAAAATTTACAAGCAGCTCATGCAGCTCAGTATCAAAAAAACAAACAACCTAACCCCAAAACGGCCAGAAGACCTAAACAGACATTGCTCCAAAGAAGATATACAGATTGCCAACAAACACATGAAAGGATGCTCAACATCACTAATCATTAGAGAAATGCAAATCAAAACGATAATGAAGTATCACTTCACACCAATCAGAATGACCACCATCAAAAAATCTACAAACAATAAATTCTGGAGAGGTTGTGGAGAAAAGGCAACCCTCCTGCACTGTTGGTGAAAATGTAAACTGATACAGCCACTATGGAGAACAGTATGGAGGTTCTTAAAACACTAACAATAGAACTACAATATGACCCAGCAATCCCACTACTGGGCATATACCCTGAGAAAACTATAATTCAAAAAGAGTCATGTACCACAATGTTCACTGCAGCTCTATTTACAATATCCAGGACATGGAAGCAACCTTAATGTCCATCAACAGATGAATGGATAAATAAGATGTGACACATATATACAATGAAATATTACTCGGCCATAAAAAGAAACAAAATTGATTATTTGTAGTGAGGTAGATGGACATAGAGTCTGTCATACAGAGTGAAGTAAGTCAGAAAGACAAAAACAAACACCGTATGCTAATACATATATATGGAATCTAAAAAAGGAAAAAAAAAAAAGGTTCTAAAGAACCTAGGGGCAGGACAGGAACAAAGACCTAGATGTAGAGAATGGACTTTACAGATGCAGACGTGGAAAATGGACTTGAGGACATGGGGAGGGGGAAGGGTAAGCTGGGACAAAGTGAGAGACTGGCATGGACATATATACTCTACCAAATGTAAACAGATAGCTACTGGGAAGCGGCCACATAGCACAGGGAGATCAGCTCAGTGCTTTATGACCACCTAGAGGAGAGGGGTGGGGTAGGGAGGGTGGGAGGGAGATGCAAGAGGGAGGAGATATGGGGATATATGTTTATGTATAGGTGATTCACTGTGTTATAAAGCAGAAACTAACACACCATTGTAAAGCAATTATATTCCAATAAAGATGTTAAAAAAAAAAAAGCTTGGAAAACACAATCTGTTTGGAAATTTACAAAACATACTTCCAAACAACTCAAAGGTCAAAGGGAAAATTATAATGAAAAATTGTAAATATTTAAAATTGAAAATAATTTATATCAATACTTATATGATGAAGTTTATGGGAAATTGCATAGGGACTTTTATGCTTTCTACTATATACTCAAATGCTTATAGTAGAAAAGGCCAACTCAAAGTTGATATAAGTGATAACAAAGGCAAGATATACTTTGAGCCTTCTCGCATGTAAGTACATATGAATTCTTGGTAGGCTAAACCAAAGGATAAATAGGTGGAAAAAAATTCATTTTTACCTATCCAAGATACTCCCATTCTAGGGATTTACAGTAAGAAGAGGACTAATTGTAATAGTATTTCTTATGTTGATTTTACCATATAAATATACAAAGGACCTGTTCAACATAAACCACAACCAAGCTTTGTTAATAAATAATTTTGGTAAGCAATTACCTAAGTTTAGAACCATCCTGAGCAAGATGGTAGCCACTAACCACATGCAGCTATTTATATTCAATTTTAAATTAGTTAAAGTAAAATTCAATTTCAAATATGGTTTCTTAGCCTTACTAGCCACCTATGACTAAGTTTTAATTTAATTTAATTTTAATTAATTTAAACTTAAATTTAAATAGCTTCATGTGGCTAGTGGCTACTGTACTGAACAGCACAGACATAGAACATTTCCACCATCACTGAAAGTTCTACTGTACAGTACTGGTCTAGAACAGAAGTCAGGAAAATTTTTCTGTACAGAATTAGAAAGTAAACATATTTGGCTCGCAGGCCTTTTGGTCTTTGTCACAACTGTCCAATTCTGCCTCTGTAACACAAAAGCAGCTGTAGACAATTCAAAAATGAATGAGTGTGACTGTGTTAAAATAAATTTTATTTCCAAAAATAAGCAGCCAGCTCACAGACTGTAGTTTGCTAACCTCTGGTATTAAGGCCTTGCAACAGAAGTGGTTTCCTAAACACACTTCTAAGTACTTACTTAAGTGTATCTACATGCGGTATACCAGGAAAAAACTGTAAAAAGCAGAAGACTTCTTCCCTCATAGAGTGTTATCTTATGCTTATCAGCAGCTAATCCAAAATTTCAACTTTCCCTTAAAATGCTACAGATACAAAAACAACAGGGAATATTCTTCAGTTCCTAAAAGTGTGGTCCATTCCTTTTTACTTTCAGTATATCACCATTTGTTTCACAAAACAATCTTCCTCAGCTCCCAGTAGTCAGGGTAAGGATCTAGTCTTGTCTAATGTGTTGAAAAAAAATTGAGTTCCCAATTTTTGTTACTCAGATGATATATACCACTGGATATTGAGAAAAACAACATAAGCTGTTCTACTAAAAAAAAAAGAAAAGAAAAAAGAAGTGGATCCATTTAAGAAGAAATAGAATCTCAAGAAAAAGGACTGGAAAAACTCTAAACCACCTCATTAATTTCCTTCATGTTGGCATATTCTCTTTTCTCCAAATCCGAATCAAACTCCATTGCATCATCACAGTAATCTTAATTATAGCCCTCTATCAGCTTCTTATATTCTACATGCTTTTCAAACAAACCTGTGTCTTCTCTATTTAATGATAGTACAGTAATATATTTGGCTAATGTTAGCCTGAAAATGTTTAGATTTACCTTTGCTATACAGTGATGGAAGAAGAAAGGTGGACAAGGTAAGATAAAAATAATGTTATCCTCTAGAAAAGTCTATGTACAGGTAGAGATTAACAGTGAAGTAGGTTCCTGAGCTGCATTGAAGAGTTACTCCGGTAGAGTGGAAGTGTTAGAAAATAATAAAACCTTGTAAGGCATAGATGGGTAGAGCCTGTGAGTGAGAGTCCAGTGGGACAGAAGACATGTAAAGTGTAACTGTCTTTAAGGCTCTCCAGCCTTTTGTCCTTTGGATCCTAAATATCTGTTGTTTTTTCAGACGTAGATGAGAAAGTTTATTCTGATCTTCCGTGCTCTAGACATTCTTAATTATTTAATCGGCCCCCACTTCAAACACCTGAAATCTTACTCTGAGTCCTAAACGTTCTCTCTTTTGAGAGTTCTGTTTTATTTTCCTTAACTTGTATTGGCTCCCATTCATTACCCCTTGTTTAACTTAGCAAGAAGAGCTCAGTTCTCTTTCTCTGAAAATTAATAATGGAGTGATTAACTCTGCCTTGATTATTGTTACTTGTTTAAACTATAGGTTCCCCTGGTCCTCTCTAGTTACTTCTACTTACTGGTAATGATTCTCTACTTGAATTCCATGGGCCAGTGTAATTTCACAAGCAAACATAGCTATACTCCCAGTATTTCATGTAATGAATTTCTCATCAAAGCCCAGATTCTAAGCTAAGCCAATAATGATTCTTCATGGTAAAACAACAAATAGGACACTAGACATTAATAAATTTGCTAATAGCTGTTTCCTATTTATGGCCCTAGATCCTTTTACTTTTTTCTTTTACTACAAAGAGCAAGAGCTGCATGAAATATTTTGGCTGTATTTTCACTAAAAATATTATTCAATAGTGAAAAAATGTATCAAAATTATTATCTGTGAGTAATAAAACTGAGTTTTTCCTTTTCTTTCATGTACTTTTTACATTTCTCTACTTAGAGCATGTAACTTTTATCACTGGGAAAAAGTAAAATAGTCTTAACTTTTAAAAAAAAATGGTCAAAATTCAAAGGTTGACTTTTCAAACAATATTTGTATACTGATATAATTAGTTGTTTTAATATCACCTTTAAAAAAAAGTGTGTTCCACCACAAGAAAAGGGCTTATTTTTAGAAAAATGGTGGAAGTTGAGATGCAGTTCTGAACCTGTAAAATTTCATTTTATTTTCAGTTTTTTATGTAGAAAAAATTGAAACAATTCTTCAGGAATGTATAAATATATTTATATATAATACATTATTAAATGTATATATGTACATTTATGAAATACAAAGAATGTGTCATATAAAATATATTTCTAAATTTATTAATTTCTCTTTAGGAATATACATAGAAATGACTATATGTGTATATACATGAATACATATATATATTCCTAAAGAAAAATAATGTTTCCTACATCCTGTTTTGAAAAGCCACAAATTTACAGAATAGTTTTTTAATAGCAAGTTGCTCTAGAATGGCATTTCTTAATTCAGTACTTTGTAGCCCACATATATTACTTTGAAACTCTCTCCATCTTATCAGAAGCCCTTGCAACAGAAGTGGTTTCCTAAACACACTTCTAAGTGCTTACTTAAGTGTATCTACATGCGGTATACCAGGAAAAAACTGTAGAAAGCAGAAGACTTCTTCCCTCATAGAGTGTTATCTTATGCTTATCAGCAGCTAATCCAAAATTTCAACTTTCCCTTAAAATGCTACAGATACAAAAACAACAGGGAATATTCTTCAGTTCCTAAAAGTGTGGTCCATTCCTTTTTACTTTCAGTATATCACCATTTGTTTCACAAAGCAAAATATATAGTCTTGAGAGCCAATAAAGGCAAACTCTATTAATTTTTAATGGATACAGTGGTATTAGATAAAGTCCAAGAAAATTATTCACATAAAGACAGATGTACTAATTAAAGTAGGAAGAAAAGTTAGATTTTATAAATCTGTAAATACTGTGCTATGTGCTATGAATTTTTCAATAGCTTAATCATGTTTCGAGACATCCCTAGTGATCCAGTGGTAAAGAATCCGCCTTCCAATGCAGGGTACGTGGGTTCGATCCCTGGTCGGGGAACTAAGATCCTACATGTCGTGCGGCGAGTAAGCCTGCGTGCACACTACTGTGCTCTCACGCCTCAATGAAAGAGCCCACGTGCTGCAAACTACAGAGCCCATGCGCCCTGGACCCCGCGCACCTCAACTACAGAAGAGAAAACCCTCATGCTGCAACTAGAAAGAAGCCCGAGTGCCACAACAAAGAGACCGTGTGCCGCAACGAAAGATCCTGCATGCCTCAATGACCTGATGCAGCCAAAAAAAAGAAAAAAATAGAGAAAAAAAGGTGTTAAAAAAAATGGGGCTTCATTTTCACTGGCTCAAAATTGACAACACTGAATCCACACTTCTCTCATCAATGGAGAGACAATACTGAGTGCCCTCTGCATTCTTTTTTTTTTTTTTTTTGTGCAGGACGCGGGCCTCTCACTGTTGTGGCCTCTTCCATTGCAGAGCACAGGCTCTGGACACGCAGGCTCAGCGGCCATGGTTCACAGGCCCAGCCGCTCTGCGGCATGTGGGATCTTCCCGGACCGGGGCACGAACCTGTGTCCCCTGCATCGGCAGGCGGACTCTCAACCACTGCGCCACCAGGGAAGCCCGCTTCTGCATTCTTAAGATACCTAGAATCACTTAGGTTCTTAAATACTCCCCTTGATAAATGCACTTTTCTCAAACTTGAGGAGGCAGCAGAAGCAGGATTAAGATATGAGCAGGAGTAATAGGAGCTATAGCTCAGGGGACAGATGTCCCTGGAGGGCTAGATTTTAATATGGGGAATAATCCGCAAGAGAAAGGAAGGAGATGTGAACAAGCAATAATGCCTTTGTTACTCTGATACTAACCAAACATTATGGTTCCCTCCACGCCCTTGTTTATCTAAGCCATTCTGCCTGTTTGTTTGACTCACTTTTTAGGCTTTAGTCTGTGAACCCCCCTTCCCCTTGCTTCATTATTTTAAAGTAATTTTATAAGTGTTTTTATGTTATCAGATGTTATGGGCTGAACTGTGTCCCCATAAAATTCTTGTGTTGAAGTCCTAACCCCCACTATCTCAGAATATAACTGTGTTTGAAGATAAGGTCTTTAAAGGTCTTATTTTAAGTTAAAATGAGGTCATTAGGGTGAGCTCTTCCCCAATATGACCAGTGTTCTCATCAAAAGAGGAAATCTGGATACAGGCATGTAAAGAAAAATGATATGTGGAAACTCAGGGGGAAGATGGCAATCTACATGCCAAGGAACAGATCTTTCCGTCATAGCCCTCAAAAGGAACTAGCCTTGCCAACACTTTGTCTCAGACTTTCAGTCTCCAGAACTGTAAGAAAATAAATTTTTGTTGTTTAAGTCACACAGTCTGTAGTACTTCGTTAAGGGAGCCCTAGCAAACTGATATATCAAGTTTTCTGAATTGATTAAAATTTACATGCCATAAGTTGCATGTCCAAGAGGATCCACCTAACAGAATGCCTTGATTTCTGGAAGTGCTGGGGTTAAGTTGGGAGTATGAATGCAATGAGTAGTTTGGGGCAGAAGGCAGGATTTTGCCCCCAGATGGACAAATGCTATATGGTACCTGCTATGTGAACATGAGAGGTAAAAGCTGTCTAGGAGATAAGAAAAATAAACCAGAATGTTCACCATACGTTTCTATTACAAATCAAGGGAAAGTCTTCTGTGAGACCCAAAAGAAGCAAATCTTAGAGACAGAGGTGCCACCTGTTCCTATTATTGGATAATATTGAAACACACTTATTCTCAATTTAAATGAAGTTAGGTCTTAGAAAATGGGTAGTAATTCAAAATAAATTTAAACCTAAATGAATTTTCTTTTAAAAATGAGGAAAAGGCCATCTTGCATTCTAGTCAGCTGAATGTCTTTGTTGTATTACATTTAAAATCAAAGTGAAAGTCTATAGAAAATGGAGCAAAATATTTATTCATTAAATAAATCAAAAAGGTCAGTGACAGTGTTCAAAGGAGTCAGATATTGGATTATAACCATTAGTTACCTCTTTCTTCATCTTTAGCATTATAAAAATATTGACCTAAGAAGTTTTTCTTACATTCTTACTGGCATTGTTGTGTATTGTTCTGACTATAATTTATAGAAGGTGACACATGGGACAATATTGGTAATCTTTTTGCTATTTTCAAAGGCAAGGAGGGTTTCTAGATTCAGTATATGAAAACACAGGCTACCCGCTTATATTTGCATTTCAGATAAATTATGTATAAGTATGTCCCATGAAATATTTTGGACATATTTAGAAAAGAATTATGTCTTGTTTTAACTGATTCAAGTTTAATTTGGCACCCCATACTTTATCTGGCAACCTTACGTATAACAACCTTACGTATAACTTCCATTTTCACTTGTAAGGCAATCAATCGCCTTTCACTAGTTCCTCATCAGAAACCTCCCTATATATGTTAGCTGAAGTTTTCTAGTTTTACCTAAAATCTTTAAAAACACTCAAGAACATGTGAATTAACAGAATTTTACCTTACATCACCTGAATATTAAGTAGTATGTTACATGACAACCAATTGGTTATCAGTAGTAAACCCTGAATATTTTGATGGGCACTTTAAACAATGTTGTCTGAAATTAATTCATGTGATGTTTCTAAAGGTGTCAATGTTTCATGAATGTTTCATTCCAAAACCATGTCAACTAGCCACACAAAAATATGTATGTAAAGCATGTAAAAAAATTAGACACAGTTTTATATTTTATAATCACAGGCTTTAGGATTCCAAAAGGAAGTTAAACATTTATATTGTCAAACTTCCTACTTATTATAAATGTCTGTCTCCAAATTAGCCTTTTCTTTTATGCCAAACATGGATCTCCCCATTGCAGGGGGAGAAATTTATCCTAACCCAGAATAGATTTATATCATACATTTCTGTCTTCAATCTGGTGAGGACAGAATTCTGCTTATGAATTTTTATTTACTTTTTTATTATTTTGTATTTTCCAATTTTTCTACGGTAAGCATGCATGGAAGTTACACTTGGAAAAAGTAGCTTTCTTAATTTCTTAATTTCAATAAATTTCTTCCATATACCAAGTCATAATCTAGTTTTATGTAACATCTCATTACTGGTTTAATTTGTGGCCTCAGAAACAATCAGGCGAATAAATGATGATCCTTTCTAAATAAGTGAAAATGTTTGTAACTTTCTATCTTCTCAGAGTTTTCATTATTCTTTCTGTCGGGATTTCCACATTTCAACCATTCTGGATACTCAGGTTTCTGTTAAAACATGATGCCCAGAACTGAACGTTGTATATTCACTGCTCCAAGTAAAGAAAAACAGCAAAGAACACTTCCCTTTCTTTATCAATAACACAAATTAGCACAGCTTACTTTTAATCTCTACACTCTCTTTTGAAGAATGACAGTTTAGTTGTGAAATTTAACTCAGGAGGTTATATAGCCAGGCCTTCATATCCGTGGATGCTGAACCTGCCGATGTGGAGGGGGCGACTGTACTAAGCCATTTTATATAAGGGACTGGAGAATCTGCAGATTTCAATATTCGCGGGGAGGCGGGGTTGGGTGGGGGCAATCCCCCTGGCAGTTCCCCTGGAACCAATCCCCCTGGCAATCCCCCCATAGATATTGAGGTATGACTAAATATAAAATGATTTTTATTTCAGTCTTTGTCATCAACTCTGCTTTGTGACTACCTCTTTTCTATTCCTTAACAGTGTCAAGCCAGGAACCCTAACTTTGTGGCCAGCTCCAATTATTAAAATGAGTAATACATCCAGATTAAAAATTTCTAATCTCATATCAGTTTCAAAGTTCTGTTTAGCTCTTCAAGTATGCTGAGGCAGGGAGGAAGGTCAGAATTGGAACTCTTTTCTTGTTTAGTCTCTCTGTTTCTTTAGCTGGCCAGCAACACTCTCTGAGTGGCTCTTGTGAAGCACATAAGTTGTTTCTAGTGGGATCTTGAATAGTTTCTTAATTTGGGAGGTCCAGCTCTGGTTTATCCTCCTCCATAGCCTACAACTTCCAACCTCCATCCACCAGCAGAAGGTGCTGTAGCCTCTTACTGCCGAGCTATCATCCCCTGGTGGAAAGACATCTTGGATGGAATCTAGCAAGACCTTTCCATCCCACGTTCCTCCCTAAGTATCCATTTTTTCCATGGGAATTCAACTATCTTCATTACACAGAACCTTGAGGATACAGGCTATTCCACAGCTATGTCCTATTTGTGACCCACCAACTTTCCTTTCTCTTTTTTTTCTACTCAAATATGCACAGGGGAATATAAACAGCTCTACTACCTAGAAGACGTCCAACGAGCAAAGAGTATATCAATCTTTATAAATGAATCATTTGGACCATCTCCCACAAACATACAGATCTCACTGGTGGAAACCTTGGCCCTTCCTGTTATTAACTTTGAGTCTACCCTAGATTCTACGATGATAGGAAAAAACTCTCTCAGTACCCTATTATGTAATTCAAGCACTATTTTAAATACTTTAATAGATGCTTCAATGGGTTCTTTAATAACCTATAAATATGTCAAAAATAATTTTCTCATAATATACAATGGTAAAAGAGTTCATTATATAATGTTCAGGGCACACTACTCCTGGTTAGTTATTTGCCTATTAATCGGTTAGCTTATGAAATTCTCAAGGCACATTAATTCTCCACCTCCTCAACTAGAGTTAAGTTACCATCAGATTAATATAAATCATTTTTATATTTTATATTGATGTTTTTCAACTAATCCTCATGTCTTGGAAAAAATAAAAGAGTTGTAAGATTGAAGACCATTCTGAAAGGTAAAGCATACCCAGAAATGCATTCCAGAAGGGAGTCCTGTCTCCCAGCTCATTTCCATAGTAACTGCTGAATGTTCTATCGGCATGTAATGCTCTTTATATACATAATCCTAACTTAATCTTCACAACAGATTTATGAAATAAATACTATTGCTGTTGCCATTCTACAAAAAAATGAAATGAGACTAAAAGAGATTAAGAAGGCAAGAAGTAGGGGTAAGCAACATTTGAAAGCACATTTCTCAGAAAGACCATGTTCACCTGTCTGACTCCAAAGTTTAGGACTTTTAACTATTTAAACCAGACCCTCCTGGAGCCCCTGCCCCAAAGCATCACCAATGGTCTATAGCTCAGACAGTCTTCACTCCCATTTTCCAGCAGATAGAGGCAAGGGACACTGGTAAAAGATGAAGGGAAGTCCCAATCCCACCAAAATGGTTGGAAGACATTTGAATTTCTGAAGCTCTTACAAGTAACATGGGAATACGAGGTGGGTAAAATCTATAACACCATTAGCACAGTATTAAGGGTGCTGTGTTTTAGGTATAACACATTCTAAATAAGCTTTTGCTATCTGCCTGGGAATCTACACTAACTGCTTAGGGGAGAAGATCAGGTTAAAATAATTGACTTGTACATGAATATAATCCATTCATAAATTGGAGTCTGCCTTTCATTTACTCTTGTTTATTTCTGTAAATTATACAAGGTTTGTGTGTATGCTCATGCATGTTCCTTTGTATAGAGGAATAAAGACAGACTGTAAATAACTTGAATTAAATGTGTGTTTGTAGGTATGATCAAGAACATGGGATCTGGAGCCAGACTAGAATCAAGTTGGGGCTCAACCACTTGTTAGCTCTGTGACCTTGGACAACTTCCTGTGACTTTCTCTGCCTTAGCTAACTGTTCTTCCTTTTAAGATTGTTGTGAAGAGTAGATACAATGAGACAGAAATAATGATTTTAGTGGTTCCTGATACACAGAAAATGCTTCATAAATGTTAGATAACCTTATTGTTACGGCTGTTGTTGCTGTTGTCAGGTGACCTTACATTCTAAGAGGCCAAGGAAAGAGGACCCAGGTATTTGTACCTATGCCCTGTAATGCTGTTTGCTTTTTAGAGTGGTACTTTCTTTATCGAATCAAGAAAACTCACATGCTATTTGCTTACATATGCAGAGCAATTTAGAGAGAAGCAAACCAACAGACTAGGTTTAAAATGTCTAAAATAGACTCATGTTCTCAAAATTCACTTGAAAATGAATTAAGAAAATGCAGACCACCCCCAATACCTTGAAGACACAACTCGCTTCAGTCTTCTGAGAGACTGAAGAAAAACATTACACCTGCATGGCCTCTCTCATTTCTTAACTCTCACTGGAATAAACTATCTGAGGGTATATCTGTTAAAACATCATTTTAGTAAGAATATTAGAAATCTTGTAACAAAGTGGGAAGTCAAGGCTATATTTGGAACACTTCTAAATTTTTGAATCCGGTAAACAAAATACAGATTTCCATCACTATCTCTTCAAAGATACATCAAAGAATATTACAAAAAAATATTATAATACAGACACTATGATTATTTTTTCACATTAAAATGAAAAAACAAATGAAGCGGAAATTCTGCATTAGCTCTCAACAGGAATACATTTTTTTGCCACTTGTTTTTAAAGAGATTATTTTCTAGTCATATGATACTACAACCAGGAACACAAAGGTATATAATTCAATGTAAACATATTTATTTGGCTACAGTGGTATACTGAGCAACAACATATTTTTCCTCATTTTTGATTGCTTAAATATTGTACCCTACACTTTGTTCTTTTCTCTTTGGCCCTTCATCCCCTCCTGGTGATTTAACTGAATATTGATGATGCTTGTAAGTAACTTAACAGAATGGTTTGTTGTCATATTTTATAGATAAATACCAGGAACTGCCATATGAAAACAGAATGCCCAAGTCTGGTTTCAATCCCAACATTCCGTCTGTTGTTTAAATAGAAAGAAGTGGTCATTGGTACACTGATCTGTGGTATATTTCAATAAATGTAAAGACAATATCATCAGATGGTTAGTTGGATTAGAAATAAGGAGCAATATTAAGAAGTGCTATCTTACCTACCGTATAGCACCGGGAACTTTACTCAGTATTTTGTAATAACCTCTGAGGGAAAAGAATCTGAAAAAGAATATATATATGTGTGTGTGTATGTGTGTGTGTGTGTGTGTGTATATATGTGTATATATATGTATGTATATATATGTACGTACGTATAAACGAATCACTGAAACTAACACATTGTATCAATAAATCAACTATATATCAATAATTTTTTTCAAAAAAAGAAGTGCTATCTTTTTCAATTCCATCCATAAAGATCCTAATTCACTTGATTACATTACCAATCAGACTCCCAAAATTATCTTTTTAAAAAAGTTTGTATTTATATACAGGCTGCTTATGGTATATTATGATAGGTCTTACTATTTATTTATCGGCTTTTTATGCCTTAAAAACTTAAAGCATCAACTCTAGCGCTTACCATTCTACACAAAATTCCTACACATAAATCTACATATAAACATGACAACAGGGCTTCCCTGGTGGCACAGTGGTTGAGAGTCCACCTGCCGATGCAGGGGACGCGGGTTCGTGCCCCGGTCCGGGAAGATCCCACATGCCGCGGAGCGGCTGGGCCCGTGAGTCATGGCCGCTGAGCCTGCACGTCCGGAGCCTGTGCTCTGCAACGGGAGAGGCCACAACAGTGAGAGGCCCGCGTACCACAAAAAAAAAAAAAAAGAAAGAAAAAAAAAGACAACAAATTGGACAACCCAGAAGAAATGGATAAATTTATAGAAACATACAAACTATCAAAGACTGAATCACGATGAAATAGAAAATCTGAATAGTCCAGTTACCAGTAAAGAGATTGAACCAGTAATCAAAACCTCTCAACAAACAAAAGTTCAGAACCAGATTGCTTCACTGGTGAATTCTTCCAAACATTCAAAAAAGAATACTAATCCTTCTAACACTCTTCCAAAGAACAGAAGAGAAGGAAACACTTCCAAACTCATTTTATAAGGCCAACTTTACCCTCATACCCAAACCAAAGATATCATGAAAAAAGAAAATTACAGGCCAATATCCCTGATGAATAGATGCAAAAATCCTCAACAAAATATTAGCAAACTGAATTCAGCAATATATATAAAGGCTCATACACCATTATCAAGTGGGATTTATATCAAGGATACGAGGCAAGTATGATTCAACTGCCACAAACCAGTCAATGTGATACTTCAAATTAATAAAATGAAGGATAAAATCATATGATCATCTCCATAGATGCAGAAAAAGCATTCAACAAAACTGAACATCCTTTTGTGATTAAAAACTCTCAACAAAACAGGTATAGAGGGAAGACACCTCAACATAATAAAGGGCATATATGACAACCCCACAGCTAACATCATACTCAATGGTGAAAAGCTGAAAGCTTTTCCTCTAAGACTAGGAACAAGACAATGGTACCCCCTCTTCTCACTTCTATTCAGCATAGCATTGGAAGTCCTAGCTAGTGCAATTAGGCAAGAAAAAGAAACAAAAAGCATCCAGATTGGAAAGGGAGAAGTAAAACTGTCACTATTTGCAGATAGTATACTGTATAGAGAAAACTTTAAGATTTCATTAAAAACTGTTAGAACTAATAAATTCAGTAAAGTTACAGGACGTAAAATCAATATGCAGAAATCTGTTGTTTTGATACACTAATAATAAAATACCAAAGAGAAAAATTAAGAAAACAATCTCATTTGCAATTGGATCAGAAAGAATAAAATACCTAGGAATAAATTTAGCCAAGGAGATGAAAGACTTGTTTATTGAAAACTGCAAGATGTTAATAAAATAAATTGAAGAAGACACAAATAAATGGAAAGATATTCTTTGCCCATGGACTGGAAGAATTAACATTGTTAAAATGTCCATAGTACCCAAAACAATATACAAATTCAATGCAATCCCCATCAATATCCCAAAGGCATTTTTCACAGAAGTAACACAAACAATCCTAAAATTTGTATGGAACCATAAGTGACCCTGAATAGCCAAAACAATTTTGAGAAAGAAGAACAAAACTGGAGGCATTGCACTCTGCTTTCAAAATATATTATAAAGTTATAGTAATTAAAACAGTATGGTGTTAGCATAAAAAGAGACACATAGATGAATGGACTAGAATAGAGAGCCCAGAAATGCAATTGCAAAGCACAGTGAGATATCACCTCACACCTGCTAGAATGACTATTATCAAATGAAAAGAAATAACAAGCTTTGGTGAGGATGTGGGGAAAAGGGAACCCTCATGTATTACTGGTGGGAATGTAAGTTAGAACCCTTTCCCCACATCCATCATACCATATGATCCAGTAGTTCCACTTCTGGGTATTTATCTAAGGAAAACAAGAACACTAACTCAAAAAGATTATCTGCACTTCCATGTTCATTGCAGCATTATTTACAATAGCCAGAGTATGGAAGCAACCTAAGTGTCCATCAACAGCTGAAAGGATAAAGAAGATGTGAGATAGATAGATATATCTCCATACACAATGGAATATTATTTAGCCATAAAAAAGAATGAAACCTTGTCATTTGCTACAACATGGATAACCCTGGAGGGCATTATGCTAAATGAAATAAGTCAGAGAAAGACAATTACCAGATGATCTCTTGCATGTGGATCTTAAAAACAAACAAATAAACAAAAGCTCATAGATACAGAGAACAAATTGGTGGTTGCCAGAGGAGGGGTTGGGGCGGGGTAGGAGGAATGGGTAAACCAGGGTTTTTTAGTTAAAAAAAAAAAAAGATAAAAATAATTCCCAAGTTCTTCTGCTTTCATATGATAGTTCCTACCATTTATTTATATGCCTTTTATGCCTTATGAAATTTAAAGCATCAACACTAGTGTTTACCATCGTACACAAAACTCCTGTGTATAAATCCACAGCTTTATTAAGGTTGGGTAAAATGGAAACACCAGTCCTTAAGCAAACCAATAAACCACCTCTCTCATTTATCTTGCTTTCAACTAAATTTTTAAAAATACATTGTTTATTTTCTTGAGCTTCCAATTTTGCCTTTGCATTCAATTTACCCAGTTCAATATTCCAAATTATTTACCAGGACATAACCAAATGGTAAATAGGGTAAAGGTTCATGGATTTTTAGTGTGCTTGTTTTAAGACAGAATATTCATTTAATTGAATTATTCCCCAAAATGAACATATTGAACATCTATACAAGTGCATATAATAACTTAGCAGGAAGCTGATTTACAGAGAAGAAAATAAAACACTTTTCTTCATTTTAAGCAATAAGAATAAGAGATTATAATAAGCTAGCCAAAGTGCTAACAGTGTAATCATTCAGTGAATGGAAACTATTCTTTTTTTCATTATTATGGTTTTTGTAATTACTTCTATGTCAAAACTGAAGATACCAAAAGAATATGAATTATCAGAAGTACAACTTTCCTGTTGAAAACAATTGTGACACCTGAGTATTATTCTCATAGTGAAAATGGAAGGTTAGAGTTTAAATATATCCTACAAAAAACAAAACTTCATTAATTTAAAGAAGATAAATTCTTATATTCTGCCACAGAAGGCCACTTCTGGGAAAATTGATAAATTAAATGGTTATTTCTACTATGAGCCTGTACTCTTCTTTCAGTGTTCAAATGAGTAGAGTTGCAAGGCCTCAAGAGTTCTTTTTCAATAAAGTAACTCTTTCTTGACTAATAGTCCTTTCATCGTCCTAAAATGTTTTGTCATATAAAATGAATTTTTTCATGTAACTGTTACAATTTTTGGTAATCTAATTTGGCTCATTCATTTGATAGCATAAATGAAGTTTCATACACAAAATTGGAATCATTCTATTACTGCAATACAAAATGGTTAACACTTTTTGTCTTCTAAAAAATAATAAATGAATATTCGAACACTGAAAGATACTTTTTTGCTCTGTCTCCTCTTTTAAAACAAAATTTGTAATGTTTAGAATAAATTACAAATTCTGTGCACTCATTCTGTTATTCACAGATCTTAGATAGGATCATATTCTGAGGATAGAACCATGAGTAAGTTAAAGCCTGTATTGGCAGAACTTCATATGGATTTGTAATGCTGAAAAATCTAAATCTTATTTCTTATTCCTTCCAGTGATTGGGGCTTTTTGCTATTGCTAAGCAAAGGAACTAGAATCCTTTCCTACCAAACAGGCTAACAGTGTGAGGTGCATAAAACAACTGAGTAGTAGCCAGAAGTCTCTTTCTCACTTTATAACAACAAGCTCCCTTCATTTTTCCTACAAATCAATCTCAGTAACCATATTCGTGTACTTCTGCCTGCAGTACTGTCGAGGAATGTGCTTGCCTCTGAGAAGACTTGGAAGAAATGCATAAAGTTAGCTGGGAGATAACCATCTTCCATATATCACCACTTATTTTGCTCTTCTCAAGAAACAAATATTGAATTTGGTATATAGTGTGTGTGTTAAATTTGAAAAGAAAACAACTTATATTGAATAAAACACTTAGGAAGTAGAAAAGCATAATAAAAATTAGGGAAGTACTTCTAGTTTAGTAAAATTTCAGTAATAGTATAGTTTCTGGTGCATCTAACTTTTAAAAAAAAATTACAGTAATATAGAAATTCTACCCTTTGGTACAAGGTTATCCAGTCAAGGGATAGGTGTGTCACTTTCCCTTGTCTATATCAAAATGTATAAATGCATTTCTATTGATACATTAGAACCAGCTTCAACAGGCAAATAGAAGTTGTCACTGCCTACCTCAGACTCATGACAAAAGTGTGACTTTGGGGACTCTTATCAGTGGATCGTAAATATGGCACTATGGCAAGACACTGAAATAAAAAGAATAAATAGCAAGGAAAGTCTCTTCTTGTTCCACAGTAGACCATCAACATTTTCTCACTCACATGAAGACAGGAAAGCAGAAAACTCTCAAAGCAGGCAAGACGCTTCCATTAAGCCTGACTTCATGTCCTTTCCCATGGCTACTACCAGATTGGTTAGAAAAGGGGACAGTGATTGCTGCCTGAAGAAGACAGAAGAAGCCTATCTGAGCACTTCCCTAAAGACAGCTTAAGGATGGGATCTGACTTTTGATTGGCAATTCACCAAAGAAGTTATCTTCACTGCAATGTAACTAAATGCAAATAATAATGAAGATGCTATGAATAGTGGTCAGCATTTCATTAACCCTTTCAATATGCCAGGCACTATGAGACAGGCACTACAGATATTATTTCATTTAATTCTTAAGTTAAATCTATGCATAAGAACAGTGATTAATATCATTCACGCATTTAACTTATTCATGGCACGCAACTCTTTGCCAAAGATATATGGTCTTTATTTTTTCTTTTCCCACTCTTTTATAGAATTTAACCTAAGTTATACTTTGCATATATGCCCTCTGATAAACCAAACTTACTCTGTACATTTATATATACGTACTTCTGCACAGAGCTGTATACACAGAAGCACACACACAGTACTTCACAGGCAATTTAAAATTTTAAACGATAGTTTCACGCTATTCAATTTTTACTTTATTTACTCATCTTGGCACCTAAGCACATCATTTTAAGTTCATGATAAGGATAGCAATAGTTTGTCTACCGATCACATGAAGTGACAGACACTATTCTAAGCAGTTTACACACAACTCACAAAAACTGCTTAAGGTTTCCATTTCTGATACACAGATCAATTATGGATGAAAAAACAGGGGCAGAAGATTGTTGAAAAACTTGTCCAAGATGACACAGTTGTAAACCTTAAAGCTGGGATACAAACCGAGGCAGTATTACTCCAGACATGCCTCTCTTGGCCATTACCTCACACTACCTCCTTTCCCATGCTATTGAATTTCTACTAGCAGCAGTTTGCAGATGAAGACAACTAGGCTTAGAGAAGTGAAGGGAATCACCTAAGGTCACAGAGTTAATAGTGGCAGTCCTGAGACTGAACCCAAAGGATACACTCTTAAACATTACACTGCAATACAAATTCACTTGCCTTCTTCCTTACCATGGAGCTGGAGTTTCATTCATTCCTAGTTACTAAGTTGTATAATGTATTACCTTTGTGTCAATGGACAAGTTAATTCTGCCTCTTCTTCCTTCAGCTTCTCAGTAAGTCAAATCAGGGGTCCTGTCCTCTGTCCAAGCAATGAAACAAATACCAAACTCAAGTGCTGCATGGCCATCTCAAAAATAAGTCCAGCCTCACATACACCAAACTGACAATATACCTATTTCTGACCACATCTTGCGACATGAGGTAAAAAAAATTGAACTGGTCTTAAGTATACACTAAATAATTAAAAATACTACAAACTGGACTCAAGAATTTTAGTATTAAACATTTTCCACTTATCTATTTCAGAACAAAATGTAAATCTGAGAACACTGCTAGAGCTCATTCAGCAGCCCCAGAATCTTAGCAGTTATCTGTATGCCCTAAAAGCTCAGTTTCCTTTGATTCTTTTAGTATCAAACTTTGGACACGTGAAGTTGGGATGAAAGACTTGAGTCTTACAGTGAGAACAAATAACAGTGATTCACTCTCTGAGGATGATGGAACAGGGAAGGAGAGGATGAACTTGGCATTTTATAAGGAATTCACTGGAAAGCCATCTTTAATCCCCTTGCTCCCCAAAATAATATGAATGGAATTGAATTAAATAGCGATTAAGAAATGTTTTGAGATATGTAAAGGAAGACACCTTATGCCACAGTCCAGTGTTGCCATTGCTCCTAATGTTGTAAATTATGAAGATTTTTGCTGAATGATGAATTTGTAGCTACCCATATGTTTTCCTTTGCTACAGCTTCTTCTTGTTTGCCATGGCAGGAAGCGAAACATTTCATAGAGAATGATTTAAAGGGCAAGAACAGCCAAGTACAAGGTTACAAAAAGACTAAGCCAACCCATTATATCAAAGTGATTACACGTTTCCATACTGACCCAACAATTTTAACATAGAATTGAACAGTTTCACACAGATAGACCCTTTTTTTTATACCACTAATAGCATTATGAAAATCTACGTGCTATTTTGTAAAGGGACTTCAACTTCTTCATAATAGAAAACAATGCAGCCATAAACTCAGTCATGAGAGGTAAACCTGGGGAAATAAACTTCAGTAGTGACTAAATGTCATGGTGATTTTAGCTCACTTTCATTAGCTACTATTTAACTACAGGTAAAAATCTCCTAAGAATGATGTCTCTCAATACGGGAAGCCCAAATGTTAAGTGCTGTTGCTTTGCCCATATCCGTAAATATAATGGAACTTTCATGTTTATGTATATACCTTATAATGCTTTATATCATCATGCTATGGCACTGTAAAACTGATTTCACAGCAAGTGGCTTATTAAAACTCCAGCCGTCATACAGCATTCCTGTGCACTGGATTTTCAATTTTGTTGTTGCTCTTGATTCCCTTTTGCATATGTATTTGCTGGGAAAACCAATTACCAGATGGCACATGGTTATTTTTACATTTTGTATGGAGGGCTTCCAGCTGATAATTATGACATTACAGGAAGACTCCTATGCTTTGCATTAAGAATCTTTGGCAGAGGCTGTTATAAGCATTTCCCTTTGACTCTACACCTTCTGACTGATATATATTTATAAACTATTTGTAGATAACTCTCTTAGATATCAGGGAAGAATTTCCTTTCTTTTAAATGGGGTTCCACAAACATAATGTTCACAAAACAATGAACTGTTTTTTCCATTTCTTCAGTTCATCGGCAGACTAATATAGTTCAAGGTAACTCAGAACAAATTGTCATAGCTATTGCATATCAGAAAAGCCACACAGTCCAGTGGTCTATATGTGACCAAGGCTTTCAGACCTGTCAGGTGGCATCTGTGTTACAGCATCCAGTCATTTTTTTTTTTTTATTATTAGCTTCCTTGCTTTAATGCCTCTGAGGGAGGTTTTAAGAGAGAGAGGCAGACAGAAAAGGGGAGACTGAAAGCAAAGGTAATAGTACAAAATTACTATAATTACAATTATGTAGTAGTAATAAATCCAGAATTGCAGTGTAACACACCAGAGTAGAGTCAGGCCTTAAAACACATTAGAATTAGAATTAATAGGCTATACTTTTGTTAGTTTATCAACCCCCAACCCAGAATGCACCTCAGTTCCTAGAAAAACACTGTGTTGTGTTCCTGCTATTCTCCCAACTTGGACACCTCTTTTCAGTTACCTTAATCATGTTATTTAAAATGCAGAGTATATAAAATCCTATTTTCTTAAATGTCACCAATGTTTTCCTCTTGACTCACCTCAGTAACAGGAAGTGCAATTTCCCTCAAGTACATACAGTATTGTTGTTGCTGATTTTAACTTTTAAATTTTTTTTTAATATAAGAGGAGGATGGCTATTATAGTCCCACCAAACTAATATTGCTTAAATATACTGTACATTTTAGGCATATTAATACATTTAAAGTGGGCTGTGAGGAAATGTTTTTAAACAGCTTAATTAAAATTCAGACAATTTTGCCAACTTGTTTCCCAGTTTCAATGATAAAAATAAAATGCTGTGTGGTTGATATGAGAATTAGTCCCTTGAGAATAAAGGAAGGACTCAGTAGAAATCTGTGTGCTTCCAGACTGTATTTTCCTGCTCAACCCAGTGAACACGAAGCATGCATAATTTGGCACCAGTGTCTGTATTTGCATGCAGCACACATACATTAAGCTAATTAATCATGTTGTGTCCTACTCCCCCCAACAAATAAATTAACTGTTCTGTTAACTGATGACAAAAGTGCTTATTTTTAAACAATATCCACACTAAAAATTTTGGTTTGACTCTATTTCTATTTTAGGTGAGAATTTATTGACAGTTGATGATTTTCAAGAATGACTCTCTTCCTTCTCAACATAATTTGTTTGGTTAATATGACAAAAAGAAAAGGCATGTGCTGAATAATCTGAATCTATGCAAATTGACTGTTCATACAATTAATATATCTATTCTCCATAAGGAAAAGCACACTGGTCAAGTGTCTTTATTGAAAGAAGCTCTTTATAAGTTGGTAAGAGTTAAAAATTAGAAGCAGATGGAAGTAATAGAAAAAACTATCACGATGGAATATTTCTTCATAATTTCTGATATTAAAGTGACTTCTAAAGTAATTGAATGTCTTCTGAATGTTTTCACTGACTTGTGTCAGTGAAATGTGGACGGCCTCAATGCTGACTCTCATTATAAGGACACTGACTCTCATTAGGAGGACATGTCTTTAATCCTCTTGCTGTTCTTGAGCCTGATCCTGAAGATTAACATTCTGCAAAAACGAGTCATTGGGTTATTCTGGCAAGTTTTATCATCATTGACTTAGAGTGGGGTTCTGATCAGTGTAGTACAAGGTTACGATAATTCCTGCTCTTCCTGACATTTTTCTTCTCTCATTTTCTGTTAAGGAAACAATCCAATGGCTATGGAAGATTTTTCAGGGGTCGGCGTTCGAAAGTTTTCTCTAAAACCACATTAATGGAGCAAAATAATGGGGAACCAATTGAGATTGAAACCTAATTTAAAGTCACTTTGCCAAATTAAGGCATAGCCTTTCACCTACAGCACTATACACCCTACCCCCATTTGTCTTTGCAATTAACTTCTGTGGATTCATGAAACATTAAATATCAGAACACCTAAAAGTAAGCACTTTAAATAAACCTGGAAGAATCTCAAGATTAATACAGGCATTGCCAACTTGGATAATACATTTTTCCCAAATGGCAGTGCTTGGAAGATAGGGAGAAAGCTTGAGTTGTTTTAAGAGAATGTGTCCTGCATACTAAGACGGCAAAGATGAAGCAGGTATGCAATTATCCGTTAATAAAGCGGTAAGACAATGGAGTACCTAACCTGATGGGCTAGAATTCAGATAAGGAAATTAATTCATTGTATAACTAAACTAAGACCTTTTTAAACTGAAAAAAAAAATGTGATTATTATACTTCGATTTTATAGCTGTAATCATTTAAGTTAAACTGAAGTTTTAAACTCAAGACATACAAAATAGTGCTTTCCTGTCCTCTCTTCACTATCTCAAAGACAGTATATGCAAATTGAGTGGCCTTATTTCCAGTCTAAGATAAATTTAGAAGATCATCAAAACTGATTAAGAAAAGGAAGGAAGGAAGGAAGGAAGAAAGGAAGGAAGGAAGGGAGGGAAGGAGGGAGAAAGGGAGGAAGGGAGGGAAGGAGGAGGGAGAAGAAAGATCCTTACACAGATATCTTAAAAGGGAAATGATTAAATCCTATAAAACAACAACAAAAATAATGTATACCATTGCAAACAAAAGGACAGGAAATAAAGCTAAAAGTAAGTATAGAATCCTTATGTAGGATTTTTACTATCTCAAGCTTATATCTACTCTTTTATTAATAAAAAAGTTTTTTCCTGTATTTTTTCCCCTAATTCTCTATTTCTTGAAAACTTTTGATGAAAACGTATGGTTGTAAATTTGAAGCATGAGATGTATCTATTTTTTAATCCAGGAACAAGTCCTAATTTTTCCTGGGTATCTAAAGGAGCTGATAGCTCTGCCCCCCACATTAAAGATGCCATGTTACTTGTAAGAATAAATAGTCTATAAGTTACAAAATCCTTTAACTGCCTCAGGGAAAATGAAAGACATTCATAAATACAGATATTCATGCATCTTTTTTTCTATTTAAAACTGGCAGTGAGATGACAACTGTATATTTTTTTTTCACATGCATGTGAGTATACAAATACAGTATGTGTCACCTTATAGAATGTTAATAGCAAGACTGTCCTTCAGGTTAGAGCGCTTTCTCTTAGTCTGCAAGTCATCTTGATTCTCTGATCAAAATGAATCAGGCCATTCTGGATGGCTGCAAGCTTGGCTAGACTGCCGTTTCTGTTGCCTAGCGTCATATAGCTGTGCTGCATGTCACATGACAAGGTCACTACCCAGGAGGTGCCGCTACCCTGCTCATCAGCACTCAAGCAGCACACATCAGCTGGCCTGGCCCGTGTGGAAAAAAGATGATGCTACAAACAACTGCTGGAAGGCAGGCAAGAGTGGAATGGGGTATGAAAAAGAGATGCTACAAGACACAATCAAACAGTTTTGTCTTCTTAGTGAGTAATAAGACAGCACTGTGTCAACATTTCAGTAACTCTCAACATGGCAGAATGAGAGTAATCAGTACAATCCTTTGAAATCAAGCAATTGGGAAATATTTCCCCCACTCTCGTTCTCTGAAATTATGTTCATGTCTTTTTATTTAATGTAATTTAAAGTATAACACAGAGTGTAAAATGAGAATCAAGTATGATCTCAGAATTTTCTTAGCCTTATAAAATAACTTCAATGGAAAGATATCCCTTATGAAATATGGTTGTTTGAGTTCACATGTAAGTTGAAGAACAGGGCCCTTTCTTGAAGAGAGGTAAGCCTCTTGCTTTCTAGGAGTCTGAGCTGGAGTGTGCAGCGGGAAGAGAAAGGAAGAAAGAGTAAGTAACATTGTTCAGAGAAAAATTGGTTTTGATTTAAGACGTTCCATGTGAACAAGTACATCATCAGCTTTAAAGTAACAATGAAGAGAGTCTAACTTACTTTCTGACAGCATTACTTCACCATGTCAGATAGTTTTAATCAAATGCCACTGATTTATTTAAACCAAAGCTGAGATATATTTTTAAGATTATTAGATCATAAAAGGCAAGACGAAGAAGGAGAAGGAAAATTTTCATTCATCTTATGACAGAGCAGCACTAAATATTTTTAATTATAAAAGACGACGTTGTTTTGATGAAGAAAGTTTTCCCCCAAAATCCTATTTTCTCCTATATTTTTATAAATATTGAGAAAGTACAAAACTAAAGTGGAAATTAAACAAAACCTGAGCTCATGATCTCTCATGTTGACCACAAATCTGTTTCTCATCTTCTATTCAATATTTCAATGTTAAATATCCAACACTCACAGCAAATAAACATGGTTAATTTTGTTCTCAATTTTAAGAAAAATTTTCAATACACACTTAAACATAAGGTTGAAAAATGGGTAAATGTACTAGTTGGTACCAGTAACTAGAATTTTTTGTGAGATAAAATGTGAGAGTAAAATGAAGCTATAAATATGGACGAAGGTAAAGAATGCTAAAAAAAAAAAAAAAAGCTTGCCTCAGAACAGAAGCACCAATTAAAAAGTTAAAATTTCAGCCAAAATCATCAGTTTAAGAGTGTTTTTTTTCCTCTCTCAGAACATATTTTGACATATTGCCAAATAAGTACGGATTTCTTTCTTTCCCCACTGAAATGACCAAATTAACTGATGGCTTTCATTTTACAAAATTTCAACCCAAGGATGGAGAAAGTTTCAAATTTGCAGGTGGATTGTTTCTACTGTCTGCTAAACAAATGTGTTGAACATCTTGCAGTTTGTCCATCATGTGCAGACTGAGTGTTCTTTTTCTTTCTGACTTAAATTGCTTCTTGAGCTAAATATAAAACTAAGCCAGCCTTACTATTGTTGTGCATTGTTAAAATACCACCTTAATAAATTAGTTTTTGGGTGGAAATCCTGGCAGAAGACCATACACATTACTGTTTTTGTTGTAATTGTTGTTATAATTAAATTGTTGTTGTTTTTAAGTACATTGTCCCCAGTTCTGTTTCATTTGTCGTTTACCTGCTATTGAAATGTGCTGTCACTCAAAAAGCTGGTTCCCCCTCCTGCTTCTGCCTGCATTTTCCTATGTGAATATCTCAGCTAAAGAGGCAGATATCCTGTTGCTAGCTGGAAGTTTTAGGCTTTTGCACTTTGACACAGTCTAAGATTTCCAATGGAGCAAAATCATGAAAACAGAAATAAAACAATGTTTACTTATAAGAAACAAAATGCATGTGAAACTTACACAGCAATATTACCCAAGGGCCTGAGTTGACATTTCTTATAAAAACTAGAATGGAATAATATGGGTAATTGTCCTTGAGGTCCTTTACAATTACTCAATCGATCATTACATATGTTTGAAGCTCTAGCGGGTAGGCGGTACCATGCTAGGCCTGAGGAGAAGGAGACTGGAGTATCCATATTTGACCACAAGATTTAAAGGAAAAATATGGAAGGTAGGATGTGAAGAGACAGAAGATGAATTTTCATGCTCTAACACCTTCTTTTTCCTAGTCACATGGCCTTGGTAAAATTGCTTAGACCCTTCAAACCTCAATTCCCTTGTCTATAATTAGAAAGAAACATTTCTACCCCACAGTGATTTTGTAGGGATCAATAAGGTAATGTATATGAAAATGTTTTGAAAATGATGTAACCCTATTCTAATGAAAAGTATTATTTTTTTAAAAATTGACATTTCAGGCCAGATAATTCTTTGCTGTGTGGGGCTCTTCTGTGCATTACAGGATATTCAGCAACATCAATGGCCTCTACCCACTAGGTGCCAGTTGCAGTCCCATCCTTAGGTTGTGACAACCAAATTGCCAAATCTCTTCTGAGGGGTTCGGTGGGGGGAAGATTGGGCCACTGTCTGCGAACATTATATATATATGTTCAAGGACTAAGAAGTCAGACAAAACATTTAATGTCTACAGATGTCACTTACACCACCCACATGGTGGTATAAACAAAGACCTACCTGAGAAGAGTATGTTTGTTCGGAATTAATGTTTGAAGGCGCTCTTTCAGATATATTTTGCATGGTGGTACAGACAGGCCACTTATTCCCTGAATAACCAACACTGTCTCTGTCCAAGGTCTTCTTTGGCACTTTCTCCCATAATAGCGGTCTCACTAGTTAAAAGGAATATTTACTTTCTAAGTGAAAATAAAAGCTAAACACTAAACTCCTCATTTTTTATCAGCTTTATTAAAACGTCTTTAAAATGGATATTCCAGTGAAAAGGATCAAAGGGAGGGTTTACGTTAGGAGAACCAACTGGGAAAGGATAATAATGAGAGAGGAGACAAGAGCTGAATCCAAGCTTGAGGTTTCGTTCTACCATTCATTAATTGTGACCTTGGGCCAGAGGCTCACTATTCTAAGCCTCTGTTTTCTCAGTGTGAAAATAAGAAAATAATGCAATCTTCATAAAACATGGTTTGGCTATGCAAAGCTCTCAGAAAAAGCCCCTGTAATGTTATATGATTATAAAAAGCCCAATATGTGTTATTTTTTCCTTCCTTTAATAATAGTAAGCATGTTTTAGTTTTCTGTAGTTCATAAAATAATTTTCTACAAAACATTTCATTTGACTTCCAAACAAAAACTCAATGAGCCGTGTATTAATATACTCATTTTACACTGAAACTAAAAGTAGTTCACTAATTTGCCCAAAGTCAACACAGTGGATGTGAAGCAAACAAAAGATTCAAGCTGCCATCTTCTGGCTCTGATATCCATTAGTTCCTCCTGTGTCAGCCCTAACTGTATGAGTTCCCTAACTATTTGCCTTCTCTGGGACTCATTTTCTTCTATATGAGAATATAAAAATTAGACACTGTCAAATATATTTTCCAATCTAAAGAATCTTTCCACTTCCTCTACTTGGTATAATTCTAATGTATACCAAGGTCAAAGATGGGATCACCATGAATACTAATCCCTGACATTTATTTGGGGGCCAATTATATTATAAGCACAATGCCAGGTGACTTCACATTTATCTAATTATATTGATCTAAACGTCTCTTAATAAACAGAAAAGGTACATTTAAATACTATTTAAGAGTGCCTGTATTTCTGAAAAAAATAAAATTAACTTTGGTTCCAATTCAAAATTATAGTTTTTAACTGTACATCAGATAACTCCTTTCCGTGAAAAAATGATGGTTACTCAGGAGTTAAAAATCTTCTCTTGCTTTTGCAGTTGTGACAATTTGTGTATTTCTGGTTTAATGTGTGACTATCCCAAGGGACCCAAGGTGCCATTAATGAATGCAGAGCTATTACTGAGGAAATGCTAAATAAAATTAAGGTCTTTGTATTTACTAACCCCAAACACAGCCTCATTCCCTAGGCATGTGACTATGGAAAGGCCTGCATATGAGCCTTAAACCCTAGAGACCACAGCATTGTACTACGAAGAAGATCGCCATTTAGTAACATCTGGTCTTTTTGTTAAGCTGAAAAAGGTAGTGAAGATGAAGGGAAATGCAGTTATTATAGCCATGCTATAATTAATTTTAGAAAGATGACACAGCAGTAATGATTGTTTCCTTGAAGAATTCTCTCCCCATGAGGCTTTTCATTCCTGAAAGTAGTCTATAAATGAAGGCAGTTTACTTTTTCCTGTAAGGAATAACTTATTTCCTTTTTCTACAAAGTAATGGGAAGGGATACACAGAACAAGCTGCTATAAGAATCTGCAGTTCTTCTCTTAAAGGTCTGAGGAAAAACGGTGAACTCCAGCTCACAACAGAAAAGCTGGGGAGATTCTCCAAAATCTTACCCCACTGTACCCCTTCTTTTCTATGGACTTGGGGGGAAAAGTGGAATGAGGTGATTCCAATGAGGCAGGGGATTCCTTCTCTACTGCCTTCCCTCCAGGGAAGACTTCTCAGACTCAAGGGTCAAGACAGAGATCACGTAGTCACGTCTCAGAGTCAGTGTCCCCTGCCCAGAAGATACCTTGTATCTTCTGTCTCTATCCTCCTCTCAGCTGGGGATCTGATGCCCTACCTCTTGCAGAAATAATCCTGCCCACTTCCTAAGTAACCTTAAACAGCTACCATCCTCAAGCTTCATTATTTGCCAGTAAAGAAGAAGGGATTTTTAAAACAAAACTAAATCATCCTTACCAGATGCAGGGTCTGATGTCTCAGCAATAAATTTTTCACAGGAAACACCAGCCATGCTTCAAAGCCAGTCTCTCTGCCAATCAGACTCAGATATTGTATAGCAGGTATAGCCCATCATCTGGGAAAATCCACCAGTTCAAAATTCTTCATTTCCCCTATATTAGTTTCATTTAACTCTTCTTGTGTGTGTCAGTTACGTTGTTTAACTCTCCATCCCTAGTCTACTCTAGTTAAACTCTGAGTACCCTTCCTAATTCCTGTCCATTCTCCATTTCTGGGTTGGATTCTTCCCTCTCTCTCTTACTTATTAGTTAGAGGCCCCTAATGTATGAAGAAATGTTCCAAAGTATGTTACCATTATGATAAGCCCTTTATCACCTTCTTTAATATGTGCATTCTCCCTAATGTCCCAGATTATTGAAATTAAGACAGTAGCAAAAGAAGCTCATAGGATCATTGAGTTGGACTGCTAATCAGACATGTAGGGGTATCTAATACCCAAGTCAGAGAAGAAACATTTTACAAATGTTTTATTGGTATATCTATTGATTTCACATTTTCTTTTAATTGAGCTCATCCGCATATCACTACAACAACCCTCACCCTTTACTAAGGAGGACTTTTATTAACTGAGGGTCCAGAAGAGCGAAGCTTCTGATGTTTACCCATGGAGGGGAGGGTCCCGGCTGTTACCTTTATATACTTATTGTGAGTCTCTGACATTTTACAATTCAATTAGGGTTGAAAGATTTCCAAATACATCTCATTTTTCCAACATATGGCACTAGGCAGAACAAATGATCCAAACCTGTGTTGTCTCCAGTTTCAACAGCCATGCATAAAATAAGGTGAGCATCTAAGTTATAGAATGCCTAGATAGAAATATAAGGGAGGAAAAAATCTCTAATTTCTAACACCTTCACCACATCCCAATTTTGACCATATCTTTCCTTCTCTACTACTACCTAGTTCAAGGCTACATCATCTCTCCTCTAGACCACTGGGATATCTTCTTCCATACTGGTCCCCTTGCTTCCTCTGCTTCCCCTACACAGGATCCAAACTGATCTCTGGAAGACATAAGTCAAATAAGATCACCCCCCTATTTAAAAATCTTCTTTTAAATTCCCCAGCACACTTCAAGTACAACACATACTTCTACATCATACTGCCAGCTTGCCTAGTCTGTTACCCACACTGGTCTTCTTTCCCCCTCTCCTAGCCAGCTCACACCACATCAGGGCCTCCGTACCAGCTGTTCTGCCATGTCGTGATGTTTTTCACCTCAGTACTCCTAGAGCTTCTCCTAGTAATTCAGATCTTAATTCACTCATCCTATTTAGAGCAACCTTCCTTGACCACCTAACTGACAAGTGACACCAGATTACTCTCTGTCATGTCACCTCTGCCTAGCATTTATCACTGTATAAAATGTGTTTGGTCTCTCTTCACATACTGGATTTTTATTCCTTAAGAGTGAGGTTTCTTGTCTGTTTTGCTCACTGGTGCATACCTTAAATACAGTAAGCACTTAGGAAATAATTTTGAATAAATTAATGAATAAATAAATGAATGAATCGTTGTCAGAAAGAAGTTGAAGATCCACTGAGCTAAAAGAAAGAACATCCAGACCTTAAATACGTATACATGAAGTACAATGAGAAAAGTTATTTTGCGAAGACAAACAAAAGCCTCTAATGAGTTTACAGACAAAAAATACAGTTTTTTACAGTTTTTTTACGGATAAAAAAATACAGGACTGCTTGCTGATGCCCTGCCTATCTGCCAAGTAAGAGAGCTGCTGGGAAACTCTTACAATAGTTCTCCAAATATTGGATTTGAACTCTCCCCCATGTTCACCCCAGATCTTTGCACAATTCTGCCTGAGTGTGCAATGCACTTGAACATTAGGCCACCCAGCTGCCCTTACTAAGCTCAGTTTTTGCTTCTAAGTTTTTGTTCTTATTACTGTAACTTGACTTTAGAGAGGGGAGCTCTGAATCACTCCTCTCTGCCAGTCCCAAATTGCTAAAATCTCAGCATGTTTTTCAATATAGAACCCACAGAATGTCAACACCTCAAGTAATATTATGTAAATATTTTAATTTAACTTCCTGCCTTTCTGGCAGCCCTTCTGTATCCAGAATTAAGTGTTTCAAATGTCCTGAAGAATTCACAGTCCCCCAGGACATGAACATCCTTAAGAACAAAATGTCTCATGAAAATATTAATGGCCACATAGTCTATGGTATTTTAATTAGATCATGGATTGTAAAAAATATGTATGGTCAATAAGGATATATTGTATAGCACAGATTGGTTACATGAATCTAGACATATGTCAAAATTCACAGAACTGTACACAGAAAAAAATACCACTGTTATATGATATTTTAAAATAAAAATTAACTATATAAACATACATATATGTGTGTATTGTAAAACATCCAAACAGAGAAAGAGATGCGTATAAAGAAAACTACTAAAAGCATCTTCCTTCCTTCCTCTAAATTCTGCTTTCAGTTGGTAACTGTTATGGGATTATATAGTTCCAGAAAAAATTCCTAGGTATATACATTCCAAATGTCTCTCTCTTTCTGTCTCTGTCTCTCTCTCTCTCTCTAGATAGATAGATAAATAGATGTATATAGATATTCATGTCTATAATCTATAGATCTGCATATACATAGAAATTTGGACAAGTGGAATCATGCAATATTGTTATATAATTTGTTCTTTTTTAAACACAAGTTCATAGTCATCTTCCCATATCAACATAATCAGAAGTAACAATTTTTATTTTTACAACCTCATGGCATTCTAATGTACAGATGACATGATTTATTTAGGTGTTCCTTGTTGATAAGTATTTAGATTTTTCCTAAATGTGTTATTTTGTGTTTGTTTTACTATTTTAAGTAAGACTGGAGTGAATGTTCTTGACACACATTTTTTTGGCATACTTGGATGAGTATTTTTGTAAAAACAATCCTAGAGAGGAGTTACTAAGTAAAAGAGTATACCCATTTTAAGTTTCTGTAGACATTGCTAAAATTCCCTCTGTCAAATAAAAACAAACCCTAACATAAGTAAGGAGAGGCCCTAATCAAAAAGACTACTGCAACAGAGTGAAGGGGCCTATTGCAGTAGGAGATCACTATGACTGTAAGAACTGCCAACATCTCAAAGTCAGGCAGAAAAGGGTTTTTACTTTATAGAGAGGAATAAACAAAACTATTAAGAACCGGATGCTGGGGAGTGGGCTTAGCAGGTGATGTAATGGGACAGTTGATCAGGAAATGGTTTTCCCTGAGGTCAGATGATTCTTGAGAGAGGCATTAAGGATAGGTGGTTCTGTGTAGTCCAGTGTTGAAGAGTGGGCCAAAGTTCAGGGGCCTGGAGAGGGAAGGCAGCCTGACTAAAGTATGGTCAAGCTGAGTTAGCAGGTATTTTGTACAGACTGGCCAGTGGGTACAAACAGTCCAGCTACTCATTTAAGAGACCATAAAAACAAGAATTCGGAGGCTCTGTGTCTTACAATAAGTAAACAAAGTGGTCACCTTCCAGTCTTGTCTAAGTCATGTGGGGAAGAGTGGGTCTTTGCAATAAGCCGTTTCTGGGAATGCAAAAGGGTGGCAAGAGGATTTTTTGACCATCATTATTTTCCAGGGCCACAGTGTTTCAGTAAAGCTAAACACTGCCCCCTCTAAAAGTGATCGCATTGATTTATTCACCTCAGTAGTATGTCTATTCAATATGCCCTTGCCAACACTCAATATGAAAGGGTTTTTAATCTTCGCAATGCGAAAGGGAAAAAATATTATTTCATTCTTGCTTTAATACGCAAAACTCACAGTGTGTGTCCCCATCTCATCCCTAACCTCTGGAAACCATTAATCTCTTCTTCATCTCCATAATTTTGTTTTATTTCAAGAATGTTATGTAAATGTAACAATACAGTATGTAACCTTTTATAATTGGCTTTTTCACTCAGCATAATTCTTTGCAGATCCATCCAAGTTGTTGAATACATCACTAATCTCTTTGTTTTTATTGCTGAGTAGTATTCCAGCGTATGTATGCACCACATTTTCTTTAATCATTCATCCAGTAAAGAACATTTGTGTTTCCAATTTTTGGCTATTCCAAATAAAGCTGCCATAAACATTTGTATACAGGTTTTTGTATGAACATAAGTTTTCATTCTGTGGGATAAATTCCCAAGTGTGTAATTGCTGGATTGTATAGAATTTGCATGTTTAGTTTTATAGGAAACTGCCAAACTATTTTACAGTGTGGCTGTACCATCTTAAATTCTTGCCAGTGATGTACGAAGGTTTCAGTTTTTCAGCATCCTCACCAGCATTTAATGTTATTAATACTTTTTATTTTAAAAATAATTTTAGGGCTTCCCTGGTGGCGCAGTGGTTGAGAGTCCGCCTGCCGATACAGGGGACATGGGTTCGTGCCCCGGTCTGGGAAGATCCCACATGCCGCGGAGCGGCTGGGCCCGTGAGCCATGGCCGCTGAGCCTGTGCGTCCGAAGCGGGAGAGGCCACAACAGTGAGAGGCCCGCGTGCAGAAAAAATAAAAAATAAAAAAAATAAATAATAATTTTAGCCATTCTAATATCACCAGCACTAGGTAAGATTATCACTACACCTAAACTCTCATTTTGGTTTTAATTTTAATTTCCCTATCGACTAATTATGTTGAGCTTCTTTTCATGTGCTTATTTGTCATCTGTATATCTTCTTCAGTGAAATGCCTGTTTAAGACTGTTGACCATTTTCTAACTGGATTTTTCTAATTGTTGAGTTTTGAGAGTTCATTATATTCTACATGCAAGTCTTTGTCAAGACATGTGGATTGAAAATATTTTTACCCAATCTCTCTAGGTTGTTGTTCATCCTTACAAAAAGTAGAAGCTTTTAATTTTTGTGAGGTCCAATTTATTAATTTTCCCCTTTGAGTATCAAGTTTTTGGTGTCAAGTTTAAGAACTATTTACCTAGTCCTAGGTCTCAAAGATTTTCTCCTATGTTTCCTTCTAAAAGTTTTGTAGTTTTACATTTTCATTTAAGTCTGTGATCCATTTGGAGTTAATTTTTGTGTAAAATGTGAGGTTTAGATCAAGTTATCTTTGTAAATTTTTTTTCTCCCTATGGTCGTCCAATTGCTCCAGTACCATTTGTTAAAAGGCTGTTCTTCCACTGAATTGCTTTTGCACTTTATTAATCTTTACTAATATTGAGTTTTCAAGCCCATTATGTCTCTCTATTTCAGACTTTAGTTTCTCTCATGAGCTTTTTGTAATTTTCAGCATAGAGATTCTGTACCTGTTTTGTTAGACCTAATTAAAGTACATCACTTTCTTTGGAGCACACGTATTTTTAACTTCAGTTATAAACCGAATTAACAATGTTCATTGTTACTATGTAGAAATGCAATCAATACTTTTTGCACTGGCTTTAAGGGTATTTTTTTCCAGCTTTATTGAGGTATAATTGGAAAAAAACATTTGCACATAATGAATGTATACAATCTGATTTGTTTGGACATATGCATACACTCATGTTACCATCACTGCAATCAAGGTAATAAACATAACCTTCACCTCCAAAAGTTTCCTTGTGTCCCTTTGTTTTCTGTTTGTTTGTTTGTTTGTTTGATCTGTGGTAAAAACACTTATCAGGAAGTCTACCTTCTTAACAAAATTTTAAGTGCACAATACCTCATTGTTATCTACAGGCACTATGTTGTACAGCAGATCTCTAGAACTTACTCATTTTGTATAACTCTAACTTTATACCCTTTGAACAACTTCCTATATCTTCCTCCCTCCCGTACTCTGGTAAACATCATTCTACTGTCTACTTCTATGTGTCTGATTATTTTAGATGCCTCATATAAGGGGAATCATGCAGTGTTCATCCTTCTGGAACCAATCTTGCTGAACTCAGATATTAGTTCTAGGAATTCTTTTGTAGATTCTTTCAAATTGTCTGTATAGATAATCATGGCACCTATAAACTGGCACAATTTTATTTCTTCCTTTCCAATCTGCCTCTTACTTCCTTTTCTTATTGTGTTGACTATAATTTCTAGTACTGTGTCAGTTAAGTGTGGTAAATGTGGACATCCTTGTCTTCTTCCTCATGTTAAGGGGAAAGCTTTCAGTATTTCAACATTAAGTATGGTATTAACTTCAGATTTCTAACATCTTTTAATCAATTTGAGGAAGTCCTTTATTTCTACTTTACTGAGAGTTTTCATCATGAATGGATGTTGAATTTTGTCAAATTATTTTTTTGTATCAATTGCTATACTCATATAATTTTTCTTCTTTAGCCTATTGAAATGCTGGACTACACTGGTTAACTTTTGAACACTGCCACATCCTTGCATACCTGGGATAAATCTCCCTTGGTCTTGATGTGAAAGTCTTTTTATACTTTGCTGGATTCAATTTCCTAATATTTTGCTGATTTTTTAAAAATTAATCTCATAGGAGACATTCATCTCTTTCATTTTCTGGTTTTGGTATTAGTGTACTACTGGCCTCAAACAATGAGTCTAACTCACAGTTCTAAACCTACTCTGTTATAGAATTTTGCTGACTTTGAGAAGGCTACGTCAAGTTTGTTGAATGAAAAATGTATAGTTTGGCAATGCCTCAAGACATGTTACATTTTCTTTTACCAGTGCTGTTTTCATTCTAACTGGCATTTGTAGAATTTTTTTAGAGTTTCTTTTTGTGAATTTATTTTTCTCACACCCTGTCAACAGTCACGTTACGAGACTGTATGTGTTTTTGACCTGTTGCTCTATTTAACACCAGAAAATTATATTTCAGTAGTGAATGAAGTGCAATCCTAGAAATCTGCTATATAAATGCAAGACAAAATTACTAAACAAATGTGGCATTTTTGTTAAGCATATCTGAAAGCACTATTTTTTATGATGTCAATTTCATTAAAATATTTTTGACATCTTACCTCACAAAAATAATCAGAAACAATGAGAAAGTAGGCAAAATACATATGGGCATGTGTGCTTTATGTAACACATTTAAATGTATTCGATAAGTGGACTGATCACTGAACATGGAAACACAACATCTGAGTTCACATCCTGGCTCTGCCACTTTCTAGCTGTGACTCTGAACAAATCACCTAACTTCTCATATTGATATAACACAGACACTAACACTAATCTTACCTAAAGGAGATTTAAATAGATAATTTTTAGAATTAATACTATGTAAATTTTTACTATAACTACTTGTATTTCATTATACCATTATACAGCTTTGAGTATAAGCTTTGTGGAAAGGACATATAGCACTGATGTTGACATACATCAAGTGATTCTGAAATATGCTCAATCTGTAATAGAATTTTCAAATATCTCAAGTTGAGGAACTCAGAATGCTGTGAGTAAACAAACTTTGAAAGAAGAATAATGTTTTCCATGGAAGAATACTACTAAAAAACACTTCTGGAAAGAAGAGGAGTAAAATGAGAGGATGTTCTCAGTTCCAAAAATTTCAAAATGCTATAACTCCCATTTTGTAATTCATAATGCACATTAGTTAGCAAAATCTCTGGGAAGTCCTGAAATAAAGAAGCCAGTAGAGCTTAATTTAACCCAGCATTTAGCACATGAAGTTCCTCTTAAAAATAATAAAAACATAAACAAGTAATTTTCTCCATAAAACACTGTGGGAAATTCAGTAACTTAGTCCTTAACTGAGAGGAAAACAAAGCAAAGGAACCAACACAAGGAAACGATACTTGTGAAAAAGATAGTATTTTCTTAGTAAAATTTTGTAAAAACTAGATTAAATAAATGAAACCCAAAGAATTTAAAACTTATAGAAAAGATAGAAGAGCTATACGTATTTACTTAAATCATGTATACTTTTTGAAACATTTTAATTTATTGCATTTTTTAACACTTTCATGACTATATATATAAAACATGTAATAAATATCTAATATGAATAAAATTAAATATGCATTTACATATTTAAATGTAACATTTAAATATGAATTAAATGATATAGCTAATATTTGATTGTTTTATGTTATATACCAAATATATTATATATCATCTTTAATATATATTGATATATACCATATATAAAATTATATGGATATTTTTAAATACACTTGGAATATTATTTAAAATATGGAAAAGTAAAATACAATTTGATATGTTTTATAAATGTTACCTAATATGTGTTTAAACATATATATTTGCGAGGTATCTTATTTAACAACTTAATATATTAAAATAACTAGATATATAGTATATATTACACATAGATTTACATATTTAAATTTATAAAACACCAATATATAATATATAAAATATATTATTGTACTGTATGTATATAACATAAGAAAACTTATTATAAAAACTAAAATATGAGATGGATATGTGCATTTGAAATAAACTAGAGACATAAAATATAAAAGGTAAAGTCATGATGCATTTCTCAGGTGAATCTACTCTTTTCTTCTTACCCTAAGAATTTTACATGCACGGATACTCAGCTGCTTTCATCTCCTGGAGCACAAACTCTCAGTTCAACAAAATTCTCTTTAGAGTGAGGGTTTTAAAATTATATGAAGATTTGACTTAGTATTTTAGTAAAGCAGCTTTTCTGTCCATTTTATTGCTCACTAATCATGACAATTTCAACATAACTCATTGCTTAGAAGAAAGGAGTATACACAATAAAAGCTAATGCTGGGGCTTCCATGGCAGTCCTCCTGGCAGTCCACTGGTTAAGACTCTGTGCTTCCACGGCAGGGGGCATGAGTTCTATCCCTGGTCAGGGAACTAAGTCCCACATTCTGCACAGTGTGGCCAAAAAAAAAAAAAAAAAACTAATGCTGAAGAAACATCCTTTTCCCCCTTGCATTTGAAAGCAATAGTTTAAAACTTTTAAGTACCAGGGACTTCCCTGGTGGTCCACTGGTTAAAACTCCATGCTTCCACTGCAGGGGTCACAGGTTCTATCCCTGGGCAGGGAACTAGGATCCCACATGCTGCATGGCGTGGCCACTAAATACATACATACATACATACATACATACATAAAAGCTGTTAAGTACCAGAAGAGAAATCTTACCTCAAGAGTTGGTGTTTTGACAACAGCCCTCTCTGGGATATGACAGGAATGAGGACTGTACATTCAGAGCCTGCTCTACCAAACTGAGGTCTGTCACCACCCTATGTTAGCAAAGTCTACACCAAAACTGGGATACATGCCTAATGGAGAAAACTCAGGTAATATGGCTTCAGGATAAATGGGTAATATGGCATTAGCTATATTCAGAGACCTTTCTCTGCATCCCTTTACAACAACCTTTTTTTCCTGCCTGAAACATATACCACATGAGGAAACTTATTTCCCAAGGACTACACCATCAAAGTCAAGGGTAACTTCTTGTAGTACCAGCAGTACCTAAGAGTACCAGCAGTTGTTTTCTACTGCAGCCACACATGTAACAGGTAATGTTCACAGGCTTGCCACATTTTCTATGGACTTACTCATATATTAAGAAAACCTGAAAATGGTTTTTCACTGAATTTAAAAACTGTACTATTTGCAATCAACACCACAGCTAATGATACTAAGCATCGACATCATATGTTCAGTGAACATATGCTGATATAACTATCGCTCAGCAAAACCAAAAAAGAGAGACAAAAATAAAGCAAAACACAAAATACAGTGTTAAGATTTCTGCCTGCATTTGGCCCATGCAGGCCTCAGTGAAGAAGTATGAATTTGCTGTCCAGATGCACCTGTGACTTGATTACCACCACCCCACCCACCCTGCCACTCTGCAACCTCCAACTCTTACTGTGAGCTTCTCATAAGGCTAAAGAAGATTCCTCTGGTCAGTTGTACACACACACACACACAAGTTAGAACCAGGAATCTATTTCTTACAATAAAGGAAAAAGTAACTTTGTTAGACTCAATAAAGATTTGTGTATGGCATACTTAATGTACTTTACTGGCTACTTAAGGAGTTTTGAGGGATAATTTTTTATTATTCTTGAACTTAGCTTTATGCATTTAACTGATACTGTATTAGTAACGACCACTTGTTATGAATGGTAGTGTAAATAATACAGTCTGCAACGTACATGTGATTTTCATAGTATAAACTACTCTAATGCTAATTTGAACTCTATCTATCTATCTAATCTATCTGTATCAGAATGCCAATAAATCAAAGTACTGTTATTATAGAAATAATCTTGAACCTCCCATAATTTATTTAAAATTCATATCTAAAAGGCCCGATAATTATATTAATGGTAGTAATAAACTCCCTTTCGTACATTAACGAAGACACTCCATAGTGAGAACCACTGATTTAGGGAACATTTTTTAAAAAGGTAGTGAGTGACACAGAGATAGAAAACAAGTTTATGGTTACCAAAGGCAAAAGGGAGTAGGAGGAAAAATTAGGAGTATGGAATTAACAGATACAAATTACTATACATAAAATAGATAAACAATAAGGATTTATTGTATAGCACAGGAAACTATAAACTATATTCAATATCTTTAATAATCTATAATGGAAAACTATATATATACAACTGAGTTACTTTGCTGTATACCTGAAACTAATGCAATATTGTAAATCAACCATACTTCAACTTTTAAAAATAATGAGCTAAATTTAAAAAGGGGGCATTTAGAGATCAAGATGGTAGAGTAAGAGGACATGGAGCTCACCTCCCCCAAAGAACACATCAAAAGTACATCTACGTGAGGAATAATCCTCAGTGAAAACTAACTGGAAACTGGCAGAAGGATTACTACACAACCAAGGCTGAAAGGAAGATAGATAGATAAATACGTAATTGGGTAAGAAGGGAAGAAAACTGATCAGGTCAGGACCTGTGCCTCTGAGAGGGGACTCAGAGGAAAAGAGAGGTTACAAGAGTGGATCCGCCCCCTTGGGGAGTGAGTAGATTGAGTCACAGAGGGGGTATCCCAGTCCTGGGGCCCTATATGGAGGAAACAAGCCCCTTTGGCTGGTTGGAGAACCGCCGAGTCAGATAGGAAGGCTGGAGAAGCCTGGACTCCGCTCATGAGGAGCATACTCGGGCTGACTAGACCCCAAGGCAGGGCAGGGAGAGATCTGCTCTAGCGGCTGCCAGGTTTCCTGTGACTGGCTTGCCCCACATCCCAGGCCAAGCCAAGCAAATGCTCTGGCCTTGCTCACTCCATGCCACAGTGTGGAAAAGGATCTGGAGCAACCAGGACCGGGAAAAAACTTGACCATGGGATACAGAGGTGAACTGGTCCCAAAGCAGAGGCCAGATAGAGTAGTGGCAGCCATCATTGGTGTTTACTCAGGCAGTGCCTCAGAAGCCGCCCAGATCTCTGACAGTGGCCATTCTGTCACAGCTAACCTCCCTAAACATGCCAAGAGTCCATGGAGGTCCCTGACAGCCCTTCAGGAGTGGCCGAGGGAAGTGATCAGCTGTAAGAGTCAAAGGGGGCTCACATCCAAGGCTGCATCTGGGCAGAGCCGTTGACACCTACACAGGCAGCACACTGGACCTCTGTCCGCACAGAGGCTCCACTTGCTTCAACACTCCCCTCCTCTGGGGCAAAGGTCCTGATATGGGGAGAGGGAAAAGACACACACTTAAAGGGAACAGAGCCAACTCAAGCCCGACCCTCAGGGATTCTGCTCCAGCAACTAGGGATCAAACCCTGTCCCTGACAGGGTGGTGATGGCCACTGAACAGAACTGAAGTCCCACCTCACATTCAGCACCAGATCCAGCCCCTCCATCTCTAGACCCACCCCCTACCAAGGTGATAGCTTCCAGCAAACCCTGAGGAAAGATGTAACTGGCATCTGCATTACATCCACCTCTCTCACCAAAGGCAGTGGGCACATGCAGTCCTCATAGGGATGCTCCCACATAAATTCACCCCTTCAAGACCACAATAGGTAACTGTTGTGAAGTAATTCACACAAATTCATGGAGGCAGAGAAAGTTAAGCAAACTGAAAACGCAGAGAAACTACTCTCAATTGAAAGAGCAAAAGAAAAGTCCTGAAAAAAAATAATAAAACAAATAAACAATTCACCAGATTAAAAATTCAAAACATTAGTAATAAAAATGTTAACTGAATTAGGGAAAAGATATAAACACTGAACACTTTTTAAAAGGAACTAGAAAATATTTTAAAAAGACCCAATCAGAAATGAATAATTCAACAGCTGAAATAAAAAACACACTGGAAGGAATGAATAGCAGACTAAGTGATATAGGAGAACACATAAGTGATCTGGAAGATAGCATAATGGAAATCACCCAATCGGAACAGCAGAAAGAAAAACCAAATTTTAAAATAATGAAAGCAATTTAAGAGATCTCTGGGATAACATTAACATTCCAACATTTGCATTATAGAGATTCCAGAAAGAGAAGAAAGAGAGAAAGGGATCAAAAATGTATTTGAGGAAATTATGGCTGAAAAATTATCAAATCTGAAGAAGGAAACAGACACCCATGTACAGAAAGCATAAAGGGTCTGAAACAAGATGAACCCCAGCAAATCAACACAAAGACATGTCATAATTAAAATGGCAAAAGTTAAAGATAGAGAATTCTAAAGGTAGCAAAAGAAAAACAAAGAGTCATATACAAGGGAATCCTCATAAGGCTATTAGCTGACTTCTCTGCAGAAACTTTACAGGCCAGAAGGGAATGGCATGACATATGCAAAGTGATGAAAGGGAAAAATCTGCAACTTAGGATACTGTACCCAGCAAGATTATCATTTAGAATGGAAGGAAAGAGAAAGAACTTCTCAGACAAGCAAAACCTTAAGGAATTCATCAATACTAAACCTACCCTGAAAGAAATGTTGAAGGGTCTTCTCTAAATAGAAAAGAAGAATCAATAGGAAAGGAAAAATGCTCCTAGAAAAAGTAAATATATAGTAAGGATTGGGGATCAACCACTTAAATAAACCATATGTATATTAAAAGACAAAAAATTGTAGAAGCAACTATAACCACAGTAAACAATTAAGGGATAAGCATAAAGATGTAAAATATGACATCAAAAACAAAATGTGGGGGAGGGGAGTAAAAAATTTATATCTCGTAGAATGTGTTTGAAATTAAATGACTACCAGTTTAAAACAAATAGATATAACTATAGATCAACATGTATGAACCCTATACCACAAATCAGAAACCTAAAATAGATACACAAAAACCATAAAGAAAGGAACACAAGCATAATACTAAAGAAAATCATCATTAAACCACAAGGGTAGAAACAAAAAGAAGAAATGAACTGAGAAGTACTGCAAAAACAACTGGAAAACAAGTAATAAAATGGCAATAAGTACATATGGATGAAAAATTACTTTAAATGTCAATGGACTAAATGCTCCAATCAAAAGACATAGGGTGGATGATTGCATAAAAATGCAAGGCCCTTCAATATGTTGCCTACAAGAGACTCACTTCAGAGCAAAAGACACACACAGACTGAAAGTGAGGGGATGGAAAAAAAGATATTTCTTACAAATGGAAACAAGAAATCAGGTGCAGCAATACTCAAATCAGACAAAATAGACTTCCAAACTAACACAAAAGAGGGCATTATATAATACTAAAGGGATCAATACAAGAAACTAATATTACACTCATTAACATATACGTACCAAATACCGGAGCACCTAAATCTATAAAGCAAACATTAACAGACATAAAGGGAGAAATTGACAATAATATAATAATAATAAGGGATGTTAACATCATGCTGACATCAATGGACAGATCATCCAGACAGAAAATCAATAAGGCAGCAGTGGTCTTAAATGACGCAATGGATCAGTTAGACTTAATAGATATCTACAGGACATTACATCCAAAACCAGCAGAATACATTCTTTTCAAGTGCACATGGATCATTCTCCAATATAGACTACAGGTTAGACCACAAAACAAGTCTCAACAAATTTAAGAGGATAGAAATTATGTCAAGAATTTTTTCCTATCACAATGGTATAAAACGAGAAATCAACTACAGAAAGAAAAAAATGGAAAAAGAATAAACACATGGAGAATGAACAATATGCTTCTAAAAATCCAATGGGTCAATGAAGGAACCAAAGAAAAAGTCAGAAAATACCTCAAGATAAATGAAAATGGAAACACAACACTTCAAAATCTATGCATACAGCAAAAAGCAGTTCTAAGAAGTAAGTATATAGTGATGCAGGCATTCTCCAATAAACAATCAAAATCTCAAATAAACAATGTAAGTTACCACTTAAATCAGGAAAAGAAGAACAAACAAAACCCGAAGTCAGTAGAAGGAAGGAATAATAAAGATCAGAGAGAAAATAAATAAAATAGAGATTAAAAAAATAGAAAACATCAATGAAACCAAGAATCCATTTTTTGAAAAGAGAAACAAAATTGATAAACCTTTAGCCAGGCTCACCAAGAAGAAAAGATAGAGGACCCAAATAAACAAAATAAGAAATGAAAGAGGAGAGATAAAAACTGATACCACAGAGATACAAAAAAAATCATGAGAATACTATAAACAGTTACATGCCAACAAACTGGACAGCCTAGAAGAAATGGACAAATTTCTAAAAACATATAATCTGCCAGGACTGAATCAAGAAGAAGCAGACAATTTGAATGGACTGATCACTAGCAGTGAAACTGAATTTGTAATTTAAAAAAAACAAAAACAAAACAAAACAAAAAAAGCCTCCTGGCAAACAAAAGTCCAGGACCTAACAGCTTCACAGGGGAAGTCTATCAAACATATAAAGAAAAACTATTCCAAAAAATTGAAGACAATGGAACCTTCCCAAATTCATTCTACAAGGCCATGATTGCCCTGATACCAAATCCAGACAAAGATACTACAAAAAAAGGAAAATCATAGGCCAATATCTTTGATGAATATAAATGCAAAAATCCTCAAAAGAATATTAGCAAACTGAATCCAACAATATATAAAAAAGGATCATACACCATGATCAAGCGGGATTTATTCCAAGGATACAAGGATGGTTCAACATTCACAAATCAATCAACATGACACATCACATTAACAAAAGGAAGCATAAAAATCATATGATCACCTCAACAGATGCAGAAAAAGCCTTTGGCAAAATGCAACATCCATTCATGGTAAAAACTTTCATCAAAGTGTGTTTAGAGGGAACATATCTCAACATAAAAAAGGCCATTTGTGACAAACCCATAGCTAACATCATACTCAGTGGTGAAAAGCTGAAATCCTTTCCTCTAAATTCAGGAACAAGGCAAGAATGCCCACTCTCATCACTTTTATTTAACATAGAATTGGAAGTCCTAGCCACAGCAATCAGACAAGAAAAAGAAATAAAAGCCATCCAAATTGGAAGGGAAGAAGTAAAACTGTCACTATTTGCAGATGACATGGTATTTTATATAGAAAACTCTAAAGTCTCCATCCAAAAATTATTAGAACTAATAAATGAATTCAGCAAAGTCTCAGGCTACAAGACTAATATACAGAAATCTGTTGCTTTTCTATACACTAATAATAAGCTATCAGAAAGAGAAAGTTTAAAAAATCCCATTTAAAATCGCATCAAAAAGAATAAAATACTTACAAATAAACTTAACTAAGGAAGTGAAAGACCTATACTCTGAAAACTATAAAACACTGATAAAGGAAATTGATGACACAAAGAAATGGAAAGATATCCCATGCTCTTGGACTGGAAGACTTAATATTGTTAAAATGGTTATACTACCTAAAGCAATCTACAGATTTAATGAAATCGCTATCCAAATACCCATGGCATTTTTCACAGAACTAGAACAAATAATTTCAAAATTTATATGGAACCAGAGGATAACTCAAACAGTCAAAACAATCTTGAGAAAGAAGAACAGGGCTGGAGGAATCATGCTCCCTGACTTCAGGCTATACAACAAAGCTACAGTAATCAAAACAGTATGGTACTGGCACAAAGCAGACACATGGAACATTCTCTAACACCATATAAAAAAATAAACTCAAAATGGACTAAAGACCCAAATGTAAGACCGGATACTATAAAACTCCTAGAGGAAAACAGAGGCAGAACACTCTTTGACATAAATTGCAGCAATATTTTTTTTGGATTTGTCTCCTAAAACAAAGGAAACAAAAGCAAAAATAAACAAATAGGACCTAATTAAACTTAAAAGCTTTTGCAGAGCAAAGGAAACCATCCACAAAACGAAAAGACAACCTACAGAATGGGAGAAAATATTTGCAAATGATATGATTGACAATGGGTTAATATACAAAATATATAAACAGCTCACCAACTCAATCAAAAAATGAGCAAAATCCTGAATAGACATTTTTCCGAAGAAGACTTACAGATGGCTAAGAGGCACATGAAAAGATGCTCAAAATCACTAATGATTAGAGAAATGCAAATCAAAACAACGAGATCTCTCCTCATACCTGTCGGAATGGTTAACATCAAAAAGTCTACAAATAACAAATGTTGGAGAGGATGTAGAGAAAAGTGAACCCTTGTACACTGTTGGTGGGAATGTAAATTGGTGCAGCCACTATGGAAAACAGTTTGGAAGTTCCTCAAGAAAGTTAAAATTTAGATTTTAACTTTAGATTTAGAACCATATGATCCAGTAATTCCACTCCTGAGTATACATCTGGAAAAAATGAAAACACTAATTTGAAAAGATACATACATCCCAATGTTTATAGCAGTACTAATTACAACAGCCAAGCTACCCAAGTGCCCATCAACAGATAAATGGGTAAAGAAGAAATGGTATGTGGAAAATTACTGATCCACAAAGAAAAGAATGAAGTTCTTGTTAGAAGTTCATTAGCTCCCTTTAATTTTCAGATTGTTCACCCCAGTTTGGATAGAATGTGGTGTTGGAACAGCAGAAATGCATATAGGCTTGTATTAATGTTTACTATCTTAGGGGGATGAATCTCTAAGATTTGGGTTCTATTCCACACCACTAGAAAAAATAGTGTCCTGGGTGTTTTTCTCATCTGAAAATAAGTAATGATACTTACCCACTCCACCTCATGGTCTTATTGCAATGATCAAATGAGGTACTGGATACAAGAATTCTGAAAACTTTGCAGCACTATCAAATAAGCCCCCGACTTACTGATGCGTTGACTCACAATTTCTTTTTAACTTTATGATGGTAGGAAAGTGATTTGCTTTCAGTAGAAATCATATTATACATCGAATTTTGAATTTTGATCTTTTCCCAGGCTACTGATATGCGGTATGATACTCTCGTGATGCTGAGCAGTGGCATCAAGTCACAGCTCCTAGTCAGTCACGCTATCACAAGGGTAAGCAACTGATACACTCAAAACTATTCTGTATTTCACTTTTAGTATTGTATTCAAAAATTACATGAGATACTCCACTGTGTATTATAAAATAGGCTTTGTATTAATATTAGATGATTTTGCCCAATTGTACGCTAATAGAAGGGTTGTGAGCACATTTAAGGTAGACTAGGATAAGCTATGATGTTCAGTAGGTTAAGTGGGTTAAATGCATTTTTGACTTACAATATTTTTAACTTACAATGGGTTTATGGGGATGGAACCCCCTATCATAAGTCAAGGAAGATCTGTATGAGTTATTTCTATACCTCAAAATCAAACGTAGGTGTAGAAGTGATGCCACATATTTGCACCAATCTACTAATTCTATTTTCATTCTGAGGTACTCTATATGCTACATAAAGTCTTGACTATAAATCACGTTAACAAATCAGTGTAAGAATAAACCAGTTTCCTCAAGTAAATTGAAAGTTTGTATTGCAATTGAGATAGCCAGCCTCTAAGATTGAGCTCAGTGATCCTTGTCTTCTGATATTTATGTTCTGTGTAATCTTCTCCTATTGAATGTGTGTTTGACTTATTGATCCATTTATGACAAACAGAAAAAGTCAAAGTGACCCAGAAAATAGGTCGTAGGAGGCAGTGTGGTATAACTCTCATTTGCTCCTTGATCATGTCTTCTGCAGGAAGCCGGCTGCCATGTCATGTACTGCCTTATGGAGAGATCCATGTGACAAGGAGCTGAGAACTTTTGCCAACAACCATTTGAGTGGGCTTGGAATTAAGATTCTCCAGCCCCAGGAAAAGTTTCAAGTGCCTGAAGCCCCAACCAACATCTTGGGTGCAACTTCATGAGATACCCTAAAGCAGAACCACTCAGTTAAGCCATCATGGATTCCTTACACTCACAGACTTCATTAAAAAATAAATTCTTGTGTTTTTACGCTGCTAAATGTTAGGTTAATTTGTTATATGGTGATAGATTATAAATACAGCTCTTGGTACCCAATGATGCTGAGAAAAAAAAAAAAATATATATATATATATATATATATATATATATATATGGAAGTGGCTTTGAACCAAGCACTGGTCAGAAGCTGGAAAGATTTTGAAAAGAGGGTTTATAAAAGCTTAAAGTGCCTTGGATACAACTGTTCATAGAATTTTGAACATTGAACTGGGGGTAGATGTTCTTGCTAAGGAGACTTCCACCAGACAGTGTTGATGTTACCATCTGGTTTCTTCTTGCTGCTAATAGTGAAATGTGAGAGGCAATACATAAGCTAAAGGAAGGACTATTAAACAAAAAGAAGCAGCACTGGCTGGTTTTGAAAATTCTCGGTCTCTCCAGATGGTAAACAATGCTAAAATTAAGAAAGGGCTTCTGAGCAGAGGTCAAACTCAGGGAACTCTCAGGACATCATGGTCTAAAGACGACACTGGTTGTGACTATAGAATCCTTCGTTAAGACTTCAGAAATATCGAAGGGGGTATCTTAGACTCTATTCTTTTAAATAAGAAGCCCTCTAAATATTTCAAGGGTATAACTAACAGATCTGCTCAATCAAGATTTAGGAAGCTTGGTTTTAAAGGTATTGTCCTTCAGCAGAAGCCCAAGGCAGAGACGGGTTTATCTCTAAGAAATTTGAGGATATGGTTTCCATCTAAAGTGCTGGACCCAAATAAGATTCACAGAAGACTCAAACTTTTTAAAAGAATTATATCAATGGAAAACCTGCCAATTTGGACTGTAAGGAATAGAGACAGTATAAATTGAGAAAAGGCTGTTGGACTCCCAAAATAGTACTGGCAGAAAGGAAGCTAAGAAATTGTTCAGCTGTAGATATATGCTACCTTTCATGGAAAAAGAAAAATGACTCAGGTGGGTAGGGAATGAGCCAATAGTCCCAAATTAAGAATGATGGAGAACAACTCCAGAGAAGCATGAGAGAACTGCTACGGTCCAAAGATTCTTGTGTACAGCTTTCCCCCTCGCCTTCCATTATGAATGGGAGTGCCTATGGCAGTGATTCTATACCTTAAAACGCTTACCATGTTGGGGACATATAGGGTAGCAAACTGCCTTCTTTAGTTCACAAGAGGAGACTTATTCTCATTTGGATCTGGTTTAGATGACAAGATCTTGTTCTCTGAGCTGATGCTGATGAGATGACATGGGGCGGGGGGGGGGGGCTTTGGGAAGGTGTAACAATATTTTGCCTGTGGGATGAATGTGAGTCACTGAGGCCAGATGGAAGACTGTGGTAGGCAGCCACTCAGATGGCCCCTAATAGTCTCTGCCTCCTCTAGTCAAGTGTAGATTGCTTTAACTGTTTACTTACAATGAATATAAGGTGAAGGTGACAGTGTGTGACTCCGAGACTAGATCATAAAAGACAGTCTGGTGTCACTCTCTTTCAAATGCTTCACTCTGAGGGAAGCCAGATGCTACGTTATAATCAGCCCTACAGAGAGACTCACATGGCAAGGAACTGAGACCACCTGCCAACAGCCAAAGTAAGCTTGGAGGCAGATACTCCAGCATTGGACAAACTTTCAGATGACTTCTGTTCAAGCCAACAGGTTGAATAGAACCTCATGAGACCCTGGGCCAAAACCAATTGTCTTAGCTATTCTTAAATTCTTGACCCTTAGAAAAACTCTCTGAGATGAAAGAAAAATTGTTGCTTTACGGTACTAAGCTTTGGGAAATATTGTTGCGTAGTAGTAGATAACTAATACAACAGAAAATTGAATAGAGCAAATCTGAGTAAACATATTTAGTAGAATTAAATATTACATCCAACCCAATGTTCCATTTACCTTGAGAACTATTGTATGTGGTTAGCCAAATGAGAGCTAGCATTTGAAAACAGTATTGAACTCTTTCAGTCACAGGCATTACCTCATAATATAGCAAATATTTTTAGCCAATGCATTTTCTATACAGTATTCTGAGTTAAATGAGTTGTTTATTTCTTCTTGGCCCCTGCTTTTACTAATAACTATACTCCAATAAATAAATTTCTAACATAATGGCTGGCAAAAGTTGTACAAATTAATAGTTTTAAAACTATCCTCCTTAAAATGGTCACAGAAAAATGACAGAGATCAGCAGGAAATTAAGGAGAGTGGGAGAGAGAATCTAATCCCTGTTAGGTCAAAAAGATACTATTCACGGGCTTCCCTGGTGGCGCAGTGGTTGAGAGTCCGCCTGCCGATGCAGGGGACACGGGTTCGTGCCCCGGTCCGGGAAGATCCCACATGCCGCGGAGCGGCTGGGCCGGTGAGCCATGGCCGCTGAGCCTGCGTGTCCGGAGCCTGTGCTCTGCAACAGGAGAGGCCACAACAGTGAGAAGCCCACATACCGCAATAAAAAAAAAAAAAAAAAAGATACTATTAATCTGAAGAAAAAACCTTGAAGCTAAGGGCATAAGGATGGACAGAATGTAGCAAGAATATCCTTTCCTCTTCTCCCTTCCCCATTTCCACATTCCCAAACATAGCTGATGATTTTGTATGCACTGGAGCCACATAAAATTCAAAATTGTATAGAGTTTCCCAATGCAAAACCCAGATTGCTGGTCTTCACAGACCAGAGGCAAGGGAAGAGTTGTATCCAAATCATCTGGGGAGGTTTGCTCCAAACTATCAAATGCCCTGCACATCCTTCCCCAACACAAATTCTAATATTCTGATATGCACAGAAAGGCAGACATCTCTAGAAAAACCTAATTCATTATTGTCAGGGAGGATAAAGGTTAACTTAAGATATCTGAAATTGTCATTCCCACACGCATCCTCTTCCATCCTCAGATTAATACCACAGGTTAGAAAATGCTCAGTTTAGACTTCTATGTGGTCTTTTTAGAATAATTTTTTTTTAAAAAACAAAAAATTTGTTCTCCACACAAAATATGGTAGTGTCTAAGCAGTACTCTTTTCTTTAGAAATGAACAACTGTAGTACTTCAGGTCCAGAAACAGTTATCCAAATAGTGTATAGACTGAAATATGTGTTTCAATAACTAGATAGATAGATAGACAGATAGATAGATAATGGATATACATAGATATAGAGGTATGCAATATGTTTATTTTTCAGAAGTATAAATATATTACAACTCAGTAATTATATCTGTACTGAATACATACAACCTCTGTCATACATGGTCCATCCTTCACTGACACTGGCATCAGGATCTGGCAGAGGGAAGTAAGGATCAGTGTTGTACAGAAATGAGGACAGTGAGGGAGAAAAGAAAAAGAGACATTCTGAAGAGAAAGAGCATTTTTAAATGAAATACATTTAAATGTAATAAAGATGTAATTGCACCTCTAGTAATCAGTGTTAGTGCAGGTCTTGGTCAAATAAGATCTGAGCAAATTTGTTATTTACACAGACTATACTGACAAATTGTAGTGGACTCACAGGAGGCTTGCTGGTAAGGACAGAGAGGAGCATTGTTTGTGATTAACTTAAAGCAAGGATAAAGCTAGGCCTCTATTAAGTACATACTACAATCTGAGCAACACTTCTATCAACTAGAAAAGGCTAGCCTACTGACTGGCCCTGGCTGGGGAGTTGAGACCCAGAAGGTTGGACCACTGGCCAAGTAGAAGGAAAAAAAGCTATACTTAAAAAAAAAAAGTACTTTCCAAGAATGGCTCAGTTTTGTGAAGGAGGAGTAGAAATGAATTAGAATTCTCTAAATATTGAGATTCAATTGCCATAATATGCTTAGGAGCATTATTGTGGAATTGAGTGCATGGAGGTAGATGAAGGATTTGAACCAATGCCCTTATCCTGCAGTCTTCCAACTCCAATTTAATGAACACATACTCATAATTATTTCTAAATAGTTTTTATCTAATTTTAAAGGAGATAACTTACACCACTTGTATAAAAACGCATTTTCATTAACATATTCAGTATTAGTAGAACTTTGAGCAGAATATACTTCTTATGGTTTCACATAGTCATACATATTTATAGTATTAAAACTCTTCAGTTGTTTTAATAATAGAATCCCTATCCCATAGATATGAATACTAATTTTAATAGGCTCCTGTAGAAGAAACCTAAATGTACAAGAAAATGCATTTGAATTTTATACTTCCTTGATTTTGTGCTTATTTCTTTTTTATTACACTTTCTATTAAACTTTGCTTTTCAGCAAAATGCTTCTCTCCCCCCCTTTTTTAAATTCTTTTAATTGTTTTCTTTTTGTAAGTTAAAAATACAAGAATTTGGAAGGTGTTTACCACATCCTGTTAAGGAAGTCAGGGAAGGATCTCATCTTATCCTTCCAGCAATGTGTTCTGCATTATTTTGACTGGTTTTGTTTCAGTTCAAGGCTTTGCCTAATAGGTCATTCATTTTTGAGACTGTAAGCATTTGGAACAAAAAATCATGTATGATGGTACACTGCTAGTCTCTTGTGGCAACTATGAAAAGAGAAGTGGCAAAAGACCAAACTGGGAGAGACTGTTTCTAGTGTAGGCTGCCTTCTACAATTCAGTCATCTCGGAGAGCTTTATGAAGTAATGAATTAAGTACTCATACTGCAATGACTCTGTAATCAAAGGAACCATGATCCATCTATCATCTATCCATTCTATCTTCAGAATCCATATCTAAAGTGACTGACACACAGGACTCTTAAAAGTGAGCAAGTATACACGCATAATAGTTCCCATTAGCCTGGGAAATAAGAGCTTACTTTATTGAGAGAGGAAATATGGGTCAGGACACAGGAGCTATAGTTCTTTCCTTCCTCAGAGTGCTGTGAAATCTCTAACTCTTCCGGCTCACATTCTCACAGTCCCAATAAAAATGCAGTGCGTGATTAAAAATATGCCTCTAAAACAATCTGTAAACTAATACTGAGATCTGTTATTATGATCTCCAAAGAATTCAAATACTCAGAAACTTTAAACTGACAATCTTCCATGACCTTGTGAAGTTGGAGCGTAGTGGTTTCTTCTGTTGGATAGATGTCTGAAATAGAAAGACATCAACCTGGGATGTTTGAGTTTGTGACCTCCATGTAGTTACTTTTAAGTCAATTTAACATTAAGCCATTTTTAAGTCAGTGGTCTGAATTTTAAAACTAAGCAGGCTTGGAGATTTCACTCTAAATTTGAATTTGTATTTCCTCATGCGTTAAATTTGTAGTGTGGGCTGTCATGTTGCTACTGACACAGTGAGGTCTGGTGAAGCTAACAATGGCCTGGGAATCCAGTGATAAGTCTGCCCTTCCTTAGCTGCACATCAATTATTAGACCTAATGACAAACTCTCTGAGCCTCTGATTTTGTTTGTTTGTTGTTTGTCTTTTAATGTAAAATGTGTATAATCATTGTCACCATATGTTAAAACGGATTTTTTTTCAGGCTTGGTTAACACTGAGGCCCCAAGACTCCTAACCTGTCAAAGATGCTAAAACATCTAGATGGGACTTAAAGCAGTAGGGCAATCCATCTGCCCTTGTGTAATCTTTACCAATGACTTTAAGGTATAGAAGGATTAAAGTTGGCCACCACAGGGGGAGATGGAGATTAGAGGGAGGGTTTCCTTAGGGGCAGTTGTTAATATGAGAGGATTTCCTCCACTCCCATGGAGAGTAGGGTGGGATACTTTAGTTTTACCTCAAGGTTAGTGAGAAGGGCTTCAAGGAGACTATAGAGTGGGTGTGCTATGTGTGCCCTATAATTTGGGGGGATATTATGGACTGGTATCTTGCTCCTGCCTGATAGATCAGAAGTGCAAAGGACTGTAGTTGGATTTGTTCAGGCAGCTACAGGCTGATGGTGAATCAAAGGTAGCCGGTTACTAAACTCTTTAGAACACAACCAAAAAGGTACTGGAGTGAACAGACCTCAGCAAAAAATGTCAGGTTGTATATACTGAACACCTACATGCAAGAATGGAATGATAAAGAATCAGTTGGAGTGGAAATACTCACCTCTTTCATGTGAACTGAAGGTGATAATTTTCCAAGTTAGAGGGACTGTGAAGCACCTATGAAAGTGCCCTATGAGAGAAAGAATGAGCTTTAAGCATCTGCCATGACCAGAGGAAATCAATGTCAGTCGGGTACCTGGCCAGGCATGTAAGCTCCTTCCTGTTTCCTCAACTCCCTCTCTTCTTCAACAATGGAAATGACTTGAGCCAACTGACTGAGTAAACTCTAGACTGAGAATTAAGAACGACACAAGCTATTTTCACCTTTCCCAGGACTGGTATTCTGCTTTAATCTGAGAAGTCTGGATTATGACACTGAACTTGACATAAGTGAGACCATATTATAACTAACAGTAATTAGAATTTTTAAAAATTTATGAGTAACAAGGAAATCTGTGGGGCCTACTCTAGGTTTCATCCAGAGGTTAGAAAAGGACCAGCCCTTCAAAGTGTGTCTGACTGGCCGGTGTGGGGAAATAATAAATTTGTCTGATTATTACAGCACTTCTTCTTCTGAGATGTTACAAGGACAAAATAAGATAATGAGTGTAAAAGCAGAGTTTCCCTATAAAGTGCATGTAAGGGACAATGTGTTGAGGAAGGAGGGCTGTTTATCATCATTAAGATCCCATTTATCATGGGCTATTTTGGTAACACTTTTGCATGAATCCTTTGATATATAGAGTCCAAAGGAGACAACAGCTAAATATTCACTAACATTAGACCAGGCTTCTTCATCCCAGGCCTGTGGAGGACTTTGGTTTGAATGGTGTTTGTAATTGGGTTGGAGAAAAATGAAGGTCTGCATCTCCACTGGCTTACTAAGGGTAGGAGTGGTCTGCACTGGTGGGGAGACATTTTATCCCTCCCGCTGTTTAGAATTGCTGGTGCACGGTGAACAGAAAGCAGTCTGACTTTTTAAGTCAAATTTACTGTCTTTAATTTTTCAACAGGCGATACAGTTTCTCATTTCCGGCACCTGGGATGGACTGCTCTCATTGCCTCTCCCTTCTCTGCCTTGGTATGCCACTGCATCAGACCACTGATTCTTTCACCTTCCTAGTCCAAGAGATAAAATATTTCTAGAGACATCAACATGGGTGTGGATACACGTCTAACTTTGTTAACCCATGATTTGCTAGAAGTGATTCTAACACCTACGCTGACTGAGCAAGTTTCCCCTTGCTCCCCCACTGCTCCATGCATATCTCCACACTGACAACATAATCTGCATTGCTGAGGAAGGCCTTCACAAATAGAGAAGAGCTGTTCTCAGCTAAAAGCATACAGGTACCTTTAAACAAGGGTTCAAGTTGCTCTTGTGGGAGACAGAAACTTTCCCTGGAAGAAATTTAAGCTCAATATCTCTGCAGACACGGCCTGTGGTAAAGGAAAGAGTCTAGAGGGTAAAAAGACTTCTTTCTTATAAACTTTTCACATCCAGATACAAAGTTAGAACTGGCAGCTCACAAGAGGGCCACATCCATTTGTGTCCGGGAGAGGTCATGGGCTTTAATCGTTCTGAAAATGGGGGAGTCTCGGTGGCAGAAAGAACATGGACTGCAGTGGATGTGAACATCTAAGTGTGATTGCAGGTATTGCCACCTCTTAGCGCAATGAAATTGTGTCAGTTAATTCATGTTTCCTATCTATTTTCTTGACTTTGAGACGAATGCCCATCTTGAAGCTGTCTGAGGTCTCAATGATCTGACATGGGGTCAATATCAAAATGACCGATGTAGTGCCTGGCTCCACTATAGGTGGCCAGCGTGCATGTGCCTAATTAATTATATAATAAAACTCAGAATCATGAATGGCGCAGAGCAGGCAATAAGAAATGCTCTCTCTCCCTCTTTTTTTGTAGAATGTATAATAAATTGGATAGAATAAAAAAGCATGACATCTTCAGGCAATACTTTATGAAGGAAAAGGCTTACATGTGTAAACAGTTTTTCATGGTCAAGTGGAAAATGCATGCACTTTGAAATTATGATTTGGTATTTCTATCACCTTGAGTAAATTAATCTACTTGGTATTCATCTGTAAAACAAGAGGTAAGAATGCATTTTTTCCAAAAAATTGAATGATCTGTATAAAAGTGCCTAACAGTGGTTGGCAGAAAATCCTCAATGCAAACTTTCTTCCCCTTGTTCCTTTCTTATGCTGAATAAGGAGGCTGGAAACAGGACAATCACTGAAGCACAATACCATTTAAAAAATATTTTTAGTAATAAGATTATCAGTTGGCCTATAGATTCACCTTAATTCTTCTTGGTATACTATTAATCAAAAAGTAAAACCTAGAGAGGAAAAAAAAGATCAAAAGCAAATATGTCTACAGGGAAAATGATAATCCAGACAGATAAAGCCCTGTACTGAGCCACACAGTATCAAAGCTATTTTTAATTGGTTCTCCATAAAAATAAAAGGCTACATCAGAATTGTAAATTGCTGATATAGTGAAATCATTACACAATATACATGCTAAAAATGCCTTTAAATGTTCCTCTTCTATAATGCTAAGTCATTGTCAAACTACTCAAGGTTAGGCATAAAGGTAGGGCTGGTTTACGGAGAGTCTCACAATTGGGCATTTTTCCAAGTGGTGAGCAAGCTGATCCACTCCACACTTTCCAAGAACAGAGAATTGTTATTATCATGGAAATGTGCCCTATAGAGTTGAAGGGGGAAAAAAAGATGTTATCTTTGGCTGGAATTGGTCAATAAGCAAGCTAGATTCAAACAGAAAGCCCATAGACCTACTTCAAATGTGCTTTACAACTGAATTAGAGTCATTGTGATTTATTCCAAGCCAACCACACTTCAGTCCAATTTGGCTAACTCCAATGGGCACTTATAAATACTCTTCCTTAGAAAATAGTGAAAGGCTTTCAAAAAGCATATACAAGGAAATCTTTATGACTGTATTTAATACATTAATCTAGTTCTATTAAGGAAAGCCCTTAAGAGTTACTTCTCAAAGATATGTGTTCAAACGCTGACAAGATTTTTGTTTGTTTCTCATGACTATTCTCCAATTGAGATATCTCTTTTTTAAGAAGAAAATTTTGAAAACATGCAAAAACTAAGGTTCACCTTTCTTCTCTTTTCCATCAAGTTAGCTTACATGTGATTTTCCTAGAATGGATTGAGAAGTGTGAACTTTCTAATATTTATGATATAGATTTCTTCAGACTTCAGCAGCTTCAGAGTTTGAAATGGAAAAAAACCAAATATTTGGTTCTTTATTTGCATTTAAACCAGCATATTTTAAATCCTTTAAGTCTCTGTACTATATGTGACAGAAAAAAATTATTAGGGAAAAAAATTATACATCCTCAATATGTCTTTAACATGTAGATTCTGATGTCTAAAGAGGAATTTTTAGCTAAGAACAATTTCAATACATTCTGCACTGTGGAAGATAATATTAATTAATTGATATGTGAATATAAAATTAGAGAAGCTGAGGAAGTAAAACTGTTCTGAATGAGAAATGGTGACATCTAGAAGGACATAGAATGGGATAGCTGATATCAGTGAGACTGGAGGCTGAACGGGGTCAGTTGTGGGGAGGTTGAAAAGAAACAAAAATATGGTGGCTTTTGAGTAAGAGGAGAGACCATTAAAATGATGTTGGATGGGAATTATCCAAGGCTAGGAAGGTGAAATATTGAGCTGAAGAATATGGCCTCTATTCTCTTTCTCGTGTATGAAATCCTTAGTAAAATATCTATTTTCCTCTATTGCCTAAGAGAGTATATTTTCTTTGAAGTTCTGAGCTTTAGTCTAACTTTGGGGCATAACTCTTACACGAGGGCCAGATTTATTTCAAATACTACATGGATAATCATTTGAAAAGAATACTCAATTTTGACTAAAATCAGAAACTATGTTCAAGAGGGAAAGTCAAGAAGAATTTCAATGATTTCAGTTGGAATTCTAATATGTCAGTTGGAATTTCAATAAAGTAGTTGGATAGTTACTTAATATGTCTATTCCATCATATATATGGGACATCTGCTATGTAATGAGCATTAGTGGTGGAAGGGTACATAGTTGAAGTAGAGACACATTTTGAATCTGCAGACACTACCTCTTGAGAAGTACATTGTTAATAAATATCAAAATACCTTTAAAAATCAATCTGCCTATGACAAGCAGTCTCACTGTTTTCCAATAGAAATCACCAAAACTTTCCTCTCCCCCACTATCAATTTCCAAGACCCCAAAATTCTTCCGCAACATCAACCACATGGTTGTTTTTCTGTCCATCTCAACCAATCTCATAGTAAAACACTTCTCTTCTGAAAGCAAAGAGGAATTTTCAAAAGGTACTGATATTTGATATGGATAATGTAGGCTAAGTAAGAATTGCTAGGCAGCGAAAAAGAGAGGAATGTTCATGCCAGAGGGAATATCGGGTACAAAGAATCTGAGTGCTGATGAACATGGACTGTTGGGGGTATAACTGATATATTTACTACCAGTGACTATTCAATAAAGCACTCTACTACTATCCAGTGGGACTACACACCAGTCCAACTACCATCAAAGTCTTGGATAACATCCATCTATACTCAGTTCCGTAAATGTCTACTGAGAACCCATGAGGATGACAGTGTCAAAAAGACTAACATGAGAACTATGGAAGAAAGAATTAAGGTTGCTGAGATGATAGCCACAACAGAAGATACATCAAGTTTATAAGCTTTGAAATCTAGGAAGTTAATAATGATGGAAAATTAATTCTGGTTTGTAGCAGGTTTGGTATGCAAGGAAAGAATAGATATATAAACTGAAACAATTCATGAAAACTGAGAAGAGAAGCAAAATTCATCAGAAATATGGAAAAGGAGCCATTGTGTATTTTTTCATTATTATATAAAAGATACAGTTTTAAAAAAAATTAGTGTACCTTACTATGTTTATATAGTTAAAGTAACCACAGAGGTCATAACTGAAGTAGAGTAGATGAAAACAAGTTAAATAAGTTTAGAGTAATTACATATCAGGACTCAGGTTGCATTCTTCTCTGGTGAGAAGAGAGAAACCAGGAAAACTTAGAATAACTGACCTCAGACATCCAAAGCCAGGCCTCCTTCAAAACATTAAGAAAAACCAACATTTGCATTAACTAAAACACGTAATTGAATTTTAGACAACTGTATGTTTGAAACTGAAAATGAATTATGAGAAAATCCTAAACATGCCACCAGAAAACTACTAGAGCTAAACGATGAATTTAGTAAAATCACAGGATACAAAATTAATACACAGGAATCTCTTGTATTACTATACACTAATGTCAAAAGATCAGAAAGAGAAATTAAGGAAACAATCATTTATCATTGCAACAAAAAGAATAAATACCTAGGAATAAACCTACCTAAGAAGGCAAAAGACCTGTACGCAGAAAACTATGAGATACTGATGAAAGAAATTAAAGATGATACAAACAGATGGAGAGATATATCATGATCTTGGATTGGAAGAAACAACACTGTGAAAATGACTATATTACCCAAAGCAATCTACAGATTCAATGTAATCCCTGTCAAATTACCAATGGCATTTTTCACAGAAGTAGCACAAAAAATTTTATGATTTGTATGGAAACACAAAAGACCTCAAATAGCCAACATAATCTTGAGAAAGAAAAATGGAGCTGGAGGAATCAGGCTCCCTGACTTCAGACTATACTACAAAGCTACAGTAATCAAGACAATATGGTACTGGCACAAAAACAGAAATATAGATCAGTGGAACATGGTAGAAAGGTCAGAGATAAACCCACGCACCTGTGGTCACCTAATCTATGACAAAGGAGGCAAGAATACAGAATGGAGAAAAGACAGCCTCTTCAATAAGTGGTGCTGGGAAAACTGGACAGCTACATGTAAAAGAATGAAACTACAACACTCCCTAACTCCATACACAAAAATAAACTCAAAAAGGATTAAAGACCTAAATGTAAGGCCAAACACTATAAAACTCTTAGAGGAAAACACAGGCAGAACACTCTGACATAAATCGCAGCAAGATCTTTTATGACCCATCTCCTAGAGTTATGAGAATAAAAGCAAAAATACACAAATAGGACCTAATGAAACTTAAAAGCTTTTGCACAGCAAAGGAAACCATAAACAAGACGAAGAGACAACCCTCAAAATGGGAGAAAATATTTGCTAACGAAGCAACTAACAAAGGATTAATCTCCAAAATATACAAACAGCTCATGCAGCTCAATATCAAAAAAACAAACAACCCAATCAAAAAATGGTCAGAAGACCTAAACAGACATTTCTCCAAAGAAGACATACAGATGGCCAAGAGGCACATGAAAAGACGCTCAACATCACTAATTATTAGAGAAATGTAACTCAAAACTACAATGAGGTATTACCTTACACCGGTCAGAATGGCCATCACCAAAAAATCGACAAACAATAAATGCTGAACAGTGTGTGGAGAAAAGGGAATGTAAATTGATGCAGCCACTATGGAGAACAGTATGGAGGTTCCTTAAAAAACTAAAAATAGAACTACCATATGACCCAGCAATCCCAATACTTGGCATATACCCAGAGAGAATCATAATTCAAGAAGACATATGCACCCCAATGTTCATAGCAGCACTGTTTACAATAGCCAGGACATGGAAGCAACCTAAATGTCCATGAACAGAGGAATGGATAAAGAAGTGGTATATATATACAATGAAATATTACTCAGCCATAAAATGGAACGAAATTGGGTCATTTGTAGAGATGTGGATGGACCTAGAGAGTGTCATACAGAGTGAAGTAAGTAAGAAAGAGAAAAACAAATATCATACACTAATGCATATATGTGGAACCAAGAAATATGGCATACATGATCCTATTTGCAAAGCAGAAATAGAGACACAGACATAGAGAGCAAATGTATGGATACCAAGGGGGGGGGAGGAATTGGGAGACTGGGATTGACATATATACACTATCGCTACTGTGTATAAAATAGATAACTAATGAGAACCTACTTATAGCACAGGGAGCTCAATACTCTGTGGTGACCTAAATGGGAAAGAACTCCAAAAAAGAGGGGCTATATGTATATGTATAGCTGATTCATTTTACTGTACAGTAGAAACTAATACAACATTGTAAAGCAACTATACTCCAATAAAAATTAATTATAAATAAATAAAGGGCTGGTATTAATATTAACTAAATTATAATGATATAGATCACTTCTCTATACCTTTAATATAACTAGATCATTATATTAAATATAGCAGAATAATGCAGATTTTGTTCCAAATTAATTAGAATAACTCGGTGTTGGAAGCAAAGGTACATAAGTGCTTCTCTCTGTAAAGGAACTCTTTCTGTCCCTGTAATTCCATGTGTCCTTTTATTATTATTATTATTATTATTGAAGTATAGTTGATTTACAGTGTTCTGTTGGTTTCAGTTGTACAGCAAAGTGATTCAGTTATATATATATTCTTTTTCAGATTATTTTCCATACGTATTCTTTTTCCCTGCTTTTTAAATTTATAGTCCCTAAGAAATATATTTTCAAGAAATGCATTTTCAAGACTTTTTGTTCATTATTACATTAATTGGAAAAGGATGCCTTCGTGTAGAAATTGTACGTTTATACTAAACACTTCATATGTTGTATACTTGTCTGAAAGTTGTGGCATGTTCCATCCCACCACTTTCATTCCCTCTCCGATGAATAAATGCTGGTAAATACCTTAAAAAAAAAAGAGTTAAGGTTGCTGAGTCTGGGGCCAAAAAGCCAAGTATCCCATATGGAATAGGATCTAGCAAGCCAGAGTATGGGGAGGCAGAGTGGATACAACAGAGAAAGTAAAAGTGTAGAATTGGCAAGGCTGGAGAATATATTACTAATAAGACACACATTTCCCAGCAAATTTTGTAGTCTGGGTAGACTATAAATAATGTGTGATCACAGAAATTCTCAGAGAGTGAACCTATCGCTTCTAAGTAGAAGAATGTATGTGTTGGGGAGAGGGAGGTGGCTCAATTTCAAGTTAAATGATCCAGTTTTGCCACCAAGGATTACTATGACCTTGGAAGGATATCCAGTCTCTCTGAGTTTCAACATCCTCAGCTATACATTGAGGATTTAAAGGATCTCCAAGATATTTCCTAGCACGAATATTTTATGATGTCATTCTTGAGTCCTACTATGATGAGGAAGCACTCAAGGTAAAAGTCAAATGACTCCAAGAAAAGGTTGAAAGCAAAACTGCCCTACGCAAAAAGGCAGGAATCCACGTGAGGGGATTTGAGAAGAGCAGCAAGACTGCCTATGTTCTGGGGCCTGCTGTAACATTATGCCTTCCTCTCACCTGCAATAAATCCTGCAGCACTCCATCCCTTCTCTTGGTGTTGAGAGCAGAAGGTATTTTAAAGCCTAATTTTCACAGATGATAGTCCTCCCTTTTGATCATTGATACTTACATGGTATCAACTTTGTTTTTGTTACTCCTTGACTATTTTTTTTATAGTTATTGTATATGCATTCCTATAGGATCTTCCCTGGGTGGTTTGTATTTAATTTGCATTTATGCCTTTACTTTTGAAGGAATACCTGGGTGACTCACAAGCTAGTAACACATTGTTTTTGACTCTTACCAAATATGTGACAGGGGGAATTTTTTATTTTATTTTATTTTATTTATTTATTTATGGCTGTGTTGGGTCTTCCTTTCTGTGCGTGAGCTTTCTCTAGTTGCGGCGAGCGGGGGCCACTCTTCATCGTGGTGTGCGGGCCTCTCACTGTCACGGCCTCTCTTGTTGCGGAGCACAAGCTCCAGACGTGCAGGCTCAGTAGTTGTGGCTCACAGGCCTAGTTGCTCCGTGGCATGTGGGATCTTCCCAGACCAGGGCTCGAACCCGTGTCCCCTGCATTGGCAGGCAGATTCTCAACCACTGTGCCACCAGGGAAGCCCTGACAGTGGGAATTTAAGTCTTCATCATAACTCACTCCTCTATAATACATTAACAAAGTAAACAAGACATAGATATGATAGGTTGATGGAAAAAAAAGTAGACCCTTTTTCAGCAATAAATTAACCATTTGTGATATCTTTAATAAGGTCAGATGAGTTAAGTAGATTGATTTTACCTTATTGAAAAACTTCCATTTTTAATAGTAAAGTAGTATCTGTGGTTAAAAAAACAAAAAAACAGCTTAGATTAACTTGCTTGGCTTATCCTTTCTAGATTTATGCATACAAGGGAGACAAAAGAGGGAAATGGAGTGTTCATTAATGAGCTGAGGATCTACTGCATGGAGGGAAGAGGCCCTAGGGCAAGAACAACAGATTCCCAAGATAATAATCTTGTTGGTCACATTTTCTAAAGTATCAAGTAACAGAGTAAGGAGTCAGCCTGAATAATGTATATTTTTAATATTTATAAAGGGATTTGTATAAAGTTTTACAAAGGTGTACAATTTACCTCACTGTAAACAATCAGCTAAATTGTTAAAAGAGTAAAATGCCAATGAGAAACTCATCGAGAATGCATGATTGCCATTGTTTAGAGGCAACAAGTATAGGAACATAGTTATAGGCATACCAAAATGAGGGATGAGAATGTTTAAAGTGTGAGAAGGTTGTCAGCACTTTCTAGTTGTAGTTTAATCACTCTGTGCTTCAATTTACAACTTTGCAAAATGGGGTTAATTATAGTACCTAACTTTATAAGAAAATTATGAGTCTTAAATTAATTAATGCATGTGACCTTCTTAAAACAGTGCCAAGCACACTGATTCAATAAATGCTAGCTAATACGATCGGTACTGTTGCTGCTGTTGTTGCTGTTATATACATCATAAATAACTTGGTAAAGAACTGAAGAACATGCACTCTAGTTGAGAGATTCAGTATTTGATATTTTGGCTATGGTCTCCGTTGAAAAGAGATGACACGCTGAAGCAGTTTAATTGAGTAGAGTTTAACAAAGGAACGTTTTACAAAGTCAGGGAGAGTATTAAAAAAGAAACCAACAAAAGATGGCACACTAGCCCAAGTCTAGCAACATTAGGGAGTCTTTACCACCGAACTGCCAAAAAGGGACAAGAAAGGAAAATAGTTACTGGAACCCACAACGAGCTGCTATAAGGAAGAAGGAGAAGATTGGCTATGACCTTCGGTAGAGTGATGGAGCCAGGCCATAGCAACCTGATAAATAATTCAGAGGAGTAAATATCACAATCATGCATTTTTTCCTATCCTGCAAATCCACTGATCATATCCAACCGGATGTCAAAAGGCAAGGGGATTCCTTAATACTATCTACAGAAATCATCCTCCAGGCACAAAGAAAGGTAGAGAAGGATAGAGGGACAAGTGGGAAGTATCCAGCGCAACTGACCAGATGAAAGGAAAGGAAATATGAATATACGGACTGTTTTGAAGGACTTATCGCACCTCTTATTCTACCTCAGAACAGGGATTAAATCTAGGCAGAAAATAGGACTGACATATATAAGAATTACTGGAGAAAAACAGATTCTGAATGTTCCCCTCCTCACAAAGTAAACACACACACAAAAAAACACTTTTTTCTAATAAATCATATAAATTAAAATTTTATCATTTGAAAAACTTAATCCACATTTAGAGTATATACTCTGGATAAAACTTTGTATTTATATTCCAAGCTTTACCTTTCTAGCATAGTGGTTTATTTCTTTTAAAATTTTAATACCTCTGGATGGACAATGTACTTAAGTGGGTTTTAATATTTTAAATCCCCATAAGAAGGAAAAGTCTGAAGTGATGATGAGGATTAAGAGGGAAGAGGGGAAAGAGGTGGAGGGGGCACAAGAAGGTGAGCATAGAAAGTCACCTCACCTTATTCACAGCTTCCCTAAGGCCAGTTTATTTCTACCCTAATAAAGAACAAAGAAAAACAAAAACTCTTTATTTTGCATTTACTATAAGCAGGCAATTGATGAGATGAAACAGACATCAGTTATGCCAGTGAGCTTCTAAAAATCTAGCCAGGTGGACAGAAAACCAGCAAGAGCTCTGAGGAGAGAGCTGTTATTTCCATTTGTATCAATGCATTCCTCCCTATTTCTTGAATATATTTGCTAGAATTTGTCTATCATTTTTTCTAAAACAAACATGTTTCCATGTATCTGTAATTTTTTTCTGATTTATAAGTTATTCAGTTCTACTTTCATTTTTATTTATACTCTCCTTTGTTTCTCTCGGGCTTTTTTCCATTCATTTTACTTTTTACTTCATATATGTTCATTACATAATTAATAATGACAACACTTAAAGCTCTGAATCTCCCTCTGAACCCCCTCATTGGACATATCCCAGCAAAGAATACAGGGCATTCATCATTGCTCTTTCTAAAGTTTGTTCAGCCCTGAATTTTCATTTCCAATTTTACTCAAAATTGGGCTAGGTGAATACAGGAATTTTTAACTTCAAAGTAGTTGGATTTATTCTCCTTTATTTAATGTATTTTTTTAACTACTTGGTACTCTTATTACACTGTGGTCATAGGATGAGGTCCATACAATTTTGGCTTTCCAGTTCACAGATATCTGGTCTCAAGACCTCTCCTTGTACTCTCACAAATCATAAAAAAACATAAAGAGCTTTTATTTTTATGAGTTATATCTATCAATACTTACTGAATTAGAAAGTAAAACTGAGAAATATAGCAATAAACCTATTGTGTGTTAATATAAAATATTTTTCATAAAAAATAGAATAGCATTGTTTTACATTTTTGCAAAGCTTCTTAATTTCAAATTTAGTAGAAGGTGGGGTCGTTCTTATATATGCTTCTGTTTTTTATCTGTCGTAAGAAGTTTTGGTTGAACTATGTGAAGAAAATCCAGCTTCGCCTCATGCAGCTATTTTGTTGGAATAGGAAGGAGTATCTTAGGAGAATTCTCAGATGATCGTGAATATTTTTATTTGTTAATACACCAAAACTGGACAAGTTTCTCAAAGAGAAATTGCTTAAAGTTTAGTTACAATGTGTGCAATTTGGAATCTGAAACTACATTAACTAATCTTTCACACTCTGTTATGTTAAAATCCAAGGGTCAATCTTGCTCTTTGAGTACATGATTTTGTAACATCATGTATTGATCACTTAGAAAATATTGATTCATTGCATTATGTGGTTTTTACTTGAAAAATACAACAAAAAAAATCACATTCACTAATACCATCACTGATCTCATCAGAAACGTCTAGGAAGCTATCAAGTGCAGAGTGATGAATACAAGTTTCCTGAAATCCTAATTTTTCCTTACAATCTTGAAATTTAACTTGGCAAAAATATTGTCAGGTTCATTTTATTTATTTTCAATAAAACATCTGCCAAATACTCAAGTCAGAAAAATTCATTGTTTCCTATCAGTTTTTCTTTCAAGTATAAAAAAAAAAGTTCCACAAAAAAAAAAAAAAAAAGAAAAACAAAATTGGCTAGTTCTGAGTGCAACTCAAACAATTACAAAGTGTTTTTCTTGAGATGACCACCATTCTTCAGTGGTTTTTTTTCCCCTTTGAGTGCACTATGGTAAAGAATAAAATGACTATTTGTACAGTTTGGTACCACTGCCTTTATTTATTTAAGGTGTCAGTTTTATCCATCATTAGTGTAAATGTCCAAAGAGAAAGAAGATAAATAACACTTTACTATTATTATGAAAATAATTTGAATGTCCTGGATAGTCTGAAAGTCCTTGGGAATGCTCAAGGATCCACAGAACACACACTGAGAACTTCTGTTTAAATTACTGGGGATATTTTCAATTTGTAGGGTAGGGAATTCACATATCCATCCGTACATTCAACTTTACTATCTTATTTTAAAAATCCTGATCTTTATTTATTTTGAAACATTTGATGTGTCATGGACACTACTGTTGTTTCTGACAAATTTCATTTTATTTAGAACAGTTCCACTGGTGTTCCATCCTCTGCTTTATCTCTCAGAGCGGATTCCTCTCTCTGTTACTGCGTTAAACAATGTTTTTCTCCTAAAAAACTGTATTACAGAGTGTCCCTTTATCAACAAAACCTGACCCTTCTCATCACATTTAATTATTATTAAAATTCTGCTTTAAATGATATTCTCTCCCTCTCTTTTTCTCTTCTCTCCTCTTTTCTCTTCTCTTTTCTCTCTTCCTCTCCCAAAGCTTCTAAAGCAGAATAACTAGGTGGAACTAGAGAATATTCATGATCAAGAACTTTAGGTGTAGATGATCTTGGGACTGAGTGTTGAAAAACAGTGCCCCAAAACCCCACAACACAAACTATTTGGAGTGGCCCTATCTCAAAATCTACATTTACCTATATTTCTTTGTCCCCTGGAATTAAGATATTTACAAGAATCTGCCAAATTCTCCTTATGAATGTCCCTCAACACTGTACCATTATCTCACATAGGAGAAATTGTGAGTGGGCTCTTAGCATCATCCTTGAATTCTGTCTAATACACACTCTAGAACTGGGAAATGATTAGAAGGAAGACCTCTCTGTAGAACTTATAGTAACAAAACAAATTTTTCTGTTTTTCCTCTTCCTTCCACCACTCTCAGTCAAGGCATGATGCATCAACAAGTCATCAGTAAGCTGAACATGAGTTTAAATCTGATTTTTAAAAAATCTCTCTGGGGCTTCCCTGGTGGCACAGTGGTTGAGAGTCCGCCTGCTGATGCAGGGGACATGGGTTTGTGCCCTGGTCTGGGAAGATCCCACATGCCACGGAGCGGCTAGGCCCGTGAGCCATGGTCGCTGAGCCTGCGCATCTGGAGCCTGTGCTCCGCAACGGGAGAGGCCACAACAGTGAGAGGCCCACATACTGCAAAAAATAATAATAAATAAAAATTAAAAAAAATAAAAAATCTCTCCAATAAAATTTGAAATTTTAGAAAGTTGTTGATTGATTCCTGACAGAAGTGTATTGTTCAGGGGAAGATATTGCTTATAATAATATCAAGCTCTATCTGTATGAGCCAAAATGCCTGATTTTCTTATATTTATGTAACCTAAAATAACCCCTGCTCCATCTCTGACTTGCGACACCAAATTTTCCCACTGACCTATCTTATCTTAGCCAACTACAGTCTCCCACACATTACACACCTACCACCATCTTTCACACATTATATACCTTGTACATCAATTATATTTAAGCATTAAAAGCTAGCTATCATCACAGCACAAAAATAAACATTTCCAGGTCTTCTTAAGGCATAGGCATAGAACTGACAAATAGTTGCTTTTGCCACATTTTTTTGTTTTTGGTTGACGCACATCAGCGGGTAAGCCTGCAATCAAGGGGAGGGGACCTTACACATAAAGGCATGCATACTCAGAGGCATAGTTTACTTGGGGAGTGCCTAAGTGACAATCAACCACAGAGAGAAAAACCTTCCTGTGTATCTAGGCATACGTGGATGAGTATTTAATTGTCTAAAAAAATGTGTCTATATTTTAAGTATTTCTTCAGAAAGCCCTGCTATGTTAGTACTCAAAGTCATGAAGTTAAATTTATGACTGGATATTAGCACACATTTTTTGCAGAAAGAGAATAACAACAAAGATTTCAGATTGCATTGTGCAAGTCAATAACAGCAGTTAAAAAGTTGGAGCAGTGGAAATTTTAGCAAGGCTCATTCATAGGCCTCTCAGAGAAATGTAAAGAGAAATCTCGTTCACAAGCCTCTCAGAGAACTGTAAAGAGAAATAAGTTAATGTAGATAACTTTCCACACTATAGTGACCTAAAATAGAATGAAGCTGAATCTCTATAGATAATCCTTCAAAAGTACAATGCATATCCTTCCTGCTCGTTTTCTTTTTACATGTGTATCTTTGAGTAACATGACAATTAGATTTAGTTCCCAGGAATATACTCCCAGATAGCATCAAGAAAGAATATGTAATTTTTAAGCCAAGAAGGAAGCAGCCTGAACACACAGAACCTATCAGGATCTAGAAACCAACAACTTTTAAATATCTAAGAATAATCACTAAATTAAATATATAGGCAAATAACACAGGGATCAGACTTATCTCCTACTGTACTTAAGGTAAAACAGTCTGAAGGAAATTTGTGAACAAATAAAAATTGTATTTTTAAGGGAAGCCGAAGTATTAAGCATAGTAAAACCTTACCCAAAATTGTTGGGAGTTTTCTGTTCCACTAAATATTACAAGTTAATATAACCTGGATAACTCAAAAGTTTGAAAAATCTCTGAATAATAATTAAAAGCATTCATTCAAATTCAGTACAATTGGAAACATGTTAATTTTTTTAATTTGCAAACAATTTCATTTATATCACCTACATAATCCTTCCAACTACTCAGTGGAGTAGATACTTCCATTTTAGTTTCAATGATCAAATGATATGCTCTCTTAACTGGCTGAAGTTTTATTTCTCTAACTTAGTGTTATTTTCTATTAGGAAAGCTCATTAGATATTGCTTGATACAGTAGATTTAAAAAAATGCAAACTTTGTACTGAATCAGTAACATATTATGTGAAGTTACTGGGAAGGTCTCTGAGCATGAAGACATACATAGTTTACATGATATGCTAACAAGCTAAGTATTAGCAAGCACTCCAGCCAAATCGTACCCAAAGTCCCACGTTAACAACTGATTGAAGTAGGGTGGTGACTGTTCCTCCTTCCAAGTGGAACATGTACTCTTCAAGGGAAGACTTATGATCTCATATTTGCTGTAATTCCACCACTGTAATTTCCAGATATCTTTCCTCCTTTCTTCATTTATATTACCTGCCTAGTATCTATTGGTATGTATTTTACAGCACCTAACTTACAGTGAAAATAGCAAATGGAAATTCATTTACTGCAGTTGAAGTATGCAAAAGTGCTCATTAGACCCTATAATTAATTACTGAGGTAAAGTTTTTAACACAGGGATAGATAGATGAGTTCTAAATACAGACCAGCAACTAAAGTTCTGCATGAGATGTCCCCAGTAATGGGTAGCCTTTGGGGAAGGAGGCTGAGGGTAAGCAAGAGACAGCATCAGGGTATAAAGATGCTAGAATAACTACAAGCAACTCTATGCCAATAAAATGGACAACCTGGAAGAAATGGACAAATTCTTAGAAATGCACAACCTGCCAAGACTGAATCAGGAAGAAATAGAAAATATGAACACACCAATCACAAGTAATGAAATTGAAACTGTGATTAAAAATCTTCCAACAAACAAAAGCCCAGGACCAGATGGCTTCACAGGCGAATTCTATCAAACATTTAGAGAAGAGCTAACACCTATCCGTCTCAAACTCTTCCAAAATATAGCAGAGGGAGGAACACTCCCAAACTCATTCTAAGAGGCCACCATCATCCTGATACCAAAACCAGACAATGATGTCACAAAGAAAGAAAACTACAGGCCCATATCACTGATGAACATAGATGCAAAAATCCTCAACAAAATACTAGCAAACAGAATCCAACAGCACATTAAAAGGATCATACACCATGATCAAGTGGGGTTTATTCCAGGAATGCAAGGATTCTTCAATATACGCAAATTAATCAATGTGATACACCATATTGACAAACTGAAGGAGAAAAACCATATGATCATCTCAATAGATGCAGAGAAAGCTTTCGACAAAATTCAACACCCATTTATGATAAAAACCCTGTAGAAAGTAGGCATAGAGGGAACTTTCCTCAACATAATAAAGGCCATATATGACAAACCCACAGCCAACATTGTCCTCAATGGTGAAAAACTGAAAGCATTTCCACTAAGATCAGGAACAAGACAAGGTTGTCCACTCTCACCACTCTTATTCAACATAGTTTTGGAAGTTTTCGCCACAGCAATCAGAGAAGAAAAGGAAATAAAAGGAATCCAAATTGGAAAAGAAGAAGTAAAGCTGTCACTGTTTGCAGGTGACATACAATACATAGAGAATCCTAAAGATGCTACCAGAAAACTACTAGAGCTAATCAATGAATTTGGGAAAGTAGCAGGATACAAAATTAATGCACAGAAATCTCTTGCATTCCTATACACTGATGATGAAAAATCTGAAAGTGAAATCAAGAAAACACTCCCATTTACCACTGCAACAAAAAGAATAAAATACCTAGGAATAAACCTACCTAAGGAGACAAAACACCTGTATGCAGAAAATTATAAGATACTGATGAAAGAAATTAAAGATGATACAAATAGATGGAGAGATATACCATGTTGTTGGATTCGAACAATGAACATCGTGAAAATGACTCTACTACCCAAAGCAATCTACAGATTCAATGCAATCCCTATCAAACTACCACTGGCATTTTTCACAGAACTAGAACAAAAAATTTCACAATTTGTATGGAAACACAAAAGACCCCGAATAGCCAAAGCAATCTTGAGAATGAAAAAGGGAGCTGGAGGAATCAGGCTCCCTGACTTCAGACTATGCGACAAAGCTACAGTAATCAAGATAGTATGGTACTGGCACAAAAACAGAAAGATAGATCAATGGAACAGGATAGAAAGCCCAGAGATAAACCAACGCACATATGGTCACCTTATCTTTGATAAAGGAGGCAGGAATGTACAGTGGAAATGTACAGTGGAAAACTGGACAGGTGCATGTAAAAGTATGAGATTAGATCACTCCCTAACACCATACACAAAAGTAAGCTGAAATTGGATTAAAGACCTAAATGTAAGGCCAGAAACTATCAAACTCTTAGAGGAAAACATAGGCTGAACACTCTATGACATAAATCACAGCAAGATCGTTTTTGACCCATCTCCTAGAGAAATGGAAATAAAAACAAAAATAAACAAATGGGACCTAATGAAACTTAAAAGCTTTTGCACAGCAAAGGAAACCATAAACAAGACAAAAAGAAAACCCTCAGAATGGGAGAAAATATTTCCAAATGAAGCAACTGACAAAGGATTAATCTCCAAAATTTATAAGCAGCTCATGCAGCTCAATAGCAAAAAAACAAACAACCCAATCCAAAAATGGCCAGAACACCTAAATAGACATTTCTCCAAAGAAGATATACACACTGCCAACAAACACATGAAAGAATGCTCAACATCATTAATCATTAGAGAAATGCAAATCAAAACTACAATGAGATATCATCTTACACCAGTCAGAATGGCCATCATCAAAAATCTACAAACAATAAATGCTGGAGAGGGTGTGGAGAAAAGGGTACACTCTTGCACTACTGGTGGGAATGTGAATTGGTACAGCCACTATGGAGAACAGTATGGAGGTTCCTTAAAAAACTACAAATAGAACTACGATATGACCCAGCAATCCCACTACTGGGCATATACCCTGAGAAAACCATAATTCAAAAAGAGTTATGTACCAAAATGTTCATTGCAGCTCTATTTACAATAGCCTGGAGATGGAAACAACCTAAGTGTCCATCATCAGATGAATGGATAAAGAAGATGTGGCACATATATACAATGGAATATTACTCAGCCATAAAAAGAAATGAAATTGAGCTATTTGTAGTGAGGTGGATGGACCTAGAGTCTGTCATACAGAGTGAAGTCAGAAAGAGAAAGACAAATACCGTATGCTAACACATATATATGGAATTTAAGGAAACAAAAAAATGTCATGAAGAACCTAGGGGTAAGACAGGAATAAAAACACAGACCTACTAGAGAATGGACTTGAGGATATGGGGAGGAGGAAGGGTAAGCTGTGACAAAGCAAGAGAGTGGCATGGACATATATACACTACCAAACGTAAAATAGATAGCTAGTGGGAAGCCACCGCATAGCACAGGGAGATCAGCTCGGTGCTTTGTGACCACCTAGAGGGGTGGGATAGGGAGGATGGGAGGGAGGGAGACGGAAGAGTTATGGGAACATATGTATATGTATAACTGATTCACTTTGTTATAAAGCAGAAACTAACACACCATCGTAAAGCAATTATACTCCAATAAAGATGTAAAAAAGAAAAGAAAAAAAAAAGATGCTAGAATAAGGGAAAGTTTCTTAACTTGGAGAGAGGCACCTGCACAGACAGAAGGCATTTATCAAAAGTCTTGCTGAGATTGCTGGTATTTGAGAGAGAAAGGTCTGAGCCAGGGATAAGATTGATGCTAATTTCTCAAGATTTACCATGATATAATTCCACTTTAGGGAGGTTCAACAGAAACTTACACATTTACCTCACATCACTTTCTATATTTTATTGTATTATTTTTTTCCATGGGAGTTGATAATAGGTGTATGTATATAAGGATCAGTTTTAAATGGGCATTCCAGTGGAATATAAGAATTCATTATGTAAAAAATTTCCCTGAATTAGTTTTTCTTACTCAGTCAAGAGTATAATATATTTGACCACACAATGCTCCTTATACAAATACTATATAGTAAATTTCAGATCTCAAGACCAACAAAATAACTGTTTCTAGAGACAAGGTGACATGCTTCATTCTACTAATTCCCAAACCTTTGGTTTTTCCTCTTTCCCACGGCTGTTGGAATGCTTAGAGCTTATTTGTTTTATGAAATTGCAGGGTTTTAAGAAACATGGATTATTGGAATTTTTTTTTATCCTCCCCTCTCCCTTCATTGACTGATTTGTCAACAATAAACAAAAACAAAAACAAAAAAACCCCAAATCTTGTATTAATCTGTTGGTGTACCATAGAACTTTTATGTTTTATTGTAACGTTAACTCTCTTCTTATAAATGAATCATTTTTACATACCTATTTGTACATTTTTCCTAGGGATATCAAAATTACTTGCTTGACTAATTCTCGATAATCACTTATTTGTCAAACTACTTTTTTCTGAGTATTTGAGGTTTGGAGTTAAAAAAAGGTATTATGCATTATTTCTCATTTAGAATTTATTCTCTGTGTGTTATTAAGCCAGTCACTTAATTTCTACTGTTTTTCCATTTGTAATATAGAGTCAAAGATGTCTATTTCTCGAAATTGAGCTATTTGTAATGAGGTGGATGGACCTAGAGTCTGTCATACGGAGTGAAGTCAGAAAAAGAAAGACAAATACCGTATGCTAACACATATATATGGAATTTAAGGAAAAAAATGTCATGAAGAACGTAGGGGTAAGACAGGAATAAAGACACAGACCTACTAGAGAATGGACTTGAGGATATGGGGAGGGGGAAGGGTAAGCTGGGACAAAGCGAGAGAGTGGCATGGCATGTATACACTACCAAATGTAAAATAGATAGCTAGTGAGAAGCAGCTGCATAGCACAGGGAGATCAGCTCGGTGCTTTGTGACCACCTAGAGGGGTGGGATAGGGAGGGTGGGAGGGAGGGAGATGCAAGAGGGAAGAGATATGGGAACATATGTATATGTATAACTGATTCACTTTGTTATAAAGCAGAAACTAACACACCATTGTAAAGCAATTATACTCCAATAAAGATGTAAAAAAAAAAAAGATGTCTATTCCTCAGGATTGCTGAGCATATTCAATGAGACAGCATATGCGAAACCATTTTATAAACTGTTAAGTGATAGTCTAAATTGTTATTATTCTTCCTCATATAATACAGCACAGCAAAGCTAACTTTTTGGCAATTCATATTCAGGATTAATTGGAATTTAATATTAGTGGGAACATGTTGAGACTTAAATGTCTTCTTCTTGAAATTAGCATATATGGTTTAAGTAAATCCCATAAGTTACTTAATGACTATCAATCAAATAAATAAAACAGCCTTTACAAGGGCTGTGCTATCTGGTCAGCCTCAAAACGCAATGAATAAATATCTAGCAACTTTATTCATTTACTTTCCTTTTACTCTTCTCTTATCAAACTATATTTACTTTGGATGGTATTTTTATATGTACTTCGTTTTTTATGTATATAGTTACTATTGTATTTTTCAAATGTTCATCACCTTTGTCTAATATCAAAGTTGTCTGTCTTCAATCATCAGTCCTTGCAGGCAGAGAATCTATCCACACAATTGGCAAAAACATCACTTCATAATGATTCAAGCATAAACTGACACATTATGAACTCTGTTAGTAATTATATAAAAGAATGAATATTTTCATAATAAAAGTATATCCCTCCCCCTTAATCCTCTCTGTAGTAGTATAAATCCAGAGAATTGAGACCTGATCTACTGATGTAACTAAAATATATTCGAGTGGAAGCATATAGTAATTTTAAAGTATGTTTTGCTACATTACTTTCAACTAAAAGTAATCTTTTAAAAATGCATTTTAGTATCCCAGATGGGAAAGTAGAAATGGAAAATAGGAAAGATATTTCACTTCGTTCTGGAAGGAAAGCACATCAATTAACAGATTTTAAATTATTGGCCTGCTTTCACAAATTAATGTATTTTGAGGCAGTGTGTATATGCAGAAAGGAAGTTTCATGGTATCTGTTACTATTCCTTTAAGAGCTGTAACTTCAGTAAAAAAAAAAACAGTAATGAGTTGAAAGAATTAGAAAGACATCAGGAGCCTTCTAACAATTAGAAGAATCTGTTAATTAGCACAGAATATGAATCTTAAGCTGCTTTGATCATCAAATCATTTATTTTAATGAAGCAATGTGGATCAGAAACCTTGCTAACACAAAAAATAATTATAAGAAAAATATTTAAATAAGCAAAAGCCTTCTATAGAAATATGGTCCAGGACTACAAGATGTAGGGGCACTTAAAATTGGAATTATCATGTCATGTTCCTTCCTCTCAGGGAGTCTGTCAGGATTTATTAACTGGAATTAACTTCATGAGTATTAAGGAAGAGTATGGAGAATGTCCACCATGCCAAAATGGTGCAAACGGCCCATTAGGCTAACCATTTAAAAAGGTTAGAGAAAATAGGAGTGGCTCAGGGTTAGTTTAAACAGGGACCATGGGAGTTCATTATTCATGATTATTGTGAAGAAATGACAAAATTATATGAGCAGCCATTCAGAATTCATTGATTGATATTTCACTGGATTTTAAAATATCAAGTAGAAAAGATTAAAAAAATATCAGTGAGTATAATGGAGGCTCAGAAGAATATATGATAGAGAAAATGGTATGTGTGTTTGCATAGATACAGATTTATCATTTATGGCTTATCTAGTTTCATCTTTTGAGAATTTATTTTATGTGCCCAGTCAGTGTAATGTTTCCTAGTCTCTTTAAAACTCAAGTAATTTGCCCTTCCATTAGGAGCCCCTTCTCTGTGTTCCATTGTGTGTATTTAGTTTTTTAAGTGAGTTTTTTTCCTGTCTAATGTGCACTGCAAAATGCTGGCTGCCTACTTTACTTTAAAGCAGAATGGCTGTGAAGTCTTATTACCTTCTAACCTGAGAAGATGCTATGATATGAATCTGAAGCAAGAGAGAAAAATACAGAGAAAGGAAGAGGAAGAGGAAGAGGAAAAGATCAGATATTAGGCACAGTAGACAGCACCTAGAATCCAGGATACATTTAGAAGTCCAAGAAAATGTTTTAATTTCCTTTAAAATTGGGAAAAAATGAACTTCTGCTTTAAAGAAAATGTTTTACTATATAATATTATTTATCTTTATACTGGCACTGTCATATTCTTTTTTTAACATCTTTATTGGATTATAATTGCTTTACAATGGTATGTTACAATGGTATGTTAGTTTCTGCTTTTTAACAAAGTGAATCAGCTATACTATACATATATCCCCATATCTCTTCCCTCTTGCATCTCCCTCCCTCTCACCCTCCCTATCCCACCCCTCTAGGTGGTCACAAAGCACCGAGCTGATCTCCCTGCTTCCAACTAGCTACAGGTTTAACATTTGGTAGTGTATATATGTCCATGCCACTCTCTTGCTTTGTCCCAGCTTACCCTTCCCCCTCCCCATATCCTCAAGTCCATTCTCTAGTAGGTCTGTGTCTTTACTCCTGTCCTGCCCCTAGGTTCTTCATGACCTTTTTTTTTTTTTTAGATTCCATATATATGTGTTAACATGAGGTATTTGTTTTTCTCTTTCCGACTTACTTCACTCTGTATGACAGACTCTAGGTCCATCCACCTCACTACAAATAACTCAATTTCTTTCCTTTTATGGCTGAGTAATATTTCATTGTATATATGTGCCACATCTTCTTTATCCATTCATCTGTCGATGGACACTTAGGTTGCTTCTATGTCCTTGCTATTGTAAACAGAGCTGCAATGAACATTGTGGTACATGACTCTTTTTGAATTATGGTTTCCTCAGGGTATATGCCCAGTAGTGGGATTGCTGGGTCGTATGGTTTTTAGTTATTATTTAATGGAGAAAGAGATCTCTGAAGGCAAAAGTGTCTAAGTCTCACATAAAAATCTAATACAGCCCTGAAAAAGACAAAGAAAGAGAGGGAGAAAAAGAATGTACTGCCTTCTACGAATAGAATCACTTCCTGGTTAATGTATGAGATGAACTGCATTGTGATACTTCCCATGTAACAATATTAAATGTCTCCCAAACCCAGGAGTTCAGGGGATGTTTCTGTTTTTCATTTTTCCACCATCACATAACTTAAATTGGTTATTCTAGAAAATATTGTTTAGGTATTAAAACTAGATATAAAGACCTAAGTTCAGATGTATTGCTAAATAATAACTGTTAATTACCGTGCATTTACTATGTGTCAAGTTTCTGATGCATTACCTCATTTATTTGTCGTAATAACCCTATGAGACAATGATTATTGTTAATAAACTTTCAAGTAATAGAATTGAAGTATAAATATATTAAAAGGATCTATAGAATCCCAGCATATTAGGCCTCAAATTGCTTACAAAATTACAGGGAAAGAATCATAAATTCATCTTATTGTTCACATACTTGTTCAGACTCTCAAGTGTATGTTATTTCAAAATTTTAACTGTTTTTAACCTGTAAGTATTTCCCACCTAAAGACTTCTTATGAAAATAGAAGTTTAATCCTAAAGAAGAGTTAATAACATTTTAATTTCAAACTGCTAATGTTACATATTAAAATTATTTAAAAAGCCACTCCAGGAAGAATTAGTATAATTGAAAATCAGTTTGGTAGTATCTGGTAAAACTGAATATATGCACATACCATGGCCCAAAAATCCCATTCCTAGATATATACCCAAAGAAATGTGTGTACATGTGTACCAAAATATTCAAGAATATTCAGAACTTGAAACATCTCACATATTCATCAAAGTATGAAGTATAAATAAAATGTACTATATTCATATTCATGCAGTGGAATAGTCCACGGCAATCAAAATGAGCTAACTATATCCACACATAAAACCATGGATTAGTTTTACAAATATATTGTTGAATGAAAGAAATCCAATACAAAAGGATGCATACTACTGTATGATTTCATTTGTATAAAGTTCAGGAAAAGACAAAACTAAACTATAGTTCTAGAAGTTGAGATAGCGGTTACCTTGGGCAATGACAGAAGAGGTTGTGATCGAATTGGATCACCACAATGACTCCTAGGTTCCAGTAATAATCTCATTTTTTGACCTGGGAGTGATTTTAGTGCTGAATTCACTTTCTGATAATTTATTAGGCTTATGATTTATGTATATCATATTTCATTAAACAAATCTTTTAAAAAGCTAAGGTAAAAGCTAAGGTAAAAGTTCACACAACTTAATTTCTACATTGTATTTAATACACTGTGTTAATACTCCATGCAAATAAAACATAATAGACTGGAACTTTTCTTATGAGACTTGATAACTTGTAGAGGATATTATTAAAGAAGAAGCAAGTGTGAATTATTCTGACATGCTTTTGTAGGAATAACTCATATGGTTATAGTACAGGGGCAAACTTCTGAGATGATAAATGGTGACACAGAGAATTAATTTAATTGTGATGAGGATAAAATCAATGCAGTAGATTAACACATTTCCTAAATTTAAAAATCTATGTATTTCCCCCTTTTAAAGATTTAGTTATCTACTCTGAAGTAGTGGTCTGATTTAATTATAGAGTATTCCAAGGTAGAAACTTAGTAAATTGATGGTTCTTAACCTGTTTTTCTTAAACACTGTGTGTTAAAGTTACAATATATGAGAAAAAATATTATAAAAATAATTTTAGAAGTTAAAAGGAAAGCGTAGCTTAAAGCTAGAAAAATCATATTTGACAAATATTTATAGCTTGGTAACTCTAAATAGTTTAATGTCGTCTATATTCTCTCTGACATATTTTGGTCTAAAATGGATTAGGTAAATGATAAAACCCATGCTGGGCGCTGCTTTAGTCTGTATGCTGCTGAGCAATCATCAAAGGTATCTAGTAATTTAAGAGACAGATCTATTATTTTCTCCTAATGATTAGGTCAAATCAGTCAGGTTGGAATCCTCATTAGTGATGAAAAGGGTCTCTGTGCCACTGCCCCTTAAAAACTTACAATACAGCAATGCTGTGATATTTAATAAACTTATGAGCTATATACATGTGTGGTAAGCCTCCTTCCTTTCCATCATGAACAACCTGCTATGCTCAGCACAGCCCTTTTTAAAAGTCCCTGCCTGGCAGCCGTATCTGTTTTACATAGAGGAGAGTCTCTTCCTGATAGCATTTCATCATCACCTGCGTAGAAGATTCACAATGAACTACTGAGAAAAATATAGAAGTATAATTAGCCTATAATTTAGACTCTACAGTATTACCTTTAGCCTCCCAGATGACCTGTCACTTTTAAGAAATCCACACATACAAGAAGACTTATAGATACTCTTGCCAAATGCTAGTAATGTTTGTGAAAAAGTAGAGAAGGTAAGTCAGACTTTCAGTTCATAGTCGATCCACCTACCAGCTCTCAACTGAGGTCCTCCTTCTCATTGTGGATTCTATTTCTCTATCCCACAGAAACCCATTATCACATCATTATTTATCATATCAAACACCTTCTTTTAATTTTAACTTCAGTAGATTTCTCTTTTTTCTGGAGTTGTGGGGGGTTACCCTCCCCTTTCCTCTTTCCTTCTATCTATTTTTATAAAGATACTTACAACCTTGGGGAGAAAAGGAAACTGTTTACACAAATAATTGCAGCTGAAAATCAGATTATTAATTCAGTGTAAACTGTTTGATCCAGAACATTGTTAGAAATTTAATTACTTGTCAAAAAAATAAAAATACTTCTACAGTTCTGGGTCCATTAAGCAAGTAAGGTTTGCTAGTGAGACATTAAAAAAAAAAATGAAGCTTTGATGAAGTCAGAATTTTAACTGATAGATACTCAAATAAAGAAAACGTGTAATCGCCAAAATAAATTCCACAATGGTTGATGTCTTTTTTCTTTTAATTTTTTAATGGAAAATCAGTGGTTAATTTGCATAGAGAGGGGAGATTGTGCTTCATTTTCTTTAAGATTAAGGCCAAACTCTTTATCCTGGAATTTCATCACAGAATCCATGGTTTTAAGAAAATACACCCTTCCTTACATGATACACAAAAATTGGACATGCACAAAATGGATCACAGAACTAAATGTAAGAAATAAAACTATAAAACTCTTATAAGAAACACAGAAGTATATCTTTATGATCTTGGATTTGGTAAAGCTTTTTAAACATGACACCAAAAGCACAAGCAACAAAAGAAAAAAAACAAATTATAATTCATCAAAATGTTTTTGCTTGAAAGTGACACTATTAAGAAAGTGAAAAGAAAACCTACAGAATCAAGAAAATATGTGCAAATTATAGATCTGATAAGGGATTTGTTTCCAGGATGTATAAAGAACTCAAACTTAATGAAATGATAAATACATCAATTTTTAAAATGAGCAAAAGATCCAAATAGACATTTCTCCAAGGAAGACATACAAATAGGCACATGAAAAGATGTTCAGCATTACTAACCATTAGGGAAATACTACTTCATACCCACTAGGCTGGCTATAACCACAAAAAGATAATAATAAGTAATGGTGAGAATATGAGAAATTGGAACCGTCATACACTGCAGGAGGGAATGAACGTTGCAGCTGCTTTAAAATATTGTTTGACAGTTTCTCAAAATGTTAAACTTAGAGTTATCATATGACCCAGAAATTCCACTCTTGGGTAAATTCCCAAAAGAAATAAAATACATGTCCACACAAATACTGGCACAAATGTTCACAGCAGCATTATTCATAATAGCAGAAAGTGGGAATAACTCAATTGTCATCAACTGGTGAATGATAAATAAAATGTGATCTATCCATACAGTACAATCTCATTCAGCACTAAAAGAAAATGAAGTACTGAAACATGCTAAAACATGGATGAATCTTAAAAATATTATGCTAAAGTGAAAGAAGCCCCTGTCACGCAAGACCACATGATTCCACTTATATGAAATGTCCAGAATAGGCAAATCTATAGAGACAGAAAATAGATTATTGATTGATTAAGATGGGCGGGGGGAGAAGGGAGAGTGGGTATGTGGGGTAACTACTAATGGGTATGGGGTTTCTTTCTGAGGTGATAAAAGTGTTCTTAAATTGACTGTAGTGATAGTTGCACAAGTCTGTGAATATACAAAAGCCATTAAATTATACACCTTAAATGGGAGAACTATATAGTATGTGAATTATAGCTCACTAAAACTATTTAAAATAATTAAAACTCCAGCTGGGCAGGCATGTATGGAAACAAATGAGTGTGATATAGAACAAAGGATTGAAACAGACATACACACAAGGTGCTCTAGTAGTACAGCAGAGGAAAATCTAATTTATTTTCTGTGCCACTGATTCAGTTCTTATTTACTGCCATGTGTCACTATGTGTGTGCCCGTTAGTGTATGTGCATATGTATGTGCATATGTATGTAACAGAGTGACCTGGTATAGACTCAGATATATTTGGTCCATGGAGTATTACAACACTTCAATCACCCAGATAACTGTTTATATTCATGGTTCATCACAGAGTACAAGGAATGGTGTGCTGGAGTTAGCTCATATTAGTTCAAGAGAGCTGACTGTAAGCATCGCTTCCCAATTCCACATACACATTAGAACCCAGAAACTGGCCACGCTGGGAGCATTTACACCAGGGAAATCAGCAAATGCTACAAATCAGGGCTCCCCCACCCCAGACTGCTGGTTGTTACACATTTGCCAGCATACCACTAGTTTTAAAAGTCCTTTTGGAAAGTAACTCATACAGTATCATACTTGAGATTCAGATATATTCATGAATGCCTAGAAAACTGAAGGAGTCATTCAGAAGCTAAATTGCATGGGGGCACTATCAAGTCTCTGAGAAAGGATGTGTCATAAGGGAGTACAGAATCTGGCATGATGATCTCCCTTAGCAACAAAAGTTGAGAATCAGGAAGAATCAAGCATTCTGGGTAAAACTCAAAGGCACATCAGCACCTTGGAAGAAAACAGCTTTGGAGAAAACTAAACCGTGCTAGACACAAACTTCTGGAATAAATCAATGCTCAAGTAATCCTGATATGGGTCCTTTTTAAGATACAAAGGGGAATCACTTCAGAAAGACTGCCTAGCACTCCAAGAGCAGCAAGAGCTGGGATGAACTGGAGGGACCAGAAGCATGGTAGTACAGGCTGCCCCTCAGCTTGCACTGAAGAGTTACTGAGCTGAGCATCAGGGCGGCAGTAGTGGCAGGCGGAGATTGCTCAGAATGAAATGACAAATAGGACGGTCTGGTGGAGAATGGGGGCATCTGCATAAGTAGAAGCTAGAGCATCAGTGTAGCACTGGAGAAACAGCTGAGAGAAGGGGAGACTTTAACTAACGTGTGAATTCAGAGTACTCCTTCTTGGAGACTCTGAGATACTTGAGAGTTAGGGAATCTCCAAAGAGAATCTAAGCAACCGCAGTATATGTGTGTGGCTCTGGAGAGGCAGTTATCACCACAGTAAATTGATCTTATGTCTATGGTAAAACTCATACGATATGACAAAATTACTTACTTTCCTAACTTTACACCATAATATATTGTCAGCACCTTAGGGAAAAATATCTTTTATTTCTTCTTAGCTCCCATGGCATTCACATGGCACACTGTGAGCATTCGGTATTTGTTAATAATAGTAAGAGCTAATAACCACTCTGTATAGCATTTACCATGTGCCAGGCACTGCTCAAACAATTTTACATACATTCACTTGCAGTTTACGAGAAGGTACTAATAATTTTCCTGTTTTCCAAATTAAAAATAAACTGAGACACAGAGGAAAATAACTTACTCAAGGTCATATATCTACCAGATAGACAGATAGATAGAAGATAGATGGACAGATAGATAGATAGATAGATAGATAGACAGACAGACAGTTATTCAGAGAACTTGGTTTGCTATCCAGGTTCTGCCACTTTATTTGATAATGTGTTCTAGGTTTTTTCAAACTATGAATAGAAGGCCTAATTTAGTAGGTCATGAAATCAATTCAGTGGATTGCAACTAGAAATTTTTGGAAAAAATAAAATAGATCAGAGTACACGTGTAGCAAATGTGAGTTGTTTTTTGAAACCTTTTCAGTTGTGTAAGTATGGAGAGATGTGCTCTGTGTCGTAATGTAAAATGTATTTCCTACTGTGGTTTGATGTCAAAATTTGAGAAACTCTGATCTAGGGCATTTTATCTTAATAGCCTCTGACCCTTAGTTTCTTCAAAGGTTTTATAGGACCCTTATCATGGGTACATAGTTTTCAACAAAGCATAACAGGTATTCTACAAGACGCTTAGTTAAATTTCACTTTATAGGATTGAAGCTTTTCTAATAGAGTTAAAACACTGGGGGAAATATCTTAAATTAATGAACTATAGCATTAGTCAAGTAACACCATGATCTAATTTTTCTTTTCAGAAGAGGTGTTATAGACGTTATAATGAACATGTAAGATTTTTTAAATTACTGCATGACAGTTGTGTCCAAATCATTGTGGCCCTAGTAATAACTGAAGAGAAGACACTACCCATGAGACTACCTCAGATGCATTACTGAAGTTATGACTGGATCACAACGCTGCATTTCTACACCGAGAATGAGATAATATCACTGTTAATGAATGATTAAATTAGTTCTCCTCTTTTAAGCAGACTCCCGGTTCTGGGGAAAAGCATCTTCTATCTACCTCCACCACCAAAAAAGAGAAAATCTGAGACCTGCTGAGGCCTTTAGGGGAAAAAATGAAGTCACCAAGCAGAAGGCTGAAACCAGTGCAAGTAGCACATGACTGTTGTTTAATATTGTTTTGGATAAAAAGATGTAAAGAACTGCATGATTGTAATTGTTATCTGTTTTCCTGAAATTTCTTACCTGTTGCTTATAATATGTAAAAGAATGCAAATTAGGTATAGCTCAAAGAAGGGAATCAGTTCTTTTTGCATGATTTTTAAAAATCATATACATTTAAGTATTTTGTAAATTATAAACTGTATGCAAATCTTATTTATTTTACCACCTAACTAGAAAATTATTTCCATAAGGTCGAAGATGAGTATTACCCGTTTTTAAATCTCCTACAGCAGCTAGCAATTCTCAAAAATTTTAAATAGATTCCTGAAATAACAAATGCCTTCTAGTGAAATGTGTTGAGTCTTAAAAACTAGGATTCCACATATTAATTGCCTGTCTTGGCTTGAGATTTCGTTTATCTTATTCCATTTTTGTTTCATAAAAAGTTTATAAAATAAGAATTATGACCCTGATTTCTGGAAAAGAGAATAAAAAGTTATTTGGCTAGTAAGTTGCCAACTTAATATTCATACTGAAGTCTCTCTCTGTTTCCAATGCCCATACTCTCTCCATTATATTTAAGAGGAGCTAAGCCATCACTAAAGAGGAAAGATAAGCATTATATACCATCACTTCACAAAGCATAACCTAGAGATATTCTGCTCTGTCTTTAGAGGCAATGTATTATCGAAATGAGAGGGACTGATCCATAAATAGGAGACATTTAGGCACTAGAGTGACATTTTCTTTCATTATTGCATTTCATGTCATTTGCCACATGTTTGCCTCTAATCCCGTGCATGTTGCTGTACCTATGTAATATTCAGTGTGAAATTCTATGTCAGTATATTTAAACTTCCAAAAGTCAGTAGGTTCAGAGTTGTGATTCCCATAGCAACCATAATTCCACCCCTTTGTTTTTATATAGCATTTGTATAACTGGGGAAGTTGTTAAGTTTTATATCTTAATATAAATATGCAGTCAGTTGAGTGTCTTTTTATAACTGCTGTGGGAACCACAATTTAGAATTTTCTGATTTTCTTTGCATTTAAATTCCCAATCAGATTATTGCAATCACCGGCATTCCTCTTATTTTATTGAAGTAGTGGAAATGGGAAAAGGGAATAGTAATTTTGCTCTAAATTCCCATAGTTTCTATTTTAAGATATTATTTAATCACCAAAAATTTTTAAAAATTGAAGAAAGGAAAGAAACATGGCATATTTTAAAATTAAATGAAAGAATACTGTGGTAAAGAAATGTAAAGTAATTTTAAATATGTGCGATTCCCAAATATTTTGAAATGTTATGCTTCCTTTTGGTCACAGAGTAGTGAGTGTTAAAATATAGAGACCTATAAAGTTCTTAGATCTCTAATTAGCAGGCACTGGTGTGCACTTTACAAGAGTGACAAAAGTGTGTGTGGTTGTATTGTGTGTGTAAAACACACAGTATTTGCATGTGATTCAGTATCCTTATAAGTCCTACGGAACTATGATGTGAATGTGTGTTTAAAGCCAGGAATCTTTTATTTAATAAAAACTTACAAAAGTCTTGTATAAAAGTGTAGGTGTTCTGACTGAAGAAAGGAGTTTGAAGTCAGGATGGATATGCAGACAAATGTAGTAAAAAACTTAACTCATAACACTTCCCTCCTCTACAGCAGCCTCAGTTGGTTTTTTGCAATATTTCTAAAACTCACAAGCCACAATTTAAAAACCATTAGCTTAGACAAACTTCTGCAATAGAAAATGAGCCAACTTACATGACATAGTAATGTATTTCTTCAGTGATTTCTAGATAGCATCTCTGAAGCCATATAGGTGGTAATGTTTATGATGATGGGTCTGATTTTTATTTTTCAAAAAACAGGGCTTCCCTGGTGGCGCAGTGGTTGAGAGTCCGCCTGCCGATGCAGGGGACACGGGTTCGTGCCCCGGTCCAGGAAGATCCCACATGCCACGGAGTGGCTGTGCCTGTGAGCCATGGCCGCTGAGTCTGAGCGTCCGGAGCCTGTGCTCCACAATGGGAGAGGCCACAACAGTGAGAGGCCCGCGTACCGCAAAAAAAAAAAAAAAAAAAAAAAAAAAGGGTTTTGATAGGGATACTGTTGCCTCAAAGTTGATAAAAAGATTTAGTGAATCATAAAATCATATCCTTTCACTCTGAATTTTTTTTTGTAAATATTTACTACCAAATTGAACTGAAAAAACGTGGCTTTGGTGAAGTTAAAGAAAGATGAAATGTAGAGCTTTTTGGCTTCCCAGGTAGGGAAGAAATGTAGAGCTTTTTGGCTTCCCAGGTAGGAAGAGAGTAAGCCCCTAACTTTATTAGATCAATATAGGCCAAGATTCTTCTTCAGGTTCTGAGTAACAAGTGTCTCTGCACTGAAATTATTTACTGCTACGACAACTCAAAATCGTCGTGGAGGTAATTCCTTTAAGGGACCAGAGCTGATGTTGCTGGGCAATGGGACTCAAATCCCAGAACAAGTCCGCATGGGTCTCATCCCTTCCCCCTAGCATCCATCACAGCCCCAGTATCAAGACAGCTACCCTCAGGCCTCAAGCTTAACTTGAGAAGCAAGACTTTTATCCAGGTCATGAGGAGACATTAAAAACAGTCACAGATATGGCCAATATCAGCTTAGGAAGAGTTTGAACTCCAGCCACACAACCTGAGTCATCCTAAGGTCAACCTGGATACATATATGGACATTACTCCTCACTCTAGACAACACTGACCATTCTTGAATCATCAACCAACCCCCAGAGACCCATACAGACTGCCCTTAGAGGTACACTAGAGAACTTTAACACTTCAGGGTTTACATGAAGAGAACTAAACTGAGATTCCTAGATGTCACGATGGGCCATATCCTATCTTCTAGCTTATAAAATTCATAGATGTGACATGTTTTCCTATGATTCAGCTAAGCATACAATTTTCAAATGATCATTCAACCAATGAACACAAAAGTATGCAATGAACAGGAAAAAATTCAGCCTGTTTTGCTAAAGTTGACACTGAATATGACATGTATGTAGTTACTATTCATAAGAATTGTAGATTTTTGCATATGCACAAACATCAACATGTTTTTACACAAATGTGTATGATGCATGCTTTCTTTAATACTGCCTTTCTTTCCTCTTTTTGTAGGCTTCCCGTGTTAACAATGTACTATCTTTATTGCCTGTATTTTACTCTCAACTTCAGTATATTTCCTGGCTCCACATCAGAATAACAGCAATTCTCCTGTCATGTCTACTCCCAATGACAATCCCAAAAGTGAACTATCAACTTGGATAAATCAAGAAATGGTGCTAGTCTTTGAGAATCTGTAAAATATCTTATGCTAGACTGATTGAGGTGTGCCTTATCTCTTCTCTGATAATATGATCAATGTTACGGTAACACCATGATCTCTGGGCACTACTGGACCTTGGAGCAAGATTATCTGGTGGGTTCAGATAAAACCTGACCACCCTTCTGGTCCCTTTCATAATGGTCAATGGCCTACATAAGCATGGTGTCAGCATTTCAAGGGAAAATAATAAACACTATATTTAATTCTCCCATATTACAATACCCAGGGATGCAGAGAAAAAATGCCCAAGGTAGGAGAATCTTCATTAAACTGATCCTAGGTTTTTGACATGGTTACAACTGCTCTTTGCAAAAGATGGACATACCACTGCTGTCAAACATAACAGACTGCCACAAGGAGTGGTGACCACTTGGAAGACTCAGCATAAAAGGATAATTTTATACCAACTTATGAGAATTGTTGCTCTGAGACAGCAGACATTATTGCCACCAAAATATAGGCTACCGTAGATGGGGTATCAGACCCTGGAGTGTGGCTTATCTGAGGAACAGTTTGGTTCAGAGTGTAAACTCCTCTAGCTTCATGTTGCTTCATATTCCATATTGAGGCACAATTTAAACTGATTGACAGACATAGGAAAAACATTTTAAGAATATTTTTCTTAAAATGAAATAAAAATATTTTATTATCCAAGAAGTTTGAATAATAAAATTAAGGAAAATTCCTCTACAATAAAACATCTAATGAAATACTAAGATGGTCTAGCAAACAGAAACTCAACAGCTGTTTCCCACTTAACCTATATTTCTCTGTCATCCTTGTATTTGTACGTTTTATTCCTTCTTGACATTTAAATCCCAGATGAGGAATAAAATGGAAGTAAAAATTCTGCACATTTAATTGGATGCTATCAGATTTATTGGGACTGGGATCAACTGTAAACTATCAGTAAACTCTTAAGGGCGGTAGACATTTCAAAATGAAAAAGTTCACTGCCTTTGCCATCTGCAACATTCTCCAGTCCAATGTCCTAATTTTCTTCACTTTGTTTTTTTCTATAGAACTTTTTCCCTCTTCCATCGAGATTTCTGGTGTCTGCTCAGTCAGGAATATGTTATCTTAATTGCCAGCAATCTCACTGTTGCCCACTCTTGTCCAGTGATGAAAAAAAAAAAAAAAAAAGAGAGAGAGAGAGAGAGAGGCAAAAGGTCATCAAAGTAGATGAAACCATCCATACTCATTAACTTCACCTTAGACATCTCTTAAGACACTGTTTTCTAGTGCTCTCTCATAGTATTTGAAATTTGAGACTCAGCTGCAACTCTAGCACGAAAGACCTTCCCAGGCAGATTATATGACATTTTCTATTATCTGTGCTTATGCTCCCCTCTCCTACTTTTGGTAATTGGCAGTTGACTCTGTGGCACTACCTCTACCTTCACTGCCTAGCCTTCTCGTTTACAAGAATGCAGTCCTTTTACCTGTAATATGTCAACAAGAAGTCTCTAATTTTATGCACCCTCCTCAGCTCAGTCTTCAATAAAACCAAAAGACTGATTAACTGAACATGAAACTGACAGTTTCATTCATTCCTCATTCATTCAAAAGATATTTAAAGAGCTCATCTTACCAAAACTGTTTAAACTACACAACATATTAAAAAGAGGATGGGAGGCATGACATTCACACCCAAGGTATTATAGTCCATAGTACCTGGAATGAGTTAAGATTAACAAACTCATATGTCTGATATATATAGGGAGGGAGGAGGTAAGAAATATCTCCTTCTATGCCTACATTCCCTCATTTAATAGTCTCTCCAATAGGAAGAGATGGTAAAATTTATGACATTCACTGGACCACTTAAGCAGGTCCTTTTTTTCTGCCTCTTCTTGTTGTTGCTATGAAGATGGTGTCTTCATTAGATGTATATTGTGATGTAACAAATCTCCCCAAAAGTTGACAGCTTAAAACAGCAAATATTTATCTCATACAGATTCTGAGAGCTGAGAGCCTGGTTGCAGCTCAGGTGAAAGTTTATGGCTCAGAGTCTCTCATGAGGTTGCAGTCAAGAAGTACAACAGAGCTTCAGTCATCTGAAGGCTTGACTGCACTGGGGGGTATCCACTTCCAAGCTCCCTCACATGGCTATCATCAGGAGGTCTCAGTTCCTCATTATATAGGTCTCTCCACAGGCCTACGCAACAACACCTGGATTCCCCAAAGTGAGTGATCTAAGATACAGTGTGACCAAGATGGAAGCTGCAGTGTCTTTTATAACTTAATCTTGGAAGTGCCTTACCATCACTTCTGCTATATTTATTGGTCACACAAACCAAGCTTGGTACAATGTGGGAAGGAAGTAGACAAGGTTATGAATTTTAGGAGGCAGGGATCAATAGGGTTATCTTGAAGACTGACTACACAGTTCTGAGAGCACTCTCTCTCTCTCTCCCTGTCTCTCTCTCCGTATGTGCTTGTTCGTGCTTCAAGTTCCTATCATACAGCTCAACCACAAAAGGTAAAATGCCTGGGTTTGGATGTGGGTTTAGAGAAAGGAGGTTGAGGTCTGAGGTTAATCTATATGCTTTAAACCAGTTTCAACCATACTAGGTACTCTCATTCTCATTTTTGTGTATAGTACCATGATGGGAGGTTATTTAAAGGACAGGATTGGGCAATTCTAGATCTTTTGTTTGAAAGCCATCCTAACCATCAAAACTCTTGTCCTGCACTATATGTGTGTGTGTGTGTGTGTGTGTGTGTGTGTGTGTATATATAGAGAGAGAGAGAGAGAGACAACATTCATTGAGTCAACAAATATTCATTGGATACAATAGGTAGTTCTAGGTGTCTCTGGTAAGCCAGTGAATAAACACATAAAAATCCCTGCCCTCATAGTATTTACATCCTAATGGGGGAGACAAACACCACAAGTAAATAAATAAATCATATATTATGTTAGAAGATGATAAATGTTATGAAAAAATGGAGAGTGGAAAAGGGATTGCAAATTCTAAGGGAGGGGGTTGCAATTTTTATACAAAGAGATAAGGATCTGCCAGCTGTAATAGGTCACATTTGAGCAAAGACTTGAAGAAGTGAGAAAGGAAGCAAAGCACATACCTGAAGGAAGGGTTTTCCAGTAGAGGGATAAGCCAGCCAAAGGGCCTGAGTGGAAATATCCTATTTGTTTGACTGTAGTGGTATAAGAATCAATAGAGAGTAGTAGGACATGAGACCTTAGAGGTGATAAGGGAATGCATTTTGAGAGTCTTCTAGGCCACTGAAAATGTTGACTTTAATCTGCATAAAATAGGGAGACACTGGATAGTTTGTTTTGAGCCAAGCAGAGTAGATAAAAATTACCCAACAAAGAAATAAAGATATCATCTGTATATAAGTAAGCATAGGGATATGTTTTATATGTATTTATGTCCAGTGGTGTTTTCAGGTCCAACTGGATGATGTCTAAGTGCAATCAACATTACTTCTCCCTCAATTCCACTCTCAACATTTCACCCTTTAAAATTCAGCTCAGGGCGCGGAGTCAAAATGGCATACTAGGAGGACAGGGAATTTGTGTCTCTTCACAACTAGGGCACCTACCAGGCACCAGTGGGGGATCACAGACACCTAAGGGGACAGAAGGAACCCCCAGTGACTGGGTAGGACGTGGGGCATGGGGGGAGTGAAGGGGGAGGATAAGTGGAGGTGGGACAGGACTGGCGCCCCTGAGGGATGGCTGGGGACGGGAAGAGTTCCTACATCAAGCGGGACCCCCCATAGTTAGGAGTCCAGCGGATATGGGGGAGACCCTGGGGAAGACAGTGGGGGAGGGGCACAAAAGAATGGAAGGGAACGTGGCCTGTGCTTTCCCTGTCCACTTAGGCACTGGGGAAGCCTGTTGGGCTCCCGGGCCTAATTCTCTGCCCTCGGAGCCTCCCTCCAGCTGCACAGAAACCAAGCCCAATCCCTACAACCCCACCCAGGGCCCTGCCTCTACACTTGGAGGCCCCTCCAACATGCTGGGCCTAAATCCCACCCACACACCCTCACTCAGCGTCCTACCTCCAAACTCCAGAACTCCACATTCCAGAGGGCCTCCTTTCCACGTGCTGCCTCTCCCCTTCCATGCAGGTCCTAAGCAGAGGCCCCACCCCATGCCTGAATGTCATACCCCACCCCCCCGCGTGCCTAGGTCCCACCCCACCCTAAACCTCATTCCTGCCTAAGTTCCACCCCCACCTAAACTCTGGCCCCATAGTCAAGGCTCTTCTTATTTTTTTTCTTATTTCCTCTTTTAGATTGGGGTTCTGTTTTACCTTGTTGATTCATTGTTGCTGATTCTTTTACATTTTTATGTTTCCTAATAAAACTTTTATTTTTCTAATTTTATTTTATTCTTTATACTTTGTTATTGTTCTCTTTCGGCTTGCTCCCCCTCGTTTTTTTTTTTTCTTTTTTCTGTCCTAATATATTTTTTATCTAATTTTACTTTGTTTTTTATTCTTTGATATTGTACTGCTCCTTCCTTTTCTTTCTTTCTTTCTTTTTCTCTTTCTTTTTTTTTTTTTTTAACACGCCACAAAACTTGCAGGATCTTGGTTCCCAGGCTGGATGTCAGGCCCGAGCTCCTATGGTGGGAGCTCTGAGTTCAAACCGCTGGACTAACAGAGAAACTCAGATGCGAGGGAATACCAATTGGATTGAGGCCTCCTGGAGGTCCTCTTCTCAGTACCTAGACCCAGCTCTATCCAGTGCTGGAGGTCTCGGGCCAAACAACCAGTAAGACAGGAATACAGCACCATCAATCAAAAAAAAAAAACAATGAAATGACAAAAAAAATATGCTACAGACGAAAGAGCAGGGTAAAAACCTACAAGACCAAATAAATGAAGAATAGGCAAACTACCTGAAAAAGAACTCAGAGTAATGATAGTAAAGATGATGAAAATCTCAGAAAGGGATGGAGAAAATACAAGAAACATTTAACAAGGATCTAGAACTAAAGAGTAAACAAACAATGATGAACAACACAATTACTGAAATTAAAAATACTCTACAAGGAATCAATAGTAGAATAACTGAGGCAGAAGAACAGATAAGTGAGCTGGAAAAGAAAATGGTGGAAATAACTGCATGGGACCACACTAAACAAAGAATAATGAAAAGATCTGAGGACAGTTTCAGAGGCCTCTGGGACAATGTTAAATGCACCAACATTCAAATTATAGGGGTAGCAGAAGAAGAAGAGCAAAAGAAAGGGTCTGAAAAAATATTTGAAGAGATTATAGTCGAAAACTTCCCTAACATGAGAAAGGATATAGCCAATCAAGTCCAGGAAGTATAGAGAGTACCATACAGGATAAACCCAAAGAGAAATATGCCAAGACACATATGAATCAAACTACCAAAAATTAAATACAAAGAAAATTATTAAAAGGAGCAAGGGAAAAACAACAAATAACATACAAGGGAATCTTCATAAGGTTAATAACTGATCTTTCAGCAGAAACTCTGCAAGCCAGAGGGAGTGGGAGGACATATTTAAAGTGATGAAAGGGAAAAACCTACAACCAAGATTATTCTACCCAGCAAGGATCTCATTCAGATTTGACAGAGAAATTAAAACATTTACAAACAAGTAAAAGCTAAGAGAATTCAGCACCACAAAATCAGCTTGACAACAAATGCTAAAGGAATGTCTCTAGGCAGGAAACACAAGAGAAGGAAAAGACCTACAATAACAAACCCAAAACAATTAGGAACATGGTAATAGGAACATACATATTGATAATTCCCTTAAATGTAAATGGATTAAATGCTCCAACCAAAAGACACAGACTGTCTGAATGGATACAAAAACAAGACCCGTATATATGTTGCCTACAAGAGACCCACTTCAGACCTAGGGACACATACAGACTGAAAGTGAGGGGATGGAAAAAGATATTTCATGCAAATGGAAATCAAAAGAAAGCTGGACTACCAATTCTTGTATCAGACGAAATAGACTTTAAAACAAATACTATGACAAGAGACAAAGAAAGACACTACATAATTTTCAAGGGATCAATCGAAGAAGAAGATATAACAATTGTAAATATTTGCACCCAACACAGGAGCACCTCAATACGTAAGGCAAATACTAACAGCCATAAAAGGGGAAATCGACAGTAACACAATCATAGTAGGGGACTTTAACACCCCATTTTCACCAACAGACAGCTCATCCAAACTGAAAATAAATAAGGAAACACAAGCTTTAAATTATACATTAAACAAGATGGACTATATTGATATGTATAGGACATTCCATCCAAAAACAACAGAATACACTTTCTTCTCAAGTGCTCATGGAATATTCTCCAGGATAGATTATATCTTGGGTCACAATTAAAGCCTTGGTAAATTTAAGAATATTGAAATCTTATCAAGTATCTTTTCTAACCACAATGCTAAGAGACTAGATATCAATTATAGGAAAAATACTGTAAAAAATACAAACACATGGTGGCTAAACAATACACTACTTAATAACCAATAAATCACTGAAGAAACCAAAGAGAAAACAAAAAAATACTTAGAAACAAATGACAATGAAAACACGAAAACACAAAACCTATGGGATGCAGCAAAAGCAGTTCTAACAAGGAAGTTTACAGCAATATAATCCTAACTTAAGAAACAAACATTTCAAATAAAAAACCTAACCTTACACCTAAAGCAATTAGAGAAAGAGGAACAAAATTCCCTCAAAGTTAGCAGAAGGAAAGAAATCATAAAGATGAGACCAGAAATAAATGAAAAATAAATGAAGGAAACAATAGCAAAGATCAATAAAACAAAAAGTTGGTTCTTTGAGAGATAAACAAAATTAGTAAATCATTAGCCAGACTCATAAAGAAAAAAAGGGAGAAGACTCAAATCAATAGAATTAGAAATACAAAAGGAGATGTAAAAAGTGACACTGCAGAAATACCAAGGATCATGAGAGATTACTACAAGCAACTCTATGCCAATAAAATGGACAACCTGGATGAAATGGACAAATTCTTAGAAATGCACAACCTTCCGAGACTGAACCAGGAAGAAATAGAAAATATACACAGACCAATAACGAGCACTAAAATTGAAACAGTGATTAAAAATCTTCCAACAAACAAAAGCTCAAAACAAGATGGCTTCAGAGGCGAATTCTATCAAACATTTGGAGAAGAGCTAACACCTATTCTTCTCAAACTCTTCCAAAGTATAGCAGAGGGAGGAGCACTCCCAAACTCATTCTACGAGGCCACCATCACCCTGATACCAAAACCAGAAAAACATGTCACAAGAAAACTACAGGCCAATATCACTGATGAACATACACGCAAAATTCCTCAACAAAATACTAGCAAGCAGAATCCAAGAGCACATTAAAAGGACCACACACCATGTTCAAGTGGGGTTTATCCTAGGAATGCAAGGATTCTTCAATATATGCAAATCTATCAATGTGCTACACCATATTAGCAAATTGAAGAATAAAAACCATATGATCATCTCAATAGATGCAGAAAAAGCTTTCCAGAAAATTCAACATCCATTTATGATAAAAACCCTCCAGAAAGTAGGCATTGAGGGAACTTACCTCAACATAACGAAGGCCATATATGACAAACTCACAGCCAACATTGGCCTCAAATATGAAAAACTGAAACCATTTCCACTAAGCTCAGGAACAAGACAAGGGTGCCCACTCTGACCACTATTATTCAACATTGTTTTAGAAGTTTTAGCCACAGCAATCAGAGAAGAAAAAGACAGAAAAGAAATCCATATCGGAATAGAGGAAGTAAAGCTGTCACTGTTTGCAGATGACATGATACTATACATAGAGGATCCTAAAGATGCTACCAGAAAACTACTAGAGCTAATCAATGAATTTGGGAAAGTAGCAGGATACAAAATTAATGCACAGAAATCTCTTGCATTCCTATACACTAATGATGAAAATCTGAAAGAGAAATTAAGGAAACACTCCCATTTACCACTGCAACAAAAAGAATAAAATACCTAGGAATAAACCTACCTAAGGAGACAAAAGACCTGTATGCAGAAAGCTATAAGACACTGATGAAAGAAATTAAAGATAATACAAACACAAGGAGAGATATATCATGTCCTTGGATTGGAAGAATCAACACTGTGAAAATGATTATACTACCCAAAACAATCTACAGATTCAATGCAATCCCTATCAAACTACCAAAGGCATTTTTCACAGAACTAGAACAAAATATTTCACAATTTGTAATGGAAACACAAAACACCCCGAATAACCAAAGCAATCTTGAGAAAGAAATACGGAGCTGGAGGAATCAGTCTCCCTGACTTCAGACTATACTACAAAGCTACAGTAATCAAGACAGTATGGTTCTGGCACAAAAACAGAAATATAGATCAACTGAACAGGATAGAAAGTCCAGAGATAAATGCACACACATGTCACCTTATTTTTGATAAAGGAGGCAAGGATATATAATGGAGAAAAGATGGCTTCTTCAATAAGTGGTACTGGGAAAAACGGACACCTACATGTAAAAGAATGAAATTAGAACACTCCTTAACACCGTATACAAAAATAAACTCAAAATGGATTAAAGACATAAATGTAAGGCCAGACACTACCAAACTCTGAGAGGAAAACATAGGCAGATCACTCAATGACATAAATCACAGCAAGATCCTTTTTGACCCACCTCCTAGAGAAATGGAAATAAAAACAAAAATAAACAAATAGGACTCAATGAAACTTAAAAGCTTTTGCCCAGCAAAGGAAACCATAGACAAGAGGAAAAGACAATCCTCAGAATGAGAGAAATATTTGCAAATGAAGAAAATGCAAAAGATTAATCTCTAAAATATGTAAGCAGATCATGCAGCTCAATATCAAAAAAACAAACAACCCAATCCAAAACTGGGCAGAAGATCTAAACAGACATTTCTCCAGAGAAGATATACAGATTGCCAACAAACACATGACAGGATGCTCAACAACACTAATCAATAAAGAAATGCAAATTAAAGCTACAATGAAGTGTCACCTCACACCAGTCAGAATGGCCATTATCACAAAATCTACAAACAATAAATGCTGGAGAGGGTGTGGAGAAAAGGGAACCCTCTTGCACTGTTGGTGGGAATGTAAACTGATACTGCCATTATGGAGAACAGTAGGGAGGTTCCTTAAAAAACTAAAAATGGAACTACCATATGACCCAGCAATGCCACTACTGGTCATATACCCTGAGAAAACCATAATCCAAAAAGAGTCATGGAGAGGGCAGACAACATAAGAAAAACTACAATTCTGTAGCCTATGGAATAAAAACAACATTCGCAGAAAGATAGGCAACATGAAAAGACAGAGGACTATGTATCAGATGAAGGAACAAGATAAAACCCCAGAAAAACAACTAAATGAAGTGGAGATAGGCAACCTTCCAGAAAAAGAACTCAGAATAACGATAGTGAAGATGATCCAGGACCTCGGAAAAAGAATGGAGAAAAAAGTCGAGAAGATGCAAGAAATATTTAACAAAGATCTAGAAGAATTAAAGAAAAAACAAACAGAGATGAACAACAAAATAACTGAAATGAAAAATACACTAGAAGGAATCAATAGCAGAATAACTGAGGCAGAAGAACGGATAAGTGAACTGGAAGACAGAATGGTGGAATTCAGTGTTGTGGAACAGAATAAGGAAAAAAGAATGAAAAGAAACAAAGACAGAATAAGAGACCTCTGGGACAACATTAAATGCAACAACATTCGCATTATAGGGGTCCCAGAAGGAGAAGAGGGAGAGAAAGGCCTCGAAAATATTTGAAGAGATTATAGTTGAAAACTTCCCTAACATGGGAAAAGAAATAGCCACCCAAGTCCAGGAAGTGCAGAGAGTCCCATACAAGATAAACCCAAGGAGAAACACGCTGAGACACACAGTAATCAAATTTGTAAAAACTAAAGACAAAGAAAAATTATTGAAAGCAGCAAGGGATAAACGACAAATAACATACAACAAATAACAGATTTATAACAAATAACAGAGTTCCCCTAACATACAAGGGAACTCTCATAAGGTTAATAGCTGATTTCTCAGCAGAAACTCTACAAGCCAGAAGGCAGTGGGATAATATACTTAAAGTGATAAAAGGGAAGAACCTACAACCAGGATTACTCTACCCAGCAAGGATCTCATTCAGTTTCGATGGAGAAATCAAAAACTTTACAGAAAAGCAAAAGCTAAGAGAATTCAGCACCACCAAACCAGCTTTACAACAAATGCTGAAGGAACTTCTCTAAGTGGGAAATAAAAGAATAGGAAAGTACCTACAAAAAAAAATGCATAACAATTAAGAAAATGGTAACAGGAACATACCTATTGATAATTATCTTAAACGTGAATGGATTAAATGCTCCAGGCAAAAGACACAGGCTTGCTGAATGGATACAAAAAAAGACCCATATATATGCTGTGAACAAGAGACACACTTCAGACCTAGGGACACATTCAGACTGAAACTGAGGGAATGGAAAAAGATATTCCATGCAAATAGAAATCAAAACAAAGCTGGAGTAGCAATACTCACATCAGATAAAACAGACTTTAAAATAATGTCACAAGAGACAAGGAAGGACACTACATAATGATCAAGGGATCCATCCAAGAAGATATAACCATTATAAACATATATGCACCCAACATAGGAGCACCTAAATACATAAGGCAACTGCTAACAGCTATAAAAGAGGAAATCAACAGTAACACAATAATAGTGGGAGACTTTAACACCTTATTTACACCAATGGACAGATCATCCAAACAGAAAGTTAATAAGGAAACAGAAGCTTTAAATGACACAATAGACCATGTAGATTTAATTGATATTTATAGGACATTCCATCCCAAACCAGCAAATTCCACTTTATACACGAGTGCACATGGAACATTCTCCAGGAGAGATCATATCTTGGGTCACAAATCAAGCCTCAGTAAATTGAGGAAAACTGAAATCATATCAAGAATCCTTTCTGACCACAACGTTAGGAGATAAGAAATCAATTACAGGGAAAAAAAGTAAAAAGACACAAACATATGAAGGCTAAACAATACGTTAGTAAATAACCAAGAGATCACTGAAGAAATCAGAGAGGAAATGAAAAATTACCTAGAGACAAAGGCTAATGAAAACACGACGATCCAAAACCTATGGGATGCACCAAAAGCAGTTCTAAGAGGGAAGTTTAAAGCTATAGAAGCCTACCTCAAGCCACAAGAAAAATCTCAAATAAACAATCTAACTTTACACCTAAAGTAACTAGAGAAAGAAGAATAAACAAAACCTAAAGTTAGCAGAAGGAAAGAAATCATAAAGATAAGAGCAGAAATAAATGAAATAGGAACAAAGAAAACAATAGCAAAGAACAATAGAACTAAAAGCTGGTTCTTTGAGAAGATAAACAAAATTGATAAACCATTAGCCAGACTCATCAAGAAAAAGAGGGAAAGGACTCAAATCAATAAAGTTAGAAATGAAAAAGGAGAAGTTACAACAGACACCACAGAAATACAAAGCATCCTAAGAGACTATTACAAACAACTCTATGCCAACAAAATGGAAAACCTGGAAGAACTGGTCAAATTCTTAGAAAGGTATAACCTTCCAAGATTGAACCAGGAAGAAACAGAAAATATGATCAGACCAATAAAAAGTAATGAAATTGAAACTGTGATTAAAAATCTTCCAACAGTGCTTCGCTGGTGGCGCAGTGGTTGAGAGTCTGCCTGCCGATGCAGGGGACACGGGTTCGTGCCCCAGTCCGGGAAGATCCCACATGCCATGGAGTGGCTGGGCCCATGAGCCATTGCCACTGAGCCTGCTCATCTGGAGCCTGTGTTCTGCAACGGGAGAGGCCACAACAGTGAGAGGCCCACGTACCACAAAAAAAAAAAAACTTCCAACAAACAAAACTCCAGGAACAGATGGCTTCACAGGTGAATTCTCTCAAACATTTAGAGAAGAGCTAACACCCATCCTTCTCAAACTCTTTAAAAAAATTGCAGAGGAAGGAACACTCCCAAACTCATTCTATGAGGCCAACATCACCCTGATACCAAAACCAGACAAAGATACTACAAAAAAAGAAAATTACAGAACAATATCACTGATGAATATAGATACAAAAATCCTCAACAAAATACTAGCAAACAGAATCCAACAACACATTAAAAGGATCATACACCATGATCAAGCAGGATTTATCCAAGAGATGCAAGGATTCTTCAATATACGGAAAACCATCAATGTGATACACCATACTGACAAACTGAAGAATAAAAACGATATGATCATCTCAGTAGGTGAAGAAAAAGCTTTTGACAAAATTCAACACCCATTTATAATAACTCTCCAGAAAGAGGGCATAGAAGGAACCTAACTCAACATAATAAAGGCCATATAAAACAAACCCACAGGAAACATCATTGTCAATGGTGAAAAACTGAAAGCATTTCCTCTAAGATCAGGAACAAGACAAGATGTCCACTCTCACCACTATTAATCTACATAGTTTTGGAAGTCCTAGCCACAGCAATCAGAGAAAAAAAAATAAATGAAATGAATACAAATTGGAAAAGAAGAAGTAAAACTGTCACTCTTTACAGGTGACATGATACTATACATAGAGAATCCTAAATATGCCACCAGAAAACTACTAGAGCTAATCAATGAATCTGGTAAAGTTGCAGGATACAAAATTAATGCACAGAAATCTCTTGCATTCCTATACACTAATGATGATAAATCTGAAAGAGAAATTAAGGAAACACTCACATTTACCACTGCAACAAAAAGAATAAAATACCTAGGAATAAACCTACTTAGGGAGACAAAAGACCTGTATGCAGAAAACTAAAAGACACTGTTGAAAGAAATTAAAGATGATACCAACAGATTGAGAGATATACCATGTTCTTGGATTGGAAGAATCAATATTGTGAAAATGACTCTACTACCCAAAGCAATCTACAGATTCAATACAATCCCTACCAAATTACCAATGGCATTTTTTACAGAACTAGAACAAAAAAAATCTTAAAATTTGTATGGAGACACAAGAGAGTCTGAATAGCCAAAATAGTCTTGAGGGAGAAAAACAGAGCTGGAGGAATCAGATTCCCTGACTTCAGACTATACTACAAAGCGACAGTAATCAAGACAATATGGTACTGGCACAAAAACAGAAATACAGATCAATGGAACAGGATAGAAAGCCCAGAGATAAACCCACACACCTATGGTCAACTAATCTGTGACAAAGGAGGCAAGGATATACAATGGAGGAAAGACAGTCTCTTCAATAAGTGATGCTGGGAAAACTGGAAAACTACATGTAGAAGAATGAAATTAGAAAACTCCCTAACACCATACACAACAATAAACTCAAAGTGGATTAGAGACCTAAATGTAAGACCAGACATTGTAAAACTCTTAGAGGAAAATATAGGAAGAACCCTCTTTGACATAAATTACAGCAAGATCTTTTTTGATCTACCTCCTAGAGTAATGGAAAGAAAAACAAAAATAAGCAAATGGGACCTAATGAAACTGAAAAGCTTTTGCAAAGCAAAGGAAACCATAAACAAGATGAAAAGACAACCCTCAGAATCAGAGAAAATATTTACAAATGAATCAATGGACAAAGGATTTATCTCCAAAATATATAAACAGCTCATGCAGCTCAATATTAAAAAAAGAACCAACTCAATCAAAAAATGGGCAGAAGACCTAAATAGACATTTCTCTAAGGTAGATAGCTACTGGGAAGCAGCCGCATAGCACAGGGATATCAGCTCGGTGCTTTGTTACCGCCTCAGGGGTTGGGATAGGGAGGGTGGGAGGGAGGGGGACGCAAGAGGGAAGAGATATGGGAACATATGTATATGTATAACTGATTTACTTTGTTATAAAGCAGACACTAACACACCATTGTAAAGCAATTATACTCCAATAAAGATGTAAAAAAAAAAAAGACATACAGATGGCCAAGAGGCACATGAAAACCTGCTCAACATCACTAATTATTAGAGAAATGCAAATCAAAACTACAATGAGGTATCACCTCACACCAGTTAGAATGGGCATCATCAGAAAATTTACAAACAACAAATGCTGGAGACGGTGTGGAGAAAAGGGAACCCTCTTGCACTTTTGGTGGGAATGTAAATTCAAACAGCCACTATGAAGAACAGTATGGAGTTTCCTTAAAAACCTAAAAACAGAATTACCATATGAACCAGCAATCCCACTACTGGGCATATACCCAAAGAAAACCATAATTCACAAAGCCACATGCACCCCAATGTTCATTGCAGCACTATTTACAGTGCCAGGACATGGAAGCAACCTAAGTGTCCATCGACAGAGGAATGGATAAAGAAGATGTGGCACATATATACAATGGAATATTACTTAGCCATAAGAAGAAACAAAATTGAGTTATTAGTAGTGACGTGAATGGACCTAGAGTCGGTCACAGAGAATGAAGTCAGAAAGAGAAAAACAAATACCGTTTGCTAACATATATATATGGAATCTAAAAAAAAAAATGGTTCTGATGAACCTAGGGGCAGGCCAGGAATAAAGAGACACACATAAAGAATGGACTTGAGGACACGGGGAGGGAGAAGTGTGAGCTGGGACGACGTGAGAGTGTAACACTGACATACATACACTACCAAATGTAAAATGGATAGCTGGTGGGAAGCAGCTGCATGGCACAGGGAGATCAGCTTGGTGTTTTGCAACCACCTAGAGGTGTGGGATAAGGAGGGTGGGAGGGAGACACAAGAGGGAGGGGATAAGGGGGTATACGTATACATATAGTTAATCCACTGTGTTATAGAGCAGAAACTAACACAACATTGTAAAGCAATTATACTCCAATAAAGATGTTAAAAGAAAAAAATTTCAGCTCAGGCATTATCAACCGGCTCTCTGGGGAAAGAAAGCCCTGAATGGTAGTACACACAATTTCCATGATATAAGTCCTCCCCTCATGACTGATGTCCAAGATGGTTGTGCTTAACAACTCACTTTTGAAGTTTTAACAGTTAGGCCTGAGACCACGTATAATACAGTTCCAGCATGCTATTGTTTATATTCCACAGAGCAAACACCAAACACGACTCTTACAGTAGATGTTAAACAAATATTTAACAAACTAATGACAATAACTATCAGTTTCTGAGTACCTATTATGTGCCAAGTATATAACTCATCCCTTATCTATCAGTTCCTCAAAAATCTTAAAATTACACAGAAAGTCATCATGTTTTTCCATATTATAAATGCATGCACTGATGCTCATGAAGGAAAAAACTGCCCAAGTTCAGTAATTAGTGATAGAGTCATGATTCAAACTAAAAACTGATTACAGTAAGCCCTCTACATATGAATGAGTTCCGTTCACAGAGCACATTTGTAAGTCTAATTTGTTCGTTAAGTCCAACGAAGTTAGCCTAGGTACCCAACTAACACAGTCGGCTATATAGTACTGTACTGTAATAGGTTTATAATACTTTTCACACAAATAATACATAAAAAACAAAGAAAAAATTTGTAATCTTACTGCACAGTACCTTGAAAAGTACAGTAGTACAGTACAACAGCTGGTGCTTCTTAGCAGTACCAGCTACATCACTGGTGCTCTTACGCTTGCTTCTGGACATCCTGTGCTTGACATAAAGATACTGTAATACTATACTCTATACAGTACTGTACAGTAAAGTACACAAAAGCACAACCACTTGTAGAGGATGCACACACGTGACAATGTATGCCACACACATAAACTAACTTACGTGATTGGACGTGTGAACGCAAGTTTGCAGCTTTGAAAGTTCGCAACTTGAAGGTTTGTGTGTAGGGGACTTACTGTATTGTCTTTCCATTATGCTGAATGAATTACTTTAACCTGAAATTCAAAATACCAAAAGTGCCCACTATTTACTCACTGTATAAATTTTTCATCACTGTGTAATTATTTGTTGAAGAAGGGTAGCACTGTTATTAATTCACCTAATTTCCACTAAACAGCATAGGCTTATTTTGCCCCATTCTATGGACTTAAGTTGAGATTTTATTCTCTTTGTTTATTTATTTATTTAAATGTATTTGTTTGTTCGTTTGTTTATTTTTGGCTGTGTTGAGTCTTCATTGCTGCATGCAGGCTTTCTCTAGTTGCAACGAGCAGGGGCTACTTCGTTGCGTTGCACAGGCTTCTCACTGCAGTGGCTTCTGTTGTTGCAGAGCATAGGCTCTAGGCTCGTGGGCTTCAGTAGTTGTGGCACACAGGCTCAGTAGTTGGGGCTTGAGGGCTCTAGAGCACAGGCTCCATAGTTGTGGCGCATGGGCTTAGCTGCTCTGAGGCATGTAGGATCTTCCTGGACAAGGGCTCGAACCCATGTCCCCTGCAGTGGCAGACGGATTCTCAACCACTGAGCCACCAGGGAAGCCTGAGATTCTCTTCTCTTTAATAATGTTACCTTCCCCTAAGAAAGCCAACACCACCAGCTCCCCATTTCCTAAAAAGTGACATCTAATCCAAATCAACCACTCCCACAATACCATCCCCTCACATTGCATCCTTTAAAATTTGACTCAAGCATCACCTACCCTGAGAAACATTTTTCTAATATCTTTCCCTTCCTAGCCCCTCAGAATGGAATAGGTATCCAGAGTTGTATTTTCAAGAATTCTGTGAATATACCCAGCATCTCACTAAAACATATATTTATGTGGCAAGTATTCATTTTGATCCTATTTTCTCCATTAATACAAGAACTTTTCTAAGAGAAGGGATCATGTCTTAATCATCTTTATATTCCCAGCACCTAGTATGAAACACAAATTGAGTTTTTTGGTTGGAACAAAAAAATGAATGATTAAACAAATGAATACAAGATTCATTTTAGAGTTTCACATTTCTGTTTTAGGTAATTCCATAATGTCACAAATTTATGATAATATTTCAGCTATCATATATTTCAAAAACCAGAATAAAAGTACTGGTTATATGAGCTCTAGAATGATAATTGAGCTCTACAGTGGGACTACCAGGGCTCAGCTTTTGTTTTCACCCTTTACTAGCTGGGAAATGTACTTCATCTTTCAAGGCCTCATTTTCTTCATCTGTAAAATGGGGGTGATTTTTTATGAATTAAGTAAGTTAATACATATATAGCAATAGAAGATGCTTGGCACACAGTAAGCTCCCAAATAAATATTAACAATCACTTCACTGTTAAGTAGATTGGTAAACATAAAATACATTTAGTTGATTAAATCATGATTTGTGTTAAGGGCGAAGGTCATGGTTAATTACTTTGCTTAACAAGAGATTGTCATTTGTAATACAAATAATAGTAATTGTCACTACTAATTTTCCCACAAAGGCAATAACACCAAAATTTAACTTCACACTTTTCTAACTATTCTCTCTAAGGAAGCTAACAAGTAATACAATTTACTGCTGATCACATATTGAGTTTGTTCTCTTAACTGTCTACTGTTTTCCAGCATAGGAGATACATGAAAATGGGTATTTCCTTTTCAGTCCTGGGTTATGCCACACTATCAGTATCTGAAATCCAAAATATGCATTACACAAAGAATCTGGGTGGGAAGAGGGGAATGTTTTAATACAGTTATGTTTACCATATTTGACCTCCTGCTGAAATCATTAGGTTGATAGCCACTGTTACCAAAAGTGATCTTTTCTATATTCTCTTCCATCCCCTCCTTTATTCAATGTCAGGAAACTTGAGCTTAAAAATTTACAATTTTAAAGATCATTTAATAAACCCTATTCTCTAGCCCTGTAATGGATTTCCTGATTTCCACAGATAAAACTTATTTTATCCAATTTGGTTTGGTTTCCCCATGTTGTTCTCTCAGCTAGGATATAGCTTTGACAAAGAATGCTCTTTTCTTTTTTCCTTTTACTTTCCTTAATGAGATTTCATGTTTTCTTGTGAATCATGGTTCCAAGTTACAGTTATTTTAACGTATGTCCACAATTCTAAGGGTTGTATGATATGCACAAAATTTTTTTGTGAGCAAATTTCACCTAATAATTAGGAAAACTGGCTATATCATGAGGGCTGATAATGTGTTGAAAGCCCCTTAAAAATAAATCTGATAACTGTTGTCACGAATTCTATATTACTTTTCCCTTTGTGAGGACAAATTTATACATGAACAACCCAGATAATTAACCTGACTGTGTACATACATGAAATTTTGGTTTGTGTAACAGTTTTTACATCTAGAAATATAGCTGAAACATATTTATAAAGGCTTACCTATTTCTCCAGACATACAGTTCTCAAGACTAGCTTTGATGGTGATTATAAAATATATCAAAAATCAGAAATAGAAAATGAGAGATTTTTTTAAAAAGCTCTGGGCTATCTCCTGGATATGGCCTTCTTTTTCCTTACTTTACCACTTCAAACTCTATAATACATTACACTCTCCAGGTTCTTCTTACAGTCCTTTTATAAAAACATTTAAATAAAACATCAGATTGCCTCTTGCCTGACCTATAGGCCCCAAGCCGATTACTCCCATTTGTATACTATTCCTCTTACAATATATAGTGTCAGCTCCTTTGTTAATGGCAAGCTGAGGAGTGATGAGAAGTAGAAAAAAAGATTTGCTTCCATTCCCGCTGGAAAGGGAGAATTGTTTATGCAAGAAAAGAACGGTGGGCTCTGCAATTCTCCAGTTTTGTTGGAATTCTATAGTTAGGCCCGTTTAAGCCAAATACTATTTAATAGAATTTAGCTTTATTGAGACCTGTTTTGAATGGGCAAACTTGTCTAGAGGGGCACTTTTAGCACATGCCCCTGCCCTTCCTACTATCCTCAACATCATGGCTCTGTACTGGATGTGTGCTCACATTAATAGAGGACATCAAGTCTAATAGAGACGTGCTGGGGTTCTGCAGAGTGTGAATTATTAACTCCGGTGTATGGGAGATATTAAACGAACCTGGGAGGCAGAAGGCACTGTTTAATGCTCTGTTTGTATCTGATTCTTTTTTGTTTTCATACACCGATAGAAACCAGGTAGGAATGCTAACAAGAAATTTCAAATAGATAAGAGAGAATTTTAAACTGTTGCCATCAGTCTCTGCAGTCTGTCAGCACATGAAGTAAACAACTTCAAATGAATTAGGCAACAATGAGAGAGACAAAGGATATGGCAGAGAGGGAAATCAGCATCAAGATTATTCCTCCACACTCATTACCAAAGCTCAGCTAACTAAGCCTTAAATTCAAGTGAGACAGAGGTCCAACCCCTCCCTTTCATTTCTGTCCCACTTCATAGGAAATTTAAGGGCCTATTAGAGAAACTGGCCTGAAAATACTGACCAATTTTTTATCACATCACTTTTCTCTTGAAATACATATTTCTTTATAAAATATCTCATTCTTATGGTAAAAATGGGATAAACTAGAACAACAACACAGAAAAGAACACTCTTACTAGGAAAATTAGGGCTAGTCCAGGTATAATTAGAAAGTTGCTTAAACTAAGGACTCATAAAAGTAGTTCATATATACCCAAATATCTTAAACATTTCAACTTAAAACATAAAAAATGTACATGTGATTGCCACCCTTTTGATGAAGTGCCAAAGCTTTTTTCTTCTTCTTTTATAATAAGGGCCCACCCACAATACATCTTCCATGACTTTCAGGATCCAGGATCATTTTTTTTTTTTTTTTTTTTTTTTTTTTGCGGTACGCAGGCCTCTCACTGCTGTGGCCTCTCCCGTTGCGGAGCACAGGCTCCGGACGCGCAGGCTCAGCGGCCATGGCTCGCAGGCCCAGCCGCCCCGCGGCACGTGGGATCCTCCCGGACAGGGGCACGAACCCATGTCCCCTGCATCGGCAGGCGGACTCTCAACCACTGCGCCACCAGGGAAGCCCCTGGGATCAGCTTTTTTTGAAGGGGAATGAGTATTCAAAAGCTGTGAACAGCCTCTATAATAAGTAGAACTATTCTAAATGATTATTACTAATGCCCCGCTGGTTAAATATTTTGAACACTGTCTTCGCTTGTAAAGCAGTATGAGTAAACAATTCTAGATTTGTAAGATTTTTTTCTCAACTATTTTATACTTGTTTCATCCACAGTTAAGTTAACTGCATTTTTAGCAACTTACCTTTATCAAGTCTTTCCAAAATAGTCACCTGTTTTCTAAGAAGCAACTCTCTTTCTCTCCACACCTCTATTTGATCCATTTATGAAATAGTAAATCAAATAATATGAGCACAACAATAAGTACAACCACTGAAAAAGAGTGAGGCTAAACCACTGGCTCTTGGTAAGCATACAATTAAACTTTAGATGTATGGAGATGTCCTAGAAAGTGCCTACAAGATGCAAGAACTCAGTGAGTCATAGGCCATAATCTATATATCACAGGAGGATGAGAAAGCATTGCTCAATCCAGTAGATTAGTTACCTGGAAGTTAATTAAGAGAGCATACACTACATTGTTATAGTCACAATTCCAGAGATAAAACTTTATACATATTATAATATCCCAGCATATAACAAAAGCTTATGAACATAAACCAGTTATAATAGAAAAGGTGAGTCAGGGCTTAACTCGCCCGTGCCTCGAAAGTATCTGCTTTATTCACTTGGGGAAACTAAGTTATAATTTGATTACTAATTAATATCGTACAGTAAATCCCTATAGAAAAATAAAGACCATTTATTTCATTCTCATTGGAATATAGCTAGGGTGATTCTTTTTATTAAATGGGTTACATTTATTCACAGCAGAGACAATTTCCACTGTGGATGTGGAGAACTAAAATAAAATGACTATTTGAGTAATGTCCAGTTACCTCTTTCAGTATATATGAGAAACACTGCACCTATAGTAGAAAGATTTCTAAGCTGGCCTTTCCCACCAAGACTCTCAGCCCCAGAGGTAAGCATACTTTCTCCCAGGTATTCATTCAATTGCTAATCTAGGTACTTCTCTGAAGGCATTTTGTAGCTATAATTAAGGTCTAAAATCAGTTGATCTTATAATAAAGAGATTATCCTGTTCAGGTAGACCAGCCTGGCCTAAACACAGGAGCCCTTTAAAAGCAGAGTTTTCTCTGGCTGTGGGCAGAAGAGGAAAACAAGAATTTGCACTCAGGCAGGCCTGAAAGAAATCCAACATAACATGGTTTCAACTGCCCATGGTGACCAAGTGACAAGGAACTGCTAGAGCCATCTAGGAGCTCAGGTGATGGCCAGCAAGACAACAGAGATCTCAGTCCTTATGGCTGCAAGGAACTGAATTCTGCCAGTTCTTGGAAGAGGATCTTGGAAGAGAACTCTGAGCTCTAGATGAGAACCATAGGTCCACCAACACCTTGATTTTAGCCTGCTGAATTTGTTTCCTAGGGCTGCTAAAGTAAAGTACCCCCAACTGTGTGGCTAAAACGAACAGAATGTATTCTCTTACAGTTCTAGAGGATAAGAGTTTGAAATCAAGGTGTCATCAGGGCCATGCTCCTTCTAAGAGTCTGGATAAAATCCTGCCTTGTTTCTTCCTACCCTCTGGTGGTAGCTATTGACCCTTGGCATTCCTTGGCTTGCAGCTGCATCACTCCAAGTTCTGCTTCTGTCATGACATGTCATTCTCTCTGTGTGCTTCTGTCTTAATATGGCATTTTCCCTTTCTTATAAGGACATCAGTCATGTCGGTTTAGGGCTCATCCTAATGACCTCATCTTAACTTGATTACATCTGCAAAGACCCTATTTCCAAATAAGAAATGCATACACAGGTACCAGGTAATACGATTTCAACGTATGTCTTTAGAGGATATGATTCCACACATAACACCTGTAGAGACCCTGAGCAGAGAATCCAGCCAGACTGTGTCCAGATCTAACCTAAAGAAACTGTGAGATAATCAAGTTGTGCAGTTTAGTCTGTTAATTTTGTGGTAACACATTACACAGCAATAAAAAAAGTAATAATACAACACCTGAACTTTTCAAGATTCTAGATTTTCACTGTACACACAAATGGATAATTATATGACTAAAAAGAATGTTATTTGCAGCAGAAACTAAAAGATATATTTATATTCCCCACTATTTCTAAGAGAGCAGATCCTTGTAACTGAAGAGTCCTTTTCAGGAAGATGCCATGGGTATGAGAGTTCAGGACTTGAAGGTCAGGGACAGAGGAGAATTGCTCTGCATAAGAGAAAGAAAGGGAAATACAGAGAGGCAGAGGAAAGCTTCTTGAGTCTGTTTGGGTGGGGAACAGTTTAGAGAAGAATTGAAAGAGGGGAAGATCAGCAGCTGGCAGACAAAATGGGAAGCAATGATTGGGATCAATGGTTATTGCCAAATAGGAATTTTTATTTGAAGGTGTTAAGTTAAATTCTCTTTTCTACTTCTCCATTAAATGTTAAGTAGAATCTACCTCCATTGCCACAACAAATTATCAGTGATTATCTCTGGATATTGATAATATGGCTGCATTTATTTTCATATTTATTCTTTTCTGCTTAAATTCTCTCCAGTGAAAATGCATTAACTTTATAATCAGAAATTATGACAAATGTTGTTTTATAAAAATCTACATTGTTTAATTAGGGTAGAGTTGAGTTGCTTTTCTGAGGATACAATGAAGTACTGAGTGCTGCTTTATAGGTGGGCTAAGAACAAACCAAAGAACAAACAAAACCACTGATGATTACATGTGCCTTATAGTTGTGCACGGAAATCAAATTAGCCTCTGAATTTCAAGTTTAGTAACTGAGTCTTAATAATTATCAATTTTCCTATACTCTATTGAAATCATTAGCAGAAAACAAAATTGACATAATTCTGATAATATAGTCATACAGAACCTATAAAGAGGTGATTATCAAACTGTGGTCCCCAGACTAGCAGCATCAACATCACCCGGGAACTTGGAAATGCAAACTCTTACGTTCTACCCCAGACCTACTGAATCAGAAACTCTGAGGGTAGGCCCAGAAATGTGTGTTTTAGTAAGCCCACCAGGTGATTCTGATGCATGATCAAATTTAACAACTGCTGCTACAGAGGACCCTATCATTGCTATAACTTCAATGCCTGCTTTGGGTCACATCCCACTAGGGCCATGGAAACATTGTCTGTCTCTATCACAATCTTTGTATGCTCATTCTATGTTACACATGATTCATTCCTTATAATATTCTATTTTCCCGTGGGTTTTCTCTCAAGAATGTAGATGTGAAAATGTTATAGAATAAACCTATTTAGAATACCAAGTGGTATTTTTGCAAAAGTCAATAATGTAATAATACAATTTCATAATTTGAAGATCCAGAATATCTGATCATCCTTGTGATCACATGAATGTCTCGGTCTATTTTCTTGACATATATGTGCAAACATGTGGCTTTTGAGAGAACAATGAGAATCCTTCTCTTAAGTAAACCCATCCGTAGATAGCATGGGATTTCTAAAGACATTTCATTTTCACTTGTATATTCGCACAGATTTGTTGCTATATTTCTGCAAAGATGAAGGCTATTGCAATAAAATATATCCTATTAGAACTTAAAAAATCAGCTCATATCACACCAAGTGTCTTATAGACCCATTAATTATAAGGGGAAAAAAGGGTAGAAGATAAAATGTGTACGGGACATAAATGTTTAACCACCACACAGAGCTTGAATAATTAATGGAATGATGCCTTTTAGGGCAGAGCCCCATATCTTTAAAATATAGGAGAATATAAGTGCACTATTTCAATATTTAAGCCAAAGTAAGTGATGTAGTTTCTGCATGTGAACTATACGTCTGGGCAATGAATTGAACAAATGCTTCATAATAATAAAATAGCTTTTAAATGTGAATTGGTCTCATAAGGTATAAGGATTTCCCTAACCAACACAATTTATTCAGAGTAAGATTAGCAAAGACAATTTCTGAAGCAATAATATTCATTACCTCCACATTTTATAATATTGCTAGTTCAGTGCATCTGTAGTGGTCCAGTGTGTTAAGACTGAAATTTCATCATGTCTAAACAACTTAACTGATAGTTACTTGATAACTCTTTTATGAAGCAGTTTTTTAATAATGCTTTCATATTTCTGGTTTATGATGCCATTAAAGTCATCATTTGTCACGTTAGTAATAGAGAGATTCTTAAAATATCCCAAGCAGCAATTCAGGATGGCTTTTAATGTCAGCATAAATTCCTGTATTACTAAACTACCTATTTGAAATATTAACAGCGTTGTTCACAATTTCAAAATATATATGACAACCTAAGTGTATAACATAGATCCCTTGTTTAGGGAAACTTAGTTAGAAAACCTAAAGAAATGACGCTAAAGTAGGTTGGCTTGACCTTGTGATATGACTTAATAGCAAAAAAAATAAAAGATTCCTTTGGTTATAGAATGATCAGTGAAGTTTCTGCTACAGAATTATTTATTCCCTAAGGACAAAGCAATTTAAAATGCGGAAAGGAGAGGAAAAATCTAACCTGTCCAGAATGCTATTCCATAGTGAATCCCTCTCAGTTCATATATTCATGGCTATAGTTTACAATTTTTTTTAGAAGTTAAAACACTGTATCACATGTTGTTGTTGTTTTCTCCACTCACATTGTATCCCGATATGGGGAATTTTTCTAGAAGGCCATGCATGAGACTCCAGAGCTCTAAAATTAGACCAGACTAGCTGTGCATAGTTGATTTGCTGCCACAGGTTTGTGTACATATGTAACACCATCCCATCACACTGTTAAATGTTCCGTATTTGGAAACAAATGGAGTATTAATGCCCATGAACTCCAGTGTTGGGCTGCTTTGGAGGCAGGCTTCACATGATATATGGTTCTGATCTGTGTCTTCAAAACCACTGAGACAACAGGAAAAAGGGCTTCTTTTTTCTTTCATGGATGTTTGCGGACAATAGATCTCATATTCTAAGAGGAGTTACTTTTCGCAGAGGGTTAGTTAGGTCTTATGCTTGGCAGGTATGTAATGAAAGCTATCTCAGGGGCCAATCCATTGGCTTAGGACTCTGAGGTAGAATTATGCTTGTAAAATGGAGACACTAATAGAAAAAGCTCATTTGTTATGAAAATGGGTTACATTTGAACTTCAGTCTCCTTCCTTGGATGTAGAGTGCTGCTCTTGAAACTTCTATCATTTAATTGCATAGAGCAACAATAGTAATATAAGAAATGAACCCTGAAATAGAAATCAGAAAGTTCTTGTTTCTAAACCCAGCCACGACCTTTAGTAGTAGTATACACTTGGCCAAACTTTAAATCTTGCTGACCTCAGTCTCCTCATTTCTATAATTACTAACAATATCTGTTTTATCTACTGCAAATTGTTATAAAAGTATTGGGGATATAAGATATGTGAAATCAGGGTTATTTATTAAACCATACTTGACATTTCAAAATGTTAGCTCAGGGCTTCCCTGGTGGCGCAGTGGTTGAGATTCTGCCTGCCGATGCAGGGGACACGGGTTCGTGCCCTGGTCCAGGAAGATCTCACATGCCGCAGAGCGGCTGGGCCTGTGAGCCATGGCCGCTGAGCCTGCGCGTCCGGAGCCTGTGCTCCGCAACGGGAGAGGCCACAGCAGTGAGAGGCCCGCGTACCGCAAAAAAAAAAAAAAAGGTAGTTCATAAGTATAGCTATTTTGCTTTGAAATTATCTGTCAATTGTGAAACTGATCTATATATTACCATTATTAAAACTTTTTTCTTTTTAAATGTCCTTTTGGACATGACATTAAGACAGGAAAAGAGTGTCATGGTCAAAATTTTCATGCCTGACTATACCAAATTATTCCTCTTTCTGAAAGTGCTACATTGAAATAAACTGTTTACTGTCATCACTGTGAATGGACTCTGAAATATTTTTTTATTGAAGAATTCATTTATCCACTGGAAATGTATCGTAATTCCCACTGGCATAAGCCTTGCCTAGCTCTAGGTGTTGTGTGGGCCCATGAGGAGTAGGGCTTTCATGACCAAGAGACCAAATAACTATTAGCAACTGAGAACAAGGAACGGTCATCATGATTTTTCACCCATCTGTATTAGTCAGGGTTCTCTGGAGAAACAGAACCAATAAGACCTGTGTGTGTGTGTGTGTGTGTGTGTGTGTGTGTGTGTGTGTGTTGAATGTGTATACACACACACACACACACACACACACAGGGAGAAAAAGAGAGAGAGAATGAAATTTATTATTAAGGACCTGGCTCACGTGATTGATTATGGAGGCTGACAATCCCTAAGATCTGCAGTGAGCAAGCTGGAGACCCAGGAGAGCCAATGGTGTAAATAACACTCTGAAAGCCAGCTAGCTCAAGACCCAAGAAGTGATGTTTCAGTTCGAGTCTGAAGGCCAAAAAAGAACAATGTCCCAGCTTAAAACAGTCAGGCAGGAGGACTTCCCTCTTATTTTGGGGAGGGTCAGTCTTTTTATTCTATTCAGGTTTCTGAGGGATTGGATAAAGCCCACCAATCTGCTTTACTCAGTTTACTGATTCAAATGTTAATCTCATCCAGAAACACCCTCTCGGACATAGAATGTTTACCAAATATCTGGACACCTGGTGGCCCAGTCAAATTGACATACAGAATTAACCATCATACCACCAGAGCTCATAGAGGATGGGAAATCCCATATTAAATCAAAAACTCCTTGGTAGACTTGTGCCTAATACTCCAAGTAGAGTAGTATCTGTGTCTATCAAGGTGATTCCAGATCTAATTAATTGTATCCCAGTAGTAACATTAGAGGCCAAATGGATGGATAATCCTACACAGCCCAGTACAAAAGGCCTCCACTGGAGTGATGGTTGGGTTGGTCTTTGGGTTGCATCTGTCTTCCTTTGCCCTGAACGTTGCAGACTATAACTTTGGATCCTGCACCAATCCCTCCTCTGTACCACTCTCTCCACCATAATCCTTCAAGTTTATTTCAAATGTTCTTAGGGCCATTAGGCAACACACCCAGAATTCACATTTTATCACCCATAATTAGCCAAATATATACTTTGTTTTCTCTGGATTACAGGAATTCTTCCTAGTTTATTAGTAAGAATTTTCCCTCTAACCCATGATTATCTGTCCATGTAAGAGTATTAATTGGAAGACTTGTTTTTTTATATAAATTTAATGATGCTTACTAGATATTTCAATAAAAACTTCATTAAGTATCATTTGAAAAGCAATAATTTAACCAAAGTTGTTCTTATTGACTACTACATTGAAAATCTAATTCTGAGATTCTAACAACTGTTACTATTTTGTGAATTGCATGAATAAAATTGCCATATTTGGTGTTAAAAAACTAAATTGAACTCAGTAAATTTGAAGATCTAATTGGCTTTATTAAATGATTCATGAATTGGGCAGCATCTCATCTAACAACCAGAGAGATACTCCAAGGGACTGTACAAAACAGAAGGCTTTTATAGAAAGAAGGATGGGACAAAGAATTGATCAGCAAGAGAAAAAAGAAAGTTCACTGGAGAAAAGTAAGAGTTCAGGTGACAGTGGCTTCTCATTGGCTGAGTTGCAGCATTTCCACTGGCTGGTCTTATTGCTGAGGAGGAAGAAAATCTTCCTTCCTCCTGCTGGAACAGTAAAGAAGTTGTACTTCCTATTTAAAAGTGTTAAGTTGCATTTGCTCCTGATGGGGTCTGTAATTGACATTCTCCTATTTGGGGAAGTGGTAGGACTTCCCAACTCCAATTTTACTTGAGGTTTCCTTTTACTAATTTTCTCATTGGTAAACAAACATATATTTAACTTCCAACTAAAAAAAAAAAATTTAAGATGACTTTGTGTGTGTGTGTGTGTGTGTGTGTGTGTGCACACATGTGGGTGTTCTCCTGGGAAGAAAATGATATGAATGACATTTGCTATCTTTATAAAAAAATTATAACATTCCCACTGTGTATGTTTCAATGCAGAGTAGTGCAACTGAATAAGTAAAAAATGTGCAATGTGATGTGTATTCGTTTTCTATTGCTGATATGCCAAATTAAAACAACTTAGTAACTTAAAACAATATAAATATTCTATCATATAGTTCTCTAAGTTAGAAGCCTGACATCGTTCTCACAGGGCTAAAATCAAGATGTTGGTAGGCCTGTATTCACTTCTGCAGGCTCTACGACAGCCTCTTTTCCCTTGCCTTTTCCAGTTCCTAGAGTTGCCTGCATTCCTTGGCTTGTGGCCCCTTCATCCATCTTCAATGTCAGCACTGTAGCATCTTTCTGTCCTTTCTTCTAGGCTCACATTCTCTCTGACCACAGTTGGAAAAGGTGCTCCACTTTTAAGGACTCAAATGATTAGACTGAGCTCACCCAGATAATCGAAGATAATATCCCATCTAGAGGTTCTTAACATTAACCACATCTGCAAAGTCTCTTTTGCCATATAAAGTAACATACTCAGATGCCATGGATTAATTCATGGACATTTGTGAGAGTCACTGTTTTGCCTACCATATGTTATAAAATTACTATATAAATATACGGTGATAGGAAACGTCCTCTACATTTTCTTTTCAGCAGAGTAGTCTGTAGAGTATTAGTTCCTTCAACTGGGAAAAATAGAAAAAAAAAATATTTGTGTTTCCATATAGAACTTGGAACCAAGATCATATTTAAATTAAAAAAAAAACAAATTACAGCATTAACTAAATATCCTAATTAATATTGCTTCTTAACTACTAATAAAGCAGTCTGCAATACAATCAAAATCAATTTGTCTTCATTTAAAAACAAATTTTCTGCATGAGAGTCCCATACAAGATAAACCCAAGGAGAAACACACCAAGATACATAGTAATCAAATTGGCAAAAATTAAAGACAAAGAAAAATTACTGAAAGCAGCAAGGCAAAAATGACAACATACAAGGGAACTCCCACAAGGTTAATAGCTGATGTCTCAGCAGAAACGCTACAAGCCAGAAGGCAGTGGCATGACATATTTAAAGTGATGAAAGGGAAGAACCTACAACCAAGATTACTCTACCCAGCAAGGATCTCATTCAGATTCGATGGAGAAATCAAAAGCTTTACAGACAAGCAAAATCTAAAAGAATTCAGCACCACCAAACCAACTCTACAACAAATGCTAAAGGAACTTCTCTAACTGGGAAACACAAGAGAAGAAAAGAACCTACAAAAAACCAAAACGATTAAGAAAATGGTAATAGGAACATACATATGGATAACTACCTTAAACATGAGTGGATTAAAGGCTCCAACTAAAAGACACAGGCTCACTGAATGGATACAAAAAACAAGACCCATATATATGCTGCTTACAAGAGACCCACTTCAGATCTAGGGAAACATACAGACTGAAAGTGAGGGGATGGCAAAAGATACTCCATGCAAATGGAAATTAAAACAAAGCTGGAGGAGCAATACTCATATCAGATAAAATAGACTTTAAAATAAAGAATGTTACAAGAGACAAGGAAGGACACTACATAATGGTCAAGGGATCAATCCAAGAAGAAGATATAACAATTATAAACATATATACACCCAACATAGGAGCACCTAAATACACAAGGCAACTGATAACAGCTATAAAAGAGGAAATCAAAAGTAACACAATAATAGTGGGGGACTTTAACACCTTATTTACACCAATGGACAGATCATCCAAACAGAAAATTAATAAGGAAACACAAGCTTTAAATGACACAACAGACCAGGTAGATTTAATTGATATTTATAGGACATTCCATCCCAAAACAGCAGATTACAGTTTCCCCTCAAGTGCACAAGGAACATTCTCCAGGATAGATCATATCTTGGGTCAAAAATTAAGCCACAGTAAACTGAAGAAAACTGAAATCATATCAAACATCTTTTCTGACAACAACGCTAGGAGATTAGAAATCAATTACAGGGGAAAAAACATAAAATACACAAATACATGGAGGCTAAACAATATGTTACTAAATAAACAGGAGATGACTGAAGAAATCAAAGAAGAAATAAAAAATACCTAGAGAGAAAGGACAATGAAAACACGACGATCCAAAACCTATGGAATGCACCAAAAGTAGTTCAAAGAGGGAAGTTATTAGCAATAAAAATCTACCTCAAGAAACAAGAAAAATGTCAAATAAACAATCTAACTTTACACCTAAAGGAACCAGAGAAAGAAGAACAAAGAAAAACTAAAGTTAGCAGCAGGAAAGAAATCATAAACATCAGAGCAGAAATAAATGAAATAGAAACAAGGAAAACAATAGCAAAGATCAATAAAACTAAAAGCTGGTTCTCTGTGAAGATAAACAAAATTGATAAACCATTAGCCAGACTCAAAAAGAAAAAGAGGGAGAGGACTCAAATCAATAATTTTAGAAATGAAAACGGAGAAGTTACAACAGACACCACAAAAACACAAAGCATCCTAAGAGACTACTACAAGCAACTCTATGCTACTAAAAGGGACAACCTGGAAGAAATGGACAAATTCTTAGGAAGGTATAACCTTCCAAGACTGAACCAGGAAGAAACAGAAAATATGATCAGACCAATCAAAAGTAATGAAATTGAAACTGATTAAAAATCTTCCAACAAATAGAAGTCCAGGATCAAACAACTTCACAGGTGAATTCTATCAAGCATTAAGAGAAGAGCTAACACCCATCCTTCTCAAACTCTTCCAAAAAATTGCAGAGGAAAGAACACTCCCAAACTCATTCAATGAGGCAACCATCACACTGTTACCAAAACCAGATGAAGATACTACAAAAAAAAGAAACTTACAGACAAATATCACTCATAAATATACCTGCAAAAATCCTCAACAAAATACTAGCAAACAGAATCCAACAACACAATAAAAGGATCATATACCATGAGCAAGTGGGATTTATCCCAGGGAAGCAAGCATTCTTCAATATATGCAAATCAATCAACGTGATACACCATATTAACAAATGTACAAATAAAAACCATATGATCAACTCAACAGATGCAGAAGAAGCTTTTGACATAATTCAACACTGATTTATGATAAAACCTCCCCAGAGAGTGGGCATAGAGGGAACCTACCTCAACATAATAAAGGCCATATATGACAAACCCACAGCAAACATCATTGTCAATGGTGAAAAACTGAAAGCATTTCCTCTAAGATCAGGAACAAGACAAGGATGTCCACTCTCACCACTATTATTCACGATAGTTTTGCAAGTCCTAGCCACAGCAATCAGAGAAGAAAATGAAATAAAAGGAATACAAATTGGAAAAGAGGAAGTAAAACTGTCACTGTTTGTAAATGACATGATACTATACATAGAGAATCCTAAAGATGCCACCAGAAAACTACTAGTGCTAATCAATGAATTTGGTAATGTAGCAGAATCAAAATTAATGCACAGGAATCTCTTGCATTACTATACACTAATGATGAAAAATCTGAAAGTGAAATTAAGGAAACACTCCCATTTACCATTGCAACAAAAAGAATAAAACACCTAGGAATAAACCTACCTAGGTAGACAAAATACCTGTATGCAGAAAACTATAAGACACTGATAAATTACAGATGATATAAATAGATGGAGAGATATATCATGTTCTTGGAGGGGATAAATCAACATTGTGAAAATGACTGTACTACCCAAAGCAATCTATAGATTCAATGCAATCTCTATCAAACAACCAATGGCATTTTTCACAGAATTAGAACAAAAAAATTCACAATCTGTGTTGAAACACAAAAGACCCCGAATAGCCAAAGCAATCTTGAGAAAGAAAAACTGAGCTGGAGGAATCAGAGTCCCTGACTTCAGACTATACTACAAAGCTACAGTAAGCTACAGTAATCAAGACAGTACGGTACTGGCACAAAAACAGAACTATAGATCAATGGAACTGGATAGGAAGCCCAGAAATAAACCCACACACATATAGTCACCTTATTTTTGATAAAGGAGGCAAGAATATAAAATGGAGAAAAGACAGCCTCTTCAATAAGTGGTGTTGAGAAAACTGGACAGCTACACGTAAAAAGAATGTAAAAGAATGAAATTAGAACACTCCCTGACACCATATACAAAAATAATCTCAAAATGGAATAAAGACCTAAATGTAAGGCCAGACACCATAAAACTCGTAAAGGAAAACACAGGCAGAGCACTCAATGACATAAATCACAGCAAGATCCTTTCTGACCCATCTCCTAGAGAAATGGAAATAAAAACAAAAATAAACAAATGGGACCTAATGAAACTTAAAAGCTTTTGCACAGCAAAGGAAACCATAAACAAGACAAAAAGACAACCATCAGAATGGGAGAGAATATTTGCAAATGAAGCAACTGACAAAGGATTAATCTCCAAAATATACAAGCAGCTCATGCAGCTGAAGATCAAAAAAACAACAAACCCAATCCAAAAATGGGTAACATAAGTTTAAGTTCCATGAAGTCAGGTGCTGTACTTCCTTTGGTTCACTTCTAGGGCAGTGCTATTACAGAGTAAATGTTGAGTAAATATTTTTGAGGGAATAATGAATAACTGAATAAGTCACTATATTGATCAAGAGGTGTGGAATTATATGGGAACCTAGAAAAAGTTAAGAAGGTAAAGTATTATTTGAATGTTTCACGTTTATTCAATTTGCAAGAGACTAATGGTGATTCTTGTATTGCCTCTTACGTAAGAGCACGGTGACCAATTTGGAAAATCTAATTCACAATAGATTTGAATCTGATGTACATACAGAACTGGTAGTTATTTTAGATCACTGATCCTCTTTCCATGCTTAGTGACTACTGTTCACATACATACTAAGAAAAAGATTAGAATACCTTACAAGTCTTCAGAAATAATAAAGTAAATAAATGTAATCGGATCAAATCAAAAGTTTTTCTGAAGCTCTTGTGCTAGATACTGAAAGAAACACAGTTTGCCCTGGTAGTAGAGAGCTGTGCCATATGAGGGAAAGAAAGTTCCCTGACTTTACTGAAGCCAAATGCTTGTTGACATTAAAAAGCAGTAACTACTAAAATGGACCAATCATACTCTCAAAAATAGGTTAACCAAAAAAAAAAAAAAAAAAAAAGTAGGCTTACCAATTCCAAAAATCTACCTTTCTTTCAACTCAGACACCATCTATCCTTCCCTCTGAAGCTGATTTTGCGAACAGCAAATTCTTGGAAGAGAGGAACTAAATCCTATCAAGCTCTTAAGAGAACTTAAGGTAGAAATGCCCTGCAGCAAAGCTCTTTGGTACCAGCTGGTTTTGTAGCAGCAGTTGCAATGATGTGGCCTTTTTCTTACTCAGTAAGGTGTTTATTATAAAGTTTTCTTAATTACACTCTGACTGAATAACATACCCCTTTAGTATTGGATTGTCTAAAAAATGAATATGAATAGTTATTTAACACCATACACCAACATGATTAATTTTTACGCTCATTTAATGTGAAATTCCATCAACATAGTAAGCACTTGATGAAATACAGACACACTCATTCTCCTAGGTTTTGCTATGAGCCCCACACTTAAACAATTAAGGTGCCAAAATAAGGAGATAGTTAGAAAGGAGTTAAATAACTTTTGATAAAGAAGATGCAGAAACTAGGAATGAACTCAAGCTTGAGGAACTAGGAATAAACCCAAGCTTGGTCTTCTTTAACCAAACTAAAAGTGCCCTAAGAAAATATTACAAAAGGAAGAAGGACAGGTCTCTGAGACGACCATTAGGCATGATCTGTCTCATGTGCTTGATGCATTTGGAATCTCTAGACATTATCATATTTAATATCAAGAGTGACATTCATCTATTGCACGTAGATAATTGGACAAGATGGACAATTTTTTTAAATTTTTATTTATTTTTTACACAGCAGGTTCTTATTAGTTATCTATTTTATACATATTAGTGTATATATGTCAATCTCAATCTCCCAATTCATCCCACCACCACCACCACCCTCACCACTTTCCCTCCTTGGTGTCCATATGTTTGTTCTCTACATCTGTGGCTCTATTTCTGCCCTGCAAACCGGTTCATCTGTACTATTTTTCTAGGTTCCTCATATACGTGTTAATATATGATATTTGTTTTTCTCTTTCTGAATTACTTCTCTCTGTATGACAGCCTCTAGATCCATCCATAAATGACCCAATTTTGTTCCTTTCTATGGCTGAGTAATATTCCATTGTATATATGTACCATATCTTCTTTATCCATTCGTCTGTCGATGGGCATTTAGGTTGCTTCCATGACCTGGCTACTGTAAATAGTGCTGCAATGAACATTGGGGTGCATGTGTCTTTTTGAATTATGGTTTTCTCTGGGTGTATGCCCAGTAGTGGGACTGCTGGGTCATATGGTAATTTTATTTTTAGTTTTTTAAAGAACCTCCATACTGTTCTCCATAGTGGCTGTATGAATTTACATTCCCACCAAAAGTGCAAGAGGGTTCCCTTTTCTCCACACCATCTCCAGTATTTGTTGTTTGTAGATTTTCTGATGATGCCCATTCTAACTGGTGTCAGGTGATATCTCATTGTAGTTTTGATTTGCATTTCTCTAATAATTAGTGATGTTGAGCAGTTTTTCATGTGCTTCTTGGCCAAGATGGACAATTTTTTTTTAACTTTACCTTACTGCGACTTTTTGTGTCTCCATATTGATTATATCATAAGGAGCCCAGAGTGCAAAGACACAAGTATTTTTTAAGTATCTTTTTTTGTGTTTCTCCCAAATGAAAAACTGCCATCATTAGCAAAGTAAGTCTCTAGTTGTGTTCTAATCTATAACCTTACAGACACAGATCACTAGCAAGGAAGAAAACATAGTGGAAATATTGAAATGGATATAGAAAAATATGAATGCATGAAAATAACTGTCCATATATGAATTTCTCATTAATTTTTTTTGTGTTGTTTTACTCAACTCTCTGGATTTTCTCTCTGATATGCTGATAGTATTCACAAATATTAGAGGTGAAGAAATGAACTCTTTCCTGAACATATCTTCATTTATTCTGAATGCCCCAGCACAGAAGTATTTGGAAAACTCAAAGGGCCAGTTTCTATGAGAAATACCTGAAATTTTTCTGTTCTAGAACAATGTCAAACTTCAAATTTTAGCACCAATCTACTTTTTATTTCTCCTAAACCAAGTAAGTACTTCACTCATGCACTCTAAATAAAAAAGGTCATTAAGTAATCATTTAAGTTTTGACTGGGAACAATGCCTTGGGGTATATTATTTACACCAATGTGTATATATATCACATTATGCAATTGCATAGAAGATAAACATACAATATTTTAAAAGTGTGCTTCTGTCTCCTGCTACCGAATAGCTGATAATGTTTTCACCTAAACATTTTTTGTTTATGGTCAAATACTCCTTCCAGTGTCTAGAATAATGCCTAACACACAGAAGTTGTTAAATATACACTTGTTAACTACAATGGCATTTATTCCCAAACAGAATTGCTCTTTTGCTTTTCTAAAGAGTCAAATATTTTATTTATTTTTAATTAATTTTATTTTTATTTATTATTTTTGGCTGCGTTGGGTCTTCATTGCTGTGCACAGGCTTTCTCTAGTTGCAGCAAGCAGGGGCTACTCTTCGTTGCAGTGCATGGGCCTCACTGCGGTGGCTTCTCTTGTTGTGGAGCATGGGCTCTAGGTACGCAGGCTTCAGTAGTTGTGGCTTGCAGGCTCTAGAGCACAGGCTCAGTAGTTGTGGCACACAGGCTTAGCTGCTCCGTGGCATGTGGGATCTTCCTGGACCAGGGCTCGAACCCGTGTCCCCTGCATTGGCAGGCAGGTTCTTAACCACTGCGTCACCAGGGAAGCCCGAATTTCATATTTTAAAAACACATTTTGAAATATTTTTTATTTCAGTATATGTCTTTTTTTTTTCCTTCCTCTCTAACCCCTCTGCTATTAGTAGCAAGCCAGATATACTATTGTCCAAGTGATGGAGATGATTAAAATAGACTAAAGAGTTCCAGTGATTCTATGTTAAGATGCTAATCTTGCAAACAACACAATTTTTTTAATGGGCAAAGGATCTGAACAGAAATTTCTTCAAAGATATACAAAGGGCCAATCAGCACATGAAAAAATGCTCAACATCACTAATCATTAGGGAAATGCAAGTCAAAACCACAATGAAATACCACTTTACATCCATTAAGAGGGCTATTATTTTAAAAACAGAAAATAACAAATGCTGGGAAGGATATGAAGAAATTATAACTCTTGTGCATTGCTGGTAAGCAGGTAAAATGATACAGCCAGTGTGGAAAACAGTATGGTCGTTCCCCCAAAAATTTAAAATAAAATTACCATATGATCCAGTGAATTTAACCTCTAGGTAAAAATTCAAAGAAGTGAAAGCAGGGACTCAAACAAATATTTGTGTACCAACGACCAATGTTCACAGCAGAATTATCCACAATAGCCAAAAGGTGGAAACAATCCAAATGTCCATTGACAGATAAATGGATTTTAAAAATGTAATGTATACAGTTAACCCTTGAACAATGTGGGGGATAGGGGTGCTGACCCCTGTGGAGTCAAAAATCTGTGTACTGCTATCTCTGCCCCAATAGCAAAGGAATTGATAAACGACTCACCCAAGGGAAGGAAGCTGGAACAGTTTGGATAGAATCAGGACTCAAACCCTAGTTCTTTTGATATCACATATTGTGATCCCTAATCAAACATAAAGTTTTCCCTATACTTAAAGATCTATAAAATGAAAATACAGGTACTATATTTACTGAAAAAAAAATCTGCTTGTAAGTGGAACCATGCAGTTCAACCATGTTTTTCAAGAGTCAACTGTACATACAATGGAATATTATTCAGCCTTAATAAAAAGGAATAAGATTTTGATACATGCTACAAAATGGATGAAACTTAAAGACATTTTGTTAAGTGAAATAAGCCAGTCACAAAAGGACAAACATTGTATTAGTCCACTTAGAGGAGGTACCTAGAGCAGTCAAATTCATAGAGACAGAAAGTAGAATAGTGAGGACCAGCGGCTTGGAGAAGAGGGAATGGGTAGTTAATGTTTAATGGGTTTAGGTTTGGCAAGATGAAAAAGTTCTGTGGATGGAGAGCAGTGATGGTCACATAACAATGTGAATATACTGAATGCCACTGAACTGTACACTTAAAATGATTAAAATGGTAAATTTTGTTATGTACTATTTTACCCCAGTAAAAAAAAGAAAAAGATGCTAGTTTTGTTTTGTTTGTTTTACAAAGGGACTGGTGGGCTTCCCTGGTGGCGTAGTGGTTGAGAGTCCACCTGCTGATGCAGGGGACACGGGTTCGTGCCCTGGTCCGGGAAGATCCCACACGCCGCAGAGCAGCTGGGCCCCTGAGCCATGGCCGCTGAGCCTGCGCGTCCGGAGCCTGTGCTCCGCAGCGGGAGAGGCCACAACAGTGAGAGGCCCGCGTCCCGCAAAAAAAAAAATAAATAAAAATAAATGAATAAAAAGGGACTGGTAAATTTTATTTCACTGAATTAAAAAAAAATGTAAGTAAAAGACACCAAAACCAAGAAAAGCCAGAGAGATTCGGAGAAAATATTTGCCATGCACATAATCCAGAAAATTAGTACCTCAAACATAGGAAGAATTTGTGTATAACGATAAAAAAAATAAGCAGAAAAATGTGCACAAGCTGTTAATAGAAAAATTCACTATCATAGGGGAGCTGAACAAATAAATAAATATATTGAGAACAGTGGCAGCCAGGTTTCTTGCAGAAAAAAAGAGTTACAAAGATGGAAAAGAAGAAGCTAGATAAAACTCTATAGAATTGGACTTGAAATAGAAATATCTGTGTGAACCACTGATTTCAATACAAATAGATAAATTCAAAATAAGTATAAATGTGAATGTGTGTGTACACGTATTTCCTATCTTTATCTACTGAGAAGGCGTAGGAAGAGTGAAATTCTAACACATGAGCATGGCTAGTGCCCGGTCTTAGGTTCTAAATGCCAATCTCCATTGAAAGGAACCAGGACTCCTTGGAAGTGGCTGCTTCTAGGTCTGGAGCAGGAAAATATAACATAAGTCTGGAATATCTTATTGTGCCAGACAGTAAGTAATCAAATAATAAAATTAATTCATCAACAAAATGAATAAAAGCAAAAGCCAGCTTGAAACAGCTCCCAGAATTTGGAAATGACTTGAAAAGCATGAAATTAAAATAATTATATTAACAGTTTATTACACATTTCATAAAACAGGAATTTATGAGTCCATGCTGATATAGAGAGAAAGACAGATAGATCTAGATAGATGGATAGATCAATATCTCTATTTATATCTACCTATCTATATAAATAAAGTTAGGTGAAAAATAGGATACTTACATAGTCTCAAAGTGCCTTGCCAAAAAAATATTAATCACAAGGGGAAAATGTGCAACTATACAGTGAAGAAGCCTCACAGACACCACCTTAAATTAGAGATTAAATTTAACAGATCACTAGAACAAATCAAAATAATGTATATACCTGACAGGATGCAATGAGGAAATATCAAACAAATCCAAATTGAAGTCATTCTACAAAAATAACTGGCCTATATATACCCTTTAAAAGTCTCAACATAAGAAAGCTGTAGTAGGCTGAATAAAGTCCCTCAAATATGTCCACATCCTAATCCCTGGATCCTGTGGATGTTACCTTACATGGCAAAAGTGATTAAGTTAAGGATCTTGAAATGGGAATAATTGTCCTGGATTATCCTATGGGCCCAATGTAAGCACAACAATCCTTCTAAGAAGGAACTGAGGAATTGGACTCAGAGGAGAAGGTGATATGACGACAGCAGCAGAGATAGGGGTGATGCATGTTAAAGATAGAGGAAAGGGCCATAAGCGAAGGAACACAGGTGGCCACGAGAAGCTGGAAAAGTCAAGGAAACAGATTCTCCCCTGGAAGCCTCCAGCCCTGCTGACGTTTTGATTTCAGGATTCTGACTTCCAGAACTGTAAGAGAGTAAATTCATGTTGCTTTAAGCTACTCACTGTGTGATGATTTGTTACAGCAGCAATAGTAAACTAATGCAAAAATCAGGAAATGACGTGAGGAACTATTCCCAGATAAAAGAGACTATAGAGTCAGGACTACGAAGTGCAGCTTGTGAAAAGAACGGAACCCTTTTGTTACACAAGACATTACTGAGATAATTGTGAAACTTGAATGGCATCTAAAACTTACAGTTAATGTGAACTTCTTGATTTTTATGATTATATATTATGGTTATGTGGGAAAATAGCCTTGTTTGTCAGATATAAACAATGAAGTTTTTGTGGATAATAGGCATCAGGTTGCCAACTTACTTTGAAATGGTTCAGAAAAAAAAGTTAGACTTTTTAGTAGGTTAGGATGTCATAGAAGTCCACATCTGTCTTATGAGTTCTTAGAAATACAGACTCTGAAGTACAGGTTTGCGTGCCAGAGATATGTCAAGCAGTGCTCTCTGGATCACGTGTAAGGGACTGAGGGAAGCAGAATTGGACAGAGGGAGAAGCCCAAAACTGACACAGCAGCAATAGTGACCTTATTCAATATTATGTGGAGCTTGGGGACCACAAATGGTTCTTAAGAGTTGTCTTGAATTCAGTCCAGCATCCTCAGCTTATGATAAATCAACTCTCTTATGATAAATCAATCCCCCTTTCTTTCTCTTTCTCTTTATCTTTCTCTCTCGCTCTTTCCCTCTGTCTCTCTCTTTCCATATCTACCAATCACTGAAGGCTGGCTGTTCCCAAAAGCTGGTATACTTGGATGAGGCAACTCCCTTCAATCAAGGGCAATTGTTACAAACCATCAGCAGCCAGAATTCCCAGCAGTAAAGCAATGCTTGCCACTGTCCTCAAGAGAGAAACGGGTCAGTGCACCACAGCATCTACAACTTCTGAGGGAAACTGAGGGCTCTTTTATGAGTATATAATGTGAAGGTAAGAGTAAGAGGATTTACTGATGGACTAAATACGGAGTGTGCAAAAGAAAGGGATTGAGAATGACAATACAAAAGAATGATGCTCAGTAATTAAAAACTAAGTCCTGGGTTTCCCTGGTGGCGCAGTGGTTGAGAGTCCGCCTGCCGATGCAGGGGACGCGGGTTCGTGCCCCGGTCCGGGAGGATCCCACATGCCGCGGAGTGGCTGGGCCCATGGGCCATGGCCGCTGGGCCTGCGCGTCTGGAGCCTGTGCTTCGCAGCGGGAGAGGCCACAGCAGTGAGAGGCCTGCGCAACGCAAAATAAATAAATAAATAAGTCCTTTTCTTCCCTTCTATTTTTCTATTGAAATATAATTGACCTATAATATGTTTTAGGTACACAACATAGTGATTCAATAGTTTTATACATCACAAAATGATCACCACAATAAGTCTAGTTACCATCTGTCACCAAATAAAATTAGAACAACATTATTGACTATACTCCCTATGCTGTACATTACTTCCCGTGACTTATTTTACGACTGGAAGTTTGTACCTCTTAATCTCCCTCACCTATTTCACTCATCCTCCCACTCTCCTCCCCTCTGGCAACTACCAGTTTGTTCTCTGTATCTATGAATCTGATTCTGTTTTGTTATGTATGTTTTGTTTTTTAAGTTGCACATACAGGTGAAATCATTTGGTATTTGTCTTCCTCTGTCTGACTTCTTTCACTTAGCCTAATACCCTCTAGGTCCATCCATGTCATAAATGGCAAGATTTCGTTCTTACTTATGGCTCAGTAATATTCCATCATACTTATATCTTCTTTATCCATTCATCTATCAATGGATACTTAGGTTTCTTCCATATCTTAGCTATTGTAAATAATGCTGCAATGAACATAGGGGTGCATATACCTTTTCGACTTAATGTTTTTGTTTTCTTCAGAAAAATACCCAGTAGAATTGCTGGATCATATGGTAGTTCTATTTATAATTTTTCGAGGAACCTCCATACTGTTTTCCACAGTGGCTATATCAATTTACATTCCCACCAACAGTGCACAAGGGGCCCCTTTTCTCCACATCCTCACCAACATTTACTAGTTGTTGTCTTTTTGGTAACAGTCATTCTGGCAGGTGTGAGGGAATATCTCATTGTGTTTTTTGATTTGCATTTCCCTGATGATTAGTGATGTTGAGCATCTTCTCATATGCCTATTGGCCATCTGTATGTCTTCTCTGGAAAAATGTCTATGCAGATACTCTGCCCATTTTTTAAGAGGGTTGTTTGTTGGTTTGTTTTTTTTTAGGGGGGGGCGGATGGTGAGTTATATGAGTTCTTTGTATATTTTGGATATCAACCTCTTGTCAGATGCATCATTTCCAAATATCTTCTCGCATTTCGTAGGCAGCCTTTTCATTTTGTTGATAGCTTCCTTCACTGCGCAAAAACTTTTTAGTTTGATGTAGCCCCATTTGTTTATTACTGCTTTCAATTCCCTTGCCTGAAGAGACATCCCCATTGTATATTCTTGTCTCCTGTGTCATAGATTATTGACCATAGAACTGTGAGTTTATTTCTGGGCTCTCTATTCTGTTCCATTGATCTATGTGTCTATTTTTGTGCCAGTACCATACTGCTTTTATTACTGCAGATTTGTAGTATAGTTGGATCAGGGAGTGTGATACAACCAACTTTATTCTTCTTTCTCAAGACTGTTTTGGCTATGTGGGGCCTTTTGTCTATATAAATTTTAGAATTATTTGTTCCAATTCTGTGAAAAATGCCATTGGTATTTTGATAGGGATTGCATCAACTCTGTAGACTACTTTGGGGAGTATGGCCATTTTAACAATATTAATTATTCCAATCCATAAGCACAGTCTATATTTCCATTTGTTTGTGTCATCTTCAATTTCTTTCATCAGTGTCTTAGACTTTCCCAAGTACAGGTATTTTACCTCCTTGGTTAGATTTAGTCCTAGGTATTTTATCCTTTTTGATACAATTTTAAAAGGGATTGTTTTCTTAATTTCACTTTCTGATAGTTCACTGTTACTGCATAGAAATGCAACAGATTTCTATATATTAATTTTGTATCCTGCAGCTTTACTGAATTCATTTATTAGTTCTAATAGTTTTGGGGTAGCATGTTTAGGATCTCCTTTATATAATATCATGTCATCTGTGAACAGTGACAGTTTTACTTCTTCCTTTCCAATTTGGATTCCTTTTATTTCTTTTCATTGTCTTGACTGCTATGGCTAGGCCTTCCAATACTATGTTGAATAAAACTGGTGAGAGTGAGCATCCTTGTCTTGTTCCTGATCTTAGAGGAAATGCTTTCAGCTTTTCACCACTGAGTATAATGTTGGCTGTAGGTTCGTCATATATGGTCTTTATTATGTTGAAGTGCACCTCCTCTATACCTACTTTTTTGAGAGTTTTTTTTAAATAAATGGATGTCCAATTCTGTCAAAAGCTTTTTCTGCTTCTATTAAGACTATCATATGATTTTTATTCTTCAATATGTTTATGTGGTATATCACACTGATTGATTTGCATATATTAAACCTTCCCTGCATCCCTGGGATAAATGCCACTTGATCATGGTGTATGATACTTTTAACATGTTGAATTCATTTTGCTAATATTTTGTTGAGGATTTTTACATCTAAGTTGATCAGTGATACTTTGTCTGGCTTTGGCATGAGGGTGATGTTGGCCCTGTAGAACGAATTTGGAAGCATTCCTTCCTCTTCAATTTTTTGGAATAGATTGAGAAGAATAGGTGTTAACTCTTCTCCAAATGTTTGGCAGAATTCATCTGTGAAGTCATCTGGTCCTGAACTTTTGTTCTTTAGGAGTTTTCTCATTACTGATTCAATTTCGTTACTGGGGGGCAAGGCTGTATGTTCCAAGCTTCTAATCATGGCTTGGTCTTTCTGGTGAGCAGCCCCCATCCAGGAGCCCACCAAGAGTCACCATATTAGAGCAAAAGATGCTCCTGTCACCCAAGAAATGCTAAGGAGTTTAAGAGCTATGTATCAAGGACCAGGGTCAAAGACAAAATATTAGAACAAAAGATGCTCCTATTACCTTTATTGCTCAGGAAATTACAAAGGTTTTAGGAGCTCTGGCCAGGAGCCAGGGACAAAGCCCCAAATCTATATTTCAGATTATATCATAATGTCACAACCAAGTGAATCTGTCTCAAAGGGGACAGTGTACTCAAGTCCAGAATTCAGGTCTGAGGCCACAACATAAGATATAAATTTGGAAGTGATGAGACTGAATAGCATCCCCAAGGAGATGAGTGAACTTAAAGAACAGAAGTATGAAAACTGAAAATTCTTTTATTTAGAGTTTGAGAAAATGAGAAAAGAGTGAAAGACATCCAAAGGTATGATCAATGAGGGCAAGAAAAACCATGAGAATGTCCTAAAATCCAATAAAAGAAAATGCTTCAAATAGAAGAGAGTCAGATTGAGTTAGATGAAGACAGGTAAGTGACTACTACATTTAGCAAAGAGGAAGCCACCATTAAGAGCATTTTTTAAGGTGAGGTAGGGCAAATATTGCGACTGATGTGAATTAAAAACAATGAATGGGGGAGGAGCTGAAAATAAAGTATTGATGACTTTTCTTTTGGTATTTGATGCAAAGCAGAATAAAGAAATGAGGAGCTAGCCAGAGATTAATGTGAGGCAAAAAACTATTATTTTCTTTTCAAAATGGAGTAATATATATTTGGTATTGATGGAAATGATCCAGTAAAGTGAAAAACATGATAACAAAGGAGAGATAGAGAGAATTTCAAAAGTGATATATTTAGAGTAGGTGAAGGGAGATGATATCTAGTGGACAAGAAGAGGGATTAATCTTAGGGAGGAACACAGTGAATTCACACACGATAGTCAGAAGAAAGGTGGAATAGATGGGCAAAGAGGCAAGTAGATGACAAATGTGGTGGTGAGCATTTGTGGAGGCTTTCTTGTGAATAGCTCCTATTTTCTTTCAGAAAAATAAGTAGCAGTGTCTTTAGCTGAGTGAGAAATGAGAGGAGGTGTTCAAGGTTTAAGAAGAGAAAACAGTATGACATTGTCATTTGCAGACATGAGCAAACCAGGGCAATGCATCATGATTTCAGGGCAATTCACAGGCTAGGTGAGATTTGTGGCCATGAATTAAAGCCTTGACAGCATGGTTGTGTGTTTTTCCCCAGCAAAATTTGGCTGTGCAGATGTATACATAGAGTGGTCAGAAGGTTTATTAAATAGGGTTTGATGTTTTGCCAAATAAGTACCACGAACCATGAGAGAGCAAACACTTACGGGTGTATCCACGTAAGGGATTAAAATGAAAGATCATGGAATTAAGAGTGGAAAGGAAGTAACTGAAAACTGGGCAGTAAACAAGGGATAGTAAGGAGAATGAAAATGAAATAATACATTAGGTTATATATCTTGATAAGGTGGAAGACCTAGAGAGAGAGTGAGCCAGAAAGATAGGGTATAGCCCTTAGAGAGTGGCATATTTGAAGTCGACATTATGGAAGATTTGTTGTTATTAGTAATGATAAGGTCTAGAGTCTATCACGGGAGTGATTAGTGAATGACATGGGGTATAGTACAAGATCTACTGCTGAAGGACAGGTAAACAAATTGAAAGAGTAAGGTATGGAGAGAGTATACATGGACATTAAAATTAGCAAAAATTATAACAAGAATAGTATTGGCAACACTGACAATGAAACTACCAATATCTTCAACAGTGATAAGAAATAACATGAGTATCAACAACTGCAAAAGGCATCATAGAGAACACTGCAAGAGAACACTGTCCTCTAAACAAGAGTTAATTTCACTTAGAGGAAAACAGAGATAAACAAACAAAATGCAGAGAAGAGATTGAGTATCTAAAGGATTTTGATGATAGGAGGTATCAGTTCTAGGGTCAGAGAAGTTTTTCAGAAATTGAAGAGGAGTGAGAAATGCTATCAGAAAAGAGTATATAATGAGCCTTATATGGACATCAGTTTGGGGTGTAAGAATGGTCTTCAGTGACATGGTCTTATGTTGCTTGACTGGTGCAAGCAAGGACATCTATCTTGGTTTCAGGAGATACCAGCAAGTCAGGGAGCATTGGTGGGAAGGAAGAACTATGAGGAACTCACTAGAAGCAAATGAAGTTCTGGAGTCCCTTTTGTAACCCTGACAGTAAAGAGGCTCCTTGCAAGGAGAAGGGAGATGCAGACTTCAAAGAGTGTGTGAAAAAAACCACTCCTTATGGAGAGTTTGAACTTTGAATTAACTGAATACTTATCTGAAAGTGTCTTATAAAGCAGAAGAAATTGAATTACCTTCATAATTTTTAAATTTATGCTTTATTTGGCCAACCATAGAAATGAAGACACAGTAAAACTTTATTTCAGCTATAACATAGAATGCTTCTTCTTCTTAATTAACATATGAAAAGTAATGAATACATTTTGATCACATTACATATGGGGACTCTTCCAAGATTCCTAAAATTCTGTTTGCAGCAAATATCTACATCTTACTTGGTTATAAACTATGGTGAGGATAGAAACAGGGGACTTGATAAAAGGCTATGACACTAATCTATGCAAGAGATAATGGTGGATCTGATGAGAATTTTCACATCAGTAATTGGTTCAGATTCTAGATATATTTTGATGATAGGTAAAACCAATAGAATTTACTGATGGATTATATAAGGAAGTTGGGGGTCATGAGAGACAGGAGTCTGGCTATTCCAAGGTTTTTGCCCTGAAGAATTAGGTGGATGGACTTGTCATGTATTGAGAAATGTTGATTAAATATACAAGTAGAGATGCTGAACTGGTAGTTGCATATATAAGTTTTGGAGAAAGGTATGGGTTAGACATAAAAAACATGGGTGTCACTGGCTTATATAAATTATGAGTATATATAGAAAAAAACTGAGAACAAATTCTCAGCTTAAGGGCAGTGTGTGTAGTTTTAAAATGATTACAAGATAATACTGATATATGCCTCATCCCCCCTACCCACCCAGATTATGAATCACTTCTCTCTGTTATCTACATTTTATTATTCTATCAAATTAGGTCATCAGAAAGAAACATGACTGAACTGTATTATCTCAGTCCCTGTAGAAGTGTCTTTACTACTATGATTTCATTTTATATCAGTGTTTGCTCTAATAAAGAGCCATACAGGGATATCTCTGCAACTGCTATAAAACTGCTAAATATACTGCCATGACTTTAGTAAATGCCCTTTAATATAAAAGTCCAAATGTTAGATTTTTCCCCGTAGAATTTAATGCCAAAGAAGTTTCTCTCTACTGAAGAGTCAGTCTTCTTCCATTTATCAGACATTGATAACTAGGTAAACTGCCATCTTTCCCTCTTTACTTTGGCTTCCAGGAAACAGATTAAATTTCAGGCATAATTACAGAAATGTCTCATAATTCCTTTTCCTCTCTATATTTGTTTTCTCTTAAATCTTTTACATAATTTTTAATCTTTTAACTTTCATTTAGCTAATTACTATTACAGCATTTTAAAGAGAATTTTAAAGTATAAGAAGTATAAATTATAAATAAAAATTAAGGAAAAATTGTGGCCCAGAAAAATCCCAGTGACATAAGTGAAGTAAGGGAAAAAAACAGATCTCAGATCAGGGCAACAGTGGATCAGGGGTCACTCAAGGAATGAGGCAGGGATGAGCACTGGACCTCTTTTCAATGAGGATGAGGAATACGAGAAAAGGTCAGGCCTGGAGATAAGAGGTGAGAGTTACAGGATAAATTTTCATACAGCAACCTAGGCAACTCCATAATTCCTGATAAACCATGAGTGAAAGTAGAGTATGAAAGGGGATCATAAGTTCAGAAAGGAAGTCTGAAATTTTCCCAAAGAGAAAAATAATTTTAGCAAAGCCTGTGTGGTTTTCCCCTGAAGCTTGTCATGTTCCAGGCAGAGCTCCCTGGAGGATAAGGAAGCTTATCCAGTATAAAAAGGAACATGTCCTCGGACTCCCCTGGTGGCGCAGTGGTTGAGAGTCCGCCTGCCGATGCGGGGGATGCAGGTTCGTGCCCCGGTCCCGGAGGATCCCACGTGCCGCGGAGCGGCTAGGCTCATGAGCCGTGGCCGCTAGGCCTGCGCGTCCGGAGCCTGTGCTCTGCGGCGGCAGAGGCCCGCGTACGGCAAAAACAAAAAACAAAAAAAACAAAAAAAAATGAACATGTCCTATATCACCTACATCCTTAGAATGCAGACCACTCAAATACAAGTTATCTCTTTGTTGAACAATACCAAGCCATTAGTCTGGTAGAAAATACCTTTGTGAAAGTCTGTTTAAAGAACTCAGAAATGGGGCTTCCCTGGTGGCGCAGTTGTTGAGAGTCCGCCTGCCGATGCAGGGGACACGGGTTTGTGTCCCGGTCTGGGAAGATCCCACATGCCGCGGAGTGGCTGGGCCCATGAGCCATGGCCGCTGAGCCTGCGCGTCCGGAGCCTGTGCTCCGCAACGGGAGAGGCCACAACAGTGAGAGGCCCGGGTACCGCAAAAAATTAAAAAAAAAAACCTCAGAAATGTATAGAAAAGGTGCAAATGCATTTCTGTGTTATCAGAGACCTGTCTGCTCTTTCTTAGCTCCTAGAATAACTGTAAATTTAGATCATTATCAGGCAAACTACAAAAGGTATTGATATGACCGTTCTTTTGGGTTAGCCTAATAGTTCCGTGAATTTGGCAGATCTCTCTGACCGACCCCAGTGAAGGCTGTCTGTCTGTAAATAAGTACCTGTGGCCTTAACATGGAAATGTGTCCATTAACTAGTGTCAGTAATTAATGCACACATCTACTGAACTCCTGATAATGCTCACATCTACTGAACTCCTGATAATGAACTCTAAAATACTATGAAGCCTTTATGGAAAACTCTAGTAATTAATATATTGATATATTATTATATCAAATAATATATCAAATATATATTTAATATATATAATTATATATTAAATTATAATTATATAAAATAATTATATATAATATATCGAATATATAATTATATATATTTTATATTAAATATATATAATTAATAAGCTCTCACCATGTCACCATATTCATTTTGGATAGAGAGTCTAGTTTCAAAAATTCTGTGTCTTTTCTTATCACTCCAGACATCCAAAGAGTCCTCTGAGCATTACACTATATATTTTACTGATTTTTCTTTTGTATGATAAACAAACTTTTATAGATTAATATGCTGCTAAAATTATTTATATAATATGCTTTGCCTTAAGGAAAAAAGAGGCTTTTTTTTCCACACCAGACCACTGGAAAAGAGGAAATCAAAGCAGCTAGCTATATACCATATATATTTAGAGATTACTCGTCTCTTATTTAAAGGAAATAATGACAAGTTTTATAGGGGCAGAGGCATTATTTTTTTAGTATGTTTTTGATAGACCTTATTGTAAGTAAATAAAAGCCAAAAAGAGAAGTAGTAGCACTAGAACACAAATATTTGTTTTAAAACCACAAAACTAATACACTAAATAGATCTCATAACGTTATGTACATGCATATCTTGTTTTGTTTTAATGTTTGGTAGGACTACTATTGCAATTACTGAATGTAGAAATAACTCAATGAAACTGCATAGGAAACCCTTATTCAACACTTTGCTTTGCTCTCCCCTTTCTTTGAGTAAATCTGACATTATAAGCATAACTGGTTCTCTGTGGACCTCTTAAATAATTTAAAGATGCTGAGCCTCATATTCTACAGCCCAAAGATGCTGACATTATTTTAAATTAGGTTTTTACACTTAAAACGTATTGAAGTGTATTGGGGAAGATGAAGTTTTGCTACCTGTGCTTTTTTTTTCTGTGAGAACAGTGTTCAGCAGTTAGAGTTGGAATAAAATAATATCTCCATGGTTTACTTTTAATTCTTTACCTCTAGTAAAATGGCATGAGCTAGGGTAACACACATATGACAACCTGGTAATTTCAGAATAATGGTTTGTTTTTAATTCTTTTCCTCGACTCAAATGAAATGAGCCAGAGTAACACACATATGACAACCTGGTAATTTTAGAATAAATTCTGAATGCAAAGAGAGTTGTTCATATATAGTGCTCTTATGATGAGCCTTACTATTCGATGGATTTGGATTTTGCTACACTTCAAATGATGTCTGTGGTACACAAAGCCATAATGTAAGGGACCTCTGAAATGCCAATATGTGGCCATTACTTTACCCTGTGGCACCAATTTTAATGGAGTTCAGCTGGCTGAATAGTCTGAAACTTAAGAAGTGTACTCTTCTTTGTCGGCACCTTCATCTCTCCTCTCTTTCTACACAGAGGCAGAATGTCAGTTCCATCCTGTTCCCACATATAACTGCCACATGTGGTTTTTAAGTCCCTAGGTTGTATGTATCTGGGTCAGAGGCAAAGCTCAAAGTTGAACTATGGCTTCGTACACTGCTTGGCCTCAATCAGAATTTTCCTTATGTGATCAGGCATTTTCCCAGTTGCCATGCAATGCAAGTTGGCAAGGGAGAAGGGGAGTTTTTTTAAAAAAGAAAAAAATCAAGAAATGGGAACCTTGCCAAGTTTCATAGACTGAAAAATTGGAGCCCCTGAGAGAAACAAATGTTTGGAACTGCTAACCCTTCTGCCCTATCACATTTCAACTCAGTCAGATGGTCACACCCATCACTGCCAAAATACGCCACGTTATTGAGCACGGAGACAGGTTTCCAGCCTCACAGGGTATGGGATCCTGTGCTGGGGATTCATATGAGTTCACAAGAAAGATTCTTCTTTTGCTTGCACCTGATGCTTATGTTTCTAATGACTCTCTTTTCTGAGACCCTCTTCTAGATTTTATTTCCCATGGAATCTTAGATTCTATACTCACCTAATTCTACTTATTACATTTTACTTGCATGAATCAAATTTGTGTTCGCTAAACATAGGTTTAATATCCAATGAAAACTATGTTCCCAATTTTTTTTTTGCTGTGTAACCAACTACCCCAAAACTTAATGGTAATAAGAAAACCACCAGTTTAGTATGTTCACTATTCCCATGGATGAGGAATTCAGACAGGGAAAAAAAGGGATGGATTGTGTTTCCACCTTACCACCTGTGACTTCAAATAGGAAGACTTAAACAGTTGGGGAAGATGAACAAGTGAGGCTTGAAGACCAGAGCACTTACATGTGACCTATACAAGGTTCCAACAACACAGCAGCCTCAGGGAAGTCAAACCCGGAACTCAGGGCTTCAAGAGCAAGAATTCAAGTGATCAAAGGTGAATATGTATGGCTTTTTATGATCTAGGCTCAGATATAATAGAATGTCAACTCTGTCATATTTTTTATTGGTTGAAGCCATCACAGGCCCACCCAGATTCGAGTTAAGGGAACACAGAACCAAATTCTGGATTCAAAGAATGTTCAAAAAATTGCAGTCATACTTTAAAACTACCAAAATCTACGTATCTGTGATTATTATTCTTTTCATACATTTTTCTCTATTCATGCATTATATTTGTTAATTGCCTATTCATATAGTTGCTCATTATCACTGTTTATCACTCATTGATTAGTAGGAATCTATATATTTTATTCTAAATTTTTTGAGAGTGAGATGAATGCAAGTATCTTTTCTATGTATGTTAAGTTAGTTTGTGATATTTTTTCTGGTATTAAGTCAAATTAAAGGAAACAACAACAAAATACCCAATGAGAAAATCTGAGTGTAGAAAAGAAAGACATTCCTCTCAACAGAAAGAAAAAAAAATGAACCAAGTAAAGATTTCAAACATGCTCAGACTGGGGGTTTTGACCTTGGTGGGTACAGCAAGCAAATGTCTTGGCTGGCAATCATTTTGGGAGAAATCTAAGTTAGCCAGAAATGGTGGAAGAACATTGGACTTAGATTTTCCTTCTGCTAGAGATATGACTTTAGGAAAACCACTTAATTCTCTAGACTTGTGTTTACTCACCTTCCAGTGCAGACTATAATGATGGATATGTTCCATTACAGTATTATTAGAAGAATTAACTCAGCATACAAGCAAGCATGTTTTAGAAATATAGAACATTATACAAGGGTGAAGAGCTATTATCTGTTTTTTCTAATGGGTCCTAGAAAGTTGTAAAATTGTCATTCCTCCAGAGGCAGTTCTCTACAAAAGAGTACAGTTAGTTCTTGACTTAAAGCCTTCAACAATCGGTGGCTTTGTTTTATTTTGTTTTGGGTCTGTTTTAACAGCTTTATTGATACATAATTCATATACCATACAATTCACCCATTTAAAATGTACAATTTTTTTCACATTTATAGGGTCATGCAACCATCATTATAATCTAATTTAGAACAGGGATCCCCAACCCCCAGGCCACGGACTGGTACTGGTCCACAGCCTGTTAGGAACCAGGCCGCATAGCAGGAGGTGAGCAGCGGGCAAGCCAGCGAACCATTTGCCGCTCCCCATCACTCCCCATCGCTCGCATTATCGCCTAAACCATCCCCTCTCTCCCACCTCCCATGGGAAAGCTGTCTTCCATGAAACCGGGCCCTGGTGCCAAAAAGGCTGGGGACACTCGATTTAGAACACTATTGTCACTGAAAAAAGAAAGAACGTTAGCAATCACTCTCCACTGCCTTCTGACAAGCCCTCACTCCTGGCTCTAGGCAATCGCTAATCAATTTTCTGTCTCTATGGATTTGCCTGTTCTGGACATTTCATATAGATGGAATCACACAACATGTGGTATTTGGGGACTGGTTTCTTTCACTTAGCATAATACTTTCAAGGTTTCAAGTTGCATGCCGTGGAGCAACTAAGCTCGTGCACCACAACTACTGAGCCTGTGCTCTAGAGCCCACGAGCCGCAACTACTGAAGCCCACGTGCCTAGAGCCTGTGCTCCCCAACAAGAGAAGCCATCGCAATGAGAACACGTGCACCGCAAGGAAGAGTAGCCCCCACTCGTCACGACTAGAGAAAACCCACGCACAGCAACAAAGACCCAAAACAGCCAAAAATAAATAAATTCATTAAAAAAAAAAAAAAAACGAGCACTAGTTGCTTCAAAAAAAAAGGTTTCAAGTTGCAGTATGTACCAGTACTTCATATTCTTTCTGTGGTTGAATATTCTGTAGTAATTTTCCATTCCACTTTTGTTTACCCAGTCAACAGGCGATGGACATTTGAGTTGTTTCAACTTTTTGATTATTATGAATAATGCTGCTATGAATATTCAGGTATAAGTTTCTGTGTGGACATATGTTTTTGTTTGTCTTGAGTATATATCTTGGAGCAGAACTGCTGGGTCATATGGTAAATCTATTAAGCTTCTGAGGAACTTCCAGACTTTTTCAGTAAGCTACATCATTTTACATTGCAACAGCAATGAATGAGGGTTCCAATTTCTCCACACCCTCTACAACATTTGTTATTGTCTGTCTTTTTATTATAGCCATCCTAGTGTGTGTAAAATAGTACATCAGTGTGATTTTGATTTGCATTTCTTAATAATGTTGAGCATCTTTTCACGTGCTTATTGGCGATTTCTATTTCTTCTCTGGAGACACATCTATTCAGATGCTTTGGCTATTTGTTAACTGGGTTATTTGTCTTTTTTCTTAATTTAGCTGTAAGAGTTTTTTAATTTTTTTTTGTAAATTCCCTTATCGGATATATTTGTAAATATGTTCTATCAGTTGCTTTTTTACTTTCTTTATGGCATCATTTGCAGCACAAAAAGTTACAGCAAATTATTTTTGCAGTTGAGAACTATTTTGATGTAGTCCAAATTATTTTTTCTTTTGTTGCTTGCGCTTTTGGAGTTGAATCTAAGAAACCACTGCCGAACTCAAAGTCAGAAGATTTACTTAGGTTCTTTTCTAAGCGTTTCATCGTTCTAGGCTTTACATTTATATTTTGAGTTAACTTCCATGTATGACTTGAGATAGGTGTCCAAATTCATTATTTTGCATGTGGATATCTAGTTCTCCCTGCTCCATTTGTTGAAAAGACAATTTTTCTTCACTATATTATCTTGGCACCCTTGTCAAAAATCAATTCACCATAAATTTATGGTTTTATTTCCTCTCAACTCTACTGATCTATATGTCTCTTTTCATGCCAGTAGTATACTAACTAGATTACTGTAGATTTTTATTAAGTTTTGAATTTAGGAAGTATGGGTCCTCCAACATCGTTCTTTTCAAAACTGTTTGAGTTATTCTCGGTCTCTTAAATTTCCATTTTGTGAATTTTAGGATCAGCCTGTCGATTTCTGTAAGAAAACCAGCTGGAATTTTATTAGGGCTGGCATTAAATCTGTAGATTGATTTGGAGATATAGGCATCTTAATATTAAATCTTCCGATTCATGAACACAGAATGTCTATCATTTATTTAGATCTTCTTTAATTCATTTCAACAATATTTCATAGTTTTCAATGCACAAATCTTGCATAAATTTGTACCTAAATATTTCATTCTTTTAATACAATTATAAATGGAACTGTCTTCTCAATTTCATTTTTGGAATGTTCATTGATAGTGTACAAAGATCCAATCGATTTTTGTTTAGTCATCTTGTATCTTAAAACCTGGCTGAATTCATTTATGAGTTCTAATAGCTTTTGGTGGATTTCTTAGGATTTTCTATATATAAAATCACATCATCTGCAAACAGAGATAGATTTACTTCTTCCTTTCCAATCTAGATTGTTTTATTACTTTTTCTTCCCTAATTGCCTTGGCTAGAACCTTCAATAATTGGTGTTTAATTAAGTCAGAGGCTAAAATTCACTACTTCGAGAAAGTAGTTCTTAGAGAAAGGACAGTAATGGTAAGTGCAGAGTAATAAGTATATTTACTTATTTTTGCATTTGTTTTTGTTGTTATGATTATTTTAGTGGGTTTGGGATTTTAGTTGTTCATTTGCTGTTCATTTGCTGTTCATTTGCTGTTCATTTGCTATTACATTTAAATATGTAATCCACCTGGAATTTGTGTGCTTGTTTGTTGTTTTTATTTGTATGATTATACCTGACTTTATTTCCTTAGGGATATTAGGGAACCTAATAAGCTAACTGTGTACGAGAAGGAAGCAATGCTGCAGGCCCTGTCAGACTCCCAGTTTGTTTGGGTTTTCACAACTGTTCCAGGGCCACTCTTCTTTCATACCTGTTTAATTAAATGGTCTACTAAAATTCGATGCCTAGAAAGTAAGTGTATTTTTCAACACAGTAATGGCATAAGGTCATCTGGATCACTGTAATTTCACAGGTTTACAGAAACACTCATAAATAGAAAAAATTAATAAAGCCTACTAACCTGAATGTACAAATTGTTGTCATAAATTAATTATTAATTTTGAATGAGCAAAAAAATCTAAATTTGTTTAATCTTTTGTTGCATCTTAATGTGGCATACTGTTGGTTTTCCACTTTTTTTTTTTTTTTGCGGTACGCGGGCCGCTCACTATTGTGGCCTCTCCCGCTGCGGAGCACAGGCTCCGGACGCGCAGGCCCAGCGGCCATGGCTCACGGGCCCAGCCGCTCTGCAGCATGTGGGATCTTCCCAGGCCAGGGCATGAACCCGTGTCCCCTGCATCGGCAGGCGGACTCTCAACCACTGCGCCACCAGGGAAGCCCCTGGTTTTCCACTTTGCTTTCACTAGTTCATCTGTGTAGATAATTCATTTTTTACAGCTGCATATTTTCCTCAAAAAAGTCCTCCAATTTATCTTAATTGTGTACTCAGTTTATCTACAATTCACTAATCAAACTCTTCTAAAATAAGGGCATTCATTTCATTTTTCTTTAATATATGTATATTTAGAAATAAATAAAAGATCATTGTAGTTAGTGAAACAAGATATGCATGCTGTAAAATTATTCTCATGTTGCTTTCTCCTTCTAATCACTGACCTCCTCCTTCTCCTACCACAGTGACAAGTAATTCCTGATAGCAGCCTAGTTTGCAATCTTCTGCACTCATATAAACAAACACACACACATACACATATATACAATACATAAATCTTTGAGTTTATAGAGTTGAGATTTTATAAACAAAATTGAAATCACCCAAAGCACATTATTCTAATTGCTTTTGTCATTTAATAGTATAATGTGAACATTCTTCCAGTTCAAAACACCTAGCTTTAACTCACTGTTTTATTTTTTTTTTAAGTAGTTATATGTTTAATAGCAGGCCAATGATTCAAGTTGCTTCCAGCTTTTAGCCACTGCAAAAATCATCTTTATACATACATCTCTTTGGGATTTTCATTTATTCTGAATTGTTTTGACATATATTTGTCCATCATTCTATTGCTTTCCTCCCCTAATTATTAATTTGTAGCAGTTCTTTGTATAATAAAGATATTTACATTGTGTCTATCATATGCATTTCATATGCAATTCATTGTTTCCAGTTCACTTTCACTTTATAAAACAGTATCTTTAATCAAGACAATTGTCTTGATTACATATTCAAATGTATCCTCTCCTTTATGCATTCTATGTTTCCTGCCTAATATAAAAAGAGAGACAATTAATTGGTAAATATAGATAGATAAATGAATATACATTTATGCTGATTAAGCAAATTTTTTTTTTTTAAAGGACACACTAGAATTTGCAAACACTGGTTGCCTCTGAGAAGAACTGAAAGGAAGCTACTTTCCCCTGTGTGCCTCCTTTTGCTATTTGAATTCCTGGCATATCTATCTATTTATCTACCTATCTATTTATTTATTTATTATTTTTATTGCAGTATAGTTGCTTTACAATGCTGTGTTAGTACCGCAAAGTGAATCAGCTATATGTATACATATACCTCCTCTTTTTTGGATTTCCTTCACATTCAGTTCACCAAAGATCATTGAGTACAGTTCCCTGAGCTATACAGTAGGTTCTCATTAGTTATCTATTTTATACATAGTATCAATAGTGTATATATGTCAATCCTAATCTCCCAATTCATCCCACTCCCCCCTTTCCCCCTTGGTATCCATATGTTTATTCTCTACATCTGTGTCTCTATTTCTGCTTTGCAAATAAGATCATCTATACCATTTTTCTAGATTCCAAATATATGCAATATTGTTTTTCGCTTTCTGACTTACTTCACTCTGTGTGACACTCTCTAGATCCACCCATGTCTCTACAAAGGACCAAATTTCATTCCTTTTTATGGCTGAGTAATATTCCATTGTATATATGTACCACATCTTCTTTATCCATTCCTCTGTTGATAGACATTTATGTTGCTTACATGTAGTGCTGCTGTGGGGGCTTCCCTGGTGGTGCAGTGGTTGAGAGTCCGCCTGCCAATGCAGGGGACACGGGTTCGTGCCCCAGTGCAGGAGGATCCCACATGCCGTGAAGCGGCTGGACCCGTGGGCCATGGCCGCTGAGCCTGCGCGTCCGGAGCCTGTGCTCCGCAACGGGAGAGGCTGCAACAGTGAGAGGCCCGCATACCGCAAAAAAAAAAAAAAATAGTGCTGCTATGAACACTGGGGTGCATATGTGTCCTTTTTGAATTATGGTTTTCTCTAGTTATATAGCCAGTAGTGGGATTGCTGGGTCATATGGTAGTTCTATTTGTAGTTTTTAAAGGAACCTCCATACTGGCTGTATCAATTTACATTCCCACCAACAGTGCAAGAGACTTCCGTTTTCTCCATACCCTCTCCAGCATTTATTGTTTGTAGATTTTTTGATGATGGCCATTCTGACCGGTGTAAGGTGATACCTCATTGTAGTTTTGATTTGCATTTCTCTAATAATTAGTGATGTTGAGCATCTTTTCATGTGTTTGTTGGCCAACTGTATGTCTTCTTTGGAGAAATGTCTATTTAGGTCTTCTGCCCATTTCTTGACTGTGTTGTTTGTTTTTTTGATATTGAGCTGCATGAGCTGTTTGTATATTCTGGAGATTAATCCTTTGTCAGTTGCTTTGTCTGCAAATATTTTCTCCCACTCTGACGGTTGTCTTTCCATCTTGTTTATGGTTTCCTCTGCTGTGCAAAAGCTTTTAAGTTTAATTGGGTCCTATTTGTTTATTTTTGTTTTTATTTTCATTACTCTAGGAGGTGGGTCAAAAAAGATCTTGCTGCAATTTATGGCAAAGAGTGTTCTGCCTATGTCTTCCTCTAAGAGTTTTATAGTGTCTGGCCTTACATTCACGTCTTTAATCCATTCTGAGTTTACTTCTGTGTATGGTATCAGGGAGTGTTCTAATTTATTCTTTTACATGTAGCTGTCCAGTTTTCTCAGCACCATTTACAGAAGAGGCTGTCTTTTCAGAAAACTATAAGAAACTGATGAAGGAAATCAAAGACAACACAGGAAGATGGAGAGATATACCACGTTCTTGGATTGGAAGAATCAATACTGTGAAAATGACTATACTACCCAAAGCAATCTACAGATTCAATGCAATCCCTATTAAATTACCAATGGCATTTTTCACAGAACTGGAGCAGAAAGTTTTACAATTTGTATGGAAACACAAAAGACCCCAAATAGCCAAAGCAATCTTGAGAAAGAAGAACGGAGCTGGAGGAATCAGGCTCCCTGACTTCAGACTATACTACAAAGCTACAGTATCAAGACAGTATGGTAGTGGCACAAAAACAGAAATATAGACCAGTAGAAAAGGATAGAAAGCCCAGAGACAAACCCATACACCTATGTTCACCTAATCTATGACAAAGGAGGCATGAATTCCTAGCATATTTAAATAATATTGTAAAATGGCAAATGGCAGAACCTCTGAATTCAGAATGCTGAATTAAATCTCTGCTCTGACACTTACTCTAGCTGTGGGAAATAGATTCACTTACCTCTCTGAGTTTAGACACTCCCTCAGAATATTTTCTAGAAATTCATCACTCTCTTGGAACATTTTTAACGTGTTAAATCATTTTTAATATTTTCTGTTCACTCTAGTTGTTTTTCAGCTGTATATTTTGTCCAAATAATCAAACTCACCATTACTTGAATACTTATTTCTGACTAGAATAGTAATAATTCTAGTGATTTGACAGTGAGCTTGTTGCTGGACAGAAATGCACACACACATACACACACACACACACACACACATTCATTAAAAGTCTACTTATTCATGTTTTATAAAAAGTTTTTATGATGGATACATATTAAATTTAATTCAATATATTTTCAACATCTATGAAAGTAATCTTAATTGCAGAATTCTACTTCTCTTATTTATTGCTCTAGTTAATTTCCCTAATAGGTTTCAAAATATTTACCCATCTTTAAATTACTGACATGGATGTCACATGTCAACTTGCTAATATTTTATTTAGGTGTCTGCATTAACTTTTCATAAGTGAGATTGGTCTATAGCTTTTACTGTCCAGTTTCAGTTTCAAGGTTATACTGATTGCATAAAAAGATTTTGAAAAAAAGCAGACTTTGAATCATTTTTTCATGCTCTATGCTCTGGAACAACTTAAATAACATTGGAGTTCTGTATTTGTTAATGACTTGGTAGGATTCACTGATTAAACTCTATGGTCTAATGCTTTATTGAAAGAAGTAGCCCTTTGAAAACGTTATTAATTTTTTACTTTATCAATGTTTTTCTATGGTAAATGATTTACTTTGATTTTACATCAAGGTTAGTTTTGGTAAATTATCATCATCACCATTAATTTATTATATCATCAGTTTCTTTCAGATTAAAAAAAATGTATTTGCAGAGAATTAACCAAAGTGTTATCTTAATTCCATGCTCATCATATCTTAAAACTCTTCACTATGCTTTTTTTCATCTTTGGTCCTTAAAGCAAATCTGTTTATTTTTAACTTTTAAAAAAGAATTTATTCCTGGGTTCACATAATAGTTTTTTGTTTTTTTTTTTCTCCTACGGTACGTGGGCCTCTCACCGCTGCGGCCTCTCCCGCTGTGGAGCACAGGCTCTGGACGTGCAGGCCCAGCGGCCATGGCCCACGGGCCCAGCCGCCCTGCGGCATGTGGGATCCTCCTGGACCGGGGCATGAACCCATGTCCCCTGCATTGGCAGGCGGACCCTCAACCACTGCACCACCAGGGAAGCCCCACATAATAGTTCTTGTTTTCCCTATACATTAGTCCATTGACTTCTGCTTCCTAAAGACTTTTAACATTTTGAGGTGGCTATAATCAATTTTTTATTCATTAGGTCTTAATAATATAGCTATATAAAAGCTATGGGTATGACTGAGCCCTATTTCAGGGATTCCTCTTAGGTTCTGATACATGGTGCTTTGTCATTTTGTTTTTGCAATATTTTATAACTTTATTTCTTCTGTGGCATAAAAGTTGTTTAAAAGGATTTTTTTAGTTTGTTCTCTAATTTCTAGGCAGGGTTTTATTTTTCCTATAAAAAGATAGAGTCACTGATCTGCCTTATTAGTTAAATTAGAAGGGTTTCCATTTTTCTTTCTTTACTTGATTATTCATCAACTGAGAAAAGTAAATTAAAGTCTCATGTGACCTGTATTTTTTCATTTCTCATGTACTGTATCTTGTTGGGTTGTATTTGTAATTAAATGAGAAATTTTTAAAAATAATATTATTTTAGAAATTGAGTTTATTTCCTTTATATTATTTGATAGAAATATTTGGTGTTAGTTAATATCATCTCATTTTATTTTCTTATATCTTTTTAATGCAAATGAGATAGTGATGCAGTTGACTGAAGAACTCCATCAGACAGAATAAGAGCATGTAAAGTACCTTTTTGACAAAGAATATGGAAATTTATGGAGGTAGTTACATGAAGCAGGAGCAACCACAGCATCCCCCCAACCCCCAAGGTCTTCATGTGCCTACAGGGACATATAGTTTCTGTGAATATCACCTGCATGGAGTGAGCATTCCTTTGTTTTTAAGAGAGAAGTTTCTAAGCCTGGCCATCCAGGCTTAGAAAACCTGGCTCTTTTCCTGCCTGCTCACCAGATACAAGCAACTGGTACAAAACAGCCTTAACATATCCCTCAGTGTTTGGGGAGAGATAAGTAGAGCGAAGATTAGTTTCCAAGGTGTAACATCCCTCAGTCAAACCAAACTGAAGGTCTGCCTGAAGTCTATTTCAGCAGCTCTCTTTAATGATTTTAATCTTGAGGCCTGCTTTGTCTGAATTCTTTCCTTCCTTACTTTTTACTTTTACATTTGCCTGTTATATCTTTATCAATTTTTAATATTTTAAACCTTTCTCTGCCACTTTGATTTAGTGTCTTTCTTAAAAAAACAAAATATTGAATTTTCTTTTTTACACCACTGTTGATTATTTATTTGATATAGAAATGCATGTAAATTTGCTGATATAACTAACATACAAGGTATTATTCACTCCATCTTATTTACTGTTTTAACACATTTACTTATTATTTAACATACCATTAGTGTCCTTTCTTTACCCTTCCTTGCTTTTGTCAGCTTAGTCAACTTTTTCTTCATTTCCTCTTCCTCCCTTTTCCCTCTGTTAATTTTACAGTACTTCTATGCACTTTAATTTTACTAACAGCCATAATTAAGCTTACTTATTTATTTTATCACAATTAATAGCTATGGTCTTTCTCTATTTTGCTGACTCTTCCTACTTCCCACAATTCCACCCCTCCTTTCCAAAAACCCATAAATGCTAAAAAACAAAATCACCATTTTAAAAAACCTAGAAAATGTTGATATATAGAAAGCTACCAGAAGTGAAGAAAGAACACAAAATCAGATTATTTTGTTTAGCAAAGTCAAGGGGCTCATAAGAGTGTAGAAAGTTCATGAGACTGAGGCTTCGATGCCCACTTGGGGAGGATGTCCAGGGCACAGGATCACTGCATGTAACAGGCTGCAATCACAAAGCAGAGCCCTGTTTCTGATATAGGGAATCCAGAACTCTCCCTACATGCTTGAAGAAAGAAACTGAATGCTTCTTTCTTCTTAGGGCCATTCGTAGAAATAAATTCATCAGTTAAAAATCAGAAACCCAAGCAAACTTCTCTTAGTGCAGAACTTCTCAAACTAGATGTGAATCACCTGGAAACCTTGCTAAAATTCAGGTCCTGATTTGGCAGTGCTCAAGATTCCGCATTTCTAACAGGGTGCCCACACTTTAAGCAGCAAGTGTGAGTCTGAAAGAACAGTACCCTGAGGAAATGGGGACTCCATGCTTAGTATAAAAGCTAGCCTGTAACTGTTTCAGGGTGACAATAATAATAAAACCTAGAATTGGGATGACAGAACCACATTCCTGTCTAAGGCCTCAATATGTCTTAAATCACCTTTTAAGTGAGATTAGCATATAATCAACTTATAACATAGACCAGAAAAAGAATGTCTAAATTATATTTTTGGACTATCACAGGAAAAAAAAATGATATTTTAGAATTGTTTCAGGACAAATGCTGAAGCATAAATATGATGTTGCTTAAATTCTGAACAATTCTTTTTACACACAAACTTTATATGATTTATTTTATCCTTTTGATGAGATACATATTTTAAAAATGAATTTAGTAAGAGTATTTCAAGTTTTGACAGCAGCCTGATAGCTGTTCGAATCATAATGCTTGATAGTTAATCTAACAAGAAATAAAATTCTAGTGACAAATCATGAGCCTACTAAAGCTAATCACTTTATTAAAAGTAATATGTCAGAGGAGGTTTCCTATCTTCTATTTTCAGCATATAACCTATAAGAAAGTATAATATTAAGAAACTTAAGAAAGTTGATTTGGCAGGTCATAGCTGGAGAGGTTTCAGTGTTTTTTATTTCTTTTTGTTTTTCAGAGAAAACTAGTTTGAGAACTAGAATGTACTATGAAGGAAAACCAAAATGCTTTAGGCTAACTACAGTCTCTACCCACTTAAGAGTTTCTTGTTGCTTTGCTTTCTCCATTTTGCTCTGGGCTGAGTCACATGTTTCTTCTCAAAGGTCACAAGGCCTCAGAGATAGAACAAGATTAAAATATCTGCAAACCCTGCCTATTCACTGTTTCAGTAAAAATGTCAGGTATTCCCCATCTCTTCTCAATTTCATAACCTTCTCCTCAGTTCAAATGATTAAGACTGACGATTTGTTCTATCCCTCACAAATGTTGTGTGGATAAGATAAAAATCCAAATTCTAGGCCTGTTCTGGGCATATTGTTTCTTTTGAGTCCCATCACAAATTTAGAGTTGGCTAAATTTTCTTGCTTTGTTGAGGTATGTAATAATAAGACCTTCAGATGGGGAAAATAGAACAGGTGGCTGTTGTCTTTAAAGCTAGAATATGTGTCAGCTGTAGATGGAGTTCAAGCAGAGGATGTCACTTGGAATGGTAGGACTTAGAGAAAGCTACAGGGGTACCTATGCATATGGCAATTAGTCAAGAGCATTTGTGGAGGGCCTGCAGCCATAATTCCATCTTGTCAGGGACCTGTGGGTTTAGCTCTGTGAACATATTATATGTTTTCTGTCTTTCTGAAAGATTTAAATTTGGGTGTTTTCAGTTATCACTGTAGTCAGACAACTAATTAATTGTAAGTTCATTCTGAATGTGTTTCCATAGGACTACATGCATCATTTAAAACTAAAAAGCTCCCTGACCCTGGATAAATATTTGGAGAAATGAAAGAATGCCTTGGATATACACAGTACTTTATAGTTCTGGAAAGAGTTAAAAAAGCAGAAAAAGATGTTGCATGCCCATCATCTTTGATCCTCACAACAACCTCATGAAAAAGAGGAAAGTGGGATTCAGAATGGTTAATTGACTTTCCCAAAGTCAACTAACTAAGAAGTCTTCGCGTCAAGGACTAGATCTTCAGGCTACTACTCTTCAGTTTAAAGATCCTCTGTCCTGAGGTCCAATGCACTTTCTATTTTACATAACACGATGAGGTTGTTATTTCAACAGACACATTTTGGAAAAGTGCACCACTTAAACAGAATAGGGCCAGAAAAATGGTACCAGGAGTTTTCTGAGTTGGATTTCTCTTCCCCAGAGGTAAAAGGGCAAATGCGGTAGGAAGAGTCTCCCTATCTTCCTTTCTGTCTCTGTTTCTCTCTCTCTCTCTCTCTCTCTTTCTGTCATTCTCTCTCTCCTTCTTTTGCTATTTATTTTAACTTTTTTAAGAAAAACATTCACACTAAACTGAATTTTCTCATGTGGATATCAATATTCAGAAAGATAATTACCTCTTTTTATTTTAAAGTGACATTATCATCTGTTTCTTCTCGAATTTCTATACCTTACCTCATCTCATCAGGGTGAACTTAAAACTCATCACTGAGGGCCTTGTGCCTTTCGAGATATTTCATATTTTAAAAAAGGAAAACTATAATCAAAAGTTTATGTTTAAAAACAATTTTAAATACTCAAACTAAAGAAGTATTGTCCTAGACAAATATCATATGCTATCACTTATATGTGGAATCTAAGAAATGACATAAAGGAACTTATTTACACAACAGAAACAGGCTCACAGACATAGAAAACAAGCTTATGGTTACCAAAGGGGAACGGGAGTGGGGGAGGGATAAATTAGTAGTATGGGATTAACAGATACACACCACAATACATAAAATAGACAAACAATAGATATAGCACAGGGAAGTACATTCAGTATCTTGTTATAACCTATAATGGAAAATAATCTGAGTATACATATATACATATCTATATAACTGAATCACTTTACTATACACTTGAAACTAACACAAAATTGTAAATCAACTATACTTCAATTTTGAAAAAAAAGTGTTGTCCAAAATTCCAAAAGAGATGACAATCAGGAATCTTAAAATCATGTTGTGTTGACACTCCATTTCAAAAATAAACTGGCTGCTAAACTATAAAACACTTAGAAAAGTTACAATCTCACTTAGGTTCTTTTATTTCACTTCTTTTTCAACAAATGGGGTTCATTAATTAAGTGTTTCATACACTGATAGAGGCTTTGTGCTCAAACAAAAGAGAATTTCAATGAAGAATGCACTATAATCATGCAAATTTCCCACTTTTCATATTCATAAACCCTACACTCAACAAAGCTCATATTACAGCATCAGAGACATACTTCAAGGATGTCTAGTAGGAGAAAAAGGTGGCAGAGTCAGCAAACCCTTCAAATTGAAACTTTAAAAGAAAATTAGGAAACATGTTTAAATTGCACAAGCAAATATGGCAGTGTCTCCCAGCAACTAGAGGGCACACCTCACTGGGGTAAAGAGAATGATGTAACCTGACCACAGGGCCCAGAAACAAATGGATAACAGCTGAATCCAGTCTTATCTTGAAAGTTCTTTTTACTTTACTAGGGGATAGCATGCTCTGTCTACGCAGAGAACAGCAGGGTAACCACATGTTCCTTCAGGTGCAACCAGACACATTCCTGTGCTTTGTTGAGGACCCTGAGGTCTCAGGGAAGCCTAGGGGATCAAGGACCAACTGCAGGGACACCAAGAAGCAGGGGTGGCTAAGTGTCAGGGCACAACACAGGGTAGACACAGGTCACTGGAAATCATTTACCTTCCTAAAATAAAATAAAGCATTTGATGTGTGTGTGTGTGTATACACACACATAGTTCTGTAGCTCTCCTTTAGTTAGCTTTCCAAACAAGTACAGAAATAGGTGGAACAACAGCCAGCCTCCTGGATGCTTCCGTGGTTGGGAATTTTACCACCCCTGCTGCTGCTGGCACACCCCTGCAGAGAACATCCCACAGCCAAGATCAAGCTCATTTGAGACAATGAAACTCAAGGTGAGCCTTTAATTAAAGGAGGAGGAGGGAGAGGAGGAGCAGGTGAAGAGGGAGAAGGAAGAGAAGAAATCTCAATGCTGTGATTTAATGAAAAAGTCATGGGACTTACTTCCTCCAAATATCTGCTACTGCCACTCCCATGTGGAAGTACACAATGTCATTTCTGAAATTCTTATAACTAAGAAACTATTTTAGTACTTGAAGGCGGGTTGGGAGAGAAGAAAGGTGGAAGCATTCCAAAGATATCACAGGGCTGGGGGAAGAGAGGAGAGGAGGGAAGAAGCTGGAGGAGCAGGGTACTAGAAGTATGGTATTCTTGGATGGGGAGAAGTCTGTATATTGTGCAGAACTTATTGCAGAATTATCTCACCTTGTTAAGAGATCAGTGGTGACCATTACTGAAGTGAAAACATACAGACAGTAAACCCTCCAAATTAAAAGGGGAAAATGTGAATAAACAGCATCTTGATCAAACCAACAATTGAGAAAAAGGAAAAAACAAACAATCCAAAATACCAAAAAATGTAGGAAAAGATGAAACAAAAAACACTAAGAGAATAGACTGGGCTTATGCACTCAAAATATAGTTTTAAATGAGTTTTTTATTCTTTTAAACAATACAACGATGTTTGTTTTCATAGTAATGTTGAACACTCATGAATGATTAAAATGGAGACTCTAAGACAATGATTCTCAAAGTGTGATTCCCAGATCTGGAAACTCATTAGAAATGGAAATCTAGGAACCCGCTCCAGGCAGATTAAATCATAGACTCTGTAGACAGGGCCAGCAATCTATTTTTAACAAGTCCTCCTGGTGATTTTGTTTATTTTAGGACTTACATGAGCCTATATATGTACTACTGGTTTCAGCAGCCTGAAGGCAACCCTCTGCCAAAGGGACACTGACGTTGGCTATAGTGAGAGAAAACATATCAGGGGCTAATGGGCAGAAAATGGTAAAGAAATTTGAGGGAATATGGATGAGCCACTAACTACTACCTACTATAGCTCCCAAAACAAACTTTATTTTTTTTAACATCTTTTTGGAGAGAAGAAACAAAACAAAACCAAACATTATAGTATTCGTACGCTCAAGAAAGTTGTCTAAGACTTTGGGTTCAAGCAGTCTTGGATTTGAATCCCAGCTCTTGCCATTTACAAATTGGGATGACGTTAGGCAAGTGACTTAATTTAAGTCTCAATTCTTTCATCTGTAAAATGGGGAAAAATTTTGTGAGAATTAAATGAGCTAAAGTAATAATGTACTTAGCATATTGCTAGCACTTAGGAGTCTCAGACAGTGGTAGTTATAATAATAAACATGGTGACAGCTCGTCCAAACTTAGCTTCTCTAAGTGCCTTACATGTTTTGTCTTCATAATCCTCATAACAAACTTATGAAGCATATACCATTATCATCCCCATTTTACAGATGAGTAAACTGAGCCATAGAAACACTGGTGGAAGGTTATCGGCTGGTAAGTGGCAGATAAAAGATCTACCTCAAGCAGCCTAGCCCTGAAGCCTGTGCAGTAACCATTATGCAATATGATGAGGCTAATGACAATTATATGGCCCTTCCTATGATGACCAGTCAAGACATTCAAACTCAATGTATTTTTCCACTTGGCTTTCCACCCATATATTCTTGGAAGTTTATTTATAAAGAGTGTACTGCCCACCTAGTGGGGTAATAAACCAGCAATGCCAGAGTCAGGTATCTTCTGTTAACGTAAAACATGATTGAAGATTTGGCCCCAGAAATTATCCTTTTATTTATGGTCCATTCAGCCAGTGCTTTGGTGTAAATTTGCCCTTAGCACCACATGGTGTATGCTCTTTTACAACTTCTCCTATCTAGCTGAGATGTATGATCTTTCTCCTCAGCCTCTCTCATGCCGCATCATCAATTCCCTTTTAGCAATGCCCTTCCATTGCATCCATGTGACAAACACACAGACTTGAATAAATGTCTGCCTACACTTGTGCTGCTGAGGATTGGTGGAAAAGTATACAAATATTATGTAACAGTACATATCAAGCACTTAGCACATCAGCAAGCACATAGTGAGTGCACAGAAGAAATTGCCAGCTATTATGACCTGTCAATTATCTTTCATTCTTAATAGTGTCTATTTTAGACATACTCTATATTCTGTCAGCAGATGACCTCTGTTATCACTTACGGATTCCCTCAGTTTCTTGCCACCAAACCAAAAGGCTTACTTGCATCCACACCTACAACTGTGCTTTCCCTCACATATAGGGGATAGCATATTCCCTCTGCCACTGCTAATTTTTCCACGGACCTTTGATGTTCTGGATCCCATATCTTCCTGCCTTTTTAGGACTTCATTATTTCAGCCATTCCTTTTTGTCCCTATAACTTCAATTTTTTCTTGAAAATAGTTTTTACAATCAGCAGAAAAATTTTCCAGTTTTTCACGCCCATTCACTCCTCAACCCACTGAAGAAGACTAGCTTTTATCCTCCAACATCCCATGTAATTGGTTTTACCAACATCACCAATTAAAGGGGAAGGGGGCATGCCATTATATTATCTAAGAACTTATCTTTAAGAAATTACCCAAAATATGGAAAACACAATGATCGAAAGATATCCATTGCGACACACTGCATAATTCAAAATGTTAAAAGTAAATGAGAAGACAGGAATAAAGACACAGACCTACTAGAGAATGGACTTGAGGATATAGGGAGGGGGAAAGGTAAGCTGTGACAAAGCGAGAGAGTGGCATGGACATATATACACTACCAAACGTAAAACAGATAGCTAGTGGGAAGCAGCCGCATAGCACAGGGAGATCAACTCGGTGCTTTGTGACCACCTAGAGGGGTGGGATAGGGAGGGTGGGAGGGAGGGAGACGCAAGAGGGAAGAGATATGGGAACATATGTATATGTATAACTGATTCACTTTGTTATAAAGCAGAAACTAACACACCATTGTAAAGCAATTATACTCCAATAAAGAAGTAAAAAAAAATAAATAAATGAGATCTACTCTGAGCCAGGCACGGTGCTAGGTACCAGATGTACAATGACCAGAAAAGACAAGGTCTCTGCCCTCATGGAATTTAGCACTGAATTGAGTAGATGTTACAAATAAATGCAAACACATAATTAATTTTAAAAAATGTAAATGAGATGCCCACAGGTAAGAGACTAGTTAAATAAATTATAGTATATCTACCTCACTGAAAACTATGCAACTTTTAAAAATGGATAATTATGAGTCAACATAGCAAAACATAAAAATTCCTCTTAAGCTGACTTTCATAAGAAGGAACAAAGTTGTTATGAGGACATTATGATTGCAATAATGGAAAACTTACCATTTAAATGAAAAACAAAAGGAAAAGAACCCACAAATATTGTACTTGCTTTAATGTTTGAACATTGGGATTATGATTGATATCTTCCCCTCTATTTGCCAAACTCCCTGTAATGTTGTGACATTGTTTTCACAATTAAAAAAAGAGAGAGACTTTTTTTCATAGACCAGACAATTCTTACATAAGTTATGACATATCAGTAAACCTGCCAAGTTTTTGCAGACTTTCTCACATTTAACGAATGTATTGAGGGACTGTGCATCTCTAGCCTGAAGATGGCTGGGGGGTAAATATTGCTTTCATTTCCATCTGACATCTCTTAAGCTTTTTCTGTTTGCAGAACCCTCTATTAAGCTTGGGACTAGTCAACAAGTGAACTGAAGCTGACTTTGACTGGCATAAATACCACATTTATCTTCTCAGATATGTAATCAGGAGACAGCTGTCTGGCCACACTTTATTACTAGCATATCTAAGGTTAATGTAATATTCAAGTTCGAAATCTTGAGTATTAGAGATAAAATCTGAAGCCCTCTGAAACAGCAGGCCTCATTTACTCTGCCCTCATCTTTCACAAAGAGGCTGCAATGTGTTTATTCATTAATTAGTATATCAGAGCAAATTTAAAGAAAATTATATTACACTTATCACTGTAATTGAAGAAGTCTTTTTAAAAGGTATATGCAGCATGTGGTATCAGCAATATTCTGATCAATGAAGGAGTGAAGAGGAATCAGAAATATTACCTACATTAAATACCACACCCATTAAAAACACACACAAATGAAGTGTTTTACACAACATAATTTCATACCTGCTAACCAAAACATTTAGCCTTTTTTGTCTCCAAGTTTTACCTCATGTTGTTTTCCAAGGATGGATGGATTACAGGACAAGCCACTCTCAGGGGCTCACATTCCCTGGACGTATCGTTCCTTTTCTACATCTACGTATGAAAAGGGGGATGCAAATATCATCCTCTACTATTTACAGCCTGTCATTTTGATTAGCTCTTACGAAACAGATCTCAACTCTAGATTAGTGCTGCCAGAATCAGACGGACAGAGTGAAGGGTACACGACGGTAAATCATATTTTGCTCTAGGCTTTTTCAAACAACATTCACCCACTGGATGTTCTCATTTACCCCAGTTTCTTCAATTTTCAGTGCCCCACCCAACTCCAATCCCACTCCCACCCCATCAACATAGCGGCTATCATGGGTGTGATTTCATACTGGTCTAGTTGTTGGCAGCAGATAAAAAGTTGAGAACTGCTTTGAAAGATCAGAAGAATGTAACTCCTTGTATAGCACAGAGCCTAGAGCTTTGCAGACACCAACAAGCTGGAACTATGTGTGGAGGATGCGATGTTATAAAAAAAGATTCTAAAACAGTCTGAGGAAGATGGTGATTAGATTAAGCTATTATTGATGTTAACATATAGGTGGCTTGTTCCTTTAGAAGCCTGCCATGTAAAACCACCTGTTGTATGTCTGCTTCAGTCTGAGCAGTACAGGCTGGGTAAGCAGACAAAGAAGTCAGCTGAAAGAATATTAGAGGCTCACAGGATAGATGAGAAGACTGGAGTTCCAGATAAGAAGTGAAGCTCCTAGGAAAGATGTATAGATTGTTTGGAACCAGTCTGATGATCATCTGCTTCTGCTGCCATCATGAACTAGATGCTGAAATTTATCTGGCCACCAGGATTGTGACTCCACTCCCATCACTATGGTCACCAGTACCACTTCTACACCAGAGATTTAAAACCAGGCACAAACGTTTCATGCCACTGCAAAAACCTCCCCTAGAAAATGGAGTCACATTTACTCGCCTCCCAACCCAAGTCTTAGGTAAATGCAACTGTTTTGTGACATACTCATGTCCTACCTGCTAGAGTATTTTCTGGCTTCTTAATTAGGGGGCTCCAACTCACAAGTACAGAAATACCCTAATAATCAAAAAGGTACTTAACAGTTGGTGAGCAGCAGAATCATAAGTACCCGTTTTAACATTTTACTGTCACTTACCGTTTTAGCTACTTACTTCAGGAGAAATTTGTCTTGCTTTAAAGAACAAAGGTCAGTAGAAACTGATATAGCTCTATGAACTCGCCTGTTCCTGAAGGGACTAGCTGCCCTGAGAAAAACTACTGTTTCTTGAGTTCTTTCTGTGTACCAAACAGGGCAAAGTAATCCATAGACATGATCTCACTTAACCCTACAGCAACTCCATCAATTATTTACAGATGAGTTTCAGAGAGGCTGGGTGACGTGCCCAAGGTCACACAGCTAGGATGAAACCGAGTCAGGATTTTTGTCCCAGGAAGAGTCCTGGTAGACGTTCAGTGTTTCGCCAGAACCGTGCTCATCCCCGACCCTAGAGGCCTTTCAGTGTTGGCAATCCCGCTGTCAGGGGAACCGCCAGCCACAGGCTCCATGCTGACACCAGCCACAGAGTGAGACATTATCTAAACAGAGTGAAGAGCGTCAAGAAGAAAAAAAAATCAGAAGAACAGGATCCAGAGAGATGATGTGAGAATAGCTGTGTGACAAACCTATCATTTTCCAAAATATGCCAGAGCAGTGCTCTTCAAAGTTTTTATTGCTCATGTATTCCCTAAAATAATTTTGAATAACTATCTACCCCTCCTATGTTTTCTAAGTTGATAACTAAAATTTTTCATTAGAAGTTTAAATAACTGAAAAGCATGTAATTTCCAGCATATTGTAAATATTGATACTTCAAAATAAAAATCTCATTACTTTCACTGTATCCAATGGAAACTACATACATATTCGATATATCCACTCATCTATTTTAAACCTACATAAACAAGGTGAATGAATAAACATTTGGCATTTTATCTTTTCCTTTTCTCCTTGAATTCATATTTTCATTATACTTCTCTCATATAATTTTATTCTAATAAAACATATTTTATCCTTTAAAGTGTTTTATTGATCTCTTATCATGCTTCTCTGCACCAAAAATGCGTTGTGTTTATTAATTGGAATTTAAAGTTTATTTTATTCCCTGAGGCCTAAATCTCTAATAATAAAAAAAAAAACTAGATTAAATTATCATTGTATTAGTAATAAACAATTGATAACAACCACATAAATAAATATGTTTAAAATGTTGATATATCATCATGATTTTACTGGAAATGTATGCACCCTAATGAGATAAATGGAGACTAAAGAAAAACTATCCATGCTTCTGTAGGACAGATTACTAGAATGATTCTTGGCTATCTCAAACTCTGTGTTTCAAGCAGAACTTACCACCCTTTACTTTCAAATTTGCTCCTCTGGTCCTTAGATTTCCTATGTCTTTTAATGGAACTTTTGGTGACCTCACAATTACACCCAGAATCAAGAAAACCTCATGTTCCTCTCACCATTGTCCACCAACATCCAATCAATTTTCAAGTTCCATTTGTTCAGTGTCTAGGCTGACTTTCTTCTCTTCTGTTACTGTATCTCTGCCATGACTCTAAATTTCACCTTAACTACTAACTGGCCTCCCTCTATCGTTTCCCTTCTTCTTCACCCCTAATCTATCTTAATATGCTACCAAGTCAAGCCTGCTTGTCCAGTGTAAGCTGGAGTCTCACAACTACCTGATTTAAAACTTCTATGATTTCCCTGTCACCTAAAGAATTCCTTCCAAGTACTTAAGCCTAGAACTGCTCACTCAAGGCCAACCACAATGTGGTGTTAATCTTTCTTTCCCCTCTTGTTTTCTGCTGCTCATATCTGAGTGAGTCTGTGCCCATGCCTCTCAAACTCGGGCTCATACATCCAAGACTATGAGCCACTCATCATGCCAAGGCGTAAGTGCAGCCACAGGACAGTGGCATCTTCCTGAAAACAATTTGAGACATATTTTATATTGAAACAAATGTACTTGTATTATGGAATAAAATGCAAACTTTGTATGAATTACTAGGAAAAAAAGGTCAGACTTTAAAGAAATTTAAATCCTGCAGTTGGCCATCTCTGGCTACACTACCAAGTTCCTCCTGGCTATTAGTATACTCCCAGAAAAGTTTTAAGAATCCCTCTAGAATGTGAAAGCTCCTTAATAAATTAGTATCAACTGTAATAAATATTATTAATCATCTTTTATTTCATTCGCACCACTCACTCTCCCTGCATGTACCCTCTACCTTACTGACTCCTTTGAATGTACCTATGCTGTTCACTCCCCTTAAAAAACATGTATTTTATAAACACATTATAAAATTCCATCTATCTTTCAAGGCTCGGACTTAAAAGTTGAGTCTTCCATGGAGGCTTGGAGAACCACACAACCTCCCCTCTCACTCACCCTCTTTAAGGAGTAATCCTCTGGCTCCTTCCTCTCAGGTGACACATTATGTCATCCTTATTAAGGGCTTCTTTAAGCATTAAGGTACCTGAGAGCAAGATCTGCATCTAAATAAGTGGCCCCTGCTCCTCCAATAGTGCATAGCATTATAGGTGCTGAGTAAATAGTTGAATGGCTAAATGAATAAATAAAGCACCATTTTGTATCCAGGTACCACCACCAAGTTACTTTTGCTTTGTTTTATAATCCTGTGATCCCTTTTATTGAGAATATATAAAATGCATGCTGGCCACTGCTCAGAATAGCAGACCATGGCCCACTGTGAGTCACTCTGAAAAGTGATCCTCCTGGTACAATTTGATATTTAGTTCTCAACCAGAAGACTCTCCCAAATCTTCTCAGAGGTCAGCAACGTAGCTAGAGGACTCACTTTCAATTACCAACATGCCACCTTCAAAGGAAAACACAGAGCTTTCAGTGGCATTTTTAAAAGGTGACTATATCTGGTATAAATAAAATTCTGAAATATTTACTAAAGCTTTAGTCTTAGACATGTATAAAAGAGAATATTAGTGCGGGGTGTCTTTGCAGCACAGCTGCTAGGTCATTTCAGAAAATATGGGTCTAACAGATGGAGAGAAACTAGAATTAAACCTGCAGGTATTTTTTTGTTCTTTCTCAAGTCATGTTTATTTTAATTAAATTAGGGAAAAGAGAGTCTCATTTCTTAAAGGGAGAAGTCTTAAAGGACTTTCCTCTCCCTACCATTTCTTTCCCCACAGAATTCTGAATGGGGGCAGGGTGAGGTGGGGGGAGGAAAAAGCCTGTGGCATTTTATGATTGGAATGAATAACTTTCAAAGGGAAAGATATATTTCTTTTTCCAGAAATGTTTAACAGATTATGCTGTATGAGCTGTTAAAGTAAAAGTCTTCAATTTGGAGGTAAAATGTAGAGAGAAACATAAAACCAAATTAGGTATCAAACTAATTAGAATCAATTAGTTCTTGCCAATAAATCCTGCATTTGTGTCTGATGCATTATAAACCACATGTTATTTTTAAAAGGTAATTATCTAATTATCAAAGCAAGATATGAATTTATAGACACTTTGACCCACTTGTGAAAACTGGATTTATAGACACCCATTTTCTCTGATGTCAGGAAACTTAATCTTACCAATTCAAAGTAAATTTAGTTCCTTCTGGTTTTAATTCCATTCCATTTAGACAAATATGCTGTCAATTTAATATTTTTCCTCCCCATTCTTTCCTGCCAGGGGGAGAAGATGAGAGAGTAACCCACAATTCCAAAGGTCCTGGTATTTTCTTCAATAATCACTGTCATGAACAATCACTTAAGTAAAAATAATGTGTGTCAGAAACTGTGTTATGTACTTTAAAAATCACCTGCCCATTTTACAGATTAGGAAGCTGAAGAACAGAGACGTTAAGTGGCATGCCCAGATTTCACTGCTAATAAGGATTTAAACATAGGTGTTAGAAGAAAGACCTTTGGTTCCCCATCACTAAGCATCTGCATATCTTGTTATTGCTAAGACAAACCATCTTAGATCACCGGTACCCATGCCTGCTACACCTGCACTGAAACTTCAGAAGCTCCCTCCGCTGGCTGGTGACAAATTCTGCACAAGGCACATTGCCTCCTCCTTTCTTTATCTGTCTAAAATGAAAACGCCTGTCAATAAATGACTGCTAAGATTTGTGGTTAAAAAATATTTTGAGATACTAAAGTCTATGCAGTCCTTCCTCCCCTGACTGCATTATTATTATTTTTTTAAAGCGAGTAATCTGCTCTTGAGGAAATTATAGGATTTCTGTATCTCAAGGACTGGTGAATATAGAAATTGCCTACCTACAAGTCGGTCTGGAGATTTCCCCTTAAATGCACACACCATTAAGGAACATTGAAGTACTACGAATAGAGGCAGGGAGTCCAGTAGAAATAGAGTAGGCATACCCATCTCTAGAGAAAGAGAACCTGTATGCTGCTTGTAAAGAGGTAACAAGACTTGAGAGAGATGCTGCATGATGCTTCAAATAAGTGATACTACAGACAGCCTGGCAGAGATTTCCAAGTCACAAGCATGGCACAGGAAGAACAGAAAAGTGTCAGGCTTGATGAGGCCATGTGGAGGGGAGCAAGGATCATCTCATAGCCATCAGTGTAGACAGATTGTATTAGGTAGCTAAAGATGCTATAAGAAAATACTATAGACTGAGTGGCTTAAACAACAGACAGTTATTTTTCACAGTGCTGAAGGCTGAGAAGTGCAAGATTAAAGTGCTAACAGAGTCAGTTCCTAGTGAGAGATTCTCTTTCTGGCTTGTGGGCACCCCCTTCTTGATGTGTCCTTACATGACAGAGAAAGAGAGATAAACAGCTCTCATCTCTCTTCCATTTTTTATATGACACAACTCCTATCATCCAGGCCACCCTTGTGATCTCATCTAACCCATTTATCTCCCAAAGGCCCCACCTCCAAATACCATCACCATTGGGGGTTAGGCCTCAACATATGAATTTGGGGGAGATACAAATATTCAGTCCATAACACAGATGTCCCATGATGACAAGCAGGGAGCCTCCTTTCTAATACTTTACCTCTGAAAAAGTCCCTAGATTCATATCCCAACTCAGAGAAGACAGTGAAACACTATGAAAAAACTCAATCTTCCCATCATCATAGCAGGAAAGGTTCTCAGAATTTGGCTTTGAGTTCACTCACTGAAAAATGAAGACATGGAACACTGTGTGGATACTTTAGTGTATAGATTGAGGGTTACCTCTTCTACTAATTACTATTATTTTTTAACTGGAAGATATGTGAGCATGCATGTATAAATGCCAAGAAAATAGAGAAAGAGTACTTATGAAGATAGATCATTTCCAGAGATAAAAACTCATTTTCTCCAGTATTTACAAATCATAGCCAACTAAGAAAAGATATTTGCAGGTATGGATTAACATTTTCACATTATGCAGACATCACTCATTAGCTAGATTCATAGTTAACCAAGTTCTGTGTTAGTGATCTAAAGGTATAATGGGAAAACTGCTAAACTGAGAGAAAGTTCTGACTCAATAATCAATATTTACACATTCCAGAAACACTTTGAAATTGGTTTTTGGTTTGGCAGAAATGGTCTCTTTGTGAATGTATCTTTGTACTGTGAATTCTCTCCAAAGTGAAATGATAAGTAAATTAAATTAAACTGGTTCAGGCACCATTTGGTCTGAATACACAGAAGCTAGAACTCTACTATGCCTGGCAGAGATGGCTGGCTCAGTCCTGTGGGATGAGCTCTACCTTGTTCTTTAGACAGGTGTTTCCTAAAAATTCACACCAAGAGTGTCAAAATAAAATCACAATAACAGGTTTAATCAGGCACACCAAAAACATACACAGCAACACCAATATGAGCTTACAAATGATAAAAACTGCAAAGATGGAAAATAACAAATTCAGAGAAATATTTTAAATATTATTTTTCACACATAACAGAAATGACAAAACATTTCCTGGCTCCTAACATGATGATGCTTTCAACATCTGGGATCCAAAGAAACACCTTCTGGAAAACAGAATAAGGTGTATAATGTTACTTATGGGTGAATTTAGATACTCAAAGTATGGTGCTTAGCCTGAAAAGACCATGGTGAGGCTATTAGCTATTGGTCATGGCTTAAGTTCAGCTGAAATCATTTCACATGCTTTGGACCTGAATACACAATTCATTTTCATGGGTAGAGAGGGAAGGGGATGTTCTTCAAGGTAGTTAGAATGGAATATATGAATGTGTAGGGTTTCTTAAGACTGAAGAGATTGATTTAGGATATGTGGCTAGATGTAGTCAGAAGGACAACCCAGACTGAGTATAAGGAGGGAGGCTGGCCACCACACCTCCTGAGTCAGGGTATGCTACAGGCACCAGACTGTACACATGGGACATAAAAGCAGCCAGGAGTAGCTCTTTCTTTTATACACACTGAGGCTGTTGTAGGTTAGGTTTCCTGGGAAACAGACTCAGAAGGAATTAGTGTGCAGAAGGATGTTGGGGGATGCTTTGTGACCAACACCTGTGGAAGGGAAGGGAAAGAGGCAGGGCTGAGTAGAGGGAAAAGCTGAATTGTGATGTGGTCTCAGTGAAAGCCTCAGCCAAATTCATGGGGGTTCTGAAGACAGAATTAATTCTGAAGCTGTCCCAAGTTGGGATGAGAGGCCATGTCTTTATAACTGTCCCCTTGTCACACCCTACCAACATTCAGTGCTGGAAAGGGGCGTGACCTTGGACAGGTCAGCATTCTTCAGCTGAGGCAGGGAGTTCTTTGAAGGGGGTTCACAGCTGAGTGCTGCTACCCTGCCTGTAACTATGGAGGCATAATTCCACCTGTGGCCATGAATGAACTGCTTTGTTCCTTTTTTTTTAAACTAGTTTTATGTATTTTCAAGGACTCATCTTTAAAAAACTTTTATAGTCGAGTGTCAGCAGGGGAACCAAATACTTTTTAATTCATCAAGTAACAGCCCTGCTTCAGCAAACTGGCCAGTCAATTTTTGAAGGTGCCCCTTTAACATTACCAATACAAAGAAAGCATCATTCCCAATCACAAGCAGTTTCGCTCTACTCACTGGAAGTTACTGAAAACAAGTTTTATTGATCATCTTATTAAAAATACACCTATATCACTGCCCATCCAAAGATTCACTGAGACTAAATTCCGACAACCCCACAAACAACAACCTAGACTATAGGAGAATGAATCCAACAACTATACACAAAGGGGCCAAGGATCAAAAGATTAAATGTTGTTTACAAATAGAATTTACTATAAATCAGAAGGAATTAGCATTCTTCACTTCTGAGTCTATGCCCAAAGTCATTATGTTGCTTTTATGTAGAATTCCCGTCCCTATTTGAGAACATGGAAAAAATGCAGACAGAAATAATCATAAGAACATAAATGTTACAGGTTGTGTCTTCAGATCCTAGCTTTTTTACCATGAAAGGTTTGTTTTTTATTACTTTCCTCCACAATGAAACTCTAAAATTCCATAGTCAATCAGCCAGAGTGATACAATTATAGCAAACAAGAAAAAAAATATTTCATTAGCTTTACAGTTCTCTAATGCTAATGAAATGTATGACTTTTGTTAGGCTTTTGACGTATTAAGAACCATGAATGTTCCTAGCTACTTTCAAGAACCTTGAAATGAATGAAAACTCTGGATTAAACACATCTAAGAAGGAAATATATTTTATGGCAAAATTGTTACAGCCTTACTTATTCCCTTTTAGTTTATTTAAGTATCCTTCATGAATCCTTAATGAATAAGTTAACCTATTTAGTTAGCTGTTATCAGAAAAATACTTGAACACATATCAACCTAAGAATTTTTTCAGCCAATACTGTTTTGAATTGAGTATTAACGAAGACTCATTAAAACAATGGTAAATTTTTAAATAAAATAATTCAAGTTTCAATTCACCCCTTGGTCCCCAAGGTCTAAATATTACAACAAGTTCTCTGTGTGTGTGTCAAGGTTTAGGATAGAAGACAGTTCATGTATAGATGAAAAGAACAATGGGAACAGGCAGAGATGACATGTTTTGCTCGGATTGCCTCAATTGAAGTTAGACCCAATGCCCAGAGATTCAGCAGCTTTGCTCCCCGTTATAAAAATGTCCTTCTTTGACATCAGCATTTTGTTTCCAAGCAGACACAATTCCACTGAGATTTGATGCATCTCATCAACACCATTCCATCTCCTATGTTAAATGTGCTATTAGGAAAGGTTTGGAGTGTCTGGAAACTGGAAGGGGCTGTGCACAGGCTATTCCAGCAGCTAGCTATTGCACTGGCACATCTCCAGCTTCTCTGCTAAATACATAATTAAATCTCACGGTCGACATGGTGTGATTCACTCCTATAAAGTGTGAAAACAAACAACTGTGCATGCACTGTCCCCAATTTCAAATTCAAAACAAAAATATCCTGGAATCTTCTATTTCCCCTTAAGTTCCAAATGTAATTAGACCATTTTTAAAGACAAGTAGTCTTCCAGTTTCCATGTGTTAAATCCAATCTGTCAGTTACAAATGGGAGGGACAAATGACTGCAAAATGTAACATCTTGGTTTCCTCTCTTTATAACCAAGTGCTCAAATTGACTTTTTTTCCCCTAGAATTACCCAAATGTCACTGCTCTCTTATGCAAAGCCTTTGTTTATTTACCAGTTTACAGCCAAGAGCAAATGTTCACAAGTAAGTAATCAGACCTTCCAAAGTGCTGTTGACTAATGAAAACTTACAAACTGCAGCAATGTGACAAAGGGCAGCCATAATGCTGGCTTTGGCTCCATTCCATAGCCTTAAGTCACGAAAAATTTGAAGGAGATGCCCAGTATCTCTCCATAGACGTCACTACTGAGTTCTTCTGGAAGGCAAAAATTCTTTTCATTCTTCCAAATAAACTTCACATAAAATGAACTAGATTCTTCTTGCTTCAACTTACAAGAAATTTAGTACGTGAAGGCCTAGAGTAAAATTTTCAATCCACAAATAAATATTTATAGCATATTTGTATTATTAGAGCCCAAAATAAATCAGTAAATATTTCTGGAAGGGAGGGAAGTTGTAAGGGTACCTTTTTCTTTTCATTACATTTCAATTTTGTGGCACAAGTCTAATATTAATAATCCAAGCAACCTGAATATAGATATTGGCTAATATATGAATATAAATTTATGCAAATGTGTTTCATCTATAAACACAGCACATATATACAGCTCTTCAATGACCAACAATTTTCTATCACATTCAGTCTGCCATTTTTCATGTCTGATTCTATTCAACAATACTTACATACTTCCTTATACTATACTTATATACTTTTCCATATGTGCTTCCTTTACACTCTAGCCATACTACATACTCAATTTCTCTAACATGGTACATACATCCCTGCCTCTATAATTCTGCTAATTCTGTTCCCTCAGCTGAGAATGCCATTCCACAAATTGTCAAAACACCTCCGTGATATTTCACAGCCCAACTCAAATGCTTACAGCTAAATATTTGTCACCTCATAAACGTTCATAGTATTTTGTTTGTGCTTCTCTAGTTGCATTGGTATAGTTTCTTGATATACTGGTATGTGCACCTGTATTTTTTTCTTCACCTACAAAATTCTGAAGACTGATGACAAGAATTACGTCTCACTCATTTTGAATGCTTTTCAAAGCCAACAGCAGAATATTAAAGATAATCCCTTCTCAAAAAAAAAGATTGAATAAAGAAATTAATGAACTAATATATCTAGCATGTTTTCATTAAAAAAATTTTAATGCAGGGAAGCAAAAATAAGAACATTTCAAAACATCCATAATCCATGTATATATTATATATTCTTCCTGTCTTTTTTGCCTCGTATGTATAACATAGATTCACATTGTATATGTGTGAAAACATAATTTGTCTATCCTACAACCTACAGCATTTACCTAATACTACCATGTATCATGACTGAATGTGTCACTATGATCTTTTTTCTGTATATAACATACATTTTATATAATATTCATTATATGGCTACAACATAATTTAGACAATCTTCTACTCTTAAATATTTTGATTGTTTTAATTTTTCTGTCTTCATCTTTCCTGCTACCTTCAAACGTTTTTTAATAATGTTGAAAAACAAAATTCAACTGAGTAAATTCTCAAGATCTTCTTGGCTTTAATTTAAAAACTCATGAATCAGGCAACATCCAATCTAGCAGAAAGAAAGGAGCTCTAAGTAGCTGTACAAAATGAAAGACTTTTTTAGGCAGAAGGGAGCAGAAACAAGGAAGTTATACTAAAAAGAAAAAAGACAGTTGGTTACTGCAAGGTCACTTTCCTTTAGAGGATGGCAGGGGTCTATCAGGTGGACTGCCTAACTACTAATCAGCTGATTGCTGATTGACTGGTTTAAGATTCCATTTCTGGAAGAGCAGAAACTGTAATTAAATTAAGTTGTCTCAGTTTAGTGACATGCGATTTAGCCTAAGCACTCCATTTTGGGCCTACTGTCTTATTTTTAACAATAATATAAATAATTCTCCACCTTCACTGCTAATTCCATTGCTTAAAATTGTGGACGTCATCATGGTCTCTCACATGGACTTCTGCAGTAGTCTACCAACTGGTCTGAGTGTTTTCACTCTTGGTCTTTAGGATGTTCTCAACTGAGCACACAGGATCCTGTCACCCGTCAGATCATGTCCCCCACCCACTCAAATCATCCGATGTCTTTCTGTTTTACTCAGAGCAAAAACCAAAGTCCTAATACAAAACTAGGTGACTCTGTTTCCAACAGCACTCCTCCCCATACCCCTCATTTTTTTCTGGTCCAATTTATTATTTCCCACCCCGCACCCTGCTTCAGACACACTGGCCTCCTTGCTATCCCTCAAATACACCTGCTCTGCCACTTCAGGAGCTCTATACTTGCTGTTCCTCAGCTGGTCCCCCCATTCACAAACTTAGCTAAATAAAAACTGTCTCCTTTGAACTCCACCACATTTCGTTTGTGTTAGCAGCGTTAAAGTATATTCACTCTCTCCCCTCTTTCACATCTTTACTGAAATAACGACTTCTCAGTGAGGCCTTGAAATCACAGTCTCTGTCTCAAACCCCAAAGTATCTTTTCCATAGACTTATCACCACCTCACACATTTAATTTGTTTAATGTCCTTCTCCCAGAACTATGGACTCTATTTCATAAGCATGTCCTCAGCTCTTAGAATTGTATATCTGATACATAATTGGTACTTTAAAAAAATACTGGTTTAATAAGTAGACATTATGGTGAATAGACCCTAGCTAAATCGTTGCCTACATTCAAGATTATTCCTTCTCAATTGCTCTTTATAATCAAAATAAATTGAGATTCATCTTTCCATCTCCAAAAAATCCGTATTCTTTGGTACAATGAATGGCTCACAGCTAGCAGACTATTCACAAGTGCAACTACATACTTTTGCCCACACTTGTGTTGTATATTTAATAAGAATCAGTTGTGCTTGTTCCCAAACCTGTGTATGTCTGTTGCACTTGTTTTAATTATACAACTTCAGTAAATATTTATACACCAATAGACAATGGATCTGAAAATAGATATATCACTATGAAAATGCTATTGAAGGTTTTAGTAAGATTCAGTAAAGGCAAGTTACAACAAAAAATGCCAGATTTGATGACAATAAAATATTTGTAAAACAGCTATAAAAATATAAAAGGAAGCTGCACTCATTGTTTTAAAAAATGTTTTTAAGTAGTTAACACCCCCCCCCAAAAAAAGCCCTAGAAATTATATATGATTCAATATGGGTGTGATTTATGTAAGAAAAAGAAATCTTAGAGAACTTCAATTCATCAAAAAGATATGCAAATAAAAGGCCTTAGCCCATGTCAAGTTGTACACTCATATATTTAAAGTTGAAATAAAATGTTAAGGTATAATTATAGACAGATATAGATATACTTTTTAAAAATAATCAACTTTATTGTTTAACTGACTCACCACCAGTAAGAATGGTAATAATATATTTATATAATCTTTCTGTCTCTCAGTTTTTTTATCAGCAAAACGGAGAAGATACTAATTGTGTGGCCTACAATAAAGATCTATTGTGAGAATATAAAATAAAGTTACATATCACAAAGTGCCCTGAAAGCTATTAAAGATGTAAGCTACTGTTATAATTAAATGGATTTAAGGAAAAGCTGAAAGTAATAAAAGACACCTTTACTTCCTCGTTCTCCTTAGACATATTCTTTTCTGGAATTATCGAGGCATTTTCACATAATACTGTTCTAAACTTGAAAATTCAAATGCATCAGGCATTCCAAGCATAACTGGAACAAATTCAAATGAACATCAGATTTCCATTTAAATCCAATTTTACTCACTTTCTCCTTCCTCTGTTTCAAGTCTCAGAACACACTTTCCTCTTATAACTGAGCTCATCTCTCAAGAGTCAAAGAACTCACTTGGGTCATCTTCCTACCTGGGGCACCAGCCATCTTCAAGGGGCTTCGTCTGTGCCTGCATACCAAGGAGATTCCCACAGCAGAGCCCTGGCAGTTTGCTGAGAAGAGTCCTGAAGTGCTGCATGAATGTAAATGACCTGAAACAACAGGACTCCGTTTAAGAAGGGGGCCCAGGTTTCTATGAGTCTAACCATTCCAACCTTTCCAACCATTGCCTGAAATGAACAGGTGGCAATCACGCCCAACTTGGCTGGGTAGCCGCTCTGCCATCCTTCTGTGTGTGTGAGAGCCATTTCATCAGTAGCATGACAATGAAGCTGCAAGATGTATATAGGTTCTAGTTTGAAAAATGGAAACGGCTCTACAATTTTTCCAAAGACTCCAACAAGAGAGGCAACAGTAACAGAATTGGTGGGCAGGGCATCAGCTTTGGTTTGGGTTCAAGTCTTTATTACTACTCAGCATGTTACGATTTTGTACAAATTACTTAAATTCTCTTAATCTCAGTTTCCTCATTTCTAAAATATGCATTAAAATGTCTGCCTCAGAGTGAGGGCTTGCTATATATATATATATATAGAGAGAGAGAGAGAGAGAGAGAGAGAGAGAGAGAGGGAGAAAGAGAAAGAGAAAGAGAGAGAGAGAGAGAGAGAGAGAAAGAGAGGGAACATATTATTATTATGTTTTAAAACTCTATAATTTACGGGTGAGACAGAACCTTGTGGTATTTCAGACATATATGGGGAAGTTCCTCTTCTTTCAAACAAGGCAAGATTCTGTGTAATGTGAAGAAGGGTTTGTTCATTCTCTTTTCATACTTTGTTACACACAGGGGTTCACTTACACATGAGTGCAGCACCGTTTCTGCCAGTGCCAGGTAAGCAGAATGTAGTAGTTACAGAAACATTTTAAATAACAGAACAGCAACAAACATGAAAGAGAGACAAATAAATTTTATGTTCTGAAACTTAACTCTGTTCTCAGCATTCCACAAGCCCCAGATGTTCAATTTAATCTCAGAGGGATTAGTTTTCTAGTTCTTTCTTTGGACTAAAGATATTTAAACAAATAAAGGTCTAATAAAACAACCTCTAAAAAATATTTCAGCATATTTCAAGGTACTTAATATATATTTTATGTATTGTAAATAACACATTTCCTACTACAAGATTTTCTAAACCATGTGTCTGTTTTTAAAATGCCTCTAAATAAGTGTCAATGAAATTAAAAAGTAGAAACAAATCATTGTAACAATACATAATAAGTACATTATCATAATTATATACACAATCTTGATATTTTTTATAATGGAGTAGCTTTAAATAGGTATCTGCTTAAAAAAAAAAAAAGATATTCACCTTCTATTTTTAAGTAGCTGACTGAATACAAAAACTTATCCCATACCTTTCTCCCTGAGATAAAAACTGTTTCCAAAAATATTTTCCAAGAAAAAAATGTCTTTTTTTGGAGTAGAAGTTTAATTAAAAAAAGACTCAAGCAAATCATATGCCAAGTGAGAAAAAAAATGGTCGATTCAAAGGACTTTTGTGTTTTGCATCTGATACTTAATAGACTTTTGTATTACAGCTAAGCTGAAGATAATCATTTCTCATCATCTTTATCAGAAACTCCAGAAGGCCCAGCCACATGCAGAACAGGTAATTGAGCTGTTAAATGGGTGGTGGTCATCCCTTCAGGGGAACTCATCTATTGTCAAAGCCTCAAATCCTCCCCTCCTCTCTAGGTTCCTAAATTCCCTCTGTGACAACATTCCTTTTTGTATCGAGTGTGTTGAGAACCTTAAGAGCTGCCTTGGTTTTCAACTTGCCATAAACTGCATTATACTCCTGGGTAGACACAAATGGACATTCAATAAATATTCTATAAATAAAATGATATGTAAAAGAAAACAAAAATGTTTGGAGAAATAGAACTTTTAAACATACTCTCAAAGCATTTTTGTGTATTGAAAAAGAAAGAACTCAGACATCAGGTAATGTTAAATATAAAGCTAATGAGAAGACCATTAATCATCTAGAAGAAATTTATAGCTACCTTCCAGGTCTAACAATTACAATTCCTTTCAATTATTTTGCATAATTCTTCACACAAATTAACAGTTATAAGGATTTCTTCAGGATAAAGATAACAATCAGCCTCAAATCTTCTAAAGGATAAAGCTAAACACTGATTGTTTGAACTGCTGTTTTCTGGGAAATATTACTAAATAAAATAGAGTGGCTGGCATGAGTTATTGTGGTCTCAACCTTAAAGCCCATCTCATTATCACTGAGCAGCAAGATACTTCATACAATGTGTTTATAGAAAATTATTGTATTCCTTCAGTATATTCATATCAAAGACTTAGAGAACTCAGCCCAGCTGAATTATCTCCTAGCCTCAGAAGCCAACATTGCATGCAGATTTTTAGGGTACCATTTATAGGTAAAACGAGTGAAGAAGTATGAAGAATGCTACTCAATTTTCCCCATTCATTTCAAATTCTTTTATCTTTAAGAAAAGCAAAACTCTTTTCTTTTTTAATGCATAAATCCCTTTTTGAGGACATTATGTGTGCTAAATTTCTTCAGTTAGATGTGATCTGAGTTGTGCTTAGAATATTACCTATTATTTTAAGGTCCAGCTCAAATTTCACTTTCTTCAAAAAGCTTTTTCTAAACGAAATCATTTCTATTCCCAATATTCTATATATCTCTTTCTCTTTCTCTCTTTTGCATGCTATTACTTATTGATCACTTGCTAAGTAAGTGATTACATAAGCCCTGCTGCCCATCAAAGATTAAATGTACATAAAGATAAAGCATTAATGAAATTATAATGAAAGTACACAGTTCAGTTTACATACACATTTTTAGTAATAAAGAAAACATTATAAAGCACAGACAGCAGCAAAAGCACATTAGGTGCTTGCATTTATCTCAAAACAGAGATGTATCACTGTTTTCTAAAAGCCCACAACCTTGCAGTGAAAGCATTCAATTCCTTAGCAATTCCCTCTGAGAGTTCAAAGACTCCACAAGACAATAAACTTCATGAATGACATAATTTTCTTAAGCACTGTTGGATGCCCAGTATCTTGTACAGAGCCCAGTTATAGGTGCAAAATTGACATCTATTACAATATGAAAGTAGTACCTCATTTAAACTTCATAACAATACTAAGAAGAGAAATTATTTTCATCATTTATTTAATAGACGAAGCAACAGAAAGAAATAACTTGTTTGAGAAAATGCAGATAGTTGAGGAAATTCAACACAAGTCTTCCTGGCTCTAAATCTTGCTTTAAAGTACTCCACTATGATTCCTATTATAATAATTAGCACTTCTTTTCTTTGTTGTATTAGAGTTACATGAGAACAGGAGTCATGTCTTTATAACCCTATTCTATGGGACCTTACCTGTGTAAGAATCAATAAATATTGCTAAACTAATGTTTGAATTACTGAATCAATCAACTCTAATGCATTCTGTAACAGATTTACTAGTATCATAGAGCAAATAATATTAAAAATAACTAATATTTGAAGAGCTCTAACTATGTGCCAGGCTTTTTGTTTTTAATGATCCTATTACCCGCCGAGTCGTACACAACGTTAACACCTTGCAAAACTACAGTACAATGTCACAACTAGGATATTAACTTTGATCTAGTCAAGGTACAGTACTTTTCCATCATCACAAGGGTCCCTGGTGTTGCCCTTTAACAGACACACACACCATCACCACCACCCTATCCCATGTGTCCTGTGAGATTCATCCAAGTTGCTCATGCATCAAACAGTTCATTCTTTTATATTGCTAGAAGTATTCCATGGTTTATCAGTCTGTTTAATCACCTGAGTTTGTTTAAGCATGTCTTCTATTATACTGCTTTGGCATCTGCGGCCTTACTGACCCTGGGGAAACTGCTCCCCAATCCGCAGGGTTAGCCAATTCCTAGAGATAGTAAACATGCACCTGTCCTTACCCCCACATGCATAATTCCTCTATTAGGCAAAAGCCAATATTCCGCTGTCGTTAGTACCCCAAGGCCAGGTCCCAAACGATTCAGGGCAGTCCCAACATCCCAAAGCCCAATGAAATTATTCAAATTAGCCAATCCTAAACCTGTCTGCCCTGTCTCTCCAGTTCCTTCTGCAGAAACCACAATAAAGACCCTTGCTCTTATCTTCTTCCCACGCTTTCTGCCCCCTGACAAACCCCAGGAGCCTGAACCAACGAAGCTGCCTCTCACCACCTGTGAGCCAGTGATCCTGCCTCTCAATGACCCCCCGGCTACCCGGAACCCCAAGGCACACATGCGAAATACGCACCTATTTAGCAGGCCTTGGTCAGCACTGGCCCTGCAGGCCTGTGGGTTCATGGCCCGGCCAGACCACCCGGATATCTTCGTGGGGCGGGGGTGGGGTGGGGTGGGGCACCCGCTAAATAAAATCAGATACTGCTACTGCAAAGGTGGCAACAGTCATTATTCGGCCGCGCTGTTTATGGGAACCTGGGCCTCTACAGGAACCAGGGGTCCCAGGAGTCTCTCATTCCAGGACACCCCGTCCTACCAAGCAAGGCTTCAAAAGTTCCCGTGAGGGGCTTCCCTGGTGGCGCAGTGGCTGAGAGTCCGTCTGCCGATGCTGGGGACACGGGTTCGTGCCCCGGTCCGGGAAGATCCCACATGCCGCGGAGCGGCTGGGCCCGTGAGCCATAGCCGCTGAGCCTGCGCGTCCGGAGCCTGTGCTCCGCAACGGGAGAGGCCACAACAGTGAGAGGCCTGCCTACCGCTAAAGACAAAAAAAAAAAAAGCTCCCGTGAGAGCAGGAGTCAGGGTGAACAGGAGCTGTGGTGCAAGTGCGGTCTGCGACACTGCCTAGCTTCTCCCAAACGCCCGCAAGAGTGACCTGGCGTCTTCACAGCCGGGTCCTGGATGGGTACGGGTTCCCGGTTGGCCCACATTTCCGTCTTTCGGAGAGCTGCGCGGGATCCGCATGCGCAGTTCACTCTTCTGCGCCAGGCTCACGGCCGCCATTCCCGCCAGCAGGCCTCCCAGGTACCTCTTCTTGACAGATACCCCGGCCGCCCTGCCCTATGCGGCGGGAGCAAGATTTTCAAGTTCCCTCCAAATCTGCCCTCAGGCGGAATAGGCTTCACTGGTTATTTTTGGGCTTGGAATTAGAGACCTTGGATCCCCAGAAGCCCGCGCCAGTGGTCCAGCCCCTCAGGACTTTCGAACTCTTTCCAAATCCCTGGCTGCCCTGAACTGCGTGGCACGTGCATGCTCAGTACCCTTAGGCACGGGGTCAGCAGGCTTTGGGCATCGGGGACCCCCCCCATGCCTGGGGGTGCATGGACTGACCTAACCACCTGGATATTCTCCTGGGTGGAGGAGACCACGTGCGATACGATCTGATACTGCTGGCAGCAAAGGCGTACTTGCGCGGCACAGTGTGCCACGTCTTGGGAAGTGTGAGTAACAAACTATCTTTTCATTGGCATTTATCTCCTAATCTGTTGGCCTCACCGTACCTGAATAATAACAAAATCTACATTTTAAAACAAAGTTGTTTTCATTTGGGGCCACTATCGGTAAAATTTCTATGAACATCTGTGTATAGGTTTTAGTATGAACTTAAGTTTCCATTTCTCTGGGATAAATGCCTAGGAGTGCAATTTCTGGGTTGCATGGTAGTAGCATGTCTTGACTCTGTTTTAAGTGATTGCATAACCCTCACAGCAACTCTGTGATGTTGGTACCATTATTTTTCCCATCTGACAAATGATGGAATTGAGGCACAGAGAAGTTCAGTAACTTCCTTAAGATCTTCCAGCTAGTAATTAGCAGAATAAGGGCTCAAACTCAGGCAAGGTATGTATACATTCCAATGCTACCAATAAGAATAAACATTTTATTTTGTGATATAATATTCTAATTGTTACCACCATGAGGATACTATATCCCTTCCAGCATCTCTTAGTTAACGTGGTTTAAAAAAAAAAAAACCTGACATTTCTTAGGAAAACTTAAGGATCTGATGTAGCCTATTTGTGTCTTAGGAGTACAACATGACAGCTTAAAGAATAAATCTGGACAAAGCTTAAGTAGATGTTACACTCCTTCTCCATATTGCAAAATTTTTCATATTGCCCTGCCATCTCCATAATAATCCTAAAATGAATGCAAGGGCATTATCCTGAAGAATTCGGGGAGTGGAGATGTTTGTCCCCATGGAGTGCCCTTATCAGGGTCTCTTGGTATCTTGCCTTAATGCAACACTAAAAATGTCCCCAGCTGGATTCTAGCAAGAAGTTGGCAGCAGGCTCTCCTTTAAATCCGTACTTGTTCCAGTGTCCAGAACAAATAGCTGAAAGATGACGGATTTCCACTCTAACCAAAACTGCACAAATGTTGCAAAAGGGTATATAGGTTATCACCAGATGGCCTTATCCTTAGATAATTAAGCAGGATTTTACAGGGCTGTAGTAACATTTTCTGTGGGGACAAAGGTAAGGACAGAACAACTCAAGGCAAATTTGAAATATCATGAACAGAGGTCATGCTCCTTTTTTTGTAGATTGGTTATACCTCTCCTCTTTAAAAAGGCTTTTAAATTATCAACTTTTTCTGGTATTAAAATTTTTTAAGGTAATAATATAATGAAAACTTACACATCCTCTACCGCCACAAAAAAATAAAACATCATTTCACCTGAAGTGAAGACCTTTATGGATCCCTAAACAATCCCACTCTTCTTTCCTAGAGATGACTACTTTCCTGAATTTTGGGTTTATTATTCTCGTGTATATTTTTATTCTTATTATATATATGTATGTAACCTTAAATTAAAAAAGTGTTTTTTGAGTTTTATCCATGTTGGTACAATGGCTCTACCTTTTTTCATTTTCACTGCTGTATAATGTTACACTGTATTATTATACTTCAGCATATTGATCCATTATCCTGTTTATTGGACACTTAGATAATTTAACTTTTTATTTTTGCTTTTACAATAATGTTTCAATAAACATTCATGTATAACTGATTGAGCAAATATTCAAGAGTAGCTCAAAGTTGTACATCTAATAATTGTTACTGCTGAATCACAGGTATATACCTGTTCAACTTTACCAGGGATATCCCTTGGGATCCTAGCAAGAATTAGATAGCACATTCAGACTGGTAAATTTAAGGAGAATTGAATTTAAAACATATTTAATATGCATTGTCAAGGCTTAGGAATGTAAGAAATAGTGCAGTACTCTGGGATTAGCTACAGCAGAAAGATATCACCACTCTTAAGCCTCAGATAGTGAGGGGAGGAAGCAGTTACAACGATCTGGGAAATGTTACTCCATGGAGAGAGCTCTCTGACAGGATCTGTGGTTTAAGGGATAGGGTATGATAAATACAAGTAAAAGGGGCGAGAAAATAAATACCATGAACTCACTTGCCTCTCATCCTCCATTCTCCAATTGAACCGAACTAGAAGCCAAAGAACCAGGGAGCCTTTCAATCGATATAAGATCAGCCTCGTAGGGCAAAAAGCTGAGCAAAGAAAGATAGAAAGTGGAGCTGGAGGGATAATAGGAAAGTATTCACCATAATAAGTCCAGCAAAATTGCTTTACAAAGTAACCGTATTATTTTATATTCCCACCAGTAGTATATGAGATTCTGCATCCTCATCAATGCTTTTACTTCTGGGTATTTTACTTTTTGCAAATCTGATGGGTGTGAAATGATATACCACTTAAATATGCATTGTCCTTCTGTCTTTTGTATGTGAGCCTCTTTTCTTATATTTATTAGCTATTAGTATTTCCTCCTCTGTGAATTCTTCCTCAAATCTTTTGCCCATTTTTTTCCTAAATTAACTGTCTTTTTTAAAAACATGCCTCCAATGACTTCTTGGCAAAGATTTCTTAAAGAAGAAACAGAAAATGCTAATCATAAAAGAAATGATAAATTTGAATTCTTCAAAATTAAAAACTTCTGTTCATCAAAAGACATAAAATACTGAGAAAATGTACGAACTGTACAATGGGAGAAAATATTCATATTCCATATATCTGACTTGACTCTAGAACATGCGAAGAATAACCCTTTCACCCAACACACACATACAAAATGGGAAAATGGTTTGAATAGACACTCTACAAAGTAAGGTATGTGAATGGACAATACACATATGAAAAAGTGGTCAACATCATTTGTCACCATGGAAATTCAAATTAATGAGATGCTACTCTAGTACCACTAGCTAAAAAGAAAAAGGCAACACTAAATGTTGGTAAAGATGTGGAGCAACCAGGGCTTCCCTGGTGGCGCAGTGGTTGAGAGTCCATCTGCCAATGCAGGGGACACGGGTTCATGCCCCGGTCTGGGAAGATCCCCCATGCCGCGGAGCAGCTAGGCCCGTGAGCCATGGCCGCTGGGCCTGCGCGCCCAGAGCCTGCGCTCCGGAACGGGAGAGGCCCGCCTACCGCAAAGAAAAAAACACAAAAAAAAACAAAAAAAAATACAAACTCACATATTTTTGATGAGTGGGTAAAACAGTAAACTTGCTTTGGAATCCAGCACTTTCTTAGAAAGTTCAACGTCTACCTTGTGAGCTGGTAATTTTACTCCTAGATATTTATCTAGACCAGCAGTCCCCCAACCTTTTTGGAACCAGGGACCAGTTTTGTGGAAGACAGTTTTCCACAGACCGGGGAGGGGGTGGGGGGATGGTTCAGGTGGTAATGTGAGCGATGGGGAGCGATGGGGAGCGGCAGATGAAGCTTCGCTCACTCTCCCACTGCTCACCTCCTGCTGTGCAGCCCGCTTCCTAACAGGCCGGGGATGGGTACTGGTCCTTGGCCCAGGGGTTAGGGACCCCTGATCTAGATAAATGAAAACAGATATTCACAAAATCCTTGTATAAGAATGTTCACAGCAACTTCTGTTTTTGTTTAGTAACCAAAAACTGGAACCAGCCTGGTTTCCATCAATAGGAGAACTGACAAACAATTACTGTAACAATTAGTGCACAAACTACTAAGCAATGAAAACAAACACTCTACTGATATATGCAATTACATGGATAAGTCACACAAAACATTTTGCTGAGTGAAAAAAGCTTCATATAAAACAGTACATACTTTATAGTTCCATCTATAGGAAGAGCTAGAACAGACAAAACTAAACTATGATAATAAGTATTGTTAAAAACAAGACAACAGGCCCAAAATGGAGTTGCTTATGCTAAGCCCCACAGTGCCAAATCCAGACCTAACCTACTAAGATTTTTGGCCCTCCAAGAAATAGAATCTTAAACCAGTTAATCAGGAATTGCCTGATCAACACTAGTTAGGTTATCTGTCAGAGAGACCTGTGCCATCCCCTAAAAAGTGACCTTGCAGTAACCGGTTTTTGTCTAGTGAAACTTCCTTGTTCTGCTCCCTTTTGCCTATAACAGTCTTTTATTTTGTATAGCTCCCCTCAGCTCCTTTCTATCTATTAGAGTGAATGCTGCAATTCATGAGTCATTGAATAAAGCCAATAATATCTTTAAAATTTACTCAGTTGAATTTTGTTTTTTAACAATTTGGTGGCAGTAATGGGACCCAAAGGAGACATCTGATGGCTTCAGATGACAATGACAAACATAGGTATTGGTACATGCAAACCCTTTGAGGTCTCTTTCTCATCATTTCCAAGGGCCATGGGTAAGTTGCTCTCAGATCTGAGCTCCACTCTCTTTGTGTTGATCTTGCAATATAATTGGCTTTCCAGTCTAGGGTTGTTGGGTCAGTCTAGACTGACTGGAGGCTATAACAGAGCATCAGTCCTTGGCCCTCTGTTAGTCCACGGTCCCAGTCCAGACTTAGCAGGTCAGCTTGAGCTGGAAGACAGTTCCACCTGGAACCTGAATCCATAGCCCTTGGTTCAGCCTACAGTCCCCATTTATTGGGGTCTGCTGATTCAGTCTGTTCATTTTGGGAACTGCTGGTAGTGTGCACCTAAGACTTTCTCTTGGTCAGTCCACAGTACTGTCTCTTTAGTTATTGCTCATTTTGTTTCCTTGGTTATTGTTGGTTTCTGTTATTATGCACATAAGGTAAAGGAATAATAGACTCATTGTTAATGAGAACCTTGGAAGCCAAAGCCACAAAGTTGCTGGGCAGGGGTCAAGAACCTAAAAGCTGTTGGAGTTCTCACCATCTAACTCTTAAGACTAATGAACTAGGATAAGTTGGTCATGGAATGGGTTAGATTGCTGCTAAGTCACCCACCCAGCTCAAGAAAATTTCTGTGCAACGTAGTACACTATTAAAAAGCCACAAAATCCTCAGTCCAGTAGCACATCCTTCTTAGGTATTAATTTGGTTCCCAGAGACCTAAGGCTTAGCTAAAGAAATGGGATCCTCAAGTTTCAAATAACTGAGCACACCACCTTCCAGCACAACAGCTTATTTTATATCTAGGAACTATGGTCCCAGAAGCTGTAGATATCCACAATAAGGGGAAAATCTCACTAAGACAACCTCGAATTACAATTGCCATTATGGGGAACATTCCAATTAGAAAAGATTATTCATTTAAGAAGTGCACTTGTATCCAAGGGCTCAGAAATGAAAAGAAGTAGAATGGGATACCTATTTTAATTGGCATGCAGAAGCCTCCAAAAGCCTTCAAGATTCCAAAATACCTTCATTGAAAGATTTATTTTAAAAGGCTAATGAAAATTAAAGACACAACAGGTACTTAAAACAAAAGACTAAGACTGACATGATTCATACTACTCCCCTCTGTCCTCCTTTACCTGAGTATTCAGAGTCCACTAATCCTCTCTCTGAATTACCTTTCCACTCTGAAGCAACTACAAAGCCATAAACAAAATTTTGCCGAGTTAGTAACCTTACAGACACCTCCATATTTATCCTTGAAGGAGGATCCCTTTCAGGGCATTCTCCAATAAACCACTACCAATTATTCTCAGCCAAAGGGAAACTAAAATTAAAATTAACAGAAAATCTTGCCAAATTCTAATAGATACAAAGCTACACTCTCTACTTTAAACTGCATTCACTCCGAAGTTTGCAGATAAGACCCTGGGAATTCTTATCAGAGTCAGCTCTCCCAGATCTCTGTGTGTAGCACCCACTTGAGAGAGGAAGGTAAAATTTCATGTTGTCCTTTTCTTTCCAAATCCAGACCCATCTGTTACTTATCCTTTCCCTCCCAGGGGCAGCCTTGGCCTTCTTGTTTGTCTTGTTTTGTACCCTGAGCACTTGGCTTGGCAACCGTAAGGTCAGGGGCACCAAAACTATGGCTGGACAGAAATGTGGGTTGCACCCTGCTTGTGGCTAGATATAGCTGGACAAAAATGTAGACTGCACTCCATTTCTTACTAGGGCCCTACCAACTATTGCCAGTTTTGAGGGGAATTGTCTTAAGTTTTTCTTTCTTTGGGCTATCGTTAGAAGTGTCCCTGGGTCTTGGGAGGGTAATATCCTTTTTAGTCTTTTGGGGATGCCTCTTGAGTCTAGGGGTTGTTCAGTACTGCCAGGAATATTTACTGTTTGTCCCAGATGAACCTGACAAGATATGTGAAAGGAATTTTTTTTAAACTAACTCTATGGCCAGAAGCTGGCCAAATTGGAAGCTGGTATTCAGAGCCCAATAAGAACTTTTTTTAAGCCCTCCTTCCCTAAACTAAACAACTGTGTACCAAGAGGGAAAGAAAAGTATTCCAAAGACAAACAGCTCTAAGTCTAGAACATAGGAATCTTTTTATTTCCATCTTAGTTGAAGACCTTCTTCCTGATATAAAGAAGCAAACTGAAGATAATGCAGTTGGATGGGTGGGTCAGCCTATGATGTCTTTTAGGTTACAATCCAATTCTTTGAGGAATTAAAAACACTGTCCTAGTCTTATATATTGAATCTTTGCAAGAACAGAAATGCAGCTTTAGAAGCAATTCAAAGCCCACTTATCCTTTTTACCAATCCCAGAACCTCCCCTATTTTTCTCAAAAGGTTTGTAGGTATTGTAAAATTCTGGCCTTAGGAAACAAAAGTCCTTCTTGGAGGATCTTGCATTCTGTTCCTGTGCCTTTGAAATGTAAATGTTCTAGCTGGTCTACTCCAGGAGCTCTTATCTAGACCATATCTTTGAAATGCAAACTTCAGGGAAGTAATTTTTATCAGAAGGAAAAAAAAAGGAGGAATGTCTATTTGGAAACTAGGCATATGAAAAATCTTAAGTATCTTATCCCTAAATATTAGTAGAAAGCTCTAGCCATCTGAACAGGTAAGCTTAACTTATTTCAACTGCCAGAAACAAAATATGGATTTAACTATTATTTATAGACTAGTGGGTTTTGTATCACTGGACCTGACAGCTAAATTTTTAATACAAAAAGTTTAAAATCTCTGTTTTTGTCTGGGTGAAAAGAAAAATCTGTGTATGAAAAGTAGGCAAAGAACATAAAATTACTGGTTATTCCAGAATGAAAAGTAACAGCAACGATAACAACAACAACAGCAAAAATAGGGCAAAATCTGAATAGATATTAAAAAGTTGTGTAAGGTTTGTGGAAAAGCAATCTTGGGAAGGAAATTTTATGTGTGATTAAGCTGGCTAAGATTGGAATGGATTTATTTATTTTTAATGAGTTTTGATATCAAAAATACACTGGTGCAAAATTAGAATTTGGTTTTCAGTCTGCTAAAAGGACAAAGTTATATTGGACTTTTGGTCTGCTTTTGATAAGCAGTTGTGAATGTATCTTTACCTTTTAAGTAATCTGCCTGGACGGCAAAGATTTGGCATCTTAGCAAAATTACTGTACTTCACGTTGACTTAGTAAAATAATTTACTGTACTTCACATTGTCTTTATCATCTTTAATGACTTAAGGAAACCCAGTCTTCTCAATATTAAAAGAGCCAAGTTTTACTCACAACTATGTAACCTTCTATATTTGCCTTTAATATCTTCTACTATCACTTTGGTTAAGGTATGATTCCATAATGATCTGTAATCCGATTTTGTCAAATGTTCAGACCCTTAGGTGTTTTGACAACTTCCCTAAATCAAATTCTAAATGGAGTCTTTTTGACCTCAGAATAAATAACTTTGAGATTTCCCAGAGGGCCCCTGGAAAACCTCAAAAGTTTTGTCTCTCACATGGTAAAATGTTAACCTAATTAGCTTTATTTGATATGTTAAATTACATGAGAAAAAATATCCAGTAAGAAGTGATGCTAAACCTTCTTAGGTTATATTTATATGGAGGCATGTGTTTAACATATGTGTTATGAAATTCCTAGAACTCTGATATGCCATGGTATAATGTTATCAGTCATAATTCCATTTATTATCTTAAAGTGTTGTATATCACAGAAATGACCGAATTTCCTTGTCAATTTCGTTATAATGAACTCTCATCATATCTTTAATAATGGACATTTTAAAGTCTTTTGTCATTTACATACAGTTGTTGTTTTATTCTTATGCTTTTGCAAAAGTGAGATTCATGGAAAGGACTCTACCAAGTACTCTTGACCACTGACACTGCTGCCAAATTACAAGGTGTCATATTTCACAACTGAAGAAGGCTCCACCTGACATCTGGTTCTGGGCAAAAGCTCAGGACTTCAAAATCAAATTGACTAGGAAGCAAAGTAGCCAACATTAAGGTAGACTGCTTCCTCCAAAGGTGTTGGATCAAGAACATTTCTTTCCATTCCTCCTTCCCTCTCTGTCCATCCTTTTCCTAATTCTTACACTGTGAAGTTCTTTTTGATTCTTTTATTCACCTTTTGCCTTGTTTAGTCCTGGAAAGATAAAGCCATTGTTCACGTATATCCAGCCTCCAAATAACTGTTGGATTTGCCATGATGTTGGTGATCCTGTAGTTCTTCCCATCTCAAACTGATCCCTGATTTACAATGCCTTAGTTTCTCTGGAACAAACTCATCCCTTTATTGTGTGAAGCTCCCTAACCCTGTGGGTCCATTTTCCTGCCTCTGATTAACAGCTCTAAACTCAGGGAAACTTGCATCCGGGCTCTGTACAAAGAAAGGTACACAAGGCAAGAGTAACCAGAAAAAACTACGTACGCAGTCTACAGACCCTTAAGTTCTACTGGCCCCTGTGGCTGTCACGTTTCCAGTCCTGAGCCACAGACTCAAACTGGAATTATCTGGAGACATTCATGATTCAAAATTTGCCTCCACTGGCAGATCCCTACTCCCCTGGCTAGAAGTAAATGCAAATGAGGCTATGATCAGGAATATCTCAACTCTTGAAGATATTGCAGAACCTGTTGCTAAAGCAATAACTGCTCAACAGAAATCCCTAGACTCTCTGGCTGAAATTGTTCTTGATAATAGGATTATCTTTTAGCAGAGCATTGAGATGTTTGTGCTATGGCCAACACTGCTTGCTGCACTTGGATTGACATTTCTGGGGAAGCTAAAAGTCAGTTACATAAGATCACCGAACAAGCCGTTTGGCTTAAGAAAGTGATTCCTTCAATAGGGTTTTTCTTTGACTTATTTGATTCTGATTGGTTTGGGTCTTAGGGACCATGGCTCTGAAGTGAACTCCAGACATTAGGAATTATCATGCTCATTATAATAATCATAGTGGTCTCCCTGGTGTGCTATATGCTCTCAAAACCTTTAAATACATGTTCACAACCACCACCACAAAGCAAGTGATCTCCCTAAGACTAGAATGTCAGAGAAGGATCAAAAAGAAAGGCTGACTTAAAGAATGTGAACCCAATATCATGACCTGTAAATACCACAAAAAGATTCAGAAAAAAGAAAAAAAAAAAATGGGAGAACTCCAGAGAGTTAAGCTTGGAATAGCATTAATATATTAAATTTTGATCACATCTCTCAGACTGAGAGTCTGATCAAAAGGGGGAATTGTAAAAAACAAGACAACAGACCCAAAATGGAGTTATTTATCCTAAACCCCACATCACCAAACTGAGAACTAACGTAATTATAGTTTCAGCTTTCCTGGAAATGGAATCTTAAACCAGTCAATCAGGAGTCACCTGATCAGCACTAGTGAGGTGATCTGCCTGATAGATCCTTGCCATTCCCTAAAGGAAAGTGGCCTTGCAATAACCAAGCTGCTTTTTTGTTTAGTATAACTTCCTTGTTTCTGCTCCCTTCTCCCTATAAAAGTCTTTCATTCTGTACAGCTCCTCAGAGCTCCTTTCTATCTGCTAGATTGGCTGCTGCCTGATTCATGAATTGCTGAAAAGGCACTAAGATCTTTCAAATTTCCTCAGTTGAATTTTATTTTTTAACAGAATTTTAAAAATAATTATTTCTAGGGGCTGGAGATTAACTGGGAAGGGTAATGAGGGAGCTTTCTGGGATGATGGAAATATTGATATTTTGTTTCTTGATAGTGTTATGAGTTAAATATATAATATGTGCATTTGTCAACACACATGGAACTATATACACTTTAGATCAGTGCATTTCACAATACGTAATTGAACTTTGATTTTAAAAATTTATTTACTTAGAATGATGATTGGTTGGTATTCAAAAAAGACCATGAGTTTAAATGAATTATAAAGATGTCCATTAGCTTAAAACCTTATATTTGCTTGAAGAAAATCAGTCAGGCTTCTTAATATAGTTTATTTGCATTTGGACGCCTAATTTCATTCAAAGTCTTTTGAACTGACCCTTTGAAATACATAATACATTAAAGATCAGAATAAATGATTCCAAATATTGAAGCTAAAATGCAGATACTGTAGCTACAGAGATCTATACAATTATTAAATTTGAGTTATAAATTTGATTTTGAAATTCTTGGTCACCTAAGTGAAAAGTGAAACACAATAATTATATAACCTTCAATATCTAGCTTTTAAAAAGTGCAGTTCCACATGGTGAGCAAAGCTTTTTCTAGCATTTAATCTTGTTAGACAAAGGAAAAAGAACAAAAAGGCCAAATAAAAATGACTTCTGTGTCTTGTAACAAATTTAGTATAAGCTAATGTAGAACTGCTCTAAATTATAAGACAAGCAAACACACTAATTTCCCAACAGGGAAAGATACAAAGCTAATACTGGGAAAAAAAGAAGGAGATAAAAAAAGTTCAGGAATACATGGGGAATGCCCAACAACTCCACCCTTTCTAGATCTTGTTTGCCCAAGAATGCAGCAAATGGATGTATCTTCTCTACCAAGAGAGAACACTTAGGGGAAAAACATGTTAAAAATTGTCTTTGTCTAAATCCTATATTTATAGGGACAATTCCTTTTCCTGAGTGATGAGATATATATATATATATATATATATATATATATTTATTTATTTATTTATTTATCTATTTAAAAATTTAACAATGCAGTAGGAAAATGGGAGTAAAAAGAGCATTGGGTAAGGAATCTGGGCTGTATAGTTTGTAAAGGCAATCGCTGAGAGATTTACATATGCACCTCTAGTAAATACCCAGGGATCTCTATTAGTGGTTTGCAAATTTTGATATACCTTGGATGCCTCTGGGGAACTTGTCTGCATGCAGATTTTCCACTCTGATAACAAAGATTCAAATTCAATAAAGGCCTAGAAATTTGAGGCCAGAAATCTGCAAATTCAGTGAGCACCCCAGGTAACTCTGATGTAAGTATAATAAGAGTACCTTAGAATAAGAATAACTTGTTTTATGGGATCACAAATCTCTGTGCTACAGAGGTAGCCTGATCATGTCAGTGAGAGAAGCAGGTCTGACAAAACAGTTGAGAGTTGGGAACAGGCAGCAAACAAAAAATTTTTTAATGTAGGCAACTAATATTTTAAAACAAGGCAAAATCAAACATGTGGATGTGGTCAAAGCACAGCTTCTAGCCAAATAAAGCGTATCTACAGGCCATCAGTTTGCAACCTCTGATCTTGACACTGGTCATGTTCTAAAGAGTCTGTCTTTCCGATATTAATCAACCTAAATAAGTATCCATAAATTGCTAAATCACAGTCAACAAGATTTTCCTTTCTGGTGATTTGAAAATTACCCCTGTATTGTAGTTAATGGAGAAGATCCATAGCCATTTTATGCCTGATAATTTAGTGCTGTATCTGTCATTTTCTATACAAAGTAGTATACTCACTAACTTTCAACCAGAAAGATCACCAGCCTCTGCACAGGGATGGGTAACATAGATGCCAAAAGGCAGGGCCAATTTTTTTCCAAAGGGAAAGAAAGGAAAGAAAATCTGCTTAAGTATGTAAACAAGGACTTGGTGGGGACCCAAGACTTCTATTGTGCAGGGTTTGAAAGAGAGGATTTGACTGAGACAAATTTCAGGGCAGTGAAGGTATTTGCATTCAGCCCTTGAAGTTCTTGAGGGAAGGTCAGAGTGAATCCATGGAATGCCTGACTTTGGGTAAGCTGTCTCCTGCTGAGCTCATTTGCATAATTAGTGGCAAAAATGTAATCTTGCCACCCTCTTTAATTTTCACAATAATATTTTGATGCAGACTTTTAAAAAGCATTAATAGCTTAAGCTTAGTCTACCAATGATAGAAAAAATGTGGCAAACATTATATTGTTCCTAATTTCTCAGTAAAATAAAACAGCATATGTAATTAGCATAATGATTGGTTATGTGTAAAACCTACTTTCCATAAACACATTATACATTCTATCAACAGTAGCTAAAACCAAAATTAAAGCCCACAATGGATAACGTCACTATCAAAAATTCATCTTAAAAATATTAAATATAAAAGAAGAAAATCAAAACGAAGGAAAAATTTTAAAAATCGGAAGCTTATTATTATTATGTTGATATTTTTCTTATATTAAAGTAGTCATTCTTCTAGGAGTTTTGCAAATATTGATTCATTAAAATTGTTCTACAAGCAGATCATATGATTTGAAGAAATATGGACAAGTAATTGACCAATTTGAGTTTGCTTCCTTATATCAAGTGCCAGTAATCCATAATTACATTATTTGTTTTCCTATCCAGTATCCATTATTACTGTTTCACTTGATGTGGTGACAAGAATAGAAATCATACTCTTGGCTAGTGATATCATTAAAGCTGAAAATCTAAAATATTCATGTAGAGGTCAATATAAATTTGAGAACTTCAGATCAAAGTAACTGTGAAGGTTTTAGACATTCAGAGATGATATAAAGGAAGTTTCAAGCTGGAGATCTATAAGACAGGTGTCTATTAACAAGTTAAAAAAAATTTTATACTCATTCTACAAGTCCACCATCACGCTGATACCAAAACCACACAAAGATGTCACAAAAAAACAAAACTACAGGCCAATATCACTGATGAACGTAGATGCAAAAATCCTCAACAAAATACTAGCAAACATAATTCAACAGCACATTGAAAGGATCATACATCAAGTGATGTTTATCCCGTGAATGCAAGGTTTCTTCAATATATGCAAATCAATCATTGTGATACACCATATTAACAAACGGAAGGAGAAAAACCATAGATGATCTCAATAGTTGCAGAAAAGGCTTTTGACAAAATTCAACACCCATTTATGATAAAACCCTCTAGAAAGTAGGCATACAGGGAATTTACCTCAACATAATAAAGGCCATATATGACAAACCCACGGCCAATATCATGCTCAGTGGTGAAAAACTGAAACCATTTCCTCTAAAATCAGGAATAAGACAAGGTTGCCCACTCTCACCACTATTATTCAACATAGTTGTCGAAGTTTTAGGCACAGCAATCAGAGAAGAAAAAGAAATAAAAGGAATCCAAATCAGAAAAGAAGTAAAACTGTCACTGTTTGCAGATGACATGATACTATACATAGAGAATCCTAAAGATGCTACCAGAAAACTACTAGAGCTAATCAATGAATTTAGTAAAGTAGCAGGATACAAAATTAATGCACAGAAATCTCTTGCATTCCTATAAATTAATGATGAAAAATCTGAAAGAGAAATTAAGGAAACACTCCCATTTATCATTGCAACAAAAAGAATAAAATACCTAGGAATAAACCTACCTAAGGACACAAAAGACCTGTATGCAGAAAACTACAAGACGCTGATGAAAGAAATTAAAGATGGTACAAACAGATGGAGAGATATACCATGTTCTTGGATTGGAAGAATCAATACTGTGAAAATGACTGTACTACCCAAAGCAATCTACAGATTCAGTGCAATCCCTATCAAACTACCAATGGTATTTTTCACAGAAATAGAACAAAAAAATTCACAATTTGTATGGAAACACAAAAGACCCTGAATAGCCAAAGCAATCTTGAGAAAGAAACACGGAGCTGGAGCAATCAGGCTCCTGGACTTCAGACTATACTACAAAGCTACAGTAATCAAGGCAGTATGGTACTTGCACAAAAACAGAAATATAGATCAGTGGAACAGCATAGAAAGCCCAGAGATAAACCCACGCACCTATGGTCACCTTATCTTTGATAAAGGAGGCAAGAATATACAATGGAGAAAAGACAGCCTCTTCAATAAGTGGTGCTGGGAAAACTGGACAGCTACATGTAAAAGAATGAAATTAGAAAGCTCCCTAACACTATACACAAAAATAAACTCAAAATGGATTAAAGACCTAAATGTAAGGCCAGACACTATAAAACTCTTAGAGGAAAACATAGGAAGAGCACTCTATGACATAAATCACAGCAAGATCCTTTTTGACCCACCTCCTAGAGAAATGGAAATAAAAACAAAAGTAAACAAATGGGACCTAATGAAGCTTAAAAACTTTTGCACAGCAAAGGAAACCATAAACAAAATGAAAAAAAAAACCCTCAGAATGGGAGAAAATATTTGCAAATGAAGCAACTGACAAAGGATTAATCTCCAAAATATACAAGCAGCTCATGTAGCTCAATATCAAAAAAACAAACAACCCAATCCAAAAATGTGCAGAAGACCTAAATAGACACTTCTCCAAAGAAGATGTACAGATTGCCAACAAACACATGAAAGGATGTTCAACGTCACTGATCATTAGAGAAATGCAAATCAAAACTACAATGAGGTACCACCTCACACCAGTCAGAATGGCCATCATCAAAAAATCTACAAACAATAAATGCTGGAGAGGGTGTGGAGAAAAGGGAACCCTCTTACATTGTTGGTGGGAATGTAAATTGATACAGCCACTATGGAGAACAGTATGGAGGTTCCTTAAAAAGCTAAAAATGGAACTACCATATGACCCAGCAATCCCACTACTGGGCATATACCCTGAGAAAACCATAATTCAGAAAGAGTCATGTATCACAATGTTCATTGCAGCACTATTTACAATAGCCAGGACATGGAAGCAACCTAAGTGTCCATTGACAGATGAATGGATAAAGAAGATGTGGCACATATATACAATGGAATATTACTCAGCCATAAAAAGAAATGTAATTGAGTTATTTGTAGTGAGGTGGATGGACCTAGAGTCTGTCATACAGAGTGAAGTAAGTCAGAAAGAGAGAAACAAATACCATATGCTAACACATATATATGAAATCTAAAGAAAAGAAAAAATGGTTCAGAAGAACCTAGGGGCAGGATAGGAATAAAGATGCAGACTTAGAGAATGGACTTGAGGATATGGGGAGTGGGAAGGGTAAGCTGGGACGAAGTGAGAGAGTGACATGGACATATATACACTACCAAATGTAAAATAGATAGCTAGTGGGAAGCAGCCGCATAGCACAGGGAGATCAGCTCGGTGCTTTGTGACCACCTAGAGGGGTGGGATAGGGAGGGTGGGAGGGAGGGAGACACAAGAAGGAAGAGATATGGGAGGATATGTATATGTATAACTGATTCACTTTGTTATAAAGCAGAAACTAACACACCATTGTAAAGCAATTATACTCCAGTAAAGATTAAAAAAAAAAAAATTTAGTTTTGTTCCTCTCTAGGGTCAAACGTTTTTCACAAGGACATTATTTATTCTCTCAAGGGAAGTAACCTCAGTTTTCCTTATATAAATGTTCACTCTCATTATCTTACAATGATGCAAACGTATGTGCATATTAATAATTTTACTTTTTTACAAAGGGCTTCCAAACTGAAGTGTTTCTTTCATTCTTCTTTGGAAAACAGTTATGTAAGCTTAGACAATTCGATACAGCTTGTCCACCTTAGAATCCTATAAACAAGAGATCCCCCACAACCCCAAGACAATAACATAGTTTTGTTGTTTTCATCTGTAAAATACTCTTACGAGAATTATCTTGACTGATATACATACTCCACTTTATCAAATTTATGGACAATAGGCAAGAGAAATTGAGAGAGGATTTGCAACACCGTAGAGATTTTTTTTTTCTTAATGTTTTTTTTCTTCATCTGCTCATGGACTTAAAACCAAATGGCACTTGAAGTCTCTAATGTACATTACTAGTATAGCAAAATATCATTATAATATTACCATTAAAGAATATTACAGTTTTCTGGACTTTTAATAATATATGGTCCTCTTAAGCAGGTCATAAACTCGTTCTCAGGATAAAACCAAAAGACAATTTTGTAAGTTATATATAAAGCCTTTTGAGATCTTAATGTATTCTAGGAAAGATTATTAAAGCTCACCACATATTCCATGTGCTCCCCTATGTTTCCCAGTCTCCCTTGCAATTAAGTTGGGACCATAGACTAGCTCTGACCAGAACATGTGCCACTTTGGGGCTAAGACAGTTAAGAGTCAGCTTGTTCCATCATCCCTATATTCCGCTATCATGGAGACCTTGGAAACCACCTGCTCCTGATAGCAAGGCTGAAAGAAGGAGGAGGGCCTTTATTGTTAAGGCACTGAAATTTCAGTCTTGATTAACATATGTATAAAATAAACCAAGGAAGATATGGGGAATAAAAATACTGTATAGGACAGAGTGAAGTAAGTCAGAAGGAGAAAAACAAATATCGTATATTAACGCATGTATATGGAACCTAGAAAAATGGTACAGATGAACCGGTTTGCAGGGCAGATGTTGAGACACAGTTGTAGAGAGCAAATGTATGGACATGCAAGGGGGGAAAACCGCGGTGGAGTGGGGATGGTGGTGTGTTGAATTGGGCGATTGGGATTGACATGTATACACTGATGTGTATAAAATGGATGACTAATAAGAACCTGCAGTATAAAAAAAGAAACAAAAAAAACAACTAATACTAAACTTTCTTTGGGTTATTTGTATGGAAATATGTTAATATAAATGTTTCAGACGTTACATGAAATTTCTAAAAATCTTATATGTTATATACTCTTTACTGGAGTATAATTGCTTTACAATGTTGTGTTACTTTCTGTTGTATAACAAAGTGAATCAGCTATACGTATACATATATCCCCATATCCCCTCCCTCTTGCATCTCCCTCCCACCCTCCCTATCCCACCCCTCTAGGTGGTCACAAAGCACTGAGCTGATCTCCCCATGCTACGTGGCTGCTTCCCACTAGCTCTCTATTTTGAAAACCTTTAAGTAAGAAGATGAAAAAGAAAATTAATTACATGGGACTGAGTGAACTGATGAGGATGATTATAATTTTTGTGACTTTCTGTTTGAATAAAAAAAAAAATCGCACAAGGACTCAAAAAAAAAAAAAAAATACTGTATAGGACCAGGAGCAGAAAATGAAGAGATGAGTGTACAAGCTATGGTCTATGGAGGAACTCGGGACAAAAATCAGAGAAGTCAGAATCTATCACCAAGTTCATGATGTGAGAATGATGTTCATGTTCACATCGTGTTAGGAGGTCAGGACCTAACTGGTGAAAAAAGCAAAGTGAAGAGTAAGACAATAAATAGAAGATTTAAAGAAATTTTCTGGGAATTACCTGCAATGATGGCATTTTTCATTGATACCAGCTTTAGGATTATGAGAATGGACTGGGCTCCTTTCAAGACACATGATTAAAAAGAATTCAATCATGAGCTGAAGAGGAACTAGATTATCCCATTATGGAAGTCAGAAAACATGTCCATATGTATAGGAAATGGATCCTTGGGAGAGCACAATCACTGAGATGTAGAGCATCAATAAGGCAGTGTAGTGGAGTAAATATTTACAGGCATGAACTCTAGTGCCACATTAGCTAAGTTTGAATCCCAGAACCACTATTAACTCTCTGTGTGACCTTGGGCAAGTTTTTTTTAACTCTCTGAGTCTCATGTTCCTCACCTATAAAATGAGATTGCTAATATGACTGCATTACAAGGCTGTTGTGAGGACTAAATGAATTCATTGCATAGAGCACTAGCATGGTGCCTAGCATACGTCAAGTACGGTTCAGTTATTCCCAATTATTTCACTATCAATCTTGATAACAAAAATCACTTTTAATGAGTTACAACATTCAGCAGAATAAAAATACTGAACATCAACTTTGATGATACCCTGTGTAGTATAAAATTAAAATTTAAGACAATTCACTGCATTAAAGATCATGATTTAATTTTTCAAGTTGAGTGAAATACTTTCATAGGCACCGAGACCCCAGAAATTTCATGTTTTTTATTCAGTTCTCAAATGACTGACTACTTACAGAAATATCTTTTTTTAAGTGAGAAAGAGAAATGTCTAATTCCTTTTGATTTCATAGCTTAAATATTCTAAGATCAAAATTTAAATTATTGCACTATAGTGACAATTATTTGGAATGAAATATTACTCAGGTATGAAAGCTATTATTGAACTTTAGCTCAGTAATGTTAGATGTTATCATTCCAAACATGGAAAATATAAGACAGTGATAGATGATTATCTGATCTGATTTCCATCCCAAATTTGTAAAATAATTTGATAACAATGAGTTCACCAAGAATAAAGCATACATCAAAATAAGGAAGTCTGCAGTATGTATTCCATTTTTCATGCACATCAAATTATCCTTGACATGAGAAATTTGAGTTTGTTATATTTTTCCTTCTACCATGGTGATTATTCTATCTTGACATTGTTTGTCTTAAAAATAATAACTGCTAGATATTTCAAGAAGCTAAGGGAGGAGGGGAGCGCACAAGCATTCCCTCAATTATTATAGATTTTATCACTCTTTTCATTAAATAATAATGAGGATGTTTAGGCTCCCAGTTAACAATCACTAGAAATTGCAGTACCTTATTTAGAAGGTGCATCATTCAGATTACAAATTGATGTAATGAATTCTAATGAACCCTTTCCTCCTACACTGAAGCTTAATCCCTATTCAAAGTGGATTAGTTAGTATTTAAATTTATCATAGGATCAAGAGTGATTAGTGGCCTATCATAAAAAAGAATCCCATGAAAGTCATGGATCTTTATCACATGAAGACTGAGGGTGAGCTATTTGAAAAGTTCCAAGGATGGTGCATTGTACTGAAAATCTTATCAATGATGCCTATTCCTGAGATGTTCTGCAGTAAAATGCAGCCCAAAAAGAAAGAGGTCCACTTGTAGGAAAAAATTATTCTCTAAGGAATGAAGCAGCTGCATGCAAATGGTTTGCTAAATTCTTATTATCTGCATTTTCATTGACTGCTCAGCTTTGGAATGTGTGACTCTCTCCTTTGCCTGAAAGATTTTCTAAGGAGCTTTTGAAAACATTAAAGCTCCTGAAAGACTTAGCTAAGTTTGAAATTTAACTGAAATGAATATACTAGAGATATGGTTTAGTAATTGAAATTGCCATTTTCCTGTGGTTGTGTTTATGTCCTCTCAGAATAGGTACAGGAGTGAATTATATTTGAGGATACACATTATAAACTCAGAGATACCAGAATAATCAGAGTAATAGTGACATCCAAATGCCATATACTTGCTTCGAGCTCCATTCTGCTTCTGGGAATGTAACTGATAAAAATATTGTGTAGATCAGAGTTTCTTTTTGATGTATCATAATTAAAAAGTCAAAAGCCTCATCCAAAACATCCCAGGTTTCCTTTAATAAACTATGGAAATATCTTCCCCTGAACTCACAAAACCCATATAAATTGTATTTTTAAGTTCAGTGAATTTACTAGTTTTTTAAACTAGATCCATTTTTTTCCTAGAAAGACAAAATGTTAATCGTGGTTATTTTTAGGAAGTATGATTGTAGAATGGCATGGCAGACGTTATCTTTTTCAAATATCTTCCCCATTGTGTTTGCTTTAGATGCCTGTTCAAATGCCTTTTTGAACTAGTCAAGCTCTACTCTTCAGGTTGCCAATATATCCATTTTCCTCTTTGTAACAGAATCCCCTGATTTGAGCAGAGAATTCTTCATCTCTCCAAACAAAGAGGTCTTATATTTTATTTTAATGTACTTGTTAATCTTTATTTTTACTTATAATTTTATACATGTTTTTACTATAAGGGATCTAAATCCATGCCTTCTTTTTCTCCCAGTGTTTTTTTTTTACTAGTTATTCTGGGAAAATGGAGGACCTGTAAGTTTTATTGTGCATACATAAGTCATTTAATTATGATTACAGGTATAATGTAAAACCTAATATATGTATTTTTTTTCAGTATATATATTTTTCAACATTTTTTTGAGGTCAAGTGGAAATATCCTTCTTTAAGACATTCATGGTTTGAAACTAAGTTTAATATTCCCTTATCATACTCTCCATGATTTTATAAATACCACTTATATCTTCTCTAAGCCTTTATTTTGCGATACCTGGATCACCCATGTATAGCACAGGGTTTCCTAGCAAGTGGCACTATTGACATTTTGGACCAGATAATGCTGTGTTGAAAAGGGCTGTCCTGTACCTTGTAAGATATTTAAGAGCAACCCTGGCCTCCACCCACTAGATGCCGGTAGCACCTCCCAAGTTGTGATGATCAAAAATGTCTTCAAACATTGCCAAATGTCACTTAAGAGACAAAATTGCCTCCAGTTGATAACCACTGGTGTGGCAGTCTATGTAATTACAAAATGGTTTTATATATATTTTCAGGTGTAATCCAAATATCATCCATTTAAAATAAGCAGTGGAAAGATTACTATTCCATTTTGAACATGGGAATACCAAGGTTCAAGAGTCACTTTTGAATTAATTAATATTGTTTTATCCCCTGAGAAATTACAGCCAAATTTTATGATCACAACTCAAATAATAGAACTGGGAATATTTTAAGAAAAAAAATGTAAATCAATAATGGATGATTTTCACTTTCAATAATAAATAGAACAGCTAGACAAAAGAACAACAAGGAAAAAGAAGACTTGAACAACACTGAAAGCCAACTAAAGTAAACAGACATCTATAGAACACTGTACCCAATACAACAGAGTATGCATTTTTCTCAAGAGCACATGAAACAGTCTCTAAGAAATGCTAGACCATAAAACAAACCTTAATGAACTTAAAAAGATATAAAAAATACAAAGTATATTCTCTGACCACGATGGAATGAAATTAAAAAACAAAAGCATTAAAAATTTTAGAAAACTAACAAATAAGTAGAAATTGAACAACACACGTAATCAATGAGTCAAAAAATAAAAAGTAAACCAGAAAATATTTTGAGAGGAATGAAAATAAAAACATACCAAAAATTATGAGATGCAGCTAAAACAGTGCTTAAAGGGAATTTATGGCTGTAAATATCTATATTGAGAAAGAAGAAAGATTTTAAATCAATAACTTAAATTAACATGGGAAAAAGAAGAGTGCACTAAATCTAAAGCAAGTGAAGGAAAGACATAATAAAGATTAAAGTGGAAATTAATGAAATAGAGAAAATATTTGAAAAAATCAATGAAGCCAAAAACTGGGATTTTTTTAAAAGATCAACAAAATTGACTTTTTAGTTAGATTGACAGAATGGGGGAGGGAGAGAGAAAGGACGTGAGGGCAGGAGGGGGAGAAGGAGGAAGGAAGGAAGAGGGAGAGGGAGAACAAACTCGAATTACTAGAAACAGAAATGAGAGGTGACATTACTACTGACCTTATCAAAAAGCAAAAAAGGATTATAAATAAATACGGTGAATAATTGTATGCCAAATAATTAGATAACTTTAGATGAAGTGGACAAACTGTTATAAAGATACAAACTACTAAAGCTAACTCAGGAAGAAATAGATAATCTGAATGGACCTAAACAACAGAAGAGAGGCTGAATTAGTAATCAATAAAAAACCCACAAAGAAAATCCCAGGCCTAGGTGGCTTCGATGGTGAATTTCAAAGGAAAATCTAAAGAATTAATGCTGTATCTTTACAGACTTTCCGAAAAGTAGAAAAGGAGGGAACGCTTCCCAACTCATTTTATAACCAAAGTTCATCCTGCCTTGAGGACAAAAGTATTCCTTTCTTAGGATATATCAAAAGAATAGAGGAACATAAAACTGATAGCCATGATGTTTTCTAAAAGTAGAAACTCTGGAAGAATATTTAACACAAGTTGAACTTATGAGAAAAAATGAGTTGCAGATATCTTTCAAACCAGTTTACCTCCACTAAAATAAAGCAACAATATAGTTAGTCCTAGTCACAATAGTAGGTACTTTTAGGAAAGAAGGAATTTTTAAAAAAAATTTGTATTGTTTAATCAGACTAACAAACTCATTTTATTCTACATACTATTAAGTTTGTTCCAACATGCATTGAAAAAACTCTTCAAGCACAAGGCCAAAAAAACCTCTTGCAGGAGGTGCTCCAGGTGCCACACCCATATCCACACCCACCTCACCACTTCAGGAAAGACCAGTATGACTTCCCAACTCCAGTGCCTAAATTTATTATCCAGAAGAACTTTTTCTGGCCACTGAGGCCCTCTTTGCTACCTGATTAGTAAGCCAGAAGTACTACCTACCCACCTCCAGCAGCCCTCAAAGAATGACTGATGTGCATTGTGTTCCATATACACCAGCTTTCTCGTCTTTTAGGTAGGAGAACTCTGAAACATGTATTCTACAAAGGTTCCCAGAGTTTCCCAACATGGTGGACTTGAGGGGGTTGTGGTTAGCTCCTGTTGTCCACAGGTTTGCTGGCTTGGCCACAGACTCTCTGACTTTATTTTCTTCCCTGTATCACTTCCCTTTCCTCTACCAATATTTGTTGCACTTTCCAACTAACTTACTTGTACCTGGTCTAGTGATGTGCTTTCAAACTGAGACAGTTATGCTTTACAAGACAACTAAAGGACTCCTTGAGCTGAAAACAGTTATGCTTTACAAGACAACTAAAGGACTCCTTTAGCTGAAAACTCCTTTAGCTGAAAACAAAGCAAAGAAAACAATCTTTTACAGTTAATAAAGTGCATTAAATCATGGAATCTTCTTTAAGATTCTGGGAGTTTTGCCAATACAGTATTCTGGGAAGCACATGTACAGTCCTACTAAATCCCGCTGAAAAAGTAGCACAGGAATGATCTAGATCACCACCTGAGGTCCCTGCTGCATTGTAGAGCAGATAAACTACATGGAGCAAGTGAAGAAACTCAAGCTGTGCTATTGTTTATTGCTGGTGCTCATTTCATTGAAATAAAACAGCCAAAAATCTCTAACACTGAGGTTCTTAATTAGGATTCTACAGTTTGGCTTCAGAGGGTGCACATACCGCTAGAATTGTGTGCAAAAATTGTGTACTGGTGAATGTGTACATTTTTATGGGAATAGCATTCATAATTTCTATGAGATATCCAGACTGTCCTGTAAAGTAAAAAAAAAAGATTATGAATCCCTGATTCTGTGAGCTAGGAGTTGAAGGAGACGCTTTTACCATGGATGCAAATAGCATAAACATCTAATATGTCCTCCTTTTTTATGCTAGACTTGCAGAAATAAAATACTAGTCTATGTTAATGACAGTCGCAGCTATGGCCAACAGCAAGGTGTGCATAGGAGAGTAGACACACAGATGCCATAAATATGAAGAACAAACTAGAATGTCTGTGTACATCATTAAGTCACCTGTAGAATGAAGGCTTCATCCCATGACTCCCGCTCAGATCACAGAATCATAAATTACAAGAGTTGGATGGTTCCTTGGAAACTATCTACTCCTCCACCCCATTCCTATCCATGACACAAAGACTCCTCCAGCATCTAGGCAGAAAGAGGCTCTTACTCACTCTCCCTCTCACCCCTCCAACTTCTCCCAACCCCAGACACTTTGAAGAATTAAGACGTTATTGCCTTCTGTTTTTGTTTTGCTTATTTGTTTAAAGATCTAATAAATAGAAATAATAGAAATCTCTTTCCTATGTTAAGCTAAAATATACCTTTCTTAACTTTTGCTCAGTGGTTCTGGTTCTGTTCTGTCCTCTACTCAAGACAAATAGAGTTAAACAGTGAATAATTTTAACTATATCATGGGTTGATGCAATTTTCAACACCATGTTTGCTTTTATTTTAGAATGCAGTAGAGACCTCCTAATACAGTTCACATCATCATCCTCATTTAAATTTCTGCAATGGCTCCTTCAAGATTGAACCCCACTTTCAAGACAGTTATTCTGATTCTTAAATATGACTATAATGTCCTAAGATAAACACCCCAATTCCCTCAAACATTTTACCTATGGTACAGTTTCCAAGCCCATCATGTCCCCCTTCCCTATGTGCTTTCTTATCATTCTCATGCAACTTCAGACAGATAAGCCTAGAGTGTAATAGGACATTTATCATCATTGGTTTGGTCACTGTGCATCTAAATAATGCAGAAGATTGTTATTCAATTACAAAGCGTGTTACAAATTGCTGTGGATTATAGAGGTTCTACCACCTAAACCAGGTTAGTTATAAATCCAGTGTAATCAACTAATATGTGTATTATCCTAAATAAAATTTTGGAAAACTTAGAGAGACACATAGGCTATGTTTAAGGAAGTAAATTTGATTCATCAGGGAAGGTGGGGGGGGGATCTGTTATCTCATAAGTAAATAAACTAACTCATATTATCTGTCAACTAAGTGCAACATGGAGCCAGATCACTTCAGGGTGCTAGTCTTTGGTTTATTGCTATATCCTAGTTATTAGGAGCCACTGCAGAAAGTTAAATGGAGATGATGACCTGTACTGCATTAAGAACTCTCTATTGCATTCCAAAATATAAGCAAACATGGTATTGTAAATTTCATCAACCCATGATATAGTTAAAATTATTCACTGCTTAACTCTGTCTGCCAAAAAGAAAGTCATAGCAAAAGGCAAAGTACTGTGTCAAATTTTCATTAAGCTTCTAGTTCCCCTAATTAATATAAGAAACTGCCTCTCTTCTCATTTGTCCAAATTCCTCTGTGGGGTTGGAGATGGGCCGTTCATGGGAGGTAGATCCATGGTAAGTGGTCCAGAGACAGACTAAATGTCGACATGCAGGGAAGTCAAAGGGAAACAGAGATCACAAAGGGAAGGGATATATTTTTTTAACAAAGAAATCATTATAGGATACCAAATCTGAGGGACAGTGGTCATATGTTAACTGTAAAAAGAACAAAGGAGTCCAAATCAGCTAGATCCAGGACAAGTCAGAATACAGAGTGGGAATCAGGACTGCAAAGGCAGAGGAAGCATTAGAGAGCTGCTTCTCTGTGTCTCTAGTTATGCAGTCATGGGGTGGATTAAATAGCTTAAAAAATCTTCAGCATTATCTTTCTGTGTGCAACTTAATGCATACCCAGTTTTCACTGTGCCTGAATAACTCACAAAAATGGATCACACTTGCAGAGGTTCTTAACCTAAGATAGAATTTAGGGAGTCCAGATACTTGGTTGGGGAAAAATTACATTCTTATTTTCACTAGCCTCTAGTGAAAATAAAGTTATTTCCTTCAGTTAAGCCTGTGAGAAGCAATAAAATCACAGCAGTATTGGAGGATTCTTGGGCTTCACCAAGGTGCTACAGTAGTCTATGGCACCCAAAGATTAAGCACACCAAGTATAGTGAATTTCAATGGGAAACCACGGCCTTAGTTTGGATGCAGGTTTTACAACAAATATGCTATAGCGTAGCTTTAATAAGAGGAACTACAGAAACACTGATGCCAGTCAGTATTCAGCAGTTACTTCTTTTGACTTCCTAACCATGTGATAGTCGTATTCAAATTCTATTCAATATTTAATTTTTTTAAATGTGCAAATATGTATATATCCCTGGAACTTGCTCTAACTGGACTCTAGCTACTCCAGTCACTATAACCCAATCTTAAACCTTGATCCTTATGAGTCTCTTAATTCCTCAGTCACAGTTCCTTTAGTAACAACATAAAACATCATTTGTCCAACTTTCCAAAATGAAAGCCCTTCCTTGTTACAGTTGCACCTTTGGTTCTTTGGGGAGTGTGAAGTCCGGGCTCAGCTATAAGCTACCATCTATTGTAGAGATCCATGAAGCTAGTCATGTTGATCTCCAGGAAATTTTCAACATTCAGATCCAGTGTGTCCTTCTACTTCCCCGAAGAAGTTTGTAAAAATTAGCTTAAGTGACAGGATGCTTTTGCTTTTGGCTGAAATGTTGATCTCTTGCATCAGATAATCCATTTTGCAGTTATATTATGTCTGTGATTTTTTTTTAAAAAATGATAAAATGCATTAGCTAACATTAGCTTTTTGTGAGGGTCATGGAAGATTTTGGTGCTCAACTGGTTGAAAAGCAGTAGCCTATATGACTTTTCAGGAGTTTCAAATAACACTAATCTGATTTCACCTTCAGATTCCAACATCTTAACTGAAAATTTAACCACAGTTAAAAAGAACTGTAGAAGGAGTATTACATTTTTTTTAAAAAAAGTCTGAATCAGAAATTTGAGAGAGCAGTTAGTGGGATAAGGGCAGGGTAGAGCCGGGTTCTGGAGGAATCCTAGGATCCTGTAGTGTCAGAAGAGGTAGAAAAGAGAGAAGATACATAGCAGAAATGTTAGGAGTGCAAAAGCCAACTTTAATCATGTTACAGTTCTGCAGAGGGCCAGTCATGCAGGCAGGGGTTAAAGTAATCATCTCTCTCCTGGTTTGAGCAAGCAGGTTTCCTTTAGAGATGCCTCATGTTAGTTTGCATAAATTACTTCAGCCTGGTTACATAGTAACACATTGGCTCCACAGCTGGCTTTGTTGCTGCAAGAAGGTGTTATGGATTATCCTGTCTTTTGACCAAGTATTAATAGAGCTCTGCTCAGCAACCCACAAGTGATTAATGAGATGAGAATAAAAAATGCCCTACCTGCTGCAGCAGCCCTGAAAACGCAATTAATGAGAGAGCAAGAGAGCAAGAAGTGTGGGAGAGAGAGAGACAGAGACAGAGAGAGACAGAGAACTCCTGAAGCAGCCTCCATATACTATACAAGGCAGATCAGCTGCCTGTTTGGCTTGGCTTCTAATGATTCTATTTGCGGATGAGTTAGTGCCATCTGAATCAGTGCACTGGGAGCAGCCAATTTAAGAGAAATTATATATTCCTAAAATAATTACCATGTACACTAAGAAATTTTTACCTGACTCTAATCTTAGAGGGATAAAAACCTTATCCTCATTACTCCATATTAATAATAATAAATTGACTATAAAAATTAAAAAGAAAAATCCCAGCTGTGAGAGTGCACTGAAGGGAGGTTCTCTTGATACAGAGCATAGACAAGCTCTCCTTGGTAGTGGGCATCCGTATTTTGGTTTGTCATATTTCCATATAATGAAGCCAGTGAACACTACTAGACTGTAGGTACTAGTTCTGTGTGTGTCCGTGGCCCAAACAGGAGGACTGCTTTTGTTTACACAAATAAGAAGTCTTTGCACAAGAATGGCAATGCATGGGTTCTTGTGCAGCATGGAAAGGGTGAGGGGTATTTCCTCTCCTCAAATGACTTCTTACCCAGACTGTCTCCCACCTCTCCAATACAGCAGTCCTGTCCTAAGGAGTTAAAAATTTGATTGGTCCAATTTTGACACCAGAGGGCCTGTTTAATGGTGGGCAAAATCACTGCCGTAAAACTTCTCTGCCTTTCCTCTCTCCTGTACTGTGGGTGGGGTGCATTCACCACTGTGAGCACAGTGGCCAGATGGGGGTACGGTGAAAGGAAGGATAAAAAGAAGAGCCTAAGTCACATGCTCGATCTAGTTCTAACACAGAGTCTGCTTTGGGACAAGAAATTTAAGAAATAGTCTAGATTTTTTTGTTTTTTTTAAGTCAGTCTAACATGTCCCATGTTTTATTGATTTGCTTACTAAAATGTAAACTTTGTAATGGGAATTTCTGTCACTTTTTTTCCCCGTATTAACACTTTCTTTTTTGCTTTTTAAAAATTTTTTTAATTTAATTTTTTTTACAGCAAGTTCTTATTAATTATCCATTTTATACATATTAGTGTGTATATGTCACTTCTGTTCTTTGCAAAATCAGTGCCTGATATGAAGCAGATATTCAATGAAAAGTTTTGAATGAATGATACCTTTACCACCATTCACATTATCACTTATATGTACAACTACCTTAGAAATCTCACAAGAAAGAGAATTTAGATATATCTGGGATACCTAACTATACTATCACTTTGAGATAACCAAACTCTAAGCTGTACCATTAGTATTAAATTTTTACTAAAATTGGGTAAGATGGAAAATCAGTGCTATGTAATGATGTTCAATGGCAAGAGGAAATCCTTAATATGAGCTAAGTGTAAAAATTTTACATTTGGCTCAATTATATTTTGATCTAGTGAATAAAGCCTTAATAATACCTAAGACGGTGTGTTGCAACCCAAGTTAAGATGGATATAAGTACCCTTAGGAAGCCCAGCATCTTTTAACAGAAGTTTTGCAAAGAAGACCTTCTCTCAAATCGATTCCTACAAATATTGTAATATAGTCAATCCATTTTCATCATTTTTAAGGGCTATGTGAGATTTATAGAGACTGAAATACATTTCCATTATAGAAGAGTAAATGGATGAGTCTCCAGCTATATTTCATTCGTAAGGGAATTCTGTTCTTTACCAAAATTACGTGGAGAAAAAGAATTCTTTTTTAAAAATATTAGTTGTTTAAGTTGTAAATCAAATTTCCTCAATTATAATCTAAAAATAAAATATTTAGTTGAGCATCAATTGGCAATTCTTTGTGGCTGTGAGTGTGTATATGTGTTGTGTTTTGAAGTGCATTACCATTGGAGCCAGAAAATGGTCCTTCTAGTGATGTTTCTATTTGTTTTCTTAAATAAGACAATTATAAACTAATTTTACAATAAAAATGCTTTTATTTTGTTAGTTTCTCAAACAACGAGGAGTCAGTATTGCCTCAAATTTGCCAAAAAAAAAAAAAAAGTCTAAAAATATAGCCCAAGTTACTATTTGACCACCTTCTAGTGGAACAGAAGATAATTACTTTTTCTTTCTGGTATTATAGTGTTTCTGATATATGATGCACTCTCCTAGGTATTATATCTTTTTATTTTTAGATCAATCGAGTATTTTTGGACCACATTCTTTGGCCCTCCATATATATGGCATTACTCAGTCTTAACTTTAGCATGATGTGGCCAAAATATATTGAAGATTCAGCACATACAACTCCTTGCCCAGTATATTATAGGAAGGGTAGTGCAGATATATTTGTGTCTATTACAGAGTGTCTAGTTTGTGTAAAAATCCCTAGGAGACACTGCTCTGGGTTCCTAGTACCCCCCCAAAAAAAAACAAACCCAAAAAACCCAACAACTCTACTGCTTCCGAGCAACTGGCAGTCTTTACTCTTTAGAACTGTGTCTTTTAATACCAATTACTCTGAATGGTAAGAAACTCAGAGCCAAATTCTGGCTACATTCGTACAGCCACTTGTTGTCTGCATTTAGCGTTCTGACCCAAACTCTGTGTTCCACACAGTACTGTAGAAAAAGAAGGGACTCAGAATTAGTAATTGAGATGAAAAAAAGCTATGCTTGAGATAGTTACGATAGTCTCCAAACATTCCTGGTTGGTTGTAAGTTAATAATTATAAAAGTTTCATCCATAGGGAAAAATGCAGTGATCTTCAATTCCAGGTGTCAATGTTGAGCCTCAATTAGGGAAACAGAAATAAATGAGAAAAAATAATAAGACATGGATAAACTGTACTCTGATCATTTGAAACCAGGTCCCATTTCCTCTGAATAGTACCTTCTAAGAGTTTTCAGGTTCACACTTTGCAAAGACTCTCAAGAGAAAATATAAAAGTTATGATGTAAAGAATAAGTGCAATAAATAGTAGAAGACGAATGGGCCTCACTGTGTTCATACCTCCAGGATCATTTCTCATCCCATTCTCTGCTCATTCTTTCTTCCTGCAAGACCACTGATTTGTCCAAAATTTGGCCTTCTTTCCTTTTTATATTTCAAACTGCCACTCATTCTATCTCTTGGGGAGGTGTGGAGGAGATGGTAGGAGTGGTTCTCATCACTCTTAAAACTGACTGCAAAACGTAAATCAGTCTTCCAAATTCTTCACCCTTTTCTGACAATCCCCAAAAGCAAAACCCAAGCAAGCCCCTTTGGTTTTAAAGGAATATAGTATAGATGTACAGACCCAAACAGGTGTACTCAAATGACAGTTATGGAAAGACCCTGTATAAATTTTGTTTCTTATCTTTTATTTCCTATTTCTCTTTCTTTTTAATGATATGAGAAAAACTGCACCGTTAAAAAAGAATGGGCAAAATACTAAAAGTTAAATCTTGTTTAAATTGGTAGTTGACACTTCCTACAAGCCCTTGACTGTAAGCAGCCAAAGTGTGCCAGGAAGAACTCACTCTCTCACTGGCCTTTCAGCTCTTATTTCCATGGAAACTGACGAGTATTGATAGAATAAAGCAAAGGGAAAGTTTTCATACAGTCCTTTCTCTTCTCATGTTAACAGAAGAACAGTACCCAACCTCTAGCCAGCCCCAAGAATTGTCAGGCCAAGAAGAATAATGTATTTTGTTACCTCTCAAGCATCCTTTTTTCTATTCAGTTTCCACTTCATGAGAAAAGAGAAACAGACAATTCAAAATGGAATTTGTCTTGATTTCTCCCCATGCTTTCAGTAACATCAAACATTCTAGCCCTCTGTTACAAGACAAAGTGATGCAAAAACAGAATTCTGTGCGTATAAATAAAACTACATGCAAAAGCCAAGGCATTTTAAGAGAAACTATAATAATAATAATTATTATTATTATAATAATTATCCAAATAGACACTTGCCAGCAATTTCATGATGGTATACCTCTGAAGCTTTGGCCCACAATTACCTTCAGAGCCTCTTCGTCACTGGGCTGACAAACACCTTCTTCTTCTATGAGGACAGGCTTGATACTGGTCACAAATGGTTTTAATGTCCAAATTTTAGTGGATAAATCTTGCTTCTCTCTAGTTAATCCTCCAAACCAAACAATTCTCTATCTAGGCTTCTTGTTAGATCTCAACAGGTGAAATTCAAACAATCACACTCCTTTACCAAGATCCTCCTACAATTCCATTTAGGTATCAGTCTCCATGCTTTCATTCTTTCAGCAAATTCTGTTGAGTACCTACGATGTGCCAGTTACTACTAGACTTACTAGATGGAATTGACAAGGTTTCTGCCTTATGGAGCTTACAACCTAGAAAGGGATGCAATAAATCAATAAAACCAAAACTAGATAATTACAGACTAAAATAGGTACTAAAATGAAAGTGAAATAAATGCTGTTAAGAGGGTACTGGTAGGAGCTAGTAAGGCAATGGGGAAACATCATTTACCATTATGAAGGACAAGAAAATGCCACCATCTGAAGTACTGGAGGAAGGGAGCTCCAGGAAGAGAAGGCACAAGTACAAAAGATCCTAAAGCAGAGAAGAGGTTGATGTATTTGAGGAACCGAAGGTATTTGCATTTGGGTCCTGGAAGGCAGTATATGAGGAGGAGAGTAGGACTGGAGATGAAGTTAGAGAGATATATCAAGACTATATCATGCTCTGCCTTGTAGAGCATGGTAAGTGGTGGATTTTAGTCTAATTGAGAGCCTTGGACAAGTTGGGTAACAGTGAAGATGGAAGGAAGTAGATTCCTGTGTAATTCACAGATCATACTGGTGAAATGAATGAGGAAGATAAAAGAAAGAATAATGAAGGATAATTTCCAAATGTCTGGTTTTGCACATGGATAGGATCATTTTCTGAGATGGGGAAGGCTGTGGAAGAAAATGATTTAGAAGAGAAAGCAACAGATTCAACTTTAGAGATGTTTAATTTGAGATGCCTGAGAGATACTTAAGTGAAGTTTTGAAGAATTCAGTTACGTATACAAGACTGGAGCTCAGAGACATGCTCTTGGCTGGAGATGGGATTTTAGAGTCATCAAGAGCCTTGGGAATTAATGAAGTCATTTAGGAAGAGAGTATAAAGAAAGAGAACATCCTCCTAAGATATGGGCCTAAAGATCATCAACACAGAGAAGTACTTTTTCAGAGAGAGACTGTATTGAGAAACAATCAATAAAATAAAAAGTCAATTCAAGATGGAGAAAGTAGTCAACTGGGCCAAGTAAAATGAGCATGAAAGTGTCCACCATTTTCCTTAAATGTAGTTACTTGACCTGAGCAGTATGAATAGGGTGTTGATAACAGAAGCCAAACTTGGGTACAAAGAAGAGTCACTGGAAAATGAGGAAGAAGAGGCAGAGCAATTAGCCATCTTCTGAAATGTAACAGAGAAATAAATAAAAAGTAAAGAAAGACAATGGAGTGTTGTTTGACTTTGTTTTGTGATTTAAAATTCTAGATCAGGTTTATCTGGTGATGGGAATAATGCAGAGGCAGATATTGAAATAATGGTGTGATTTTTTCTTTTTTTAGAGCAGAGATCTTGAGAAACTGAGAGATGTTAGGTTCCAGAAGGCATTAGCTTCAAGGGGATGAAGGACATTTTCTTTCTTGTGGCAAAGGGATGAAAGGTCAGTGAGATAAAGATGCAGATTAATTTAAGATTTTCTCTTGGGAAGATGATCAAGCTCACAGCTATTGGTTTCTTTTTCCAAATATCATGGTATGAATGTGGGAAAGGGAGCGGAGATTCTGAAATAATCATTGCACAGAGTAGAGGACAAGCTTATTGGAGAAGTCCTGGGCAGTACTGAATACTCACTGGACGCTGGTGATTTTAACTGATTTTGATACAAGTCAACTAGTTTACATGATTTTTTCAGGCTTGCCTGTAAAAGGAACAGCTTTGGAAAAAATTAGCTGATGGGGGTTCATATAGGATTGAGGTTTTTCAAGGAGAATAGAGAAAGGCTGGGAAGTAGAGAAAATTGGTAAGGAAATGATTACAATGATGAACTTAGAATGTAAGCTATGAAGATCAGCAGAGGCTTTTACACGGGGGCAGTGTAATACGTAATTTTATGAAGTCAAAGATTTTTACCAATGTTTCAATGTAGGGTCTCTATTGGTAAAAGTGATAGTACGTCTTGTTAAGTAGAGGTTCAATGCTGCTTTTTCTTGTGTGAAAGCTTAAGTATGAATAGAAAGGCATTTATGGATGTCAAGTACCCAAAGAAGTGGACAGTGCTCAAGAGTGTCTGCTGCTTTCATTCCCACACTTGCCTTTCTATAATCTCCCCCATCCCACCAGGATTGAAAGCCTGCATGCCACATTTCTAAAACCCCCTTGCCAGTTGAGTTCCTGATAGGTCTGTCAATGGAAAGCAAAAGTAGGAGATTTTGAAATTAGGGAGAAAGGAGATGCTATTTTTTCTTCTTCTGGCCACCTCTTCAGTAGCAGCAGTAGCATTGATTGGCACCTGACAGTAACTCTAGGTGACTGTGGGCTCTAGCTCTGTTGGTGGCAGCTCAGCCGCAGCAGTGGGCATCTGGCTTCCTGGATAAGTCCAATTCAGTAACATCATTGTGGGTCCAATTACAGCAGCGCCTCCAGCAACCCAGCACCCTGAAGGACAGGGTGGCTCCAGCCTAGGATTATTTAGCTGCTTCAGATATTGAATTTAAAAATGCAGAAACACTTCTTTTGTTTTCTCCAGTCCTCCTCTACTTCTATGTGCTTTCCAAGATTTTTCCAAAACCTTTTAAGCAATTCCCTGAATTAAGTCTTTTCTGCTTGAAATATCTTGAGACATTTCTGATTTCCTAATGGGATTCTGCCTAATAAAGAGCAGGGAATTATGGTGATCAAGGCGATGAATGGAAACAGTTAGTATTGTGTCCAAAAGCTAGACATCAAATCAAATCCAGAAAAATTAGAAAGACATGTATACCAGAATTCAGGACAAGCTGAGATCTCACAAATGTCTTATCCACATAAACCTATGAATTCATAAAATGTGGCACAGTCAGTCAGGAGTCTGCCCTTCAGCTGTGATGTAATAATCTAGCAATTTCCTAGAGTTTTATAGGGCCAAAAGTTATTGAAAATGCTTTAACATTTTTAACTTTCATGACAAGAATGTATTTGAGAAATGCTAAATATTAATATATATGTAATTTCCGTTTATTATTTATTTTCAAAGCACATTAGTGAATTAAAGTTTCTTAAAAATCTTGAAGTAATAAATCTATTTAACTTCATTAAATCCAAATATATCATTATGTATTATGTGAAATATATTTTTATATTCATATAGATTTATATATTTGAATACATGTGAGTATATAAATCTCTCTCAATTTCTCTCTCACTCTCTCAATTTCTATCTCTATCTCTGTTCCTTTGCTCATAACACCTAGTAACATCCCATTTAACACCCCATGAAACAAGTATCTGCTGAGTGCACTTTGGGAAACTCTGCTGTGAGGGAAGCTGCCCATCTGGTCCATCTATTCTGGACTCTCAAATCTCAACTACAGTTGGCAGTGAGTGCAGCACACTTTGACCAGATATCTATATATAAAAATGTTCTAGAAACTTTGAAGGCAACAAAAAGATTAGTGGGAATGATTAAACTAACACTAGGAAATGAATAATTTCCAAGTTAATAGTTAATTTCATTCTGAATATACATGTGTGGATTTACATGCATTCACACATACACAAATAGCAAACTCTGTATAGTAATGTCAACCTCTTCCATAAAATAATTTGTGAAACGGTTGTCTAATGAATGACTGAATGAATAAATGACCTAGAAATTGAGGCATTTCTTGACTTAAGTAGCTAAGATGTTTATTAAATTATACTTTATTGCACTTTCATTCATCTTTTTTACCCAGCAAACATCTATTTGTGTCCTTCCTATGTACCAGGTTCAGCTAGATGTTGGGAAAATAAAGATAAATAGGGCAGGGCCCCTGCCCTCAAGGAATTCAGGTTCAGAAGGCTGGGAAAGACAAACATGTATAGGTGGGTATGAAAATAATGTGCCTAGGGAAGTGCATTTTGTACAGGGGCAGGCAACAATGGTAACAGTAAAAGGAGATGCCTACCACAGCTTTGGGCATGTGTGTGCACACACCAGTGTGAAAGGGAAGGAGAGCAGTGCAGGTAGGGGTGTAGAAGTAAGGGAAAGCTCTCCTTCCATGCTGTTTGTAGTGGCAAAAGTCAAACCAGGTAGGAGCAAGAAAACCATCTCAGGGAGCTGCTACATTAGCATACCAGCTTGGGATAGAAACCAGGAAGTTATAATAAGGAAAGAGCCTGAATGTTATACAAAGGTGATTCTGAGTTATGAAAGGGGGTACATTTCCAGTGCAATTCCCACCTTTAACAGAGGATGCAGCTTAATTCAAACAGATAAATGCTTTATGGAAGAATTTGAGATTTCAGCAATAGGCACTCTCCTATCATCCTCTACCCCACCCAAGACACACCAGGTAAACCTTGACTTACCTCTTGTGCTTCCTACTGAACATGGTTGTTATATTCACGGTTCCTAGAGTAAGAACAGAATAAAACGATGAGGAACTTGTGAGAAGGAAGGAAGAGCATCGTATAAATTATTCGTTGAAAGTTACAGCCTTGTTTTGTGTTTTTCATAAAAAGCATTCTCTGTTCTCTATCTCCTAGACCCCCAACCAGCTAGTTCAAGTATTTATGGTGTTATCTGGCATTTCCCTCTTACCTCTTGCTCTTGGAGCAGAAGGCATTTTCTGTTCTACTTAAGGAATAAAAAGGAAATTTAGAACTTGAAACTCATTTTAATAGACATTTAATATGAATGTTAATATTCATATTAAATCTTGCAACAAATAGATACAAAATTTCTCATCATTGGATAATGATCCCTGAGTTCCCCACATTCTGGTCAGGTATCTAGAATTGTGTCTCTGGAAACTGACTTGTATCCAGAGGAACAGAGGCAGGTGGCCAAAAGCTTTGCTGTATCTCAATTACCAGTATAGTGTCTCAGATATTAAACCTAGAATGGGCAGAGATCGTCTTGGATATAGAGATGAACAAATAAGTGGATGCCATAAAAGTAATTCAACAAAAGCTTTTTGTAACAACCATGTTGATCTTCATTAAAGGTAATTTATAAAATGCCCATGAGATTTAGGAGTCTTGACAAGTGAAGAATTTCTTTAAAAAGGAGCAATATTCTATAATATGACCCCTATAAAGACGGCTGTGATTAACCATGAGTAACCATGAGGGTAGGTTGTGATTTGTACTATATAAGTTCTGGAAGGGGCTTTAGAAATTATCTAATTCACCTTTTTTTATTTGACATATGAGCTACCGAGGGCCAGAGAAATGAGTCCCCTGCTGAGGATTGTTAGCAATATACAAATTAGAACTCAAGTTTCAGTCCCTTTATGGATTAGAATGGGCTGCCTCACATATTCTTCGCAAGAAGTGTTGTACTGTTGATGCGACATATCACTTATGAGTACAAAGCAACAATCAGATCCCACTAATCCCACTTCTTTTTTACACAGATATTACCATTTCAATGTGTGGTTTCTCATTTTTGCTGAGAGGTTTTTCTTCCCCACACACCCCTCCTTAAATCAGGCAAAGAGACAAGTAACTGACTTCAGTTTTCAAAAATGTAACCCGCAAGTGCATAATTCTTCCTGTCAGATTTCCTTTTCTGTAAGTTGGTGAGTTTATTGTGGTAGCACTCAAAAGGCTGAGCCTGAAAAGTTCTGTAACATATGGCATACATTTAACATGGCTTGTGAATTAAAAATAACAGCCTGCCATCTGCCTCTGCAAGTTGATTTTATCAAAGTCTAAATGAGAAGCTCAAAGATGTGAATGTTGTCAATTAAAATAAGAAATACTCAGGTTCAATACAGAGTGACCAATCCATGCTTGCCCCCTCCCCCACTGGATTAAAGTCACCCATACCCTCCACTCCTGCAAATTAAAAGAGCTGCCCAATTTTCAATCTACAGAACTATTTTGTAACTATTACAAAATAGTAATAGTTACTATTTCTTTCCTAGCTCCCCCTGCAAAAAAAAAAAAATCCTTTATCACAAATTTAGCTTCTAAAGTTACCTTCCTCTAGGAACAGGTTATTTGGATTTCTTTTCTCAGGTTAGTACCCTCCTAAACAATTGATTACAGTTTATAAAATCTTTTCTCCGTATAACGTTTAATTTCTTTTCTCCAGAACTTGAGAGTCTATTAAGTAATACGTGTTGGAGGGAAGGATTTGATGATTTTTCATCCTCATACATTCTTACATCCTGTAGGAATTTCTGGAAATGATCTAAAGTACTGAGCTCTGCATCAGAAGCCCACAGATCAATTTAGTTGGATTAGCATTTATTGAGCAACTACACCAGGAAGAACCCTGGGACGGCAATGGTCATGTAAAGGGTTTAAGGCAGTTGCTGCTTTCAGAAAGTTTATGTCATAGTTGAGATAAGATTTACACCCAAGAAATAATTTGAGGTGAAGCCCATGTTTGTATAGCCAAGTGCTCACCTGAGTATACTGACAGTAAGAGTTCTGAGAAGAGAGTTCTCTTCCTGAGTCCCTATCATTCTTTATTTAAGGGCAAGAGGCTTAACCTGTATGTGTTTTCATTTTATTATTGTGTATACTGGCTTTGTGTGCAGAACAATCAAAAATACAGTTATATGAAATGCTAAATTTGTCAGCATTGTATAAAAGCTAAAGGAGCTATTAGGTAATCTAAGTAAAATGCCCAGATCTCAAGACGAATTTGATTGAAATTTAACTAGGAAAGCTTTATAGGGATTTGTAATTTCTTGACTAAGATTTAAAAATAAATAAAGTATAACATAGAGATTCCATGAATCAAGTGACACTAATGCCAACATTTGGTAGTAAATTTTGCAGCTGGTATTTTCTGAGCATGAAGGTCAAGGCTATCTGGTCAAGTAGTGCAGGTGGCACAAGGCACAAATCTAGGGGAGCTATTCACACAGACTACAATATGGATATTATATTCATTTTCTAGTACTACTGCAACAAATCACCACAAACTTGGTGATTAGAACAACAGAAATTTAGTCTCTCGCTAGCTGGAAGCCAGAAGTCCAAAATCAAGGTGTTGGTAGGGCCACACTTCCTCTAAAGGCCCTAGGGGAGAATTTTCCTTACTTCTTGCAGCTTCTGGTGCCTCCTGGCATTCTAGTTCTTCATTCCAGGCATCCTGGCATGTAGCAACATAACTCAATCTCTGCCTCCATCTTCACATGACCTTCTTTTCTTTGTGTGTGTCAAATCTCCCTCTCTTATAAGAATACCAATCATTGGATTTAGGGCCCTTCTTAAATCCAAAATGATCTCATCTCCAGATACATGACTTAATTACATCTGCAAGGACCCCATTTTCAAATAAAGTCACATTCACAGGTACTTGGGTTAGGACATGGGTATGTCTTTTGGGGGGACACAATACAACTCCCTGTAAGTATGTAAGTTCCTTTTGCTTCCAAATTATAATTTACTAGATTACAAATCTAGTTTACAATTCCAATTTACTAGATTACAAACCTAGTAAAGATTTGGGATTTCCTAGGAAGCAGGGACTGATTTGTTTCAATTACTTTATTTATGATAGCAAAAAGGAGTTTCAGAATGTAATCCAGGGCCTAGGAAGAACCAATGTGAGTTGGTTCTATCCTTTTTAGTGTTAAACCTTGAACATCCCTCTGATTTTAAATCTGCTTTCAGCCATAGGAGCAGATATCTAAATAAACTGGCAACCACAGATATCAAGTCAAAAAGACATCTATATGTTAAGAATAATAATTTTCATTGTATCCCCTCCACCACTCCAACCCAGAAAAGCGTTCAGTGATTCATATCTTATTCCTTCAAAGGCAATCCATTTTTACCTAATCAAGGAAAGCCTTTTGGAAGAATACATGCTCAAAATTTCTTTAATGGCAATGCAAGAGAAGAGCCCAAATGATGAACTGTGTACATTTTAAAGTGAAAACTCACACCACAGGAATGCCTACATATCAAATAAATCAATGCAAGCAATCAATCATCTTAATGAAAACCTATGGTTAGCAGGTGTAAATGCCTCTGTGGTCTCTTACAATTACAAGAAAAAAACCCTGATTCTGGACATGAACAATTCACTGTGGTTACATACAAATCAACCTCAATAACATGAACTAAATAGAAATGTAATTGGAGTTAAACATCTACAGTCCCTTCATTTATCTTTCAAAAATAGAGGAGAGCTAGAGGGATTTTCCCGCTAGTAATTAGATGCTTTTTTCCCTAAAAACCTATCAATAGCTGTTTCAAACACTGCCTTCCATTCAAGTCACAGCATTTTAGTGAGAAAGGAAAACAATATAAGGGCAACAAAATGGTTCTTTAGATAAAACAGATGTCCAAGTTTAAGCCCAGATTGTAAGTCCTCCACATCTAATAGAAATAAGAAGTCATTCAATTGTCGAGAGGAACTTGTCTATCACATGGATTGTCAATCAATGGCTCCGATCACCTGTGATGGGCCATACCTGCTTTTTATTTATGAAGACTTTGGCCGTGGCTAGCGCTACTCTGGACTGCCCAGTGTGGTGATCTCCTTTATGTAGGTATTTACTCCTCGTGGATTAGTGTGAAACATCACCATGCTGGACTGCAGTGATGTCATCAATAAGCCCCTTCAATTAACCTGACCCTGTGGTTTTGCATAATTGACTACAGTGAGTGTTGACAATATCATCAATTAGAATTTCAGCTGATGAATCACATTTGAGGTTTTTGGGGGTGACCAATACTGCCTGATGAATTCACCCACAAAGAAACATCAAGAGATACCACAGTAACCTCCTGTATGTATTGAGTACATCAGGTGGAAGACTGACAAGAATTGGCATTTTAACTTCACATCATAATTTAAACAACCAGCTTGGCCAGTTAGTGGAGGAATCCATCAAGACTGGTAGTTTGACTTTATGCTGATGAGGCAATTTGTTGACAAACTAAATTTTTTTCCCCCAATTACCTCAAATGTGTTATCGCATTCACTAATGAGAACTCCTGACTTGAAGGTGAATTTCCTCCTTTGGTTTTAGGTTTCTGCTTCTCCATTAATTCATGTATTTTTATGTCATTTGAGGAACTTCAGGGTGGGAACTTTAGGAATTCACGCTGCATCTATTTAAGTATGACATTGGCACCTCAAAAATATATTCTGTAAATCTGTCCTCTACATTTCCAAGGCTATTCTGTTGCCTCTTCAATCTCAGTCCATGGACTTTCTATTTATTCCAAGAGTCATGAAACTGTCAACAATTAATCTTCTGTTAATGGCTTCAGCAGTTATTTACACAAAGAACCAAAATGAGTACCAGTTACTACAAAACATGACAGATTGAAGCCCCAAAGAGCAATTCAAATCAAGGAGCCAGCACTTTTTAAATTCTCTTAAAATTGGGAGAAGGGGATGGGGATGGAAGGGAACAGAGAGTGCTACCACTATAGGAGCACCATGAAAATGAAGGAGTGTGGGGGTGTGGGAGAGAAGATGCCAGAAAGGAAAGAATAAGGGTGTGAAAATCTGTCCTCACTGAGAACTCTAAGCTGACAAATACGTAGATTATAGTCAGCTGTTCTGAGCCCACTCTTTCTCCTGGGAATACTCCACTTAGCCCAATATTCCCTAAGAGATGGTCCTTGAGAAGTAAAATGCCTCATGGCAAGTCTCCCGACATGAAAATGACTGTTTTCCCCTATTGAGCCTCCTGACTGCAAATCTGGCAACAGTTCAAAATGTTTTTTGTTTTTGTTTTTGTTTTCAATTATAATCTCAGCCAGATAAATGGTATCCAGGATAGGAAAAGATGCAATAACAAAAGTCACAGGAATTTTGTACAGGAGACAGAAGACCTTGTCAGTGGCAAACAAAATGAATTCTGTTGTAGGTTCAGTCCAAGTAACAGTAATAATTCAAGATTACAACCACAGAATTGAAGTCCTCACACCGGAACCAGCAAGGATAAATGGTTTTAAAATAGCCACAAAAGAAGGAAATGATTTAATTTGGGGAGATATTTTGGAATTTTCCATCAACTAAAATTATGTGGCCTGCAAGAGAACAAATGATGACCCATAATAGTACTGAAGTTAAGAAAAGAGTTAGCAAATGATTTCTGTTTTACAGTAATTTAATAAATACTTTTGGCTTTGCAGGCCACACAATCTCTGTTGCCACTACTCTGCTGTTATAGCAATATTTAAAGGAATGATTGTGGTCATGTTCCAATAAAACTTTACTTACAAAAACAGCCTGTGGGACAAATTTCTCCCTCTGGCTATAGTATACCAACTCCTGAACTAGAATATAAATATAGTTTATTGTGTATGACTGTACTCTGACATTTTTCTCTAAAAATTCAGTGGGTTAATTTTGTTTCCTATAAAATTATAAGCTCTATCAGATAAAAGGCTTTATTATGCCTTTTATTATTAGTACTATAAGTAATTATTATAATTACTACATCATCTAAAGCATAGTTCCATGCTTTGTTCTTAGTAAGCTCTCCATAAATATTTTATTTAACCTCAATTTTCCCACGAGTAAAATATTTCTAACTTCTGGTTGCTTTCTTCATTATTTCAGTCTTCCAAAAAGATTAATATAATATTAATTTTTAAGGAGAGGGGACTTTATTCCCAGATGAGATACCATAGCTCTTTGACAGACCAATACGTTAATTGTAAATATTTTAAAAATCTGAATTAAGAAACAAAAAAACAAAAAACCCTGTTTGAAAGCATCAGAGAGCTTTCCCAAAAGCCAGTACTTAAGTGGTACACATTTCAGAGAGAAGGAAATAGTTGAATGACAGAGAGGTGAGCTAATATGTTCTGTGATCTACTTTTCTGCTAAAGGCATTTCTATACTTTTGGTGCAGATGAGAGAGGCTGGGAGTCTGGGAAGCAGGGCACAGCTAAGAGGCAGAAAATCCAGAAGAGCTTTGACATTCTCACAAGACCATGGAGATAAAACATAAAGTTTAGGGCTTTTCACAGAAACTAGCATGTATAGAGCAAAAAATTCACAAGAGATGGCAGATGCAGTGAATTGAGCTCAGCATTCAACAATGTTTCGCTTGAATATTTGTTGAATTCTTTAGCTGCATTAGGGAGGAGACTAAGAAGCCAGATAGAAAGCCTCTGAAAAGCAAAGATAAATTTCAGCAGTCTCACAGTGATGAGGAAAAATATTACTAATAATAACTAGACTTGAGTATAGAGACCCTATTAAACACACCAATCCCAATGTTTGGAATTCAAGAAGACTACATCTTAGGGATAGAAACAGACCAGAGGTAGATCAAAGCTTATAAAGACTATAACTTAGCCTCTACTCAGCTCAGTCTCCGAATAAAATAGTGTTCTGACCTTATTTAAGCTCTCTATGAGAGGATAGGGTGACTACTCTCTAAAGGAAAAATTATCATTCAGAACTACTATAATTTTTATACAAAATATCCAGTATTTAATAAAAACTTACCAGGCATATTAAAACAAAAGACCAAGAGAAAAAATAGACAATACAAATAGACCCATACACAATTCATATATCAGAGTTTTGAATCATAGACCTTAAATGTGATTAATATGTACAAGAACGTAAACAAGATGCAAAAATTCATAAGCAACTGTATGCTATACAAGAAATCAAATATAAACCCAACAACTGAATTTAAGAAATAAATAGATGGGCTTAATAACAAAAGGGACACATCAGAAAAGGAAGTTTGTAGTTAGAAGGCAGAATATTAGAATATACCCAAGCTAAAGCATAGAGAGCAAAAGATATAGAATACATGTAAAGAGAACGTAAGTGAGATATGGAATATGGTGAAAAGTTCTAAGATATGTGTAATTGGAAATACAGAATATAAGGAGAGAAAATAAGAGACAGAAGCATATTTGAAGAAATAATAAACAGGAATAGTCCAGAACTTGTGAAAGAATTAAGACATAACCAAACTCCAAACAGGATAAATGAAAAGAAAATCACAACTAGGGACAACATAATAAAACTCTTGAAAATCACATAAAAGGAGAAAAGTTGCCGCAGTAAGAAAACATATTACCTTCAAAGAAAGAAATAATAAAGCTGTAGCTGATCTCTTATATCAAAAACAATGGAAGCAGAACATAAGTGAGTTGTATCTTTTAAATGTTGAAAGAAAATAATTGCTAGCATAAAGCTCTGTTCTTTGTAAAAACACTATTTAAATGTGAAGTGAATAAAAACTTGCAGGATATTAAGGAAGCAAATATTAATATTTGATATAATTCTGTACCTGGAATAATTGTATTTTTATAATTATGCTTATAAATTAAACACTTTAATTAGAGGATTTAGGTTGTAAGGCTAAGGTAGAAAATAAAACATGACTATATCTGTTTACAACAGACAAACCTTAAATATATTAAGACAGAAAGATTGAAAGTAAAAGAATGGAAAAAGATATGCCATGCAAACACTACACAAAAAGAAAACCAATGTAACTATACTAATATCAGTTAATGTAGACTTTGATGCAAGAAGCATTACTAGAGAAATGGAGAAGTATTTTATAATGATAAAAGGCCAAGTCTAAGTAAGTTAAAAATGCTAAGTTTAATGTGCACCAAAAAGGAAAAAATGACATAACTAAAAGGAAAACTAGAGAGATACACAATCATAGTGGAAAACTTTAATTCACCTTTCTTAATAACTGAGAAACCAAGTAGACATAAAATCAGTCAGGATATAGAAAATATGAACAATTTAAATTCAGCTCATTAACATATATGGACATATATGGAATGCTTCACACAACTGCATATTTATTTTTGTGAACTAGTTTGACCATATGTTGGTCCACAAAGCAAGTCTAACCAAATTTTAAAAGATTAAAATAATATATATTATGTTGCCTGACCACAGTGAAATTAAGCTAGACATAAAAAAAAAGATAACTAGAAAATACCCAAATATATGGATTTCTAACTAATCCATGGGTCAAAGAAGAGATCACAACATAAATTATAAAATATTTTAACTGAATGATAATGACAGTATAACATATCAAAATCTGTGGGGTGAAACAAAAGCATGGCTTAGAAGGGGGTTTGTAGTATTAAATGCATGTATTAGACAAGAAGAAAAACTAAAAATAAATTATCTAAATAGCAGTCTCCAAAATTACAACAATAATAGTAAATAAAACCCAAATTACATAGGAGGAATTAAGTAATGAAGATAAGAGTAAAAATAATGAAATAGAAAACAAATGTACAGTATAGAAAAACCAATAAAGCCAAATTTTGTCTATGAAAAGACTTACAAAGTTAATAAATCTCTAGCAATACTGATGAAGAAAAAGAAGGCAAAAGTTACCAATACCCAAAATGAAAGAGCCTACAGATGGTTTCAGCAGTAAATTCTTCTAAATGTAGAAAATAGAAATAATATCAATCTTACAGAATTCTTCTAACAAAGAAAAATAGTGTTCACTTCCCAATTCATTCTATGAAACCAATATAATAAAATTTACTAAGTATATAATAAAAAAGGATAACTATAGGCAAGTTTTTCTCATAAATACAGATATATCAGCAAATTGGATCCAGTTGTATATTAAAATAATGACTAAGCTGTATTTATTCCATAAATGTAAGATTGACTTAATATTCAAAAAAACAATGTATTTCACCACATAACTCAATATATAAGAACTATTGGACATCTCAATAAATGCAAAAAATGCACGTGATAAAATTCAACAATTCATAGTTTTTAAATTAGCAATTCAAAATAAAAGATAACTTCCTTAATCTGATTTTTAAATTTTAAAACTGCCATAACCATAATATATAGTTATGAAATATTGAAACATTTCCCAAGATAGGAAATGAGGTAAAGATGACCTCTGTGACCATTTTTATTCAACATTTTACTGCAAGAGCTCTTCCCTGGACAAGTTAACTCATACCACTCAACCTTCACCAACCTCCACCCTACTGCCTGGGATTCAGATGTAATGACTGGAACTATGGAAGCTCTTTTAGACAAAGGCAACACCTTAGTTATAGGGAGGAAGCAGAGACATTGAAGAAGCCTGTGTGTAAATAATATTGTTATCACACAGGTCTGACGTATATAACTCTGGAGGAACTGTCAGGTTTAAGCCCTTGTTGTTCAGAGTTCACTACTATTTGTGGCAAACATAATCCTAACTGATGCATCAGCCACTTGTGAAAAAACAGTTCAACATTTCTATGACCAAGCTTTAAAAAAATACTTTCTATGTCTGACTTACTTCACTGAGTAATATTTTTATGGCTGAGCAATATTTTTTAAAAAAGAGTGGATATATGTATATGTATAACTGATTCACTTTGCTGTACACGTGAAACTAGCACAGCATTGTAAATCAACTATACTCCAATAAAATTTTAAAAAAACCCAAAACATGACAGTGTAATAATAGGATACATGAAAAATAATGTTTAAATAATAAAATCATGCCTTGCTCCAAAAAATAAAAAACAAACTTTCTAACGAAGATTGGTGGGCAGCACCAGTTGATTACTACATTGTTTTTTATAGTGTTAACCCCAGAGAAGAGACAAAGGGAAAATTTCCCATAGATTTTCTCCCCCACATATTATATCACTAGGTTAAGATCATCAAGAATGGAACTGAAATTATTGCATTTAAATGATTCCATCTATCTTTATTTATTTATTTATTTTTTCCCTCGTGGAAGCAATTCTCTTCTTTTTCAGAGGCTCCCAGATGGGAACTTTTCCTGGCAATTCAAGTCCCACAAGTGATTACCTCTGCCATAGGTTATGTAGAATAAATAAAGGTTAAAAGATCATAAAAATGAGACCATATGTCCAAACATACTGCCTGCACTTTTGGCAGGGAGAATATAAGTGTTAAGACAGATATCATATTCTGCTTGCCAGGGAATTATATAAAAAACAAAATAAAATAGCTCTCATCATTTGAGTTGGGCAGCTTGACAGCAGTTCCCCTGAACCTTGAAGAGTAGATTTGCCAATTCACCAAAGTACCCTCCTGACTCTACTCCAACTCCTTTCCCCACCAAGGGCCAGAAAGAGAAAAGTCCTAAACCCTTAAAAATAAACTAATATTTGTCTACAAGCATAGAATTCTAAAATTTCTCACAAATATAATACATAAAATTGCTTTCTTTCTACCCTCATGAGCCATTTTTCTAAAATAATCCTTGGTCACCATGGAGCATGATCTAAGGGATTCTATCGGATCTAAAAATATCCTTTCATAGCTCTTACTTTTGGGCTCATCATCAACCAGGGCCATTGCTTCTTATAGCCCTGAGAGCACCCTGTGTGGTGTGTCCCAATCTGGCAGATCAACTGGGCCAAAATAGAAGGTAACCAACCAATTCCTGATAGAAGATGAATTTACAGGCATTCTAGACCAAGGCATTAGCAGTAGAGCTTAAGTGAGAAAATATAGCTTTCCTAAGGATTTTCAGTAAGAGAAAGAAGAGTCAGAAAATTACTAGGTCAAGAATTTAGTTTTGTGGAAGGTAGAATGTCACTTTGGAGTCCCACCTCGCAACGAGTAAAGGGCCGGAGAAGAAATTACTTTTGAAAATGGGTGGATGTACAGTCATATGAATGTTTCAGTAGGGTAATGGTGTTCCTAAAGGAGTAATTCACTTTTAGTAATAACCTAGAGAGGATAAAACAAGAGGAAATTGGCATAATATCAAGAGAATTATCAAGGTAGCCTTGAAGTTTCAACAACTTGCCTTGCTATACCTCTAATTTCAAGGATGGCATTTGGATAACAGATAAAAGATGTTCATGAATCAGTGTTGACATTCCCTAATTAAGACTTTCTTGGGAGAATATAATTTGAAATGAAATCAGCATCTTCACTGAAGACCTTGTCTTCTAAGAAAGTCAAATATTCCTAAGAACATCTAACAAACTAAAACTGACCCCATTTAAAAAATACATAGGACACACCTACTCTAGCTGGCTTCTTCTCAGCCTGCATAACCAGAGGAAAAGACATATATCCAGAGACTCTTCTCTTAATATTGCCAGAAAAATGAAATGGAACATCCTAGTAATAAATAGCTTGAAAATTGACTCTTTCGAAATTGGTGCTAGGACTTTGATTATTAATTACTTACAGAGCAATTTTTCCTGTAAACCTTTCAAGATCCAACAATTCCTAATTCCTTAGAATGGTTAGTTTGGGGACTTTAGATTCTAAAGAGCCCCACATCAGTGCCTGGATCATCTGCCTTTGCCTTGTGGCATACAGTTGGCATAATTTATCCAAACTCCAGTGATATACTCTGGAGACAATTAACTTCTTAAATTATTTTTATGGTGAAAGTAATACATGTGAGGGTATAAAGCATAAAGTTTCTTCCCCAATCACTAATCCATTCTCTAGGGCTAATTACTATTAATAAATTCTATTTCTAGATTTTCTGGCAGTTTCCAATATAACTTAAGTAATTTATAGGTGCTCTTATATCATGATTTGTCAATTTGAATACTATCTACTGACAATCCTTTAAAAGATAAAACTTCTAGTACATTTACATTATGTCTGTACCTCCCAACTTTTGTTTATAACTGATGTTTACACTTAAAAAATAAATTTGGACCTGTACTACTTTATTTAGTAAGCTTAGACAGGACCTACTGACTCCCCACTTGGAAAGACTAAGATTTTAGCACCTTTAAACTTTCTTCCACCAGGCTTCTCTCTTCCCTTTCTCCAAAAGTGTTACTTATAATATTATTTTTAAATTGTCACGATTCATAATGTTTATATCTGTTCTGTAACAATAATTGTCTTCCATGCTTTGTACAATGTAAATCTAAAAGTTAAAAACAAACATCATTTACAGCATTATGATTATATACATATTTATATATATGTACACACACACACACACACATATATATATAAGCTGCAATAATTATATAAAAAGCTAAAATATTTGAAATATGTGGTAGTGACATGGAATCCAAGATACAGATCAAAGTAACAAAAGAAAAATCAAGACACATACCCAAATATGTTTAATACATTTTAAACATATTAAGTATAGTAGAATACAAAATGGCATAATTCTACTTCTGGGTATTTTTCCAAAGAAAACAAAAACACTAATTTGAAAAGATATATGCACCCTTATGTTCACTGCAGCATTATGCACAATATCCAAGATATGGAAGCAACCTAAGTGCCCATCGATAGATAAATGGATAAAGAAGATGTATATATACAATGGAATATTATTCAGCTATAAAACAGAATGAAATCTTGCCATTTGCAACAACATGGATAGACCTAGAGGGTATGATGCTAAGTAAAGTAAGTCAGACAGAGAAAGACAAATACTGTATGATTTTACTTATATGTGAAATCTAAAAAACAAAACAAACATAACAAAACAGAAACATAGTCACAGATACAGAGAACAAACAGGTGATTGCTGGGGTGGGGGGCAGTGGTGAGAGAAATAGGTGAGGGAGGTTAAGAGGAACAGACTTCCAGTTATGAAATAAATGAGTCACAGGGATAAAACGTACAGAGTGGGGAATATAGTCAATAACAATGTAGTATCTTTGTATGGTGACAGATGGTAACCAGACTTATCAGGGTTATCATTTTGTAATGTGTAGAATTATTGAATCACTATGTTGTACATCAGGAACTAACATAGTGTTGTAGGTAAATTATACCTCAAAAAAAAAGCCAACCATACAAACAGACAGACTCATAGAAAAAGAGATCATATTTGTGGTTACCAGAGGCAGGGGGTGGGGGGTGAGGAAGAGGAATTGGATGAAGGTGGTCCAAAGGTTAGAACTTCCAATTACAAAATAAATAAGTACTAGGGATGTAATGTACAACATGATTAATAGAATTAACACTGCTGCATGTTACATGTGAAAGCTGTTAAGAGAGTAAATCCTGAGTTCTCATCAGAAGTAAAAAAAAAATTTTTTTTAAATTTTGTATCCATATGAGATGATGGATGTTCATTAAACCTATTGTGGCAATCATCTCAGGATGTATATAAGTCAAATCATTATACACCTTAAACTTATACAGTGCTTTGTGTCAATTATATCTCAATAAAATTGTGAGAAGAAAATTTAAATAACAACAATAAAAAGCATAATTTCAAATATGTGAGGCAGAAAAATTACACGTGTGGTTTTGAAACCAGCTAACCATTAACAAAAGCAGTGAATTCCAAGCCTACATCATAATTTACATCAAAATAAAATCCAGATAGGTTAAAACATAGATGTGAAAAATAAAAATGTAGAAATATTCTGACATGTAAAAACATAGATAAATCTCAACTGTATTAGTTGATTAAGAAAATTAAGTTGTATAACAATGCATACATTGTGCCATTTATGTAAAATTGAAAATTCAAATAATTTATATTTTTATAAATGTAAAAATATATAGTATAACTTTACTATGTGGACAAGAAAAATACACACCAATTTCAGGAAAGTGATTATGTGTAAGTTGGGGAAAGACTGGAATCAAAGACTACAAAGAGGAATCCAGTCGCCCTTGAAGGAAGGACATCTGAAACAAATTTGTCAGAATGTTAATGGAGATTTGACAGAACTGGATAGTGTCTACACAGGTGTTCATTATAATCTCTGTACTGCTCTTAATTTGTCTAATAGTTCAAATAATAAACACTATGAAAATATGGTAATAAAAATAGCTAGTGTTAATTAAGCCTTTCAATATATCTGTTAGTATTCTATTTTACCTACATTTTGTCACTGTCTACCATTTAATGCAGAAACTGTAATTATCTACAGATTTTTAAATGAGAAAATTATAAAATAGAGATTAATTTGCTCAAGTGTGAATAGTCTCTTGATGGCTATCTGATATCAGAATCTCCATTATAAAACATTCTGTCAAGTGGCCTCTCTATGAAATATTCAAGGAAAGTTTTCCTAGACATGACACAAAATTCAAAAACAGTGAAGAGAAAGATTGATATATTTTGACTGTGTAAAAATTTAAATTTCTGTATGCCAAAATTACCACAAACAAATGACTAGAGGAAAGATTATCCTTTTTTTAGAAGTCAGCTTCGTTGAGGTATATACTACATGCTCCAGTTTTAAGTGTATAGTCTGATGGGTTTTGTCAGCTGTAAACCTGTAACCACCACCATTTTCAAGATGCTTCCATTATTCCAGAGAGTTTTCTTGTGCCAATTCTCAGTTAATTATTTCCCGAACCTGACATCAGCCCTTCACCCGGGCCCCAAGCAACTACTTATCTGCTTTCTGTTACTGTAAATCAGATTAATCTTTTCTAGATATACATGTAAATGGATTCATGTAGTACGTACTCTTTTGTGTCTGGCTTTTTAACTTAACATTTTTGAGATTCATCCATGTTGTTGCATGTATCAGTAGTTCATTTCTTTTTGTTGCAGATAGTATTTCACTATTATATCATGGTTTGTTTATCTATCTTGATGATAATCAGTTTGGGTCGTTTGAAGTTTTTAGCTATTATGAAGAAATCCATTAGAAAGATTCCTGTACAATTCTCTGTGTGGACATATATTTTCATTTATTTTAGGTAAATATCTGGGGAGTAGAAAGGTTAAGTGATATGCTAGGAGTATGTTCAACTTTATAAGGAATGTCCAAACAGTTTAACGAAGTTATTCCACCACTGGACATTTCCACCAGCAAAGTCTGAGAGTTCCAGTTATTACACATACTTGCCAACACTTGGTATTGTCAGTGTTTCTAATTTTGATCATTCTAATGGGTGCTTAGTGTTATCTCATTGTGGTTTTATTTTGTATTTTCCTGATAACTAATGATGTTGAGCATATTTTATGTGCTTATTGGCCATTCATATATCTTTTTGTGAAGCGCTTATTCAAATATTTTGCCTATTATTTTACTGGGTGATTTGTTTTGTTGCTGAGTTGCAAGTGTTCTTTATACACATCTTCTCAACTTACAGTGGGATTACATCCCAAGAAGCCCATTGTAAGTTGAAAATATCATGTCAGAAATTCATTTAATACACCTAACCTATCGAACTTCATAGCTTAGCCTAGCCTACCTTAAACATATGCTAAGAACACTTAAATTAGCCTACAGTTGGGCAAAATCATCTAACACAAAGCCTATTTTATATTAAAATGTTGAATAGCTCAAGTAACTGAATACTGTACTGAAAGTTAAACACAGAATGGTTGTATGGATACAGAATGGTTGTAAGTGCAGGCTCACTGTCGCCGCCCAACATTATGAGAGAGTATTGTACTGTGTACTGCTAGCTCGGGAAAAGATCAAAATCAAAGTACGCTTTCTACGGAATGTGTATTGCTTTTGCACCATCATAAAGTTGAAAAACTCCTAAGTGGGTCCCTCGTAAGTCAGGGACCTTCTGTGTATTCTGAATAGAACTCCTGTGTCAGTATATACATAATATTTTCTCCCAGTCTGGGGATTGTCTTTTCATTTTCTTAATTATGCCAATACCAAAACCACTACTGTAGTTTTATAGTAAGTCTTGAAATCCAAATGTGTTCTTTTCAAAATTAGTTGGGCTGTCTCGGATCCTTTGACTTTTTAACATAAATTTTAGGATCAGATTTTCGTCATATGATTTTTTTTAAAAAACCTGAGATTTTGATTTAGATTGTATTGAATCTATAGATTGGCATTTTAACTATGTTGAGTTTTCTGATCCATTAATAAGGTAAATATCTCCATCTATTTAGACTTCTTTCACTTCTCTCAGCAATACTTTTCAGTGTAGAGGTGTGGCACATACTTTGTTAAATTTATTCCTATGATTTCAATTTTTGCATTGTAAATGAAAATTTTTGAATTTTAATTTCCAATTGTTTTTTGCTAGTATCCAATTAATTTTTATATAATTGACCTTGTGTCTGCAGGCTTGCACAATTCACTTATTAGTTTCAGTAAGTTTTTATAGATTTCGTAGGATAATATTCAATACAAGATTATAAAGAAGAGGGAATATCCTTGCCTTGTTCTCAGTCTTAGGGAAAAAGTGTTCAGTATCTCACCGTTAAGTGTGATGTTAGCTGTAAAATTTTAGATGCCCCTTATAAAGGTGAGAAAGTTCTCCCTTAATTCTAGTCGACTGAGAGGTTTTATTACTAACGAATGTTAAGTTTTTTCAGATACTTTTCCTTCATCTATTTGAATAAGCATATGGTTTCTATCCTTTTTTTCTGTTAATATGGTGAATTACATTGATTTATTTTATGAATGTTAAAACAATCTTAGGATATACTCTGTCTAGTCATGACACATGAAGTACTCAAGGATCTGAAAACTATTTTAAAATTATAAAAGTAATTTTATATATTTTATTTTGCTTATTTCTATGTACAGTGTTCTTGGATTATTTTATATAGATCCAATTTCAACCTAGTATGATTTAACATTTACTCTTCCTGCAGACACTAGCAGTAAATTTGCACAGTTCTTGTTTTTCTAAAAATAGTCTTTTTATTGTCATCTTTTTATTGTGATAAGAAACATACAATATAAAATTTACCATCTTACCCATTTTAAAGTGTACAGTATAGTAAACTATGTGAACATTGTTGTGCAACAGCTCTGTAGAACTTTTTCGTCTTGAAAAACTGAAACTCTACATTCATTGTACAACTCCCTTTTCCCCCTCACACCAGAGTCTGACAAGCACCATTATTATTTCTGTTTCTAAGGGATTGTGACTACTTTAGTTAACCTTATTATATAAGTGAAATCCTACAGTCTCATAGTGACAGGCTTATTTCACTTAGCATAATGTCCTCAAAGTTCATCCACGTTGCTGCATATAACAGAATTTCCTTCTTTTTTTAAAGACTGAATAATGTTCTGTTATATGTATACACCACGTCTTCTTTATCTGTTCATCTGACAATTGATATCTAGGTTGCTTCTACCTCTTAGCTAGTGTGAATAATGCCTCAATGAACGTGGTTGTGCAAATAGCTCTTCCAGATTTTGTTTTCAGTTCTTTTAATATATACCCAGAAGTGAAATTGCTGGATCATATAGTAATTCTATTCTTAATGTTTGGAGGAACTTCCATACTCTTTTCCATAGCTGCACCATTTAACATTCTCACTGATAGTGCACAAGGTTTCTAATTTCTCTATATTGTAGTGAACACTTCTTTTTTCTTTTCTTTTCTCTTCTCTTCTTTTCTTTTCTTTTCATAGTGGCCATCCTAATGGGTTTGAGTTGATGTATCATTGTGATTTTAATTTACATTTCCCTGATGTTTAGTGATGTTGAGCATCTTTTAATGTGCTTATTTGCCATTGTATGTCTTCCTAATCCCCATATATAATCAGATATATGCTTTGCAAATATTTTTTCCTAATTCCATAGGGTGCCTTTTCACTCTGTTCATTGTTTTCTTTACTGCACAGGAGTTTATAAGTTTGATGTCATCCACATTATCTATTTATTTTTGTTGTATGTGCTTTTGGTATCATGTTTAAGACATCATTGCCAAACCCAGTGTTGTGAAGATTTACCTCTGTTTTCTTCTAGGATTTTTGTAGTTTCAGGTCTTACTTTTGGGTCTTTAATCCATTCTGAGTTAATTTCTCTATATAGTTTAAGGTTAGAGTCCAACTTCATTCTTTTGCATGTGGATATCCAGTGTTCCCAGTACCATATGTTAAAGAGACCACCCTTTTTCCATTGTGTATTCACATGTTTGACCATATGTGCAAGGGATTATTTCTGTGCTCTCTATTCTGTTCCACTGGTCTGTATGTCTGTCTTTATGCCAGTACTATACTGATTAGGTTAGTGTAGCTGTGTAATATGATTTGAAATCAAAAACTGTGAGGACTTCAGCTTTGTTTTTCTTTCTCAAGATTGTTTTGGCAATTTGGGATCCTCTGAAATTCCATTCGAATTTTAGAATGTTCTTTATATTTCTGTAAAAAAATGCCATGAGGATTTTGATAGACATTGCCTTGAATCTGTAGATCACTTTGTATGTATTATGGCCATATTAACAATATCAAGTCCTCCAATCCATGAACATGGGAAGTCTTTCCATTTCTTTGTGTCTTCTTCAATTTCTTCCAGCAATGTTTTGCATATTTCAGTGTACAAGCCTTTCACCTCCTTGATTAAGTTTATTCCTAAGTATTTTAATCTTTTTGATGCTCTTGTACATGGGATTGCTTTCTTAGTTTTCTTTTCAGATTGTCTAATTGTAGTGTATAGTAATACAACTGGTTTTTGTATGTTGATTTTGTATCCTGAAACTGCTGAATTTGTTTATTACTTTTACCAGGGGTTTTTTTGGTTTCGTTTTTGTTTTTGTTTTAGGAAATATCTCAAATCAACACCTCAAGGAACTAGAAAAAAAAGATCAAACTAAACCCAAAGTTATCAAAAGGAGGGAAATAATAAAGATTAGAGCAGAAATAAATGAAATAAAGGATAGAAAAAATCAACAAAGCTGAGTTGTTTTCTAAAAAATTATCATCAAAATTGGCAAACCCTTAGCTAGACTAGCTAAGAAATAAAAAGAGGAGATTCAAATTAATAAAATAAGGAGGAGAGATTAAAACTGATGCCACAGAATGAAAAGGATCATAAGACACTACCATGAACAATTATAGGGATATTTATGGTTTTCTACATAAAAGATCATTTCATCTGTGAACAAAGGTAATTTTACCTCTTCCTTTTCAATCTGGATGCTTTTTATTTATTTATAGCAATTTTTTTTGGATATATTTCTCTGGCTAGGGCTTCCAGTACTATGTTGAATAGAAGCAGCAAAAGTGGGCATTCCTTTTCCTGATCTTAGAGGAAAAGCTTTCAATTTTTTATCATTGAATGTAATGTTACCTGTGGGCTTTTCTTATATGACCTTTATTGTGTTGAGGTAATTTCCTTTTATTCATAGTTTATTAAGTGTTTCTATTATGAAATAGTGTTGAATTTTTTTCAAATGCTTTTTCATGTCTGCATCAATTGACATGATACTGTTGTTATGGCCCTTCCTTCTTTTAATGTGGTGCATTACATTGATTGATTTTCATATATTGAACTATCCTTAAATTCCAGGAATAAATTCTACTGCTTATGGTAAATAATCCTTTTATGTACTGTTGAATTTTAAAATGCAGTTTGCTAGTATTTAGTTGAAGATTTTTGCATCAGTATTCATCAGAGATATTGGGCTGTCATTTTCTTTTTAAGTATCTTTATATCAATTTGTATTGGTAACGCTGGCCTCATAGAATAAGCTTGGAAATGTTCCCTCATCTTTGATTTTTGGGGGAGAATTTGAGAAGGATTTGTGTTCATCCTTGTTTAAATGTTTGGTAGAATTTTCCAGTGAGGCCATCTTTACTGGGCTTTTCTTTGTTGGGAGATTTTTTGATTACTGATTCAATCTCCTTACTAGTGATAGTTCTGTTCTTTTTTTTTTTTTTTTAATTTCTTCGTGATTCATTCTTGGTAGGTGTATATTTCTAAAAATTTATTCAGTTCTTCTAGATTATACTATTTGTTGGTATATAGTAGTTCATGGCATTTGTTGTTCACAGTAGTCTCTTATGATCTCTTTTACTCTGTGACATCAGTTTTAATGTCCTGGAGAATGTTCCATGTGTACTTCAGAAGAATATATATTCTGCTGTTGTTGAGGGGAGTGTTCTCTATATGTCTTTTAGGTCCAATTGTTATACAGTGTTAACTTCTCTCTTTCCTTCTATTCAGTCTGGTTGTTTTATCTATTATTGAAAGTGGGGTATTGAACTCTTAATGTGTTATTGTCTGTTTCTCGCTTAAATTCTGTAAATGTTTGGTTCACATATTTGGATCCTCTGATGTTAGATGCATATATATTATAATTGTTATACCTACCTGGTGAATTGACCCTTTTATCATTATATAATGTCCTTTTTGTCTCTTGTGACAGTTTTTGATTTAAAGTCTATTTTGTCTGATAAAAGTATGATCATCCTTGTTCTCTTTAGGTTATTATTTGCATGTAATATCTTTTCACCCCTTTCATTTTTACCCTATGTTCTTTCTTATATTAAAATGAATCTCTTGTGGAGACTGTAGAGTTGGATCTTATTTTTTATTTATTCAGCCACTCTGTGTCTTTTGAGTGGGGAGTTTAACCATTTAAAGTAATTACTGATATGGAAGCATTTACTATTGCCATTTTTAAATTGTTTTCTATCTGTCTTGTAGCAAATTTTGTCTTTTGTTGCCTTCCTTTGTGTTTTGCTGATTTTTTGGTAGCAACATGCTTGATTTCTTTCATATTTTCTTTTGTGTATCTTCTATGGATGTGTTCCTTGTGGTTATCATGGAGATTACATAAAACATCTTGTAGTGATAATAATCTATTTTAAACTGATAACAACAACTTCAATCACATACAAAACATTCTATACCTTTACATCACCTGCCCCAGTTTATGTTATCCGTGTCACAAGTTACATCCTGTCACATTGTGTATCTATTAACATAGTTTCATAGTTATAGTTATTTTTTATGCTTGTACCTTTTAAATTCTCTACCAGATTAAAAGTGATTTGTGTATCACCATTACAATGTTCTGTATTTGTCTATATATTTACCTTTACCAGAGAGCATTTTTTATGCTTTCATTTTGCTATCCAACATCTTTTATTTCAACTTGAAGGACTCCCTTTAGCATTTCTTGAAGCAGCTCTACTGGTGATGAACTCCCTCAGCTTTTATTTATCTGGGAAAGTTTTTATTTTTTCTTTATTTTTGAAGGACAGTTTTGAAGGATATAGTATTAATGATTGTCAGTTTCTTTCTTTCAGTATAGTGAATACATCATCCCATTAACCTCTAGCTTGAAAAGTTTCTACTAAGAAATCTGTTTATAGTCTTACAGGGGCTCCCGTGCACAATGAGTTTCTTTACTCTTGCTGATTTCAAGTTTGATTCTTTGTCTTTGACAGTATGATTATAATATGTCTCAGTGTGTGTCTCTTTGGGTTCATCCTAAGTGGAGTTTACTGAGGTTTATGAATTTGAATGTCCTTTTGGAAGTTTTCAACCATTATTTCTTCAAATAAGCTCTCTACCCATTCTTCTCTCTTCTTTTTCTTCTGGAACTCCCATGATGAGTATATTGCTCCACTTTATTGTGGCCTGTAAGTCCTGTAGGCTTTCTTCACCTTTATTCATCCTTTTTGTTCCTCTGACTCAGTAATTTCAAATGACGTAGTTCACTGATTATTTCTGCTGATTGACCAAGTCTGTTGTTGACCCCCTCTAGTGAATTTTTCAGTTCAATTATTGTATTCTTCAGCTCCAGAATATGTTTGTTTCTTGTTTATAATTTCTTTCTCTTACTTGATATTCTCAATTGTGTTTTGCAGGTTTTTTTTAAAGTTGTCTCTCTGCTCTCTTCTAGCTCATCAAGCTTCTTTAAGATGGCTGTTTTCAATTATTTTTCAGGTAATTCATAGATCTCTGTTTCTTTAGGGTAAGTTTCTAGACATTTACTTTGTTCTTTTGATTGGACTATGTTTCCCTGTTTCTTTCTATGCCTTATTTTTTATTTGTTAGTTTGTTTTGGTTTTGTTTTGTTTGTTGCTGGAATTTGGACATTTGAAAAAACAGCCACCTCTGTACTGGTTTTGTACAGGGAAGACCTTCACCTGTCAGCCCAGCTAAGCATTTGGAGGAACTTTCCAACCTTTTTTAGGGATGTATCTTTTCTTGGTTTCTATATTATTTCTCAATTAAAGAGGTTTGCCAGTTTCTTTTTTTAGCATTTATTCACTTGATTCCTCTAGTGTCTGTCTGTGGTACTACAGGTTCTCTGTTGCTGAATCAAACTGCTAAGCTCTCCCTTATTCTTAGTGGCCCCAGGCATACAAATACACCAGTTCTTCATTAACATTCTGAGTCAGGCATGACAGAAACCAGTTCCTCAAAAAGTTGGAATATCAAATGTATGTTCCACTCTTCTCTTTTCTTCTCAAAGGAAAAGCAGCAAGTTTCTGTTTTCTCCTGATTGCACTAAACTGTGTTTTCTGGAAAAAGAGTTATCAAGGGTAAAACACAACAACTTTTCTTATCTGTTTTAATGCAGCTGTTCTTGGCTTGTGCTTGCCTGGAGTACTGTAACTTCTTAACTGGTTTTTTGAGTTTTAATAAAGGCATTTTGGACCATATATTGTTATTTACTCAATGTCTCTCTGGCCCAGGGGTTCCTATTACACCATCTTGCTGACATCACTCCTACTGCCATTAGTTTTGAATGACATTTTCCCTGAATATAGAATGCTAGGTTGGCAAGTTTATCTTTTAACATTTTAAAGATGTCATATTTACTTCTGGATTTGAGTTTCTGACAATAAATATTCAGTCATTCTTACATGTGTTCCTCTGTACATAGTGTATTTTCCCTCACCCACTCACCCCCAATTATTTTTTCTTTCCTTTTGGCTCTTTGAAATTTATTTGATGTTCCTTAGTGGGTGTTTCCTTTGTATTTAATCCTGCCTGAGGTTTGTTGTAGTTTTTAAATTGTCAATTTATAGTTTTTATCAAATTTGGAAAGCTTTTTAGCCATTATTTCCTCAACTACTTTTTTATACCTTTTTTGTTCTCCTTTCTCCTTATGAGACTCCAGTTCCAAGTATATCTTCTACACATGGCCCAACAGGTCACTGGGCTCTGTCAAATATTTTAGTCTTTTCCTGTGTGTGCTTCAATTTGGAGTTTCTATTGCTCTGTCTTCAAGTTCATTGATATTGTTCCTCTATAATATCTAATCTGTTATTATCCCCATTCAGAAAAATTGTCATTTCAAATTACTTTTTTCTTTGTAATTTCTAGAGGTTTCATTGGATTCTTTTTATGTATTTCATTTTCTTAAAAATAAATTTATTTATTTATGTTTGGCTGTGTTGGGTCTTCGTTTCTGTGCGAGGGCTTTCTCCAGTTGCGGCGAGCGGGGGCCACTCTTCATCATGGTACGCGGGCCTCTCACTGTCATGGCCTCTCGTTGCAGAACACAGGCTCAGTAGTTGTGGCTCACGGGCCCAGTTGCTCCACGGCATGTGGGATCCTCCCGCACCAGGGCTTGAACCCGTGTCCCCTGCATTGGCAGGCAGACTCTAAACCACTGCGCCACCAGGGAAGCCCTATGTATTTCATTTTGTTTCTCATTTTTTTAAATATTTTCTTTTAAACATTTGTGCATACAAGCATATTTTTAATAGACATTTTAAGGTCTTTGTCTATTAATTCTAATACTTCTGTCATTTCTGGGTCTCTTTATATTGACTGATTTTTCTACTAGCTGCTTTTTCACATATCTAGTAATTTTTCATTAGATGCTAGGATTTGCAATCATGCTCTGTGTTGAATTTTGTTTTCTTTGTGTAAACACAGTTGAAATTTGTTTCAGACGGCAGAAAAATTGCTTACAGATTACTTTGATCTTTTTCAGGTTTATTTTTAAGCTTACTTAGGATCATTTGAAGTAACCTTTGTTCTAGGAGTAATTGAGCCCTACTGTTAAAGTTTAACTCTATTGAGGTAATTACTTAGGTATAAAATGAGGACTCTCTACTCAAGATGGCTGAAGAATAACCATCATCTCACTCTATATGAGTTCTAAGAATTGTTAAACTTGTTCTTTGTCCAGCTTCATAAAGTTTTATCCTACCCATGTACAAATTTGTATTCAGCAGAGACTGGATAAAAGATCCCTAAGTGGATTACTGAAGTTCCTTTTATTCAGTATCTTCTTCCTCTCCAAAACTTCTGTTTTTAACCTCTCAACCATCCTCAATTCCAGTCTCTTCAACTTAGCAAGACTGCCATGCTCAGTTTGGAATTTCCTTCTCTAGAACAGGGCCTAGGCCACTAGACTGAAAGTCAAGGCAATCATAAGTTCACCTCACTTGTTCCCTTATCCTAGGGATCACAGCTATCTAATATCCGATAATAGTTTTTGGTTTTTTTATTGCTGTTGTTGTTTTTCTGGCTGTGTTGGGTCTTGATTGTTATGCACAGGCTTTTCTAGTTGTGGCAAGCAGGGGCTACTCTTCATTGTGGTGTGTGGGCTTCTCATTGTGGTGGCTTCTCTTGTTGCAGAGCATGGGCTGTAGGCGCGTGGGCTTCAGTGGTTGCAGCATGCAGTCTCAGTAGTTGTGGCACACAGGCACTAGAGCATGTGGGCTTCAGTAGTTGTGGCACATGGACTCAGTGGTTGCAGCACAAGGGCTCTAGGGCTCGCAGGCTCAGTAGTTGTGGCTCATGTGCTCTAGAGCACAGGCTTAGTAGTTGTGGCATGTGGGCTTAGTTGCTCTGCGGTATGTGGGATCTTCCCGGACCAGGGATTGAACCCGTGTCCCCTGCATTGGCAGGCGTATTCTTAACCACTGTGCCACCAGGAAAGTCCCTGATGATAGTTGTTTCAAGAACTTCGTTCAGTTATCTAGTTGCTTATGGAGGGAGAGTAAGTCAAGACCCTCTTATTTCATCATGGGCAAAAGCTGATGACTGTTTTAACAATCAACAAGGAAAATGTGACCATCCACAAAAGGAAATAAGTCAAGTATATGAACAAGCAATAGATTTATTTTTGCTTAAGAAAAGCAAACGCCCAATAGATTTATTATTTCATTAATAATTATGTAAATTATATAACACACTGGGTAATCTTTCTACTTATCCGGTTAATAAAGATGTTAACTGTAACACCTAATGTTCCACAATCATCAAAAATTAAGTATTGCAAACACCCGTTCATGATAAAAATTCTCAGTAAGCTAGGAATAGAGGAGAACTTTCTCAACTTGAGAAAGACTATCTACAAAAAACCTACAACTAACTTCATACTTAGTGAGACACTCAAAGCTTTTACACTAAAATCAGGTACAGGGAAAGGATGTTTCCTTCCCACTCTTGTCAACATCATATTAGAAATTCTTACTAATGCCATAAGGCATGATAAGGAAAAAAAATGGCATAAAGTTTAGGAAGGAAGTAATGAAATTGTCTTTATTCTTAGATTACATGATCATCTATGTGGAAAATCCAAGAGTCAACAAAAAAATCCCTAGTACTAATAAATGATTATAGCAAGTTTGTAGGATACAAGGTTAATGTAGAAAATCAATCTGTTTTCTATATGCCAGCAGTAAACAAGTAGAATTTGATATTAAAAATAAAATACCATTTATATTAGCACCCAAACAAATAAAATACTTAGGTATAAATCTAACAAAATATGGAGGGCTTCCCTGGTGGTGCAGTGGTTAAGTATCCACCTGCCAATGCAGGGGACACGGGTTTGAGCTCTGGTCTGGGAAGATCCCACATGCCACGGAACAGCTAAGCTCGTGCGTCACAACTACTGAGCCCGCGAGCCTAGAGCCTGTGCTCCACAACAAGAGAAGCCACCGCAATGAGCAGCCCATCGCAACAAAGAGTAGCCCCCGCTCGCAACTAGAGAAGGCCCACGTGCAGCAACAAAGACCCAATGCAGCCAAAAATAAATAAATTATTTTAAAAAATCTAACAAAATATGTACAAGATCTGCATGAGAAAAACTACAAAATTCTGATGAGTAAAGTCAAAGAAGAACTAAACAAATGGAGAGGCGTTACTTGTTCATAAACAGGAAGACTCAATATCGTCCGGATGTCAGATCTTCCTAACTGGCTTAATAGATTCAAAGCAATCACAATCAAAATCCCAGTGTATTTATTTTGTGGATATAAATAAACTAATTCTGATTTTTATAAGTAGATGTAAAAGACCCAGAAGAGCACACAATAATGAAAAAGAACAAAATTGGAGAGCTAATGCTATCCATCTTTAAGACTTTTATTCAGGTGTTAGTAATCAATACAGTATATTATTGGCAAAGGAACTGACAAACAGATTAACGGAACAGAATAGAAAGCCAAAAAATAGACCTACATAAATAAAATCAACTGAATTTTGACAAAGGAGCAAAGACAATACAATGGAGCAAAGTAGTGTCTTTAACAAATGATGTTGAAACAACTGGACATCCACAGGTAAAAAACTGAATGTAAACATAGACCTAACACTCTTCACAAAAATTAACTCAAAATAGATCATAGACCTAAATGTAAAGCACAAAACCATAAAACTTCTATGAGGTAACAGGAAAAAAACCTCAGTGACTTTGGGTATGGTAATGCCTTCTTAGATACAACACCAAATTCACGATCCATGGAAGAGATATTTGATAAGCTAGACTTCATTAAAATTAAACAAACAAACAAACAACAAAAAAAACCACTTCTTCTCCACGAAAGACAATGTCAAGAGAATGAGAAGACAAGCCACAGACTGGGAGGAAATATTTACCAAAGGCATCTGATAAGGGATCCATCCAAAATGTGCAAAGAACACTTAAACTCAATAATAAGAAAACAAACAACTCAACTAAACAATGGGCCAAAGACTTTGAACAGACACCTCACCAAAGAAGATAAATAAGATGGTAAATAAGTATATAAAAAGATGTCCCACATCATATGTCATCAGGGACAAATTAAGACAATGAGGTACGACTACAAACCTATTAGGATGTCCAAAATCTGGAACGCTGACAACAGCAAATGCTAATGAGTATATGGAGCAACAGAAATGCTCATACTTTGCTAGTGGGAATGCAGATATAGCCACTTTGGAATATAGTTTGGCAGCTTCTTACAAAACTAAACATACTCTTACCATATGATCCAGCAGTTGTGCTCCTTGGTATCTACCCAAATGAGGTGAAAACATGTCCACACAAAAACCTGTACACAAATGTTTATATCAGCCTTGCTCATAATTACCAAAACTTGGAAGCAACCAAGATGTGCTTCGGTAGGTGAATTCATAAATTAACTGTGGTACATCTAGACAATGGAATATTATTCAGTGCTAAAAATAAATGAGCTATCAAGCCATGAAAAAAACATAGAGGAACCTTAAAAGCATACTACTTAGTGAAAGAAGCCAATATAAAAATGATACATACTGTAGGATTCCAACTGTATGACTTTCTGAAAAAGCAAAACTATGGAGATGTGAAAAGATCAGCATTGCCAAGAGTTGGATTTGTAGAGGGAGAGATGAATAGATGGAACAAAGGGTTTTTAGGGCAGTGGAAGTACTCTGTATGATACCATGATGATGGCTACATGTCATCATACATTTGTTCAAACCCATAGCATGTACAAAACCAAAAGTGAACTCTAATGTAAACTATGGCCTTTGGGTGATTATTATGTGTCAATATAAATTCATCAATTAAAAAAAATAAGTATTAAAAGTCTTTCTAGCTGCAATCAGAACACCTTTTTTGTTCTCTTTGAAAGTCATATTTCTGTTAGACACAGTTCTCTCAAGTTCCTATTCACTGTAATTTGCAAAGATTAAAAGTTTGGCTACATTGAAAATATAATAATGCTAAATATTTATGCTGCTGCATATTTGTAGCAGTCTATTTGTTTTAACTCACAATTCCTGTCATTAATGGAAGTTAGTAAGTATACAGGATATACATGCAGACTAGACTGGCTGTACCGATAGTGATTTTGTCCTTATCTATGAAAACCAGGAGTCCAGACAAAGCTAATGACTGAAGAGGAGAGGAAGCATGGCTCCTTTACCATTTAGCCCTTGAAGGATGTTTTATGTTCTACTGAAGTCTCAACAAAGGCCAGATTTTAAGTATTATTTCTTTCTTTCCTTCTCCTCTACCCTTCCAACAAATATGTCGAAATCTCCTATACAACTGGAAGATAATTTACCATGGTCACTCCATCTGGCTCACTCTCTTGAACTAGTCTATCAAGGAAAGTCACCACACTGGGACTGGGAATTGGACTATAAAGCAATCCAAACCATAACACAGTTGTTTCAGTTTGGAACTCTGAGATTAAATAAGTGTCCTTGTTCTTACCTGAGCCCCATTTGTTCCTTGCATCATTCATTTGTGTACATTTATTTTTCCCTTGTTAGACTCTAACTTTCTTTAAGTTCAGGGGCAGAATCTTAGGGGTTTCCGTACTCCCAAGGTATATAACCTCCTCTAAGGTCACTGACATTTTACCAAAGTTAATAATATTTACAAGGAAGTCAAGATTATCTGTAGTCCATAAATTACACACATCAGAAAATCCAGGTGCCAGTTTACCTGTAATTTCAAGTCATAGTGACCAAGATTTGGAAAGCTAAACGATCAACAAACTCTTTCAGCTTAAAAGAAATGTAATTTCACAATTATAAAAAGTAAGAAAGAGTGGAAATTACATAAAAGTCATGTATTCACAAATATAAAATATATCTATGAACGTTCTGTTTACTGCATCTAGTTTTATAAGCATTAAAGTTAATCGAATTTTAGGTTTAATATAGTTTATGAAGATAACATTTGCAAACAGCAGTAATTCAACTCTCCTTTAAGTCTTATATAGTGTCAATTGATTGGGTAATAAATAGTAAATGTTTTGAAACTAGAGATAGTTGCTAAAATGATGAATCAGTCTAAATGCCATGTTCTAAGTTCCAGATCAGTCATCATCAAATTTTAAATTTTTGCTCAAAACCAACACTCTAAATTTGAGGTGATTATAAAAGATCACTGTATGATGAATAATAGGTTTTTCCTAGTTCTTTAACTTCTCCCATCCTTCATAGGTGTTCCAGTGATATTCAGAATCTGAATTAGGTGAAATACACCAAAAATCATTTCCATCATACCAAAGCAGTATTCAACTGCTTACTGTGCCACTGATCCCATCTAGTCTTTGCAGGATACTAAGAACTGGGGAATCACCAACAGCCATTTATTTTTTATAAGAAAGAGCCTCGAGTAGATCAACCCAAGTCTTTTTCTAAATGTTCCAAATGAAATCAGACTGTACATTAATAAGCTGAATGAGTTTAGTTACCTGTATTGTACTATATTGTACTGTTAAACTGGTTGATATCCTTTGGCAGTTGAGAAGTACTCCCCAAGACAATGAACAATCACTGGTTTCAAAGAACAGAACCTGTGTTCTGTATAGCTGTATAATGTGCCAGAGAAAGCTTTATGGCTTTTCAAGTCCCACAATGTATGGGATCAATATATTCTCATAAAGAAAGAGAGTCATAAGTTAAGGAGAGTCCATAAAACAGAAAAGAAAGAAAAAAGAAAAACTAATTCTATGCAAGTTCTTAGAAAGAAATTTTCTAAGTTTCTGATTCTAAGACTGTTGCATCTTTGCAAAGATAGTTATGATTCCATCCAAAACGAGAGAGGAATTGTAAGATCAGATTGAAAACAAATATAGCAGATCAGAACTGAGGATACGTGCAAAAGTAGAAGGAGCAAATAAACAAAGACTGGGGAAAAAATCCTAAGACAATAACCATGTTGAAAGCAGAAGATAGGGCCACAACGGTGTGATATTAATAATAGAATTATTTATTCAACTCCTGTTTTCATTATGCTTTCTCCATCAAGAATTACCTCAAACTGAAAAGTGTAGAGCACCCTTTCATTTCCTGATCAATGCTTCTGCTGAAAATGACCTACATTGGATAAGACACAGAAACATATATTTATAAATGTACCACTGACCTGGAAAAAAGATCTACACAGAGGTCAAAAACTAAGAACAAATATGAACCCAGAGAGATGAGCAAATCCCACAGAAGCCCACTTGCTGGCTGAAGTGGAGGCATTTGCTGAGCTCCAGTGAACTTTTTCACAGTCCTCAAGACATGGGAATAAAGTAGATAAAGACAGGGTACCAAGGTGGGAAGTCAAAATAAGAGATATACACACCCACTTAAATTTGAATTCCTAAAGTTCATAGCCCTCAGCAAAAACGTAAAAAAAAATATATATATATATATATATATATATATATATATAGCCACCGGTACCCCACCAAATGAGGGGCTGCAAGGAAAATTGCATATCGGCGCTAAGTGGAGTAGGAAAGCACCATGAGTGAGAGCTTGTGAAAAACAGCATCACATCTGCAAAAGAAAAGCAAGGGGGAATTAGCACAGCACTTTTTTTCTGACTGTGGAGGGAAAGAGATGTAGTTAGGAAAGAACACCCAAAGGACTTCACAGTAAATGGAAATGTTCTAATTATTAAAATGTGTGTTTGTACCTGGGTATTTATATATCCTTTTCTCCATACATGACATATATTTTATAAATGTTCTTTTTATCTAGTCAGTGTTTAATTTTTTAAAATCTTAAAAATGGCAGAGCATGCATCAATAACAGGAAACCAAAACCAAGGATTGGTTTGTAAAAGAACTTTAAATAGGTCAAAGTTAGGCTCAGTACAATTATGTGCCAAGTTATCCCCCTAAACACTGTAATATTCTGAGAATTCATGAATAGGTGAGGTCTAAGAAAAAGTCATGATTTTCAAAAATTTTTTTAAAATGATACCAAGGATTTATGAATTTTTCATCAATTCCCGGCAAAATTCTAGAGTAAGTTACTAAAGAGATTTGTGAGCTCATAGAAAAGAAAGAGGAGATCTCTAAGTGATATTGAGGAATATAAGAATAAATCATTTCATAGTTACCTCTTTTCCTTTTCAGATAAAGTTATTGGATCTTAGACAACGTCTTACTTCCAGTAGGGCATTGAATAGGCCTTCACAGAATGTTTGTAGACAAGAAGGAAAACCATAACGTGGGTAAGTATACAGTTAAGCATAAACATACACAGTTGACAAATGGTTTCAAAACATCTTGGTTAGTGAATTGTCAGTCTAGAACTAGAGTCCAATATCATGGTACAGAGTTGCACTTTATGTTTTTGTTTTTGCTTGTTTGTTTGTTTGCCTCCATCCTGTTGAATATTTCTAATAATAATCTGAACAAGGACATAGAAAACATTCTGACAATTAACAGTTGCACAAGTCAAAAAGGATAGATGGTATACTGATGGGATGAAAGGATTCAAAAAAATCTTGAGAATCTCGCCCATTGTTAAACCTTAAAAAACAAAACATAAGGGAAAACATAATTGTATAGGACCTGATTTAACTACCATGTAAATAATATAAAACAAACAACCAAATAATAGGGTTGTTAAAAAGCAAATGCATATGTTCCTGAGGTCTGGGCTGATCAGACAGTGTCTGAAATATTATATCTAGTTAATAAAATGCTGAGTTTAGGGAAAATGACTGAAAAGAGAATTGTTTTGGGAAAGAGAAGACCCATTTGTGTGACACTGGACAACTCGCTGAACTGCTCTGGGTCCCATTTCTACTTTTTAAAAATTCGGATATTACTTTCAGTTCTGAAATCATTTAGTTCTGTCAGCTCTGTTCTGTTCTATTATGTTCTATTCTATTCTGCACGTAATACACTTTAAAGTAAACCTAGCTACCCTAGGTTGTGTCCACAGGAAAGAAGCAGGACAGTGAGGGATCTAGAAACATAGGACATCGACAACATCATCACATGAGGAATTACCTCTTAATAGTCCTGAAAAGATGGCTCAAGTGTGGGAAGAATGCAATAGTTAAGTTTTCTCTTGTTTTGTTTTGTTATTCTCCACTTATCTGAAGGGATGATCTGTAGAACAGATATTCAGTTTTTTTCTTTCACTGTAGAAACTACCTAGAGGCAGATTTTGGCTTTTCCCTATCATCACTGTTGGAAACCTTTTACACAGTAACTAGAAATATATAAGCAAGAATGATGATTTTCTGCCAGGAATATTGTGAAAGGATAGAATTAGACTAAATGACCTTTAAGGTCCCTTCAAATTCTTTGATTGTACTCTAGAATTAGATAACATAAAAGAACCTAAAAAACTGGGCCAGGAGATGCAGTTTCCAAGTTAGCCATGAGGATCAACAGAAAGATGTTTTTACTTTGCTGCTTTACCTTAAATGACAACAGACTAACAACAAAGTGAACTACTATGGATCACACAAATAGAACAGCCAACAATCCCCAACTATATGACATATAAGTCATATTCTGTCACATCAATGGCCCAAGACAGAGATTTAAAGGTAAGGACCTTTAACCTGTAAAGTGTAGTGGTTCCCTGCCCCCACATCCTTCCTTTCTCCACAGACATTTTGGTCAGAAAACTGGTATCCCTACATCCTATAATCAAAACAAACAGCTGATACAGTCACAGTAAAGATGGACTTACTGAAGAGAAAAAAAAGAGATGATTCCCTCAAATTGACAAATCTAAGTTGAAATAAAAGCATGCCAGAGCATTACTCTTCCAGAGCAGATGCCAAACAAATCAGATCGCCTTCATCTCACCTGATTGATCTGTTGTTCTTCCCTGTTCTATGTGTTCCCTTTACCTTGTCTTAGCAAATTGCATTTAAAACAAAAGGTAAAATATTATTTTGGCATTCAGTCTGCATGATATTGTTGAGACAGGCTTCTTGAGGAAAACTCGTGCTGTTCCAATAGCCCGCAGTCATTTTGATGTGAGTAGCTCATGATTAAGAGGTCAGTTCTTACCAACAGCAGCAGATGTTGTTGGTGTTATCTGGGTAGACTATTCACTGTCAGCAAAGTTCCCATTAAGAGAAATTTTCTAAGTGTATCTTTCCTAGAGGATTACACTCATTTAAATTCTTCTCCTGGCTTTTTTCCATGAGATTTGGGGTTGTTACAACGATGTGCCATGGAAATTTTCCTCTCCCAGCAGGTGCCACCATTAAGTTGGATAAGAATTTCAAGATTTAAGGAGAGATTGGATCATGGCACACGATCGAGTCTTGTTACTTGACTCTGTAAGCAATCAGCCTTCTTTATTATTTAACCATCACGAGGAGCTTTTTCCTTTCGTGTAAGTGAAGATGAACCTTAGAATAAAACATTGCACCTCTAATAAGACTGAAAATGTCACACTTTTATCCTTTGCAAAATATAACTGAAATAAACCCTAACAGAACCTCTTCAGCCTAAACAGCAGGAAGCAGAAAATTAAAATATTGTGGTTTTGTAACACATGGGCCTTAATGAAAGTGTGTACCGCATGCTTGATTACTTACTAGTTCTGTCCTCTGATTATGCTCTCTGACCTATTCTGGAAATAAATGTCTCCCTCTGCTCCTTCAGTTTTCCATATGACATGAATGCCAAGATAGCTAGAAAAATTAAAAACAATTAAAGTGATGAGAGGGAAAATATAAACATCTTATTAAGCATCACATATTTGGAAAAACTCTTTTTCTTCCTTGTCTCTCCTCTCTCTTTCCTAAGGATAAAATAAAGATACAGTTGTTAGGCTTAAAGTTTATGGCATATGTCTGAAAATTTCTTGGCAAGGTTTACTTTTACCTTGTCTAGAACCAACAAACAGCAACAAAACCATTGTAATGGTTGTATTTAGGAAACAAGTGACAACAGCAAACTAGCCTAGGGTCAGACGGAATGAAGAAGAATATTCTAGTTGTTATTTGAAAATATGAGAGTGGAGAAAGGATACATTATTCATTAAGTACTTCTGTGACAGTTTTTCCCACCTCTCCTCCTACAAGAAATAAAGAAAATGAAATCACATTTTACAGAAAAACTAGAGGATTCTGTTCTTTGTCAAGCTTGGTACAAAATTCAAATTTGCAAATCATCTAAGCCGGCACTTGATTTTTATGAGGAAACTGAGGCCCACTGAGATTAAGTGATTTTCTTGAATCACACAATCGATAGAATCAGTACTCTGGAGAAGATACTTTAAGTTAAATGAAACTTACATTATTTAGCAAGTAGACATGATCAAAACACATGTATTCACAATCACTTAAGCATGGCATTGACTCACACAAGTTAAACTTAACTTCATCTTCCCCACCAAGGTTTTCATCTACAGCAGAAAATATTCTGATAAGGACTTAGGTTACCCATTCAAAGCTGTTTTTTAAAAAGTGAAAATGAAACAGTGAGTACCTATCATTTGATTTGAATGGACAATATCTTTTTAACCTGAGTTCAGTGTTCTGCAGTTCTGAAAGCTGGAGCTGCCACACTGCTGCCTTCTAACATATGTTTGGGGGCAAATGAATATATTGTTCAAAATAGTCCTGACAGAAGATCTGAATTAGGTAGGATAGACTTATATTTAAGCATTTATATTATCCAGCTTCTATCACACTCTCTGCTGAAGTCATTAATAATATTTTTCACTGTCTTTGCATAGGGTACAAATTAGGATGTCGATTTCTAATTTGAAAATTTTTGCTATTAAGAGCCCAAGTCTGATGGTTCCAATCTGATACTAATTAGCTATGTGACTTTAAATAACTTATTTAATGGCCCTGTGCCTTGATTTCCTCATCTATAAAATGAACCATGGTAATACCCACCTGCTTATCTGTGAGAATCAAAGACATCATCAATATGAAACTGTAGCGTGAGTATGTGGGATCTGTGATCAGATACTCAGCGAGAGCTCCCAGATCTCTGAATTATGCCATTTCTCTAGTAAGGTAATAAAGTAACCAGTCCTTATCATGATTTGAGTCATGTTTGATTCATAGTGAGGATTTATGTGTTTCTTCCTGGTTGTTAAGGGCTAGAATCTTTCTCAACTATTAGATTTCTGTTGTGACTGACATTGGGTTATAGTTCCTCCCCCCTCCCCCCTGCAAGAAAAAACATGTGAACCCCTGTCACCTGCTGTAGCCTATGCAAAACCTAGAAATGATAGTCTAGAAGATTACCATGGATACAGTAGAACATATTATACTAATCCATTTACATCTTTGTGTTGGGCAAATAATCATGTGGGATTGACTGGGATGTGTGTTAGCCTTCTTCTCTTCCTGGCCTCCCCCACAAAGGGTGCTGAGGTAAGAGATAACATAAAGACAGGATTGGGTTCCACAGGATTCTCAAATGTGCTTTGTTAAGAGGTTGAGTCACCTATTTATATTTGCTAAAGTGATTAAAATTACAAACAAAAGTATCAGCCACTTACCAGTTAGTAATGTTTTCAGGAGTAAAAGCTCCAGCAGGCAGGGACTATCGGTAATGTGAAACACTTCATGAGCAAAGAGAATTTTAGATCATAAATGTCCCCAAATCAAGAGCAAAGAAAATTCATCAAGCCTTGACCCTGAAAAGATGTATGTTTTCCATTTTCTTCACCCTTAATTTTATACCCATATAGTGTGGCAATAACCATTCATTCAAACCCTTAATACCATCATTAAGTATAAAACAAACTTGCTGGATAGGTCAAATGCCTTTAGAATAAAGATATAGTCTTCTTCTCCCAAATCACTGATGGCTGAATTTGGCTAAATAGTTAACCTCTTCTCCTTTTACAAATAAGTTTACCACTTTAAAACTCAAAAGTGATTTGCTGAAGTGGTCATTTCTCCAAGGATCTGCAGATTAAGAGCATCAGCTGTGAGCGGGCTAGGAGTGCTGTCCAGCACAGTTGCTAGTATCAGTCCACCTACAGCTTGGTTTCATTTCCACTTTGCTCTGTACATTTCCATCATTGTGGAAGGTGGAAGTGTGCTTCTACGATGTCTGTCCTGCTACTCAAGACTTTGAAAGTGAGAAGCCATATTTTTGTAGATTTTGGATTGACACAGTGAGGAAGCTTAGTGGCTCTTCCTGGAGCCCCCCTTGCCCCTCCAGGTAATTTCTAAAGATCTCTAAGATCTGTAGTCCCCTGAGCAATTTGTAATTGCTGTCACAATAACTCACCCACTACAGATTATAGTAGTACTTCTGAAGAAAAATAAGTTTTTCAGTTTGTTAGTTTGCTCCTACACACTGAAAAAAAATATCATTATCATATATTTTCTCCAGAGTTCACTGAGCCTGTCTTAAATTTGCATTAACTTTCTAAATACATTTAACCAAAATAAATCATCTTCTATTTCAAATGAGTTACTCACTTTAATTTATTATTTTTAAGTTCTATATTGAATCTTTCCTTCTTTTGGCTCGCTTCTCCCAAACCCACCCAGAATTGCGAGCCTCTCTAGGAGAGAAAATTTCTCTCATCTCCTTTGTTTCCCTCCTGTACTTACTACTTCCTACGACTAAAGATTCCTGGATGAAAATTTCATTGATTGATCAGAAAAGTAAATCCTACTTGGCAGAGGTCTCTAAACTGTTTTTCTTCACAAGCACAATGAATTTCCAATGTTAGTCACGCTGCAGAGACTAATATAAATATATATGTAGTAGCTTCCTTATAAATAGGTCTTACTATATTGGTTCTGAGTTTCTTACAGATAATTAACTGAATCATTGTCTCATTAAGTATATGTACTACACCAGCTAATACTGTTCACCCCAGGAGTTAAAATGCTTCATGGATATGAATTTAACCATATAAGAAGAGTATGCAATATTGCTTAAATTAAAATTGTGACCAAGAAGAGAACATTTTTTAAAAGAAATGTATAAAAAGTGAAGGATTAGGTCTACAACTGTATAGCCTTTTTGATTAAAAAACAGTTCATAAAATTGCTACATATTATAGATTAAACATTTTATATTTGTGGGCAGATTCAAGCTTGTGGGCAGAGAATCAGATGGAAACTAAAGTTTTTTTTTTTTTCAAATCATTCTTTACATAAACAAAGAGTGAAGTCCATTAATTGTTGCTCATGACAACTTTTGTGGGTCTAGTTGAATATAAATTACCCTCTTGAGCTACTATTTAATTTCAGATATTATTTGCACTTAATTAAATGAATTTTGACCAAATGAATTATAATTACAATAGTCGTATTGACTACAACCATAAACATTTCCTTGTGCTTACTTATGGAAGAACTCAGCAATTGGTCTATGGCTATGAATGTGTTTCCCCAAGTACAGAAACTATAAGTGACACCAGTATCACTGGTCCTCAGATCTGGACTGGCCATGTGGAATTTGTTATAATTCTACCAATTAAACACTTGAAATTCCAATTTTATCATAGGAAGCCTTCCTCCTTTTTTGTCTCAATCATAAATATATCAGGGACAAGATTTCTTAATATATTGATGTTATCAGTCCTCTTTCATTTCTGACCCCCACACACAAAAGACAGTGTTGCTAACAAAGGGTTCTTACCTTGTCCTTGCTCCTATGTGAATTGTAGTCTTTGTACAATGCTATAAATATATCCACAACCCTTGTTTGATGAATTCTTAGACGTCCTTTTTCCCACTCTTGTCTTTTCAAACTGTCTAAATCCTTATGTATTAGATAGGTCTTTTATAAACAACATAGAGTTAAGCTTTTTAAAAATTCCGGTATGAGCTCATTGGTCCTTTAATTGGAGCATTTCATCCAATTACATTTAGTTGTATTCTTGACTTAAGTCTGATAGCTAGTCATTTGACCCTCCATCTAGTCAATGCAAGGATTTTTGACTCCATTAATCCCTTTTCAGAATGAAATGCCATTGTGTTTGTGTACTTTCATTACATCAGTAACATATAATATTAATGATATGTTACTTATATATAATATTAATTATATAACATATAAGTATATATTAATTATATAATGTATACTTATAAGATATAATAAATATAATAGTAATAATATTATTTATGCAGGCAATGTTCATTTAGATTAGCCCATAAATGTACAGTTTTGTGGGGGTTTTTTGCTCTTCATTTCTAATTACATCTTTTCACTTCCTTCTGGGATAATTTTTCTTCTGCTTTCAGACACTTTAGTATTTCCTTCACTGTAAGACTGCAGGTGACAAATCTACTTCAACCCATTGGAACAAATAAAATATTTGAAATGTCTCTATTTCTGCTTCACTGTTGAAGAATATTTTTACTAATTACAGAATTCTATATAGGAAATTATTTTCTTTTAGTAATATAAAGGCATCATTCAGTTGTCTTCTGGCTTCCATTCTTTCTGTGGAGAAGTCTTGAATCATAGCCTTGATACTTGTTATTGGTTTTAGAAAATTTTAGCCATTACCTCTTCAAAAAATGCATCTTGCACATTCTCCTTCTCTCCTCTCCTTCTTAAACTCTAAATAATGTATATAAATACCTTCCTTCTATATCACCTTATATTTTGTATTTTCCATCCTGTGGTCTCATTGCCTCAGTCTAGAAGTTTTCTTCTGACCTATCTTTCAGATGACTCATTCTTCTTATGTTCAGCTAAGTCTAATTTGCTATTAAATCCTTTGAGTTTTTAATTTAAATCATTACATGTTTCATTTCAAGAAATTCCATTTGATTCTGTGCTAAATGTTTGAATCTTTATCTCCTTTAATTTAGTAAGCACTGTTATTTTAAAGTCTATATCTAATAACTCTGTAGACTATTTCTCTCATCTGTTGTATATTATGGCTTTTGCTCATGTGATTTTATCTTCTTGAATGCCTAATCACTTTTATTTTGTACTGAATATTTTATTTACAAATTGTTAATAGAAATAATTTGAGGACTAGGATGATGTTATCTTTCTCCAAAGAGGTGTATCTTTACATCTGCCAGGTGCTAATGGGCATTAACACTCTGGGATCATCTTTATACAAATTCAGAAGCAGCTTGCTGGTTCACCTTTACTCCTAGGGTGCAGCCCACTGGGCTTCCTACACTAAGATAAGGCATTTTCATGTCTCTTGGCCCCTGGGGAAAGCAAACTTAAATGCTATGGGTACTTCCCTGGACTTTTATCTTCCCCTAGATCCTACTTGATAAGTCTTCATAGTTTTCTTTTAACACCCTGATTTATTTAAGGATCTCTTCTGAAAGATTTTGAGCAGCTTTTCAAGTTGTCCTTAAGGGCAAGATTGGTTCAAATTACCTAGTTCACCATCATTAGATAGAAGTCCCAGTACTGACTATCTTCTAAGGCCTAGTTCAGATTTTACCTCATCTACAAAGCACTTTCTACTACCCTATCTGCTAGGTGGAATTAAATCCTATTTCATCTCTGTGCTCGTATCTACCATTTTAAACTAGAACTTAGAGAACTTCTATCTGGCTTTATGGTTATATATGTGTCTCTTTAAGAGAAAGGATGATATATTTTTTGATATCTTTGTTAAGAGACCAAAAAAAAAAAAAGTGGACAATTTACTCAGTATTTTTTTTTTATTGCCAAAACTTTTGCCCTGACTTTGCACTACATTAGTACTCTCTCAATACACTTGCCCTGAGAATCCAAATAAAATAATTTGAAATGTAAAATTATTGGGGAAAATTGTGTTGTTCTAATTTCCAATATCAGTTTTCCAAATCACCATCACTATATACAAAGCATCATGTGGTGTACTAAATTGGATGGATGTAATTATTCGACTGTAATTTTGCTTCAAGACTGTCATTGCTCTCTGCTAGATTATTGGATGTACAGCTTTCGTCAGCAAAGTGAAAACTCATTCACTAAATCCTGGGGAATATAAAGGTAAATCTTCCAAGAAAAAGGAAAAGGACAGCTTCGCTTCAGATATATGAGACAATCTTACGGGGCAGTAACACTTGAAATAACTCTAGAAACTATTAATTGGGGAAATAAAGAGATCATGCTCTTGTCCTCAGGCTTACACATTGCCTGTGTTCTCTTCCGTCACGTGTATATATATATTTCTTTCTTCCTATTGTAAATCTGAGATATTGTGCCTTTTTAACTTGAATAGTTCGCAATTCATTCTATCCTGGGGCTCTATTCTTCAATTCTTGTCAGCCTAAGTTCAGTTGCTTTCACAAGTGTTCCTTGAGTGTGCCTGTTAATACTCATCATCTGCTTTGAACAGAAACAAATCTTATATGGAGAGAGACAAAGGAGAGTCTTTATTTGGAGGATCTAGGGTAGATACCTAGTGACTTCTGAGCTGCTAAGGGGAAAAAGGTGCTAAGACCAGGCAATACTAACTGCAGAATACCACCGTCCCTTGGACTGTATGGCCAAACAGAGGATGAATACTGAACTCAGACAGGTCTGTGTCTCTGATACTCTGAATTGAGGGAAGACTTGAAAAACTTTAGTTCTCTATAGGCACTGCTAGTATAGCTTTCCGTGCTTCTCTCTCACTCATGGTATTTGACTTCAAAAGACTACACCTCTAGGAGCCATTTTTGTGCCACTAATTCCTGCCCAGTTTTGTATGACTGCCGCTAGGTATGAAAAAGAAAGCAGATGTGTGTGATCATGTGTATGCATGGTGTATGATTGTGTGTACTTGCGTGCTCTGTCACCTGTGGAGTGTGTGTGTGGGGAGGAGGGGTTCTGAAAATTAGGATAAGATATAAAACTAGAATTATAGCCTTAGAGGATAGAGACAAGAATTTAAGAATATAGAGAAAAGTAAATAATTAAAAGTAAGTGCACTTTAAAAATCCATGAAATAATTCTTCCAATTTAAAATTGTATCTGAGGGCTTCCCTGGTGGCGCAGTGGTTGAGAGTCCGCCTGCCGATGCAGGGGACGTGGGTTCGTGCCCCGGTCCAGGAAGATCCCACATGTCGCGGAGCGGCTGGGCCCATGAGCCATGACCGCTGAGCCTGCGTGTCCGGAGCCTGTGCTCCGCAGCGGGAGAGGCCACAACAGTGAGAGGCCCACGTACTGCCAAAATAATAATAATAATAAAATTGTATCTGATTAGCAGTGCCTGATCCAACTTTTCACTAGGGCACATTTAAAAACAAGAGAAAGGTGAAAATAACAATAACACCAGCAACCAAATGCTGGAATGTGAGTGGGGTTTTCATTTACCACAGAGCAGATGGAGCTGGATTGTGAAAATACTTGTGAAGGCTTCATCTCATGATGCCGTTCAGCCTTGTCTCATGAAATAGACATCACATGAGAAAATGATAGACACTTTGTACCTCCCCACTGTATGACGTTGAACTCAGAGATCATAGGTCTATGCAAAGCTGAGGTTCTGGACAGTTGCCTTTCTTGTTTCCTAATGATCCTGGTCCCTCTCTGTTATTCTAGATCCATCACTTACAGCTGTATAACTTGGACAAATCACTTAACTTTTGTAAGTCACTTAACATTTTGAAGATAGTGTCTACTTCATTGGTGTTGAGAGATTTAAGTAGGTAATTGATAAATGTTAGCTCATTTTAGGAAGAAAAAGGCAAAGATTCTCTTATATAAAGATGGCATAATTTTATGATTTCATACTCGTAGTGGCTTGAATCACCAATCCTATTTGCTGATTATTGCCAAAAAAGAAGCACAGAGAAATTATTCTAAAATGGAAGCAGTTATGTTTGGAAACCATTCTATTACTTTTTATTAGTATATAAATAACAACCCCACACAATGAATCACCTCATTTAGTTATTCTGGTGCATACTCACTAACAGTATATCTTAGAGGGTACACCAGGAAATAGCACTACTGAACACTTAGCATTTTACGGGTAGTTTATGAATATTTTACTTCTGTCCAGGCAAACATGTGATTTCACCTGCCCTAAAATTCTTCAGGTATAATTATTCCTGCAGTACAATATGGAGTATATCTTGGGTGGCTTTATTGCCCATTTCTACAGGCATGGAAGCCAATTCAAAACAATTTTCTGAGCAGAATCCTGACCACCTGCTAAGATTACATCCAAACAGAGATAGCATGCATATATTCCCCATTAGGTATCTTAGTTTTTTTCCAAAGACAGGTAACCTTACTCCTAACTTATAGGTGGGTCAGTATACAATTAGCAAAATCATATAGTCATTCTCAGGCATTTGCCATGGAGCATAATCTGGAGCTTAGTGCTATCTACGTTAGCCTTGAATATCTAGTTAAGAGAGAAAATCCAGGGACAGATTTTCAGAACATTCAGTCCAAACACTATATCACATATTCTAAAATATGCAAGTCAGATCAGTTGCCTATGAAGCTAGGCTACACCCATTTGTACCCTATCTGTCCCCATCGTGAGGAATTATTTGCACTGTGTTGTATGGTAGTATAATGCTATCAGTATAAATGGAAAGCACTCAAGTATAGCCATAGAGAATATGACTTGTATTTAGTGTAACTTGTTACCTAGGATATTATTCATTATGTCCCATTTGTTCTCTTTGTGAGAACCTATAAAAGCATTGTTCACTGCCTCTCGATCAGCCTTTCTCAACCCTTTTCTCTATGCCAGGTTTCCAGGTTCAAAGAAGCAGATGCTTAACATCCCCCCACCTCTCTTGCAGGTTCCAGTGGCCATGATTACCCAGTTCTGGCCAGTGTGACATAAATGGAAGTTTGGGGAGAGGATTTCAGGAAATGTCTCTCCTTATCCCTGTAAAACCTGAGAGACATGAAAGGAAACGTATCTCTTGCCCTACATTTGCTTCCCCACTTTCTATCTTTGATTCTTGTCACCAAGAAAAGACAAGCTAAAAGATCAAAGACAATATACTGAGGATGGGAGTGCAAAGGATGAAAAGAATTTGGGTTCTTAATGATATTGAAAGGCTGCCAAATAAAACTTAAGATGCTTTCCTCCAGACTTCGTATTAAGTGAGATAATCAAATATCTTCACTACAAAGTCACTATTACTCAAATGTTTTTATTTACTTCTGATAGTGTTCTGAGATATAGGGCTCAGAACGAAAATTTTATTGAGTTTCATATCAAGAATTTGGAATTCTCCTAAGAATTCTAGTTTGTTTCCTCTCTCTCCTAGATATCATGAGCACAGGAATGAACAATGTTTTATTTTTCATGTCAGCTTCTATGAAAGTTAAAACCAAACACTAGTTCTATATGTGTAAAGGGTAATATTCATTTTATTTTGTCTTAGTTTTTTTGTTGATCTTATTCTGACTTAATTTTGTTCCCCTTTGGCATAAACTTCTCACTCTTCCCCAAAATCCGTGTTTCTCTCATTTTTTATATTCAAAGAAATTCCTCTCTATTTCAAGTTTCATCATGGAACAGGACTGATAAGCTAGATGTGAATAGGTGTGTCTTATTCCAGGAACCCTAGAACACAAAGCCTTAAGCAACGATGAAGTGAGAATGCTTCTTGGAGAGTTGTAAATTCAGGGAATCAAGGATGAGGATAAAAGGAAGTGAGGCATACAAGATGTCACATGATGTTTCAGTAACACACATCTAGTCACTTGAAAGTTGCATCTTTTCAATGCATAGAACTGTCCCAGATGGGCCAAGTAGAAGACCCAGCTTTCGCTGGGCAAAAGACTGGTCAGGCCTCAGTGCCCAATCACTTGACCTGAGTCCAGTCAGGCCACTGGTGGCCAAGGTGAGGCAAACAACCGAGGGTCACAGAGGGGTCTAACACTGAGAGAATCTGAGAAGGTACAGAAAATGTGTATCCAACACAGAAAGTGATGTGTGCAATGTCTTAGTCACTTCCTTAAGAGGAAACTGCTTACCCTCCACAGGGTTTGATCTTTCTAATTTGACCTTTCTACCGATTCAAATGCAAACACAGTAGTGTTGAACAGTGCAAAAAGAGAGAATGAAACTGAGTCAGTGGATGCCCTCATGGAGCACAGCTGTTACCTGCTTTCCATCACCATGATCTCTAGAACTATTATAGGAGAGATAAATACATTTCCATCTGATTTGAGCAGTTGAATAAATGAGTCTTTGGCTTCAGTGGCACCAGTTCTTTTCTTTCTTTCATGATAGTTTAATTTACGTTATCTTGTGATATCAGTATATCCTTGAAAGAGTGCTTAAATCCTTTTTGAAAGAGTATACTTTGCATCATCTGTTTGCATCTCCAGATCCCGACCCACAATCTCCCCTGCTCCTTCCCCATTGATAGATGACATAAGTGGGCTTCTTTGCTCTCTGGCTTGCAGTTAGAATTAGGCAATGGGCCCACCAGCAAGAAATAAGAAGTGAGTAGAGAATAACGTCGAGGTGTTTGTTCCCCTGGATTCCTCATCTCAGGCTGACTCTGTTTCTCTGCTATGGTCACTGCTCCTCTCAAGGCAGCCCTTTCTGAAAAATTCCCTCCTTCTAGGTTTTAGTAACCATTCTCTTTCCTCATCCCTTCAGGTCTAGAGGTGGCACCAGCTCCATGGTTACTAACCTAGGATTACTTCTCTATTTGTAGTTCTTCTATCAAGCTCACCCTTCTGTAATTGGATCCTGTGTAAATAAACTTTCATGTAATTTTCTTAATTTTTACTTGACATCTGTTTCCTGTTGGGACCCTAATTAAAACAAACAAACAAACAAAGGACAGTGTGTACTTACATAATTTACCTAGGTACCTCTGTCCCTATTTCTTGCCTGACCATCCCTACATCCTCCTCTTTATTGGCCTTTGATGGGTATCAAGTTTTGTGGTTACTAGAAAGAACACTAGTTTAGAAAGAGAATGGACTTCTGCTTTCCTGACTCTTCTCTGATTTCATATAATTTTTGTCTTCCTCCCACATTTATCTAAAGAGGGTCTACATTCAGCATTACCATAAGATCCACAAAAATAATGTTAGTTGACTCCCATTACATTTCTTCACAAAACGTTTTTATTTCTAAATAAGGAAAGCCTACATAACAGATTTTAGTCTTTATTCTGCCTTAGCTTCTATATGATCTTTAAAAGCCATTTAATCTTCCCAAGCCTCAGTTTACTCATTTGTAAAATAAGGTAACTGAACCAAAATATTTTCAATGTTCTTTCAGCTAAATATGTCTATAAACTTATTAAGTTCTGAGAGAACTGAATGTATTTTACAGACCATTGTTTTTCTGCAGACTTTATAGACACAAAATGCATACATGTGCATGTGTATCAATATAGTTTTATTTATGAAGCAACAGGTAGGTGTGCAAAATAATATCTCTCCACTCTTGAAGTCCTTTCTCCGACAAACTAAGCCCTTTAAAATATAGTTTTATACCCAGAGAGAAGTGAAAAAGCCTCATTGTAGTTGTTTCAAAGCCCATGTATCAATATATCATCCCATAAGAAGGGGGTTCATTCAAAGACTATTTTCAACCTTTAACCAAATCATGCTTTTATGAGTCATCCATACATGGTCGGTTGTAGAGTCCAGCAATCCCACAGAAAACACAAAAAGTATCATAATGATTTCATGAATTAGAAAGAAAGCAAAATAGATTCAGAAATGGTTTCCCCATTTTATTACTCACTCCATCAGCTGGACATAGTGAGGAATAAATGACAATTATCAATTTTCAACTTGGCATGGCACATACTGGGAAATAATTTGAGATTTAGATGATTACAAATAATGAAAATTCCTCATTTTGGAGTTATTAAACAGTATACTGACAAACTGCTAGTCTCTCTAAACACAACTGGACACAATGTTAATATCCATGTTCTGGAATTGTAACCTACATTGTAGGTTACATTGTAACCTCAGCATCTAGCATAGCACCTGACCCACAGTAGGCATTTAGGAAATGTTTGTCAAATTAACAAATGACTGGATAAAACAGTGCTCCCCCATGCCCCATTTAGGCCATATGCAGCATATACTGATCCTTCTGCCTAAAAAAAATTCTGGAAGTTTAAGTTCTAAGTTTTATATAAATGAACATAAGATTAGTGATCTAATTTTCTAACATAAACACTTAATTGTCCCACAAAGTGTATATCCAGATGCAAGCAAGTAATTGCATATGCAAAACAATAATTTGCAAGTAAAATGACTTGCTTGCATGTGTGAGGACATATTTTACAGGTGCAATTTAGGTGCAAATTTCTGAAATTTTGAAACCAGACATTCAACCCATCTAACACATTTTTACTGTGATGTGGAAAAAAAAATAGAAAAGTTGCTTTGGTTCTGAAAGTGCACTAGCACCTAGACTGCTATATGAAGCAGCTTAATGCCTTGGGGTATTTGGGCAAGGGGAATTAAAAATAATAACAGAGTTATTTCATTTGGGAATATAGTTCTTAACCCAGAAGTTACTTTGGGTTTAAATTCCAAGTAAGTTTTTTCACCAGCTTATACACACTCACACGGGGTTGCCTGCAGGCAAAACCAGGAAGGAGGGGAAATTTGTCTGAGGAACCCATCTTTGGTTTCTCTGTTTTCTTTGGGTTTTTGTTTTGTTTTGCCCAGTATCAAGGTCACTCCTCCATCTCCAAGTTTTTAATAGTTAGCTAGTCTGATAAAGCAACTCAAAAACTGTAGCACCTCATATTTCATATCTTTCTGATCCTCTTTACCAAGATCAAGATAAACTTGTTTACACATGTTAAAGCAATGGTTTGCAGATTTTGGCATGGATAATAATTATGAGGTGAGCTTATTAGTAATACAGATTCCATATCCCTGCTACTAGAGATACTGATTCTGTAGGTCTGTGATTGGGTCCAAGAATAGGCATTTTTAATAAGCAGTCTGGGTAATCCTGATGTAGATTGTATTTTGAAAAACATTAACTTCAAAGCTCTGGTCTTTATTTTCCAAAGTGACACTTAACTTAGAATTATGAGTTAATCTATTGAAAGTTGGTACTAGGTGATGGATTTTAGCATGGGAATTAAAAGGGCCTAATACTTTAACACTGGGGTAGCCCAGCATAGTGAAAGGAACTCTAATTATAAAATTAGTTGAGCTTTGCTTTGAAAAATGTGCTCCTCTACTTGTGAAATATATGGCAATGGGCAAGTTCCTGAACCCCTCTGAGACTCAGTTTCCTCACAAATGGATTTAATTAAGCCTTCCCTGTCTGGTTCCTGAGGATTGAATGGCAGCAGAGGAAGCAACCCAGGTGCCTGAGATGCACATGGAAGCAGAGCTCCTTCCCTGGAACAGTAGAGGAGCAGTTGAATATGTCCTGGCAGCCTGGGAATGCCAGGAACTTGAACTCAGAGGTTTTGCAGGAAGGAATGAGAGAGGTCCGACTGATAAACTATAGACCAAATTCTCAGGACCAGACCTGTATGAAGTTACTTCAGCAGATGTCAGCATTGTTAAATGAAGAGCCCAGGAATTTGTTCCAACTCCTGGCACATAAAATCTGGGGGAAAAAAGAACCCCAATTTGATTAATATTAAGCCGGTATGATTTAGTGAACTGAAGGTTCAAAGAAGAGATTAATTTAATTACAGAAAACTTAAGAAAGTTTCATTTATTACATACCTGAGGTTGGGGGCTGAGCTGTTCCCCCTTCATGTACAAGATGCTTTGCACAGAGTATGTGTTCAAGAAGTGTTGGCTTGCTTTACTAGTCACCAATGGCAAGCAGTTCAAGAAATAAAAGCAGAAGAGGAGTAGAAGATCAAGCTGGTCTTTGGGTGCCCTGACATGGTAGCATCAGAAAAATTATGTCATGAAGAAAAAGTAAAATTAGCATTATATTGTGCTGGCTACTATAAAATTTTTGTAAAACACGGTCCCTGCCCTCTGAAAACAAATAAGGAAGGCACATAAGCCCAGACCTCATGGAAGCTAGCTATTGATCAAGGCAGATTTCAGTGGCAAATGAAAACATGGAGGGGGCCACTTTGTTAAAACTGGAGAAAGGTAGGCCTTGTACAGTAGTTTAAGGAAAAGTAAATTACTTTATCTGAAATAATCTTCCACCCCCAATTGGAGCAAAATAATACAGCAAAGCCATTATTTCTATTCTCCTCCCAAATAGGTCAAAGAAATAAAGGAAGATTTTGAATGAGTCATCCATGTCCTATTAGTTGGCATCTATCTAGCTTCCATCTGTGCCTGGCACTGAGTTAGAAACTTTGCACACATTTTTTATTCTTTCACAAGGCTGCTGTTATTATGCCCATTATGTGCAAGGAATCCAAGGCCAAGAGAAATTAAGGGACTTGCCCAACGTCACAAAGTAAACTGGGATCCACCCAGGTCTATCTGACTCCAGAGCCTACTATGTTCTGTCATCTCTGGCCCAAGGTTTTCCAGAAAGTCACTGAGCCTAAATATATTAATTTTACCTGCCTACTTCTACACCTTCCACCTCTTTTCTTCTCTATCTCCTCCAAAATAATCTCACCACCATCTTCCACAAAGTAATGCACCCTGTTACATCTGTTTTATATCTGTTAAAAAAGAGAATAAAAAATTAATAAACAAAAAATAAGGAAATATTTGAGACAATAATTTTGATGCAAATGTCAGGTATTTTTGTTCTTGATTGCTCTAAAATTTACTTAAAAGTAGCCCATGGAGAATATTTCCAATTTTACTCTCATCAATTTTCTTCCTTTCTAGCCTTAAAACCCTAGAGAGGCTTATGTTTGTATTTTATCCAAAAATATTTACTTTCTTGCACTAAAAATACAATTCCAAATATTTGTCTCAAACTGCTGAAAGGAGAGGCTTAAAATGAAAACAGCATCTACCATACCTGTAGCCTCAGGAGTATGGCACTTGCCTTTTGAAAATATGCTGAATTTCACTTAAAACACATCTTTTCCTTTTTGTTTGTGATTTAAATTGACCTTTTTTTTTTCTGCTAGTTTTATGGGGAGTGATACTATAATAAAATGTTATATAACAGTAGTCAAATATCACACACCATGCCTCTCATCCCTTTACATTATCCGAGTGTTTGACCGCCCCAAGATGAATCCACCTTTTGCTAATAAAATATTGATGCTTGGAGAGGGTTATCCATCTTGCCTGAGGCCACACAAAGTCAACAGTAGAACTACAGAGTTAATCGTGGAATCAAGTGTCCCTCCTTCCGTTGAGTTTACTCATATATATCTACTTCTAAAACTTGTATTTTAAAAAGATTATTTAGGGCACAGTTCCTCATAAAGTCCGTCACTTGGATGTAAACTTCTTGAGGGCAAGAGTAATTCTATTGATTCTTGGTACCTAGCAATGTATACTAGTGGGATTTGTTATAATTATGTAATTAATTGTATGCCTGCCTCTCCTTATTTGAGAAAGTATTTAAAGAAGATTTCAAGAGAATATAAGCATCTATAACATAATTAAAAGTGAAAGTGAAAAAGAACATAAGATGTAGATGTAAGATGTATAAGCGAGATGTAAGGTGAAGCCAGGGATGTGACTAAAATACGTTTACCATCCTGCAAAATATTATACTAGCTACAGTTGGATCCCACATTTACTTCTAAACTTACTAATAGCAAATGAGAAAAGGGAGTCTGATCAGTTACACTATCCATAGGTTCCTTAAGAAAGCAATTACTGCAGAAGAGGATTCTCCCTGATACTACAAGCAGATGTAGATTCCCTCCAATGGATTGTTAAATATGTGTTAAGTAACTTACACTGATTGCTTTTGTTTCAGTTTTGTTTGTTTTCTACACATTTCTCTGCCTTTAGGAACTTGACAATTTGGTTAATTTGCTAATAAATTTATAATCTAATAATACCCTAAGCTAAACTATCTCCTATTCATAAATTTGAGTTTAACAATATCAAATCATGCCCTGTTATGCCTTGTGAAATATTAAAGATTTTCAGGGTCCTAGGATTAGAGTCATTCCTAGGATGCGATAAATAAGGAACATTCTGATCTCTGTATTATGTATTCATTCCTTTCCCAACCCTTATAACTCTACAACTTTCAGCCTTTCCTGCAAAATCTAAGTTTCTGGGTACCTACTATTGCTGCCTCCTACCCCACACACCACTTTTACAAGGTCGCCTATAAATAGAGCCCTCTTGGGTCTTCCATACTTAGCCTTCAGTATTCGTTTTGTGCTGCCTCTTCCCATGCATTCCCCCTCCCTGGCCGCCTTTGATGCTCACTTTACCAGTTTTCACTTGTAAACACATTGAATGGTGGTAGGAGAGTCACATGATGTGAGTAACCCCACAATTCTGGCTGGTACCAATCCAGTGTTAAAGTAAAGATGTACCAAAGTAAAAATATTTATTGCGTTTTTGGGCATTGAACATTGAAAAGATTCCAAATATCGAGGACCAGGGAGGAAATAAGCACAGATGCCACCATTTGGTGGGTTGTTGTTGTTGTACATTTTAGAGACAAAATACAGTAAATGTTTTACAGACATAGTTGCATTACCATGCGTCCCCTGACATACTGTGCTTGTCACTTTATTATTTAGTGTTTCTGCGGTATTTTAACTGTCCTATATTATTTTTCACAAGCATATCAAGTATACTAGTTTTAACCCTGTGTGGAACCTGATCACAAATGGCCAGAGATGTTAAATTTCTACCTCATCACACAGAAAGTTCATAAGTAAAGTTGAAGGGAATTGCAGAGCCTCGTCCTTTGCCTTATATTAACTGATCTCATCCACTCACGCAATGGCCATTGAAGTCCTAATGTCCTTTAGGAAGGGAAACAGAAATAAAAAATACAGGTCTGCCCTCATGGAGCTTTCCACCTTGGTATGGACTGGGGATTAAAAGAAAGCAAAACAAAGATTTGCATCACAATGTGATTGGGTGCTGTACTCAGCTTAATAGGGTACCATCAAGTTACACACAGTAGAGTATAATCGTTTAACCTGATTGAATTAAACTATGGAAACATGGCATGAGAGAGGGAGAGAGAAAAAGAAAAGAAAGAAAGAAAAGAGAAAGTAACAATTTAAACCATGCAGGTAATTCCCACACTGCTCCTTTCAAGGAGCACGTACCCCAGGGTGTGCATGGGACAGAAAATGGCAGTCAATTGTTTTCTTAGCCTCAGCTCCACTAATGTGTGCCACTCAGTGTGGAGGTTTAAAAATATTTTACAAGTATAGTTTTAAAGATACTTTAAAGACACTTTATATACATAGACATATCATGAAACATAAGCTAAATACAAGCCAACTGCTTTACTGCACTTAATGAAAATGCATACTGCTCCCACATCTGAGAAAAAAATGCTGTGTAGGACTCACTGAATAATAGCTTGTCAGGCTCTACTGTGGCATTAGCATAGACTTACATACCCTACTTGACAGGCAATTTAAGGGATTTTCAAGGGTGATTGTAACTCTTTAAGATTTTCATGTTGCAGTCTAGTTTCAGACTCCAACAGCCAAAGAGGTGTAACTGGAATGTTTACATCACTCTTGGGGAAAGAGGGAGAAGTGGCTGCTTGTTTACGTGTGTCAGGGAAGTCCGACAAAGGAGGTGGCCTTTAAGTTGAGTCTTAAGGAATGATTGGTATTTGTCTAGGCTAATAAGGAGGACAGAGCATTACAAGCGGAGGAAACAGCAATGTGCAGAGGCAGAAATGTCTGAAGTAATGCATTTTCTAAAAATTCTAAATAATTTGATATGGTCAAAGACTAAGGTGAATATAGAAGAGTGATTCTGAAACATTGGATTTTATACATTGGGACATGAGAGATAATTGTTAAACAATTTTTGTCCTGAAAGGGGGCTGCCTGGTGATAATATACAGACTGTAGTTGAAATGACCAAAGCAGGAGCAGAGATAAATTTGGAAGATGTTGCCAAGGTCCATGTGAGAAACAATGAGAGATTGTACTAAGGCACTGGCAACAGGGGAGAATGAAGTGCACAATTTCTAAGGAATATTGGAGTTAGAAATGACAGGATTTGGTGACAGATTGGATGCAGGAGATGGCATGGTTCCCAATTCAAAATATCTACAAAGTTGATTTAGTCAAACCCTAAAGTAGTAAAAGTAGCTACATATTTGTAAATTAATGTATGGGGAAAAATGGTTTCTACTAAGAAAATTGTTTTTCTTAAAAAAGGACTACATAAAAATATGTTCCTCTTTTTTTCCCTTGGCTACTAGGAAACTCAAAATTAAATGTAAAATTAGTCTTAGTGTGGTGATTAATTTTATATGTTAACTTAGCTGGACCACAGTACCCAAATATTTAGTCAAACATCATTCTGTGTTTCTGTGAAGATATTTTTTAGATGAGATTGACATTTAAATCAGTAGACTTTGAGTAAAACAGATTGCCCTCCCTAATGTGGGTGGGCCTCACCCAGTCAGTTGAAGGCCTTAGTAGAAAAAAATGCTGACTTCTCTAGAAGAAGAGGAAATTCTGCCAGCAGACTGCCTTTGGACTCTAACTGCAACTCTTTCCTAGGTCTCCACACTGCACAATCACTTGAACCCATTTCTTTAATCTCTCTGTCTGTCTGTCTCTCTCTGTCTCTGTCTCTGTCTCTCTCCATATATCTTCATGTACTTCTGAAAAACATATTGTGCTCTGATGGTTTCTTTTTTCTTCTTTTGCATAATTCTCTCTTTTTTTGTTGTTATGCTTGGTATGTTTATCTTACTATAAATATACATCATGTTTGGGTGATATCTTTTTCAAAATTAGAAAATATGATATGAACACATTAAAATCAGACTATGCTGTTACTTTTTTTCATGGCCAATTCTTAAAACAGCCCTGCATGATAAATTATATATTCCTTCAATAAAGATGAGGAAACTGAGGCTTTGAAAACTTGAATGGCATTTCAGACTTCCAAAGCCTGCAGTTAACAGAGCTGTGCTGGAAACCCAGATCCAACTGTCTCCAGGTGACTCCCCACCATATAATGCCACCTCTACAAAGAGGCAAAACTTAAATAATTCAATATAACACAAACTCTGAAGACCTCCACTAGACTCACTTCAAAAAAGAAGTCTCTTGGGCTTCCCTGGTGGCACAGTGGTTGGGAGTCTGCCTGCTGATGTAGGGGACATGGGTTCGTGTCCCGGTCTGGGAAGATCCCACATGCCACGGAGCGGCTGGGCCCGTGGGCCATGGCCGCTGAGCCTGCGCGTCCGGAGCCTGTGCTTTGCAACAGGAGAGGCCACAGCAGTGAGAGGTCCGCATGCCACAAAAACAAAAACAAAAACAAACAAAAAAGTCTCTTGTGACTCAATTTAACATTTTGTTTGGATATGACAATTTCTAGAGGAAGCAGAATGTCTTTGTCAGCATTCTTTCTTACAGATAGCAGAAATCCATCACAAACCAGGTTAGGCCAAAAAATGACAGTCTCACGGCTGTCTAGTCCTTAAGATAGAAACCCAGCCAGGCCACAGAAAAGTCTGGAAGCAGGAACTCCAACACTCTCAGGCCTCATTCATGTCTCTCTCAGTTCTGCTCCTCTTTAAAAACAGACTTACTTCTTCTCCCCTCCTTCAGACAAGGTTCTGGATTTCCTAGGCCACATGGCTGAAAGAGACTAATGGTGACATCTCGTGGGTTTACATCTCATTAGTTTTAACAGACAGAATAAAGTAGACTCTTGTTTTTCTGACCAATTCTCAAGGAAAGATACCGATCCAATTTGTGTCAGGTACCCACACCTAGTAAAATTAGTAGGACCAGAAGCTTTGGATAAGGAACCAGATACCTTGTGTCACATGCTGAGCAGAATTACCAGAAGAGATCCTGAGAGATACTTCTTACTGACCTGGAAAATGAAGCCACTAGGACCAGAGTTGGAGGAAGGACAATGTGGGAGAAAATTAAAGGGGCTTTCCCTTTTCTTCTCAAAATGAAATGGTGAGAAAGGGGAGGTGCTGCACCCAAACTCATTATCCCATGGAAGCAATAACTCTGTCTCCAATAGAGAATAGTTCCTAGGATCTCTGAAGTTCCCAAATGTAGGTAATTGGAATTTCTAGTTTACTCATGTAAAGGTCTGGCACCCAAATCCACATGGCCTAGCACCAAAATAGACAAACTATCCTTCTCTGATGGTTGCTTTCATGATTTCTCTGTAAGAGGGACGCCCACAGGGGCAAGAGGTCGCTTCACTGAACCACAGATAAATCCGCACTGCTTGTCCAGCAGAGTGGATGGGAACTAATAAGTGCAGGTGTTGCTTTTGAGAACTAATAAGGTGAATGGTTTAGAGCATACTTATAGAGAGCCAAGAGGAAAGCTCACTTCTGTTGTGCGCAGGAAGGTCTAACAGCTAGAGTCAAGCCAAAGGGAACCTGCCATGATTTGGGGATATCTAATAGTAATTTGGATCAACATATATAATAAAAAAGATAGAGGAGGAAAAAGGATGAGTGAGTCTCCCCTCTTTGGGCTAAAGCAAAAAGATGGGGAGAAAAAGAGAAAGATTTCTCCAGCCTCTACAACAATTTTGGCAACTATTATTCTACTAGACCTGGAAGTCTGTATTCTCCTTCCCCATTCTCCCATGATGTCTGCTGCTGAAGTTTTCCCTTTGGACCTTCTCCTGCCAGCCCCAGTATCCAGTCTTTCCAAGGCTTACTCTGAACCATCCACTTTCAGCAGACTTCAGGCAGCAGAAATCCCCGTTTGCTTCAAAGTGTTTGTAAAATAGAATCATATATACTATCTCCATATAATTGAAAACAAAAAGAAAAAATACAACTTAGAGCAAAACCAGCTGACTTTTTTATATTCCTACTGTCTAAGAGGAACAGTTTAATTCATAGCAGGGAGAAAGATAAACCTATGGATGCCTGCTTTTCACTTACATGGACACTGTGGGAGGAGCTTATACCCAAGAATAGGATCCTGTGACAGGGAAGAGTCATTTCAAAGATCCTGCCTGTATGATGTGTGATTGAAAGGCCTAGACTTAGAGTGTAGGACCTTTGTTTAGAGTAATAGAATAAGGTTTTGGATAGGCAAAGGTAGTACTAGAGGGAGTTGAACAAAGGGGTAAGAAGTTGGATTTCATGAAGAAGCATGAAATTGAGTTATGGAGGTTGGGGCAGAAAGGCTATGAAGAAGTGGAGAGAAGAAGCAGGCAAGATGTTAGAAATCTGTGACACAAACTGGTAAGAAAATTGCCTATGAAAAATTTCCACTGGGGGCCTGGGGAACTTTTAAGCTGTGGGAGGTATAATATTCAATATTAAGCTATAGACTGTTCTGGATATAATCTCCCTCTATCTCTTCCAAGTCTCCATGAAAAAGACTGCCTCGTATATAATGCAATAGGAAAGAAGGGGTCTGAATCTCAACAACTGGCTGGAACTAAGTAGCAGCTATACTCCCCTTCTCCCACCTTTACATGGCATCTGTCCTGATACTTCCACACTGTCTGATCCAAATTTGTATTGATGCAGGCCTAAGAAAAGGATGCAAGATATAAGTGAAAGGAGGAAGTTCACAGAACAAAAAGGGGCACTAAGAAAACAAGCCCTGAGGATTTGTGGAAATCTTAGAAAAGGCTCTGGACTCCCCGTGGGAAGTGAGATAGTGCCATTTTATTTAAATAGTGGGGAAAAAACTACTTCCTACTTTTAAAATAATTTAAAGAATTATAAACAGTAAAAGACCTCATAAGGGTGAAGAAATCAGGAAAACACCAACAGCTGATTCTTGAGTTATGCTAATCCAAGTTGGTGGCCTTGAATCCTCAGGCTTCATTTCCTGAAGCACTACGCAGATCTACAGAATCTACTTGAAGTTTTCTCCCTCTCATTCTATCTCTACATAGTTTACTTTGAAAGCATTGGCTGTGGAAATGTTGGCAGCCTTGTGCTTTTCCTTGTATTAACATATTTTGTTGAGAGAGGTAATCTTTAGTCCTATATGGTTATGCATATGTATAACTTAGTACCTACAGCGACTTTACATTAATTGTAAATACTATTTATTCCTTAAGTATGGTGACCTGATACCCCAGCTTTTTCATGTTTTGACCTTCCAAACACCCAGTCTGTGGTTGGCTAATAGGTATCAGAAATAGAGTTCAGAGGTCCAGCTAGATGGATCAGACTGTGCTCAAACCAGGTGGATCTTGTTTAGTCCATAGAGTGTCTAAAAAAAATTTTAAGCCAACATGTATATATCAGGAAACTAACATGAAATCCCAATTTCCTGACTCTTTAGAAAAATCAGAAGATCTGGGGAACTTTAGATGGAATACACACAGCTCATTTGCCCTGACTGACACATTTTTTAAAAAATTAATTAATTTGTTTATGGCTGTGTTGGGTCTTCCTTTCTGTGCCAGGGCTTTCTCTAGTTGTGGCAAGCGGGGGCCACTTTTCATCGCGGTGCGTGGGCCTCTCACTATCGCTGCCTCTCTTGTTCTCTGCGGAGCATAGGCTCCAGACGCGCAAGCTCAGTAATTGTGGTTCATGGGCCCAGTTGCTCCACGGCATGTGGGATCATCCCAGACCACAGCTCGAACCCATGTCCTATGCATTGGCAGGGAGACTCTCGACCACTGCGCCACCAGGGAAGCCCTCGACTGACACATTTTACTTAGGTTATCTGCTTGGAAGGCCACTTGAGCTTTGTCTACTGATCTGACCTCTGCTTGAGCAAGGCCCATTATGGAAATGGTCTGTCTCACAAGGCGACCCAATCTATGATTAGACTGTTCAAATTGTTAGAACTTTTTTCCTCATATTGAGTGAAACTCCATTTCCATGAAATTTACACTGAATTTACCAAAAGTCCACCTTCTGATCTCAGTTTTACCCCCTAAATCTAAATGGTACCACTTTGATTATGAGTATATAGTCATCTGTTTCCCCTAAGACTCCTCAATCCAGGCTAAACATCCTAATTAATTTAACCTTTCCACATATGTCAGTAATTCTCAACACTTTTGCCTTTCTGGTCATTTTCTTCTGGATATTTTCTAGATATTAATGACAAAAAGAGAATTGCCACAGACCACTTTGTCATGATTAAATTAATATCCACATCAAACTGGAGTATAAGTCGTAACTTTCCCTTTTTTTCTATTACTACTTTTTTTCTTATTTTGATGCATTTGACTATTACTTGATGCCCTGCCAGAGTAATACAGGTATGCATCAGAAATTATGAACGTCAGGGACAGGATCCATAATACATTCACTCTGTCCATTTTACATCCATAATGGATTCATCATGATGTGCCTTCTGAGTGTGATATGTAAATAATTAAGCAAGTAAGCACCGCTTTTATACTGTTATTTAAAATAGGGTGAGTTGACAGAGATACTAATTGACAGGAGGTGAGTTAAGATAGGAAGGTTGTGTGTGTGTGTGCATATAAATGGAAAAGCATTTTCCCTACGTTTTTGTACAATTTTTTATACATATAGGAAAATAGAATATCAGAGGCTTAAATGAGCTGAGATTAATTAGGAAAATGACAGCATGAAAGTATGAGTGACCTGCCCACAGTCACAGAGATAATTGCTGACAGAGCAGACCTAGGATCCAGGTTTCTTGGCTCCAATTGCCTCTCTTTCCCACATACAAATATCTGATCCTAATATCTTTCTAGTAGTTTCTCAAGATAAATGTATAATTAATGCATCTTTAAGAATGTTACAGGTCCAGAGAAAGGAATTAAATTGAACCTACTAAGAATTGGGTTACATATATGTAAGAACTTTAATCACAATCTTACAAATCATTCTCATCTATCCAGGGTTTAAAAGTTCAGGAGGACAGGTACCAAATTGCTTCTAGAAGATGGAAGAATGCATGAAATTTTAAATTTCTGGTAATATTTTTTGTTGACTGGTGCCCCAAAATGTGTATATTAAGCTTGCTTCACTATATTTCATGTGTAAAAAGGTCAAGACTTTGCCTAAATGTTAGTGACTTTTAAACTTCCACAGGAAATTCCTGTTATTTTTCTAAAATCCTACACAGAATTCTCATGCTGATTTCTACCTCACTGAAAGAGAAGTTATTTCCTAACCAGAAGTCTGAACTGAACATAAATCTTTATTTAAGGCATCTGTGCTAAACAAAGCGTAATGGAGATTTATAGATACCTGGACAGAAAAAACTTCAAATCATCAATTAAAGCACACTTTGAGGTATGTAATTACAAGGCAACACCAAAGACGAGTAAACTGAACTCCTTAAAAGAAAATAAAAATGGATCATCCTGCTATATATAAATACCTGAAGCCAAAATAATAAGATCAATAACTATGGCACTGAGTTACTGCATATACCTCAAGAGATTCAACAGTTACTCCAGAGATTTTCAGTCAACAAGTTGCAAGACATGATGGGTAGAAGTCAGTGTAATGGACTCTGTGAGTTACAATGAGGGTACCACTACTGCATTTGATGGATACTATACATTTCACTGGGAGTTGACACTGATTGACAAAATCCCAACAACTGAATCCTTCACTCCTGGAAATATGTCATGTTTGCAAGGAATATTCCTTTGCTTACTTGATTGTCTCACCAAAACCATCTATTCTATGAATCTCAAAGTGAAGCCTGATTTAAAATGAGAATCATCCCTGATTCAATGTTAATTCTACTGTTATATTTACATTTATGATGATTCATTTTCAAAACTTGATTCTGACTGAATTAATAATATATCAAGATACTTGCTAAAAAGCAACCATTACACAGTTAACAGTGAAAAGGCAACCCACAGAATGGAAAATCGTATATCTGATAAGTGGGATAATATACAGAATATAGAGGGAACATTATATATATATATATATATAAAAAAAATATATATTTAATTATATATATATGTAAAATTAAAAATAGGTGAAGACTGGAAAAGACATTTCTCCACAGAACTGATACAAATGGTTAATAAGCACATGAAAAGATATTCAACATCAGTAATCATTAGGGAAATGCAAATCAAAACCACAATGAGAGACACTGTCTTACATTCATTAGGATGGGTACCACCAGAAAAAAAACAAAAACAAGCCAAAAAAAAAACCCCAGAAAACAACAAGTGTTGGTGAGGACATGAAGAAATTAGAACCCTTGCGCACTGTTGGTGGGAATATAAAATGTTGCAGCCATTATAGAAAGAAGTATGTTGGTTACTCAATAGCATTGGTCAGAATGGCCATCATCAAAAAATCTAGAAACAATAAATGCTGGAGAGGGTGTGGAGAAAAGGGAACACTCTTGCACTGTTGGTGGGAATGTAAATTGATACAGCCACTATGGAGAACAGTATGGAGGTTCCCTAAGAAACTAAAAATAGAACTACCCAGCAATCCCACTACTGGGCATATACCCTGAGAAAACCATAATTCAAAAAGAATCATGTACCACAATGTTCATTGCAGCTCTATTTACAACAGCTAGGACATGGAAACAACCTAAGTGTCCATCGACAGATGAATGGATAAAGAAGATGTGGCACATATATACAATGGAATATTACTCAGCCATAAAAATAAATGAAATTGAGTTATTTATAGTGAGATGGATGGACCTAGAGTCAGTCATACAGAGTGAAGTAAGTCAGAAAGAGAAAAACAAATACCGTATGCTAACACATATATATGGAATCTAAAAACAACAATGGTTCTGATGAACCTAGGGGCAGAACAGGAATAAAGACACAGACTTAGAGAATGGACACGAGGACACGGGGAGGGGGAAGGGTAAGCTGGGATGAAGTGAGAGAGTAACATTGACATATATACACTACCAAATGTCAAATAGATAGCTGGTGGGAAGCAACTGCATAGCACAGGGAGATCAGCTCGGTGCTTTGCAACCCCCTAGAGGGGTGGGATAAGGAGCATAGGAGGGAGATGCAAGAGGGAGGGGATATGGGGATATATGCATACATATAGCTGATTCACTTTGTTATACAACAGAAACTAACACAACATTGTAAAGCAATTATACGCCAATAAAGATGTTAATAAAAAATAGAAGTATCATAAGATATAGCAATTCTACTTCATGATATGTACACAAAGAATTTGAAAGCAAGGTCTCAAAGATATATTTGTACACCTATGTTTATAGCAACATTATTCCCAATAGCCAAAAGGTAGAAGCAACGAAGTGTGCATTAATGGATAAATGGATAAACATACAACGGAATAACATTTAGCCTTAGAAAGGAAGGAAATTCTGACACGTGCTTCAACATGAATGAACCTTAAGAACATCATGCTAAGTGAAATAAGCCAGTCACAAAAAGACAAATACTATATGATTCCACTTACAAGAGATATCAAGAGTAGTAAAACTCATAGAAACAGAAGGTAGAATGGTGGTTTCCAAGGGCTAGAGGAAAGGGAGAATGGGAATTGTTTAATGTGTGTAGAGTTTCAGTTTTGTAAGATGAAAAGAATTCTGGAGACTGGTAATACTACGGAACTGTGTATGGAAAAAAAGGTTAGGAAGGTAAATTTTATATTATATGTACTTTACCATAATTTTTTAAAGAAACCATTAATCTCACTAAAAAGCAAACGAATGTTTATTATTTTTGCCTGTAACAGTAATAATGGCTAGTATTTACTGAGCCCTTATGCCTCAGGCACTATTACATGCATTCTCTTCTAAAATTATATTTTAAAAAAGTCAACCACAAAGGCATCATTATCGTCTTCTTTTTACAGATAAGGAAACTGAAAATTAGAAATTAAATAATCTAATCACATCTGACACTCAGAAGTATTGTTGTATAAAAAACACCCCATTTGACAAAATCCAACACCCATTTATGATAAAAGCTCTCAGTTAACTATGAATAGAGAGGAACTTAACTTGATAAAGACTATCTACAAAAAGTCTACAGCTAATGTCAAACTTAATGGTGAGAAACTCAAAGCTTTCCCACTAAAATCAGGTATGAGACAAGGATGTCCCTTCTCACTACTCTTTTTCAACATTATACAGAAGTCCTTGCTAATAAAATAATGCAAGAAAAAGAAATAAAAGTTGTACAGATTGGGAAGGAAGTAATAGAACTGTCTTGATTCACAGACGACATGATCATCTATGTAGAAAACCTGAAAGAATTGACCAAAAATCTCCTGGAACTAATAAGCAATTATAGCAACTTTTCAGGATACAAGGTTAATGTACAAAGGTAAATTGCTTTCCTATATGCCATAAATGAATAAGTGGAATTTGATATTAAAAACACAGTTCCATTTACATTAGCACCAAAAAAAGAATTACTTAGGTATGAATCTAACTAAATGTATACAAGACCTATGTGAGGAAAACTACAAAATTTTGATGATCAAAGAATAGCTAAATAAATAGAGGAATATTTCTTGTTCGTGGATAGGAAGACTCAATGTTATAAAGATGTCAGCTCTTCCCAACTGGATCTATAAATTCAATGCAATCCCAGTCAAAATCCCAGCAAATTATTTTCTGGATATCAACAAACTGACTCTAAAGTTTATATGGAGAGTTAAAAGACACAGAATCGTCAGCACAACATTGAAGGAGAAGAATAAAGTGGGAGGACTGATGCTATATTCATCTTCAAGACTCACTGTAAAAACTTACACAACATTGTAAATCTAGTATACTTCAATTAAAAAAAAAAGACTTACTGTAAAGCTACAGTAGTTATGACACTGTGGTATTGGCAAAAGATTTGACAAATAGATCAATACAACAGATTAGAGAGGCAAGAAATAGACCCCAAATAAATATAATACTATGCGTGAATCCTAATGTAAACTATGGACTTTGGGTGATTATGATGTGTCACTGTGGGTTCATCCTTGGGAAAAAATGCACCATTCTGTTGAGTGATGCTGATAATGGGGAAGACTATACATGTGTGGGAGCAGTCGTATATTCAATCCACTCATATACTTGGTGCCTTGTCAGGGGATACTCAAAAACTGGGCTTAGCTGGGGGACTCTCAACTTGAATGCCTGAATGTGGCCTTTCCATGTCTCATGAGCTTCCTCAAAGCATGGCTTCTTCAGGATAATCAGACATCTATCATTATGGCTCAAGGCTCCAAGTGTTCCAGGAAACAAGACAGAAGCTGCATGGTCTTTTATAACCTAGCCTTTGCAGTCACATAGTGTCATTTTAATCTTTCTACCTTGGTCAAAAGAGTCACAAGCCTGCCTAGATTCAAGGGGAGGGAACCTAGACCCCATCTCGTGATGGCAGAAGTGTCGCATTCGTGACCATGTTTTAAAGCTGTCACACACTCAAAAGCCCCTATTCCATGTCAATATGTGACATTTAGTTCTAGGGATTTATAGGTTGTTATTACTGAAGAAAGTAGGAAAGAGGTAGGTAACTGATAGAAACTTTTACTCTAATAAAGCAGTCTTTAAAAAATGAAAGCATGTATAACTCAAAGACATTTTCATTTGAAACACAATGCCAACCTAAGAATTTTTTTTAAACAGTCAATTCATATTAAAGCACAAGATGTTTACACAATTTTGTTCTTAATGAGAAATGCACCTAAAATAGAGGAAAAGTCACAGCAGAGACCAGTGCTGAGATTGTTGGCATCTGAATAACAAAAGGACAAAGAGATGATGGATGACAGTATGCATATTAGCAAGTACCAAGCACTGTTAATAGCCACTTGCCTGCTTTGAAGGGCAATACTGGATTTACTCCAAAGTCTTTACAAGGAGGAGAGGAACAGTGGATGAACAAGCAGAACCCCTCAGGAGTTTAGATCAAGCTTGAAGGATTATAAATAGAGATACCCTAAAACCCCTCAACAGGCAAAAGTAAACCCATCAATAAAACTAACTATGAGGAAAAGAAACAGCCTGAAAATCCCAGGAAAAAAAAAAAAAAGAAGCTTAGAAAAAAATGAAGAAAACTCTTGGTTATTCTTCCATGTGAAGAAGACCATCTTATCAGCCACGGAGAAGGGAAATGTACAGGGTATTGTTTTTATGGCCCACTGAGGACATTTTCTTAAGGCATTAAAGAATGACTATGAAGCTAAATAAATAAAACAATTGAAGACTGTCAGTTTTTTGTAACTACAAAAGAAACAATGAAACAATTTAGAAAAGTTGTAATTACTAATTGAACCCCCTTGAAAATAACAATATAATAATTTATAGAGCAGGTTTAGTTTTTATCAGTAAGGATGACTAGAAGAAAAATCATGGCTTACTAAAAAATTGTCAACTTCCAGATTGTTTTATGGTTATTTTCCTATTGTATGTGCTGTAACAACTGTTCAAAACTGAACTTGTCCTATAAAGAAAAAATTTGTTTTTAAGATCTACTCTATAATTCAACATAAGCATTTAGGAAAGAGAGAAATGTGAACAGACATACAAAAGAGTTGCTTTATCCAGATTTTATCAGCTAGAAATCTGTGCTGAGTCACTTCAGTATTTCAAAAAAAAAAGTACAGTTGTTTATAATAGTGACTGCAAAGCTCTAAAATATATTGAAGTGACTTCTGAGTCATCAACAGAAAAACAAGAAAGGTTGGCTGGTGAAAGATTATGGAGGACATCAAATACCAGCCTAAGGCATTTAAGTTTCATTTGATGGGCAAAAGGGAGACATTGAAAGTATTTGAACAAGGCAATGACATTACCAAAACAGCCCTGTAGGAAAATTAATCTGGTGTTAAAAGACAATTCAGATTTTAATAAGAAATGACTGGAGACCAGTTAGGAGGCTATTGAAATAATCCAGAGAAAAGGAAAAAAATAAGTCCTTTAACTAGGTTTTGTGATCATGGAAAAGAGAGACGACAAATATATTGTCCCAGTTGGCCTGGGACTGAGGAGTTTCTGAGGATGTGAGAGGTTCAGTGCTTAAACTAGAACAGTCCTACGCAAACCAAGATGGTTGGTCACCCTAGTTAGATGTTAGGGGCAAAGGAAGAGTCATTTTTTGGTTATAGGGAGGCAGGACTGGGATGACCATTGAAAAACTCTCTAATAGCTAGAAGCTTAGGTTAACCAAAATGCCCGCACTTACAGCTATTCCAAACAATCACAATTCACCATAAATTTGGATCAAAAGGTATGGACACCACAAATGAATGGATAACTTTCTAGAAGGCTTTGTTGTATTTTACCTACAGAGTAAGGTACAGCAGGACAGAATCCAGAAACCTGAATAAGTTACAAAAAAAAAAAAAAAGACAATAGAGAGCAAATGTTAAACATAGCCTAAAAATTAAGTCAGTGGGACAAAGGGTGAGGCAATGTTGACAAAAGATACTAGGATGGAGGGTGCAAGAGCTGAGTATGAGTTGGGAAGCTGAGTCAGGAAAAAGCAGAGGTGATAAAGGAGCAGGAAATGGGGCTTCAGGAAGAAATGCATGTAGGGGCAGTCAGTGTCCTAATCTTTGCCAGTTTCACTCAAGCTAAAGCTTTGACCTCACTGAGTTTCATGCTCTAACTGTGGCCTATTGTCTATTCATTTTTAATGGAAACTGCTTAAAAGAATAGGTATATTTATCTTTCTTTTAATTTACTTCTCCACCCTTTACTTGTTACTTATGCTAGCATCAATTAGCTCTTCTCCACAACACCCCTGGCAAAGAAATTATCGTGGCAAGATTGTATTTTGCCATACACAAAGTGTATGCCTTATGTTACTTGTTTCCACGAGTTTCTCCTTCCTCTTGGCCTTTCCACCTTTCAGGTAGGAACATTCTCTTCACTGCCTCAATGAGGTATGTCAAAACAGAATGACAGAAAAGAGTGGGTGGGATGAAGTGTAACTCCATATTTTTTGAGTTTTAACTGTCAAGGTATCTGGGGAAAGGGGAAGATACAGTAATAGATTTTGGAGAAGATTGATGATTATGATGATGAAGGAAAAGGAGTGGGAGAACAGATAGATGATAGATAGATAGATAGATGATAGATAGATGATAGATAATAGATGATAGATAATAGATAGGTGATAGATGATAGATTGATGATAGATAATAGATGATAGATAATAGATAGATGATAGATAGATAGATGATAGATGATAGGTAGATAGATAGATAGAGAGATCTAGATCTATCTGTAATCTATAAGCTTCCCAAATTCTGGGATGTAAAGTGGAGAGAGGAAAGACTGCAGTGAACTGAGGAGGGAGACAGGTAGTGGACACAGCGAGGGGCTCAGACTCAGACCTGAAGAGATTACAGTGAGAAAGGCAGTGTTGCATCCAGACACTTCGACCCTCAACTAAAGTGTCCACTCTTTCAGGACAACAAGCTAGCACCACCACCTACCTCTTATTCTAGACAGAAATCTGGGAAAACTCCTTGACTACTCTCCCTCTTTCCACATCCTAGTCCTATTGATTTGATTTTCTAAGTATCTCCTGAATCAGTCATCTTCCCACCATCCCCACTACCACTACCGCAGTCCACTCAGTCCATCTCATTCAGTCAATGCCAGCCCACGTCTTGCCTGTGTTAGAGCAGCCTCCTAACTGGAGACTCTTACCTGTTTCCAATACATTAGTCTTTCTAATGGGTTTGGTGTTGATTGGCACATCAACTTTAGGTTAGACTGGTAGTAATCATATTTCAGTATAGTCTAATCATTCACAAAAATTGAGTTTAGTAATAAATAATACCTGACACATCAATTATTTGGAGGATTCATCAGTTAATACCTTTAACATATGCTCACATGGTAACTTGATACCCAGTAACATACAGTGTGTGTTATCATTATTATTATAATATTATTATAATTATAATATTTAATTTTTTTCCTATCACTTGCCTGTCAAAGTTTGAAATTGACTTAGGAAGAGGATTTGGTTGAATCTAATTAAAGGTGAACTAACTTAACCAAAGAACACTCTCCAGAAGTTCAAGGCCAAAAGTACCGCTGGACTCACAGGTTCCCAGAATGAGGGTCTGGGAAGCATTATGATCCAAAGCAGCTGCCTTTTTTTTTCACTTCCTACACCCACATTGATTTTTGTCCCTTCTTCTCACTATATCTATTTCATTCTCCCTCTGAAGACTGACTTTTTCTGCTGATTCTTCATGCTTATGAAAGCAAATGGCTGTCCTAAGATTCCCTACATGTGTTCTCAATTCTAACTCCTAACAGAAACAGTTTTCAAATTTTTGTGAGCCTAGAAATGATTGGTCACCTTGGGGCAGCTGAGAGTCTATGAAGGGCCGTAGGAAGGGCAAACAGCATGACTAATGTGTTTGTTCATCCTGACTCCAAACTATGCTTCCAACCATGTCTCCTACCACTTCCCTGCAAAATGGATACAGCTCCAGCCACGCTGGATGACTCATCTCCCACAATTGCTATCATCTGTCAGTCTCTGTGCCCTTCCACATGCATTGTTCCTTCTATCTGAATGTCCCTTACCAACCCTTACCTAAGCAACCTATACTGATCCTTACAAATCAGCTCAAATACCACCATATTGATGATACTTTCACTTCCTGTGTATGTACTGCAAATGACTTTGTATATTTTGTGTATTCTCCAACTGTAACTCCTAACATATTGTATAAAATCATATATTAATTTTTTCTGAACTTCTTCAGGGCAGGGATTCTTATTTTTAATTCATCTGTATATCTTCAGCATCTAGATAATTTGTTGATTGAACACTTAAATGAAAGTTAATTGTAATTTTTTCTTATAAAATTAGATTCATCCAGTCTATTCAGGAGACTCAATCTGAGCTTATGAAAAGTCTGAATGAATAAATATTTTTAAAGTACTGTTTTAAAAAAAACACAGCATACACAATAATGAAACTAAAGCTAATAATTTATTAAAGATGAGTATTCTGATAGATCTGTTTTAATTGAGTTATTAGATATTAGTATATTTGTTTCATAGAAATAGACATTGACAAACTGGTTTTAACATTGTGCGGAAACTGTTTCGTTTAAGCAAATCATTCTCCTTGTTTTCAGTTCACCTTACATTTTATTGCAAGAATAATATATATTTTTCAGAGATGATACAAGAGTAACTGGCTTGTGCCTGAATAAGTCAGAATACTGAACACACATAAGCCCATTTTAATAACTGTGCTCTGCCTGTGATGAAGCTAAATATGCTACTTTTCAAAACTAACTGCTGCTTTTAAAATCATTTCTTTTGAGGATAAATTTGTCTCTTTAGTGTTATTGCATATCCGTTCTCAGAACTGCCTTTAACGTTTTTTCTCTCTTCCTTCTCTTTCTCATCTCATTCTATTTCTTCTAAACTGTCACTAAAGTCTAGCAACACCCTCTGTTTGATTCTTCTGTTCTGATGACCTAAAACTATTTTATTCTTTCTTCTAAACTCTGTACTCTGAGATAGCTGATACTTTGAGTGTTCCACAAACATTTGCTCAACTTCCAAGCCATTGTGAGAACACTTGTCCCTCCATATTCACAGGGGATTGGGTCCAGGACTGTGCAGGGATACCAAAATTCGAGGATGCTGAAGTCCCTTTTATAAAATGGCACAACATAATTGGCCTGTGTATTTACGGATTCCACATCCACAGATACCTAGGGCTGACTATATACTTTCCCACTTCACTGATTGCAATATTAGCAGATGTGCCAGAATGTTTTGTCTGGCTTCTTGTGCTTGGTGATCCAGCATGAGAAAAGCTCACCCCAGTTAGATGCTGCTCTTTTCAATTGGGCCCCAGATGTAAGGCACATTGAGCCCGTGTGAACCTAATGCACAGCCTGGAGCTTGCCACCTAAGCCAGACCTGCACAGATGAACCCATCCTAAATCAGATCTACCTGTTGACCTGCAGACCTCAGAGCATGACAATAAATTCCCATTGTTGTCAGTCACTGTATTTTGAGATCATTTGTTACATAGCATTACTGTGGTAAAAGCTGGCTGATAAAAAATTCTTCCTGATACTGTCACTCTTTCTGATTCTAAAACATTTTTAAAAATCATTAAATTTATGGAATTTAAGCATCTCTCACATGGCAAGAGTTACATATGTAATGAAGAGATAAAAGAGTTCATTGTGGTCATGACTGAGCAACTCTATGTGCCAGACATTATTTATATGCATTATTTCTAATCCACCATTTTACGGGTAAAAAAAAATTGATTCAGAAAGTTTAGATAACGTCCTCAAGGTCATGACTCTACTGAGTGTCAGGACTGAAACTCAAACCTAGGTTTCTACCTTCTTTCTTACACTGCACAGTATCATTTATGCTCTCAATTAAAGTGACAGTCACCAGAATAAATGATATAGTTTCTGATTGATATGTGATGGGTAGCAAATGGCTTAGACCCCCTTCATATAAAAAGATGAAAATATTTAAATCATTTTAATTATGCACATAGCATAGTTTGACATTTTTTAATTTAGAATTTCAAGCTATTATGGAACTTGTCAGAGCAGGTTTGGAAGATGGTTTTTATTTGCAGTGTTGCAAAAGCACAGAGTGTTTAAAATAAAGTAGATTTAATTGTTCTGGGCTTTTCTCGTAACACGTCCAGTGATGAACAGTTGTGTTGTTGCACAAAACAACTCAGATTTGAAAAAGACCAAATGACCGTTATTTACCATTGTAAAGAAGAAAATATGTTTGAAAATATGACATAAAAATGCTCCAAACAACAATGTTGTGAAATTATAGTTGAAAGATACCAATTTAAAGTAATTTACTCTTTGATTTTTAGTTTTTTCACCATCCAAACAAAACCTTCTGTTTTGGATGATTTGTTTTGATTTGTTTGGTTTGGTTTGGTTTTCATTCAGACATGTTTATAAATACCATGGCTTTCCTAATACAGAGAAAATCTGGAAAAACAGAAGACAATAACTTTTCTAACTCAAAGAGCAGGCTGCTGACTGTCATGACAGGCCACAGAGTAGTTATGAACCAAAATATCAAGTCTATAATCACTCTGAGCAACAATCTACAGAAATACTTCACAAGAATAAGACAACAATATTGTGGTCTTGCATTGTCCTGTCTTGATATGCCAAAAGAAAATTATAAAAATGCCAATATAACTAATATTCCACTAGATTTGTTAACACATGGCCTGTCAAAACCTTAGATACTTAAGGTGCCAGAGTTTAGAATTTAAGCTATCAGAGGTTGAAATTTGAAATAAGGATAAAACTCAAAGTTAGCAGGGGAGTCATGAATTAGGCTTTATGTTGAGAGCAATTCAAATTTGCTGGGGATTAGGGGGGATTCTAGGGCATATGAATGAAAAATGAGTGTTATATTCGTTGGATGATTATTAGCCACTATAACAAATAACCCCAAATTTTCAATATCTTTATTGAGGTATATATATATACATACAAATATATATGTATGTATAATCTTATATATATATAATTCTATATAAAAACAATATATATAATTTTCAATATCAGTATTGACTTATGAAAGTTTATTGCTCCCTCACAGTTTATTGTGAGTGATCCTGGTGGTAACAGAGGCAGGCTCATGCTCCTTTTGTTACACATTCCTTAGGCCCACATTCCTTAGGGCCTCGTAGTCTGAATCCAGAGTCCTCAGAAAGCGAGAGCGCATGGAGCAAACACACTCCTTTCTTTACCACTTCAACCCTGCAGTGATAATCATTTGAACACACATTCCAATGTGAGAACTAGGCACATGGTCCCTTCTAGTTGCAAAGGAGGATGGGAAATGGAGTCCCAAGCCTGGTAGCTATATCCCCATGACGAATCTATATTATGAAAAAGTAACACCAAATATGGTGGACAGTTTGCTATATTGCTTCAGAAAAATATTTAGTAAATTGCATTGTGTTATACCATTATAGAAAGGACTATGAAGTTATAAATATTGTTTTCTTCCTTCAAGCAGCATATAATCTAAATGGGAAAACAAAACAGATTAATGGTATATGCTTATGAGCTTTTATACAACCAATTTTCCCTTACTGAGAGGACTATTTTGGATTGGAACTACTAGAAACTTTGTTTCTTTTCCTTTTAGCCGTATTTTTTAATATTCTTTTATTTCTTCCAGTTTTATTGACATATAAATGGCTTATATAGCACCATATAAGTTTAAGGTGTACAGCAAAATGATTTGACTTACATAAATCCTGACATGATAACCACAGTAAGTACATTACATCCCTAGTACTTATTTATCTTGTAACTAAAGGTTTGTACCTTTTAAGTTCCTTCATTCAATTCCCCCTCCCCCCACATCCCACCTCTGGTAATCAAAATTTGATCTCTTTTTCTACGAAGTAGTTAGTTAGTTAATTAGTTAGTTAGTTTTGGAAGTGTAATTTACCTACAACACTATGTTAATTCCTGGTACTTAACATAGTAATACAATATTTCTATGCATTTCAAAATGATCACCACAGTAAGTCTAGTTACTGTCTGTTACCATACAAAGATATTACACAGTTATTTACTATATTCCCCATACAATACATTTTATACCTATGACTCCTTTATTTTGTAACTAGAAGTTTGTAGTCCTTCTTAATCTCCCTCACCTATTTCTCTCCTCCCCTTAACCCCCTTTCCCTCTGGCAACCACTTGTTTATTCACTGTATCTATGACTCCATTTCTGTTTTGTCATGTTTGTTCATATGTTTGGTTTTTTAGGTTCCCCATATAAGTGAAATCATACAGTATTTGTCTTTCTCTATCTGACTTATTTCATTTAGCATAATATTTTCTAGTTTCATCCATGTTGTCGTAAATGGCAAGATTTTATTTTTTATGGTTGAGTATTCCGTTGTAAGTACATACCACTTCTTTATCCATTCATCTATCAGTGGGCACTTAGGTTGCTTCCATATCTTGGCTATTGTAAATAATGCTAAAATGAACAAAGGAGTGCATATATCCTTTCAAATTAGTGTTTTAGTTTTCTTTGGGTAAATACCCAGAAGGAAAATTGCTGGATAATATGGAGTTCTATTTTCAAATTTTTGAGCAACTTCCATACTGTTTTCCATAGTGGTTGCACCAATTTACGTTTGAACCAACAGTACATGAGGGTTCCTTTGTCTTTACATCTTGGCCAACACTTTTTATTTGTTGTCTTTTAGAGAATAGCCATTCTGATATGAGTGAGGTGATATCTCATTGTGGTTTTGATTTGAATTTCTCTGACGATTAGTGATGTTGAGCATCTTTTCATGTGCCTGTTGGCCATCTGCATGTCTTCTTTAGAAAAATGTCAGTTCTTGTCCTCTGCCCATTTTTCAATCAGGTGGTTTATATTTTGATGTTGAGTTGTGTAAGTTCTTTGTATATTTGTATATTAACCCCTTAGTATCAGATATATCATTTACAAATCTCATATCCCATTCAGTAGGCAGCCTTTTCATTTTGTTGATAGATTTCTTCACTGTGCCAAAGCTTTTTAGTTTTATGTAGTCCCATTGGTTTATTTTTGCTTTTGTTTCCCTTGCTGGAGGAGACATATCTAAAAAAATATTGCTAAAAGCAATGTCAGGGAGCATACTGCCTATTTTTTCTTATAGAAGTTTTATGGTTTTATGATTACATCTTTAATCACTTTGAGTTTATTTTGTATATGGTGTGAGAAAGTAGTCCAGTTTGAGTTTTTTGCATGTAGCTGTCCAGTATTCCAAACACAATTTATTGAAGAAGCTGTCTCTTCCCCATTGTATGTTCTTGCCTCCTTTGTCGTAGAGTAACTGACCATATAAGTTTGATTTTATTTATGGGCTTTCTGTTCTGTTCCATTGATCTTTGTGTCTTTTTTGTGGCAGAACCACACTGTTTTGATGATTGTAGCTTTACAGTATTGCTTGAAATTAGGGAGAGTGATACCTCCAGTTTTGTTCTTTCTGTTTTGTCTATTCATATACATTTTAGAATTATTTTTTCTAGTTCTATGAAAGATGCCATTAGTATTTTGATAGGTATTGAACTGAATATGTAGATTGCCTTGGGTAGTACGGTCATTTTAACAATATTAAGTCTTCAAATCCATGAACATGGTATATCTTTCCATCTGTTTATGTCATCCTCAGTTGCATTCATCAGTGTCTTATGCTTTTAAAGTACAGTTCTTTGATCTCCTTACTTAGGTTTATCCCTAGGTATTTTATTCTTCTTGGTGCGATGGTATATGGGATTGTTTTCTTAATTTCTCTTGCTGATAGTTCACTGGTAGTGTATAGAAATGCAACAGATTTCCATGTATTACCTTTGTATCTTGCAACTTTACCAAATTCATTGATGAGTTCTGGTAGTGTTTTGGTTCCATCTTTAGGATTTTCTATTAGAGTATCATGTGACACTTTTACTTCTTCTTTTCCAATTTGGATTCCTTTTATTTATTTTTCTTGTCTGATACTGTGGCTAGGTCTTCCAATACTATGTTGAATAATAGTGCTGAGAGAGAATCCTTGTCTTCTTTCTGATTTTAGAGTAAGTGCTTTCAGCTTTTCATCATTGAGTTTGATGTTAGCTGTGGGCTTGTCATATGTAGCCTTTATTATGTTGAGGTATGTTCTTCTATACCCACTTTGCTGAGAGTTTTATCATAAATCGATGTTGAATTTTGTCAGAAGCTTTTTCTGCATCTATTGAGATGATTATATGATTTTTATTCTTCAATTTGTTACTGTGATGTATCACATTGATTGATTTGAAGATATTGAACCATTCCTGCATCCCTGGGGTAAATCTCACCTTATGGTGTATGATTCTTTTAATGTATTGTCAAAGTTGGCTTGCTAATTTTTTATTAGGATTTTTGCATCTATGTTCATCAATGATATTGGCCTATAATTTTTTTTTTTTGGTAGTGTCTTTGGTTTTGGTATTAGGGTGATGCTGGACTTGTAAAATGAATTCAGAAGTGTTCCATCCTCTGCAATTTTTTGGAATAGTTTGAGATGGATAGTTTAACTCTTCTTTAAATGTTTGGTAGAATTCACCTATGAAACCATCTGGTCCTGGAACTTTGTTTTTTTTTATCAATTCAATTTTATTACTAGTAATTGGTCTGTTCATATTTTCTCTTTCTTCCTGATTCAGTCTTGGGAAATTGTACATTTCAAGGAATTTATTTATTTCTTCTAGGGTGTCTATTTTATTGATATATAAGAGTTTATATTAATCTCTTATGATCCTTTGTATTTCTGTGGGGTCAGTTGTAACTTCTCATTTTTTATTTTCAAATTTATTAATTTCAGCCCTTTCTCTTTTTTTCTTGATGACTCTGGCTAAAGGTGTATCAATTTTGTGTCTTCAAAGAATCACCCTTTGGTTGCATTGATCTTTTCTATTATATTTATAGTCTCTATTTCATTTATTTCTGCTCTGATCTGCATTATTTCTTTCCTTCTACTAACTTTGGATGTATTTTGTTCTTTTTCTAATTCCTTTATGTAAAAGGTTAGGTTGTTTATTTGAGATTTTTCTTTTCCTGAGAAAGGCTGTTATTGCTATTAACTTCCCTCTTAGAACTGTTTTGCTGCATCCTGTAGATTTTGGATGGTTGTTTTCATTTTCATTTGTCTCCAGGAATTTTTAAATTTTGTCTTTGATTTCTTCAGTGATCCATTAATTGTTTAGTAGCATATTGTTTAGTAGCATTGTTTCACTTACTTGTGTTTTTTGCAGTCTTTCTTGTAGATGATTTCTAGTCTCACAATGTTGTGCAGAAAAAATGCTTAATTGATTTCAATCTTCTAAAATTCACAGAGACTGTTTTTTGATTGAGCATGTGATCTATCCTGGAGAATGTTCCATGTGCACTTGAAAAGAATGTGTATTCTGCTGCTTTTGTTTTGTTTAAGATATAGAAGATTCATTAACATAATTAACAAATTTGATTTAATTGCTATTTTTACTACTAATTCCCACTGCAAAATCTACGTCTCTTTTATTTTTTTCTTGAATGTTTGCATTATATTTTATTTATTTTTTTGTTAGTCATCAATTTTATACACATCAGTGTATACACGCCAATACCAATCACCCAATTCATCACACCCCCACCCCCACCACCCCACCGCTTTCCCCCCTTGGTGTCCATACGTTTCTTCTCTACAACTGTGTCTCAATTTCTGCCCTGCAAACTGGTTCATCTGTACCATTTTTCTAGGTTCCATATATATGCATTAATATATGATATTTGTTTTTCTTTTTCTGACTTACTTCACTCTATGGCAGTCTCTATATCCATCCATGTCTCAACAAATGACCCAATTTCGTTCCTTTTTACGGCTGAGTAATATTCCATTGTATATGTGTACCACATCTTCTTTATCCATTCATCTGTCTAAATGGGCATTTACGTTGCTTCCATGACCTTGCTATTGTAAATAGTGCTGCAATGAACATTGGGATGCATGTGTCTTTTTGCATTATGGTTTTCTCTGGGTATATGCCCAGTAGTGGGATTTCTGAGTCATATGGCAGTCCTATTTTTAGTTTTTTAAGGAGCCTCCATACTGTTCTCCATACTGGCTGTATCAATTTACATTCCCACCAGCAGTGCAAGAGGGTTCCCTTCTCTCCACACCCTCTTCAGCATTTGTTGTTTGTAGATTTTCTGATGATGCCCATTCTAACTGTTGTGAGGTGATACCTAATTGTAGTTTTGATTTGCATTTCACTAATAACTAGTGATGTTGAGCAGGTTTTCATGTGCCTCTTGGCCATCTGTATGTCTTCTTTAGAGAAATGTCTATTTAGGTCTTCTGCCCATTTTTTGATTGGGTTGTTTCTTTTTTTAATATTGAGCTGCATGAGCTGTTTATATATTTTGGAGATTAATCCTTTGTCCATTGATTCATTAGCAAATATTTTCTCGAATTCTGAGGATTGTCTTTTCATCTTGTTTATGGTTTCCTTTGCTGTTCAAAAGCTTTGAAGTTTCCTTAAGTTCCATTTTTTAATTTTTTTTATTTTATTTCCTTTACTCTAGGAGGTGGATCAAAAAAGATCTTGCTGTGATTTATGTCAAAGAGTGTTCTTCCTATGTTTTCCTCTTAGAGTTTTATAGTGTCCGGTCTTACATTTAGGTCTCTAATCCATTTTGAGTTTATCTTTGTGTATGGTGTTAGGGAGTGTTCTAATTTCATTCTTTTACATGTAGCTGTCCAGTTTTCCCAGCACCACTTATTGAAGAGACTGTCTTTTCTCCATGGTATATCCTTGCCTCCTTTGTCATAGATTAGTTGACCATAGGGGCGTGGGCTTATCTCTGGGCCTTCTATCTTGTTCCATTGATCTATGTTTCTGCTTTGGTGCTGGTACCATATTGGCTTGATTACTGTAGCTTTGTAGTATAGTCTGAAGTCAGGGAGTCTGATTCCTCCAGCTCTATCTTTTTCCCTCAAGACTGCTTTGGGTATTTCGGTCTTTTGTGTCTCCATGCACATTTTAAGCTTTTTTGTTCTAGTTGTGTAAAAAATGTCCTTGGTAATTTGATAGAGATTGCACTGAATCTATAGATTGCTTTGGGTAGTATAGTCATTTTCACAATATTCATTCTTCCAATCCAAGAACATGGTATATCTCTCCATCTGTTGGTATCATCTTTAATTGCTTTCATCAGTGTCTTATAGTTTTCCGCATACAGGTCTTCTGTCTCCCTATGTAGTTTTATTCCTACATATTTTATTCTTTTTTTTGCAAAGATAAATGGGAGTGTTTCCTTAATTTCTCTTTCAGATTTTTCATCATTAGCATATAGGAATGCAAGAGATTTCTGTGCATTAATTTTGTATCCTGCAAATTTTCCAAATTCATAGATTAGCTCTAGTAGTTTTCTGGTGGCATCTTTAGGATTCTCTATGTATAGTATCATGTCATTTGCAAACAGTGACACTTTTACTTCTTTTCCAATTTGTATTCCTTTTATTTCTCTTTTCTTCTCTGTTTGCCGTGGCTAGGACTTCCAAAACTATATTGAATAATAGTGGTGAGAGTGGACATCCTTGTCTTGTTCCTGGTCTTAGAGGAAATGCTTTCAGATTTTCACCATTGAGAATGATGTTTGCTGTGGGTTTGTCATATATATCCTTTATTATGCTGAGGTAGGTTCCTTCTATGCTCACTTTCTGGAGAGTTTTTATCATAAATGGGTGTTGAATTTTGTCAAAAGATTTTTCTGCATCTATGGAGAGGATCATATGGTTTTTATTCTTCAATTTGTTAATATAGTGTATCACATTGATTGATTTGCGTATATTGAAGAATTCTTGCATCCCTGGGATAAATCCCACTTGATCATGGTATATGATCCTTTTAATGTGCAGTTGGATTCTGTTTGCTAGTATTTTGTTGAGGATTTTTGCATCTATATTCATCAGTGATATTGTTCTGTAATTTTCTTTTTTTGTAGTATCTTTGTCTGGTTTTGGTATCAGGGTGATATTGGCCTCATAGAATGAGTTTGGGAATATTCCTTCCTCTGCAATTTTTTGGAAGAGTTTGAGAAGGATGGGTGTTAGCTCTTCTCTAAATGTTTGATAGAATTTACCTGTGAAGCCATCTGGTCCTGGACTTTTGTTTTTTGAAAGATTTTAAATCACAGTTTCAATTTCATTACTTGTGATAGGTCTGTTCTTATGTTCTATTTCTTCCTGGTTCAGTCCTGGGAGGTTATACCTTTCTAAGAATTTGTCCATTTCTTCCAGGTTGTCCATTTTATTGGCATAGAATTGGTTGTAGTCATCTCAGGATGCTCTTTATTTCTGTGCTGTCTGTTGTAACTTCTCCTTTTCAATTTCTAATTTTACTGATTTGAGTCCTCTCCCTCTTTCTCTTGATGAGTCTGGCTAATGGGTTATCAATTTTGTTTATCTTCTCAAGGAACTAGCTTTTACTTTTATTGATCTTTGCTATTGTTTCTTTGTTTCTGTTTCATTTATTTCTGCTCTGATCTTTATGATTTCTTTCCTTCTGCTAACTTTGGGTTTTGTTTGTTCTTCTTTCTCTAATTCCTTTAGGTGTAATTTTAGATTGTTTATCTGAGATTTTTCTTGTTTCTTGAGGTAGGCTTATATAGCTATAAACTTCCCTCTTAGACCTGCTTTTGTTGCATCCCATAGGTTTTGGATCGTCGTGTTTTCATTGTCATTTGTCTCTAGGTATTTTTTGATTTCCTCTTTGATTTCTTCAGTGACCTCTTGGTTATTTAGTAATGTATTGTTATCCTCCATGTGTTTGTATTTTTACGTTTTTTTTCCGTGTATTTCTAATCTCATAGTGTTGTGTTCAGAAAAGGTGCTTGATATGATTTCAGTTTTCTTAAGTTTACTGAGGCTTGATTTGTGACCCAGGGTGTGATCTAACCTGTAGAATGTTCTGTGCGCAGTTGAGAAGAAAGTGTAATCTGCTGTTTTTGGATGGAATGTCCTATAAATATCAATTAAATCTGTCTGGTCCATTGTGTCATTTAAATCTTGTGTTTTCTTATTAATTTTCTGTTTGGATGATCTGTCCATTTGTGTAAGTGAGGTGTTAAAGTCCTCCACTATTATTGTGTTACTGTCGATTTCCTCTTTTATAGCCGTTAGCAGTTGCCTTATGTATTGAGGCGCTCTTATGTTGGGTGCATATATATTTATAATTGTTATGTCTTCTTCTTGGATTGATCCCTTGATCATTATGTAGTGTCCTTCCTTGGCTCTTGTAGCATTCTTTATTTTAAAGTCCATTTTATCTGATATGAGCTATTGCTACTCCAGCTTTATTTTGATTTCCATTTGCATGGAATATCTTTTTCCATCCCCTCACTTTTAGTCTGAAAGTGTCCCTATGTCTGAAGTGGGTCTCTTGTACACAGCATATATATGGGTCTTGTTTTTGTATCCATTCAGCAAGCCTGTTTCTTTTGGTTGGATCAATTAATCCATTCATGTTTAAGGTAATTATCGATATGTGGTTTCCTATTACAATTTTCTTAATTTTGGGGGGTTTGTGTTTGTAGGTCCTTTTCTTCTCTTGTGTTTCCCACTTAGAGAAGTTCCTTTAGCATTTTTTGTAGAGCTGGTTTGGTGGTGCTGAATTCTTTTAGCTTTTGCTTGTCTGTAAAGCTTTTGATTTCTCCATCGAATCTGAATGAGATCCTTGCTGGGTAGAGTAATCTTGGTTGTAGTTTCTTCCCTTTCATCACTTTAAGTATATCATGCCACTCCCTTCTGGCTTGTAGAGTTTCTGCTGAGAAATCAGCTGTTAACCTTATTGGGGTTCCCTTGTATGTTTACTTGTCGTTTTTCCCTTGCTGCTTTCAATAATTTTTCATTGTCTTTAATTTTTGCCAATTTGATTAGTATGTGTCTTGGTGTATTTCTCCTTGGGTTTATCCTGTATGGGACTCTCTGCGCTTTCTGGACTTGGTGGCTATTTCTTTTCCCATGTTAGGGAAGTTTTTGACTATAATCTCTTCAAATATTTTCTCTGGTCCTTTCTCTCTGCCTTCTCCTTCTAGGACCTCTATAATGCGAATGTTGTTGTGTTAAATGTTGTCCCAGTGGTCTCTTAGGCTGTCTTCATTTCTTTTCATTCTTTTTTCTTTATACTGTTCCACAGCAGTAAATTACACCATTCTGTGTTCCAGGTCACTTATCCATTCTTCTGCCTCAGTTATTCTGCTATTGATTCCTTCTAGTGCAGTTTTCATTTAAGTTATTGTATTGTTCATCTCTGTTTGTTTGTTGTTTAATTCTTCTAGGTCTTTGTTAAACATTTCTTGCATCTTTTTGATCTTTGCCTCCATTCTTTTTCTGAGTTTCTGGATCATCTTCACTATCATTATTCTGAATTCTTTTTCTGGAAGGTTGCCTATCTCCACTTCATTTAGTTGTTTTTCTGGGGTTTTATCTTGTTCCTTCATCTGGTACATAGCCCTCTGCCTTTTCATCTTGTATATCTTTCTGTGAATGTGAGTTTTGTTCCATAGGCTGCAGGATTGTGTTCTTCTTGCTTCTGCTGTCTGCCCTCTGGTGGATGAGGCTATCTAAGAGGCTTGTGCAAGTTTCCTGATGGGAGGGACTGGTGGTGGGTAGAGCTGGCTGTTGCTCTGGTGTTCAGATCTCAGTAAAACCTTAATCCAATTGACTGCTGACAGGTGGGGTTGGGTTCCCTCCCTGTTGGTTGTTTGGCCTGAGGCGACCCAACACTGAAGCCTACCTGGGCTCTTTAATGGGGCTAATGGTGGACTCTGGGAGGAATCACACCAAGAAGCACTTCCCAGAACCTCTGCTGCCAGTGTCCTTGTCCTCACGGTGAGCCACAGCCACCCCCCACCTCTGCAGGAGACCCTCCAACAGTAGCAGGTAGGTCTGGTTCATTCTACCCTGGGGTCCCTGCTCCTTCCCCTGCATCCCGATGCGCATACTATTTTGTGTGTTCCCTCTAAGAGTGGAGTCTCTGTTTCCCCCAGTCCTGTTGAAATCCTGCAATCAAATCCCGGTAGCCTTCAAAGTCTGATTCTCTAGGAATTCCTCCTCCTGTTGCCAGACCCCCATGTTCAGAAGCCTGACTTGAGGCTCAGAACCTTCACTCCAGTGGGTGGACTTTTGTGGTATAAGTGTTCTCCAGTCTGTGAGTCACCCACCCAGCAGTTATGGGATTTGATTTTACTGTGATTGCGCCCCTCCTACTGTCTCATTTTGGTTTCTCCTTTGTCTTTGGATGTGGGATATCTTTTGTGGTATGTTCCAGGGTCTTCCTGTTGATGATTATCCAGCAGCTAGTTGTGATTCTTGTGTTCTCGCGAGAGAGTGAGAGCACATCCTTCTACTCTGCCGTCTTGGTTCAGGTATTCTGCTGCTTTTGGGTGGAATTTTCTATATATATCTATTAAGCCCATCTGGTCTAATGTGTTGTTTAAGGCCAGTGTTTCCTTATTGACTTTCTGACTGGATGATCTGTTCATTGGTGTAAGTGGGGTGTTACCCTTCTATTATTCTGTTGCTGTCAATTTTTCCCTTTGTGTTTGTTACTATTTGTATCATATATTTAGGTGCTCCTGTGTTGGGTGTGTATACATTTATAATTGTTATATCTTCTTCTTGGATTAATCCTTTGATTATTATGTAATGTCCTTCTTTTTCTCTTGTTACATTCTTTTTTTTAAAGTATATTTTGTCTGATATTCGTATTTTACTGCAACTTTCTTTTGATTCCATTTGCATGGAATACCTTTTTCCATCCCCTCACTGTGAGCCTGTGTGTCTTTAAATCTGAAGTGTGTCTGTTGTAGGCAGCGTATATATGGGTCTTGTTTTTTAATCCATTCAGTCACTCTATGTCTTTTGATTGGAACCTTTAGCCCACTTACTTTTAAAGTAGTTATTGAAAGGTATGTACTTATTGCCCTTTTGTTCATTGTTTTGGAGTTGTTTTACAGTTCTTTTTTGTTCCTCTCTTCTTTTATTCTCTTCCCTTGTGATTTGACTACCTTTAGTGTTATGTTATGATTCCTTTCTCTTTTGTGTGTGTGTCTATTATAGATTTTTCATTGTGGTTACCATGAGAGAGAGAGATAGACAGATAGATATATACATATATATAGAGAGAGATGATTATTTTAAGTTGCTGATCTCTTTTTTTTTTTTTTTTTTTTTTTTTTTGCGGTACGTGGGCCTCTCACCGTCGTGGCCTCTCCCGTTGAGGAGCACAGGCTCCAGACCCGCAGGCTCAGCGGCCACGGCCCATGGGCCCAGCCGCTCCACAGCATGTGGGATCCTCCCAGACCAGGGCACGAACCTGCGTCACCTGCATCAGCAGGTGGACCCTGAACCACTGCGCCACCAGGGAAGCCCCAAGTTGCTGATCTCTTAAGTTCAAAAGCATTTTAACAAGTCTTCACATTACTCCCCCCACTGTAATAAGGTGTTTAATATTTTTGAGATTATATTTTACATATTTTTGTTTTGTGTATCCCTTAACTACTTATTGTGGATATAGACGATTTTAACCTTTAAGGTCTTTTAATCTTTCTACTAGCCTTATATACGGTTAATCTACTACCTTTACTGTATATTTGCCTTTACTGCTGAGATTTTTTTTTTTCCTTTTGTAATTTTCAAATTTCTAGTTGTGGACTTTCCTTTTCCACTTAGAGAAGTCCCTTTAAATTTCTTGTAAACCTGGTTTTGTGGTGCTGCACTCTTTTACCTTTTGCTTACCTGTGAAACTCTTTGTCTCTCCTTCTTCAAATCTGAATAATAGGCTTGCCAGGTAGAGTATTATTGGTTGTAGGGTGTTTCCTTTCATCACTTTGAATATATTCTTCCACTTCATTCTGGCCTGCAGAGTTTCTGCTGAAAAGTCAACTGATAACCTTAAGGGTGTTCTCCTATATGTTGTGTTTCCCTTGCTGCTTTTAATATTCTCTCTTTAATTTTTGCCATTTTAATTACAATGTGTTTTGGTGTGGTCATCTTTAGGTTCGTCTTATTTGGGACTCTCTGTACTTCCTGGACCTGGATATCTGTTTTCCTTCCCAGATTAGGGAAATTTTCAGCTATTATGTCATCAAATATGTTCTCTGCCCTTTTCTTTCTCTCTTCTCCTTCTGGGACCCCTATAACATGAATGTTAGTATTCTTGATGTTCTCTCAGAGGTCTCTTAAGCTGTCCTCATGTTTTCAACTCATTTTTCTTTTTTCTGTTCATCTTGAGTGATTTCCAATACACTGTCTTCCAATTCACTGATCTATTTCTCTGTATCATCTAATCTATTGTTGATTCCTTCTAGTGTATTTTTCATTTTAATTATTATTTCCTTCATCTCTATTTGGTTCTTCTTTATATTTCCTAACTCTTTGTTAGAAACCTCTAACTTTTCACTGTGTTCATCCATTCTTCTCCTGAGTTCTTTGAGCATCTTTATGATCATTATCTTAAACTCTTTACTGGGTAGATTGCTTACCTCCACTTCACTTTGTTCTGAGGTTTTATCTTGTTCCTTTATTTGGAACATATTCCTGTGTTGCTTCATTTTACCTACTCTCTGTTTTATTGTTATGTATTTGGTAGATTGTTTACGTCTACTGATCTTGGAGAAATGGCCTATTGCAAAAGATGTTCTGTGGGGCCCCAAAGTGCACTCCTCTCTGGTCACCAGAGCTATATGCTCCAGGGGTGCTCTCTATGTGGGCTCTATGAGCCCTTCTGTTGTGGTTGGCTAACTACTGTGGGTGTGCTGGTAGACTTGGCTGACCCCTGCTCTGGTTGGTTGCCAGGCCCTGCCTAGTGCAGAGACTGCTGGCTGTTGGAAGGTGTGGAGTGTCCTGACACAGTTGGCTGCATGGCCCAGGGGTTCTGGTCCTTCTGTTGCCCTGTTGCTGGGCAGGCCCACGTCACACTGTTGGCTTCATTGACCCAGGGAGGATCCCAGGGCCAGTGCTGGCCCACTGGTGGGCAGAGACAATCCCAGGATGGATGGCTGTGGAGTTGGAAGTCCCAGAGCTAGCGTTGGCTTGCTGACAGCTGGGGTCATGACTAGGAGTCCCAAGGCTGGTGTTAGACTGCTCATGGATGCGGCTAGTTCCTGACATGCCTGTCTCTGGGGTCTGGGATGTCTCTGAGCTGGTGTCAGCTGGCTGATTGGTGCAGCCAGATCCCAGGGCAGCTGGCTGAGAGACCCAAAGTGTCCTCATGCTGGTGCCAGCCCGCTGGTAGGCAGAGTCAGGCCCTGGGGTCCCTGTTAGCCATATTTTTTAAAACATTTTTTTCTGCTTAAAAACTGTACCAATTTTATGTACACACACACAATATACACAAAATAATAGTGCAAGCCAGTTATTCTTTTTTTTTTTTTTTTGCGGTACGCGGGCCTCTCACTGCTGCGGCCCCCACCACCGTGGAGCACAGGCTCTGGACACGCAGGCCCAGCAGCCAGGGGCCATGGGCCCAGCCGCTCCGCGGCATGCGGGATCCTCCCGGACCGGGGCACGAACCCGTGTCCCCTGCATCAGCAGGCGGACCCCCAACCACTGCGCCACCAGGGAAGCCCAATCCAGTTATTCTTGCTGCTTGTCCTCAGTCCTTGTAAAACCTTTGGTTGGGAAAATAGAAGATACTGATTTGTTGACGCATTTAAAGATCTTGTTGGTCAAGGACTTGGAGTCAGTTACTTTGGATTAAAGGAGAAAAAAAGTTTGTTCTTGGACTATGAGAAGAAAATATCTCATGGTTTTTAAACCTTCACTACTGATTTCAGAAAGCAAAATATCGCTAAGGCAGCCAGCAATAGGGAAAATAAAGACCTGAAATGAAAATAGGTTTAAAATAATAATAATAGGTTTAAGTATCTTATCAACAGGTAATTGTTTTTCTTCAGCTGTCTTTTCTTTCCAAAATAAAATTTCTGTAAATATACCAAATTCTTACTTACATCTATAAAATTTTGCCTGGCTTGATCTCTTAAATGTTTCTTTCACATATTTGCATTCCCTGAAATATGAGTATTATTCAAAGTTTTCATATATACTGTAGTGTTTTTTTTTTTTTTTTTTGCAGTACGCGGGCCTCTCATTGTTGTGGCCTCTCCCGTTGCGGAGCACAGGCTCCGGACGCGCAGGCTCAGCGGCCATGGCTCACGGGCCCAGCCGCTCTGCGGCATGTGGAATCTTCCCAGACCGGGGCACGAACCCGTGTCCCCTGCATCGGCAGGCGGACTCTCAACCACTGCGCCACCAGGGAAGCCCTATACTGTAGTTTTTAAGGTGAGTTTATTATTGAGTTTTGCAATGCTATTTGTTTATTAAAATCTATTGATTCATCTTTTTGTCCTTCAAAATGGTATAAGAGGAGATTCCTTAAGTTGGGGGCATTAACGCTTATTTAAGGAAAAGAAAATAAAAGTTATTTTAATATTATCATAACTTTATTTTCCAAGGCCTGGACCTAGCATTTGAATGAAAAATTTAAATATTTCATTTATTATGCCCCCAGTATCAACAATGCTATCTGTGAATAAAAGATTAAAATACTACTTCCATTTAATTAGTTTTGAAAGAAAATAATGGCAAATAATAAGGACATCCTGGGATCGCTAATATTGTTTGCTATTATGCTCATCATCTTCAAAAGTAAACACTTATTTGAAACTTAAAATTGAAAGTAATGGAATGAGGAAGAAGAAATATGCAGTAAATACTGACATTTAATTATTTTAATAAACTGGACTGCCAATGACTCAAAAATAGTAATACTTACAAATTGGCTGAATTGTGGTGTAGTGACTTTGCAGTTTTAAACAATAATGATTTTAGAATGGACAGCTGTTAAATTGGTTTTGTTCAATAGTTGCCTTAAATGGGTTTCATAATTCTTGATAGAGAACAAAATTTAGCTACAGCCTGGTTATAACCACTGTATTAATCAGGATTTTCCAGGGAAACACAGCCTATAAGATGCAGATAGATAGATCTATCTGTCTATCTGTCTATCTATCTATCTATATGTAGAGAGAGAAATAGTTGTGTAGCTATATATGAGGAGATTTATTATAGGAATTGTATCACATAGTTATGGAGGCCAAGAAGTTCTACAATCTGCCATCTGGAAGCTGGAGAACAAGGTATGCCAGTGGTGTAATTCAGTCCATACAATGGCCTGAGAATTAGGGAGCCAATAATGTAAGTCCTGATCTGAGTCAGAAAGCCTAGGAACCAGGAGCACCAATATCCGAGGGTAGGAGAAGATAGATGTCTCAGCCCAAGTAGAGAGAAAGAATTCACCCTTCCTCGACCTTTTAGTTCTATTCTGCTTTTTTGTTCTAATCCTCAACAGATTGGATGATGCCCACCTGCATTGGTGAGGACAATCTTCTTTACTCAGCCTACTGACTTGAATGCTAATTTCCTCTGGAGACACCCTCACAGGCACACTCAGAAATTATGTTTTAGCGGCTATCTGAGCATCCCTGAGTCTGGTCAAGTTGACACATAAAATTAACCATCACAGCCAATGATTGGAAAATGTTTCTTACAGGCATACATGATAAACATGAGTGCACCATGGCTTGCTTTTTGAGAGATTGACCTTGTCAGTGGAAAAACTCTATAAATTGATCACAACCAAATGAGGACTGCATAAGCAAACCTAGCCCAGAGCTGCAATCCCATACTTTGGTGTACGTACTTCTGAGTAAGCATAGACAAGGAAGGAGGTGATGCTTCCCGTCCATTCACATATTAGGGCATTGCTTCTAGTTTTGCCCCTTCCACAATGGAAATTCTAGGACAGTGGGTGTGGGGCGTGATGCAAACAGGAGGTTACAAAAAAAGGAAAAACGTAACTCGGTGATTTACTAAGATTTTCAGATCATCTGGCAGATCCAGATAGAAAGAATGGAAATCCAGACTGTAAAAACCCAATTTTGCAATACACATTGGTTTCTCATTTTAGTTGCAAAAATGGTGGTGAACTTCCAGATCCCAGTTTTTTGCTGCCAACTATTAGCCAGCTGATATTTTCTGTAGTGGCATACCAATGAGCCAAATACTTCATTCAAGTGAATTTTGCTGTGTGCGTATCAATCAGTTTCTTTAAGGCTTAAAACAAACTGCACAGTGCAAAGAAAAAATTATTTTAGGTGAATTTGGCAGGAAATAATCTAGTTGAAAGGTAAACCAGAAAATTAATTAGTCCACCATTAACAAATGTTTATTACACATTTATTACTGTTCTAGAAGACCAGAATATAGTAGTGAACAATTACACATTTATTACTGTTCTATACTGTTACCAGAATACAATAGTAAACAATATTGGTTTCCTTTTATGAAGTTACAACATAGGGGAAGGAGACAAATAATGAATAAGTAATCAAATGATTAAACAAAAAATTTCTAATAATGATGACTGCTATGAAAACAACTCCTTTCTAACAGGCAATAGGGTAGAGAGTATTAAGGGAATATAGAAAGGTGCAGTTTGGGAAAGGCGTCTCTGAAAAAGCTACTTTCAAACCAGGACCTGAAGGATGAAAAGGCACCAGCCAGGCAAAGGTCTGGAGAAAAAAACATTCCAGGCAGAAAGAATGTGTGTGCAGAGGCCCTGAACAGATGGGAATAAAGTCAGCATGTTTAGGGAAAACATAGAAAGGACAGCAACTGGAGTACAAAGATCCAGATGGGAAGCTCTGAGATGAGGTCAAGTGATAGGCAGGAGCCTTCTAAGTCGTTCCTAATCTATTCTAGTACAAGGAAAAGCCATTAGAATATTGTTCAAAATAAGATAAATCAAAGGACCTAATCTACATTTTTACAAGATCTTTCTCTCTGCTAGGGAGCTTGAATTGTAAAGGACTGTAGTGGAAACAGTCATAATCATGAGCCTTCCAATTCAAATCATATGGATCTTTCTTCAGGTCTTTGTCTGATATAGACAAAGCCTAAATGGCCCTAATATTGGCCAAAATCTATGTAAGAATTTATATGAGTGTATTCATTTAACTTTTTTCTTTTTTTTACAAAGCATTCTCATTGACCAGCCAAAAGTGTTTTATGAGCTTACGGTTTCCTCATGATCAAAGGAAGCATGCTAGCATAAGAGGCATTTCTCTGTTCTTTTCCTACTATTAGCAGAGTGGCATTTCCTCTGTGAGGTTTTGAAAGAACTTAAATCAGAGATTTTGTAAAATTGAAAAAAAACACAACTGCCTGTGTTTTCCACACTGACCTGGGCATTCCTTATTTGATGTACTTTTTATTATTGAGAAGCATTTAATTCAGGAAGAAATAGCTCAATGAATATCTTACTTGTAATTGACTTGTAAGGACCAATTCACTAAACAAAACAAAGCAAAAAAAGTGCAGGAAAGAGTAAATTACAGAGAAGGTATAATGGAAACAGGCACTAAAATTAAACAAAAGGTTTCCCGGATAACCTCTAACTACAGTTTTTCTGTTCTTTACTTTCTTTTCTAAATGTTCTTTCTCTTGAAACCTTATATTAGAACATCAATGAAATTTAGCTTATTACATCAATTAGGATGATATTAAGCAGGTAATTTTATTGAAACACATCTTTATCATCTCTGCTTCCCAGTAATAAAGGTTAACATGGATGGCAAATCCCCTGATCTTGGCCTAATATTCTTTATGATAAATCAGAAGCATAAAACATACTTGTGATTGTGGAGGTAGACAAAGACTTTCCAAGGGACTAAGTTTAAGGTATTATATTGATTCTCTTTTCACACCTCCCCTTTCACAATCACCTGTCTCTGCCTTTACAAATGGAAGATGCAATTCTCAACCATGCCTGGTCTTACTTTGACACATTGTTCTTGGGGGAAAATATCCTAAAGACAATTCAAAACATTGTCTTTAGTTTGCGAAAGGTTGGAGCAGCCAGATGACTTTCATTCACTTTTTCAACAGCAACATCAGTCAAGGAGTTGTGTAACATTGCTCTTATAAATGCTCTTATAAAACTTCTTCCTTCCTAATCTTTTAAATTTATGCCAATAAATTTTTTCAGCACATACCTTAAGATAAAAGGTAAAATAGAAATAAAATGGATTCTGAACTTTATCTCATTCTAGCAATAAATAAGATTCATCCATAGATGCATGATTTTTTTAGAAAAATAAACTTCCCTACATTTCTTTAAGAGATATACTTCCAACAGCATATACATTTTATATTTAATGATTATATTTAAAATGTGTAATAATGTAGATTCGTGTATATAGTGATTAATTGTATACCAATAATAACTGCAGTGATAACTCAATCCAGAGGAGTAATCTTTTAAAAATTTATTGTAATGAAACAAATGTAACATAAATTTGCCATTTTAATCATTTTTAATGATTCAATGGCATTAATTAATTCACAGTATTGTGCCACCATCATCCTTATATATTTCCAAAAATTTTCATCACCCTAAACAAAAATTCTGTAACCTTTAAGCAGTAACTCTACATTCTCCCTCCTCTAGCCCCTGGTAACCTCTAATTTACTTTCTGTCTGTATAAATTTACCTAGTCCACATATTTCTTATAAGTAGAATTATACAATATTTGTCCTTTGCGGTCTGACTTTTTTCATTTAGCATAAGGTATTTCAAAGTTCCTCCATGTTGTAGCATGTGTCAGAGCTTCATTCTTTCTATGGCTGAATACTGTGCCTTAGTGTATATATATATATATATATATATACATTTTGGTTTTTATTTTTTGATAATTTGATTATAATGTATTTTTGTGAGAATCTCTTTGAGTCTATTCTAGTTGGACTTCATTGAACTTCTTAAATGTGTGGTTTCATGTATTTCATTAAATTTGTGGAGCTTTAAGCCATTATTTTGCCAATACTTTTTCTAGCCTTTTCTCTCTTTTCTCCTTCTAGGGTTCCCATTATGTATATGCTGGAGAGTTTGATGGTGTCCCACAGGTCACTTAGGCTTGGTTTACTTTTCTTTATTCTTTCTCTCCTCTGATTTGATAACTTAAATTGTCCTGTCTTCAAGTTTACTACTTCTTTCTTCTGCCTACTTGGATATACTGTTGTGACCCTCTAGTGAATTTTTCATTTCAGTTGTTGTAATTTCCAGAATTTTTGTTTGGTTTCTTCTTAAAATTTCTGTCTTTTTACTGATATACTCATTTTGTTCATGCATAGTTTTCCTGATTGCCTTTAGTTCTTTGTCCATGGTTTCCTTTAACTTTTAGATCATATTTAATTTAGTTGTTTTAAAGTCTTTGTCTAGCTAAATCCAATTTCTGGACTTCTCCATAGATGGTTTCTATCACTTTATTTTGTTTCTTTCAGTGGACCATTCCTTTGTGTTTGTATACCTGGCATTTTTGTTGAAAACTAGACATTTGAATATTATAAGGTGATAACTCTGGAAATCAGATTTTTCCTTTTCCCCAGCACTTTCTTTCTTTTTTTCTTTCCTTGGGGGGAGGGGATTGTTGTTGTTGAAAGCTCTAGTAGTTCATTGGCTTAGTGACTTTCCAAACTAATTTTGCAAAGACACTATTCCTTGTCATCTGTGGTCACTGATGTCTCTGTTCTTTGACTAGTGTTCAGATAGTTCTTTGACAGAATTCCTTGAATGCCAAGAGAAAAAACAAACAAACAAATAAAAAACACAAAAAAATCAGTAAAACTCTCTCCTAGTCTTTGCAGATTGTCTCTGTGGCAGGGCCTTCAGCACTTAGCCACACCTGCATGAGCCTAAGGATTAGCCCAAGATGAAAGCTTAGGGTCTTCTCTGGCTTTTTCTGAACATGCACTTTGTCCTAGGTATGCACATGGCTTTCTAAATATACATATACATAGTTGTCTGAATGTCCTAATTTTCCAAAGAAACTCTCCCCAGCTTTTGCTCCCAGGCATTAGGTGGTTTATTTTATGTTTCAGCCATATTTTTTTGCCTAAGGAATCTGCAGTTGTTAGTTCACCTTGCAGCAGCTTTGATTGATGCACACCACTATTCTAGCCCAAGCTTCATGTTACGTGAAACAGAAACAAGCATCATGAGTTAGTCCTTCAGTCAGACCCCAAACAAGTTAGAAGAGACATACATAACCATTTGCAAATAAAGTCTGCTTTGTGCCCTCTAAAACCAGAGCCAGTGTTCCACAATGGGAATGCAGCCTTTCCTCTACAAGACTGCAGCCATGCTAGGGAAGGGGCAAGGGCAAATAAAGACACCATAAAGCTTTCCTAGTGCTTTGAAGCTACCCCTTTCTTGATTCAGCATTCACTTGGTTATTGTAAACTATAGCCATTTTCTAGAGTTCCGATAAAATTGGTTCTGATAGTTTCTGTTTGTTTTTTGATGTTTCGGGGGTCGGGGGGAACATGGGAGAGCTTGGACATTTTGCTGAAGTCACTTCAGAAAAATAGTCTTAAAACTTAAAGTCACCAAGGTACTTTTACTTAAGGATTTTTATAGTGTTATTGCATATGTGTAGGATCAGGTGATCAGCAGTCTTTCACACATAAAATTATATTACATTAACATAAGATTCAATGGAATAGGTGGAATTTAAACATATATTCAAAGATGGGGGGCCTTCAAGATGGAGGAGGAGTAAGATGTGGAGATCACCTTCCTCCCCACAAATACATCAAAACTACATCCACATGTGGAAAAACTCCTACAGAACACCAACTGAATGCTGGCAGAAGACTTCAGACTTCCCAAAGGTAGGAAACTCCATATGTACCTGGGTAGGGCAAAAGAAAAAAGGAAAAACAGAAACAAAAGAATAGGGACGGGGGGCCTCCCTGCTGGTGCAGTGGTTGAGAGTCCGCCTGTCAATGCAGGGGACGCGGGTTTGTGCCCCGGTCCAGGAAGATCCCACATGCCACGGAGCTGTGAAGATGGCCACTGAGCCTGCACATCCAGAGCCTGTGCTCCACAACAGGAGAGGCCACAACAGTGAGAGGCCTGCGTACCGCAAAAGAAAGAAAAAAAAGGGAAAAGACTCAAATCAGTAGTGTTAGAAATGAAAAAGGAGAAGTAACAACTGACACTGCAGAAATACAAAGGTTCACGAGAGATTACTACAAGGAACTACATGCCAATAATACGGACAACCTGGAAGAAATGGACAAATTCTTACAGAAGCACAACCTTCTGAGATTGAACCAGGAAGAAATAGAAAATATGAACAGACTAACCACAAGAACTGAAATTGAAACTGTGATTAAAAAATTTCCAACAAACAGAAGCCCAGGACTGGGAGCTTCACAGGCAAATTCTATCAAACGTTTAGAGAAGAGCTAACACCTATCCTTCTCAAACTCTTCCAAAATATAGCAGAGGGAGGAGCACTCCCAAACTCATTCTATGAGGCCACCATCACCCTGATACCAAAACCAGACAAAGATGCCACAAAAAAAGAAAACTACAGGCAAATATCACTGATGAACATAGATGCAAAAATCCTCAACAAAATACTAGCAAACAGAATCCAACAGCACATTAAAAGGATCATACACCATGATCAAGTGGGGTTTATCCTGGGAATGCAAGGATTCTTCAATATACGCAAATCAATCAGTGTCATAAACCATGTTAACAAACTGAACGAGAAAAACCAAATGATCACCTCAATAGATGCAGAAAAAGCTTTCGACAAATTCAGCACCCATTTATGATAAAAACCCTCCAGAACATAGACATACAGGAACTTACCTCAACATAATAAAGGCCATATATGACAAACCCACAGCCAACATCGTTCTCAATGGTGAAAAACTGAAACCATTTCCACTATGGTCAGCAACAAGACAAGGTTGCCCACCCTCACCCTATTATCCAACATAGTTTTGGAAATTTTAGCCACAGCAATTAGAGAAGAAAAGGAAATAAAACGAATCCAAATCAGAAAAGGGGAAGTAAAACTGTCACTGTTTGCAGATGACATGATACTATAAATAGAGAATCCTAAAGATGCTCCCAGAAAACTGCTAGAGCCAATCAATGAATTTAGGAAAGTAGCAGGATACAAAATTAATGCACAGAAATCTCTTGCATTCCTATACATTAAAGATGAAAAATCTGAAAGAGAAATTAAGGAAACACTCCCATTTACCATTGCAACAAGAGGAATAAAATACCGAGGAATAAACCTACCTAAGGAAACAAAAGACCTGTATGCAGAAGACTGAAAGACACTGATGAAAGAAATTAAAGATGATAACAACAGATGGAGAGATATACCATGTTCTTGGATTGGAAGAATCAACATTGTGAAAATGACTATACTACCCAAAGCAATCTACAAATTCAGTGCAATCCCTGTCAGACTACCAATGGCCTTTTTCACAGAACTAGAACAAATAATTTCACAATTTGTATGGAAACACAAAAGACCCCAAATAGCCAAAGCAATCTTGAGAAAGGAAAACGGAGCTGGAGAAATAAGGCTCCCAGACTTCAGACTGTACTACAAAGGTACCATAATCAAGACAGTATGGTAACGGCACAAGAACAGAAATATAAATCAGTGGAACAGGACAGAAAGCCCAGAGATAAACCCATGCACCTATGATCAACTAATCTATGACAAAGGAGGCAAGAATATACAGTGGAGAAAAGACAGTCTCTTCAATAAGTGGTGCTGGGAAAACTGGACAGGTACATGTAAAAGAACAAAATTAGAACACTCCCTAACACCATACACAAAAATAAACTCAAAATGGATTAGAGGCCTAAATGTAAGACCGGACACTATAAAACTCTTAAAGGAAAACATAGGAAGAACACTCTTTGACATAAATCACAGCAAAATTCTTTTTTGATCCACCACCTAGAGTATTGGAAATAAAAACAAAAATAAACAAATGGGACCTAATGAAACTTAAAAGCTTTTGCTCAACATAGGAAACCATAAACAAGAGAAAAAGACAACCTTCAGAATGGGAGAAAATATTTGCAAACGAAGCAACTGACAGTGGATTAATCTCCAAAATATACAAGCAGCTCATGCAGCTCAATATCAAAAAATAAACAACCCAATCCAAAAATGGGCAGAAGACCTAAATAGACATTTCTCCAGAGAAGATACACAGATTGCCAACAAACACATGAAAGTATGCTCAACATCACTAATCACTAGAGAAATGCAAATCAGAACTCCAATGAGGTATCACCTCACAGTAGTCAGAATGGCCATCATCAAAAAATCTACAAACAATAAATGCTGGAGAGGATGTGGAGAAAAGGGAACCCTCTTGTACTGTTGTTGGGAATGTAAATGGATACAGCCACTATAGAGAACAGTATGGAGTTTCCTCAAAAAACTAAAAATAAAACTACCATACGACCCAGCAATCCTGCTACTGGGCATATACCCTGAGAAAACCATAATTTACAGAGTCATGTACCACAATGTTCATTGCAGCTCTATTTACAATAGCCAGGACATGGAAGCAACCTAAGTGTCCATTGACAGATGAATGGGTAAAGAAGATGTGGCACATATATACAATGGAATATTACTCAGCCATAAAAAGAAACAAAATTGAGTTATTTGTAGTGAGGTGGATGGACCCAGAGACTGTCATACAGAGTGAAGTAAGTCAGAAAGAGAAAAACAAATACCATATGCTTACATGGAATCTAAAAAAAAAGGAAAAAAATGGTTCTTAAGAACCTAGCGGCAGGACAGGAATAAAGACGCCCACATAGAGAATGGACTTGAGGACACGGGGAGGGGGAAGGGTAAGCTGGTACGATGTGAGAGAGTGGCATGGACATATATAAACTACCAAATGTGAAATAGATAGCTAGTGGGAAGAGCCGCGTAGCAGAGGGAGATCAGCTCAGTGTGTCCCCCTAGAGGGGTGGGATAGGGAGGTTGGGAGAGGGAGACGCAAGAGGGAGGAGATATGGGGATGTATGTATATGTATATTTTATTCACTTTATTATACAGCAAAAACTAACACATCATTGTAAAGCAATTATACTCCAGTAAAGATGTTAAAAAAAAGATAAATAAATAAACATGTTCAAAGAGGATATTTTTTAAAAAATCCAACTGGTAGAGAAGACCTTGTTCATGTATGTTTTAAATTATAGATAGGCTATGATGTTCATATTCCACTGGGTACATTTAAAAAGAGGGGTAATAATTTTATTTTAAATATAAGTTTTTACAGTGTTTTGAAAATTATATCGTTTGCAACTATTATTTAAGCTTATGAAAATATTTAGATGTCAACTTAGAAATTTGCCATGGGTGCTTATTTTTCAAAATTTATTTATGAAGTACTTGAGCCAAATATTTGAAGAGCACTACACTATACCCACACCATTTGCTCAAATGTATACCAAACTGAATTGAATTGAATTGATTGAATCAGGAGCAATACAAAGGAGAACTAGATTTGTATGCTACTAGCATTGTCCTTTTATTCCACCTTATGGTAGCAGTCAACAAGTTAATTACTATTTCCTTGAAACACTCTTCTCAGGCATATTATCACAGTACATGCTACTGATATTTTCTTTACTTTACCGACTGTTTTTTCTAAGTCTTTTCTGGTTTGTCCTTGTCTGTTTAGCCTCTAAATGTTGGAGTGCCCAGTGACTCAGTTCTTGGCTCTCTTCTGTAACTACACTAGTCTTCTGGCTTTAAATGCTATTTGCTGATAACCACCAACTTTATATCTTCATTCCTTATCTCTCCTATGATCTCCAAACTATTATATCTGTCTACTTTATATCTCTACTGAATGCTTAATAGTTGCACCTTTAATATAACGAGTCCTAAAAAGAACTCTTTGTTTCTCTCCACTTACCAAACCATTTCCTGTTCCAGTCTTACCCATTTAAGCTAATGAATGTTCCACTTTCAACTCAGTTGCTGTACTCAAAAATCTGGGTGTCATCATTTATTTCTCCCTTTGTTCACTTTAAATATATCCAATCCATTAGTAAGTAAATTTAGTATTAGTTTCAAAGTATATCCTGAATCTAATAATTTTTCTCCATCTCCACTGTTAATACCTGATCCAAACTACTATTATCTCTCTTTGGAATTTCTGATATAGCTTCCTCAATAATCGTTCTTATTCATTCTATAATATATCTCCACATTGCAGACAGTGTGATTTTATAAGACAAAAGTTTATGTCGCCTCTAAAACTTTTCCAATAATTTAGAGTAAAATTCTAACCATCTTACCCATAACCTGCAAGACTACATCAAGGATTCTTTACCCAAGTTACACATTAGAATCATACAGAGAATGTTAAAAAAAAAAAAACAAAAAAAATACTGAGACCTGTTACCACTCCAGAATCTCTGGGGCCAGGGCCTAGTATTGGTATTTTGTTAAAGTATTTCAGGTAAATCTACTGTGCTACCAGGGATGAGAAAGTCCATTGCTTATCTTTCCAACCGCATCCTCTACGATTCTTACACAATCTCTGGGCTCCAGTCACACTGGCCTTTTTCTATTCTTCAAACATACTAAGCTTGTCCCACCTGAGGGCCTTTGTACTTGCTGTTCCAGAGTCTGGAATGCTCTTTCCAAAGATCTTCAGGTGTCTGATCCTTTGTCAGTTTGCCTCAGTTCAAGTATCTACTCTGAGATCTTCAATGACCACTTATCCTAAATCAGTATTCCTCCCCATCAACCCAGCCATTCTGTATCTAAAATCACCTTGTTCATTTGTTTCTACTTATTTATTTATTATCTCCCACTAGACTGTAAGCACCTTGAGAACAGGGGCTTTATTTGTCTTGCTCCCCATTCCATCAGTTAGGATAGGCTAAGTTTGGCTTCAGTGACACACAAGCCTCAAATCTCCCTAGCTTAAAACAATTAAAGTTTACTTCTCACTCATTGTATATATCCATAGCATCTCAGCTGATGGTTCACTAGGACTCAGGCTGGTGGAATAGCTACTATCTGGAACATTGATAATCTTCCTGGGAGAGGAAAAAGAGCACTTGCAGATTGTAAACTGGCATTCAGTTGCTATGGCCCAGAAATTACTTTTATGAGTTTCACTGACAACCCATTGACCAGAAATAGTGCCAGTCCTTTCAAGCACCCATGAGGTGCAGAGAGGCAGAACGATTTGATTACTAGCACCAATGACCACAGCCCTCATATTCCCATTACCTATAATAGTACTTCAACATTGTAGACACTTAGTAAATATAAAATTAATTGATTAAGATATTCTGATACTAAACAATTGTGCCAGTAACTGAGCTACTACATATTTGTCTCTCAGAAGGACATGTTTACCACAAACTGACTTTGTATAATTTTATAACTAGAAGAGACTAAAAGAGATTTTTACCCAATGCCCTCGGTTTTATAGAAACTAAGGCCCAGAAGACTTGTTTCTTCCAAATTTCTACTGTTAGTTTTCAACAGTGAAATTCTGACCAAAGTATAGAGTGTTTACATCACATTGATGATCCCTAAACTCTAGTACACTATTTTGACTCACCTTACAATGTTTTTAAATCTTCACAGCTCTGTAGTTTTCAAAAGTCATGATCACTTTAACCAGTGCTGGTCGATCTAAATCAAAGGCATCGTGGAAAACTCTCACACTGTTAAAATGGCATTTAAGACCCTTGCCACACACCAGGATATAGGATAAACAAGAGTGTTGGGTGTAAGCTTGATCTACTTTAATCTGAATTTTTTTATGTCACAGTGAGTCATATTGTGCCTAACCACAAATATATTACTGGGCAAAAATTTGCTGAACATTCTTTTTCCAGTCCATTGAACATTTATCAGATTTTCTTTTTCAAGGGTTATTAAGGAAATAAAAAGACTAAATTTATTATCACTGAACTAGTAAGCAGCTGAGCTTCAGCATGGACATTGTAGTGTAAGCTTTTGACTTCTTATTGTCCTAAAAATAGGCTGCAGGGTCCTTCATGGCCTGGTCTTTGTCTACTTCTCCCAGCTGGTTTTCTATGCCCACCATGGCCACCACCAAAATGTGCTTCAGTATTTCTCCAACAGGCAGTACTTTTCTTGATGCCACATGTTTGCTGATAATGGTTTTCTTTGCCTATGCAATGACTGGCCTTCCTTCCTTCAAGTCCTGGCTGATGTGACACCTCTCAGAAAGCATGTCCTGATTCCCCTTGTCTGTGGAGATTGGGCATCTACTCTTGTGCCCTTTTGCATGTCCCTTCTTAATTCAGACAAGCCAGAGCTATAGTATGTCTAGGATAATGCCTGACCCATGAAAGAGTTTACACAAATAAGAATTCATGGATGGATTAATGAATGAACTAATGAATTACTGACTCTGACATGCTACATCATATTGGATTTATCACCTAATATTTTTCTCTCTCTTCCATATGTAACATGTTCCTTAAAGGCAGGGACTGTATAGTATTTATTTGTCACTGAATCGGTACCTGTCATGGCAGTCAGCACAAAGAAGGTGCTCCGTAAATATCTTCCAAAAGGGCTCTTAATTTATGAAATCCTCACAGTAATATTTCAGAAGAAATAGAGTTGGAACCAAGACATACCTAAAAACCATTTGTGAAGCAAAACATCTGGTTCACCAAGGGAATTTAACAGTTCAAATGTGGTTTTGGTTGAAATGTTTACTAACAGTCTTTTCTAAAATGTGTTTTTGCCATTGAAGCTGAAAAGAAAAATTGTTTTAAAGGCATTAGAACATTGAGTGTTAAAAACATATCTAGCCCTTATTTAAACTAAGACAGTGATTGTCAGTGGAAATGTTTGCAGGCAAGGTTTCAGCTTCACATGGTTTGAAAATGTTTCCTTAGGTGAAAAATACTTAGAGATATTTTAAATGGAAGGAATTTTGTTTGCCAGCTTAGCTACTAACATCATTTCATTAATGTGAAAGTAAAAAACAATATTAATTTCATATAATAAAAAAATTAAAATTAACTCAATGTAAGTATAAAAATAACAAAAAATGAAACAAATATATTAGTCCCCATTCTTTAAGCTTAATCATCAATCATAAAGCACTGTAAAAGGCAGTTTTAAAAGAATCTGAAAAAGAATATGTGTATATATGTATAACTGAAGCACTTTACACCAGAAACTAAACATTGTAAGTCAACTATACTTCAATAAAATATTATATTTTCAAATGCCACTTGATGAAACATCTTGTAGAATGATATATACAATATGATATAACTTATAGCTTCTACAGATATAAATGCGTACATCTGTATGAATTAAAGGCCTTCAAAAGTATACAAAAGATACACCATATTACATATTGTTATACAAATCAACAGCCACGGGTCCCTCAGGGAGGGAGGAAAGGATGTGGAACTTCAGTTTTATTCATAATATTTACATTTTCACACAAATATTTATATTTGTATTATTAGTAAAATTATAAATTACTGTTTAAAATATCTTTCAATGATAAAGTTTTAATGGGAGTTAAAATATGAAATGAGTGATTACACTGGGTGAGTTTTAACATCCCTTCCATCCTAAGATTAAATAATTTTATTAATTTTGTACTTCTGGAGGGAATTTAAAGAGAATCCATATAGTTAGTTGAGTTAAAATAAAATGTTTCTTTTTATTTTTACATATTTTTTAAAGTGTCCAGATGCTGCCTCCAAAACAAAAAACAGTATAATTCTGACATAATGATATTTTGTTCTAAAACTGTTTTTATCATATTTTGATCCACATTTTCTTATAGTATGAAAAATTGACTTCTTCAGTATATTTTCTTCTGTGTGTGTTTTTCCCAGTTTCTAAATGAACATCTGAAATATAGAAAATAAGATAATAAATCTCTAATTGTATTTTCAAAACATTTACCTAATTTAAAACGTTTGATCATTATAAATAGAGTAGCCATTATAAATAGAGTGGCATTAATGACTATCCATAAAGAAATATTTGCATGAATTATGATGAATCCCCACCAGGTAATATGCCACAATTAGAGAGAATACATCAAACTTATATCAATTAATTTGAACAGACTTCCATGGTGTATTGTTAGGTGAGAAAAGTAATATTTAGAGAAAAGTATTTATTGTCTACTGCTGTATAACAAAATACCCCAAAACTTAGTAGTTTAAAGCAACAGCAATTATTAACTCAGAGCTTTTCTCGGTCCAGAAAAAATCCAGGCATATCTTAACAGGGTCCTCTGCACTAGGTCTCTCACAAGGTTACAGTGGAGGCCTTGGCCCAGGTTGCAATTATCTGAAGGTTCAAATGGAGTAGGATCTGCTTCTAAGTCCACTTAGTAGTTATTGGCAGGATTCAATTTCTTGCAGGCTGTTGGACTGAGAACCTCAATTTCCCACCCTCAGTCACCCTCAGTTCCTTGCCACTTGAACCTCTTCAGAAGGGAGCTCACAACATGGCACCTAGCTTCTTCAAAATGGGAAAGCAAGAGAGTATGCCACAGATGTAGAGAACAAACTTATGGACACCAAGGGGGGAAAGTGGTGGTGGTGGGGTGGTGTGATGAATTGGGAGATTGGAATTGACATGTATACACTGATGTGTATAAAATAGGTAACTAATAAGAACCTGCTGTATAAAAATTAAATTAAATTAAAAAAAAAAAAGAGAGTGTGCCAGTGAGACAGAAATCAGTCTTTTATGGTCTAATCTTGGAATTGATATGCCGTAATGTTTGCCAGGTTCATTAGAAGCAAAGCACTAGTTCCAACCCACATGCAAGGGCAAGGGATTAGCCAAGGGTATGACTACCAGGGGAAGGGATCATTGCAAACCATTTTTGAAGGTTTTTCCTCCCAAGTATAATATGATGCCACTTTTATTAAGTAAATAATAGCAAAATGCACCTTTTATTATACACAATTATTCAAGTCATATATACATATTATAAGCATGGAAAAGATGACAAAGGTTATTCCACAGGTTAATAGAGGAAATCTAAGTAAGAACTTATTGGGGAGAGGCAAGAAATAAGAAAAAAAGAGACTTCACTACAACCACAATAACAAACAAAAGCCATGCATGATATGATCTATGTATGTAAAATTATATGTATATATGTATATGTGTATCCATTATATATTGTTAGGTATTAAATTTTAAAACAAAGACTATCAGAGCTTTAAAAAAAAAAAAAAAAAGCCTGAAGTCACCTTGTCAGCCAGTGGAACACCCCACAGTGAATAAAATTTACTGAGTGGTTGTCTGAAGAAGAAAATCAGGACTTTCTAATATAAAGGTAGTGTTAATGGTGGTTATACCGATCAGGATTGAAAACTAAACTCTGAGAAGGACTAAATGAGTCCATAGGACCATACACAGTTGGTTACACATTTCGCATTGTTTCCTGGTCAGGAAAGAGGCTTTAGTTAGGTCCACTCAGGCCCAGTATCCTGGAACTTCAGCTGGTTGGACCCAGTTGAGCTGAAATACAACATTCAGTTTTGTTACCTCAAAGCCCAGTAAAGGGAAATTTTTTCCTTATTTTTAATCAGGAAAAAAGAAGCTAGTTTGCAAAGAAATGTGTATAGTATGATTCTATTTTAGTACAAGCAAAAGACAACAAACCACCTATATTTGATGCATGTATGCTTATATATATTGGTATAAGCATAGTGCTTTGAAGGACTGGAAGGTAGCCCTAACTACCTACTAATAATAATAGGTGAAAGTACTAGTTTTTCATTTATACTGTATTTTCCTTTGTAGTGTGTTGTTTCCTGATAAGGTGACAAATACAGTCCCAGTCTGCCTAGGACTGAGAAGTTTCTTGGGACATAAGACTTTCAGTGCTATAGCCAGGAAAGTCCCAGGCACCCAATTTCTTGGTAATGACAAACATGTATTACTTTTGTACTTTGAAAACATCAAATAGAGACAAAGACACTCTTTGGCTGAATTTAATAATTTTGGAATGTTCTGAAAAAAGTTTTAGCTCCTTTAAAAACTTTTAATGGGCAGTGATGCCCTGTGGAAGTTCTTTTCTGACTGGAACAGGAAGCAAGGCCATCAGCTGAGTATGAGGATAGTGAGGCCATGCAGTTAGTTTGAAAGGAGAAAAAAATGGGGTGGTCATCTATGAGGGGAAAAGTGAGTTGATGAGGGAAGTGAGGTTGGCTTGCCGAGCTATATAAGGCCCAGTTGTAGTTCGAAATCATGGATTTGAAGTGAGATTGATCTGCGGAGGTATGTCCTTTTCCCCAGCTATGTCCAGCTATACAGGCAGAGCAACTGGGCCACCACAGTTGGGTTTATCTAGGGTTGGGGTTCTGTTAAGAGGGTGATAAAGAAAGAGAGGGGCCAGGTGGTTGAAAATATGTACAAGGGAAAGAGCATGTTGATAGTCCATGGAGTGTAACCTGATATACAAGGAAATGAGGATGTGAATGGGGATGAGACACAGTGAAAAGGTGGTGGAATCAAAGAGGATCGTGGAGCAGAATCTGGGGAGGTGGAAAACCAGAGGGTGTGAGCCAGAAGGAGAAGCATGGTGATCAGAGAGAGTAAGAATTATGGTGTCTTGAAACGGAACACTTGGCTGGGCTTCTTTTCTGGAGGATCCAGCTGGGGCTCTAGGTTATAACCATTCTGATAACAGTTACAAATGTCAAATCACCAGTGCTGATCAGTTGACAGGGAGATGATAAGCGATGCAGTTGTTGGGGATGACAAGGACCCAGAGCAAATGACGGTGAAGAGGCAAAGGAGCTGAGAGGCCACTCCTTATGTCAATATTAAAGAATTGTCACTATCGGGCTTCCCTGGTGGCGCAGTGGTTGAGAATCCGCCTGCCCATGCTGTGGACGTGGGTTCGTTCCCCGGTCCGGGAAGATCCCACACGCCGCGGAGCGGCTGGGCCCGTGAGCCATGGCCGCTGAGCCTGCGCGTCCGGAGCCTGTGCTCCGCAATGGGAGAGGCCATAGCAGTGAGAGGCCCGCGTACCGCAAAAAAAAAAAAAAAAAAAATAGAATTGTCACTATCAAGAATTATGAAGAGTGGTAAGGCCACAGACAAACAAATAGAAAACAGTAGAAATATCACAAATAACAGAAGGAGCGACATAAAGTGACTGAATGATTTAGAAATGATACAAGATACCATTCGAAAAGGACAGTTTTGAACCACCGGCAAATTAAAGCAAAATTAAGAGCAATTAGCACTCATCAAGGAAAAAAGACATTTTATAGGTTATTTGTACCCTTCCTTTGAACGACTGTCAAAAAACAAACGCGGATCATATGTGGCCAGGAGTTATGAAGAAAACAGAGACTGCCTATAGATGATAGCCCCTAAGATGGTAGATAAGTGACATGAATATCACTAGCGTAAGCAAGGTCACCAAATGTGTCCTTAGCTGTTACCTTTTTAACCTTTTTAGACACAAGATTTACTGGTTACAGAGAAATGAGGAATATACCAAGTACATAACAAATGCTGATATGCTGATTTCTCAGTGAAGTATAGTTTTGTAGGGAAAACGCATTTGGGTTCCTCTTCCTTGCTAAAGGACACATCTTTCCCTCTCTGTTAATTCATGTCTAAAGAAAACCTACTCCCTAAGTCTAAAAAGGGAATCTGCCCCATGGATGCTACCTACCCAAAGTGCCTATCTAAACTAATTAAGCTTCTAGCAGGCCTATTTTCATTTTTACTTTTTGTGTGTGTGAGTGATAAAACAGCACAGAACTATTGACCAAATTTATTAAATTTCTTTAAAAATTCTAAAAAGTTGTGGTGTCGTAAAAAAGAACACTTAGTTGGGCTTCTTTTCCAGAGAATCCCGTGGGGACTGTAGGTTGTAGCCATTCTGATAACATGTCCAAATAATAAGAGAGTGGCTCCTTACCCTGTCAAATCACCACTGCTCATTTTAGAGACCCAGATTTCCTACAGTGAACATTTAAAGACCCCCTAACATTTGGAGGCCTTCTGTAACATTGTATTTTTCTCGAAAGAAAAGGTACAAAGAGGAAAGATATATTAACCACACACAAAAATAATAGTAATGTGCTCTGAAAAATACAAATTGTTATTTAACCATAAGGTGTAAATCTCCAAGGAAGCTCCTTAAAGAAAATGTTTACATTTATTTTTTTATATATATATAAAAAGATTCATCTAACAATGCATTACAAACAAAAACCACAACACTGTTGATGGTCTCAGCTGGAGTGAAAAGATAGAATGGGGACCAATTTATTACCAACTGGTTTAAAGAAGTTATAGGCCCAGATCCAGGGAGAAAGGAGACAGGAAGAGGTTGAGGGCATAGAAAGTAGGAAACATTTTCTAATCATCAAATATGAACAAGCTTTGTGCTTGGCACTTTATAGAAATTTTCTTATTTACTAACTAACTTACTTTATGGTAAAACTAACTTTATGGTAAATAAAGCAGGTGTGCTGTCAAGGAAAATGAAGCTTGGTGAATTTAGCAGATTGTTCAAGGTGACACAGCTCATAAAAGGTAGGCCTTTGTTTATCTGGCTTCAAAGCCACTGAAAGACACATAAAGAAATTCACCGGAGATTTTTACATCTTTATTTCAAAAACCAAGAAAACACAATTGGAAGTAATTTTAATGCTCTTTCCCCTGCCCCTGCGTATTTACTTAGATAATAATTCACAAAGTCTAAATACACTAGCCATGTGATTTAACTTCAAGTCAATTTAAGGTTGTTAGGCTAAGTGGGTACTTTCTATGACTCTTTCTGACCCTGAGCTATATGGCGTTATTCCAACTCCCTGCAACAGTGGGAAATGCAGGATTAAATGCACTGATAGTTAAAATTAAGGGATTAACCTCAGTGTTTATAAATAGTAGCTAGTGGACCAAACATAGCCCCCAGTCCTGTTTTTTATGGTCAGAATTGGGTTTGAATTTGACAAGTTCTGCCACCTCTAGTTTGCTACAGGCTTTACTTTCCTCCTCCCTTAAGCCCAGTCAGATTCACATATTTATGTTACCTGCCTGACCCTTGGAGGCATTTGAGTTTGTAATCCCCGGACACAGTGCTGCAGAGTTTCTTCCAGCTCTCATACTCTGTGATTGTTTGATTTAGAATTACTGAAATATGTACCCAGAGCCATCAAAACATTAAAGAAAAAAATTCTTACAATTTGATATGAAGAAAAGGAATTTTTTTTAAGGCAAAGACTTTCTAATCTTCAGAAGACATCGGTACTTGTGGAAAAGGAAAATGTGAATGTGGTGTCTCCTTAGCATTTAACTGGAGTGAATTCTTCCTATTGTAATCACATACCAAGCAATCAGTGAATGTTTGTTAGAAATCAGCGATGTGGATGGCACTAGGCTGGACCTTGAGAAAGAGACATAGGCATAACATATGTCTGTCATCATCCAAAAGGAATAAATATATTTTTTGTTATAAATTAATAGTACCTCAGCCTTTAAATGTGCTGTGTGACTCAGTTCCTGCAAAGTGGCAGATAGATTTTTAAATGCTAAATCAAAATTATGGTTCCCTATAAAATGAATAAAATCAAGGAGATATATTTTGGGAAGTCAAGAAATTGCCGGGCATATCCCTTTTGGCCATACTGAATTAAATGAACAGCAAAATAAACAGTTTTTGAGAAAAAGGGATGTTTTTAAGTTTATGAAATAAATTTATTCACCATGCCCCAGAGGCTCAATAGATGAGCATATAATCATTAGCTGTCTCATCCTTCATCTTCTCCTCTCTATTATGAGAATTCTTGCCCAGAAAGTCAGATTATCCTCTAGGTTCCAAACAGTATGCTTTTCTAATTTTGATGATACCAGGCAAAATTTGTCTGTCTTGTCACAAAGGTGAAGCCTGTGACCAAGGCCTATAATCTTTTGCTAATGTGCCTGATAACTGCTATCTGAAGAGTTGATGTAAGCTTCTAGAACAATGACCCACCACATAGTAAGTGCTCAATAAATACTAGATGTTTATAATTTTTATTATCATCATGTCATTATTTTGGCTCTAAGAAACTCCTTCTTCATTATGGGGTTCCTAGTGTTGTTAACTGCTGTTTTCCAAATATGATATCATTTTACAGTTAAAATACTTGAGGAATCTCCAAGTTTACAGAGAAAAAAAAAATCAGATTATTGAGCAGTGTATACACGTCAAAAGAAGTGGATACTGGCCAAGAAGATGGTTTGCATTACTTACAGCTTAGCACTCTATGCTTCACGGGTCTCTAGACAACTGATCTACACAGCCACCATATAGCCTTACATGTTACAGTGCTCAGCTTAAACCCTGTCAATGTAAAGTTAGCAAATAGCTCACAAAAACATTAGAAAGTGCTAATGTCTTCATATATTCCTCAAAGAGGAATATTTCATCAAAAATAAATTGGGAACGATGTATAAGGATAGAAAGTGATAATAAATATGGAGTGAGGTAAGAGCAGGAGTTTAGAAGTAGAACTTTCCTGTGGATTGTAGTTGATATTTGTTGATTGTTCCCATAGCCCCATGTGCTCCCATATGTTATCACCGCTGTTGTTTTTCAAGTTCCTTGTCTGCCTTCCCCACCGTACTGTAAGCAGTTTGGCTGTGATTTTGCTTACTCATAGGCCCCTAGGCCTTGCAGAGATCCTAGTACGTAATGGGCTAGTGGTACATCATTGTTGAATAAATAAATGAATTAAATTGCAAATGTTATATTCGTTGTTTAACTGCAAAACTGATCTTGTGAAAATTCATTAAGACTGAAATTGAGTTTTATGATATCAAATTCACTATTCGACAGGAAAACATTTTTGAGGTCTCTCCTTTTACTCAAATCATCATTTATATACCCTGACTGTGAAATTCTCTACACTCTAAGTTTTTGGAAAGCATTTGTTACAGGAATGTCAGATAGATATATTTGAATTATCACAGGCAATAAAACCTATTGTAGACTCAGAGTCAGAAGGGAACATCTGACACATGAAAGACTGAGCCGGCTGCTTCATGTATAATTTTTATTAATCCTCATAGCAATCCCATAAGGAAAGCACTGTGATCCCATTGTGCATATGAGTAAACTGAGGCTCAGCACAGTAAAGGTAGCCTGAGTTTAAACAGCTGGTATGTGGAGTGGTTAGACTTCAAACTAGATCTCCAGTTACAAAGTCCATCCTTTTCTCATGATAAATTGCTAAATAAACAAATAGAATTCAAGTGAAAATATGTCAATCAGGTTTATAAATACAAAAAAAAATCGTAACAAATGTAATCTAATGATTTAAAATGAAGGCCCAGCCTTAGAGTACAAAATCCATTGACTTTAATTCAAATTACTACTGCTAAATACCCTCACTGCAGGAGTGAAAGCATTTTTCAACCATCTGAAAAGTCCAGTTCTGTAATGGACATTGATATGATGCATTGGTTTTTTGCTATCAGAACCTGAAAATTATTTTCCCGTATTTTGAAAATAATCTCTTCGTAAGGTTAGAAAAGAATATGACCTTGTACAGTGTTTTCAGGTGTAATTAATCAAGTATCATAATTTTTGACTACCAACATTTACTTCAAAATAAGGAAAGAAAGCTATTTCCAACGTCATGCTTTCTCTAGAACCATTTCCATTTTCAGATTAGGAAGTAAAAGAGTTTTTAAAAGGTCGGAAGGAGGAGCTTGAGGAATTACTAGGCATTAGTGTTAACTATATGCCCAGCACTTGACTGGATGAAGATGCTACATCTGTGGAAATATGAGAGTTGCAACTCTAATAATTACTGGGAAATGTCTATCATCCCTGAATTCTCTATTGAAATCCTGTTCAGAGAATTGTCTGTGTTCAGCTCCCCGACCCTCGGGAATCCTACAGCTCTCTCTCTGCAGAAGGTAATATTGTGCTTATCCATGGAGAGGAGGAAGTTAATCTGCTGAGCTGTTGTCCTGTTCTTTAAAAACAACAAATCACTGACAGTATTGATTTTTGGCTTTTTATAAAACTTTAACTCTTCAAAATTTAATATGGAGAAACTAACGTTAAAAAATTTTTTTTTAAAAGACCTTTCTTTTTGGACAACCTCAGTGCTTTAAGGGTAAACAAGTATTTTGTAAATCGGTCCACCAAATGACAAGCCAACAGATTTGAAGCCAGCTGTCACCTTTGATTAGTCACACCCATAAATCCAGCCTGGTACTGGTATCGTTCCCAGTGTTCCTGCATCACAGACCGGGTATTGAAGGGAGTCCATCGAGGGAGGGTGTCATTTCCCCCTTTTTAGAGCATTTTATTTGGAAGTCTGAGGCATCACTGTGTTCTGTGGATTAAAATCTCCTTGCAAATTTTCATAAGAGGAAATTGATGACGTGTATTCTTTTTTCCTTCCGTATCTCAAATTGTTCACCTTTCAATTCTATATTTAGACACTAGCCCTAACTAACTCTTTAATTCTAAAATTCATCAATCCCCAACAGTATAATACTCCTGTTTTGTCCCTCCTCTCCCAAAAGAATTCTACCTTCTTGTTAATAGATCTCACAGGCTTGCAACATCACTAAATAAGGTATAATAACCAAAGCTGAGCCTTTATGTTTTACCATCAATATGAATTTTAAAAGACTGTCATCAAGAAAATCATCTTCAAAGATATTTTCTTGCATGCTTAAGTACTACTGCTGAGATGAAACTAAAGTGACTGCAGCAGTTCTGCTATCCTGGGCTTTTTGGTGTTCTGATTCTTTCCTCACTAGCAGAGGCAGTGAATTTAACACTCAGATTTGCTCTGACAGGCTGACAACTGATATCACAAGACCACAGCTAAGAGTGGTTTATTACTTTTAGTGGGATTTATTTAATTCAGTCTCACAGCCTGAGGGTGGGGTAAAGATTTAACTTGAAATTAAATTCCAGCAGGAGACCTTTTAATATAAGAAAAATGGGCAGAAGGATAAATGACATGCTCAATTGCAGTGAATTAAAAAAAAAAAGCCTATATTTAACATGGAGAAAAAAAAATCCCACAAAATCATTTCAGTTGTTTGACAGATATGGAGAGAAAAAGTGCAGATGAACCAGTAATGATGATATAACTTAAAAGAGAATAATCTAAAGGAAAGTTTTTGACACACTAGAATTTCTTCAATCCATCCAGGGAAAAAAATTCCTGTTTATGAATGCTTTCCATCAGTGTCTGGATAAGTTGATAAGAAATCCCAAGTGTTCTTCTATTGTTTAACGTTAAACTATACAATAATTCTGGATGAAATAGTAGAGTTTAAGCAAAGCCATGGGTAGGAATTACTGTTTTTTAACCTGAACACAGGGAATACTTATACCCTAAAATTTGGTGCATGAAAGTGGTATTCACTTCTATTAAGGGGCTGAGAAAAGTGGAGTTCTATTGTAACAGGTAACCCAGACAGGGTCTGGCCAGTTTGGAATACTTAAGGCATGTTGAATAGGATCATGATGCTCTGATATAAATATAACTTACATGGAGAAAAGGAGATAGCTCATAGTCAGTAGATATTTGAATATCAGTGACATATTCTGCTTTCTATGGTAATATCTCAGTGGCTTGGACCTCCTTTTATAAAGAAAAAATGACTATTGCATAAGAGTATGTTAAAGGTATATCTAATTTTGAGGCTGGGGAAATTAATGCCAAAGAAAAAAACAGAATATAATAAACAGAATGGCCATTTGCCTCACTCTGTGTTTAAAGACTTTCCAGTTTATTCAAGCTTCAGAAATATGTTCCAGATCACAAAAGACCTGGAGTCATCAGCACAGTAGCCAACCTGGCCCTGGATAAAATCACAAAGGTCATTTTTGATCACTAACCACATTCTGCTTTTTTTGCCTCTCTATTCTCTTCTGGAACCTGAAGTTTTCATGGCTCTCCAGGAAGCCCTCTTCGAAACCCCACACCCGTTTGCTAAGGAGGAGTTCTGCTTCCCTCTTCCTCATGAAAACCTGGGCTATATTCATTGGCTCTAAGTGGTTAAAATATCATCAAATAATTAATAAGTGATAATAGGGGGGTGCCCTATTTTCTTGGTTTATGGCATCCTTTTTTATTTATTTATGGCTGTGTTGGGTCTTCGTTTCTGTGCGAGGGCTTTCTCCAGTTGTGGCAAGCGGGGGCCACTCTTCATCATGGTGCGCGGGCCTCTCACTGTCGCGGCCTCTCTTGTTGCGGAGCACAGGCTCCAGACGCGCCAGCTCAGTAGCTGTGGCTCACGGGCCTAGTTGCTCCACGCCATGTGGGATCTTCCCAGACCAGGGCTCGAACCCGTGTCTCCTGCACTGGCAGGCAGACTCTCAACCACTGCACCACCAGGGAAGCCCTGGCTGGCATCCTTGATTGTCTCAGTAATTGTTTCACAGCATCCTTGCGAAACAAATACCTTACAGTTCTATTTATTAAATACTTAGGTTCAAGCACCTTAATAAGTATTTATGTCCTAAAAACTTAACACCTATTGGACAGTTCACAAACTTCTCAAATTGTGGAATCGGACTGAACTGTACCACTCTCATTGAAAGAAACATAGCAATCGATGTTGAAAATGTTAACTACCTTGAGCTAGTAGTTCACATTATGTCCAGCAGATGTTACTGCATTTTTCCTGAATTTTAAAATAGCTTGCAGAGCACCTCTTTGAATTTGCAGTGAGGCCTTACGTGACCTCAGTGATCAGTTTGAAACTATGGGCTTAATGTGTTATCTCTATTAACAACTCTGCATTTCCACCGAGATGCTAATTGTTTATGAACTATCTGTTGGTGCCAATTTCACACAATATGGTAGACTCAACTAGGAGAATATTCGGAGACAGTGATTCTTTTGGTAATTCTGATGTCACCACTCACCAGCTTCTTAATCCATGGAATGATGATAAAACTCTAGTCAGAAGCCATCACATTCTTATTGGTTTATCCAAAGTCCTAAGACAGCAGGGACAATTCTACTCACCCCAACCGACTTTCAAATTATTGACACATTTTTAATAATTCACTACAATTTCTTTTCTTTAGAAAGGGTCTGAGCAGTAACAGTCAAACCTCTGACCCAATGTAGGAGTAAGCCCTCCTAAGTAAGTAAACCACAATGACCATGACCATTTGGAGAGCAAATATTTACCTATGTCTGGCTCCCAGCAGTCCCCTTCCTCCTTTTGCCTGCCCATCCAATCTGGACATACAGGATACAGTGCATTGAGTATCTTTTCCTGTTAGGATCTGTGTTCCTGTGGGACTGTTTATCCCTCAAATTTGCCCTCAATATGTTTCCTCTACCAGAATCTTACTTATATGAATTTGAATGCCTTCAGCTCTAAGTAACTTGATACAAAACTGTCTTAATCCAATGGCTCTTCATCCTTCCATGAGCTTTTGTCTTGTCTTCTTCCTAGGTGAGCTTCACCCTCACATTGGTATCTGAAATGCCTATTGTGGCTCTAGGACTTATGGCCATTATCGGTAATTCCCATAAGAGAGAGAGTCATTTCCAAAAGCTCTTTCAGAAGATAGAGGAAGAACTTTCTCAAAAGCCCCTAGCACACTTATTATATCTCACTCATTTTTGGTACAATGACTTTTTCACCCCAAAACTCATTAAATAAATACACTTTCAGATGTGGTATTTCAGACAGAAGATGTTTTCCTGTTTACTAATATTATTCATAAGTGCACATTAAGTGCAGAATAACCATCAGCCAGCCCACAAACAGACTGAAGAAATCGTGAATAAAACGATGTAGAAAGAAAAATGCCCTTTCAAAGGATGACCCTTTCCACCTCTTCTCACCTATCACCAACCACTTGGAAGTCTCATTTCTTTGGTTAGTTATTATAATACATTGCATTTAAGATACAAACTATATGTATTTGCACTTAAGTGATTATTTCCTACTTGCATAAAATTGTTTCCATTGGTCAATGATGTTTGTTTGTTTCTATTTGTGGTGTGGGATGGAACTGCTCATAAATTTCCCTATTAGAATTAATAGGGGTTTTGGTCACTGAACAGCTTTTTACTTAGTGGTAGGTTTTTCAGAAAACAGTTAAAGTCATTAAACAAGGGATAGGTGTATACTCAAAGCAGTTTACTTCTTAGGTGATTTGATAATTGAGATATCACCATATTTTTTTTCTACAGTGAAGTTAAACTGAAGGCCCATCTGCTGATGAATAGTATAACCAGATTTTAGGTTAATTAGCTCCCAAGTGCCCGGTATGTATTTATACCATCAAAAAATCAAAAGGTACACATTTGAGTGTATCTGAAACTAAAACTCCCTTCTCCTGAAATCAGGTGTATGCATTTTACAGAGCCCCTTCTCTGCCAAGTAAATAGTCAGATGGTAAAGGTGTGCTTTTACAGATATATGCTATGGAAATTTTTATGCTGAAAGTTACTGGTAAGGAATGTATTAAATATGTTTTCTTATATTCAGATTCCTAATAATGATATAAATGTTTATTTCTTCTAAAAATCCTTATATTGAAACACCCTAGAACGTAAGCTCCTTGAATGAGACAATGCATCCTACAGAGAGAATCTGAGTCTCAGACCAAAGAGTATAATATGCAAAAAACTCATTCTTTTTGACTTGTAATTCAACTCAATTTCTATTGTATTTCAAGCTGCCTTCCAAACAAGCTGGCAGGATATTTTAATCTCATTCTTGTCCCCAGGATTGTGTCAGGATTCTGAGGAATTTATGCCTCAGTGCCAGAACATGAGAGGAAGGGACAGATTTCCCTGAGTCATCTGACCACACATTTTCACTAACATAATCATTATCCCAATCCAGGAGCTCTTTCCTGTCCCACACTGAGGGGCACAGAAGTCTTTGTGCAAGGATGTGACATCCCCGAGTCCCCTTACTACTTACCCAAAAAGATCTCTTCCATCCGCTGAGTGATGCTGGAAAATGCCTCTGTGGAAGGTTCACCCACATGGCTTGAAAGAGTGAACCCTGTTATAAAGCAGATATACTAATCAGAAGAAAAGCTGTAAAGAGGCAGCCATTTTCTAATGGTGTGAATTAGTGCTAGATTTTTTTCTTAGGAGCATGTTCAGACAAGGAAAGATAACAGCATAAGTGCCTAAACAAGAAAGGAAGCAGGGGCTTCCCTGGTGGCGCAGTGGTTGAGTAGTCCGCCTGCCGATGTTGGGACCGCGGGTTCGTGCCCCGGTTCGGGGAGATCCCACATACCGCGGAGCGGCTGGGCCCGTGAGCCATGGCCGCTGAGCCTGTGCTCCGCAACGGGAGAAGCCCGTGTACCACAAAAAAAAAAGAAAAAGAAAGAAAAGAAGCACTTCCAAAGTGCTGGGCTCCCCACATACCATGCTCCTCATACTCCTGTTTTTTCACACACAATTTTTTGATTTTTATTTAAAGCTTAATAACCTGGTAGATGGGGGTTGTTTCCATTTCCTGTTGTCTTTATGTATGTTTTTAACAGAAAGTTCTTAAGTTAGAAGTTTTTAAATTTAATTCATATGGGTACCTTGATATAAGGTAGTACCTTGATAAAGGTACGTTGAAAAGGTCTTTAAAAAACCCAGTCATTCAGATAATAAATAATGAGCTCATTATTACTAATTTCAGGAGAATGTTGTTTCTAGATTTTTCCAACGTTTATGGTTTTCTTCCCTTATGAAAGGGCCTAATTCTCAGCGTGTGCACACGCACGCACACGCACACACACACACACACACACACACACTTTCCCTTTCCCTCTCCCTCTGTTTCTCTCTCCTGAAGCCATAAACTAAGAGACTAAGAAGTCACCATGTGGAGATAAATGTGAACATATTGGCTTTTATGAAGGAACTGGAGCAAAGAGGATAAATAAGTTATGTATTTCAGTTTGCTTTCAGTAATGGAAGATTTTTGACTGAAAATGGAGAGCAAGTTGTCTAGGGTAGTAGTTGCAATTGAAATACAGTAGAAATCTATTTTGAATAAGTCATGAGAAAAAGTAGAACAATGTACAAGAATAATTTATGTTTTAATATAGTATTTGCATTTATCTACCTTTTACAATTCATACCAGTTCTACAGATTTTTAATATACCCTGAAAAAACTAATTAGGTCACATGATTTCCTCTGCATAGGTTAGCTACCTGCAGAGCAGCACTTGGCAGGAGTGTATCAGCCAAAAGTCGGGGCAACCTCAGAGTTTGTAGCAAGAGAGATCTGTTTCATCACAGAGTTTTAAGTATTGTTGTTGCTTTCAATTTTTTCCTTCTCTTGCCTCACTTTTACAGCCCAAAGATTCTTTATACCTTCTAAGCTACTTGCCCATAAGTGGTAAATTTAAGTCAATAATTATTTTTCTATATTTCTCTTATAAATTTCCACTTGAATCTTATCTCAAATTCTTCTATTTTTCTTAAGGTTGTTAAAAATGAATGAAGACTTTGGAACTATATTATAAACTAACCTTGAAAGTAGCCACTCTGATTTAGGCTCTAGTAAGGTGCTGGCCAAGACCAGCCCTTGGTTGAACTAAAACCATAGGCAGCATTCTCTAGTGATGGAGAGATTGGTTGAGAATCTTCGGGTTCAGACTCTTCTTGGGGGCACCAGGCATCATAGCATTCCATTTACATGAGAGTATGCTTATTTCATTGGGCTAGCTTGAAAGGGTCATTACCTCACTGGTCAATTAAAATTCAAGTATTCTAGGAACATAAATGCAATAATAAAGATTAGCAAAATTACTTTTAACATGATGGCTAAGTCAATGCAGGGCTCTCTCTACATAAATGTTAATGAAAGAAGGGGTGCTATAGCTTGAGGATCTGTTGAGGAAATACATGTTCAAATGTAATGCTGAAATGGAGAGCTGTGTAAATAGCAGCACACAGGGCACAAAGGTCAGGAATGGAGAAGCAGAAGAGAAAACGATGGGTGAGCTTGACAGATGGCCTGTGGTACCACAAGATGAAAGTTGGTATTTACCCGAAATTTCATTGGATCACTTGTTCTTTCTGAGCATGACTGGTGTCATTGATGGTCTTCACTGGAACGTCTCCTATTAGTTGCATCCCTGATCCAGGCCTAGTTTTCCCCAGCTCACCATCTTGCCATATCAAATATAATGAATTAACTTCCCTCCCAGTTATCTTCCCAGTGTATAATAGCTAACTATGTACTCGCCACTTCAAAGTGAGCCTACCACTATAGTAAAATCAGACAGTGTAAATCCAAACTCACACAGGAGAGACAGGATTTAAGACTAGAAAAGAGTTTATGGGTGATGTTCTTTTTAATCTGTTACTCAAAACTTTCCTAGTAATGATATTCTTCCTGTCACCTAGGGAAGAAACTAGTTTTCACTCTTCTTTCTATCTCACTTTCCGCATCCATTGCTAAGTCTTAAGCCTTTTTGAGTCTGATTTCCCAATATCTCTTACTTTTGTCACTGCTTTGCCATTCCCACTGAATCTACTCTGGTATAATTAACTAGCTCATCCCTAGATAGCATGGCTAGTTTCATGAAAGAGCAAGGTCTTTGGAATTAGGTAAATTGGGGTCAAATTCCAACTATTTCACTTGCTAGGTGTGTAATGTTGGACAAGTTTGTTCATCCTTCCAAAGTTAAATTTCCTCATCTATAAAAAGGGACTAATATTTTCTGATAGAGTTGTTAAATTAAATAGTATATAAAAACGATTTGGGATATAGCCAGTGCTCAATATATGTTAAATATCTTCTCAAGTTGATCTTAAAATAGTGCATTAATGTTATTAATTCCTTAGTCAAATTTATGTCGTTATTCCCAAATACCTTGAAATAACCTCCAGACTTCCTATTCTGACATCGTTAAGACCTCCACAAAATGTTCCCCACTTTCCTATTCAGTGAGGGTGAAGTCCTTCTACTCTCCTGCATCAGCCTTCAGCTGCAGCCAAGGTAGAGTTCTTGCTCTCTCCTGCGTCAACAGCCTCAATCTGTGAAAGCCCAGTTTTTTTTTTTACTCCCAGAAGAAGAAAACTATTTTTCCCCACTCCCCATTTCAGGCACATCTTACAAGTAACTTAGTACTTCTAGATTTAGCACTTCTAGTACTTGTAGACTAAAAGCTCCTCCAATCACGTTAGATGCAAGAATAATCATTTTTAGTAATTAAGTATTCAGCCAAATGCCATAATCATATAATGATATTCACTTTGATTCTCTGTTTGAAAAATTCTCCCCACTTACCTCCATTTCTAGCCAGACTAAAACTAAAAGAGAACAATTAAACAATACAGAAGAGGAAGCTCAATCATTCTGTCTGAACTTTGAGAAGGACTGAGTAGCTAGTCCCCAATCACTCCTCAACAGCTGAGAACAGTAGTGTATTCATTTGTAGGAAGAGACATAAGATTTCCTTCTTATACTATCATTATAAATACAATTTCAGAGTTTCCAGGGGGGAAATCCACATTGAAGCCTAATGGAGCCCACGAGGGACTTACAGTTCAAGGGAGAGTCCACTGCTGCCCAGAGGCAAAGCATTCATTCTCCACTGGAAGCTGAGTATGAGGATCTCCAGGGCTGTTAAATTGTATGAAAATGTGACCTGAGCACTTACTACAGCAGGGCAAGTAGGAATTGTGAGACATGTAGACTCTTGTAAATTTGGAAGTGGGAGATGCCGCATAGATCACGGTTTAAAATTCTAGGTCACTCTATGACCTATGGTCACTCTATGGTTAGCAGATTAACCACCTTTGAATTTAATTTGCAATATGTCTGTAATCTTTCAGAAACACTAGTTTAAAAATCTTCAGTTTTTGCCCAGTTACTAATTTAGGTACATCTACATTCACAAACTCTGAATATCTTATCTAAAGGTGAACCATGAACTTTTTACTTAAGAGAACAATAGAAAGCAAGCTTGTGAAAGGGCTATGCAGTACTCCAGATAGTGCCCCAAAATACTGTTCCTCAAATACTGTAAGAAAAATTTGTTCCTCTGCCTAGAGCTTCCATGATACCCAACACTGAAAGAGAAGCCTTGATTTGCCTCATTCTGTGCCGCTGGGTCATTTCTAGATAATCAACTCCTATATTCCTTGCCTTATGTCCTTGTGTGATACAGCCAGTGTCCAACATCCCTCAGAGAAGCTCTGAAAAATAGTTTAAACAATCTAAATCAAAGGGGAGAAACTGTCATGTGACATGTCATGTTTTCATTCATTTCTCGCTCAGAAGGGGTGCATTAGCTTAGACTTCATTTCTTTCAGGGAGTAAACATTCAGACTCCTAAGCTGGGTTCATCATCTCCCCGAGGGGTTTGCGTAGCCCACTGTGCAAAACTCTGACTTAGGAACACAATACTTTGGATTGTAAATATCTGTTTATTCATCTAAAGCTCTGAGACCCTCTATCTTTCCTCACTCCCACCCTAAACTGTAATCTTTGGGGGACCATTCCAGTTATCTATTGTTGTATAAAAAACCATACCAAAATTTAGCAACTTAAAATAACAACCATTTTATTGTCTCACAATATCATGTGTCAGGAATTTGGACAGGGCTCATCTAGGCAATTTTCTTGTTCTATGTGCCATCAGTTGAAGTCTTGCTGGTATCAGCCGGTGGATGGGCTAGTGTGAAGAGTCCAAGCTGGCCTTTCATTTGTCTGGTGTCTTAGAGGGATTGTTTAGAAGACTTAGTTCTGCTGATATCAACCTCTGGAGAGCCTGCAAATGGCCTGTCTTCACACTGGTCTCAGGATGACAGGACTTCTTCAAGGGTGTCTCAGGGCTTTCAGAATAGTTGTTCAAACAGGCACAAGGAGAAACTGCATGGCTTGTTATGATCTACCTTCAGAAGTCCCAGACTACCAGTTCCATCTTCATATTGTTCAAGCAAGTCACTAAGACCAGCCCAGGTTTGAGAGGAAGGAAGCCAGACACTAACTCTCAAGGGTAGGAAACAAAAAATTTATTTTTAGTGTACTTTCTTTCATTTCTTGAATCCTCCTTAAACTTAATTTTTTGAACACATATTTCTTGAACACCCCCCCCCCCGCCCTTAATGTGTGCCAGGCACTGTACTAAACATTGGAGATAGAGCAGTGAACAACTAAAAAGACAAGACCTGCTTTCTTGTTGCTCCTCTTTCCATCCTCTGCACTCCAGCACCAAGCACAATGCATGGAACATTATAGACGCCCAATGCATTTTTGAGGAACTCAACAGGTAGGGTTAGAGAGTTGCAGGAACGGACAGCTCTTCCCTTCAGGAGTGTTGAGAGTGAGGTGACTGAGAGGGAATAAGGAACACTACTTTACTATTTTGACTCCTTCCAGGCAGCTGTCATATCTTCTAGTGTGTTTAATGAGCATGTCTACATTGCCAACCCAACCGGGTCCAAGCTGAGAGTTTGCCACTCCCAATCTATCATCCATTTTAGTGTGATGTATACCCTAGAAAATGTCTTTGTGCCTTAGATTGAAGAAACAATATTTAGGGTCCAATTCTACTTTTTCATTTTTCCAAGACTTAGTTGCCTTTGTCTTATTGATTAAATTATTAAGTGTTATGCAACTTCCCCTCTTCATTACCAAAAATCCACTAGAGTATTCAATTATAATGATAGCATCTGTATACACCTCTGAGAATAAGCTGTGAACGTATAGCCTATCCAGGATATTCTTGGGTCTTTATTCATTTTATTTCTGTGAGCCTTGTCTTAAAATGACTTGGAATTATATACAGTGTGGGAAATAACCTATCAGTACACGTTCCTTTCATATTTTTCTAAATGGCATAATACATTTCAGTGTTCATGCATTCCCCAAAAAATGAATTGCTCTGACAACATGAACTTAAGACACAATTTTACTGATAGATTTCACAAAGCGTGATGGGATGTTTAATATAATGTAATGTAAAGATAATAAAGTTACGAAGGTTTTCAGAAAAGTCACACCATCTTTATAAGCAATTATTTTAAGCAAAACTCTGTTTCAAAGGAATTTACAAAGAGTGATCTTTTTTGTTGTTGTTGTTATCACAGTATGGTTTCTTTAATATAGGCAGTTTTTTTTTGTCTATAGTGAACTATCACCACAAAAGGGAATACTCAGTGTTGGAGAAATCCAGCTCCCTTATTAATATAATTTAAGGCAACTTTGCAAATAATAAGGCATGTTGATAAGGTTCAATATATATACTTTATTTAAAGTTGCTAGTAGATGTTGTCCAGAATGAGGGACATGTCTTTTTTTATTTCCTTTTTCTTCACAAAAACGTAGTTCTAACAAAATGAATCCTTCTAAGAACAAATTTTGGACATTTAAATAATATGTCATGTAGTGATGTACCTTTCCAAGAGAAAATAACATTCTATTTTCTAAAAATTCTTCTTAGAGAATACAAAGAGAAAAATCTAGTGCTGAAAGCAAGCTCTGCAAAAATTCATGTTCAAAGAGCTTTGATTTGTAGAAGGGTAAGAACAAGATTGCTCCAGAGCCATTCATACTTGTAGTAAATCAAACTGCATATATATATATATATTTTTTTTTTCTATATAACAACTCCGTTTCACTTCTTTTTATCATCTTTATGGAAATATTTTTACACATGGTTAATAGAGAACTTCAAAGAAGAAAAAGTGATTATGTTCAGAAGTTATGATTTACTAGAACCAAATATAATGAAACAAAATAATATTAATATATCATTTATAACCTCTATTTCTCTACCACTGAATAAAATGAAAGTAATATGAAGTTCTGTTCACTTCATTTCAGTTTTGCTTTATAAGTTTGCAATGACCTAGTTGCCTCTTGTGTAAATATTGTGAATTATTGGGTTAATTATCCCTAGACATGTGGCATGAATATCATAGATGATAATAGATAAAATGGAAATAAGTTTGGACTTCTGTGTAAGAAGAATTAAAATAAATGCTCACCTTTACAGAGATGCAAAGATTAATATCTTGTCATCCATAGACACTTTCTGAAAGAATCAATAAAGGATGTTCATCAGCAGAGTGAAAAATGAACACAAAGGAGTTAAATGAACAATGTATAATCACAGAACCTGCTAAAAATATGTTGGTAAATTTAATCATACATTCATTCAAAGGAACAAATATATTTATAACTAAAAATTTTATTCTTGTGAAAGATGTGGAAAAAAGTCTAAACAGCAAGAAGTGGTGTATTTTTCAGTGGGTAGTTAAAACATGAAACATTTCTTATATTTTTCAGAAGGATGGAGATATTGAATAATTTTGGACCTTGTTAGAAAATTTAATAGCTAATTGTGTAGTTAAAAAATTAGAGTAAACATTTAAATAAGAATGATGTATATGGTCTAATACCAATTTATATGAAATTTAAAAACAAAATAGTACAATATAGTACTATGGGCACACAAATATGCAGTAAAATAGAAAACGGTCAAGAAGGACACATGCCAACTTCCTGACAGTGGTTATCTGAAGGAGAAAGTGGTATTTGGAGACAAGTTGAAAAATAGCTAAAGCTGATATGGCAAAAGTTAACATTTGCTAATACTGGATACAAAGGAGTTTGTTACATCCCTTCTCTGTGATTTGCTCCTCATTTGAAATGTGTCATCAGAAATAATTAAAAATACATAAACTGTTTTTTGAAAGAAAAATTTTATTCACAATTTACTTATTCATGTGTTTATACCTTATCCTGTTCAAAAGGGATATATATAACGGAGCTGATACATAACAAAAATTTATATTTGATGTATTAATAGCAACAATTATTATATTTTGTAAAACAAATAATTATAAATCATGTGGAATCTTATCCATTTTAAAGGTAAAATCAGTAAAAAAGCCCTAACTGACAATTGACTTATTATTGAAATATTTACAGCATATTTAAGTAATTGAAAATAATGATGATATTACCATTATTATTAATATTATTCATTATAACTAGTTATTCTTTTGATGCAACTTCATAAAGTGGAGCAAGGATCACAGGTGGAATGCCTAAATTTCAGATTACATTATTAATACAGAGATAAGCTTAAAAGAGTCTTTTAAAATGTGGAGTTGTGTGTAGGTTCCTTAAACCATTCATCTTAATGACCAATTGGCTGACTGGAAGCTCTAAAAGCAGATAAGTCAAACTTGAAATCACTGACATATGCTTGAAACACACGTTTAGTTCAGTGATTGAAGGAAGACCTGCATGTTGTAGATGTCAGGTGTGTGGATGGTAAATGGAATTTTTCGTTTTAAAACTTTGTTATAATCTTACATTAATGCTGTGGATGGTGAGAAGGAAGGGGAACAAACCTCTGAAGAGATGGGGAAATTTGCCAATTTTACTAATGTTACTGTAGCCTTTAATATTTCTTTAAAAGTGTTTAGGCATGCAAACTCCTTCTCCCTATGTAGTCTGTATCTTAGGAAACTAATCTAGATCAGTCCAATAATGGCTGTGACTCATTGCTGTGACACTAAAATGCATGTTCCGTTATTCATAGTCCTTTTTTAAAAATGAATAAGAGCTTATTAACTTTTTCAATTATAGCTATATCTATTGCGTTATGCCAATCTAGTTTGAGAATACAATTTAGTGAACAGTTCTAGGCTGGCAGAATCAATAGTTCACCACAATGTGCTTAGTCATGTCTATTAAACAGTTTGTTTACTGGCATCCTCAAAACCTGGTCAATTAGAGATTTTTCAGCGTTAGGGATCTACTTTTCCCACGGAAAAGAAAAAAAAAATCTCATTAGACATGGTCTTTTAATTAAAAGCTATTAAGTACCAATTCCTTCTAACTGAAGCAATAATTTTCAGAGAAAGAAATCTTTATTAAGGGATGAGTCCTTACTTAGTTTGAAATGGAGTCAAATTCAGCTATTAATAATAAAAATCATTGTTAACTTCATTAAAGACCGTTTACCTCCATGTTGTATTCTAAATCAACGCTACTAGTTTGTTTTATTTTGTTTTAAACGTGTGATAGTGCTGGCAACATTCGTCAGCCAAATTTTTTCAGTAGATTTCGCTGTTAATCATTGCCCCCTCTTTTTTTTTTTTTCATCCAGAAACTAGTGGGACGTTTCTATTGCTTTTGCATTTCATTCCAAAATTCTAACTCAGCAGAAAGCAAGGCAGATCCACAATGGATTATTTAACTCAACCTAGGGGTGAAGATGGGAGGGTAGCTTAGATTGAAAGTAAAAGTGTGAAAATGCTTCAATCGCTTGTATGTTTAACATCTCCATTAATTAAATCAGCCTATTTCTGTGATTTCATTTTCTCAGTGCAAGTGGCAGAGATATTACCAGACAGAAACTGGTATAAATCCCATGCAAATGATTTTTATTGAACATGTACTGTGCACATTTTAGGGACTGTATTCTACCTAAATAATGCAGGAGCATGTGACGCCTGCCAAATCCCACACAATGTTGAAACCCCAGTTAGTGTTTTATCTTTAAAGAGAGAGCTCTGCGTCCTTTTGGCAGCTGATGAGTTCAGATAGAAAACATGCCAGCAGTGTGGACCGATGCATTATCACACGCACACCCCTGCCTCATCATATGCCATAACATTGGCAAGCAGAGCCCAGAGCTCTTTAAGAACAAGAAGAAGCTCATAAATAATGGTTGAATCACACGAGGGATAAATTAAATGAGACAACTGAATGCCAATGGACTTCCCAGCGGAAAATGCTCTTCAGTGAGGAGCATTCCTGCCTCTCCTTTCTGTTTTTTTCTTTCTCAGTTTTAGTTTTGACTAGCAGTTCATTACTGTAGATACTTTTCAAATGGGAGTGTTTTAAAAAATTGTCAAACTCTGCAAAATATTTTGAGACATTTTCATATTTAGGAACATTTCTTCAATGTAAATAAACATATAGATATATTCTTATTCTTAAATATTTAAGCTTTAATCTCACCAATCTAATGACATATACCTGTTTGACAAACCAACCACAGGTAACACTCCTAAAAAGCAAAATGAGAAAATTCTGTAATGTACAAAATATCACTGAGTTGTGTGTCCTATAATGTGAGTAGAATTCATTCATTCTTTTCATTTAGGATAAATACACATCAATGTTATAGCTGCCTCCTCATTCTTAAAAAATGAGATTCACAATGAATTTCAATGTTTCTCCACCAACCTCCTCTGAATTCTTTTTCAGAAATTCTTAATGTTTCTGGCTTGACAGCTTTGTGCTCAAGGTTGACAGGATATTTTTAGTATCCCAAGTATTTTAAAGGCTTGGAAAAATGTAGCTCTGGTTTGCTTGTTTATGAAATAATATTTAGCAGACAATTACAGTTGGTTTAATATGCATTCATTGCTGTCTTAGGGGAAAAAAATGCCTCCAGGTTTTTTGGCAAAACGAAGAGAAATATGCATTCTCTCACATGGAAGGCACTCAGAATGGGCCATGCTTGCTTATCACTGAAGATTGTGCATCTTGCAACAGTAAATGGAAGAAGCTATAAAAAGAAGTAAATCTAGCTTAGCTCTACTTCTTGATCAATAGAAGGAGCCTGGGATCCCAGTCCTGACCCATTTTAATTTAGGAGCAACAAGATAATCCAGCAGAGCAGTGCAGAGTTGCACCTCAGTTTCAAGCAGGGCTCTGAAAAGTTATGTGAAAATGCATTTTGTCACCTCAGTCAGTCATCCAATATTTATTTAGGGTCTATAATGTGCTAGGCCCTGTAGTCAGTTCTGGAGTTAAAAATGTAAATAGAAGGAAGATTGTCACTGCCCTCTTGGTGATTACTATCCAGCAAGGAGAACAGACATAAAGAAATAATTGAAGGATCGATAGTATTGCTAACAATATCACTTGTGCATTATTCTAGCTTGAAATATAGAACATAAATCTAACTATGATGAAACATCAGACAAAGCCCAAATGACATCAGTCTATTTAAAAGGAAAAAAGGTGACTATTTTTCAAAAATATAAAATTTTTAATAGAGAAAAGAAAAGCTGTGGACATTTTCTGAATTAAAGAAGACTAAAGGTATAATTAAATGAGCCTAGACTGCATCCTGTCCTTGAAAGTAAGTTAACAAAAATGGCATAATGGACAAACCTCAGTTTTCCACCATCTGTATAGAGAAAAACCTAGGTCTTCCTTACTATGTCTTTCTTTCCTATGAGTCTCCTTTACTACTCACACAAAACACTTTACTTCCGGTCACCAAATGTGTGGAGGTTTTTCTCCATACCACCAAGAAATTCTCAGGTACCAGCAGGGTGTCCAAGAATTCAACTCAATTCTGACACTATCTACCCAGAGATAACATCAGCTCCCACAGGTTAATGGTTCAGTCCTACAAGGCTGCCCCCACCCTGCCACTTCAGATACCAGTCACAAAGCTGTGACTTCTGACCAACTGGTTATAGATTGGGAGGTTCCAATGACCCCCTTCCTTGGGTCCAATTAGTTTCCTAGAGTGGCTCATAGAACTCAGGGAGACACTTACTTAGGTTTACCAGTTTATTAAAAGGTATGATAAAGGATACAGATGAACAGCCAGATGGAAGAGACATGTAGGGCAAGGTATGTGGGAAAGAGAGCAGAGCATCCATGCCCTATCCAGTCACGCCACTCTCCCAGCACCTGCATGTGTTCACCAACCCAGAAGCTCTCCAAACCCCATACTTTTGGGATTTTATAGAGGTTCATCATATAGGCATAATCGAACCTTAACTCAATTTTCAGCCCTTCTCCCTTCTCAAGAGAATGGGGAGTGGGGTTGAAAATCCCTAGCTTCTAATCATTGCTTAGTCTTTCCAGTTATTAGCCCTCATCCAGGAGACCATCCAGAATCACCTCATTAGAACAAAAGACAGTCCTATCACCTAGGAAGTTATAAGTGTTTCAGGAGCTCTGTGTCAGGAACAGAGATAAAAGACCAATATTGGAACTAGAGAGGCTCCTACTGTTCTTATCACTTAGGAAATAACAAGGATTTTAGGAGCTGTGTGCCAAAAACTGGGAGCAGAAACCAACATATTTTCTGTTATTTCATAAATGGTGATTAAATAAAAGTAATGAATTAATATTGAATTTACTGAAGCTAGTAAGTCCACTGTGGTTATGAAAGAGAATATCTCTAAAAAGATACACTTGAAGTATTTAGGGATAAAAAGCTATGATGTATGCAACTTACACTCAAGTGGTTCAGAAAAAATAATATTATGTATGTGTGTGTTGTGTGTTGTATGTTTGTGTGTGCGTGTGAGAGAGAGAGAGAGAGGGAGAGAGAGACAGAGAGAGAAGGGGAGGAGGGAAAGGATGCAATGATAAAGCTAATGGGACAAAATATTAACAATAGGTGAAATCTGGGTTAAAAGAAGTTTTATTTACTATTCTTGCAACTTCTCTGTAAGTTAGAAATTATAAACTTATAATAAAAAAGTTAATTGACTGAGTTTATATTATGTGCCAGATACATAGCCTAATTCACTAATAGTACTTACCTTACCTTTCTATAGAAATAACAAAGATGTTTGTTTCAGTCCAAATTTACCTTGTAGCCCCATGTCCAGAGAAGTACATAATTGGTAATTGCATTAGAGAGTTCAGAGTGTTTCCAAGAGTTTCCAGTTCTTTTGCAATAATCCAGCTAATTTTCATCCACTACTTCTTTCATTAATCTAAAATTAACTTTTTTCTTCTTAATATAATGAAAATTTGTCAGAAACTTATCCAGGTAATCGCCATTACATCTCATCACTACTTTTTAAAAGGTGTGTGTGTGTGTGTGTGTGTGGTGCTGGGGGAGTTGAGGGGGAAGAGTTCATGTATTTATGAATTCACTCAGTTCTTGAATGCCAACTTCTGTTTTGATAAATGATACGATATTACAAACCACATGGAAACTTTGTGGTTTAAAGAAAAAACAACTTTTTATTATCTCTCACAATTCTGCAATATAAGCTGAGCTAAGTTGAATGGTTCTTCTGTCCCCATGGTATCAGCTAGGAGTGTAGTCATTATGCTCAATGTACCATGCTCAAGATAGCCCATTCACATGGCTAGCAGAAAGTGTAGTTATGGACTGGAAGATCAGACTAAAGTGCCTCCGTTCTCCTCCATTTGGACTCTCCACACAGTTTGGCTCATAGCATGATGGCTGACTCTGGCAAATTTCGTAAGTCTAGCCTTGGACTGTACACACCGTCACTCTTGTCACATTCTATTAGTCAAAGCAAATCATAGGCATAGGCCATATTAGATGGAGTTAAAGAAACAAAAAGCATAGTATTTACTATTTTACATATATATATTCTGTGTATATAGCACTTATTATATGCTATTGTATATTTTATATATATAAATATATAAGTGTGTATATAGAAAAAGCACAATATTTACTATCATATATATTTATATTCCTTCTAACTTCCCTGGCCAGTAAAATAGGTAAATAAATAAATAAATAAAGCTAAAGAAATTGGAAATGAAAATTTGTAATATTTGCAAACGGTTTGATGGTTTATGTAGAACATTTAAAGAAATCTACAGAAAATTATTAGAATTGTTACAAGAGTTTAGCAAGTCTCTAGGGTGCAAGGCCAATATCAAAAATCATCTTTATTCCTATGTACCAACTAAAGAATTTGAAAATTACATTTTATGAGTACAGCGTTTAATGTAGCATCGAAAATATTAAATATCTGGGAATAATCTAACAAACGTGAATACCTCTAACAAAACTACAAAACATTATTTTAAAAGGCTAAAGAAGAACTAAGCAAATGGAGAAATATATCATGTTCATGGATTACAAAACAATAGTGTAGAGATATCAGTTCTCACCAAATTTATTTATAAATTCAATTCAATCACTGTGTGTGGAAGTTGACAAGTGAATCCTAAAATTTGTGTGTAAATGCAAAAAGCCAAGAATAGGTAAGTCCAAATTGAAAAGAAGAAAATAGAAGTAAGTATTGCTGCAGCAGGCATTAAGACTTATTCTTAAAGCTACAGTAATTAACAGTGTGCGATTTTGTGCAAGGATAGCTAAATCCATAACAGAATAGAAAGCAGAGATCAGAAACAGATGCATACATACATGGATGCTTGAATTGTGATAAAATTGGTACTGGAGAGCAATGGAGAACAGTCTTTTCAATAAATGGTGCTGGATCAATAGGCTATACATACGGGAAAAAAAAAAACTTGATCTCTTCTTCATACCATACATAAAAATCAATTTCAGATTAATTGTAGAATTAAACATAAAAAACAGGAAAGCATCTAGAATATAATGTATAAAAATAGCTTCATGATCTCAAGATAAGCAGTGATTCTTCTAATATGATACAATGATCACTATATCTAAAGAAGTATCTTGAAAATTGGCCCATATTAAGATTATGAACTTCTGGTTACCAGAAGTCACACAAAAAATGTATATAGGCAAACCTATATACAGAATGGGACAAGATATTTGCATCACCAGGAAAAGGCTTGTATCCACAATGCAAAAAGAACCACAAATCCTTCAGTAGAAGACAAACAACCAAAACGAAAAAGTGAGCAAAAGACTGGAAGAGGTACTTCACAAAAGGGGATATAAAAACAGCCTATAAATATTTGAAAGACTGCGTAACTTTAGTAGTTATTATGGAAATACAAATTAAAGCCATAAAAAAGATGACAGTACACCCCCATCAAAATAAATAAAATTAAGAAGATTGACAATGCCAAGTGTTGTTGAGGAGGAGAAGCACTGGGAACTATCATAAAAGGCTGACGGAAGATAAAATGATACAATTGGAAAATAATTTGACAGTATATGCTAAGGTTAAATGTAAGCATATCTAATGACACAGCAATTCCACTCCTAAATATATGTCCGTATAAATGCATACATGTGTCCAGCAACAATAATTTCATAACTGCATGATTTATAATAGCCCCAATTGGAAAACAGCCCTAATGTCCATCAACAAAATTGTCATATAAATTGTGACATATTCATTTAATGGAATACTATATAGCAAAGGATATGAACAAACAAGTTAACACACCACTACATGGCAAGTGTGATAAAAAGTTAAATAATAGGGATGTTAAAACATTAAAAGCAGATTAAATTAAATTATCCCTATAAAGTGCCCATTATTTGGACTCTAAGTATCTCAAGATACAAAATGCACTTCACTATACAAGTATATCATGGTTACATTTCTTTTATTTCTCTCTCTTTTTTTAACATGTTTATTGAAGTATAATTGCTTTACACTGGTGTGTTAGTTTCTGCTTTCTAACAAAGTGAATCAGCTATACATATACATACATCCCCATATCTCCTTCTTCTTGTGTCTCCCTCGCACCCTCCCTATCCCACCCCTCTAGGTGGTCACAAAGCACCGAGCTAATCCCCTTGTGCTATGCGGCTGCTTCCCACTAGCTATCTATTTTACATTTGGTAGTATATATAAGTCCATGCCACTCTCTCACTTCATCCCAGCTTACCCTTCCTCCTCCCTGTGTCCTCAAGTCCATTCTCTACATCTGTGTCTTTATTCCTGTCTTACCCCTATGTGTTAGCATACAGTATTTGTTTTTCTCTTTCTGACTTACTTCACTCTGTATGACAGACTCTAGATCCATCCACCTCACTACAAATAACTCAATTTCGTTGCTTTTTATGGCTGAGTAATATTCCATTGTATACATGTGCCACATCTTCTTTATCCATTCGTCTGTCAGTTGACACTTAGGTTGCTTCCATGTCCTGGATATTGTAAATAGAGCTGCAATGAACATTATGGTACATGACTCTTTTTGAATTATGGTTTTCTCAGGGTACATGCCCAGTAGTGGGATTGCTGGGTCATATGGTAGTTCTATTTTTAGCTTTTAAGGAACCTCCATACTGTTCTCCATAGTGGCTGTATCAGTTTACATTCCCACCAACAGTGCAAGAGGGTTCCCTTTTCTCCACAACCTCTCCAGCATTTACTGTTTGTAGATTTTTTGATGATGGCCATTCTGACTGGTGTGAGGTGGTACCTCATTGTAGTTTTGATTTGCATTTCTCTAATAATTAGTGATATTGAGCATCCTGTCATATGTTTGTTGGTAATCTGTATATCTTCTTTGGAGAAATGTCTATTTAGGTCTTCTGCCCATTTTTGGATTGGGTTGTTTGTTTTTCTGATATTGAGCTGCGTGAGCTGCTTGTAAATTTTGGAGATTAATCCTTTGTTACTTGCTTCATTTGAAAATATTTTCTCCCATTCTGAGGGTTGCTTTTCATCTTGTTTACATTTTCCTTTGCTGTGCAAAAGCCTTTAAGTTTCATTAGGTCCCATTGTTTAGCTTTATTTTTATTTCCATTTCTCTAGGAGGTGGGTCAAAAAGGATCTTGCTGTGATTTATGTCATAGAATGTTCTGCCTATGTTTTCCTCTAAGAGTATTACAGTATCTGGTCATTTAGGTCTTAAATCCGTTTTGAGTTTATTTTTCTGTATGGTGTTAGGAAGTGTTCTAATTTCATTCTTTTACATGTAGCTGTCCAGTTTTCACAGAACAACTTACTGAAGCGCTGTCTTTTCTCCATTGCATATTCTTGCCTCCTTTATCAAAAATAAGGGGACCATAGGTGTGTGGGTTTATCTCTGGGCTTTCTATGCTGTTCCACTGATCTATATTTCTGTTTTTGTGCAAGTACCATACTGCCTTGATTATTGTAGCTTTGTAGTATAGTCTGAAGTCCAGGAGCCTGATTGCTCCAGCTCTGTGTTTCTTTCTTAAGATTGCTTTGGCTATTCAGGGTCTTTTGTGTTTCCATACAAATTGTGAAGTTTTTTGTTCTAGTTCTGTGAAAAATGCCATTGGTAGTTTGATAGGGATTGCCTTGAATCTGTAGATTGCTTTGGTTAATATAGTCATTTTCACAATATTCATTATTCCAATCCAAGAACATGGTATATCTCTCCATCTGTTTGTATCATCTTTAATTTCTTTCATCAGTGTCTTACGGTTTTCTGCATACAGGTCTTTTGTCTCCTTAGGTG